>NC_140742.1:20885833-22132500 GCF_050655825.1 Lonchura striata | reverse complement strand
AAAATGCACACTTACATGACTTTGGAAAATATTCTTTAAAGTTATTATTTCTTCACATATTCCTGATGCCAAGTCTTTGGTCCAATGACTTGTCACATGTCTGTCTGCTTAGACTTTCATTACTCATGACTGTTCATTTTAGCATTTGTGTAATTCTAATTGCTGGTACTATGTAAGCAGTGAGGCACACTGACAAATCAGCCCAATGGAGCGTGTAAAAGAAACTTAAACCATGATGGAGTATCAGCAGGATTTATTATCCAAAATCACAATAAATTTACGTGCTGATAATCAGAGACATAACTTCTCTACTGTAACTAGAATTCCACTATTCTCTCAACATTAAGCCTGTAATACATACCACTCCTGTGGATGTAAGCTGAATGAGGATTTTCTTCCAAGGAATGCTACTAGTCTAAAGAGATTTTTTTGGATATGAGACCCACTACCATTAGACTTTTATATAGCACATCATTAACCTTAACATGCTGTCCCAATTTTAGTGGATTAGCTGTTCAGCAACTCAGAGAAGCTGTTGCAGGTCTTTTCATGAAGAAGAAGAAGAAGAATGAGGAGTCCTATAGTATTACAAATTATAGGACATAACTGGCAAAATATTCAAGTGTCCTCCTGAAAAAAATCTGTGTTCAGCTAAGAACTTACAATAAAGGAAAATGTTTGTTTCCCATTTGGATTTGTTTCTTGTTCGTATTTGTTGTTTTCAATCATTTTTAGATAATGACTTAAACATTGAGCATACAGCATTTGATCCTGGTGTCTTTTGGAAGCATGGCTAATAGGTAGATGTGGCAAAAGGGAAAATACTTCTGAGTTAGGTGACACCAGAGCATACATGCTATTCTCTACTCTGGCCAACTAGCAGGAATAGGCACTGTTGCTTCTCTTTCGACCGCCACTTTGCTCTCGGGGGTTTCTCGCCGCTGTCCCCCGCCCCTCCCCGGCCCCCCGGGACCCTCCGGCTAGCTGTCCCCTCTCGGGGCCGGGGTTTTCCGCGGTCCCGCTGCCCTGGGCTCACCAGGCAGCGTGTGGGTTAGCACGGTCCGAGCTGCGGCGCTGCCTCAGTCGCCGCTAGGATTCGAGATAAAGAGACCAAGAGAGACCAATGGTATGCTTGTCCAGATAGATTGTATTGCCTGAAGCGTTGCAGGGACCAAAGGCCCTGGGCTATTGCCCAGATACAGTTTTATACAGCAAAATTAAGAGATAAGGTCTTAAACAATAGAGACAGTGTTCAGCTAAGGCACATCAGAACCACCCCAGGGGCCAGGTCCAATGGGAACTGCTCAGGGGTGGGGAGAAGGGGGTCTACAGAGGAATGCTGAAGCGGGACTTTCCCGAAACAGTGGAGCATACATAAATGTATCTTTTACCTCAGTTTACCATTCCCAAGGCCTTTCTAATACAATGGGGCATACATGAATGTATCCTTTTCCTCAGTTTACCATTCCCAAGGCCTTTCTAAAACCTTCCTCCACGCTACCATGCCAGCATGACAGCAACAGGCACTTTGCAAAGTAACTCACAAAATTATATGAACTGTAGAATGAACTGCAGAATGAATTAAACAGAAAGCAATATTGCATCCAAGGAAATGAATGTACCTGTAATGTATTTGCACTAGACAGAGGTTCAGCGACTCCTTATATTCTCTTTTTCCTGACAGAACTTAAACACAGTATCATCTCTGCTTCAGATAGTCTTGGAATTGCAGATAGATGATGACATGTATTAATCGGAAGTTGCCCTCTTCTGATGTTCTTATCCAGACATCTCTTTCTAGTAACTTTTTGGTTGTAAGATCCTGGATCAGCTAGAGTTCAACTCAATTTGATATGATACTGCCATTTACTTTTCCATAGATAATTAGTCCCAAAATGCAAAATATCAAGATAGAGGTAAATTAAAAATTACCTCCTTCAAGACAGAAAAGAAGGCTGCAGCTGTTCAAATTACAGTGAATAAAAATGACACAGTTTGTTATAGTAACAATTATTTTGCCTTGAATGCCTCACTTATCCCTATCTTTAAAGGATGCATTGGGGTCAACTTCTTTTTAGAAGTGAAAAAAGGATGTTTTGTGCACCGTCAGTAAGAGTTGTTTAAGGCCTTCACAGGTCTTTCTCTCTTAAGCATTTTGAAACCTTCTGTTGATACTTCACTGAGCCTCCAGGCTTTCCATATTAGTGAAGATTCTGTCTACTTTGCAGCCAGGAGAAAAAACCCAAGGCACTCTGAAATTAACCATCTGCCTTCTTGGAAGCAGGTTAACAACTAAAGAGACAAGTCTTGACTGACGATTTACACAAGAAGATTATGGCTCTGTAAGTAAGCCATAATGCTGGTATAACAGGTTTGGTATATTATCTCTAAGTGTGGAGAGCCTAACAGCCTGCAGAACACCTACTTCATCACAAACTGGAGTTTACAAGAGGTTTTCAGCTGCAGAGATGTAACCGTGTGGGACTTGCTCATGGCGAGTAACACAGGTTCCCTAATAATAGATGCTGCTACAAAGATGATGTACTAAGGTCAGCGTTTCTTTAAAAATTCATAATCTAGAACTTTGCTCCCTCTGACTACAGTAGCAGAACTGTGGCTGACTGGGGGGAGACCAGAGTGCTTCCCCAGAATGCACCCCAAAGAAATTGCCCAGGTTGTTTGGCACTCTCAGACAATGGTGTCAGCGCCCTTGCAGGGCCAGCCTGGCTTTCTGCTCTGTGCAAAGGCTTGAGCCCACAAAGTCTCAAATCCTGGTCCCAGCTCTGCTGATAGAATTTGAGGCAATCCTTTGCTGGCAGTTTACAATCAGTATCTCAGTTATTCCATCTGCAAAATGGAGATGAAGACTTCATCTGTGGAACACTCTGAGACCAACTGAAAAAATTGCCAAATAAGAACTAGATTTTATTACTGTAAATAATAGTATCTCTAGGTCTACAGGGATGCCATATTACAGAGCCTCTTTCTTTCCAGAATTATATAACTTTATTAGTTCTTTCACTGTTTTCTTTAAGGATACTTTTGGCAAACCTCTCAGGAATTAAAAAGTTCCAGGTCCCATGCCATATTGATAACACAATGCAAAAGCCTGAACAAATACTTTTCTTTCTATTCCCTCTCCACCCTCCTGTTGCTGAAACAATATGAGGTTGTGTGATAAAAGAAGATCATATTTGCTGTTCCAGAAAGACAGAGTTTTGTCCCTGCGCTACAGCTAGACTGTACATAAAAGGTAATTTCCAGGCAAAAGACACAATTTTAAACTAATTGAGTTCACACTGGAAAAGTCTTCAACATGGAGAAGTTAGATAATGCAATTTGAGAAAGACCAAGCTCATTTCTAAGGACAGAAAAGAGGCTGACTGAGACAGCACAGTTTGGTTTCTGTTTTATTTTAGGGCCTGACCTCTGTTTAAGTATTTGAGGCAATTGTAATGGTCCATGTTCAACACAGCAAAGAGCCAAGTGCTGCAGCAAACACTAAATTGTTAATGTCACGAATGATCAATATAGTTTTCAGTTCAATATCTGTCTGTGAAATTCCCATTCCATGGTTATATGCATTGATGGGTGCACTAAGGAATTATGAAGAGCAAGGTAGGACTTCTTAGCTTCCAAAAGTCCAGATGAATGTCATTTTAAAACCCTTTACACTGCTTACATTTATGTCCCTTATATTACTTATGTATGTCTGTAGGGAGCGCTGTGCTCCTGGACAGTTTAGATGAATGGAGACGAGTGATCTCTGAAGGCTGCTCTTAGGATATAAGATTTATTAGGGATGGAGAAAGGTCTTGCTTGGAGCTGCCAGACGCAGCACGTGGCAAGGCTTAAGGGGATGGGGGAGGGGAAAGACAAGAGGATGCTCTAGGAGACGGTGGAGGTCCTAAGAAGGGGGAAGATCCAAGAGGGGGGGAAGTTCCAAGAGAGGGGAAGTTCCAAGAGGGGGGAAGTTCCAAGAGAGGAGAGGAGAAGTTCCAAGATGGGGGAAGTTCCAAGAGAGGGGAAGATCCAAGAGGGCATCTGGCCCCTCGGAGACCCCTTATCAGGGGGCTTCAAGGTGGGCTGGAGCTAGACTTGGACCAATGGGGTCACAGACACTTGATGTTTCAGGGGAGGGTTACAGGTGTAGGATGAACCATACATTTTGGGGATTGAGATGGAACAGTCCATTTGACTTTTGGACTTATCTGTAGGTAAGGGTATTGTCCAGCCAGTATGGAGGATTGTTTTCATCCTGGCTGTATTATTATGAATAATTATATTTATCCATCCTTCCCAACATATGTCCTTATGTCAATAATAGAAAATTGAATCTCTAATACTGATCATACTGGTTTTTATCCAGAAAAAGCTCTAATTGGGATTTCAGTTCAGAGACAGAGGAGAAAAGGGACCTCTGTAAAGAATTATGCTGAGATTGTTAAAGTTCAGTGAATTAGCATCTTAATAGCTTCTGTATGGTCAGTTTTGAACAATCTCTATGCTTTAGGCCTGACCACATTCCTCAGCCTCTTTCCTTCTCTCCCTCTGATCCCTCAGACACCTTTTCTTTAAAAGAGTTATGGCCTATGCAGCATTAGCTGTTCTTAGGACTGCAGAATAGTCCCTGCATATCTCTTGGTACTGCTTGGAGAAGCACTGTAGGCAACTGGAAGAGTCCTTCACTTGAATTTTGTCATGCCTTGAAAAAACATGAAGGTGGCTACCAAGTCTTAGATATTACCAAACAGTCTCACTAGAAACAGACATTGTTGTGGTTACTGAAAGCACTACTTTCAAATATTTCTTTTAAAAAAACCCAACCATGTAAATACAAAGGACAAAATGAATAAAAAATAAACCAGCACACATCCTACAGGAAAATCCTGACATAATAATATTTTTGACTCCAGATAACTTGCATTTTGCAAAAAAAGAAAAAAAAAAATCTCAAGGAAACAAAAATAACTACTCAATAAGAATTGAATGAGTATTTTCATATTATAATTTCACAAATAAAATAGATGTAAATTACTACAGGATGCTTATGCCTGCCTCACAGAGATATTAGATGGAAAGGAGGGAAGTGTCTTTTTAGGATCTTTTTAAAACAGCAGCAACTTTTCACTTGATGTTTAGCTCTTAGAAATTACAGAAATTACACAGCTAAGAAAAGTTGTTAGAACAAAATGGCAAAATCAAACAGGTATAGAGAAAAGAAAGAGATAAAAAAAAAAGGCTGTCCAAAAAACAGGTTTGAATGGAATTGTCTACTTTGATGTTCTTTTAAAGGGAACCCCTTTTCAGAAGTTGTATTTCCTGAAAATCAGGTTAATTTATGGTATCTAATGATATTATCCTTCCTCTCAAACTGAGAGATTCAGCATCAGCAGAGGTTTAGATTTCTGATACATCCCTATGACATATGGTCATCCCTATGGTCTAGCCTTTATTTTTGTGGGTTTTTATTTTGTGAACACATGCCAGACAGAACAAATAACCCCATAAACCTTTTGTCCACTGAGAGGAAGCCATTTTGCTATCAGTCAGCACAAAGAACAAGCAGAGAAGCCAGTGCAAATAAGGCAGGACAGAGCCTACAGGCAGGCTAAACCGAAAATTTGTGTTGTTCCTAATATATGTATAAATAAAAAAAAAAAAATCATTATTTCTTCAACTTTGGAGATGAAAACGGTAATATATTTGAAACACTGACCAAGTCATGAGCATTGCTTTTCTAATATCTGTGAGATGAAAAAAACCAACCAACTCTATAAAATTATTAAGATCATTCCTTGCTGGAATAGCAAAGGCCAAAGAAAAACAGTCAGAAAGGTTGACTTCCAGAAAGACTAGCAAAAAGATATCATTTAGAATCTGGTCTCTGTTAAAAAGCTGGAAATAAAAATGCTGTTTTGAACTGAGTACAACTTTTCCCAAGCTTTTAACAGACACGGCTGGTTTGTTACTGTAGCATAGCTATTATTTAGAGGCTTGTCAAAGGCTGTTTTATCTAGTAGATTCTACAGACAAGTTTTGTGATAAACAGGAGGAGGTATAGAAGCGGCTCTGACTGATGGACACTGAGTTCAGTGTCTCGCAGGTCTGACTGTGTGGTGACATCCCCTGGGAAATGCTCATCTGTTTGCAAATCTGCCTGCATGCCTGCCTGCCTGCAGACAACAGAGATGTGGATGGAAATTACTGCCAGAGACTGATGAATTCCCAGTTGACACAGGGCCCTTGATTTTTCTTGACATAGTGAAGGGACGGCTCTGCTGGCATGCTGACCTCCCTCTCTGGTGATTCAGACTCATATATTCATAATGATGGGCAAACCTCCCATGCTTCTGTTTTGAGCTTAGAGACACATCAGACTACTTTGAATTGGTGAACTTTTTCTTCCTGATTTAAACATGTTTGTTTGCTTTTCCCTGAAGGGAGGTTCATTGTCAAATAGAACATGTTCTTTTTCTAGCTAATCAGAAACATATTCCTGGTGGTGTTGAATGAAGAACATACCCAAAAGATAAGCAGGTACAAGTGGACCTTTTGTGCACAGACACAGAGATGCACTCTCAGCAGGCTTCCTCTGGTCTGGAGTCAGATGGAGTGGAGATTAGCAGGAGGAAAGAAATGAGACTTTGGATAACTCTCAGTTTATCATGTGGACTCTGAGTAGGAGAGCTATACAGGGTAAATACCCTACATTTACATTGGGGAATTACCGTTTCCTTGTCATCTCCCTCCTCTTTCTCCTCCCCACACTGAGTTTGATTCTCTTCTCCCTTTCTCTACTTGTTTGCTTCATTCACATGCTTGAAGTATTTCTTGTTTGGTCCCATGTCCATCAGATGACCTTTACAACACACAATGTGAGTTAAGAGCTGCGTGAAAGTCTCTGCATGGTCGTTGCTTTCATACAGTTGCATAGCATGTAGGTAGCATCTATTAGTATTTTAAACATGCTGAAAGGATTATGCTGGCTTCATTGCACACAGAGCATTTCACTACATTTATCCTCTGTTTTTCCAATAAGAGATATGAACCCAGTGATTTCAAAAACCTGTCTTAAAGGATCATTTCTTAGACCCCAGAGTTCACTTACTCAGTGGGGCTGTTTCCCAGAGAGGCACTAATCCTGAAAGAACCCTGATGGGAACAGTGGGTGATAAATTTCTACAGCTGTACTGTAATATAAATTCAGGACAAGAAAGTTAAATGCACTTCTGTCCTGTTTTTGCAGAGGTACCTCATCACAGAGCAAGGGAAAAATAGCCCAAATTCTTCTTGGCTCCCATACATGTGGGCTTTGAAGGCAATTCTTAGTTCCACATGCCCAGTGATCAAAAAGATGGCAAGACTTCAGAGAAGCAAAAAATGGCTGGGAAGAGCAATACCCAGAGGAAAATGAAGGTGATAACATATAAACTGGTAAAAGAATGAGAAATGTTTAAACACAAAGAGTAAGATGGGTAACATTAATATAATACGCAAGATAGAATAGAATCGCCAGGAAAAAAAAAAAAGACAAGAAAAAGGTTGGTATTAGGGAAAACTTCATTAAACCGAGCTCTGTTTGTTGTTTAATAAGTAGATGGGCAAATTCAGTAGTGGAAACCCTGGGAGATTTAAAATGAGACAAGGAGAAGTACCATCAGCATGCAGAAGGGAAGATTATTCTACTGCTGGGAGGTGGAATGAACCATTCATTAGAACATTCATCTGTAATATCTTAATTGGCAAAGTGACAGCAAAAAAAAAGAAGTGGGAGGTAGAGGCTGATGCTTTATTTTAATTGAAAAGAAAAAGGAGTTACACCAATTAGCTAGGAAAAGACAATGGGGACCTCCCTGATACTAATTCTAATGAATTCAGTCTATGACAACTCAATGAAATATCTTCTGTCATTGTGTTATTCAGAGAGAATATTTGCTATTAAAATTTTATTGCTATCCTTTAAAATTTTAGATTTTATTATTAGTATGCTAGAACTTTCTTCACAAAATATTGACAAAAGAGCAGAATTTTCTGAGAATCTGAGAATTATTTAAGTTGAAAAGAACCTCTGAAGGCCATCTAATACAAGTCCCTGCTAAACGCAGATCCTTCTTTGAAGCTAGAACAGGTTGCTCAGGGTAGTACACAGCCAAATCTAGAATATTTCCAAAAATTAAAATGGTAATATTTCCTTGAGCCTCCTGCTTCAGTGTTTGATCTCCTTTGCTGTGAATTTCTTTTTCTGGAATCAAATCAGATTTTCACTTGCTATGTCTCTTCTCTTGTGCCATTAAATTGTCCCTTAAAATGACACCGTAACTATAAGATATATAAAATGAAAGTTAGAAAACAATAAGGACAGATTAAGGCATATTTTAAGATTAGGAAGTCTTTACAAGAATTTGAATTCTTCAGAAATCTCTCAGCCATTCTAGAAACACTTTTCTAGAATGAAAATTTCTTTCTGTCTGCCTGTAGTTCTGTAATAATTTGTGAAAAATTTCTTTTAGTGGCTTTCTCTGACCCCAAGCTCATAGTAGTAAATTAAAACCCCAAATAAAATACCAGTAAACAGATCCTTGAATAACACTGATCAAGTAATGCATGTCTAAACATTAACTGAAAATAAATTAAGAAAAAAAATGGTGTATTTAAGATTACTAAGAGGGTAGCACAGTGTGGCATGGTGACATACAGGTAGTAAACCTAATCAATTTGTAAGTCAAGTTGATTTACAAAAAAATATAATGAGACTGAAAGCAGGCAGTGAACAGTGGTAATAATTATGAAATTCCCTATTGAGACAAGTCCTATTTCTTGGCACACTGGTCTTGGTTAAATTGGTCCATGGACAACCTAAACAAGAATCACCAGACAAATGTCAATATTTGAAGTGCGAGAAGAACAGGCATTTTGGATAGCAAGCACATTTTCTTTGGGTCACCCACCTTTACACAGCTCCATGTTGTTCAAATATCAACAATATATATTTTAAGAGAATATGTATGTGTCAGACTAGGAGCACAGGTCTGTCAGAAGGATCATCCAGCAGTTTAGAAGAAGTTGCGAGTCTTTTCTCCAGCCTAAAAACTGAGGCATCCTAAAACCAGATTATTTCTTTTTTTGTTTCTTTCTTTATTTTTTTTTTTTTCAACTGTACTGAAATACTGTGTTTGTTCTTTCTAAACTACCTTATGACATTTCTATATGAGCTATAATACAATAGGTTTTGGACACATTGATGTAAGCTTACTCTGGTTAAGAATATATCAAATTCTACATTTACCTCCATTATTCATGTCTGTGCCTCAGAATTTTTCAGGGGCTTCACTCATATGTTACTGATAATTTTCTCCACTTTCGTTTGCAGGGAGACAGCCCAAGGAGCTTGGCCAGATAAGTGTCTCAGGGATATTTACAGGGGTGCTCACAGGGAAGAGACACGGGGTAAATGTATGGAGATGGTACTGAAAACATCTTTGTCATTTTAATAAGGAATAAAGGAGTGCTCATGCTCATCTCTCACTGACTTTCCCCACATTCAGTGACTGAATTTAGATTTTGTTCGTATCAGTCTGGGGATTTAATAATCTGTCACTGCCTAATGGCTCTGCATGCAATCAAACACAGATATTGTGCTATATAGAATTCACCATAACATTTTATGCTGGTTATTGTTACCACTGTGTCTGTCAGCTTGAACACCTGCTGTTTGGGGAAGCAACTGCCAGTTCTGACATCTGAATGCAATCCGCAAAATTATAACCATGCATCACTCAAAACATCCATTTCCAAGACACAGTCATATCTACAGCCATATACCCTAACTCTCAGACCACAAGAAAAAACATTACAAGTGAGGGGGTGAGGGGGGGAAATTACATTTTTTAAGCTATGAAATGATTCTAAAGGTAGGAAAAACAAAGCCTTAGTTTTAGGGAGTTTGTCCATATGTTGGGTAGAACAAAGCAGAGAACTATCTTGATTATCTTTTTGTTAAGCAGCCAGCTAAAATTTTGCATGAAAAATCATAAAGCAAATTTTGCAATATTTTCTCAGTTTTGTGTGAGGGGAAAAAAAGAAAATTCTCATTTAAAAAAACCAACAAATCTTAGATTTGTTAAAAAGTTTTCTTTCTCTTTTAAGGACACATGAACAACACACTACTTTGAATAGACCTTCAAAGCAATACCTAAATAAGAACATTTGAGTGATTTTGAGAGTTAAAGTGAGCCCCATGGATTTACTTGGGGAAGGTAACAAGAAAGGATTTAGCACCCATTTGAAATGTGGACAATCCTCCATCATGTGACATGGCAACAGAGGAAAATAACTTTCAACCCAAAAGAGACGTAGTTGGCCTGTGAAGTTTCCTACCTTGTCTAAAAGCAGCCCTTGTCCTAAAGCCACCCCTGTGTATCTGCTAATACAAATAATGGAGATAGCTTTGTACAGAAAAGAGGTTTAGAGGGTTAAAGGTTTTGAGAAACAAGGAAGAGCCTTCTTATTTGTAATCATAAAAGTAAAAATCTCATGTTCTTAATCCTGTTTTGGTTGAAGCTTTAAAATACTTTCATGCTGGTTTTAAGGCTTCTTTGCTACAACTTATTGTTGCAGTTTTGCCCAACCTGTTAAATACAGGCTTAACTGCAGCTGCTAAAATATTTGTAAAGTCTTACAGCAAAATGGACTTGCACAGATGAAGACCAGGAGGAAGGCTATTAGTGATTCAAATTACAGGTCTCCAGTCCCAAATTCACTAGTGAATAAACAATTTGGTAAACATCAGAACTACATAGGCTGCTGAAAATCCTCTCTTTTTACTAGCACTAGGATGAATGAAGGTTTGTTAACTGCACCCTTGGTATGGATCTGGGTACTCCAATTACTCTGGCATTGAGTTAAATTACCTTAAGTGAATTGAATCTGCTAAGTAGAAACTCAGCATCTTAGCTTGGGTGACTAATCTAGTCTTCTGCTTTCTGGACAAACTGAACATTGATGTCATTCTTCTGAAATTAATGGCCTCAATTATTTGGGGTGGCTGCTGGGCCAGTGATTCAGCTGGACTTCATCTGAAATGTCTGTGAAAATGAAGTTTTCAAAAAGCATTTATTTTAAGATAGACATCATTATGTCACCTAGTAAAACTAAAAAAAAGCACCCACATATCTTAACAATGAGATCGTCCTTTCAAGCCATCACATTGTAAGAAAAACTTCCTGCCAGGAAAGTCAGGAAACATTTGGCCAGAAAGACATATCTTATGCTGAAGTCTGGGAGCTTCTTTCCAAGTGGAATTAATTCCACTACTCAAACCTTTCAGCTACTCAAGAGTGAATATGTAAGCTAAATCATCATCATCATGTTTCCCAGCTGCCCAATACATTGAAATCTCTCCAGCATTTCATGGAAGAATGTTTTCTCTTGTCCATACTGAATAAAGTTCTCATTAGTTAAAAAAAAATCCCTTTCTGAAAATATTCTGCCTGAATAATTTTAAAAGCTTTTTTACACAAGTCCTGGGTTTCACCAGAAAGCCCACAGCAATAATTTTTCACTACTTCAACACAGAGAATTTCAAATGTTTTGTTCTTTCACTGAGACTAGGAGGACACAGGTTCAGAAAATTGATTTCATTATATTTTTCAGCCATTGCAACAAAAATGGTTAAAAATCCAGAACAGGTTAAATGTTCATTCTCAAATAAATGAGAAACAAGATAATAAAATACCTCAGACTAAACATTTACACATTGTCTGCTTGGGCTGGAGTGCACGGACATTTGAGTTCTTTGGATTTCTGGTGGAGTCTTATGCTACAGCAAAGCATTTGGCTGAACTGCCAATGGCACCAGTTTACTCAGGAGGTTGCAGGCATCATTCCATCATTTCAAGATTCACATTGTCTGAACAAACATAAAAAATGTGGAAAAGAAGCTGAAGAATGTCAATGCAGCAGAGAATGAAACTGGACTTTGTGCTAGCTGGATGCCAATGCAGCATATTTCCCATCACACCCACACCTACTACTCAGATTGCGCAACATGCATTTTCTAGGAAGTGCATGTTCATCTGCTGAACAATTCAGCCTGAAGCATTTGGATTAGGAGGTTATAATGCCTATCAAAAAGGTTGAACTGCTTCCTCACATTTTAGCTGGACTAACAGCAAAATAATTTTAATATCAGGGAATATTCATCTGAATTGCAGGCTACAAACTAAGTCAGCTTTTTTTTCCTGAGAAGTAAACAACATCAGAGACTTAAAAAGTCATAAAGCTCAGTGCTACTGATAGTTCCAGACTTCCTAGCAACATATGAAAAAATCCAATTCTGTTGTACTAATGACGGAGGAGACAAAGAAAGGTAAAAATCTTTTTTCTGTCTGCAGGTTGGATGTAGCAAAATTAAATTCTGCATAAACAGTAGAGCTGCTCCCTTCTTCCTCTCTGTCCCCTGGCCAGGTCTTGAGCCCTTCCTCCAGCTTTCAGAGACAATGCCAGCCCAGGAGACAGGAGAAGGAGAGAAACTTGCTGTAAGAATTGGTGATATTCCCCCTATAACAGGGTGCCTACCAGGATCCCCCTCAAAAAAGAGGCAGGTGGGAACTGGACATTACTGGGAAGCAGATCTTCCTGAGGCTGTGACTTCATTTTGGCTTAGTGCCCTGAGCATCTCAGTGAAAAGTGCTTGGTATATTGATCTGTTTCTAATGCTGAACCAGACCTAGGCTGAGATGGGTGTGCAGCCCTGGGGTGTCTTATCTCAACGCAACGTCTAGACTTTGCTGTTCATGTCATCATTTAGCTGCCATTACCATCTTCCTTGACCAGCGTGGGACATTTATTGTGTCCATTGGAATTGACCAACTGGCCAAAAGGGCCTGTAAGCTGGATGTTTGTACAGGGACTGTCTCCATGGGCCACTGTACCAGGGGCTGCTGTGTGTTACCTCAAAAATGCAAAAAGTGAATAAAGAAAAATTGCCAAGAAAAGGTTAGTAACACAACTGGGTCTACATTGTCCAAAGCCCAATATTACCTTGCTGTAAGAAATTGAAACCAATGCGCTTCTATGAGGCAGTTGAGCAAATGGGAGTTTTCATAGGCTGGATAGAGACTTCTTGATGCTGCTCAAGAGGAATTGCAGGAAAATCCCAAGTGGATATAAGAAAATATAGACAAGGCAGAATTTACTGAGAGACACCTTAGCTCCAGGACCTCTTCCAATGATACCCACAAATTAAACTATGGGTGATTGGATATCTCATTTTCCTTGTAGAATCCTGAGGGATAATACACAAAGCCATCAAAATACTTTATGCCCTGGTGTCAATAAGTGACACATCCCTCTGTGGATAAGGTGAGATGGAGTAGAAGTGCCAGAACACAGAGAGATCCTTGGCTTAAACACAGTGGATCCTCCCCACATCTATTTCTCTTCCTGGGTAGCTAATTATTTTGACTAGAATAGCTCTCACTAGTAACAATAGTTATATTTCCTACTAATATTTGTAGTGTGAAACAAAAATGGTCAAACATTTCAATTGCTTTTATCACACAATCAGCATGCTTGGCAACAAGCTGCATGTAGATTCATAAGAGCATTCAGCTACTAACCCTCCTCTGAAATACTTATTTTTAGTGTTAGTTTTAAATGCAGTATGTACTGACCAAATTCTTGTTTTGTATTTTTGCATTCCCTCTGAATTTTCTCTTGCATATATTGTTACTCCTTCTGTTCTCTCCTAACCTATTTTGAAATGTTATTGTTTGTCATTTTATAGCTGCTGTATTTCACCTCAAAATTGGCTGCATTTCAGTTGTGGTCACTCATTACATCTAGTTTATCAGTCTCTGAAAGACTATGGGGGAAAAAGTGTTGAAAAGGAATAAAAATCACTATTATTATTTTGGATGAATAGATCTTTCACTATAATGACATGCCATAAAGAAGACTAGGATAATTAAGTTTAATGAAGACTATTCACCATTTCTACCCACACTGAAAAGAATAGAAACATTTATTTTCTGAGAATGTGAGAATGTTTGCTGTCTCTGGACATTAGGCCCAAGAGATGCATGGCTGCAGCTAAGAAAAGTGCTGGTTAATAACTTGAGTCTTGAAAACATGATGTGCCTGATTCATAAGCCATGAGATTTTTGCTGTGACTGTTTGAATCTTCAGCAACTCACATATTTGCTACACACAGCCCCCAAAGAAGAGTGTTAGAGGCTAAAACATAGAAAAATCAGTCAAATTTAGTGCAGAAAAGCCAAGAAGATCTGGCAAGAGATCCCACACTTCTCACATCCCTCTGCTGCTAAAACATTCAGCCTATGTTCTACTTCCTGCAGCTTTCTTCAGGCTGCAGAAAGGACCATTTTTTAAGTGCTGAAAATGTAGGTCCCTGAAGAAAATTTAGATGCCAACGAGTTAGCAAATTTGTTGAAAAATCCCAAAATGGGATTGGACAGCTGATCACGAACAGCAGGAATAACAATGCCCTTTGCCTCAATTAATTTAAACAACTAATTTACACTCCTGTCTGCTTTGGATCATATTTTTTGTTCTGAATGAACCCATGGTCTATGAATGTATCCTTTTCTATCCTATTCTGCCAATAATTTGTTGACTGCCCCTCCTGGGGGCAGGGGACAGTTGCATCTCATTTCCTTGGCCAGGGAATTTCCTCTTTTCCAGCAGTGCATCTGCCAGCAGCCATCACATGAGTATTTCAGTAGTCTGAAAGATTGCATGTCACAAGAGTTAGCTGGCCTGGATTTATCACCCATCAAAATCCTGATTAATTATTATGTAAGCCTGAACTAACATGAATACTGGCCTCCATTATGCATTAGATATGGATAAAACCCATTAGAAATAACCCTAACAGTTCTCAGGTAATCAAATTTTAAGGATGATCTCATTACCAACACACAGACTGTTTCATCACTTATTAGTGATTTTGTTTTAGATAGTGTTTGGGGAGAGTGTTTTGGGGATCCATTTGGGCTATGGAATTCTTTACGGGGGAGCAAACCAAGTTTTAAGATCATGTAGGTCAAAGGAATAAAAAGGCCACTTCTTCAGCCGAGTTATCTTCAAAACCAAACCAAACCAAAAGCAAAAGAAAGCAAAACAAAACTGTCCTTTTGCCTCCCATATATTAACAATGACCATTTAATCTGTCCACAGGGGAAAACAGATACTGCTTATTAGTACTTTACATATGTCCTAACACCTGCTGAATACACTGGCATACATTTACAGTGAATCATAGACACTTTCTTTATCATTTTTGCAAACCAGATTATTTTCTTTGATGCTATCAGCAGCTTTGTCATAATATAATACTTCTCTATTCTCATTTTTCAACATACTAAAAATAAACACGCAAGCCAGAACTAATAAAAAATCCAATAGAAGTATAAATAGGAATACATTTTTCAGAAACTTCTTCCATTCTTTATAGAAAATAATTCTGTATGCATCTGGTCAGAGAAAGAGCATGTTGGTGGTCTTGGACTCCCCCATTGCCTACCTCAAAGTACAAATAACAAGAGAAACTTGATAAGCACCTATTCACAATGGGAACTGCTCAGGGGTGGGGAGAAGGGGGTCTACAGAGGAATGCTGAAGCGGGACTTTCCCGAAACAGTGGAGCATACATAAATGTATCTTTTACCTCAGTTTACCATTCCCAAGGCCTTTCTAATACAATGGGGCATACATGAATGTATCCTTTTCCTCAGTTTACCATTCCCAAGGCCTTTCTAAAACCTTCCTCCACGCTACCATGCCAGCATGACAGCAACAGGCACTTTGCAAAGTAACTCACAAAATTATATGAACTGTAGAATGAACTGCAGAATGAATTAAACAATAAAGCAATATTGCATCCAAGGAAATGAATGCACCTGTAATGTATTTGCACTAGACAGAGGTTCAGCGACTCCTTATATTCTCTTTTTCCTGACAGAACTTAAACACAGTATCATCTCTGCTTCAGATAGTCTTGGAATTGCAGATAGATGATGACATGTATTAATCGGAAGTTGCCCTCTTCTGATGTTCTTATCCAGACATCTCTTTCTAGTAACTTTTTGGTTGTAAGATCCTGGATCAGCTAGAGTTCAACTCAATTTGATATGATACTGCCATTTACTTTTCCATAGATAATTAGTCCCAAAATGCAAAATATCAAGATAGAGGTAAATTAAAAATTACCTCCTTCAAGACAGAAAAGAAGGCTGCAGCTGTTCAAATTACAGTGAATAAAAATGACACAGTTTGTTATAGTAACAATTATTTTGCCTTGAATGCCTCACTTATCCCTATCTTTAAAGGATGCTCAAAACCAAAACAGAGTTGTGGCAGATGGCTTGCACATTTCAGAGGAAGCACAATGAATGATTTCAGTTTGGAAATTCTGCAAGGGACTGGATGTGTGCTGATATGTGAGGGCGGTGAGAGGAAGGGATTCAGACAAAGTCCCTGTATCTCTGACTTCTCTGGTGGTTGGTAATGTGTGTGGTATTCAGTAGAACATCAGCAATCATTCCAGGCTACAATGCTTTCTGGTGCCCCCAAGCAGTGCTTTGTAAACCCTGGGAAGATTTCCTCATACATCTGTTCATGGTTGTCACACGAATGAGCTATTTTTGTCATACCTGTGGACAGTAGTTATTTTCATTCTAGTTTATTTACTGTGTAAGTGGAAAAGGAATCCTTTTTTAGTCACTATTCAGAGCAACATTCTAAATTTTTTTCCACACAAGCCCTCTGCCTATCTTGGTATCTGGACATTTTAGTTCTCTTTTAGGTTAAAGGCAATTACATTGCTCATAACTTCAGCATCACTACCATACATACCATACCTTACATAGATCTTCATAAGCAGAAAAAAGAACTTATTTTCAAAGGTGAAGAGCTACAATGCAGACCCCACAACACACTCACACATGCACACGCGCATACACACACTTGCCTTTAAATAGAAGGCTTAAAATATTTTTCATGAAGCATTATTGGGATTTGGAACTTCAAGCAAACGTTTCTGAAGACAGGCCAGCTTTTAGAATTCTTATTAGATATTCCTCATCAAAATCTAGGAAATCTGCTTCTATTGTCTTTGCTGCTTTTTCTTCCTCAACTTTAATCTAGTCTCTCCCACTTTTACATCTCGTGAACTGTGGAACAGACCTTCCTAAGTCATGGGATTCATGATATAGGAGAGCCAATATAACTGAAACATGCTGGGATTTCTCCTGTTTTGCAGGCTTTGTAACAGTCTGCAAATTCAGCTATAGTTTCAAGCCGACTTTATTTCCTTACTCCTCCTGCCAAGTGTCTCCTGTGAGACAGCACACTGTCTTTCATAATAATGGTATGTTTTCCCCAGTGAGCATCTTATAATATGCTGGAAGCTGTATATCACGTTCCAAAGTGCTGACAATTAGTTTGTGTGAAGGAGAACACCATGCAGAGAAAATCAGGAGGCAGTAGTCCTGTGAACAACCACTCTTTCACAGAGATTTTCTTTTCATTTTTGGAAGAAAACAAGTTCTGAAGCAGAATTCATTGGCTCCTATCACAAATCGGATTCAGAATTCCAGGGTGATGTGAGGTGAAGTATAAAAGCTTTGCCATTTTTAGGCTATAGGAAGCATTTACACATCAGAATTAGGCAACTGGCATACGCATGTAAGCAGAAGCACACCTTGCATGCTTTCTTCCAGATTTATTTAAGCATGTCACCATGCAGAAAAGCTGCAGCCTTTCTTGACCACATTAGAGTTTTACAGTGTCTGTGGTCAGAAGATAAATGGGCAGAAGACCGTGTCCTTAGTTTGATTTACAGGGACATTTTACACTATTCCCTTACCAAAGCAGGGTTTAAAAGGGGTCTATATCTGCTTTAAGACCAGACAAATGCACTGCCAACTTTAAATGCTTATGAAAATCAGGGCATTCACATTTGTGTCTCCAATTTCTCTAGCAGATATAAAATATTATTTCCTTTAATACCTTTATCTCTTATCTTTCTACAAGTGAAACTATGCTTCATTACATGGTTTGAATTACTGAATGCAGGAAAATCACCATCTTAGCTTCATGTGTGAGATGGTGTGACAACAAGAACACAAAACTGCAAAAGACCTTTGTACAGACCCTACTTAGATTCAGTGTTTCTACTGCCCTTCCAGTCTGACTTAATAATGTATATGAACAGTTTAAGATCATAAGCAGCTCCTGAGAATATTTTTGTAAGGTGTGTTCTGAATCATGCCTGTATACCAGCCAGCAGTGCTGACTCTCTGCTGCTGCAAGTTGCCTCCCTTTCTCTGCATCTCCTCAGGACTGACAGAGTGTGGGAGGAGAGTTTGAGGCCAGAACCTCCCTGCCCTCTTGCCTCCTCCTTTAGGGGCTGGAGGTCTGGAGGTGGGAAAGCCCTTCTCTGGCTTCACTGGAGGAGCATGGGGAAGAATTGGCCTTGAATCTACACCTGTGTATCTCCTGTAAGATGTCTGATGTAGGAAGCTGTCGCTGTGGGACACGTGAAAGCACAACGCGGACCACCTGCTGCTTGCAAGGTAAAAAAGGGACGTTTATTATCTGACTCTGTCTTTTATACCTTCCCAAGGGTGACATTGGATTGGAGAGTGAATGGGCCACCTCTCCAAAGACATTGGACAAACCACCAGTACATCAAGTGTTCTCCACCCCCATAAAAGAATGTAAACAATATGTTGTTTACAGAAATTGTGTGGGAAAGTTCTCCAAAGGAATGTCAACTCAGAAGGCTTTAGGAAGTCTTAAGAATCAGGGTGACAGGAAGCAAAGCTTCCCATCTCAAAGGAGGCTGTTAAAAGGAGTCTGGATCTCAAGGACAAAGAGTAGTATCCCTTTGGGAGAAGGCACAGTGGATACTAATAAGTATTTAAGCAAAGTTCAGGGAAAAGGAGCTAGCAGGTAAAGGGAAGAGCAAAGGTGGAATATTAAGCTGCACAGTGGCAGTCTCAATCACCTTGTGAATTATTATCAGAATCAGAAATCAGTGAGTATTGTAAGTCATGTGCTATTAAAGAAAGGCAAAGTTCATTCTTCGTTATGGCCCTGTGTTGAACCAGCAGTGGTTCCATGCATAGTTCTCAAGTATACCTGGAAAATATATTGTACATTCCATAGGGAAAAAAAAAAAAAATAAAAAAAGGAAAAATAAAATAAAATGGATACAATAAATTACCCACCAAACCATGTGCACAAAGAAAATAAAAAGACTGTTTGAACAGCTGGAATTTAAAACTTGTTATATCCCTGAGTTATTTATATTAATAAAGGAACAGCTACAATTAAGGTTAAAATTATCATACACACAGGAAGAGAAACAGTCCTGTTATTATGGCTACCAAGAACTCATACCCTGCGACTGTGCTGGCAAAGGGCTCTGTGTTATTGGTGGTAACTTTAGATAGACATAAAAGTGTTTTTAACCACAACCACTTGAAGCACATGAACCGCTGTCCCAGCCCGTGGGGATCAAGAGAGTGCAGGGCTGAGGCTGACGCATTTCTGCTTTCATATTCAGTCCCTTAATACTTTTCTGAAGCTTCAGTATTGAAACCAGACTAATGACATTCTCTGTAGCAGCCGCAAAAGTGGCTAGAAACAACCTAACCAAAGTGTACATAGAGGGGTTTTTTATGTTGCCTCTGCAGTTGTTTCTGGACAGAACTTTACTTAAACCTAAGGGAGAAAATGTAGCCTTAAGTCTCTTGGGTTTTTTAAATAATAATTGTCTATTAGGAGAAGTATCCAGGTTTTCACTCCCAGTCCTAAAGGAGAAAAAGCAGGTCACAAGGCAGCTTAAACCTTTTAAAATGTCATGAAATCTTTCCAATCTGCAGTTGGAAACCCTGACTGTGAGGAGCAGAGATTGTGGATGTGGATCATTGTAGCTGCACAGAGCCCTTGGAGAAGGTAGTAGAAATTCCTTAGGCAGAATCAAGCACAGAGAAAAAACCCTCGGTATCTGCAAGATCTTGATAAGAGAGATGCAGGAATTCAGCAGAACTGCTTGAAGTAAATACATTTGATCTAATGCTGTCTGAATTCTGATTCCACATTGCCAGTGGAGTCGGTATGTAGCAAGCGCAAGGAAGCTCCTCACTTTGGATGAAATGCTCTGGAGGTAGTAAACACTTTTATGTGGACCTCATCCAAGAATGACTGAAGTTAGTGAGGGCAGGATTTCAACCTCAAAGTAATTTATAAAGGTCAGTGAAGTAAAAAGAAAGACTGTTATTGATTTTTATGGGCTTTGAATGCACTTGTTTTTCACCTTTGGGAATTTCAGTCAGATCAGAACTTTGTAAGTCTGATCTGAGCAACAAGAAGTTGTCCTTTTGTTAGGTATTTTCCCACACCCAAAACCACTAAAAACTCTCCCACATTTCAGTATGATTAGCTGTTGCTGTTCAGGTCTGTGGAGAAGGTCCAACCAGAATAAATAAAACCAGGAGAGAAAGCTATACATTTTGGAATCATATTTCATCACTTATGCCACAATATGCATTTTTTTCCAAATGACATTTAATTGCTTTCTTCTGGGGAGCTCCGTTTAAAGCAAGGTTTTCCTAAATAAATCCAGAAGTTTCTACATCTCAGACAAATGACACATCCTGCATTTAATCTGATTTCAAATAATTCCACTTGAAAACATGTTTTCTAATTTTTTTAGGTGAGTAAAATTAAGATCATCAGAGTTGAGAAAAAGGATTACTGTTTCCCAGTTCTTTCAGTCAAATTGCATGTTTGCTTTTTTGATTCTCTACGGGGTCTTTTTAATGGTCTGTAAATGAAGCACAAAACTCATATATTAGGGCAAGAAATGAAGGAGATACATCTTATGCATATGCTTAATAAGGGCTCAGGAAAGTAGTAGATATTCTGGAAAACCCTGTCTTTCCTATCCCCTTTCTGCTTTCCACACACATGGAGCAAACTCTTCAAATGAGAGAGAATGGATATGCCAAGTCTAGGAAACACCTCCTATTTCCCACAGAAGGGTAGCTGAAGAACGTTATGCAATTTGACATGCTGCACCTGAAAGTTAAGAACTGAAGAAACATTCATGGTACAGCATTCAATGACAACTGCAGATTCACTTGTTTCAGCTAGAGTAGCCAGTTGTATGGACTGTGGTCTGTCCTCCTTCAGACAGGCAGTGGTCCCAGAGAGCTTGGCCAGGCACCACAGAATTTTCCTGTGGAACAGACTTTCCCATAAGTGCTGCTGTATTTCTTATGCAAAACATTCACTATTGCCTTAAGTCCAAGGCTGCCTTCTTGTGGAGTCCATTATTGTCCTCCTCTGCTTCCATTCCCTGCATGCAATTCAAGGTCATTGACTTTGGTGGATGGGCAGGTGTTGGAGCAGAGCTGCTGAGGCTCTCAGCTGTGATGCAGAGCTCTGGTTAAGCTCCTCTGTGGAGCCTGTGTGGAAGGCAGGAGCTGCCTGCCCCTGCACTAAGACTTGAGAAGTTTCAGAGAAGCTGCTTGGATCCTTTGGGTCATGGAGCAGGCTCCTGTATGCAGGAGTGCTGCAGCTTTGCTCAAAGGTAACTGGGGTCTAGACCAAGAGGGAGCAATTATCAACTGCTGCAGGGAATCTGCATTACCAGAGCACATAGTACCTGTATAAGCATTTATTTTGAATAGAGTTAGGCACTTATTTTCCTCTTCTTTTTCCCTTTTTTTTTTTTTTTTTTTTTTTTTTTTTTTTTTTTTTTTAAAGTGAGCAGTAGATGTGGTAAAAGAAATGGAGCTCTGGAGGCAATGAAATAGACAAAAATTTGTTCCAAGATCAACTGAAAGAATTTTGAAGGCTAAAAGGCAATTTTCCTCATTCTCCTTGTATGAAACATTTGTCTACGGAGACAAATGTGCCAGAGTAGTCTGCTGTCGTGGTTTGACACGGAAAAAGAAATTTTCTTAGAAGGAAGAGGTCAGTTTGGATATTGACCAATTGAAGGTGGACACGCCTCTGAGAACACAGAGGGGTTAAAAGCAAAATTCTCAGGAGAACTCGATCTCTTTAGTTTCAGTCAGCATGCAGTGCAGACTCTCCCCTGCCCGGCGACGAGCTGGATGGAGGAGGGGAAAAGCCATGTGGCCTTGGGAGATAGGCCCAAGGGTGCAGGGACTGGGACCAGGCTGGCCCCCTGCAGATGGAAGGGTGGAGAAAACTGAGATGTCTCCATTCCCCCCGCACCCCGTCAGAGTCTCTCTCTCTCTCAAGAGAAAGAGACAGAGGCAGTTTTGTCAGCAGTACGCTGCAGGGAAGGAGAAGAGTGGGGGGGGCCTCAAGCTGCCCAGCTGCCTGTGGAAACCAGAGCCTGGGCAGTGAGCCATCCTTGGGAGTTGGGACTTTTAACCCTTCCTTGAGAAATGAAAGCTTTGTGAAATTTTTCTCCTCCTTGACTTGAAAGAGAGGAAGAGAGACAGCTTAAACCCTAGGATGTCAGAAAGAGAAATTCTAGGTGGGAGGAGATGATGGAGTAGCTTTTGGCTAGACTTTTTCTTGGTAGTCACAGACTAAACCAATCTTCTCCTCCAAGAGAGACTGTATTTTAAGAGGATGCTGGTGGGCCAAAGAGACCTGCTTCAGCTGAGAAAAGACAGAAGTAGAGCGAACAGAGAAAAGTTAGGGAGGTTTGTGGTGGTACCCCCTGTCTTCAGAGAAGAAGAAGAGAAGAGCTCTGTTCTTAGACCCTCGGCCCAGGGGAAAATGGGGGGGACTGTGGTCCCAAAAATGAAAAACTGAACTGCTGTTTTTTCCCCTCTTGGCAGGGCATCCTTGAAAGGAAAAATCCTAAAAGCAGTCTGTCTATCCATGCATTAGTAGTGAGAGCACTGTGCATGGGAAAGGAAAAGGGTCACCATGGAAAACTTTTTCTCCAGGTGGTGCCATGTGTGACATGGAAACACATGATGTGGCATCTGTGTTTCTTGGGGGGTCTGTGGCACAAGAGAGGCTCCTCTCTTCCTCGGTGGACTGAGTATCGATTGTCTGGAGGGTGGAAACCTGATTGGGGTCCAGATTGTGTCTCGCTGTGGTTTGTTGGAGTTAGGTAGTGGAAGGAGGAATGCTTTGCAGAGTTTTCATTTTAATCTTTGTGTGGGGGTTTTTTTCTTTCTTTTTTACTTTTATAGTAGTAGCTTAATAAAGTTTTTTTCCTTGTTATTAAGCTTGTGCCTGCTTTGTTCTGTTCTCGATTTCGTTTCACAGCATTCAATTGAGAGATTGCATTTTCATGGGGGCACTGGCATTGTGCCAGTGTCAAACCATGACATCTGCTTTGACATTTTTACTTCTGGTCCTTTTTCATTAGCATACCTTATAAATAAGGAAGCACAAAAAGCTTCTTTTAAAAGCAATGATGACAAAAGGGTGGATTAAAATGCTTTGTTTCAGAGTAAATTAAATATCTGGAGTTGTCCAAAAATACCTGTTTGTTGTTTCTATTCTGACCTCTCCAAATGGAATCTAAATAATATTTCTCCAACTTTTTCCACTCACACACCAAGAAAAAAAGCCTTTATTCTTCCTACTGTCTTCAGAAGTTGTCAACCATACATGAATTATGTGAGCTATCTTGAGGTACAGTTATGTGACCTAAAATCTATAACTTACCGGGCCAAATACCAAGCATTCTGTATGCTTGAACAAAGATTATTTTGCATTTTAATGAAAAATATACTGCAAGTAAGCTGAGGATTTAGAATTTTCTTATTCTCCTACCTAGAGATACTGTGAACATCAAACACAGATAGAAGTTGCAGTTAATAAAGTTTAGAAACTTCAAAAAAAAAAGAGAAATTGCTTTTTTAAAAAAGAAAATTATTTTTTTTAAATGGCATTCTTTTAATTCTTAGAGATTTCTGAGCCTATTAAATATTTCTCAGGGCACTGGGGAGCTCCCATGTCTAGTTCTGGTGAGACAGTGGATCTGAAACCTGACATCGGTTCAGACTGGTTTATTGCAGGTGCCACTTGGATATTTATAAATCAATGGGACCAGATGGGATCCACCCTAGGGTGATGAGGGAGCTGGCAGATGTGCTTGCGAAGCTGCTCTCCATCATTTATCAGGAGTCGTGGCTCACTGGTGAGGTCCCGGACGATTGGAAACTGGCCAATGTGACACCCATTTGCAAAAAAGGTAGGAAGGAGGATCCTAGTAATTACAGGCCAGTTAGCCTGACCTCAGTACCAGGTAAGATAATGGAACAGTTCATACTTAGTGCTATCACACAGCACTTACAAAATGGCCAGGCTATCAGACCCAGTCAGCATGGGTTTACAAAGGGTAGGTCATGTCTGACCAACCTGGTCTCCTTCTATGACCAGGTGACTCGTCTGGTAGATGCAGGAAGGGCTGTGGATGTTGTCTATTTAGACTTCAGCAAGGCCTTTGATACTGTTCCCCATAGCATACTCCTGGAAAAGCTGGCAGCCCATGGCTTGGATGGGAGCACCCTTCGTTGGGCTAGGAACTGGCTGGATGGCTGGGCCCAGAGAGTGGTGGTGAACAGTGCTGCATCCAGCTGGGGCCAGTCACTAGTAGTGTCCCTCAGGGCTCTGTGCTGGGACCATCTCTCTTTCATATTTTTATAGATGACATGGATGAGGGCATTGAGTCCTTCATGAGTAAATTTGCAGGTGACACTAAGCTGGGAGCTTGTGTTGATCTGTTGGAAGGAAGAAGGGCTCTGCAAAGGGATTTGGATCGATTGGACAGATGGGCAGAGTCCAACAGCATGAAGTTTAATAAGTCCAAGTGCCGAGTTCTGCATTTTGGACACAAAAATCCCCTACAGTGTGACAGGTTTGGGACAGTATGGCTGGACAGTGTCCAGACAGAAAGGGACCTGAGGGTGTTGGTCGACAGCCGGTTGGATATGAGCCATCAGTGTGCCCTCGTGGCCAAGAAGGCCAATGGCATCCTGGCCTGCATTAGGAATTGTGTGACCAGCAGGAGTAGGGAGGTTATTCTTCCCCTATACTTGGTGCTGGTGAGACCACATCTTGAGTGCTGTGTCCAGTTCTGGGCCATTCAGTTCAGGAAGGACATAGAGATACTTGAGAGCGTCCAGAGGACAACAAGGCTGGTGAGGGGCTTGGAACACAAGCCCTACGAGGAATGTTTGAGGGAGTGTGGGTTGTTTAGCCTGGAGAAGAGGAGGCTTCTTAGAGGTGACCTCATCGCCCTCTACAACTTCCTGAAGGGAGGCTGCAGACAGGTGGGGGTTGATCTCTTCCACTGGGCAGCAACTGGCAGAACAAGAGGACACAGTCTCAAGCTACATCAGGGAAGATTTAGGTCGGATATTAGGAAAAAAATTTTCACTGAAAGAATAATAAAATACTGGAATTGTCTTCTTAGGGAGGTGGTGGAATCACCATCTCTGGATATGTTTAGAAAAAGACTGGATTTGGTACTTGGTGCTATAGTCTAATTGTGGTGTTAGGGCACAGGTTGGACTTGGTGATTTTAGACGTCTCTTCCAACCTCATTATTCTGTGATTCTGTGATTCTGTGATTCTGTGATTGCCTGCCTTACACCTTGGGTCAATGCAATTAAAGCAAAAGAACACAAGAAAAGTATCATCGTTTGGTACAACTGAAAGAAAAGGTCTATGATAAGGGGATAATTTGCAAAGTTTTTCAGGTTTTGGAAGTTAGATGTGGTCTTTGTAGGAGACTGGGAGGACCAGGGACAGTCAAAATATGAATGACATTTACCTTCAGTACATCAACATTATTTTTCATCATGCAAAGTGTTTGTTATTTTAGTGCCCTTTAATGAGCAGTGCTCTTCAGAAGCCACAATCTGCATGAATCAGGCCCCAGAAGTTATGAGAACTTCTACTCTGTGACCTCTACCAAAAGCACAGTGCATACAGGCATTTTGTGTGCACAGCCCAGCAGGCAAAGGGCTGCTCACAGTGGTGTGCCATATCCATACACCATTCATGTCTGCAGGATTTAAGATGCATTCAGACACTGGCATCCTAAAGATAGAAGGTCAGATATTCCCCAGACACATTCTCTGTGCCACAGGGATACTTCAACAGTAACAAAGTGCTACTACTGTAGCTACTAGCTGTCAATGAAAAAGACAACTACAACTGCATCCCTTCTTCTCATCCCTTAAAAAAGGCAGCAGAGACAATGCAGGTATTTTGACATGTGAACCCAACTACTAAGAAAAGCAGGGTGTTAATACATGTATACACTCAGTATGTGTATTTGTGTGTGTGCGGCTGGCATGAATGCTCACAGCAGTCAATTACCTGTATCAGGTGTGTTCCATGGGACTCTTCACAGTCCTGGCACCTTGACTGCTCAGCCTGGTGACCTGGCTCTGATCCCCCTGAACCTGCATTCTATACAAGGAGTTGTGACAGTGTGTATCTCTGAGAGTCAGGATGCAGCCAGAGTAGGTACACAGAGCACACAGCTGAGAAGTTATCCTAGATCTGACTGATGAGAGAACACCTACACAAACAGCCAGCAATGTTAAACCTTGTAGTAAAAACTTATTTTCTCAATTTTCCATTGATACTTTTCACTGAGGTCATGGCACTCATGATCCTAATTCCACAGACCAGAAAGCCATCTGAGCAGTGAGAGGCGAGCAACACTGCTGCTGTCCTCCAGCAACAGTGATGGAAAGGAATCTCATATCTTTTTAGTTCCTAGTCCACTGGCAGCCTTATTGTTGCACAGATTGAGAGCTCTACTCCAGGTCGCTGAGGTATCATGAAGTGTGTTGTACATTAATTACACAAAGAGACAGGAGAGCCGTTGCATCCAGAAGTATGTAATGTAAGACATATTAAATTCAAATATATAATATTGGAAGCACACATACAATTGAAAATGCATAAATTGATATGGAGACAAAAATTTTATATTAATTTAAGTGATTTTTCAGTTACTTAGACCCCCTGAAAAAGGGGATATAAAGTCACCCGGTTCCATGCACATGAAGTAGCAGACCAAAGACCTCCCTAGGTCCTCCCTCTGACGAGAACAGACAGTGAAGCTCTTCCAAGAGCAATTCAGTGTCAGTGCTCTGGGTCAATTCCTCTGGGAGCCTTTCTCTGAATACTGTCAGGATGTATTGGTGAAATTAAGGAAGCAGTGAGTTAACCTAGATGATAAAAGATAACTGGCAAAGGTAACATCTTAATACATCCGTGGCTTTTACTCAACACTAGCTACTAAATTTTTTGCTTTATTTTCTCTGTTACTTTAATGTTTAGGATATACTGACCTCTCAGTCAGAGGTACAGATAAAAAAACCAGAATACATTAAATTGCATGGTCACGATACCATTGTGTCACTTCTAATACTTCCCCTGCCATTAGGTAAGATTGTCTACAGGCATATTGTATAACTTTTTCTGTCAATACTGGACATGTTAAACTGAGTAATGTAATGTTACTCTTAGTATCTGTTTATCTTCTGACTTCAAATACAGAGCCATTGAGCTGCTTCTCTGGAGTCTGTGAAAGGTGAAAAGGAAACACAGACAGTGTAAACTACCACAATCTCCATATGAGAAGAGAAGAAAAATCAGTGTTGAAAATAATTGCTCAAAATGAATAAATGGTCTCAGATCACAAAAACTAAATATCCACCCTTACTGTGATGTTTTGCAAGAAGCCTCTTCACGCAACACAAAATTAAGCGTTTTTATTTTTACTGAGCTATAAGAATACTAACATTTTATTTTGAAAATAAAATCATGCCTTATTATCCTAAAATTGATACTCTTAGTTTCACTGTTTTAAAAACTATGAACTAGATTAAATGCAATTTGCATTTAGTTTTGCAGAATATTGTATCTTTGCAAAATTAACTCATTTCTAACATACCAAGATGTTTCTCCTGGATATGCTGCTTAAAGTTTCCATTTTTCTTGGGTTTTGAGAGAATATTAAAATTTGCAAATATGAAACACAAATGCGAAGTAGATAGTTTTTACGGTTTAGAGGAAACACATAACAAAGAATCTGAAAAAAACCCCAAACCCAAGACCTGAATGCTTGCCAGCTTTGTTGCAAGCTTTAAACTTTTGAATAATTAAGTTAAATTTCCAGATAAGTTGAAACTTAGAGTTAAAACAACATTAAAATGCTATTTCAAAATTATTCTCTTATTCTACCATATAGGACAGTCTGATTAATCTGGATGGCCTTCATTAGATTTTTTTTTTTAATATAAATATATATTTGTAAGGAATATCCCGAGCCCTTTTAAAATCCACCTCGACTTCTGTGTCTTTGAAATTGCATGTAATAACAAACAAACAAACAAACATACATACATTTAGGTGTGTTCTGCACAGCTGGTGTAAAGAGACTCTATATGAAAGTTATGCCATTGATAGCACAGTTCCTCAGATTATATATACAGAAGACATTAACAAGAGAGCAGTTGCCAGTGATTCTCACTCTAGTATAGATCTCTGTACTGTTCTGAGAACAGCTGGTGCAGACTCAAAATTTAAAAATTCTTAAATTAGCTAGTGTAAACAAAGGAAAGCTCTGGACTGTGATTTTTTTTTTTAATGCTTCACTCCATTACTGAACCTGTTCTGTCACCCCAGGACAACAAGAAATCAAGAGAAAGAAGCTGAAAGAAGCCTGAAATCATCCATACAACCTGACCAAACCTGGGCTAGGATGCCAATTTTGTTTTGCTTGAAGAAGAGAACAGAGTTCTGATGATGAGTGCTGTGTATTTTTGCAGTCTATTCGGTGAACAGAACATGTGCTTAGTGGACATCACTGGGGGCCACAAGGTGTGGCCTCTGCTGTCTTAGAGCATCTCTCTGACCTGTGTGTGTACTGCAGATCAGTAAATTTAGTAGGCTGACTCCTCAGACAGCCAGTGGAGCTCTTCAGCAATATGGTAAACTTGTACATCAAATCACAGGAACTCCCTTACCTGGCTTGGGGCAAACACCTTACAGGAAGGAGGTATGTTTGCAAAGGACAAAGGAAGATTCTCATGGTCAGTTTTCTCTTAAATGTGTGGCCTCACTGTGCAACTAAACCTAGAGAGTTCAGAAACTTCATAGCAAAAGTACCTTCCATATTCTTTGGTGTAAGACAGGACTTTTGCAACATTGCAGGAAGAATTGCAGGCTGATGTTCTTGAACAAGCTGCACACACAATATGAAATCTGTGTATGCCCATTTGCTGCTCACATGCAACACTACTATCACATTTAGCCAGAGCAAATTGGAAAAGGCATTAGGCTTTCAAAAAGTGACTACTCTTTGAAATAGAGCTTCACAATTCCTAAAAAAGCACATACAATTATCAGGTTGTAAAAGAGACTGAAATGCAATTGGTGTTGATATTTCTTCTGAGACGGTCGATTTATAGAAGTGCTTAAATATGTGTTTGCTGGACAGATCCCAAGAAGAGATGCCAGTGGAACAGAAGTCTCTCTTCTTTCCAATTTTTTTCTTATACTCCTCTACCTCCTCAAGAATACTTACTGCCCAGCTTCTAGACCAGATGTGTACCTTTTCATTGTAAATATTAAAAACTTGCTAAGAAGAAAATGCAAGTTCTTTACTATACACAAACTGAATTTCCATTATAAAACTGATGAATGTATTAGCCAAGCTTCTTGGCAGATAAATATAATAGGATTACATACAGAGAGGTCTTCAATGTTCCCAGTTTAATGAATGGCATCAGGTCATTCAGAGATAGTAATTTTTTACTTCATTTAGCAATTCTGATACATAAATCTCCACTGTATCCCCTTCTGTGAATATGTGGATATAAAAAGTGAATTAGGAGCTCCTCTTTTCAGCTATAGCTTTGTGCCTTCCAGAATATTACTTAAAATAGTTCAAAATTTGTATCCTGTGCTCTGACCTTTCCAGTTGCCAATGGAAATACATATTGCTGTTTCCAATAGAATAATAGATTCCTAGAATATTCTGAGTTGGAAAGGACCCACAAGGATCATCAAAGCCTAGCCCTTGGTCCTGCACAGGACACCCCAAAAGTCACACTATGTGCCTGAGGGCATTGCTTAAACACTTCTTGCGCTCTGTCAGCTTTGGTGTTATGACCATTTCCCCGGGGAGCCTGCCTGGTCCAGTGCCAAACACTCTCTGGTTTAAGCACAGCTTCATATCATTTCCTCATGTCCTATCACTAGTCACCAGAGAGAAGAGATCAGTTCTTGCTCCTGCACTTCCCTCATGAGGAAGCTGTAGACCACAAGGAGATCTCCCCTCGATCTTTTCCAGGCTGAAAAAACCAAGTGACCTCAGCCACTCTGCAAATGACTTCCCCTCATCCCATCAGCATGGATGGCCCAGATTAGAAAGGTGTGAAGGTGACAAACTGCAGCTAGGATGTGATCTCCTTGTCATGACTCTGAGCCCCAGTGTCCCTGGGACTGGGAGCTTTCTGGCTCTCTGAGCTCTACACCTAATGGAATCTTGGGGCAGCAGGTAAGGTCTCTTTGACCATGGTTTTCCTGGATTAGAAAAGCATGGAGGCATAAATGTGGGTGTCCTGCCGTGATTCCCTAGCAGGCCTTTTCCAGTCTCAAGTGTCCCCTGGCTGAATCCTTGCTAGTAGATATACACAACTTTAAATCAAACATAGGGAAAAAATAAGGAAAAATATCAGAAATGCAGAGTGCTTAAGGTTTCAGATTTTGGTCTTGCCATCTGAACCCCAGTTGAAACCATAAAGCTATTGGCCTCTGCACTCCAATTCACTGCACGTGTGAAGATGGTTGAAGCCAGCAGCTGGTTTTGTTTTGGGTTTGTTTGCGATTTTTTGAGATTGGTTTTTAAAACAGAAATTTCTGTTCCACTTCAGCATACTACCTTGCATCCATTTTGTTCAGAATTCCCAAACTAGAAATAAAAAGGGTGCAGAAACAGCATATATTTTTATGGTTGATACAACATAAGATGTGAGGGCAGAATGATGTGCCCAAGCATTCAAAGAGAACGGCAGAGCTGGACATTGAATATGTCTTTCAGTATAATATTCCTACACTTATACAAGTACCTGTCTTTCTGCTTTCTCAAAGGCTGACACTGTTACACTTAACACCTTCAGGTCTCTTTCCATATGCCTAACATTGGTATTCCAAGAATCAGTCTCTCTGCATGTCCTACACACCTCTAACCATGCCCACCATGGCATACTCATACACATACATAAGGACGGTTCATACATAAACTAGTGTCATGGTTATGTATGAACTGTCCTTAGGTATCCCCTTTCCATGGCTGTGCCCTTTCCCCAGAAGGACAACTACAGAACTGCTTTCCAAAAACTGTAACAGTGTACAAACAAAATCTCCATAGCACAAGGTGTACTTCCTACACCCTCATTTCAGGTCTGGCTCTTTTGGGCTGACAACCATGAACATCGATTGGCCACCCAAATCCATTTTGTTTTGTCTGGTGCATTTCTCTAACACCACCACTTTGTGAAACAACACACTTTAAAACTCAAACATATATATATATATATATATATATATATATATATATATACTTATTTCTGGCTTTTTTTCTGACACAGTGGACCCTTCCACTGTCACTAGTCAACAGAAAGATATGATATTTCTTAAAAGACTTTTCTTTTATACAATACTTTTCTCAAAAAAAATTGTTTGAATTCATGTTCTATCTCTTTTTTCTGAAACCTTTCTCTGGGCCACCCACCGCCCTCTAGGCAGTGGCACCTATCCAATAACATGCTGAAAAAGCTTGACAAGCTCTGGCTTTTCCTCATCTATAGCCTCCCAGATCCTATTCTTTCACCCACTAAAACCTTTGGCAAAACTCCATATGACTTCAATGGAAGCAGAATCAGGTTGCTGATGGATAAATGCACTTCTTCCATCAGATCCCCATAACAGATATAGAGTTGGTAACCGTATGGGCCTTTTATTTTTCTCTATTGTCTTATAAGAATACTGAAAAGTATCATAAATGTATAATGCTGTACGTGCCTCTAACACCATTTTCTGAATCTTACACAAAGTACTTGGCTTCTTGCATTTTACTTCTTTCGATTTCAGGTTCACATTCCAACAACCACTTGCAGAATTAAAAAGGACTGACTATCTTGGCCAAATGAAAAAGTACATTCCTGATAGGGCATCCAGCTGAGAATTTGAATAGGAAGCAATATACTCAAAAGGCATTCTGTGTCTTCCTCCAACCCATCATCCCACCGATTTTCTGTTCTCTCAACACTCTCCGACTAAGCAGTTCCTTTACAAGATTAGCTTACTCCAAGATATTTTATTACCTTAACCATTTGTTTGTAATGGTGGTTGCTGAATGCAACCTTACGAAGGCATGGATGAAAAGAAAGGAAAAGGTTTGAATGCAATAAGCTGGCCTGAACGTCAGCCTAGAATATGTGGTGAACTGTTCTACGAACTACAGATTTATGAAGTGTCTCTACATCCTTCTCTCTCAGTGCATTGCTTGGTTACTTTTGAACACCTAGTTCTGCGTGGTTAATGTCAGAACTAGCCTGCTGTAGCAGGGCCTCTCCAGATGTCCTGGTTTAGGGCAAATTTGGGGAAAAGCCTCTTGGAGGGAGCCCCCAGAAAACAAATCCTCACGGCCCCTCCCCACCCACCTGGTTCAGGAAAAAAATTTCACAGAGAGAAGTGGAAAAGAGCCTGTTTATTTAACAAACAAAGCACTCCCCAGCACTAAAAAAAATAACACCACATGACAAAAAAAACTCTTTCACCACTCTGAAGAGATGAACAAATCCAGAGAGTCTTTCCTGGGCGTGGTTGCCCAGGTCTGGACGCTGGGGATTGCTCTCCGGCACTGGGGATGGCTGCTGCAGATCACAAAGCGCAGGCTTTGGGTATTACTTGGTGTTTCCCAGGTCCCAGTCCGGAGCAGGTTGGGTGGCATTCAGGAAAAGGAAAGGAAAAAAAAAACAGTCCAGGGAAAGAATTGGATTGCTTAGCTAAACTAACTAGAAAGCGAAGGCAAAAGCAGAAGCAAGCAAAGCAAAGCAAGTGAAAGCCAGCAAGTAAGCAAAAGCAAGCCAGCCAGCACTAGCCTCTTCTAGACAGCAGACCATGCAGGGAGGTGAACCGGCTGATAACAAGGCAAAACAAACTTTCGCTTTCAGAGTCAGTTCTGAAAGTACAGAACATAATATCAAACATAAACAGAACACACAATTGGGGATACAAACACCATAACGTCACCCTACGACACCAGTACACAGCCCTTTTCTGCAATTTCTCCCTCATACTGCTGCCACAGCAGATATTCCTGATGAGACCAAACATAGCACTCCTTGCAGGAAAGACATTTATTTTGTTATGACTGGCAAACTCTGCTGAAAAGGGTAATAAAACAAGTCATATAGGCTTAACACTGGATATAAGCAAAACGGCCATCAAAGTGAGCATAAACCGTGATAATTAAGACTTGTGCTGTGAGCGTCCACCAGAGAGACTTGGGATCTGGGAGCTCTCTGTCCTCTCCTGTTATGGAGCTAGCCAGATAAACAGGGGAAGCTTGACTGCTGTGGTATGCCTTTAATCATACCAAAGTGCATTTATTATGGAGACAAAAATCAAGTTTGCTTGCCAGAATGTCATTATGAAAAACCTAAAATATGATGGAAGGTGGACTGACGTTGTAGGCTTACTTAATAATATATAATTGCTTTATTTATCAGTGAATTCCAATGAATGTGCTATGATGTCAAATGTGCCCAAGATTTTATAACCAATATTTATGAATTTGCAGTGCTGAGTAATTCTCACTGTTGGTTTTTATTAGCAACAGATCAGTCTGTGCTCTACTCATTTTCATCTTGGGCCAAAACTGTTTTCATTTATTGCATGTCCAAAGGAAGTGACATCTTCATTTAGTCAGTCAAACAAGATATCATTACCATTCCCTGCACATCTGCAACACTCAAGTATAGCTACATAAAGAAGAATGTGCTGCTTTATATATTGTCATAAGTCAAAGAGAAATAAAAGTACTTGTGTTTTATTACCTTTAATATAATGATTATCTTAGAAGGCTTATATCTTGCAAAATAATCTCTATAAGGCATTTGTTTGGATTTTGGAAATAAGACCTGCAAACCTGACCTGGAGCATAAAGCCCAGAACTAAAAAGCTGTCAAATTAAAACAAGAAAACAAACAAATAAACTTCAAGATTTTTCAAAAGTACTTCTACAAAAGGTTTTACAAAAATTCCGGTTGTGGTAGACATTTTGTTTCTGGCATCCATTTTGGTACAATACCCCATGGGAATGCTTGCAAACAGAATTAGGGCCTTAGATGTGGGAATCCAGGTCTTCCCTCTGGCTGCCCTGGAAGGTCTGGGACCCTGACAAGGGGTCAGGAATCCCTCTGTACAGAGCCCCCAGAGACACTGTCTGTGATCTCTGTCCATGGAAAAGAGTTTTCAATCCTACAGGATGAATTACAAGCTCTGAGTGTTTGATATAAGTAATAATTAAGTGTGGCATGGGTGCAAAAGTAAAATTTTAGGATTCTAGATTAGGGGTTCAAAGGGGACAAGATAGAGGAAATTGGGTGTGTCTTGTCCTTTTTCTTCTTCTTCATGCCCTCCATGTTTCACTGTAGTGTTGGCATTTTTCTATTGGTTTAGGCTGGGGATACGCTGTTCAACGTAGGTGACAGATATTGGCACATTATTGTAAATATAGCGCAGGTAGTTTCTGGTATATAATGTTTGTAACATCCCACTGAGGGCAGAGCTCCACACGCTGCCCTGCAGGACAGACCTGCGGCAGGGCAGCAGAACATGTTAGAGATAAGCAAGAATAAACAACCTTGGAAAGAGCACAGATGAATTATGACTTCTTCTTTTGCAACGGCGCAGAAAGACAGAGACATTCTACAATCTCGGAATCATCAATACCTCAGATTCTGACACTTAGAGCTTTTATACACAAGAGCTCAGTAGTGGCTAACAAAGAATCCAAGAAAACACGTGTCTTTGTTACCTAGGTTAGTTTCACAGATAGCAAACTTAGCATCTCCAACAACTACGCTTACCAAAACTTATGCTGGGATAACTCCCAGAGACATACCATTGCATCACAAGAGTTGTAAAACCATACACGTGTCTCTGGCAGTCCCACAATCTGTCTACAACACTGTGCAGATCTCAGACCTGAATTTATTTTCTTGTTAATGCATGCACAAACTGCCTCGGGTTTACCAATACCTCCTACACATTTTGCACTCCTACACATTAACAGAGCAAGGTCTTTTAAGAAAAAAAAATGTCACCATAATTCTTCTTTGCTTTTTCCATTGCACTATCCTAGTCCAACCGGAGACCCAGAAATAATCTTACCCTACAATCATAACAGGAACAAATAAAATTCCTATATGGGCAGATCTTCTTTCATATGTTCTTTGACATCCAAGCAAAATTTCTAGCTGCTTTAGGCAGCCCAGGACCTCACCCTTGTTTTTGGAAAGAGTGCCAGTGCTGCTGAGAGCCTACAAAGAAGATCTAAACAACAAATACAAAAGAATGAGAGAGAAAGAGTAGCTTGAGAAAACGTGTTACAGCATTTGAAACCAAAAGTATTTTCTCATGACAGAAGGGAACCAGCACACTGTGGCACTCAAACAAAATCAACACCAGTGCCAAAGGATATGGGATAATGGAGAACGGGAATTTGGGACCTGGATTCCCACATCTAAGGCCCTAATTCTGTTTGCTAGCTCCGGTGTAGTGTGCGCAAAGCAGCAGCTTCTCCTGCTCCGGGAGCCGGACAGAGCGGTAGCTTCTACGAGGGCGAAGAACGAAGCCGCAGACCACCGGACTTGTGTGCACAGCCTACGGGCTGCTAGAGGAAGGTGGCTGCTGCTCCCTAACCCATCAATTCACAGCTGGCATGCTCTATGGAGCTGTTCCAGGACAACTTTCATTGCTTATTGGTTCGTCCTGATACAGCCCCTCCTGGGAAATTCATGCTCGTCCCCTGAGGCTCCGACATGCAGAAACATCGATGGCAGCTGCAGAAAAGAAGGGCTGCGTTGAGTTGTCGAGAAGCAAGAACATAGCCAGCGCCTAGCGTCTGGGAGTCAGCAACTGCTGGACTTTTGCGATTGCCTTCACTGTGCACTGAATGTCGAGATATGTGCACGCTAAAAAAACAAGGTGGGCAAGAGGAGGAAGAGAGCACCGGCATCAGAGAGCATCTGGCATCTTCCCCTGGAAAGGGCAGTGTTTTTGGAGAGTGCAGCAAATCCGTGTTTCTGGACAAGGGAGGCATAAGTGCGCTGCGCTCCTAAGCTATCTCCCTGCTAAGACACACTGCCAAAGCTTTTCGCTATGATGCAGTCCAGTGCAGACGCACACTACGGCTCTACGGAGCTGTCCGAAGCCAAGCGCCGCTCGCCGGCGTCTTTCGGCTGAAGCAGCGCTTCGGAGCGTACGGCTGTTGTGTGCGCGAAGCAGCCGCTTCTCCTGCTCCGCGAGCCGGACAGAGCGGTAGCTTGTACGAGGGCGAAGAACGAAGCCGCAGAGCACCGGGCTTTTGCGCGCACCCTAAGGACTGCGAGAGGACCGTGGTGGCCGCTCGCCTGCCCCTTCAATTCCATTCTAGCATCCTTAGGGAAGGTGTTCCAGGACAATTTTCCTGAGTTTTGAATTCGTCCTGATGCAGCCCCTCCTGGGAAACAACTGCTCGTCGTCTGAGTCTCCGAGTGCAGAGACCTCGATGGCAACTGCAGAAATGAAGGGCTGCGTTGAGTTGTCGAGAAGCAAGAACATAGCCAGCGCCTGGTGTTTGGGAGTCAGCAGCTGCTGGACTTTTGCGATTGCTTTCACTGTGCACTGAATGCCAGGACGGCATGTGCACGTTAAAACAACGAGCTGGGCAAGAGCAGGAAGGGAGCACGGGCATCAGAGAGCATCTGGCATCTTGCCCTGGAAAGAGCAGTGTTTTTGGAGTGTGCAGTGAAATCGTGTTTCTGGACAAGGGAGGCATAAGTGCGCTGCGCTCCTAAGCTATCTCCCTGCTAAGACACACTGCCAAAGCTTTTCGTTATCATGCAGGCTAGTGCAGACGCACACTACGGCTCTCCGGAGCTGTCCGAAGCCAAGCGCCGGTCGCCGGCGTCTTTCGGCTGAAGCAGCGCTTCGGAGCGTACGGCTGTTGTGTGCGCGAAGCAGCCGCTTCTCCTGCTCCGTGAGCCGGACAGAGCGGTAGCTTGTACGAGGGCGAAGAACGAAGCCGCAGAGCACCGGGCTTCTGCGGGCACCCTAAGGACTGCGAGAGGACCGTGGTGGCCGCTCGCCTGCCTCTTCAATTCCATTCTAGCATCCTTAGGGAAGGTGTTCTAGGACAATTTTCCTGAGTTTTGAATTCGTCCTGATGCAGCCCCTCCTGGGAAACTCCTACTCGTCCTCTGCGTCTCCGAGTGCAGAGACCTCGATGGCAACTGCAGAAATGAAGGGCTGCGTTGAGTAGTCGAGAAGCAAGAACATAGCCAGCGCCTTGTGTTTGGGAGTCAGCAGCACCTGGACTTTTGCGATTGCTTTCACAGTGCACTGAATGCCAGGACGGCATGTGCACGTTAAAACAACGAGCTGGGCAAGAGCAGGAAGGGAGCACGGGCATCAGAGAGCATCTGGCATCTTGCCCTGGAAAGAGCAGTGTTTTTGGAGTGTGCAGTAAAATCGTGTTTCTGGACAAGGGAGGCATAAGTGCGCTGCGCTCCTAAGCTATCTCCCTGCTAAGACACACTGCCAAAGCTTTTCGTTATCATGCAGGCTAGTGCAGACGCACACTACGGCTCTCCGGAGCTGTCCGAAGCCAAGCGCCGGTCGCCGGCGTCTTTCGGCTGAAGCAGCGCTTCGGAGCGTACGGCTGTTGTGTGCGCGAAGCAGCCGCTTCTCCTGCTCCGTGAGCCGGACAGAGCGGTAGCTTGTACGACGGCGAAGAACGAAGCCGCAGAGCACCGGGCTTCTGCGGGCACCCTAAGGACTGCGAGAGGACCGTGGTGGCCGCTCGCCTGCCTCTTCAATTCCATTCTAGCATCCTTAGGGAAGGTGTTCTAGGACAATTTTCCTGAGTTTTGAATTCGTCCTGATGCAGCCCCTCCTGGGAAACTCCTACTCGTCCTCTGCGTCTCCGAGTGCAGAGACCTCGATGGCAACTGCAGAAATGAAGGGCTGCGTTGAGTAGTCGAGAAGCAAGAACATAGCCAGCGCCTTGTGTCTGGGAGTCAGCAGCACCTGGACTTTTGCGATTGCTTTCACAGTGCACTGAATGCCAGGACGGCATGTGCACGTTAAAACAACGAGCTGGGCAAGAGTAATCGAAAGATCACGGCCGTCAGAAAGCAGCTTATATATTGCCCAGGAAAGAGCAGTGTTTTTGGAGTGTGCAGTAAAATCGTGTTTCTGGACAAGGGAGGCATAAGTGCGCTGCGCTCCTAAGCTATCTCCCTGCGAGACACACTGCCAAAGCTTTTCGCTATAGTGCAGTCTAGTGCAGACGGACACTGCGGCTCTCCGGAGCTGTCCGAAGCGAAGCGCCGGTCGCCGGCGTCTTTCGGCTGAAGCAGCGCTTCGGGGCGTACGGCTGCCGCTCCGCTGTTGTGTGCGCGAGGCAGCCGCTTCTCCTGCTCCGCGAGCCGGACAGAGCGGTAGCTTGTACGAGGGCGAAGAACGAAGCCGCAGGGAGACGACATTGTGTGTACAGTCTTGGGACTGCTAGATGACAGTGGCTAAAGCTCCCTGCCTTTTCAATGCACTGCTGCCATGCTTTATTGAAGGCGTTCCGAGACAACTTTCCTGGGTTTTGACTTCGTCCTGATGAAGCCCCTGTTGGGAAATTCGTTTGGGAGTCAGCAGCTGCTGGACTTTTGCGATTGCCTTCACTGTGCACTGAATGCCAGGACGGCATGTGCACGTTAAAACAACGAGCTGGGCAAGAGCAGGAAGGGGCCACGGGCATCAAGAGAGCATCTGACATCTTGCCCTGGAAAGAGCAGTGTTTTTGGAGTGTGCAGTAAAATCGTGTTTCTGGACAAGGGAGGCATAAGTGCGCTGCGCTCCTAAGCTATCTCCCTGCGAGACAGACTGGCAAAGCTTTTCGTTATCATGCAGGCTAGTGCAGACGCACACTACGGCTCTCCGGAGCTGTCCGAAGCGAAGCGCCGGTCGCCGGCGTCTTTCGGCTGAAGCAGCGCTTCGGAGCGTACGGCTGTTGTGTGCGCGAAGCAGCCGCTTCTCCTGCTCCGCGAGCCGGACAGAGCGCTAGCTTGTACGAGGGCGAAGAACGAAGCCGCAGATCACCGGGCTTCTGCGCGCACCCTAAGGACTGCTAGAGGACCGTGGTGGCCGCTCGCCTGCCTCTTCAATTCCATTCTAGCATCCTTAGGGAAGGTGTTCCATGACAATTTTCCTGAGTTTTGAATTCGTCCTGATGCAGCCCCTCCTGGGAAACTCCTACTCGTCCTCTGAGTCTCCGAGTGCAGAGACCTCGATGGCAACTGCAGAAATGAAGGGCTGCGTTGAGTAGTCGAGAAGCAAGAACATAGCCAGCGCCTTTTGTTTGGGAGTCAGCAGCTGCTGGACTTTTGCGATTGCCTTCACTGTGCACTGAATGCCAGGACGGCATGTGCACGTTAAAACAACGAGCTGGGCAAGAGCAGTAATCGAAAGATCACGGCCGACAGAAAGCAGCTTATATATTGCCCAGGAAAGAGCAGTGTTTTTGGAGTGTGCAGTAAAATCGTGTTTCTGGACAAGGGAGGCATAAGTGTGCTGCGCTCCTAAGCTATCTCCCTGCGAGACACACTGCCAAAGCTTTTCGCTATGATGCAGTCTAGTGCAGACGCACACTACGGCTCTCCGGAGCTGTCCGACGCCAAGCGCCGCTCGCCGGCGTCTTTCGGCTGAAGCAGCGCTTCGGAGCGTACGGCTGTTGTGTGCGCGAAGCAGCCGCTTCTCCTGCTCCGGGAGCCGGACAGAGCGGTAGCTTCTACGAGGGCGAAGAACGAAGCCGCAGAGCACCGGACTTGTATGCACAGCCTACGGGCTGCTAGAGGAAGGTGGCTGCTGCTCCCTAACCCATCAATTCACAGCTGGCATGCTCTATGGAGCTGTTCCAGGACAACTTTCATTGCTTATTGGTTCGTCCTGATACAGCCCCTCCTGGGAAATTCATGCTCGTCCCCTGAGGCTCCGACATGCAGAAACATCGATGGCAGCTGCAGAAAAGAAGGGCTGCGTTGAGTTGTCGAGAAGCAAGAACATAGCCAGCGCCTAGCGTCTGGGAGTCAGCAACTGCTGGACTTTTGCGATTGCCTTCACTGTGCACTGAATGTCGAGATATGTGCACGCTAAAAAAACAAGGTGGGCAAGAGGAGGAAGAGAGCACGGGCATCAGAGAGCATCTGGCATCTTCCCCTGGAAAGGGCAGTGTTTTTGGAGACGCACACTACGGCTCTACGGAGCTGTCCGAAGCCAAGCGCCGGTCGCCGGCGTCTTTCGGCTGAAGCAGCGCTTCGGAGCGTACGGCTGTTGTGTGCGCGAAGCAGCCGCTTCTCCTGCTCCGCGAGCCGGACAGAGCGGTAGCTTGTACGACGGCGAAGAACGAAGCCGCAGAGCACCGGCCTTCTGCGCGCACCCTAAGGACTGCTAGAGGACCGTGGTGGCCGCTCGCCTGCCCCTTCAATTCCATTCTAGCATCCTTAGGGAAGGTGTTCCAGGACAATTTTCCTGAGTTTTGAATTCGTCCTGATGCAGCCCCTCCTGGGAAACAACTGCTCGTCGTCTGAGTCTCCGAGTGCAGAGACCTCGATGGCAACTGCAGAAATGAAGGGCTGCGTTGAGTTGTCGAGAAGCAAGAACATAGCCAGCGCCTTGTGTTTGGGAGTCAGCAGCTGCTGGACTTTTGCGATTGCTTTCACTGTGCACTGAATGCCAGGACGGCATGTGCACGTTAAAACAACGAGCTGGGCAAGAGCAGGAAGGGAGCACGGGCATCAGAGAGCATCTGGCATCTTGCCCTGGAAAGAGCAGTGTTTTTGGAGTGTGCAGTAAAATCGTGTTTCTGGACAAGGGAGGCATAAGTGCGCTGCGCTCCTAAGCTATCTCCCTGCTAAGACACACTGGCAAAGCTTTTCGTTATCATGCAGGCTAGTGCAGACGCACACTACGGCTCTCCGGAGCTGTCCGAAGCCAAGCGCCGGTCGCCGGCGTCTTTCGGCTGAAGCAGCGCTTCGGAGCGTACGGCTGTTGTGTGCGCGAAGCAGCCGCTTCTCCTGCTCCGTGAGCCGGACAGAGCGGTAGCTTGTACGAGGGCGAAGAACGAAGCCGCAGAGCACCGGGCTTCTGCGGGCACCCTAAGGACTGCGAGAGGACCGTGGTGGCCGCTCGCCTGCCTCTTCAATTCCATTCTAGCATCCTTAGGGAAGGTGTTCTAGGACAATTTTCCTGAGTTTTGAATTCGTCCTGATGCAGCCCCTCCTGGGAAACTCCTACTCGTCCTCTGCGTCTCCGAGTGCAGAGACCTCGATGGCAACTGCAGAAATGAAGGGCTGCGTTGAGTTGTCGAGAAGCAAGAACATAGCCAGCGCCTTGTGTCTGGGAGTCAGCAGCACCTGGAATTTTGCGATTGCTTTCACAGTGCACTGAATGCCAGGACGGCATGTGCACGTTAAAACAACGAGCTGGGCAAGAGTAATCGAAAGATCACGGCCGTCAGAAAGCAGCTTATATATTGCCCAGGAAAGAGCAGTGTTTTTGGAGTGTGCAGTAAAATCGTGTTTCTGGACAAGGGAGGCATAAGTGCGCTGCGCTCCTAAGCTATCTCCCTGCGAGACACACTGCCAAAGCTTTTCGCTATAGTGCAGTCTAGTGCAGACGGACACTGCGGCTCTCCGGAGCTGTCCGAAGCGAAGCGCCGCTCGCCGGCGTCTTTCGGCTGAAGCAGCGCTTCGGGGCGTACGGCTGCCGCTCCGCTGTTGTGTGCGCGAGGCAGCCGCTTCTCCTGCTCCGTGAGCCGGACAGAGCGGTAGCTTGTACGAGGGCGAAGAACGAAGCCGCAGGGAGACGACATTGTGTGTACAGTCTTGGGACTGCTAGATGACAGTGGCTAAAGCTCCCTGCCTTTTCAATGCACTGCTGCCATGCTTTATTGAAGGCGTTCCGAGACAACTTTCCTGGGTTTTGACTTCGTCCTGATGAAGCCCCTGTTGGGAAATTCGTTTGGGAGTCAGCAGCTGCTGGACTTTTGCGATTGCCTTCACTGTGCACTGAATGCCAGGACGGCATGTGCACGTTAAAACAACGAGCTGGGCAAGAGCAGGAAGGGGCCACGGGCATCAAGAGAGCATCTGACATCTTGCCCTGGAAAGAGCAGTGTTTTTGGAGTGTGCAGTAAAATCGTGTTTCTGGACAAGGGAGGCATAAGTGCGCTGCGCTCCTAAGCTATCTCCCTGCTAAGACACACTGCCAAAGCTTTTCGTTATCATGCAGTCTAGTGCAGACGCACACTACGGCTCTCCGGAGCTGTCCGAAGCCAAGCGCCGGTCGCCGGCGTCTTTCGGCTGAAGCAGCGCTTCGGAGCGTACGGCTGTTGTGTGCGCGAAGCAGCCGCTTCTCCTGCTCCGCGAGCCGGACAGAGCGGTAGCTTGTACGAGGGCGAAGAACGAAGCCGCAGAGCACCGGCCTTCTGCGCGCACCCTAAGGACTGCGAGAGGACCGTGGTGGCCGCTCGCCTGCCTCTTCAATTCCATTCTAGCATCCTTAGGGAAGGTGTTCCATGACAATTTTCCTGAGTTTTGAATTCGTCCTGATGCAGCCCCTCCTGGGAAACTCCTACTCGTCCTCTGAGTCTCCGAGTGCAGAGACCTCGATGGCAACTGCAGAAATGAAGGGCTGCGTTGAGTAGTCGAGAAGCAAGAACATAGCCAGCGCCTTTTGTTTGGGAGTCAGCAGCTGCTGGACTTTTGCGATTGCCTTCACTGTGCACTGAATGCCAGGACGGCATGTGCACGTTAAAACAACGAGCTGGGCAAGAGCAGTAATCGAAAGATCACGGCCGACAGAAAGCAGCTTATATATTGCCCAGGAAAGAGCAGTGTTTTTGGAGTGTGCAGTAAAATCGTGTTTCTGGACAAGGGAGGCATAAGTGTGCTGCGCTCCTAAGCTATCTCCCTGCGAGACACACTGCCAAAGCTTTTCGCTATGATGCAGTCTAGTGCAGACGCACACTACGGCTCTCCGGAGCTGTCCGACGCCAAGCGCCGCTCGCCGGCGTCTTTCGGCTGAAGCAGCGCTTCGGAGCGTACGGCTGTTGTGTGCGCGAAGCAGCCGCTTCTCCTGCTCCGGGAGCCGGACAGAGCGGTAGCTTCTACGAGGGCGAAGAACGAAGCCGCAGAGCACCGGACTTGTATGCACAGCCTACGGGCTGCTAGAGGAAGGTGGCTGCTGCTCCCTAACCCATCAATTCACAGCTGGCATGCTCTATGGAGCTGTTCCAGGACAACTTTCATTGCTTATTGGTTCGTCCTGATACAGCCCCTCCTGGGAAATTCATGCTCGTCCCCTGAGGCTCCGACATGCAGAAACATCGATGGCAGCTGCAGAAAAGAAGGGCTGCGTTGAGTTGTCGAGAAGCAAGAACATAGCCAGCGCCTAGCGTCTGGGAGTCAGCAACTGCTGGACTTTTGCGATTGCCTTCACTGTGCACTGAATGTCGAGATATGTGCACGCTAAAAAAACAAGGTGGGCAAGAGGAGGAAGAGAGCACGGGCATCAGAGAGCATCTGGCATCTTCCCCTGGAAAGGGCAGTGTTTTTGGAGACGCACACTACGGCTCTACGGAGCTGTCCGAAGCCAAGCGCCGGTCGCCGGCGTCTTTCGGCTGAAGCAGCGCTTCGGAGCGTACGGCTGTTGTGTGCGCGAAGCAGCCGCTTCTCCTGCTCCGCGAGCCGGACAGAGCGGTAGCTTGTACGACGGCGAAGAACGAAGCCGCAGAGCACCGGCCTTCTGCGCGCACCCTAAGGACTGCTAGAGGACCGTGGTGGCCGCTCGCCTGCCCCTTCAATTCCATTCTAGCATCCTTAGGGAAGGTGTTCCAGGACAATTTTCCTGAGTTTTGAATTCGTCCTGATGCAGCCCCTCCTGGGAAACAACTGCTCGTCGTCTGAGTCTCCGAGTGCAGAGACCTCGATGGCAACTGCAGAAATGAAGGGCTGCGTTGAGTTGTCGAGAAGCAAGAACATAGCCAGCGCCTTGTGTTTGGGAGTCAGCAGCACCTGGACTTTTGCGATTGCTTTCACTGTGCACTGAATGCCAGGACGGCATGTGCACGTTAAAACAACGAGCTGGGCAAGAGCAGGAAGGGACCACGGGCATCAGAGAGCATCTGGCATCTTGCCCTGGAAAGAGCAGTGTTTTTGGAGTGTGCAGTAAAATCGTGTTTCTGGACAAGGGAGGCATAAGTGCGCTGCGCTCCTAAGCTATCTCCCTGCGAGACACACTGCCAAAGCTTTTCGTTATCATGCAGGCTAGTGCAGACGCACACTACGGCTCTCCGGAGCTGTCCGAAGCGAAGCGCCGGTCGCCGGCGTCTTTCGGCTGAAGCAGCGCTTCGGAGCGTACGGCTGTTGTGTGCGCGAAGCAGCCGCTTCTCCTGCTCCGGGAGCCGGACAGAGCGGTAGCTTGTACGAGGGCGAAGAACGAAGCCGCAGAGCACCGGGCTTCTGCGGGCACCCTAAGGACTGCGAGAGGACCGTGGTGGCCGCTCGCCTGCCCCTTCAATTCCATTCTAGCATCCTTAGGGAAGGTGTTCCAGGACAATTTTCCTGAGTTTTGAATTCGTCCTGATGCAGCCCCTCCTGGGAAACTCCTACTCGTCCTCTGCGTCTCCGAGTGCAGAGACCTCGATGGCAACTGCAGAAATGAAGGGCTGCGTTGAGTAGTCGAGAAGCAAGAACATAGCCAGCGCCTTGTGTTTGGGAGTCAGCAGCACCTGGACTTTTGCGATTGCTTTCACTGTGCACTGAATGCCAGGACGGCATGTGCACGTTAAAACAACGAGCTGGGCAAGAGCAGTAATCGAAAGATCACGGCCGACAGAAAGCAGCTTATATATTGCCCAGGAAAGAGCAGTGTTTTTGGAGTGTGCAGTAAAATCGTGTTTCTGGACAAGGGAGGCATAAGTGCGCTGCGCTCCTAAGCTATCTCCCTGCGAGACACACTGCCAAAGCTTTTCGCTATAGTGCAGTCTAGTGCAGACGGACACTGCGGCTCTCCGGAACTGTCCGAAGCGAAGCGCCGCTCGCCGGCGTCTTTCGGCTGAAGCAGCGCTTCGGGGCGTACGGCTGCCGCTCCGCTGTTGTGTGCGCGAGGCAGCCGCTTCTCCTGCTCCGTGAGCCGGACAGAGCGGTAGCTTGTACGAGGGCGAAGAACGAAGCCGCAGGGAGACGACATTGTGTGTACAGTCTTGGGACTGCTAGATGACAGTGGCTAAAGCTCCCTGCCTTTTCAATGCACTGCTGCCATGCTTTATTGAAGGCGTTCCGAGACAACTTTCCTGGGTTTTGACTTCGTCCTGATGAAGCCCCTGTTGGGAAATTCGTTTGGGAGTCAGCAGCTGCTGGACTTTTGCGATTGCCTTCACTGTGCACTGAATGCCAGGACGGCATGTGCACGTTAAAACAACGAGCTGGGCAAGAGCAGGAAGGGGCCACGGGCATCAAGAGAGCATCTGACCTCTTGCCCTGGAAAGAGCAGTGTTTTTGGAGTGTGCAGTAAAATCGTGTTTCTGGACAAGGGAGGCATAAGTGCGCTGCGCTCCTAAGCTATCTCCCTGCTAAGACACACTGGCAAAGCTTTTCGTTATCATGCAGGCTAGTGCAGACGCACACTACGGCTCTCCGGAGCTGTCCGAAGCGAAGCGCCGGTCGCCGGCGTCTTTCGGCTGAAGCAGCGCTTCGGAGCGTACGGCTGTTGTGTGCGTGAAGCAGCCGCTTCTCCTGCTCCGCGAGCCGGACAGAGCGGTAGCTTGTACGAGGGCGAAGAACGAAGCCGCAGAGCACCGGGCTTCTGCGCGCACCCTAAGGACTGCTAGAGGACCGTGGTGGCCGCTCGCCTGCCTCTTCAATTCCATTCTAGCATCCTTAGGGAAGGTGTTCCAGGACAATTTTCCTGAGTTTTGAATTCGTCCTGATGCAGCCCCTCCTGGGAAACTCCTACTCGTCCTCTGAGTCTCCGAGTGCAGAGACCTCGATGGCAACTGCAGAAATGAAGGGCTGCGTTGAGTAGTCGAGAAGCAAGAACATAGCCAGCGCCTTTTGTTTGGGAGTCAGCAGCTGCTGGACTTTTGCGATTGCCTTCACTGTGCACTGAATGCCAGGACGGCATGTGCACGTTAAAACAACGAGCTGGGCAAGAGCAGTAATCGAAAGATCACGGCCGACAGAAAGCAGCTTATATATTGCCCAGGAAAGAGCAGTGTTTTTGGAGTGTGCAGTAAAATCGTGTTTCTGGACAAGGGAGGCATAAGTGTGCTGCGCTCCTAAGCTATCTCCCTGCGAGACACACTGCCAAAGCTTTTCGCTATGATGCAGTCTAGTGCAGACGCACACTACGGCTCTCCGGAGCTGTCCGACGCCAAGCGCCGCTCGCCGGCGTCTTTCGGCTGAAGCAGCGCTTCGGAGCGTACGGCTGTTGTGTGCGCGAAGCAGCCGCTTCTCCTGCTCCGGGAGCCGGACAGAGCGGTAGCTTCTACGAGGGCGAAGAACGAAGCCGCAGAGCACCGGACTTGTATGCACAGCCTACGGGCTGCTAGAGGAAGGTGGCTGCTGCTCCCTAACCCATCAATTCACAGCTGGCATGCTCTATGGAGCTGTTCCAGGACAACTTTCATTGCTTATTGGTTCGTCCTGATACAGCCCCTCCTGGGAAATTCATGCTCGTCCCCTGAGGCTCCGACATGCAGAAACATCGATGGCAGCTGCAGAAAAGAAGGGCTGCGTTGAGTTGTCGAGAAGCAAGAACATAGCGAGCGCCTAGCGTCTGGGAGTCAGCAACTGCTGGACTTTTGCGATTGCCTTCACTGTGCACTGAATGTCGAGATATGTGCACGCTAAAAAAACAAGGTGGGCAAGAGGAGGAAGAGAGCACGGGCATCAGAGAGCATCTGGCATCTTCCCCTGGAAAGGGCAGTGTTTTTGGAGACGCACATTACGGCTCTACGGAGCTGTCCGAAGCCAAGCGCCGGTCGCCGGCGTCTTTCGGCTGAAGCAGCGCTTCGGAGCGTACGGCTGTTGTGTGCGCGAAGCAGCCGCTTCTCCTGCTCCGCGAGCCGGACAGAGCGGTAGCTTGTACGACGGCGAAGAACGAAGCCGCAGAGCACCGGCCTTCTGCGCGCACCCTAAGGACTGCTAGAGGACCGTGGTGGCCGCTCGCCTGCCCCTTCAATTCCATTCTAGCATCCTTAGGGAAGGTGTTCCAGGACAATTTTCCTGAGTTTTGAATTCGTCCTGATGCAGCCCCTCCTGGGAAACAACTGCTCGTCGTCTGAGTCTCCGAGTGCAGAGACCTCGATGGCAACTGCAGAAATGAAGGGCTGCGTTGAGTTGTCGAGAAGCAAGAACATAGCCAGCGCCTTGTGTTTGGGAGTCAGCAGCTGCTGGACTTTTGCGATTGCTTTCACTGTGCACTGAATGCCAGGACGGCATGTGCACGTTAAAACAACGAGCTGGGCAAGAGCAGGAAGGGACCACGGGCATCAGAGAGCATCTGGCATCTTGCCCTGGAAAGAGCAGTGTTTTTGGAGTGTGCAGTAAAATCGTGTTTCTGGACAAGGGAGGCATAAGTGCGCTGCGCTCCTAAGCTATCTCCCTGCTAAGACACACTGCCAAAGCTTTTCGTTATCATGCAGGCTAGTGCAGACGCACACTACGGCTCTCCGGAGCTGTCCGAAGCGAAGCGCCGGTCGCCGGCGTCTTTCGGCTGAAGCAGCGCTTCGGAGCGTACGGCTGTTGTGTGCGCGAAGCAGCCGCTTCTCCTGCTCCGGGAGCCGGACAGAGCGGTAGCTTGTACGAGGGCGAAGAACGAAGCCGCAGAGCACCGGCCTTCTGCGCGCACCCTAAGGACTGCGAGAGGACCGTGGTGGCCGCTCGCCTGCCCCTTCAATTCCATTCTAGCATCCTTAGGGAAGGTGTTCTAGGACAATTTTCCTGAGTTTTGAATTCGTCCTGATGCAGCCCCTCCTGGGAAACTCCTACTCGTCCTCTGCGTCTCCGAGTGCAGAGACCTCGATGGCAACTGCAGAAATGAAGGGCTGCGTTGAGTAGTCGAGAAGCAAGAACATAGCCAGCGCCTTGTGTTTGGGAGTCAGCAGCACCTGGACTTTTGCGATTGCTTTCACTGTGCACTGAATGCCAGGACGGCATGTGCACGTTAAAACAACGAGCTGGGCAAGAGTAATCGAAAGATCACGGCCGTCAGAAAGCAGCTTATATATTGCCCAGGAAAGAGCAGTGTTTTTGGAGTGTGCAGTAAAATCGTGTTTCTGGACAAGGGAGGCATAAGTGCGCTGCGCTCCTAAGCTATCTCCCTGCGAGACACACTGCCAAAGCTTTTCGCTATAGTGCAGTCTAGTGCAGACGGACACTGCGGCTCTCCGGAGCTGTCCGAAGCGAAGCGCCGCTCGCCGGCGTCTTTCGGCTGAAGCAGCGCTTCGGGGCGTACGGCTGCCGCTCCGCTGTTGTGTGCGCGAGGCAGCCGCTTCTCCTGCTCCGTGAGCCGGACAGAGCGGTAGCTTGTACGAGGGCGAAGAACGAAGCCGCAGGGAGACGACATTGTGTGTACAGTCTTGGGACTGCTAGATGACAGTGGCTAAAGCTCCCTGCCTTTTCAATGCACTGCTGCCATGCTTTATTGAAGGCGTTCCGAGACAACTTTCCTGGGTTTTGACTTCGTCCTGATGAAGCCCCTGTTGGGAAATTCGTTTGGGAGTCAGCAGCTGCTGGACTTTTGCGATTGCCTTCACTGTGCACTGAATGCCAGGACGGCATGTGCACGTTAAAACAACGAGCTGGGCAAGAGCAGGAAGGGGCCACGGGCATCAAGAGAGCATCTGACATCTTGCCCTGGAAAGAGCAGTGTTTTTGGAGTGTGCAGTAAAATCGTGTTTCTGGACAAGGGAGGCATAAGTGCGCTGCGCTCCTAAGCTATCTCCCTGCTAAGACACACTGCCAAAGCTTTTCGTTATCATGCAGGCTAGTGCAGACGCACACTACGGCTCTCCGGAGCTGTCCGAAGCCAAGCGCCGGTCGCCGGCGTCTTTCGGCTGAAGCAGCGCTTCGGAGCGTACGGCTGTTGTGTGCGCGAAGCAGCCGCTTCTCCTGCTCCGCGAGCCGGACAGAGCGGTAGCTTGTACGAGGGCGAAGAACGAAGCCGCAGAGCACCGGCCTTCTGCGCGCACCCTAAGGACTGCTAGAGGACCGTGGTGGCCGCTCGCCTGCCTCTTCAATTCCATTCTAGCATCCTTAGGGAAGGTGTTCCATGACAATTTTCCTGAGTTTTGAATTCGTCCTGATGCAGCCCCTCCTGGGAAACTCCTACTCGTCCTCTGAGTCTCCGAGTGCAGAGACCTCGATGGCAACTGCAGAAATGAAGGGCTGCGTTGAGTAGTCGAGAAGCAAGAACATAGCCAGCGCCTTTTGTTTGGGAGTCAGCAGCTGCTGGACTTTTGCGATTGCCTTCACTGTGCACTGAATGCCAGGACGGCATGTGCACGTTAAAACAACGAGCTGGGCAAGAGCAGTAATCGAAAGATCACGGCCGACAGAAAGCAGCTTATATATTGCCCAGGAAAGAGCAGTGTTTTTGGAGTGTGCAGTAAAATCGTGTTTCTGGACAAGGGAGGCATAAGTGTGCTGCGCTCCTAAGCTATCTCCCTGCGAGACACACTGCCAAAGCTTTTCGCTATGATGCAGTCTAGTGCAGACGCACACTACGGCTCTCCGGAGCTGTCCGACGCCAAGCGCCGCTCGCCGGCGTCTTTCGGCTGAAGCAGCGCTTCGGAGCGTACGGCTGTTGTGTGCGCGAAGCAGCCGCTTCTCCTGCTCCGGGAGCCGGACAGAGCGGTAGCTTCTACGAGGGCGAAGAACGAAGCCGCAGAGCACCGGACTTGTATGCACAGCCTACGGGCTGCTAGAGGAAGGTGGCTGCTGCTCCCTAACCCATCAATTCACAGCTGGCATGCTCTATGGAGCTGTTCCAGGACAACTTTCATTGCTTATTGGTTCGTCCTGATACAGCCCCTCCTGGGAAATTCATGCTCGTCCCCTGAGGCTCCGACATGCAGAAACATCGATGGCAGCTGCAGAAAAGAAGTGCTGCGCTGAGTTGTCGAGAAGCAAGAACATAGCCAGCGCCTAGCGTCTGGGAGTCAGCAACTGCTGGACTTTTGCGATTGCCTTCACTGTGCACTGAATGTCGAGATATGTGCACGCTAAAAAAACAAGGTGGGCAAGAGGAGGAAGAGAGCACGGGCATCAGAGAGCATCTGGCATCTTCCCCTGGAAAGGGCAGTGTTTTTGGAGACGCACACTACGGCTCTCCGGAGCTGTCCGAAGCCAAGCGCCGGTGGCCGGCGTCTTTCGGCTGAAGCAGCGCTTCGGAGCGTACGGCTGTTGTGTGCGCGAAGCAGCCGCTTCTCCTGCTCCGCGAGCCGGACAGAGCGGTAGCTTGTACGACGGCGAAGAACGAAGCCGCAGAGCACCGGCCTTCTGCGCGCACCCTAAGGACTGCTAGAGGACCGTGGTGGCCGCTCGCCTGCCCCTTCAATTCCATTCTAGCATCCTTAGGGAAGGTGTTCCAGGACAATTTTCCTGAGTTTTGAATTCGTCCTGATGCAGCCCCTCCTGGGAAACAACTGCTCGTCGTCTGAGTCTCCGAGTGCAGAGACCTCGATGGCAACTGCAGAAATGAAGGGCTGCGTTGAGTTGTCGAGAAGCAAGAACATAGCCAGCGCCTTGTGTTTGGGAGTCAGCAGCACCTGGACTTTTGCGATTGCTTTCACAGTGCACTGAATGCCAGGACGGCATGTGCACGTTAAAACAACGAGCTGGGCAAGAGCAGGAAGGGACCACGGGCATCAGAGAGCATCTGGCATCTTGCCCTGGAAAGAGCAGTGTTTTTGGAGTGTGCAGTAAAATCGTGTTTCTGGACAAGGGAGGCATAAGTGCGCTGCGCTCCTAAGCTATCTCCCTGCTAAGACACACTGGCAAAGCTTTTCGTTATCATGCAGGCTAGTGCAGACGCACACTACGGCTCTCCGGAGCTGTCCGAAGCGAAGCGCCGGTCGCCGGCGTCTTTCGGCTGAAGCAGCGCTTCGGGGCGTACGGCTGTTGTGTGCGCGAAGCAGCCGCTTCTCCTGCTCCGCGAGCCGGACAGAGCGGTAGCTTGTACGAGGGCGAAGAACGAAGCCGCAGAGCACCGGCCTTCTGCGCGCACCCTAAGGACTGCTAGAGGACCGTGGTGGCCGCTCGCCTGCCCCTTCAATTCCATTCTAGCATCCTTAGGGAAGGTGTTCTAGGACAATTTTCCTGAGTTTTGAATTCGTCCTGATGCAGCCCCTCCTGGGAAACTCCTACTCGTCCTCTGCGTCTCCGAGTGCAGAGACCTCGATGGCAACTGCAGAAATGAAGGGCTGCGTTGAGTAGTCGAGAAGCAAGAACATAGCCAGCGCCTTGTGTTTGGGAGTCAGCAGCACCTGGACTTTTGCGATTGCTTTCACTGTGCACTGAATGCCAGGACGGCATGTGCACGTTAAAACAACGAGCTGGGCAAGAGTAATCGAAAGATCACGGCCGTCAGAAAGCAGCTTATATATTGCCCAGGAAAGAGCAGTGTTTTTGGAGTGTGCAGTAAAATCGTGTTTCTGGACAAGGGAGGCATAAGTGCGCTGCGCTCCTAAGCTATCTCCCTGCGAGACACACTGCCAAAGCTTTTCGCTATAGTGCAGTCTAGTGCAGACGGACACTGCGGCTCTCCGGAGCTGTCCGAAGCGAAGCGCCGGTCGCCGGCGTCTTTCGGCTGAAGCAGCGCTTCGGGGCGTACGGCTGCCGCTCCGCTGTTGTGTGCGCGAGGCAGCCGCTTCTCCTGCTCCGTGAGCCGGACAGAGCGGTAGCTTGTACGAGGGCGAAGAACGAAGCCGCAGGGAGACGACATTGTGTGTACAGTCTTGGGACTGCTAGATGACAGTGGCTAAAGCTCCCTGCCTTTTCAATGCACTGCTGCCATGCTTTATTGAAGGCGTTCCGAGACAACTTTCCTGGGTTTTGACTTCGTCCTGATGAAGCCCCTGTTGGGAAATTCGTTTGGGAGTCAGCAGCTGCTGGACTTTTGCGATTGCCTTCACTGTGCACTGAATGCCAGGACGGCATGTGCACGTTAAAACAACGAGCTGGGCAAGAGCAGGAAGGGACCACGGGCATCAAGAGAGCATCTGACATCTTGCCCTGGAAAGAGCAGTGTTTTTGGAGTGTGCAGTAAAATCGTGTTTCTGGACAAGGGAGGCATAAGTGCGCTGCGCTCCTAAGTTATCTCCCTGCGAGACAGACTGGCAAAGCTTTTCGTTATCATGCAGTCTAGTGCAGACGCACACTACGGCTCTCCGGAGCTGTCCGAAGCCAAGCGCCGGTCGCCGGCGTCTTTCGGCTGAAGCAGCGCTTCGGAGCGTACGGCTGTTGTGTGCGCGAAGCAGCCGCTTCTCCTGCTCCGCGAGCCGGACAGAGCGGTAGCTTGTACGAGGGCGAAGAACGAAGCCGCAGAGCACCGGCCTTCTGCGCGCACCCTAAGGACTGCGAGAGGACCGTGGTGGCCGCTCGCCTGCCTCTTCAATTCCATTCTAGCATCCTTAGGGAAGGTGTTCCATGACAATTTTCCTGAGTTTTGAATTCGTCCTGATGCAGCCCCTCCTGGGAAACTCCTACTCGTCCTCTGCGTCTCCGAGTGCAGAGACCTCGATGGCAACTGCAGAAATGAAGGGCTGCGTTGAGTAGTCGAGAAGCAAGAACATAGCCAGCGCCTTTTGTTTGGGAGTCAGCAGCTGCTGGACTTTTGCGATTGCCTTCACTGTGCACTGAATGCCAGGACGGCATGTGCACGTTAAAACAACGAGCTGGGCAAGAGCAGTAATTGAAAGATCACGGCCGACAGAAAGCAGCTTATATATTGCCCAGGAAAGAGCAGTGTTTTTGGAGTGTGCAGTAAAATCGTGTTTCTGGACAAGGGAGGCATAAGTGTGCTGCGCTCCTAAGCTATCTCCCTGCGAGACACACTGCCAAAGCTTTTCGCTATGATGCAGTCTAGTGCAGACGCACACTACGGCTCTCCGGAGCTGTCCGAAGCCAAGCGCCGCTCGCCGGCGTCTTTCGGCTGAAGCAGCGCTTCGGAGCGTACGGCTGTTGTGTGCGCGAAGCAGCCGCTTCTCCTGCTCCGGGAGCCGGACAGAGCGGTAGCTTGTACGAGGGCGAAGAACGAAGCCGCAGAGCACCGGACTTGTGTGCACAGCCTACGGGCTGCTAGAGGAAGGTGGCTGCTGCTCCCTAACCCATCAATTCACAGCTGGCATGCTCTATGGAGCTGTTCCAGGACAACTTTCATTGCTTATTGGTTCGTCCTGATACAGCCCCTCCTGGGAAATTCATGCTCGTCCCCTGAGGCTCCGACATGCAGAAACATCGATGGCAGCTGCAGAAAAGAAGGGCTGCGTTGAGTTGTCGAGAAGCAAGAACATAGCCAGCGCCTAGCGTCTGGGAGTCAGCAACTGCTGGACTTTTGCGATTGCCTTCACTGTGCACTGAATGTCGAGATATGTGCACGCTAAAAAAACAAGGTGGGCAAGAGGAGGAAGAGAGCACGGGCATCAGAGAGCATCTGGCATCTTCCCCTGGAAAGGGCAGTGTTTTTGGAGACGCACACTACGGCTCTACGGAGCTGTCGGAAGCCAAGCGCCGGTGGCCGGCGTCTTTCGGCTGAAGCAGCGCTTCGGAGCGTACGGCTGTTGTGTGCGCGAAGCAGCCGCTTCTCCTGCTCCGCGAGCCGGACAGAGCGGTAGCTTGTACGACGGCGAAGAACGAAGCCGCAGAGCACCGGCCTTCTGCGCGCACCCTAAGGACTGCGAGAGGACCGTGGTGGCCGCTCGCCTGCCCCTTCAATTCCATTCTAGCATCCTTAGGGAAGGTGTTCCAGGACAATTTTCCTGAGTTTTGAATTCGTCCTGATGCAGCCCCTCCTGGGAAACAACTGCTCGTCGTCTGAGTCTCCGAGTGCAGAGACCTCGATGGCAACTGCAGAAATGAAGGGCTGCGTTGAGTTGTCGAGAAGCAAGAACATAGCCAGCGCCTTGTGTTTGGGAGTCAGCAGCACCTGGACTTTTGCGATTGCTTTCACTGTGCACTGAATGCCAGGACGGCATGTGCACGTTAAAACAACGAGCTGGGCAAGAGCAGGAAGGGACCACGGGCATCAGAGAGCATCTGGCATCTTGCCCTGGAAAGAGCAGTGTTTTTGGAGTGTGCAGTAAAATCGTGTTTCTGGACAAGGGAGGCATAAGTGCGCTGCGCTCCTAAGCTATCTCCCTGCTAAGACACACTGGCAAAGCTTTTCGCTATAGTGCAGTCTAGTGCAGACGCACACTACGGCTCTCCGGAGCTGTCCGACGCCAAGCGCCGGTCGCCGGCGTCTTTCGGCTGAAGCAGCGCTTCGGAGCGTACGGCTGTTGTGTGCGCGAAGCAGCCGCTTCTCCTGCTCCGGGAGCCGGACAGAGCGGTAGCTTGTACGAGGGCGAAGAACGAAGCCGCAGAGCACCGGGCTTCTGCGGGCACCCTAAGGACTGCTAGAGGACCGTGGTGGCCGCTCGCCTGCCTCTTCAATTCCATTCTAGCATCCTTATGGAAGGTGTTCTAGGACAATTTTCCTGAGTTTTGAATTCGTCCTGATGCAGCCCCTCCTGGGAAACTCCTACTCGTCCTCTGCGTCTCCGAGTGCAGAGACCTCGTTGGCAACTGCAGAAATGAAGGGCTGCGTTGAGTAGTCGAGAAGCAAGAACATAGCCAGCGCCTTGTGTTTGGGAGTCAGCAGCTGCTGGACTTTTGCGATTGCTTTCACTGTGCACTGAATGCCAGGACGGCATGTGCACGTTAAAACAACGAGCTGGGCAAGAGCAGTAATCGAAAGTTCACGGCCGTCAGAAAGCAGCTTATATATTGCCCTGGAAAGAGCACTGTTTTTGGAGTGTGCAGTAAAATCGTGTTTCTGGACAAGGGAGGCATAAGTGCGCTGCGCTCCTAAGCTATCTCCCTGCGAGACACACTGCCAAAGCTTTTCGCTATAGTGCAGTCTAGTGCAGACGGACACTGCGGCTCTCCGGAACTGTCCGAAGCGAAGCGCCGCTCGCCGGCGTCTTTCGGCTGAAGCAGCGCTTCGGGGCGTACGGCTGCCGCTCCGCTGTTGTGTGCGCGAGGCAGCCGCTTCTCCTGCTCCGTGAGCCGGACAGAGCGGTAGCTTGTACGAGGGCGAAGAACGAAGCCGCAGGGAGACGACATTGTGTGTACAGTCTTGGGACTGCTAGATGACAGTGGCTAAAGCTCCCTGCCTTTTCAATGCACTGCTGCCATGCTTTATTGAAGGCGTTCCGAGACAACTTTCCTTGGTTTTGACTTCGTCCTGATGAAGCCCCTGTTGGGAAATTCGTTTGGGAGTCAGCAGCTGCTGGACTTTTGCGATTGCCTTCACTGTGCACTGAATGCCAGGACGGCATGTGCACGTTAAAACAACGAGCTGGGCAAGAGCAGGAAGGGGCCACGGGCATCAAGAGAGCATCTGACATCTTGCCCTGGAAAGAGCAGTGTTTTTGGAGTGTGCAGTAAAATCGTGTTTCTGGACAAGGGAGGCATAAGTGCGCTGCGCTCCTAAGCTATCTCCCTGCTAAGACACACTGCCAAAGCTTTTCGTTATCATGCAGGCTAGTGCAGACGCACACTACGGCTCTCCGGAGCTGTCCGAAGCCAAGCGCCGGTCGCCGGCGTCTTTCGGCTGAAGCAGCGCTTCGGAGCGTACGGCTGTTGTGTGCGCGAAGCAGCCGCTTCTCCTGCTCCGCGAGCCGGACAGAGCGGTAGCTTGTACGAGGGCGAAGAACGAAGCCGCAGAGCACCGGCCTTCTGCGCGCACCCTAAGGACTGCTAGAGGACCGTGGTGGCCGCTCGCCTGCCTCTTCAATTCCATTCTAGCATCCTTAGGGAAGGTGTTCCATGACAATTTTCCTGAGTTTTGAATTCGTCCTGATGCAGCCCCTCCTGGGAAACTCCTACTCGTCCTCTGAGTCTCCGAGTGCAGAGACCTCGATGGCAACTGCAGAAATGAAGGGCTGCGTTGAGTAGTCGAGAAGCAAGAACATAGCCAGCGCCTTTTGTTTGGGAGTCAGCAGCTGCTGGACTTTTGCGATTGCCTTCACTGTGCACTGAATGCCAGGACGGCATGTGCACGTTAAAACAACGAGCTGGGCAAGAGCAGTAATCGAAAGATCACGGCCGACAGAAAGCAGCTTATATATTGCCCAGGAAAGAGCAGTGTTTTTGGAGTGTGCAGTAAAATCGTGTTTCTGGACAAGGGAGGCATAAGTGTGCTGCGCTCCTAAGCTATCTCCCTGCGAGACACACTGCCAAAGCTTTTCGCTATGATGCAGTCTAGTGCAGACGCACACTACGGCTCTCCGGAGCTGTCCGACGCCAAGCGCCGCTCGCCGGCGTCTTTCGGCTGAAGCAGCGCTTCGGAGCGTACGGCTGTTGTGTGCGCGAAGCAGCCGCTTCTCCTGCTCCGGGAGCCGGACAGAGCGGTTGCTTCTACGAGGGCGAAGAACGAAGCCGCAGACCACCGGACTTGTGTGCACAGCCTACGGGCTGCTAGAGGAAGGTGGCTGCTGCTCCCTAACCCATCAATTCACAGCTGGCATGCTCTATGGAGCTGTTCCAGGACAACTTTCATTGCTTATTGGTTCGTCCTGATACAGCCCCTCCTGGGAAACTCCTACTCGTCCTCTGCGTCTCCGAGTGCAGAGACCTCGATGGCAACTGCAGAAATGAAGGGCTGCGTTGAGTTGTCGAGAAGCAAGAACATAGCCAGCGCCTTGTGTTTAGGAGTCAGCAACTGCTGGACTTTTGCGATTGCCTTCACTGTGCACTGAATGTCGAGATATGTGCACGCTAAAAAAACAAGGTGGGCAAGAGGAGGAAGAGAGCACCGGCATCAGAGAGCATCTGGCATCTTCCCCTGGAAAGGGCAGTGTTTTTGGAGAGTGCAGCAAATCCGTGTTTCTGGACAAGGGAGGCATAAGTGCGCTGCGCTCCTAAGCTATCTCCCTGCTAAGACACACTGCCAAAGCTTTTCGCTATGATGCAGTCCAGTGCAGACGCACACTACGGCTCTACGGAGCTGTCCGAAGCCAAGCGCCGGTGGCCGGCGTCTTTCGGCTGAAGCAGCGCTTCGGAGCGTACGGCTGTTGTGTGCGCGAAGCAGCCGCTTCTCCTGCTCCGGGAGCCGGACAGAGCGGTAGCTTGTAGGAGGGCGAAGAACGAAGCCGCAGAGCACCGGCCTTCTGCGCGCACCCTAAGGACTGCGAGAGGACCGTGGTGGCCGCTCGCCTGCCCCTTCAATTCCATTCTAGCATCCTTAGGGAAGGTGTTCCAGGACAATTTTCCTGAGTTTTGAATTCGTCCTGATGCAGCCCCTCCTGGGAAACAACTGCTCGTCGTCTGAGTCTCCGAGTGCAGAGACCTCGATGGCAACTGCAGAAATGAAGGGCTGCGTTGAGTAGTCGAGAAGCAAGAACATAGCCAGCGCCTTGTGTTTGGGAGTCAGCAGCACCTGGACTTTTGCGATTGCTTTCACTGTGCACTGAATGCCAGGACGGCATGTGCACGTTAAAACAACGAGCTGGGCAAGAGCAGGAAGGGACCACGGGCATCAGAGAGCATCTGGCATCTTGCCCAGGAAAGAGCAGTGTTTTTGGAGTGTGCAGTAAAATCGTGTTTCTGGACAAGGGAGGCATAAGTGCGCTGCGCTCCTAAGCTATCTCCCTGCTAAGACACACTGCCAAAGCTTTTCGTTATCATGCAGGCTAGTGCAGACGCACACTACGGCTCTCCGGAGCTGTCCGAAGCGAAGCGCCGGTCGCCGGCGTCTTTCGGCTGAAGCAGCGCTTCGGAGCGTACGGCTGTTGTGTGCGCGAAGCAGCCGCTTCTCCTGCTCCGTGAGCCGGACAGAGCGGTAGCTTGTACGACGGCGAAGAACGAAGCCGCAGAGCACCGGGCTTCTGCGGGCACCCTAAGGACTGCGAGAGGACCGTGGTGGCCGCTCGCCTGCCCCTTCAATTCCATTCTAGCATCCTTATGGAAGGTGTTCTAGGACAATTTTCCTGAGTTTTGAATTCGTCCTGATGCAGCCCCTCCTGGGAAACTCCTACTCGTCCTCTGCGTCTCCGAGTGCAGAGACCTCGATGGCAACTGCAGAAATGAAGGGCTGCGTTGAGGAGTCGAGAAGCAAGAACATAGCCAGCGCCTTGTGTTTGGGAGTCAGCAACACCTGGACTTTTGCGATTGCTTTCACTGTGCACTGAATGCCAGGACGGCATGTGCACGTTAAAACAACGAGCTGGGCAAGAGTAATCGAAAGATCACGGCCGTCAGAAAGCAGCTTATATATTGCCCAGGAAAGAGCAGTGTTTTTGGAGTGTGCAGTAAAATCGTGTTTCTGGACAAGGGAGGCATAAGTGCGCTGCGCTCCTAAGCTATCTCCCTGCTAAGACACACTGCCAAAGCTTTTCGTTATCATGCAGGCTAGTGCAGACGCACACTACGGCTCTCCGGAGCTGTCCGAAGCCAAGCGCCGGTCGCCGGCGTCTTTCGGCTGAAGCAGCGCTTCGGAGCGTACGGCTGTTGTGTGCGCGAAGCAGCCGCTTCTCCTGCTCCGTGAGCCGGACAGAGCGGTAGCTTGTACGACGGCGAAGAACGAAGCCGCAGAGCACCGGGCTTCTGCGGGCACCCTAAGGACTGCGAGAGGACCGTGGTGGCCGCTCGCCTGCCCCTTCAATTCCATTCTAGCATCCTTATGGAAGGTGTTCTAGGACAATTTTCCTGAGTTTTGAATTCGTCCTGATGCAGCCCCTCCTGGGAAACTCCTACTCGTCCTCTGCGTCTCCGAGTGCAGAGACCTCGATGGCAACTGCAGAAATGAAGGGCTGCGTTGAGTAGTCGAGAAGCAAGAACATAGCCAGCGCCTTGTGTTTAGGAGTCAGCAACTGCTGGACTTTTGCGATTGCCTTCACTGTGCACTGAATGTCGAGATATGTGCACGCTAAAAAAACAAGGTGGGCAAGAGGAGGAAGAGAGCACCGGCATCAGAGAGCATCTGGCATCTTCCCCTGGAAAGGGCAGTGTTTTTGGAGAGTGCAGCAAATCCGTGTTTCTGGACAAGGGAGGCATAAGTGCGCTGCGCTCCTAAGCTATCTCCCTGCTAAGACACACTGCCAAAGCTTTTCGCTATGATGCAGTCCAGTGCAGACGCACACTACGGCTCTACGGAGCTGTCCGAAGCCAAGCGCCGGTGGCCGGCGTCTTTCGGCTGAAGCAGCGCTTCGGAGCGTACGGCTGTTGTGTGCGCGAAGCAGCCGCTTCTCCTGCTCCGGGAGCCGGACAGAGCGGTAGCTTGTAGGAGGGCGAAGAACGAAGCCGCAGAGCACCGGCCTTCTGCGCGCACCCTAAGGACTGCGAGAGGACCGTGGTGGCCGCTCGCCTGCCCCTTCAATTCCATTCTAGCATCCTTAGGGAAGGTGTTCCAGGACAATTTTCCTGAGTTTTGAATTCGTCCTGATGCAGCCCCTCCTGGGAAACAACTGCTCGTCGTCTGAGTCTCCGAGTGCAGAGACCTCGATGGCAACTGCAGAAATGAAGGGCTGCGTTGAGTAGTCGAGAAGCAAGAACATAGCCAGCGCCTTGTGTTTGGGAGTCAGCAGCACCTGGACTTTTGCGATTGCTTTCACAGTGCACTGAATGCCAGGACGGCATGTGCACGTTAAAACAACGAGCTGGGCAAGAGCAGGAAGGGACTACGGGCATCAGAGAGCATCTGGCATCTTGCCCAGGAAAGAGCAGTGTTTTTGGAGTGTGCAGTAAAATCGTGTTTCTGGACAAGGGAGGCATAAGTGCGCTGCGCTCCTAAGCTATCTCCCTGCTAAGACACACTGCCAAAGCTTTTCGTTATCATGCAGGCTAGTGCAGACGCACACTACGGCTCTCCGGAGCTGTCCGAAGCCAAGCGCCGGTCGCCGGCGTCTTTCGGCTGAAGCAGCGCTTCGGAGCGTACGGCTGTTGTGTGCGCGAAGCAGCCGCTTCTCCTGCTCCGTGAGCCGGACAGAGCGGTAGCTTGTACGACGGCGAAGAACGAAGCCGCAGAGCACCGGGCTTCTGCGGGCACCCTAAGGACTGCGAGAGGACCGTGGTGGCCGCTCGCCTGCCCCTTCAATTCCATTCTAGCATCCTTATGGAAGGTGTTCTAGGACAATTTTCCTGAGTTTTGAATTCGTCCTGATGCAGCCCCTCCTGGGAAACTCCTACTCGTCCTCTGCGTCTCCGAGTGCAGAGACCTCGATGGCAACTGCAGAAATGAAGGGCTGCGTTGAGTAGTCGAGAAGCAAGAACATAGCCAGCGCCTTGTGTTTGGGAGTCAGCAGCACCTGGACTTTTGCGATTGCTTTCACTGTGCACTGAATGCCAGGATGGCATGTGCACGTTAAAACAACGAGCTGGGCAAGAGTAATCGAAAGATCACGGCCGTCAGAAAGCAGCTTATATATTGCCCAGGAAAGAGCAGTGTTTTTGGAGTGTGCAGTAAAATCGTGTTTCTGGACAAGGGAGGCATAAGTGCGCTGCGCTCCTAAGCTATCTCCCTGCTAAGACACACTGCCAAAGCTTTTCGTTATCATGCAGGCTAGTGCAGACGCACACTACGGCTCTCCGGAGCTGTCCGAAGCCAAGCGCCGGTCGCCGGCGTCTTTCGGCTGAAGCAGCGCTTCGGAGCGTACGGCTGTTGTGTGCGCGAAGCAGCCGCTTCTCCTGCTCCGGGAGCCGGACAGAGCGGTAGCTTGTACGACGGCGAAGAACGAAGCCGCAGAGCACCGGGCTTCTGCGGGCACCCTAAGGACTGCGAGAGGACCGTGGTGGCCGCTCGCCTGCCCCTTCAATTCCATTCTAGCATCCTTATGGAAGGTGTTCTAGGACAATTTTCCTGAGTTTTGAATTCGTCCTGATGCAGCCCCTCCTGGGAAACTCCTACTCGTCCTCTGCGTCTCCGAGTGCAGAGACCTCGATGGCAACTGCAGAAATGAAGGGCTGCGTTGAGTAGTCGAGAAGCAAGAACATAGCCAGCGCCTTGTGTTTAGGAGTCAGCAACTGCTGGACTTTTGCGATTGCCTTCACTGTGCACTGAATGTCGAGATATGTGCACGCTAAAAAAACAAGGTGGGCAAGAGGAGGAAGAGAGCACCGGCATCAGAGAGCATCTGGCATCTTCCCCTGGAAAGGGCAGTGTTTTTGGAGAGTGCAGCAAATCCGTGTTTCTGGACAAGGGAGGCATAAGTGCGCTGCGCTCCTAAGCTATCTCCCTGCTAAGACACACTGCCAAAGCTTTTCGCTATGATGCAGTCCAGTGCAGACGCACACTACGGCTCTACGGAGCTGTCCGAAGCCAAGCGCCGGTGGCCGGCGTCTTTCGGCTGAAGCAGCGCTTCGGAGCGTACGGCTGTTGTGTGCGCGAAGCAGCCGCTTCTCCTGCTCCGGGAGCCGGACAGAGCGGTAGCTTGTAGGAGGGCGAAGAACGAAGCCGCAGAGCACCGGCCTTCTGCGGGCACCCTAAGGACTGCGAGAGGACCGTGGTGGCCGCTCGCCTGCCCCTTCAATTCCCTTCTAGCATCCTTAGGGAAGGTGTTCCAGGACAATTTTCCTGAGTTTTGAATTCGTCCTGATGCAGCCCCTCCTGGGAAACAACTGCTCGTCGTCTGAGTCTCCGAGTGCAGAGACCTCGATGGCAACTGCAGAAATGAAGGGCTGCGTTGAGTTGTCGAGAAGCAAGAACATAGCCAGCGCCTTGTGTTTGGGAGTCAGCAGCTGCTGGACTTTTGCGATTGCTTTCACTGTGCACTGAATGCCAGGACGGCATGTGCACGTTAAAACAACGAGCTGGGCAAGAGCAGGAAGGGACCACGGGCATCAGAGAGCATCTGGCATCTTGCCCTGGAAAGAGCAGTGTTTTTGGAGTGTGCAGTAAAATCGTGTTTCTGGACAAGGGAGGCATAAGTGCGCTGCGCTCCTAAGCTATCTCCCTGCGAGACAGACTGGCAAAGCTTTTCGTTATCATGCAGGCTAGTGCAGACGCACACTACGGCTCTCCGGAGCTGTCCGAAGCCAAGCGCCGGTCGCCGGCGTCTTTCGGCTGAAGCAGCGCTTCGGAGCGTACGGCTGTTGTGTGCGCGAAGCAGCCGCTTCTCCTGCTCCGTGAGCCGGACAGAGCGGTAGCTTGTACGACGGCGAAGAACGAAGCCGCAGAGCACCGGGCTTCTGCGGGCACCCTAAGGACTGCGAGAGGACCGTGGTGGCCGCTCGCCTGCCTCTTCAATTCCATTCTAGCATCCTTAGGGAAGGTGTTCTAGGACAATTTTCCTGAGTTTTGAATTCGTCCTGATGCAGCCCCTCCTGGGAAACTCCTACTCGTCCTCTGCGTCTCCGAGTGCAGAGACCTCGATGGCAACTGCAGAAATGAAGGGCTGCGTTGAGTAGTCGAGAAGCAAGAACATAGCCAGCGCCTTGTGTCTGGGAGTCAGCAGCACCTGGACTTTTGCGATTGCTTTCACAGTGCACTGAATGCCAGGACGGCATGTGCACGTTAAAACAACGAGCTGGGCAAGAGTAATCGAAAGATCACGGCCGTCAGAAAGCAGCTTATATATTGCCCAGGAAAGAGCAGTGTTTTTGGAGTGTGCAGTAAAATCGTGTTTCTGGACAAGGGAGGCATAAGTGCGCTGCGCTCCTAAGCTATCTCCCTGCGAGACACACTGCCAAAGCTTTTCGCTATAGTGCAGTCTAGTGCAGACGGACACTGCGGCTCTCCGGAGCTGTCCGAAGCGAAGCGCAGGTCGCCGGCGTCTTTTGGCTGAAGCAGCGCTTCGGGGCGTACGGCTGCCGCTCCGCTGTTGTGTGCGCGAGGCAGCCGCTTCTCCTGCTCCGTGAGCCGGACAGAGCGGTAGCTTGTACGAGGGCGAAGAACGAAGCCGCAGGGAGACGACATTGTGTGTACAGTCTTGGGACTGCTAGATGACAGTGGCTAAAGCTCCCTGCCTTTTCAATGCACTGCTGCCATGCTTTATTGAAGGCGTTCCGAGACAACTTTCCTGGGTTTTGACTTCGTCCTGATGAAGCCCCTGTTGGGAAATTCGTTTGGGAGTCAGCAGCTGCTGGACTTTTGCGATTGCCTTCACTGTGCACTGAATGCCAGGACGGCATGTGCACGTTAAAACAACGAGCTGGGCAAGAGCAGGAAGGGACCACGGGCATCAGAGAGCATCTGGCATCTTGCCCTGGAAAGAGCAGTGTTTTTGGAGTGTGCAGTGAAATCGTGTTTCTGGACAAGGGAGGCATAAGTGCGCTGCGCTCCTAAGCTATCTCCCTGCTAAGACACACTGCCAAAGCTTTTCGTTATCATGCAGGCTAGTGCAGACGCACACTACGGCTCTCCGGAGCTGTCCGAAGCCAAGCGCCGGTCGCCGCCGTCTTTCGGCTGAAGCAGCGCTTCGGAGCGTACGGCTGTTGTGTGCGCGAAGCAGCCGCTTCTCCTGCTCCGTGAGCCGGACAGAGCGGTAGCTTGTACGACGGCGAAGAACGAAGCCGCAGAGCACCGGGCTCTTGCGGGCACCCTAAGGACTGCGAGAGGACCGTGGTGGCCGCTCGCCTGCCCCTTCAATTCCATTCTAGCATCCTTAGGGAAGGTGTTCTAGGACAATTTTCCTGAGTTTTGAATTCGTCCTGATGCAGCCCCTCCTGGGAAACTCCTACTCGTCCTCTGCGTCTCCGAGTGCAGAGACCTCGATGGCAACTGCAGAAATGAAGGGCTGCGTTGAGTTGTCGAGAAGCAAGAACATAGCCAGCGCCTTGTGTTTGGGAGTCAGCAGCTGCTGGACTTTTGCGATTGCTTTCACAGTGCACTGAATGCCAGGACGGCATGTGCACGTTAAAACAACGAGCTGGGCAAGAGCAGGAAGGGAGCACGGGCATCAGAGAGCATCTGGCATCTTGCCCTGGAAAGAGCAGTGTTTTTGGAGTGTGCAGTAAAATCGTGTTTCTGGACAAGGGAGGCATAAGTGCGCTGCGCTCCTAAGCTATCTCCCTGCTAAGACACACTGCCCAAGCTTTTCGTTATCATGCAGGCTAGTGCAGACGCACACTACGGCTCTCCGGAGCTGTCCGAAGCGAAGCGCCGGTCGCCGGCGTCTTTCGGCTGAAGCAGCGCTTCGGAGCGTACGGCTGTTGTGTGCGCGAAGCAGCCGCTTCTCCTGCTCCGTGAGCCGGACAGAGCGGTAGCTTGTACGAGGGCGAAGAACGAAGCCGCAGGGAGACGACATTGTGTGTACAGTCTTGGGACTGCTAGATGACAGTGGCTAAAGCTCCCTGCCTTTTCAATGCACTGCTGCCATGCTTTATTGAAGGCGTTCCGAGACAACTTTCCTGGGTTTTGACTTCGTCCTGATGAAGCCCCTGTTGGGAAATTCGTTTGGGAGTCAGCAGCTGCTGGACTTTTGCGATTGCCTTCACTGTGCACTGAATGCCAGGACGGCATGTGCACGTTAAAACAACGAGCTGGGCAAGAGCAGGAAGGGGCCACGGGCATCAAGAGAGCATCTGACATCTTGCCCTGGAAAGAGCAGTGTTTTTGGAGTGTGCAGTAAAATCGTGTTTCTGGACAAGGGAGGCATAAGTGCGCTGCGCTCCTAAGCTATCTCCCTGCGAGACAGACTGGCAAAGCTTTTCGTTATCATGCAGGCTAGTGCAGACGCACACTACGGCTCTCCGGAGCTGTCCGAAGCGAAGCGCCGGTCGCCGGCGTCTTTCGGCTGAAGCAGCGCTTCGGAGCGTACGGCTGTTGTGTGCGCGAAGCAGCCGCTTCTCCTGCTCCGGGAGCCGGACAGAGCGCTAGCTTGTACGAGGGCGAAGAACGAAGCCGCAGAGCACCGGGCTTCTGCGCGCACCCTAAGGACTGCTAGAGGACCGTGGTGGCCGCTCGCCTGCCTCTTCAATTCCATTCTAGCATCCTTAGGGAAGGTGTTCCATGACAATTTTCCTGAGTTTTGAATTCGTCCTGATGCAGCCCCTCCTGGGAAACTCCTACTCGTCCTCTGAGTCTCCGAGTGCAGAGACCTCGATGGCAACTGCAGAAATGAAGGGCTGCGTTGAGTAGTCGAGAAGCAAGAACATAGCCAGCGCCTTTTGTTTGGGAGTCAGCAGCTGCTGGACTTTTGCGATTGCCTTCACAGTGCACTGAATGCCAGGACGGCATGTGCACGTTAAAACAACGAGCTGGGCAAGAGCAGTAATCGAAAGATCACGGCCGACAGAAAGCAGCTTATATATTGCCCAGGAAAGAGCAGTGTTTTTGGAGTGTGCAGTAAAATCGTGTTTCTGGACAAGGGAGGCATAAGTGTGCTGCGCTCCTAAGCTATCTCCCTGCGAGACACACTGCCAAAGCTTTTCGCTATGATGCAGTCTAGTGCAGACGCACACTACGGCTCTCCGGAGCTGTCCGACGCCAAGCGCCGGTCGCCGGCGTCTTTCGGCTGAAGCAGCGCTTCGGAGCGTACGGCTGTTGTGTGCGCGAAGCAGCCGCTTCTCCTGCTCCGGGAGCCGGACAGAGCGGTAGCTTCTACGAGGGCGAAGAACGAAGCCGCAGAGCACCGGACTTGTATGCACAGCCTACGGGCTGCTAGAGGAAGGTGGCTGCTGCTCCCTAACCCATCAATTCACAGCTGGCATGCTCTATGGAGCTGTTCCAGGACAACTTTCATTGCTTATTGGTTCGTCCTGATACAGCCCCTCCTGGGAAATTCATGCTCGTCCCCTGAGGCTCCGACATGCAGAAACATCGATGGCAGCTGCAGAAAAGAAGGGCTGCGTTGAGTTGTCGAGAAGCAAGAACATAGCCAGCGCCTAGCGTCTGGGAGTCAGCAACTGCTGGACTTTTGCGATTGCCTTCACTGTGCACTGAATGTCGAGATATGTGCACGCTAAAAAAACAAGGTGGGCAAGAGGAGGAAGAGAGCACGGGCATCAGAGAGCATCTGGCATCTTCCCCTGGAAAGGGCAGTGTTTTTGGAGACGCACACTACGGCTCTACGGAGCTGTCCGAAGCCAAGCGCCGGTCGCCGGCGTCTTTCGGCTGAAGCAGCGCTTCGGAGCGTACGGCTGTTGTGTGCGCGAAGCAGCCGCTTCTCCTGCTCCGCGAGCCGGACAGAGCGGTAGCTTGTACGACGGCGAAGAACGAAGCCGCAGAGCACCGGCCTTCTGCGCGCACCCTAAGGACTGCTAGAGGACCGTGGTGGCCGCTCGCCTGCCCCTTCAATTCCATTCTAGCATCCTTAGGGAAGGTGTTCCAGGACAATTTTCCTGAGTTTTGAATTCGTCCTGATGCAGCCCCTCCTGGGAAACAACTGCTCGTCGTCTGAGTCTCCGAGTGCAGAGACCTCGATGGCAACTGCAGAAATGAAGGGCTGCGTTGAGTTGTCGAGAAGCAAGAACATAGCCAGCGCCTTGTGTTTGGGAGTCAGCAGCACCTGGACTTTTGCGATTGCTTTCACTGTGCACTGAATGCCAGGACGGCATGTGCACGTTAAAACAACGAGCTGGGCAAGAGCAGGAAGGGAGCACGGGCATCAGAGAGCATCTGGCATCTTGCCCTGGAAAGAGCAGTGTTTTTGGAGTGTGCAGTAAAATCGTGTTTCTGGACAAGGGAGGCATAAGTGCGCTGCGCTCCTAAGCTATCTCCCTGCTAAGACACACTGCCAAAGCTTTTCGTTATCATGCAGGCTAGTGCAGACGCACACTACGGCTCTCCGGAGCTGTCCGAAGCCAAGCGCCGGTCGCCGGCGTCTTTCGGCTGAAGCAGCGCTTCGGAGCGTACGGCTGTTGTGTGCGCGAAGCAGCCGCTTCTCCTGCTCCATGAGCCGGACAGAGCGCTAGCTTGTACGAGGGCGAAGAACGAAGCCGCAGAGCACCGGGCTTCTGCGGGCACCCTAAGGACTGCGAGAGGACCGTGGTGGCCGCTCTCCTGCCTCTTCAATTCCATTCTAGCATCCTTAGGGAAGGTGTTCTAGGACAATTTTCCTGAGTTTTGAATTCGTCCTGATGCAGCCCCTCCTGGGAAACTCCTACTCGTCCTCTGCGTCTCCGAGTGCAGAGACCTCGATGGCAACTGCAGAAATGAAGGGCTGCGTTGAGTTGTCGAGAAGCAAGAACATAGCCAGCGCCTTGTGTCTGGGAGTCAGCAGCACCTGGACTTTTGCGATTGCTTTCACAGTGCACTGAATGCCAGGACGGCATGTGCACGTTAAAACAACGAGCTGGGCAAGAGTAATCGAAAGATCACGGCCGTCAGAAAGCAGCTTATATATTGCCCAGGAAAGAGCAGTGTTTTTGGAGTGTGCAGTAAAATCGTGTTTCTGGACAAGGGAGGCATAAGTGCGCTGCGCTCCTAAGCTATCTCCCTGCGAGACACACTGCCAAAGCTTTTCGCTATAGTGCAGTCTAGTGCAGACGGACACTGCGGCTCTCCGGAGCTGTCCGAAGCGAAGCGCCGCTCGCCGGCGTCTTTCGGCTGAAGCAGCGCTTCGGGGCGTACGGCTGCCGCTCCGCTGTTGTGTGCGCGAGGCAGCCGCTTCTCCTGCTCCGTGAGCCGGACAGAGCGGTAGCTTGTACGAGGGCGAAGAACGAAGCCGCAGGGAGACGACATTGTGTGTACAGTCTTGGGACTGCTAGATGACAGTGGCTAAAGCTCCCTGCCTTTTCAATGCACTGCTGCCATGCTTTATTGAAGGCGTTCCGAGACAACTTTCCTGGGTTTTGACTTTGTCCTGATGAAGCCCCTGTTGGGAAATTCGTTTGGGAGTCAGCAGCTGCTGGACTTTTGCGATTGCCTTCACTGTGCACTGAATGCCAGGACGGCATGTGCACGTTAAAACAACGAGCTGGGCAAGAGCAGGAAGGGGCCACGGGCATCAAGAGAGCATCTGACATCTTGCCCTGGAAAGAGCAGTGTTTTTGGAGTGTGCAGTAAAATCGTGTTTCTGGACAAGGGAGGCATAAGTGCGCTGCGCTCCTAAGCTATCTCCCTGCTAAGACACACTGCCAAAGCTTTTCGTTATCATGCAGGCTAGTGCAGACGCACACTACGGCTCTCCGGAGCTGTCCGAAGCCAAGCGCCGGTCGCCGGCGTCTTTCGGCTGAAGCAGCGCTTCGGAGCGTACGGCTGTTGTGTGCGCGAAGCAGCCGCTTCTCCTGCTCCGCGAGCCGGACAGAGCGGTAGCTTGTACGAGGGCGAAGAACGAAGCCGCAGAGCACCGGCCTTCTGCGCGCACCCTAAGGACTGCTAGAGGACCGTGGTGGCCGCTCGCCTGCCTCTTCAATTCCATTCTAGCATCCTTAGGGAAGGTGTTCCATGACAATTTTCCTGAGTTTTGAATTCGTCCTGATGCAGCCCCTCCTGGGAAACTCCTACTCGTCCTCTGAGTCTCCGAGTGCAGAGACCTCGATGGCAACTGCAGAAATGAAGGGCTGCGTTGAGTAGTCGAGAAGCAAGAACATAGCCAGCGCCTTTTGTTTGGGAGTCAGCAGCTGCTGGACTTTTGCGATTGCCTTCACTGTGCACTGAATGCCAGGACGGCATGTGCACGTTAAAACAACGAGCTGGGCAAGAGCAGTAATCGAAAGATCACGGCCGACAGAAAGCAGCTTATATATTGCCCAGGAAAGAGCAGTGTTTTTGGAGTGTGCAGTAAAATCGTGTTTCTGGACAAGGGAGGCATAAGTGTGCTGCGCTCCTAAGCTATCTCCCTGCGAGACACACTGCCAAAGCTTTTCGCTATGATGCAGTCTAGTGCAGACGCACACTACGGCTCTCCGGAGCTGTCCGACGCCAAGCGCCGCTCGCCGGCGTCTTTCGGCTGAAGCAGCGCTTCGGAGCGTACGGCTGTTGTGTGCGCGAAGCAGCCGCTTCTCCTGCTCCGGGAGCCGGACAGAGCGGTAGCTTCTACGAGGGCGAAGAACGAAGCCGCAGAGCACCGGACTTGTATGCACAGCCTACGGGCTGCTAGAGGAAGGTGGCTGCTGCTCCCTAACCCATCAATTCACAGCTGGCATGCTCTATGGAGCTGTTCCAGGACAACTTTCATTGCTTATTGGTTCGTCCTGATACAGCCCCTCCTGGGAAATTCATGCTCGTCCCCTGAGGCTCCGACATGCAGAAACATCGATGGCAGCTGCAGAAAAGAAGGGCTGCGTTGAGTTGTCGAGAAGCAAGAACATAGCCAGCGCCTAGCGTCTGGGAGTCAGCAACTGCTGGACTTTTGCGATTGCCTTCACTGTGCACTGAATGTCGAGATATGTGCACGCTAAAAAAACAAGGTGGGCAAGAGGAGGAAGAGAGCACGGGCATCAGAGAGCATCTGGCATCTTCCCCTGGAAAGGGCAGTGTTTTTGGAGACGCACACTACGGCTCTACGGAGCTGTCCGAAGCCAAGCGCCGGTCGCCGGCGTCTTTCGGCTGAAGCAGCGCTTCGGAGCGTACGGCTGTTGTGTGCGCGAAGCAGCCGCTTCTCCTGCTCCGCGAGCCGGACAGAGCGGTAGCTTGTACGACGGCGAAGAACGAAGCCGCAGAGCACCGGCCTTCTGCGCGCACCCTAAGGACTGCTAGAGGACCGTGGTGGCCGCTCGCCTGCCCCTTCAATTCCATTCTAGCATCCTTAGGGAAGGTGTTCCAGGACAATTTTCCTGAGTTTTGAATTCGTCCTGATGCAGCCCCTCCTGGGAAACAACTGCTCGTCGTCTGAGTCTCCGAGTGCAGAGACCTCGATGGCAACTGCAGAAATGAAGGGCTGCGTTGAGTTGTCGAGAAGCAAGAACATAGCCAGCGCCTTGTGTTTGGGAGTCAGCAGCACCTGGACTTTTGCGATTGCTTTCACTGTGCACTGAATGCCAGGACGGCATGTGCACGTTAAAACAACGAGCTGGGCAAGAGCAGGAAGGGAGCACGGGCATCAGAGAGCATCTGGCATCTTGCCCTGGAAAGAGCAGTGTTTTTGGAGTGTGCAGTAAAATCGTGTTTCTGGACAAGGGAGGCATAAGTGCGCTGCGCTCCTAAGCTATCTCCCTGCTAAGACACACTGCCAAAGCTTTTCGTTATCATGCAGGCTAGTGCAGACGCACACTACGGCTCTCCGGAGCTGTCCGAAGCCAAGCGCCGGTCGCCGGCGTCTTTCGGCTGAAGCAGCGCTTCGGAGCGTACGGCTGTTGTGTGCGCGAAGCAGCCGCTTCTCCTGCTCCATGAGCCGGACAGAGCGCTAGCTTGTACGAGGGCGAAGAACGAAGCCGCAGAGCACCGGGCTTCTGCGGGCACCCTAAGGACTGCGAGAGGACCGTGGTGGCCGCTCTCCTGCCTCTTCAATTCCATTCTAGCATCCTTAGGGAAGGTGTTCTAGGACAATTTTCCTGAGTTTTGAATTCGTCCTGATGCAGCCCCTCCTGGGAAACTCCTACTCGTCCTCTGCGTCTCCGAGTGCAGAGACCTCGATGGCAACTGCAGAAATGAAGGGCTGCGTTGAGTTGTCGAGAAGCAAGAACATAGCCAGCGCCTTGTGTCTGGGAGTCAGCAGCACCTGGACTTTTGCGATTGCTTTCACAGTGCACTGAATGCCAGGACGGCATGTGCACGTTAAAACAACGAGCTGGGCAAGAGTAATCGAAAGATCACGGCCGTCAGAAAGCAGCTTATATATTGCCCAGGAAAGAGCAGTGTTTTTGGAGTGTGCAGTAAAATCGTGTTTCTGGACAAGGGAGGCATAAGTGCGCTGCGCTCCTAAGCTATCTCCCTGCGAGACACACTGCCAAAGCTTTTCGCTATAGTGCAGTCTAGTGCAGACGGACACTGCGGCTCTCCGGAGCTGTCCGAAGCGAAGCGCCGCTCGCCGGCGTCTTTCGGCTGAAGCAGCGCTTCGGGGCGTACGGCTGCCGCTCCGCTGTTGTGTGCGCGAGGCAGCCGCTTCTCCTGCTCCGTGAGCCGGACAGAGCGGTAGCTTGTACGAGGGCGAAGAACGAAGCCGCAGGGAGACGACATTGTGTGTACAGTCTTGGGACTGCTAGATGACAGTGGCTAAAGCTCCCTGCCTTTTCAATGCACTGCTGCCATGCTTTATTGAAGGCGTTCCGAGACAACTTTCCTGGGTTTTGACTTTGTCCTGATGAAGCCCCTGTTGGGAAATTCGTTTGGGAGTCAGCAGCTGCTGGACTTTTGCGATTGCCTTCACTGTGCACTGAATGCCAGGACGGCATGTGCACGTTAAAACAACGAGCTGGGCAAGAGCAGGAAGGGGCCACGGGCATCAAGAGAGCATCTGACATCTTGCCCTGGAAAGAGCAGTGTTTTTGGAGTGTGCAGTAAAATCGTGTTTCTGGACAAGGGAGGCATAAGTGCGCTGCGCTCCTAAGCTATCTCCCTGCTAAGACACACTGCCAAAGCTTTTCGTTATCATGCAGGCTAGTGCAGACGCACACTACGGCTCTCCGGAGCTGTCCGAAGCCAAGCGCCGGTCGCCGGCGTCTTTCGGCTGAAGCAGCGCTTCGGAGCGTACGGCTGTTGTGTGCGCGAAGCAGCCGCTTCTCCTGCTCCGCGAGCCGGACAGAGCGGTAGCTTGTACGAGGGCGAAGAACGAAGCCGCAGAGCACCGGCCTTCTGCGCGCACCCTAAGGACTGCTAGAGGACCGTGGTGGCCGCTCGCCTGCCTCTTCAATTCCATTCTAGCATCCTTAGGGAAGGTGTTCCATGACAATTTTCCTGAGTTTTGAATTCGTCCTGATGCAGCCCCTCCTGGGAAACTCCTACTCGTCCTCTGAGTCTCCGAGTGCAGAGACCTCGATGGCAACTGCAGAAATGAAGGGCTGCGTTGAGTAGTCGAGAAGCAAGAACATAGCCAGCGCCTTTTGTTTGGGAGTCAGCAGCTGCTGGACTTTTGCGATTGCCTTCACTGTGCACTGAATGCCAGGACGGCATGTGCACGTTAAAACAACGAGCTGGGCAAGAGCAGTAATCGAAAGATCACGGCCGACAGAAAGCAGCTTATATATTGCCCAGGAAAGAGCAGTGTTTTTGGAGTGTGCAGTAAAATCGTGTTTCTGGACAAGGGAGGCATAAGTGTGCTGCGCTCCTAAGCTATCTCCCTGCGAGACACACTGCCAAAGCTTTTCGCTATGATGCAGTCTAGTGCAGACGCACACTACGGCTCTCCGGAGCTGTCCGACGCCAAGCGCCGCTCGCCGGCGTCTTTCGGCTGAAGCAGCGCTTCGGAGCGTACGGCTGTTGTGTGCGCGAAGCAGCCGCTTCTCCTGCTCCGGGAGCCGGACAGAGCGGTAGCTTCTACGAGGGCGAAGAACGAAGCCGCAGAGCACCGGACTTGTGTGCACAGCCTACGGGCTGCTAGAGGAAGGTGGCTGCTGCTCCCTAACCCATCAATTCACAGCTGGCATGCTCTATGGAGCTGTTCCAGGACAACTTTCATTGCTTATTGGTTCGTCCTGATACAGCCCCTCCTGGGAAATTCATGCTCGTCCCCTGAGGCTCCGACATGCAGAAACATCGATGGCAGCTGCAGAAAAGAAGGGCTGCGTTGAGTTGTCGAGAAGCAAGAACATAGCCAGCGCCTAGCGTCTGGGAGTCAGCAACTGCTGGACTTTTGCGATTGCCTTCACTGTGCACTGAATGTCGAGATATGTGCACGCTAAAAAAACAAGGTGGGCAAGAGGAGGAAGAGAGCACCGGCATCAGAGAGCATCTGGCATCTTCCCCTGGAAAGGGCAGTGTTTTTGGAGACGCACACTACGGCTCTACGGAGCTGTCCGAAGCCAAGCGCCGGTGGCCGGCGTCTTTCGGCTGAAGCAGCGCTTCGGAGCGTACGGCTGTTGTGTGCGCGAAGCAGCCGCTTCTCCTGCTCCGCGAGCCGGACAGAGCGGTAGCTTGTACGACGGCGAAGAACGAAGCCGCAGAGCACCGGCCTTCTGCGCGCACCCTAAGGACTGCGAGAGGACCGTGGTGGCCGCTCGCCTGCCCCTTCAATTCCATTCTAGCATCCTTAGGGAAGGTGTTCCAGGACAATTTTCCTGAGTTTTGAATTCGTCCTGATGCAGCCCCTCCTGGGAAACAACTGCTCGTCGTCTGAGTCTCCGAGTGCAGAGACCTCGATGGCAACTGCAGAAATGAAGGGCTGCGTTGAGTTGTCGAGAAGCAAGAACATAGCCAGCGCCTTGTGTTTGGGAGTCAGCAGCACCTGGACTTTTGCGATTGCTTTCACAGTGCACTGAATGCCAGGACGGCATGTGCACGTTAAAACAACGAGCTGGGCAAGAGTAATCGAAAGATCACGGCCGTCAGAAAGCAGCTTATATATTGCCCAGGAAAGAGCAGTGTTTTTGGAGTGTGCAGTAAAATCGTGTTTCTGGACAAGGGAGGCATAAGTGCGCTGCGCTCCTAAGCTATCTCCCTGCGAGACACACTGCCAAAGCTTTTCGCTATAGTGCAGTCTAGTGCAGACGGACACTGCGGCTCTCCGGAGCTGTCCGAAGCGAAGCGCCGCTCGCCGGCGTCTTTCGGCTGAAGCAGCGCTTCGGGGCGTACGGCTGCCGCTCCGCTGTTGTGTGCGCGAGGCAGCCGCTTCTCCTGCTCCGTGAGCCGGACAGAGCGGTAGCTTGTACGAGGGCGAAGAACGAAGCCGCAGGGAGACGACATTGTGTGTACAGTCTTGGGACTGCTAGATGACAGTGGCTAAAGCTCCCTGCCTTTTCAATGCACTGCTGCCATGCTTTATTGAAGGCGTTCCGAGACAACTTTCCTGGGTTTTGACTTCGTCCTGATGAAGCCCCTGTTGGGAAATTCGTTTGGGAGTCAGCAGCTGCTGGACTTTTGCGATTGCCTTCACTGTGCACTGAATGCCAGGACGGCATGTGCACGTTAAAACAACGAGCTGGGCAAGAGCAGGAAGGGGCCACGGGCATCAAGAGAGCATCTGACATCTTGCCCTGGAAAGAGCAGTGTTTTTGGAGTGTGCAGTAAAATCGTGTTTCTGGACAAGGGAGGCATAAGTGCGCTGCGCTCCTAAGCTATCTCCCTGCTAAGACACACTGCCAAAGCTTTTCGTTATCATGCAGGCTAGTGCAGACGCACACTACGGCTCTCCGGAGCTGTCCGAAGCCAAGCGCCGGTGGCCGGCGTCTTTCGGCTGAAGCAGCGCTTCGGAGCGTACGGCTGTTGTGTGCGCGAAGCAGCCGCTTCTCCTGCTCCGGGAGCCGGACAGAGCGGTAGCTTGTACGAGGGCGAAGAACGAAGCCGCAGAGCACCGGCCTTCTGCGCGCACCCTAAGGACTGCTAGAGGACCGTGGTGGCCGCTCGCCTGCCTCTTCAATTCCATTCTAGCATCCTTAGGGAAGGTGTTCTAGGACAATTTTCCTGAGTTTTGAATTCGTCCTGATGCAGCCCCTCCTGGGAAACTCCTACTCGTCCTCTGAGTCTCCGAGTGCAGAGACCTCGATGGCAACTGCAGAAATGAAGGGCTGCGTTGAGTAGTCGAGAAGCAAGAACATAGCCAGCGCCTTTTGTTTGGGAGTCAGCAGCTGCTGGACTTTTGCGATTGCCTTCACTGTGCACTGAATGCCAGGACGGCATGTGCACGTTAAAACAACGAGCTGGGCAAGAGCAGTAATCGAAAGATCACGGCCGACAGAAAGCAGCTTATATATTGCCCAGGAAAGAGCAGTGTTTTTGGAGTGTGCAGTAAAATCGTGTTTCTGGACAAGGGAGGCATAAGTGTGCTGCGCTCCTAAGCTATCTCCCTGCGAGACACACTGCCAAAGCTTTTCGCTATAGTGCAGTCTAGTGCAGACGCACACTACGGCTCTCCGGAGCTGTCCGACGCCAAGCGCCGCTCGCCGGCGTCTTTCGGCTGAAGCAGCGCTTTGGAGCGTACGGCTGTTGTGTGCGCGAAGCAGCCGCTTCTCCTGCTCCGGGAGCCGGACAGAGCGGTAGCTTCTACGAGGGCGAAGAACGAAGCCGCAGAGCACCGGACTTGTGTGCACAGCCTACGGGCTGCTAGAGGAAGGTGGCTGCTGCTCCCTAACCCATCAATTCACAGCTGGCATGCTCTATGGAGCTGTTCCAGGACAACTTTCATTGCTTATTGGTTCGTCCTGATACAGCCCCTCCTGGGAAATTCATGCTCGTCCCCTGAGGCTCCGACATGCAGAAACATCGATGGCAGCTGCAGAAAAGAAGGGCTGCGTTGAGTTGTCGAGAAGCAAGAACATAGCCAGCGCCTAGCGTCTGGGAGTCAGCAACTGCTGGACTTTTGCGATTGCCTTCACTGTGCACTGAATGTCGAGATATGTGCACGCTAAAAAAACAAGGTGGGCAAGAGGAGGAAGAGAGCACGGGCATCAGAGAGCATCTGGCATCTTCCCCTGGAAAGGGCAGTGTTTTTGGAGACGCACACTACGGCTCTACGGAGCTGTCCGAAGCCAAGCGCCGGTGGCCGGCGTCTTTCGGCTGAAGCAGCGCTTCGGAGCGTACGGCTGTTGTGTGCGCGAAGCAGCCGCTTCTCCTGCTCCGCAAGCCGGACAGAGCGGTAGCTTGTACGAGGGCGAAGAACGAAGCCGCAGAGCACCGGCCTTCTGCGCGCACCCTAAGGACTGCTAGAGGACCGTGGTGGCCGCTCGCCTGCCCCTTCAATTCCATTCTAGCATCCTTAGGGAAGGTGTTCCAGGACAATTTTCCTGAGTTTTGAATTCGTCCTGATGCAGCCCCTCCTGGGAAACAACTGCTCGTCGTCTGAGTCTCCGAGTGCAGAGACCTCGATGGCAACTGCAGAAATGAAGGGCTGCGTTGAGTTGTCGAGAAGCAAGAACATAGCCAGCGCCTTGTGTTTGGGAGTCAGCAGCACCTGGACTTTTGCGATTGCTTTCACTGTGCACTGAATGCCAGGACGGCATGTGCACGTTAAAACAACGAGCTGGGCAAGAGCAGGAAGGGACCACGGGCATCAAGAGAGCATCTGACATCTTGCCCTGGAAAGAGCAGTGTTTTTGGAGTGTGCAGTAAAATCGTGTTTCTGGACAAGGGAGGCATAAGTGCGCTGCGCTCCTAAGCTATCTCCCTGCTAAGACACACTGGCAAAGCTTTTCGTTATCATGCAGGCTAGTGCAGACGCACACTACGGCTCTCCGGAGCTGTCCGAAGCGAAGCACCGGTCGCCGGCGTCTTTCGGCTGAAGCAGCGCTTCGGAGCGTACGGCTGTTGTGTGCGCGAAGCAGCCGCTTCTCCTGCTCCGGGAGCCGGACAGAGCGGTAGCTTGTACGAGGGCGAAGAACGAAGCCGCAGAGCACCGGGCTTCTGCGGGCACCCTAAGGACTGCGAGAGGACCATGGTGGCCGCTCGCCTGCCCCTTCAATTCCATTCTAGCATCCTTAGGGAAGGTGTTCTAGGACAATTTTCCTGAGTTTTGAATTCGTCCTGATGCAGCCCCTCCTGGGAAACTCCTACTCGTCCTCTGCGTCTCCGAGTGCAGAGACCTCGATGGCAACTGCAGAAATGAAGGGCTGCGTTGAGTAGTCGAGAAGCAAGAACATAGCCAGCGCCTTGTGTTTGGGAGTCAGCAGCACCTGGACTTTTGCGATTGCTTTCACTGTGCACTGAATGCCAGGACGGCATGTGCACGTTAAAACAACGAGCTGGGCAAGAGTAATCGAAAGATCACGGCCGTCAGAAAGCAGCTTATATATTGCCCAGGAAAGAGCAGTGTTTTTGGAGTGTGCAGTAAAATCGTGTTTCTGGACAAGGGAGGCATAAGTGCGCTGCGCTCCTAAGCTATCTCCCTGCGAGACACACTGCCAAAGCTTTTCGCTATAGTGCAGTCTAGTGCAGACGGACACTGCGGCTCTCCGGAGCTGTCCGAAGCGAAGCGCCGCTCGCCGGCGTCTTTCGGCTGAAGCAGCGCTTCGGGGCGTACGGCTGCCGCTCCGCTGTTGTGTGCGCGAGGCAGCCGCTTCTCCTGCTCCGTGAGCCGGACAGAGCGGTAGCTTGTACGAGGGCGAAGAACGAAGCCGCAGGGAGACGACATTGTGTGTACAGTCTTGGGACTGCTAGATGACAGTGGCTAAAGCTCCCTGCCTTTTCAATGCACTGCTGCCATGCTTTATTGAAGGCGTTCCGAGACAACTTTCCTGGGTTTTGACTTCGTCCTGATGAAGCCCCTGTTGGGAAATTCGTTTGGGAGTCAGCAGCTGCTGGACTTTTGCGATTGCCTTCACTGTGCACTGAATGCCAGGACGGCATGTGCACGTTAAAACAACGAGCTGGGCAAGAGCAGGAAGGGACCACGGGCATCAAGAGAGCATCTGACATCTTGCCCTGGAAAGAGCAGTGTTTTTGGAGTGTGCAGTAAAATCGTGTTTCTGGACAAGGGAGGCATAAGTGCGCTGCGCTCCTAAGCTATCTCCCTGCTAAGACACACTGCCAAAGCTTTTCGTTATCATGCAGGCTAGTGCAGACGCACACTACGGCTCTCCGGAGCTGTCCGAAGCGAAGCGCCGGTCGCCGGCGTCTTTCGGCTGAAGCAGCGCTTCGGAGCGTACGGCTGTTGTGTGCGCGAAGCAGCCGCTTCTCCTGCTCCGCGAGCCGGACAGAGCGGTAGCTTGTACGAGGGCGAAGAACGAAGCCGCAGAGCACCGGCCTTCTGCGCGCACCCTAAGGACTGCTAGAGGACCGTGGTGGCCGCTCGCCTGCCTCTTCAATTCCATTCTAGCATCCTTAGGGAAGGTGTTCCATGACAATTTTCCTGAGTTTTGAATTCGTCCTGATGCAGCCCCTCCTGGGAAACTCCTACTCGTCCTCTGAGTCTCCGAGTGCAGAGACCTCGATGGCAACTGCAGAAATGAAGGGCTGCGTTGAGTAGTCGAGAAGCAAGAACATAGCCAGCGCCTTTTGTTTGGGAGTCAGCAGCTGCTGGACTTTTGCGATTGCCTTCACTGTGCACTGAATGCCAGGACGGCATGTGCACGTTAAAACAACGAGCTGGGCAAGAGCAGTAATCGAAAGATCACGGCCGACAGAAAGCAGCTTATATATTGCCCAGGAAAGAGCAGTGTTTTTGGAGTGTGCAGTAAAATCGTGTTTCTGGACAAGGGAGGCATAAGTGTGCTGCGCTCCTAAGCTATCTCCCTGCGAGACACACTGCCAAAGCTTTTCGCTATGATGCAGTCTAGTGCAGACGCACACTACGGCTCTCCGGAGCTGTCCGACGCCAAGCGCCGCTCGCCGGCGTCTTTCGGCTGAAGCAGCGCTTCGGAGCGTACGGCTGTTGTGTGCGCGAAGCAGCCGCTTCTCCTGCTCCGCGAGCCGGACAGAGCGGTAGCTTCTACGAGGGCGAAGAACGAAGCCGCAGAGCACCGGACTTGTGTGCACAGCCTACGGGCTGCTAGAGGAAGGTGGCTGCTGCTCCCTAACCCATCAATTCACAGCTGGCATGCTCTATGGAGCTGTTCCAGGACAACTTTCATTGCTTATTGGTTCGTCCTGATACAGCCCCTCCTGGGAAATTCATGCTCGTCCCCTGAGGCTCCGACATGCAGAAACATCGATGGCAGCTGCAGAAAAGAAGGGCTGCGTTGAGTTGTCGAGAAGCAAGAACATAGCCAGCGCCTAGCGTCTGGGAGTCAGCAACTGCTGGACTTTTGCGATTGCCTTCACTGTGCACTGAATGTCGAGATATGTGCACGCTAAAAAAACAAGGTGGGCAAGAGGAGGAAGAGAGCACGGGCATCAGAGAGAATCTGGCATCTTCCCCTGGAAAGGGCAGTGTTTTTGGAGACGCACACTACGGCTCTACGGAGCTGTCCGAAGCCAAGCGCCGGTGGCCGGCGTCTTTCGGCTGAAGCAGCGCTTCGGAGCGTACGGCTGTTGTGTGCGCGAAGCAGCCGCTTCTCCTGCTCCGCGAGCCGGACAGAGCGGTAGCTTGTACGACGGCGAAGAACGAAGCCGCAGAGCACCGGCCTTCTGCGCGCACCCTAAGGACTGCGAGAGGACCGTGGTGGCCGCTCGCCTGCCCCTTCAATTCCATTCTAGCATCCTTAGGGAAGGTGTTCCAGGACAATTTTCCTGAGTTTTGAATTCGTCCTGATGCAGCCCCTCCTGGGAAACAACTGCTCGTCGTCTGAGTCTCCGAGTGCAGAGACCTCGATGGCAACTGCAGAAATGAAGGGCTGCGTTGAGTTGTCGAGAAGCAAGAACATAGCCAGCGCCTTGTGTTTGGGAGTCAGCAGCACCTGGACTTTTGCGATTGCTTTCACTGTGCACTGAATGCCAGGACGGCATGTGCACGTTAAAACAACGAGCTGGGCAAGAGCAGGAAGGGAGCACGGGCATCAGAGAGCATCTGGCATCTTGCCCTGGAAAGAGCAGTGTTTTTGGAGTGTGCAGTAAAATCGTGTTTCTGGACAAGGGAGGCATAAGTGCGCTGCGCTCCTAAGCTATCTCCCTGCTAAGACACACTGGCAAAGCTTTTCGTTATCATGCAGGCTAGTGCAGACGCACACTACGGCTCTCCGGAGCTGTCCGAAGCGAAGCGCCGGTCGCCGGCGTCTTTCGGCTGAAGCAGCGCTTCGGAGCGTACGGCTGTTGTGTGCGCGAAGCAGCCGCTTCTCCTGCTCCGGGAGCCGGACAGAGCGGTAGCTTGTACGAGGGCGAAGAACGAAGCCGCAGAGCACCGGGCTTCTGCGGGCACCCTAAGGACTGCGAGAGGACCGTGGTGGCCGCTCGCCTGCCCCTTCAATTCCATTCTAGCATCCTTAGGGAAGGTGTTCTAGGACAATTTTCCTGAGTTTTGAATTCGTCCTGATGCAGCCCCTCCTGGGAAACTCCTACTCGTCCTCTGCGTCTCCGAGTGCAGAGACCTCGATGGCAACTGCAGAAATGAAGGGCTGCGTTGAGTAGTCGAGACGCAAGAACATAGCCAGCGCCTTGTGTTTGGGAGTCAGCAGCACCTGGACTTTTGCGATTGCTTTCACTGTGCACTGAATGCCAGGACGGCATGTGCACGTTAAAACAACGAGCTGGGCAAGAGTAATCGAAAGATCACGGCCGTCAGAAAGCAGCTTATATATTGCCCAGGAAAGAGCAGTGTTTTTGGAGTGTGCAGTAAAATCGTGTTTCTGGACAAGGGAGGCATAAGTGCGCTGCGCTCCTAAGCTATCTCCCTGCGAGACACACTGCCAAAGCTTTTCGCTATAGTGCAGTCTAGTGCAGACGGACACTGCGGCTCTCCGGAGCTGTCCGAAGCGAAGCGCCGCTCGCCGGCGTCTTTCGGCTGAAGCAGCGCTTCGGGGCGTACGGCTGCCGCTCCGCTGTTGTGTGCGCGAGGCAGCCGCTTCTCCTGCTCCGTGAGCCGGACAGAGCGGTAGCTTGTACGAGGGCGAAGAACGAAGCCGCAGGGAGACGACATTGTGTGTACAGTCTTGGGACTGCTAGATGACAGTGGCTAAAGCTCCCTGCCTTTTCAATGCACTGCTGCCATGCTTTATTGAAGGCGTTCCGAGACAACTTTCCTGGGTTTTGACTTCGTCCTGATGAAGCCCCTGTTGGGAAATTCGTTTGGGAGTCAGCAGCTGCTGGACTTTTGCGATTGCCTTCACTGTGCACTGAATGCCAGGACGGCATGTGCACGTTAAAACAACGAGCTGGGCAAGAGCAGGAAGGGACCACGGGCATCAAGAGAGCATCTGACATCTTGCCCTGGAAAGAGCAGTGTTTTTGGAGTGTGCAGTAAAATCGTGTTTCTGGACAAGGGAGGCATAAGTGCGCTGCGCTCCTAAGCTATCTCCCTGCTAAGACACACTGCCAAAGCTTTTCGTTATCATGCAGGCTAGTGCAGACGCACACTACGGCTCTCCGGAGCTGTCCGAAGCGAAGCGCCGGTCGCCGGCGTCTTTCGGCTGAAGCAGCGCTTCGGAGCGTACGGCTGTTGTGTGCGCGAAGCAGCCGCTTCTCCTGCTCCGCGAGCCGGACAGAGCGGTAGCTTGTACGAGGGCGAAGAACGAAGCCGCAGAGCACCGGCCTTCTGCGCGCACCCTAAGGACTGCTAGAGGACCGTGGTGGCCGCTCGCCTGCCTCTTCAATTCCATTCTAGCATCCTTAGGGAAGGTGTTCCATGACAATTTTCCTGAGTTTTGAATTCGTCCTGATGCAGCCCCTCCTGGGAAACTCCTACTCGTCCTCTGAGTCTCCGAGTGCAGAGACCTCGATGGCAACTGCAGAAATGAAGGGCTGCGTTGAGTAGTCGAGAAGCAAGAACATAGCCAGCGCCTTTTGTTTGGGAGTCAGCAGCTGCTGGACTTTTGCGATTGCCTTCACTGTGCACTGAATGCCAGGACGGCATGTGCACGTTAAAACAACGAGCTGGGCAAGAGCAGTAATCGAAAGATCACGGCCGACAGAAAGCAGCTTATATATTGCCCAGGAAAGAGCAGTGTTTTTGGAGTGTGCAGTAAAATCGTGTTTCTGGACAAGGGAGGCATAAGTGTGCTGCGCTCCTAAGCTATCTCCCTGCGAGACACACTGCCAAAGCTTTTCGCTATGATGCAGTCTAGTGCAGACGCACACTACGGCTCTCCGGAGCTGTCCGACGCCAAGCGCCGCTCGCCGGCGTCTTTCGGCTGAAGCAGCGCTTCGGAGCGTACGGCTGTTGTGTGCGCGAAGCAGCCGCTTCTCCTGCTCCGCGAGCCGGACAGAGCGGTAGCTTCTACGAGGGCGAAGAACGAAGCCGCAGAGCACCGGACTTGTGTGCACAGCCTACGGGCTGCTAGAGGAAGGTGGCTGCTGCTCCCTAACCCATCAATTCACAGCTGGCATGCTCTATGGAGCTGTTCCAGGACAACTTTCATTGCTTATTGGTTCGTCCTGATACAGCCCCTCCTGGGAAATTCATGCTCGTCCCCTGAGGCTCCGACATGCAGAAACATCGATGGCAGCTGCAGAAAAGAAGGGCTGCGTTGAGTTGTCGAGAAGCAAGAACATAGCCAGCGCCTAGCGTCTGGGAGTCAGCAACTGCTGGACTTTTGCGATTGCCTTCACTGTGCACTGAATGTCGAGATATGTGCACGCTAAAAAAACAAGGTGGGCAAGAGGAGGAAGAGAGCACGGGCATCAGAGAGAATCTGGCATCTTCCCCTGGAAAGGGCAGTGTTTTTGGAGACGCACACTACGGCTCTACGGAGCTGTCCGAAGCCAAGCGCCGGTGGCCGGCGTCTTTCGGCTGAAGCAGCGCTTCGGAGCGTACGGCTGTTGTGTGCGCGAAGCAGCCGCTTCTCCTGCTCCGCGAGCCGGACAGAGCGGTAGCTTGTACGACGGCGAAGAACGAAGCCGCAGAGCACCGGCCTTCTGCGCGCACCCTAAGGACTGCGAGAGGACCGTGGTGGCCGCTCGCCTGCCCCTTCAATTCCATTCTAGCATCCTTAGGGAAGGTGTTCCAGGACAATTTTCCTGAGTTTTGAATTCGTCCTGATGCAGCCCCTCCTGGGAAACAACTGCTCGTCGTCTGAGTCTCCGAGTGCAGAGACCTCGATGGCAACTGCAGAAATGAAGGGCTGCGTTGAGTTGTCGAGAAGCAAGAACATAGCCAGCGCCTTGTGTTTGGGAGTCAGCAGCACCTGGACTTTTGCGATTGCTTTCACAGTGCACTGAATGCCAGGACGGCATGTGCACGTTAAAACAACGAGCTGGGCAAGAGCAGGAAGGGAGCACGGGCATCAGAGAGCATCTGGCATCTTGCCCTGGAAAGAGCAGTGTTTTTGGAGTGTGCAGTAAAATCGTGTTTCTGGACAAGGGAGGCATAAGTGCGCTGCGCTCCTAAGCTATCTCCCTGCTAAGACACACTGGCAAAGCTTTTCGTTATCATGCAGGCTAGTGCAGACGCACACTACGGCTCTCCGGAGCTGTCCGAAGCGAAGCGCCGGTCGCCGGCGTCTTTCGGCTGAAGCAGCGCTTCGGAGCGTACGGCTGTTGTGTGCGCGAAGCAGCCGCTTCTCCTGCTCCGGGAGCCGGACAGAGCGGTAGCTTGTACGAGGGCGAAGAACGAAGCCGCAGAGCACCGGGCTTCTGCGGGCACCCTAAGGACTGCGAGAGGACCGTGGTGGCCGCTCGCCTGCCCCTTCAATTCCATTCTAGCATCCTTAGGGAAGGTGTTCTAGGACAATTTTCCTGAGTTTTGAATTCGTCCTGATGCAGCCCCTCCTGGGAAACTCCTACTCGTCCTCTGCGTCTCCGAGTGCAGAGACCTCGATGGCAACTGCAGAAATGAAGGGCTGCGTTGAGTAGTCGAGACGCAAGAACATAGCCAGCGCCTTGTGTTTGGGAGTCAGCAGCACCTGGACTTTTGCGATTGCTTTCACTGTGCACTGAATGCCAGGACGGCATGTGCACGTTAAAACAACGAGCTGGGCAAGAGTAATCGAAAGATCACGGCCGTCAGAAAGCAGCTTATATATTGCCCAGGAAAGAGCAGTGTTTTTGGAGTGTGCAGTAAAATCGTGTTTCTGGACAAGGGAGGCATAAGTGCGCTGCGCTCCTAAGCTATCTCCCTGCGAGACACACTGCCAAAGCTTTTCGCTATAGTGCAGTCTAGTGCAGACGGACACTGCGGCTCTCCGGAGCTGTCCGAAGCGAAGCGCCGCTCGCCGGCGTCTTTCGGCTGAAGCAGCGCTTCGGGGCGTACGGCTGCCGCTCCGCTGTTGTGTGCGCGAGGCAGCCGCTTCTCCTGCTCCGTGAGCCGGACAGAGCGGTAGCTTGTACGAGGGCGAAGAACGAAGCCGCAGGGAGACGACATTGTGTGTACAGTCTTGGGACTGCTAGATGACAGTGGCTAAAGCTCCCTGCCTTTTCAATGCACTGCTGCCATGCTTTATTGAAGGCGTTCCGAGACAACTTTCCTGGGTTTTGACTTCGTCCTGATGAAGCCCCTGTTGGGAAATTCGTTTGGGAGTCAGCAGCTGCTGGACTTTTGCGATTGCCTTCACTGTGCACTGAATGCCAGGACGGCATGTGCACGTTAAAACAACGAGCTGGGCAAGAGCAGGAAGGGGCCACGGGCATCAAGAGAGCATCTGACATCTTGCCCTGGAAAGAGCAGTGTTTTTGGAGTGTGCAGTAAAATCGTGTTTCTGGACAAGGGAGGCATAAGTGCGCTGCGCTCCTAAGCTATCTCCCTGCTAAGACACACTGCCAAAGCTTTTCGTTATCATGCAGGCTAGTGCAGACGCACACTACGGCTCTCCGGAGCTGTCCGAAGCGAAGCGCCGGTCGCCGGCGTCTTTCGGCTGAAGCAGCGCTTCGGAGCGTACGGCTGTTGTGTGCGCGAAGCAGCCGCTTCTCCTGCTCCGCGAGCCGGACAGAGCGGTAGCTTGTACGAGGGCGAAGAACGAAGCCGCAGAGCACCGGCCTTCTGCGCGCACCCTAAGGACTGCTAGAGGACCGTGGTGGCCGCTCGCCTGCCTCTTCAATTCCATTCTAGCATCCTTAGGGAAGGTGTTCCATGACAATTTTCCTGAGTTTTGAATTCGTCCTGATGCAGCCCCTCCTGGGAAACTCCTACTCGTCCTCTGAGTCTCCGAGTGCAGAGACCTCGATGGCAACTGCAGAAATGAAGGGCTGCGTTGAGTAGTCGAGAAGCAAGAACATAGCCAGCGCCTTTTGTTTGGGAGTCAGCAGCTGCTGGACTTTTGCGATTGCCTTCACTGTGCACTGAATGCCAGGACGGCATGTGCACGTTAAAACAACGAGCTGGGCAAGAGCAGTAATCGAAAGATCACGGCCGACAGAAAGCAGCTTATATATTGCCCAGGAAAGAGCAGTGTTTTTGGAGTGTGCAGTAAAATCGTGTTTCTGGACAAGGGAGGCATAAGTGTGCTGCGCTCCTAAGCTATCTCCCTGCGAGACACACTGCCAAAGCTTTTCGCTATGATGCAGTCTAGTGCAGACGCACACTACGGCTCTCCGGAGCTGTCCGACGCCAAGCGCCGCTCGCCGGCGTCTTTCGGCTGAAGCAGCGCTTCGGAGCGTACGGCTGTTGTGTGCGCGAAGCAGCCGCTTCTCCTGCTCCGGGAGCCGGACAGAGCGGTAGCTTCTACGAGGGCGAAGAACGAAGCCGCAGAGCACCGGACTTGTATGCACAGCCTACGGGCTGCTAGAGGAAGGTGGCTGCTGCTCCCTAACCCATCAATTCACAGCTGGCATGCTCTATGGAGCTGTTCCAGGACAACTTTCATTGCTTATTGGTTCGTCCTGATACAGCCCCTCCTGGGAAATTCATGCTCGTCCCCTGAGGCTCCGACATGCAGAAACATCGATGGCAGCTGCAGAAAAGAAGGGCTGCGTTGAGTTGTCGAGAAGCAAGAACATAGCCAGCGCCTAGCGTCTGGGAGTCAGCAACTGCTGGACTTTTGCGATTGCCTTCACTGTGCACTGAATGTCGAGATATGTGCACGCTAAAAAAACAAGGTGGGCAAGAGGAGGAAGAGAGCACGGGCATCAGAGAGCATCTGGCATCTTCCCCTGGAAAGGGCAGTGTTTTTGGAGACGCACACTACGGCTCTACGGAGCTGTCCGAAGCCAAGCGCCGGTGGCCGGCGTCTTTCGGCTGAAGCAGCGCTTCGGAGCGTACGGCTGTTGTGTGCGCGAAGCAGCCGCTTCTCCTGCTCCGTGAGCCGGACAGAGCGGTAGCTTGTACGACGGCGAAGAACGAAGCCGCAGAGCACCGGCCTTCTGCGGGCACCCTAAGGACTGTGAGAGGACCGTGGTGGCCGCTCGCCTGCCCCTTCAATTCCATTCTAGCATCCTTAGGGAAGGTGTTCCAGGACAATTTTCCTGAGTTTTGAATTCGTCCTGATGCAGCCCCTCCTGGGAAACAACTGCTCGTCGTCTGAGTCTCCGAGTGCAGAGACCTCGATGGCAACTGCAGAAATGAAGGGCTGCGTTGAGTTGTCGAGAAGCAAGAACATAGCCAGCGCCTTGTGTTTGGGAGTCAGCAGCACCTGGACTTTTGCGATTGCCTTCACTGTGCACTGAATGCCAGGACGGCATGTGCACGTTAAAACAACGAGCTGGGCAAGAGCAGGAAGGGACCACGGGCATCAGAGAGCATCTGGCATCTTGCCCTGGAAAGAGCAGTGTTTTTGGAGTGTGCAGTAAAATCGTGTTTCTGGACAAGGGAGGCATAAGTGCGCTGCGCTCCTAAGCTATCTCCCTGCTAAGACACACTGGCAAAGCTTTTCGCTATAGTGCAGTCTAGTGCAGACGCACACTACGGCTCTCCGGAGCTGTCCGACGCCAAGCGCCGGTCGCCGGCGTCTTTCGGCTGAAGCAGCGCTTCGGAGCGTACGGCTGTTGTGTGCGCGAAGCAGCCGCTTCTCCTGCTCCGGGAGCCGGACAGAGCGGTAGCTCGTACGAGGGCGAAGAACGAAGCCGCAGAGCACCGGGCTTCTGCGGGCACCCTAAGGACTGCGAGAGGACCGTGGTGGCCGCTCGCCTGCCCCTTCAATTCCATTCTAGCATCCTTATGGAAGGTGTTCTAGGACAATTTTCCTGAGTTTTGAATTCGTCCTGATGCAGCCCCTCCTGGGAAACTCCTACTCGTCCTCTGCGTCTCCGAGTGCAGAGACCTCGATGGCAACTGCAGAAATGAAGGGCTGCGTTGAGTAGTCGAGAAGCAAGAACATAGCCAGCGCCTTGTGTTTGGGAGTCAGCAGCACCTGGACTTTTGCGATTGCTTTCACTGTGCACTGAATGCCAGGACGGCATGTGCACGTTAAAACAACGAGCTGGGCAAGAGTAATCGAAAGATCACGGCCGTCAGAAAGCAGCTTATATATTGCCCAGGAAAGAGCAGTGTTTTTGGAGTGTGCAGTAAAATCGTGTTTCTGGACAAGGGAGGCATAAGTGCGCTGCGCTCCTAAGCTATCTCCCTGCGAGACACACTGCCAAAGCTTTTCGCTATAGTGCAGTCTAGTGCAGACGGACACTGCGGCTCTCCGGAGCTGTCCGAAGCGAAGCGCCGGTCGCCGGCGTCTTTCGGCTGAAGCAGCGCTTCGGGGCGTACGGCTGCCGCTCCGCTGTTGTGTGCGCGAGGCAGCCGCTTCTCCTGCTCCGTGAGCCGGACAGAGCGGTAGCTTGTACGAGGGCGAAGAACGAAGCCGCAGGGAGACGACATTGTGTGTACAGTCTTGGGACTGCTAGATGACAGTGGCTAAAGCTCCCTGCCTTTTCAATGCACTGCTGCCATGCTTTATTGAAGGCGTTCCGAGACAACTTTCCTGGGTTTTGACTTCGTCCTGATGAAGCCCCTGTTGGGAAATTCGTTTGGGAGTCAGCAGCTGCTGGACTTTTGCGATTGCCTTCACTGTGCACTGAATGCCAGGACGGCATGTGCACGTTAAAACAACGAGCTGGGCAAGAGCAGGAAGGGGCCACGGGCATCAAGAGAGCATCTGACATCTTGCCCTGGAAAGAGCAGTGTTTTTGGAGTGTGCAGTAAAATCGTGTTTCTGGACAAGGGAGGCATAAGTGCGCTGCGCTCCTAAGCTATCTCCCTGCTAAGACACACTGCCAAAGCTTTTCGTTATCATGCAGGCTAGTGCAGACGCACACTACGGCTCTCCGGAGCTGTCCGAAGCGAAGCGCCGGTCGCCGGCGTCTTTCGGCTGAAGCAGCGCTTCGGAGCGTACGGCTGTTGTGTGCGCGAAGCAGCCGCTTCTCCTGCTCCGCGAGCCGGACAGAGCGGTAGCTTGTACGAGGGCGAAGAACGAAGCCGCAGAGCACCGGCCTTCTGCGCGCACCCTAAGGACTGCTAGAGGACCGTGGTGGCCGCTCGCCTGCCTCTTCAATTCCATTCTAGCATCCTTAGGGAAGGTGTTCCATGACAATTTTCCTGAGTTTTGAATTCGTCCTGATGCAGCCCCTCCTGGGAAACTCCTACTCGTCCTCTGAGTCTCCGAGTGCAGAGACCTCGATGGCAACTGCAGAAATGAAGGGCTGCGTTGAGTAGTCGAGAAGCAAGAACATAGCCAGCGCCTTTTGTTTGGGAGTCAGCAGCTGCTGGACTTTTGCGATTGCCTTCACTGTGCACTGAATGCCAGGACGGCATGTGCACGTTAAAACAACGAGCTGGGCAAGAGCAGTAATCGAAAGATCACGGCCGACAGAAAGCAGCTTATATATTGCCCAGGAAAGAGCAGTGTTTTTGGAGTGTGCAGTAAAATCGTGTTTCTGGACAAGGGAGGCATAAGTGTGCTGCGCTCCTAAGCTATCTCCCTGCGAGACACACTGCCAAAGCTTTTCGCTATGATGCAGTCTAGTGCAGACGCACACTACGGCTCTCCGGAGCTGTCCGACGCCAAGCGCCGGTCGCCGGCGTCTTTCGGCTGAAGCAGCGCTTCGGAGCGTACGGCTGTTGTGTGCGCGAAGCAGCCGCTTCTCCTGCTCCGTGAGCCGGACAGAGCGGTAGCTTGTACGAGGGCGAAGAACGAAGCCGCAGAGCACCGGACTTGTATGCACAGCCTACGGGCTGCTAGAGGAAGGTGGCTGCTGCTCCCTAACCCATCAATTCACAGCTGGCATGCTCTATGGAGCTGTTCCAGGACAACTTTCATTGCTTATTGGTTCGTCCTGATACAGCCCCTCCTGGGAAATTCATGCTCGTCCCCTGAGGCTCCGACATGCAGAAACATCGATGGCAGCTGCAGAAAAGAAGGGCTGCGTTGAGTTGTCGAGAAGCAAGAACATAGCCAGCGCCTAGCGTCTGGGAGTCAGCAACTGCTGGACTTTTGCGATTGCCTTCACTGTGCACTGAATGTCGAGATATGTGCACGCTAAAAAAACAAGGTGGGCAAGAGGAGGAAGAGAGCACCGGCATCAGAGAGCATCTGGCATCTTCCCCTGGAAAGGGCAGTGTTTTTGGAGACGCACACTACGGCTCTACGGAGCTGTCCGAAGCCAAGCGCCGGTGGCCGGCGTCTTTCGGCTGAAGCAGCGCTTCGGAGCGTACGGCTGTTGTGTGCGCGAAGCAGCCGCTTCTCCTGCTCCGCGAGCCGGACAGAGCGGTAGCTTGTACGACGGCGAAGAACGAAGCCGCAGAGCACCGGCCTTGTGCGCGCACCCTAAGGACTGCTAGAGGACCGTGGTGGCCGCTCGCCTGCCCCTTCAATTCCATTCTAGCATCCTTAGGGAAGGTGTTCCAGGACAATTTTCCTGAGTTTTGAATTCGTCCTGATGCAGCCCCTCCTGGGAAACAACTGCTCGTCGTCTGAGTCTCTGAGTGCAGAGACCTCGATGGCAACTGCAGAAATGAAGGGCTGCGTTGAGTTGTCGAGAAGCAAGAACATAGCCAGCGCCTTGTGTTTGGGAGTCAGCAGCACCTGGACTTTTGTGATTGCTTTCACTGTGCACTGAATGCCAGGACGGCATGTGCACGTTAAAACAACGAGCTGGGCAAGAGCAGGAAAGGGAGCACGGCCATCAGAGAGCATCTGGCATCTTGCCCTGGAAAGAGCAGTGTTTTTGGAGTGTGCAGTAAAATCGTGTTTCTGGACAAGGGAGGCATAAGTGCGCTGCGCTCCTAAGCTATCTCCCTGCTAAGACACACTGCCAAAGCTTTTCGTTATCATGCAGGCTAGTGCAGACGCACACTACGGCTCTCCGGAGCTGTCCGAAGCGAAGCGCCGGTCGCCGGCGTCTTTCGGCTGAAGCAGCGCTTCGGAGCGTACGGCTGTTGTGTGCGCGAAGCAGCCGCTTCTCCTGCTCCGCGAGCCGGACAGAGCGGTAGCTTGTACGACGGCGAAGAACGAAGCCGCAGAGCACCGGGCTTCTGCGGGCACCCTAAGGACTGCGAGAGGACCGTGGTGGCCGCTCGCCTGCCCCTTCAATTCCATTCTAGCATCCTTATGGAAGGTGTTCTAGGACAATTTTCCTGAGTTTTGAATTCGTCCTGATGCAGCCCCTCCTGGGAAACTCCTACTCGTCCTCTGCGTCTCCGAGTGCAGAGACCTCGATGGCAACTGCAGAAAGGAAGGGCTGCGTTGAGTAGTCGAGAAGCAAGAACATAGCCAGCGCCTTGTGTTTGGGAGTCAGCAGCACCTGGACTTTTGCGATTGCTTTCACAGTGCACTGAATGCCAGGACGGCATGTGCACGTTAAAACAACGAGCTGGGCAAGAGTAATCGAAAGATCACGGCCGTCAGAAAGCAGCTTATATATTGCCCAGGAAAGAGCAGTGTTTTTGGAGTGTGCAGTAAAATCGTGTTTCTGGACAAGGGAGGCATAAGTGCGCTGCGCTCCTAAGCTATCTCCCTGCTAAGACACACTGCCAAAGCTTTTCGTTATCATGCAGGCTAGTGCAGACGCACACTGCAGCTCTCCGGAGCTGTCCGAAGCGAAGCGCCGCTCGCCGGCGTCTTTCGGCTGAAGCAGCGCTTCGGAGCGTACGGCTGTTGTGTGCGCGAAGCAGCCGCTTCTCCTGCTCCGGGAGCCGGACAGAGCGGTAGCTTCTACGAGGGCGAAGAACGAAGCCGCAGAGCACCGGACTTGTGTGCACAGCCTACGGGCTGCTAGAGGAAGGTGGCTGCTGCTCCCTAACCCATCAATTCACAGCTGGCATGCTCTAGGGAGCTGTTCCAGGACAACTTTCATTGCTTATTGGTTCGTCCTGATACAGCCCCTCCTGGGAAATTCATGCTCGTCCCCTGAGGCTCCGACATGCAGAAACATCGATGGCAGCTGCAGAAAAGAAGGGCTGCGTTGAGTTGTCGAGAAGCAAGAACATAGCCAGTGCCTAGCGTCTGGGAGTCAGCAACTGCTGGACTTTTGCGATTGCCTTCACTGTGCACTGAATGTCGAGATATGTGCACGCTAAAAAAACAAGGTGGGCAAGAGGAGGAAGAGAGCACGGGCATCAGAGAGCATCTGGCATCTTCCCCTGGAAAGGGCAGTGTTTTTGGAGACGCACACTACGGCTCTACGGAGCTGTCCGAAGCCAAGCGCCGGTGGCCGGCGTCTTTCGGCTGAAGCAGCGCTTCGGAGCGTACGGCTGTTGTGTGCGCGAAGCAGCCGCTTCTCCTGCTCCGTGAGCCGGACAGAGCGGTAGCTTGTACGACGGCGAAGAACGAAGCCGCAGAGCACCGGCCTTCTGCGCGCACCCTAAGGACTGCGAGAGGACCGTGGTGGCCGCTCGCCTGCCCCTTCAATTCCATTCTAGCATCCTTAGGGAAGGTGTTCCAGGACAATTTTCCTGAGTTTTGAATTCGTCCTGATGCAGCCCCTCCTGGGAAACAACTGCTCGTCGTCTGAGTCTCCGAGTGCAGAGACCTCGATGGCAACTGCAGAAATGAAGGGCTGCGTTGAGTTGTCGAGAAGCAAGAACATAGCCAGCGCCTTGTGTTTGGGAGTCAGCAGCACCTGGACTTTTGCGATTGCTTTCACTGTGCACTGAATGCCAGGACGGCATGTGCACGTTAAAACAACGAGCTGGGCAAGAGCAGGAAGGGACCACGGGCATCAGAGAGCATCTGGCATCTTGCCCTGGAAAGAGCAGTGTTTTTGGAGTGTGCAGTAAAATCGTGTTTCTGGACAAGGGAGGCATAAGTGCGCTGCGCTCCTAAGCTATCTCCCTGCTAAGACACACTGCCAAAGCTTTTCGTTATCATGCAGGCTAGTGCAGACGCACACTACGGCTCTCCGGAGCTGTCCGAAGCCAAGCGCCGGTCGCCGGCGTCTTTCGGCTGAAGCAGCGCTTCGGAGCGTACGGCTGTTGTGTGCGCGAAGCAGCCGCTTCTCCTGCTCCGTGAGCCGGACAGAGCGGTAGCTTGTACGACGGCGAAGAACGAAGCCGCAGAGCACCGGGCTTCTGCGGGCACCCTAAGGACTGCGAGAGGACCGTGGTGGCCGCTCGCCTGCCCCTTCAATTCCATTCTAGCATCCTTATGGAAGGTGTTCTAGGACAATTTTCCTGAGTTTTGAATTCGTCCTGATGCAGCCCCTCCTGGGAAACTCCTACTCGTCCTCTGAGTCTCCGAGTGCAGAGACCTCGATGGCAACTGCAGAAATGAAGGGCTGCGTTGAGGAGTCGAGAAGCAAGAACATAGCCAGCGCCTTGTGTTTAGGAGTCAGCAGCACCTGGACTTTTGCGATTGCTTTCACTGTGCACTGAATGCCAGGACGGCATGTGCACGTTAAAACAACGAGCTGGGCAAGAGTAATCGAAAGATCACGGCCGTCAGAAAGCAGCTTATATATTGCCCAGGAAAGAGCAGTGTTTTTGGAGTGTGCAGTAAAATCGTGTTTCTGGACAAGGGAGGCATAAGTGCGCTGCGCTCCTAAGCTATCTCCCTGCTAAGACACACTGCCAAAGCTTTTCGTTATCATGCAGGCTAGTGCAGACGCACACTACGGCTCTCCGGAGCTGTCCGAAGCGAAGCGCCGGTCGCCGGCGTCTTTCGGCTGAAGCAGCGCTTCGGAGCGTACGGCTGTTGTGTGCGCGAAGCAGCCGCTTCTCCTGCTCCGCGAGCCGGACAGAGCGGTAGCTTGTACGACGGCGAAGAACGAAGCCGCAGAGCACCGGGCTTCTGCGGGCACCCTAAGGACTGCGAGAGGACCGTGGTGGCCGCTCGCCTGCCCCTTCAATTCCATTCTAGCATCCTTATGGAAGGTGTTCCAGGACAATTTTCCTGAGTTTTGAATTCGTCCTGATGCAGCCCCTCCTGGGAAACTCCTACTCGTCCTCTGCGTCTCCGAGTGCAGAGACCTCGATGGCAACTGCAGAAATGAAGGGCTGCGTTGAGTAGTCGAGAAGCAAGAACATAGCCAGCGCCTTGTGTTTAGGAGTCAGCAACTGCTGGACTTTTGCGATTGCCTTCACTGTGCACTGAATGTCGAGATATGTGCACGCTAAAAAAACAAGGTGGGCAAGAGGAGGAAGAGAGCACCGGCATCAGAGAGCATCTGGCATCTTGCCCTGGAAAGAGCAGTGTTTTTGGAGAGTGCAGCAAATCCGTGTTTCTGGACAAGGGACGCATAAGTGCGCTGCGCTCCTAAGCTATCTCCCTGCTAAGACACACTGCCAAAGCTTTTCGCTATGATGCAGTCCAGTGCAGACGCACACTACGGCTCTACGGAGCTGTCCGAAGCCAAGCGCCGGTGGCCGGCGTCTTTCGGCTGAAGCAGCGCTTCGGAGCGTACGGCTGTTGTGTGCGCGAAGCAGCCGCTTCTCCTGCTCCGGGAGCCGGACAGAGCGGTAGCTTGTAGGAGGGCGAAGAACGAAGCCGCAGAGCACCGGCCTTCTGCGCGCACCCTAAGGACTGCGAGAGGACCGTGGTGGCCGCTCGCCTGCCCCTTCAATTCCATTCTAGCATCCTTAGGGAAGGTGTTCCAGGACAATTTTCCTGAGTTTTGAATTCGTCCTGATGCAGCCCCTCCTGGGAAACAACTGCTCGTCGTCTGAGTCTCCGAGTGCAGAGACCTCGATGGCAACTGCAGAAATGAAGGGCTGCGTTGAGTTGTCGAGAAGCAAGAACATAGCCAGCGCCTTGTGTTTGGGAGTCAGCAGCACCTGGACTTTTGCGATTGCTTTCACAGTGCACTGAATGCCAGGACGGCATGTGCACGTTAAAACAACGAGCTGGGCAAGAGCAGGAAGGGACCACGGGCATCAGAGAGCATCTGGCATCTTGCCCTGGAAAGAGCAGTGTTTTTGGAGTGTGCAGTAAAATCGTGTTTCTGGACAAGGGAGGCATAAGTGCGCTGCGCTCCTAAGCTATCTCCCTGCTAAGACACACTGCCAAAGCTTTTCGTTATCATGCAGGCTAGTGCAGACGCACACTACGGCTCTCCGGAGCTGTCCGAAGCCAAGCGCCGGTCGCCGGCGTCTTTCGGCTGAAGCAGCGCTTCGGAGCGTACGGCTGTTGTGTGCGCGAAGCAGCCGCTTCTCCTGCTCCGTGAGCCGGACAGAGCGGTAGCTTGTACGACGGCGAAGAACGAAGCCGCAGAGCACCGGGCTTCTGCGGGCACCCTAAGGACTGCGAGAGGACCGTGGTGGCCGCTCGCCTGCCCCTTCAATTCCATTCTAGCATCCTTATGGAAGGTGTTCTAGGACAATTTTCCTGAGTTTTGAATTCGTCCTGATGCAGCCCCTCCTGGGAAACTCCTACTCGTCCTCTGCGTCTCCGAGTGCAGAGACCTCGATGGCAACTGCAGAAATGAAGGGCTGCGTTGAGGAGTCGAGAAGCAAGAACATAGCCAGCGCCTTGTGTTTAGGAGTCAGCAGCACCTGGACTTTTGCGATTGCTTTCACTGTGCACTGAATGCCAGGACGGCATGTGCACGTTAAAACAACGAGCTGGGCAAGAGTAATCGAAAGATCACGGCCGTCAGAAAGCAGCTTATATATTGCCCAGGAAAGAGCAGTGTTTTTGGAGTGTGCAGTAAAATCGTGTTTCTGGACAAGGGAGGCATAAGTGCGCTGCGCTCCTAAGCTATCTCCCTGCTAAGACACACTGCCAAAGCTTTTCGTTATCATGCAGGCTAGTGCAGACGCACACTACGGCTCTCCGGAGCTGTCCGAAGCCAAGCGCCGGTCGCCGGCGTCTTTCGGCTGAAGCAGCGCTTCGGAGCGTACGGCTGTTGTGTGCGCGAAGCAGCCGCTTCTCCTGCTCCGTGAGCCGGACAGAGCGGTAGCTTGTACGACGGCGAAGAACGAAGCCGCAGAGCACCGGGCTTCTGCGGGCACCCTAAGGACTGCGAGAGGACCGTGGTGGCCGCTCGCCTGCCCCTTCAATTCCATTCTAGCATCCTTATGGAAGGTGTTCTAGGACAATTTTCCTGAGTTTTGAATTCGTCCTGATGCAGCCCCTCCTGGGAAACTCCTACTCGTCCTCTGCGTCTCCGAGTGCAGAGACCTCGATGGCAACTGCAGAAATGAAGGGCTGCGTTGAGTAGTCGAGAAGCAAGAACATAGCCAGCGCCTTGTGTTTAGGAGTCAGCAACTGCTGGACTTTTGCGATTGCCTTCACTGTGCACTGAATGTCGAGATATGTGCACGCTAAAAAAACAAGGTGGGCAAGAGGAGGAAGAGAGCACCGGCATCAGAGAGCATCTGGCATCTTGCCCTGGAAAGAGCAGTGTTTTTGGAGAGTGCAGCAAATCCGTGTTTCTGGACAAGGGAGGCATAAGTGCGCTGCGCTCCTAAGCTATCTCCCTGCTAAGACACACTGCCAAAGCTTTTCGCTATGATGCAGTCCAGTGCAGACGCACACTACGGCTCTACGGAGCTGTCCGAAGCCAAGCGCCGGTCGCCGGCGTCTTTCGGCTGAAGCAGCTCTTCGGAGCGTACGGCTGTTGTGTGCGCGAAGCAGCCGCTTCTCCTGCTCCGGGAGCCGGACAGAGCGGTAGCTTGTACGAGGGCGAAGAACGAAGCCGCAGAGCACCGGCCTTCTGCGCGCACCCTAAGGACTGCGAGAGGACCGTGGTGGCCGCTCGCCTGCCCCTTCAATTCCCTTCTAGCATCCTTAGGGAAGGTGTTCCAGGACAATTTTCCTGAGTTTTGAATTCGTCCTGATGCAGCCCCTCCTGGGAAACAACTGCTCGTCGTCTGAGTCTCCGAGTGCAGAGACCTCGATGGCAACTGCAGAAATGAAGGGCTGCGTTGAGTTGTCGAGAAGCAAGAACATAGCCAGCGCCTTGTGTTTGGGAGTCAGCAGCTGCTGGACTTTTGCGATTGCTTTCACAGTGCACTGAATGCCAGGACGGCATGTGCACGTTAAAACAACGAGCTGGGCAAGAGCAGGAAGGGACCACGGGCATCAGAGAGCATCTGGCATCTTGCCCTGGAAAGAGCAGTGTTTTTGGAGTGTGCAGTAAAATCGTGTTTCTGGACAAGGGAGGCATAAGTGCGCTGCGCTCCTAAGCTATCTCCCTGCGAGACAGACTGGCAAAGCTTTTCGTTATCATGCAGGCTAGTGCAGACGCACACTACGGCTCTCCGGAGCTGTCCGAAGCCAAGCGCCGGTCGCCGGCGTCTTTCGGCTGAAGCAGCGCTTCGGAGCGTAGGGCTGTTGTGTGCGCGAAGCAGCCGCTTCTCCTGCTCCGGGAGCCGGACAGAGCGGTAGCTTGTACGAGGGCGAAGAACGAAGCCGCAGAGCACCGGGCTTCTGCGGGCACCCTAAGGACTGCGAGAGGACCGTGGTGGCCGCTCGCCTGCCTCTTCAATTCCATTCTAGCATCCTTAGGGAAGGTGTTCTAGGACAATTTTCCTGAGTTTTGAATTCGTCCTGATGCAGCCCCTCCTGGGAAACTCCTACTCGTCCTCTGCGTCTCCGAGTGCAGAGACCTCGATGGCAACTGCAGAAATGAAGGGCTGCGTTGAGTAGTCGAGAAGCAAGAACATAGCCAGCGCCTTGTGTCTGGGAGTCAGCAGCACCTGGACTTTTGCGATTGCTTTCACAGTGCACTGAATGCCAGGACGGCATGTGCACGTTAAAACAACGAGCTGGGCAAGAGTAATCGAAAGATCACGGCCGTCAGAAAGCAGCTTATATATTGCCCTGGAAAGAGCAGTGTTTTTGGAGTGTGCAGTAAAATCGTGTTTCTGGACAAGGGAGGCATAAGTGCGCTGCGCTCCTAAGCTATCTCCCTGCGAGACACACTGCCAAAGCTTTTCGCTATAGTGCAGTCTAGTGCAGACGGACACTGCGGCTCTCCGGAGCTGTCCGAAGCGAAGCGCCGGTCGCCGGCGTCTTTCGGCTGAAGCAGCGCTTCGGGGCGTACGGCTGCCGCTCCGCTGTTGTGTGCGCGAGGCAGCCGCTTCTCCTGCTCCGTGAGCCGGACAGAGCGGTAGCTTGTACGAGGGCGAAGAACGAAGCCGCAGGGAGACGACATTGTGTGTACAGTCTTGGGACTGCTAGATGACAGTGGCTAAAGCTCCCTGCCTTTTCAATGCACTGCTGCCATGCTTTATTGAAGGCGTTCCGAGACAACTTTCCTGGGTTTTGACTTCGTCCTGATGAAGCCCCTGTTGGGAAATTCGTTTGGGAGTCAGCAGCTGCTGGACTTTTGCGATTGCCTTCACTGTGCACTGAATGCCAGGACGGCATGTGCACGTTAAAACAACGAGCTGGGCAAGAGCAGGAAGGGGCCACGGGCATCAAGAGAGCATCTGACATCTTGCCCTGGAAAGAGCAGTGTTTTTGGAGTGTGCAGTAAAATCGTGTTTCTGGACAAGGGAGGCATAAGTGCGCTGCGCTCCTAAGCTATCTCCCTGCGAGACAGACTGCCAAAGCTTTTCGTTATCATGCAGGCTAGTGCAGACGCACACTACGGCTCTCCGGAGCTGTCTGAAGCCAAGCGCCGGTCGCCGGCGTCTTTCGGCTGAAGCAGCGCTTCGGAGCGTACGGCTGTTGTGTGCGCGAAGCAGCCGCTTCTCCTGCTCCGTGAGCCGGACAGAGCGGTAGCTTGTACGACGGCGAAGAACGAAGCCGCAGAGCACCGGGCTTCTGCGGGCACCCTAAGGACTGCGAGAGGACCGTGGTGGCCGCTCGCCTGCCTCTTCAATTCCATTCTAGCATCCTTAGGGAAGGTGTTCCATGACAATTTTCCTGAGTTTTGAATTCGTCCTGATGCAGCCCCTCCTGGGAAACTCCTACTCGTCCTCTGAGTCTCCGAGTGCAGAGACCTCGATGGCAACTGCAGAAATGAAGGGCTGCGTTGAGTAGTCGAGAAGCAAGAACATAGCCAGCGCCTTTTGTTTGGGAGTCAGCAGCTGCTGGACTTTTGCGATTGCCTTCACTGTGCACTGAATGCCAGGACGGCATGTGCACGTTAAAACAACGAGCTGGGCAAGAGCAGTAATCGAAAGATCACGGCCGACAGAAAGCAGCTTATATATTGCCCAGGAAAGAGCAGTGTTTTTGGAGTGTGCAGTAAAATCGTGTTTCTGGACAAGGGAGGCATAAGTGTGCTGCGCTCCTAAGCTATCTCCCTGCGAGACACACTGCCAAAGCTTTTCGCTATGATGCAGTCTAGTGCAGACGCACACTACGGCTCTCCGGAGCTGTCCGACGCCAAGCGCCGCTCGCCGGCGTCTTTCGGCTGAAGCAGCGCTTCGGAGCGTACGGCTGTTGTGTGCGCGAAGCAGCCGCTTCTCCTGCTCCGGGAGCCGGACAGAGCGGTAGCTTCTACGAGGGCGAAGAACGAAGCCGCAGAGCACCGGACTTGTGTGCACAGCCTACGGGCTGCTAGAGGAAGGTGGCTGCTGCTCCCTAACCCATCAATTCACAGCTGGCATGCTCTAGGGAGCTGTTCCAGGACAACTTTCATTGCTTATTGGTTCGTCCTGATACAGCCCCTCCTGGGAAATTCATGCTCGTCCCCTGAGGCTCCGACATGCAGAAACATCGATGGCAGCTGCAGAAAAGAAGGGCTGCGTTGAGTTGTCGAGAAGCAAGAACATAGCCAGCGCCTAGCGTCTGGGAGTCAGCAACTGCTGGACTTTTGCGATTGCCTTCACTGTGCACTGAATGTCGAGATATGTGCACGCTAAAAAAACAAGGTGGGCAAGAGGAGGAAGAGAGCACGGGCATCAGAGAGCATCTGGCATCTTCCCCTGGAAAGGGCAGTGTTTTTGGAGACGCACACTACGGCTCTCCGGAGCTGTCCGAAGCCAAGCGCCGGTGGCCGGCGTCTTTCGGCTGAAGCAGCGCTTCGGAGCGTACGGCTGTTGTGTGCGCGAAGCAGCCGCTTCTCCTGCTCCGCGAGCCGGACAGAGCGGTAGCTTGTACGACGGCGAAGAACGAAGCCGCAGAGCACCGGCCTTCTGCGCGCACCCTAAGGACTGCGAGAGGACCGTGGTGGCCGCTCGCCTGCCCCTTCAATTCCATTCTAGCATCCTTAGGGAAGGTGTTCCAGGACAATTTTCCTGAGTTTTGAATTCGTCCTGATGCAGCCCCTCCTGGGAAACAACTGCTCGTCGTCTGAGTCTCCGAGTGCAGAGACCTCGATGGCAACTGCAGAAATGAAGGGCTGCGTTGAGTTGTCGAGAAGCAAGAACATAGCCAGCGCCTTGTGTTTGGGAGTCAGCAGCACCTGGACTTTTGCGATTGCTTTCACTGTGCACTGAATGCCAGGACGGCATGTGCACGTTAAAACAACGAGCTGCGCAAGAGCAGGAAGGGACCACGGGCATCAGAGAGCATCTGGCATCTTGCCCTGGAAAGAGCAGTGTTTTTGGAGTGTGCAGTAAAATCGTGTTTCTGGACAAGGGAGGCATAAGTGCGCTGCGCTCCTAAGCTATCTCCCTGCTAAGACACACTGGCAAAGCTTTTCGCTATAGTGCAGTCTAGTGCAGACGCACACTACGGCTCTCCGGAGCTGTCCGACGCCAAGCGCCGGTCGCCGGCGTCTTTCGGCTGAAGCAGCGCTTCGGAGCGTACGGCTGTTGTGTGCGCGAAGCAGCCGCTTCTCCTGCTCCGGGAGCCGGACAGAGCGGTAGCTTCTACGAGGGCGAAGAACGAAGCCGCAGAGCACCGGGCTTCTGCGGGCACCCTAAGGACTGCGAGAGGACCGTGGTGGCCGCTCGCCTGCCCCTTCAATTCCATTCTAGCATCCTTATGGAAGGTGTTCTAGGACAATTTTCCTGAGTTTTGAATTCGTCCTGATGCAGCCCCTCCTGGGAAACTCCTACTCGTCCTCTGCGTCTCCGAGTGCAGAGACCTCGTTGGCAACTGCAGAAATGAAGGGCTGCGTTGAGTAGTCGAGAAGCAAGAACATAGCCAGCGCCTTGTGTTTGGGAGTCAGCAGCTGCTGGACTTTTGCGATTGCTTTCACTGTGCACTGAATGCCAGAACGGCATGTGCACGTTAAAACAACGAGCTGGGCAAGAGCAGTAATCGAAAGATCACGGCCGTCAGAAAGCAGCTTATATATTACCCTGGAAAGAGCAGTGTTTTTGGAGTGTGCAGTAAAATCGTGTTTCTGGACAAGGGAGGCATAAGTGCGCTGCGCTCCTAAGCTATCTCCCTGCTAAGACACACTGCCAAAGCTTTTCGTTATCATGCAGGCTAGTGCAGACGCACACTACGGCTCTCCGGAGCTGTCCGAAGCCAAGCGCCGGTCGCCGGCGTCTTTCGGCTGAAGCAGCGCTTCGGAGCGTACGGCTGTTGTGTGCGCGAAGCAGCCGCTTCTCCTGCTCCGGGAGCCGGACAGAGCGGTAGCTTGTACGACGGCGAAGAACGAAGCCGCAGAGCACCGGGCTTCTGCGGGCACCCTAAGGACTGCGAGAGGACCGTGGTGGCCGCTCGCCTGCCCCTTCAATTCCATTCTAGCATCCTTATGGAAGGTGTTCTAGGACAATTTTCCTGAGTTTTGAATTCGTCCTGATGCAGCCCCTCCTGGGAAACTCCTACTCGTCCTCTGCGTCTCCGAGTGCAGAGACCTCGATGGCAACTGCAGAAATGAAGGGCTGCGTTGAGTAGTCGAGAAGCAAGAACATAGCCAGCGCCTTGTGTTTAGGAGTCAGCAACTGCTGGACTTTTGCGATTGCCTTCACTGTGCACTGAATGTCGAGATATGTGCACGCTAAAAAAACAAGGTGGGCAAGAGGAGGAAGAGAGCACCGGCATCAGAGAGCATCTGGCATCTTGCCCTGGAAAGAGCAGTGTTTTTGGAGAGTGCAGCAAATCCGTGTTTCTGGACAAGGGAGGCATAAGTGCGCTGCGCTCCTAAGCTATCTCCCTGCTAAGACACACTGCCAAAGCTTTTCGCTATGATGCAGTCCAGTGCAGACGCACACTACGGCTCTACGGAGCTGTCCGAAGCCAAGCGCCGGTCGCCGGCGTCTTTCGGCTGAAGCAGCGCTTCGGAGCGTACGGCTGTTGTGTGCGCGAAGCAGCCGCTTCTCCTGCTCCGCGAGCCGGACAGAGCGGTAGCTTGTACGAGGGCGAAGAACGAAGCCGCAGAGCACCGGCCTTCTGCGCGCACCCTAAGGACTGCGAGAGGACCGTGGTGGCCGCTCGCCTGCCCCTTCAATTCCCTTCTAGCATCCTTAGGGAAGGTGTTCCAGGACAATTTTCCTGAGTTTTGAATTCGTCCTGATGCAGCCCCTCCTGGGAAACAACTGCTCGTCGTCTGAGTCTCCGAGTGCAGAGACCTCGATGGCAACTGCAGAAATGAAGGGCTGCGTTGAGTTGTCGAGAAGCAAGAACATAGCCAGCGCCTTGTGTTTGGGAGTCAGCAGCTGCTGGACTTTTGCGATTGCTTTCACTGTGCACTGAATGCCAGGACGGCATGTGCACGTTAAAACAACGAGCTGGGCAAGAGCAGGAAGGGGCCACGGGCATCAGAGAGCATCTGGCATCTTGCCCTGGAAAGAGCAGTGTTTTTGGAGTGTGCAGTAAAATCGTGTTTCTGGACAAGGGAGGCATAAGTGCGCTGCGCTCCTAAGCTATCTCCCTGCGAGACAGACTGGCAAAGCTTTTCGTTATCATGCAGGCTAGTGCAGACGCACACTACGGCTCTCCGGAGCTGTCCGAAGCCAAGCGCCGCTCGCCGGCGTCTTTCGGCTGAAGCAGCGCTTCGGAGCGTACGGCTGTTGTGTGCGCGAAGCAGCCGCTTCTCCTGCTCCGGGAGCCGGACAGAGCGGTAGCTTGTACGACGGCGAAGAACGAAGCCGCAGAGCACCGGGCTTCTGCGGGCACCCTAAGGACTGCGAGAGGACCGTGGTGGCCGCTCGCCTGCCCCTTCAATTCCATTCTAGCATCCTTAGGGAAGGTGTTCTAGGACAATTTTCCTGAGTTTTGAATTCGTCCTGATGCAGCCCCTCCTGGGAAACTCCTACTCGTCCTCTGCGTCTCCGAGTGCAGAGACCTCGATGGCAACTGCAGAAATGAAGGGCTGCGTTGAGTAGTCGAGAAGCAAGAACATAGCCAGCGCCTTGTGTTTGGGAGTCAGCAGCTGCTGGACTTTTGCGATTGCTTTCACAGTGCACTGAATGCCAGGACGGCATGTGCACGTTAAAACAACGAGCTGGGCAAGAGTAATCGAAAGATCACGGCCGTCAGAAAGCAGCTTATATATTGCCCTGGAAAGAGCAGTGTTTTTGGAGTGTGCAGTAAAATCGTGTTTCTGGACAAGGGAGGCATAAGTGCGCTGCGCTCCTAAGCTATCTCCCTGCGAGACACACTGCCAAAGCTTTTCGCTATAGTGCAGTCTAGTGCAGACGGACACTGCGGCTCTCCGGAGCTGTCCGAAGCGAAGCGCCGGTCGCCGGCGTCTTTCGGCTGAAGCAGCGCTTCGGGGCGTACGGCTGCCGCTCCGCTGTTGTGTGCGCGAGGCAGCCGCTTCTCCTGCTCCGTGAGCCGGACAGAGCGGTAGCTTGTACGAGGGCGAAGAACGAAGCCGCAGGGAGACGACATTGTGTGTACAGTCTTGGGACTGCTAGATGACAGTGGCTAAAGCTCCCTGCCTTTTCAATGCACTGCTGCCATGCTTTATTGAAGGCGTTCCGAGACAACTTTCCTGGGTTTTGACTTCGTCCTGATGAAGCCCCTGTTGGGAAATTCGTTTGGGAGTCAGCAGCTGCTGGACTTTTGCGATTGCCTTCACTGTGCACTGAATGCCAGGACGGCATGTGCACGTTAAAACAACGAGCTGGGCAAGAGCAGGAAGGGGCCACGGGCATCAAGAGAGCATCTGACATCTTGCCCTGGAAAGAGCAGTGTTTTTGGAGTGTGCAGTAAAATCGTGTTTCTGGACAAGGGAGGCATAAGTGCGCTGCGCTCCTAAGCTATCTCCCTGCGAGACAGACTGGCAAAGCTTTTCGTTATCATGCAGACGCACACTACGGCTCTCCGGAGCTGTCCGAAGCCAAGCGCCGGTCGCCGGCGTCTTTCGGCTGAAGCAGCGCTTCGGAGCGTACGGCTGTTGTGTGCGCGAAGCAGCCGCTTCTCCTGCTCCGTGAGCCGGACAGAGCGGTAGCTTGTACGACGGCGAAGAACGAAGCCGCAGAGCACCGGCCTTCTGCGCGCACCCTAAGGACTGCTAGAGGACCGTGGTGGCCGCTCGCCTGCCTCTTCAATTCCATTCTAGCATCCTTAGGGAAGGTGTTCCATGACAATTTTCCTGAGTTTTGAATTCGTCCTGATGCAGCCCCTCCTGGGAAACTCCTACTCGTCCTCTGAGTCTCCGAGTGCAGAGACCTCGATGGCAACTGCAGAAATGAAGGGCTGCGTTGAGTAGTCGAGAAGCAAGAACATAGCCAGCGCCTTTTGTTTGGGAGTCAGCAGCTGCTGGACTTTTGCGATTGCCTTCACTGTGCACTGAATGCCAGGACGGCATGTGCACGTTAAAACAACGAGCTGGGCAAGAGCAGTAATCGAAAGATCACGGCCGACAGAAAGCAGCTTATATATTGCCCAGGAAAGAGCAGTGTTTTTGGAGTGTGCAGTAAAATCGTGTTTCTGGACAAGGGAGGCATAAGTGTGCTGCACTCCTAAGCTATCTCCCTGCGAGACACACTGCCAAAGCTTTTCGCTATGATGCAGTCTAGTGCAGACGCACACTACGGCTCTCCGGAGCTGTCCGACGCCAAGCGCCGCTCGCCGGCGTCTTTCGGCTGAAGCAGCGCTTCGGAGCGTACGGCTGTTGTGTGCGCGAAGCAGCCGCTTCTCCTGCTCCGGGAGCCGGACAGAGCGGTAGCTTCTACGAGGGCGAAGAACGAAGCCGCAGAGCACCGGACTTGTGTGCACAGCCTACGGGCTGCTAGAGGAAGGTGGCTGCTGCTCCCTAACCCATCAATTCACAGCTGGCATGCTCTAGGGAGCTGTTCCAGGACAACTTTCATTGCTTATTGGTTCGTCCTGATACAGCCCCTCCTGGGAAATTCATGCTCGTCCCCTGAGGCTCCGACATGCAGAAACATCGATGGCAGCTGCAGAAAAGAAGGGCTGCGTTGAGTTGTCGAGAAGCAAGAACATAGCCAGCGCCTAGCGTCTGGGAGTCAGCAACTGCTGGACTTTTGCGATTGCCTTCACTGTGCACTGAATGTCGAGATATGTGCACGCTAAAAAAACAAGGTGGGCAAGAGGAGGAAGAGAGCACGGGCATCAGAGAGCATCTGGCATCTTCCCCTGGAAAGGGCAGTGTTTTTGGAGACGCACACTACGGCTCTACGGAGCTGTCCGAAGCCAAGCGCCGGTGGCCGGCGTCTTTCGGCTGAAGCAGCGCTTCGGAGCGTACGGCTGTTGTGTGCGCGAAGCAGCCGCTTCTCCTGCTCCGCGAGCCGGACAGAGCGGTAGCTTGTACGACGGCGAAGAACGAAGCCGCAGAGCACCGGCCTTCTGCGCGCACCCTAAGGACTGCGAGAGGACCGTGGTGGCCGCTCGCCTGCCCCTTCAATTCCATTCTAGCATCCTTAGGGAAGGTGTTCCAGGACAATTTTCCTGAGTTTTGAATTCGTCCTGATGCAGCCCCTCCTGGGAAACAACTGCTCGTCGTCTGAGTCTCCGAGTGCAGAGACCTCGATGGCAACTGCAGAAATGAAGGGCTGCGTTGAGTTGTCGAGAAGCAAGAACATAGCCAGCGCCTTGTGTTTGGGAGTCAGCAGCACCTGGACTTTTGCGATTGCTTTCACTGTGCACTGAATGCCAGGACGGCATGTGCACGTTAAAACAACGAGCTGCGCAAGAGCAGGAAGGGACCACGGGCATCAGAGAGCATCTGGCATCTTGCCCTGGAAAGAGCAGTGTTTTTGGAGTGTGCAGTAAAATCGTGTTTCTGGACAAGGGAGGCATAAGTGCGCTGCGCTCCTAAGCTATCTCCCTGCTAAGACACACTGCCAAAGCTTTTCGCTATAGTGCAGTCTAGTGCAGACGCACACTACGGCTCTCCGGAGCTGTCCGACGCCAAGCGCCGGTCGCCGGCGTCTTTCGGCTGAAGCAGCGCTTCGGAGCGTACGGCTGTTGTGTGCGCGAAGCAGCCGCTTCTCCTGCTCCGGGAGCCGGACAGAGCGGTAGCTTGTACGAGGGCGAAGAACGAAGCCGCAGAGCACCGGGCTTCTGCGGGCACCCTAAGGACTGCGAGAGGACCGTGGTGGCCGCTCGCCTGCCCCTTCAATTCCATTCTAGCATCCTTATGGAAGGTGTTCCAGGACAATTTTCCTGAGTTTTGAATTCGTCCTGATGCAGCCCCTCCTGGGAAACTCCTACTCGTCCTCTGCGTCTCCGAGTGCAGAGACCTCGTTGGCAACTGCAGAAATGAAGGGCTGCGTTGAGTAGTCGAGAAGCAAGAACATAGCCAGCGCCTTGTGTTTGGGAGTCAGCAGCTGCTGGACTTTTGCGATTGCTTTCACTGTGCACTGAATGCCAGGACGGCATGTGCACGTTAAAACAACGAGCTGGGCAAGAGCAGTAATCGAAAGATCACGGCCGTCAGAAAGCAGCTTATATATTGCCCTGGAAAGAGCAGTGTTTTTGGAGTGTGCAGTAAAATCGTGTTTCTGGACAAGGGAGGCATAAGTGCGCTGCGCTCCAAAGCTATCTCCCTGCGAGACACACTGCCAAAGCTTTTCGCTATAGTGCAGTCTAGTGCAGACGGACACTGCGGCTCTCCGGAACTGTCCGAAGCGAAGCGCCGCTCGCCGGCGTCTTTCGGCTGAAGCAGCGCTTCGGGGCGTACGGCTGCCGCTCCGCTGTTGTGTGCGCGAGGCAGCCGCTTCTCCTGCTCCGTGAGCCGGACAGAGCGGTAGCTTGTACGAGGGCGAAGAACGAAGCCGCAGGGAGACGACATTGTGTGTACAGTCTTGGGACTGCTAGATGACAGTGGCTAAAGCTCCCTGCCTTTTCAATGCACTGCTGCCATGCTTTATTGAAGGCGTTCCGAGACAACTTTCCTGGGTTTTGACTTCGTCCTGATGAAGCCCCTGTTGGGAAATTCGTTTGGGAGTCAGCAGCTGCTGGACTTTTGCGATTGCCTTCACTGTGCACTGAATGCCAGGACGGCATGTGCACGTTAAAACAACGAGCTGGGCAAGAGAAGGAAGGGACCACGGGCATCAAGAGAGCATCTGACATCTTGCCCTGGAAAGAGCAGTGTTTTTGGAGTGTGCAGTAAAATCGTGTTTCTGGACAAGGGAGGCATAAGTGCGCTGCGCTCCTAAGTTATCTCCCTGCGAGACAGACTGGCAAAGCTTTTCGTTATCATGCAGTCTAGTGCAGACGCACACTACGGCTCTCCGGAGCTGTCCGAAGCCAAGCGCCGGTCGCCGGCGTCTTTCGGCTGAAGCAGCGCTTCGGAGCGTACGGCTGTTGTGTGCGCGAAGCAGCCGCTTCTCCTGCTCCGCGAGCCGGACAGAGCGGTAGCTTGTACGAGGGCGAAGAACGAAGCCGCAGAGCACCGGCCTTCTGCGCGCACCCTAAGGACTGCTAGAGGACCGTGGTGGCCGCTCGCCTGCCTCTTCAATTCCATTCTAGCATCCTTAGGGAAGGTGTTCCATGACAATTTTCCTGAGTTTTGAATTCGTCCTGATGCAGCCCCTCCTGGGAAACTCCTACTCGTCCTCTGAGTCTCCGAGTGCAGAGACCTCGATGGCAACTGCAGAAATGAAGGGCTGCGTTGAGTAGTCGAGAAGCAAGAACATAGCCAGCGCCTTTTGTTTGGGAGTCAGCAGCTGCTGGACTTTTGCGATTGCCTTCACTGTGCACTGAATGCCAGGACGGCATGTGCACGTTAAAACAACGAGCTGGGCAAGAGCAGTAATCGAAAGATCACGGCCGACAGAAAGCAGCTTATATATTGCCCAGGAAAGAGCAGTGTTTTTGGAGTGTGCAGTAAAATCGTGTTTCTGGACAAGGGAGGCATAAGTGTGCTGCGCTCCTAAGCTATCTCCCTGCGAGACACACTGCCAAAGCTTTTCGCTATGATGCAGTCTAGTGCAGACGCACACTACGGCTCTCCGGAGCTGTCCGACGCCAAGCGCCGCTCGCCGGCGTCTTTCGGCTGAAGCAGCGCTTCGGAGCGTACGGCTGTTGTGTGCGCGAAGCAGCCGCTTCTCCTGCTCCGGGAGCCGGACAGAGCGGTAGCTTCTACGAGGGCGAAGAACGAAGCCGCAGAGCACCGGACTTGTGTGCACAGCCTACGGGCTGCTAGAGGAAGGTGGCTGCTGCTCCCTAACCCATCAATTCACAGCTGGCATGCTCTATGGAGCTGTTCCAGGACAACTTTCATTGCTTATTGGTTCGTCCTGATACAGCCCCTCCTGGGAAATTCATGCTCGTCCCCTGAGGCTCCGACATGCAGAAACATCGATGGCAGCTGCAGAAAAGAAGGGCTGCGTTGAGTTGTCGAGAAGCAAGAACATAGCCAGCGCCTAGCGTCTGGGAGTCAGCAACTGCTGGACTTTTGCGATTGCCTTCACTGTGCACTGAATGTCGAGATATGTGCACGCTAAAAAAACAAGGTGGGCAAGAGGAGGAAGAGAGCACCGGCATCAGAGAGCATCTGGCATCTTCCCCTGGAAAGGGCAGTGTTTTTGGAGACGCACACTACGGCTCTACGGAGCTGTCCGAAGCCAAGCGCCGGTGGCCGGCGTCTTTCGGCTGAAGCAGCGCTTCGGAGCGTACGGCTGTTGTGTGCGCGAAGCAGCCGCTTCTCCTGCTCCGGGAGCCGGACAGAGCGGTAGCTTGTAGGAGGGCGAAGAACGAAGCCGCAGATACCGGCCTTCTGCGCGCACCCTAAGGACTGCGAGAGGACCGTGGTGGCCGCTCGCCTGCCCCTTCAATTCCATTCTAGCATCCTTAGGGAAGGTGTTCCAGGACAATTTTCCTGAGTTTTGAATTCGTCCTGATGCAGCCCCTCCTGGGAAACAACTGCTCGTCGTCTGAGTCTCCGAGTGCAGAGACCTCGATGGCAACTGCAGAAATGAAGGGCTGCGTTGAGTTGTCGAGAAGCAAGAACATAGCCAGCGCCTTGTGTTTGGGAGTCAGCAGCACCTGGACTTTTGCGATTGCTTTCACAGTGCACTGAATGCCAGGACGGCATGTGCACGTTAAAACAACGAGCTGGGCAAGAGCAGGAAGGGACCACGGGCATCAGAGAGCATCTGGCATCTTGCCCTGGAAAGAGCAGTGTTTTTGGAGTGTGCAGTAAAATCGTGTTTCTGGACAAGGGAGGCATAAGTGCGCTGCGCTCCTAAGCTATCTCCCTGCTAAGACACACTGCCAAAGCTTTTCGTTATCATGCAGGCTAGTGCAGACGCACACTACGGCTCTCCGGAGCTGTCCGAAGCCAAGCGCCGGTCGCCGGCGTCTTTCGGCTGAAGCAGCGCTTCGGAGCGTACGGCTGTTGTGTGCGCGAAGCAGCCGCTTCTCCTGCTCCGTGAGCCGGACAGAGCGGTAGCTTGTACGACGGCGAAGAACGAAGCCGCAGAGCACCGGGCTTCTGCGGGCACCCTAAGGACTGCGAGAGGACCGTGGTGGCCGCTCGCCTGCCCCTTCAATTCCATTCTAGCATCCTTATGGAAGGTGTTCTAGGACAATTTTCCTGAGTTTTGAATTCGTCCTGATGCAGCCCCTCCTGGGAAACTCCTACTCGTCCTCTGCGTCTCCGAGTGCAGAGACCTCGATGGCAACTGCAGAAATGAAGGGCTGCGTTGAGGAGTCGAGAAGCAAGAACATAGCCAGCGCCTTGTGTTTAGGAGTCAGCAGCACCTGGACTTTTGCGATTGCTTTCACTGTGCACTGAATGCCAGGACGGCATGTGCACGTTAAAACAACGAGCTGGGCAAGAGTAATCGAAAGATCACGGCCGTCAGAAAGCAGCTTATATATTGCCCAGGAAAGAGCAGTGTTTTTGGAGTGTGCAGTAAAATCGTGTTTCTGGACAAGGGAGGCATAAGTGCGCTGCGCTCCTAAGCTATCTCCCTGCTAAGACACACTGCCAAAGCTTTTCGTTATCATGCAGGCTAGTGCAGACGCACACTACGGCTCTCCGGAGCTGTCCGAAGCGAAGCGCCGGTCGCCGGCGTCTTTCGGCTGAAGCAGCGCTTCGGAGCGTACGGCTGTTGTGTGCGCGAAGCAGCCGCTTCTCCTGCTCCGTGAGCCGGACAGAGCGGTAGCTTGTACGACGGCGAAGAACGAAGCCGCAGAGCACCGGGCTTCTGCGGGCACCCTAAGGACTGCGAGAGGACCGTGGTGGCCGCTCGCCTGCCCCTTCAATTCCATTCTAGCATCCTTATGGAAGGTGTTCCAGGACAATTTTCCTGAGTTTTGAATTCGTCCTGATGCAGCCCCTCCTGGGAAACTCCTACTCGTCCTCTGCGTCTCCGAGTGCAGAGACCTCGATGGCAACTGCAGAAATGAAGGGCTGCGTTGAGTAGTCGAGAAGCAAGAACATAGCCAGCGCCTTGTGTTTAGGAGTCAGCAACTGCTGGACTTTTGCGATTGCCTTCACTGTGCACTGAATGTCGAGATATGTGCACGCTAAAAAAACAAGGTGGGCAAGAGGAGGAAGAGAGCACCGGCATCAGAGAGCATCTGGCATCTTGCCCTGGAAAGAGCAGTGTTTTTGGAGAGTGCAGCAAATCCGTGTTTCTGGACAAGGGAGGCATAAGTGCGCTGCGCTCCTAAGCTATCTCCCTGCTAAGACACACTGCCAAAGCTTTTCGCTATGATGCAGTCCAGTGCAGACGCACACTACGGCTCTACGGAGCTGTCCGAAGCCAAGCGCCGGTGGCCGGCGTCTTTCGGCTGAAGCAGCGCTTCGGAGCGTACGGCTGTTGTGTGCGCGAAGCAGCCGCTTCTCCTGCTCCGGGAGCCGGACAGAGCGGTAGCTTGTAGGAGGGCGAAGAACGAAGCCGCAGAGCACCGGCCTTCTGCGCGCACCCTAAGGACTGCGAGAGGACCGTGGTGGCCGCTCGCCTGCCCCTTCAATTCCATTCTAGCATCCTTAGGGAAGGTGTTCCAGGACAATTTTCCTGAGTTTTGAATTCGTCCTGATGCAGCCCCTCCTGGGAAACAACTGCTCGTCGTCTGAGTCTCCGAGTGCAGAGACCTCGATGGCAACTGCAGAAATGAAGGGCTGCGTTGAGTAGTCGAGAAGCAAGAACATAGCCAGCGCCTTGTGTTTGGGAGTCAGCAGCACCTGGACTTTTGCGATTGCTTTCACTGTGCACTGAATGCCAGGACGGCATGTGCACGTTAAAACAACGAGCTGGGCAAGAGCAGGAAGGGACCACGGGCATCAGAGAGCATCTGGCATCTTGCCCTGGAAAGAGCAGTGTTTTTGGAGTGTGCAGTAAAATCGTGTTTCTGGACAAGGGAGGCATAAGTGCGCTGCGCTCCTAAGCTATCTCCCTGCTAAGACACACTGCCAAAGCTTTTCGTTATCATGCAGGCTAGTGCAGACGCACACTACGGCTCTCCGGAGCTGTCCGAAGCCAAGCGCCGGTCGCCGGCGTCTTTCGGCTGAAGCAGCGCTTCGGAGCGTACGGCTGTTGTGTGCGCGAAGCAGCCGCTTCTCCTGCTCCGTGAGCCGGACAGAGCGGTAGCTTGTACGACGGCGAAGAACGAAGCCGCAGAGCACCGGCCTTCTGCGCGCACCCTAAGGACTGCTAGAGGACCGTGGTGGCCGCTCGCCTGCCTCTTCAATTCCATTCTAGCATCCTTAGGGAAGGTGTTCCATGACAATTTTCCTGAGTTTTGAATTCGTCCTGATGCAGCCCCTCCTGGGAAACTCCTACTCGTCCTCTGAGTCTCCGAGTGCAGAGACCTCGATGGCAACTGCAGAAATGAAGGGCTGCGTTGAGTAGTCGAGAAGCAAGAACATAGCCAGCGCCTTTTGTTTGGGAGTCAGCAGCTGCTGGACTTTTGCGATTGCCTTCACTGTGCACTGAATGCCAGGACGGCATGTGCACGTTAAAACAACGAGCTGGGCAAGAGCAGTAATCGAAAGATCACGGCCGACAGAAAGCAGCTTATATATTGCCCAGGAAAGAGCAGTGTTTTTGGAGTGTGCAGTAAAATCGTGTTTCTGGACAAGGGAGGCATAAGTGTGCTGCGCTCCTAAGCTATCTCCCTGCGAGACACACTGCCAAAGCTTTTCGCTATGATGCAGTCTCGTGCAGACGCACACTACGGCTCTCCGGAGCTGTCCGACGCCAAGCGCCGCTCGCCGGCGTCTTTCGGCTGAAGCAGCGCTTCGGAGCGTACGGCTGTTGTGTGCGCGAAGCAGCCGCTTCTCCTGCTCCGGGAGCCGGACAGAGCGGTAGCTTCTACGAGGGCGAAGAACGAAGCCGCAGAGCACCGGACTTGTGTGCACAGCCTACGGGCTGCTAGAGGAAGGTGGCTGCTGCTCCCTAACCCATCAATTCACAGCTGGCATGCTCTAGGGAGCTGTTCCAGGACAACTTTCATTGCTTATTGGTTCGTCCTGATACAGCCCCTCCTGGGAAATTCATGCTCGTCCCCTGAGGCTCCGACATGCAGAAACATCGATGGCAGCTGCAGAAAAGAAGGGCTGCGTTGAGTTGTCGAGAAGCAAGAACATAGCCAGCGCCTAGCGTCTGGGAGTCAGCAACTGCTGGACTTTTGCGATTGCCTTCACTGTGCACTGAATGTCGAGATATGTGCACGCTAAAAAAACAAGGTGGGCAAGAGGAGGAAGAGAGCACGGGCATCAGAGAGCATCTGGCATCTTCCCCTGGAAAGGGCAGTGTTTTTGGAGACGCACACTACGGCTCTACGGAGCTGTCCGAAGCCAAGCGCCGGTGGCCGGCGTCTTTCGGCTGAAGCAGCGCTTCGGAGCGTACGGCTGTTGTGTGCGCGAAGCAGCCGCTTCTCCTGCTCCGGGAGCCGGACAGAGCGGTAGCTTGTAGGAGGGCGAAGAACGAAGCCGCAGAGCACCGGCCTTCTGCGCGCACCCTAAGGACTGCGAGAGGACCGTGGTGGCCGCTCGCCTGCCCCTTCAATTCCATTCTAGCATCCTTAGGGAAGGTGTTCCAGGACAATTTTCCTGAGTTTTGAATTCGTCCTGATGCAGCCCCTCCTGGGAAACAACTGCTCGTCGTCTGAGTCTCCGAGTGCAGAGACCTCGATGGCAACTGCAGAAATGAAGGGCTGCGTTGAGTTGTCGAGAAGCAAGAACATAGCCAGCGCCTTGTGTTTGGGAGTCAGCAGCACCTGGACTTTTGCGATTGCTTTCACTGTGCACTGAATGCCAGGACGGCATGTGCACGTTAAAACAACGAGCTGCGCAAGAGCAGGAAGGGACCACGGGCATCAGAGAGCATCTGGCATCTTGCCCTGGAAAGAGCAGTGTTTTTGGAGTGTGCAGTAAAATCGTGTTTCTGGACAAGGGAGGCATAAGTGCGCTGCGCTCCTAAGCTATCTCCCTGCTAAGACACACTGGCAAAGCTTTTCGCTATAGTGCAGTCTAGTGCAGACGCACACTACGGCTCTCCGGAGCTGTCCGACGCCAAGCGCCGGTCGCCGGCGTCTTTCGGCTGAAGCAGCGCTTCGGAGCGTACGGCTGTTGTGTGCGCGAAGCAGCCGCTTCTCCTGCTCCGGGAGCCGGACAGAGCGGTAGCTTGTACGAGGGCGAAGAACGAAGCCGCAGAGCACCGGGCTTCTGCGGGCACCCTAAGGACTGCGAGAGGACCGTGGTGGCCGCTCGCCTGCCCCTTCAATTCCATTCTAGCATCCTTATGGAAGGTGTTCTAGGACAATTTTCCTGAGTTTTGAATTCGTCCTGATGCAGCCCCTCCTGGGAAACTCCTACTCGTCCTCTGCGTCTCCGAGTGCAGAGACCTCGTTGGCAACTGCAGAAATGAAGGGCTGCGTTGAGTAGTCGAGAAGCAAGAACATAGCCAGCGCCTTGTGTTTGGGAGTCAGCAGCTGCTGGACTTTTGCGATTGCTTTCACTGTGCACTGAATGCCAGGACGGCATGTGCACGTTAAAACAACGAGCTGGGCAAGAGCAGTAATCGAAAGATCACGGCCGTCAGAAAGCAGCTTATATATTGCCCTGGAAAGAGCAGTGTTTTTGGAGTGTGCAGTAAAATCGTGTTTCTGGACAAGGGAGGCATAAGTGCGCTGCGCTCCTAAGCTATCTCCCTGCTAAGACACACTGCCAAAGCTTTTCGTTATCATGCAGGCTAGTGCAGACGCACACTACGGCTCTCCGGAGCTGTCCGAAGCCAAGCGCCGGTCGCCGGCGTCTTTCGGCTGAAGCAGCGCTTCGGAGCGTACGGCTGTTGTGTGCGCGAAGCAGCCGCTTCTCCTGCTCCGTGAGCCGGACAGAGCGGTAGCTTGTACGACGGCGAAGAACGAAGCCGCAGAGCACCGGGCTTCTGCGGGCACCCTAAGGACTGCGAGAGGACCGTGGTGGCCGCTCGCCTGCCCCTTCAATTCCATTCTAGCATCCTTATGGAAGGTGTTCTAGGACAATTTTCCTGAGTTTTGAATTCGTCCTGATGCAGCCCCTCCTGGGAAACTCCTACTCGTCCTCTGAGTCTCCGAGTGCAGAGACCTCGATGGCAACTGCAGAAATGAAGGGCTGCGTTGAGTAGTCGAGAAGCAAGAACATAGCCAGCGCCTTGTGTTTAGGAGTCAGCAACTGCTGGACTTTTGCGATTGCCTTCACTGTGCACTGAATGTCGAGATATGTGCACGCTAAAAAAACAAGGTGGGCAAGAGGAGGAAGAGAGCACCGGCATCAGAGAGCATCTGGCATCTTGCCCTGGAAAGAGCAGTGTTTTTGGAGAGTGCAGCAAATCCGTGTTTCTGGACAAGGGAGGCATAAGTGCGCTGCGCTCCTAAGCTATCTCCCTGCTAAGACACACTGCCAAAGCTTTTCGCTATGATGCAGTCCAGTGCAGACGCACACTACGGCTCTACGGAGCTGTCCGAAGCCAAGCGCCGGTGGCCGGCGTCTTTCGGCTGAAGCAGCGCTTCGGAGCGTACGGCTGTTGTGTGCGCGAAGCAGCCGCTTCTCCTGCTCCGGGAGCCGGACAGAGCGGTAGCTTGTAGGAGGGCGAAGAACGAAGCCGCAGAGCACCGGCCTTCTGCGCGCACCCTAAGGACTGCGAGAGGACCGTGGTGGCCGCTCGCCTGCCCCTTCAATTCCCTTCTAGCATCCTTAGGGAAGGTGTTCCAGGACAATTTTCCTGAGTTTTGAATTCGTCCTGATGCAGCCCCTCCTGGGAAACAACTGCTCGTCGTCTGAGTCTCCGAGTGCAGAGACCTCGATGGCAACTGCAGAAATGAAGGGCTGCGTTGAGTTGTCGAGAAGCAAGAACATAGCCAGCGCCTTGTGTTTGGGAGTCAGCAGCTGCTGGACTTTTGCGATTGCTTTCACTGTGCACTGAATGCCAGGACGGCATGTGCACGTTAAAACAACGAGCTGGGCAAGAGCAGGAAGGGACCACGGGCATCAGAGAGCATCTGGCATCTTGCCCTGGAAAGAGCAGTGTTTTTGGAGTGTGCAGTAAAATCGTGTTTCTGGACAAGGGAGGCATAAGTGCGCTGCGCTCCTAAGCTATCTCCCTGCGAGACACACTGCCAAAGCTTTTCGCTATAGTGCAGTCTAGTGCAGACGGACACTGCGGCTCTCCGGAGCTGTCCGAAGCGAAGCGCCGCTCGCCGGCGTCTTTCGGCTGAAGCAGCGCTTCGGGGCGTACGGCTGCCGCTCCGCTGTTGTGTGCGCGAGGCAGCCGCTTCTCCTGCTCCGTGAGCCGGACAGAGCGGTAGCTTGTACGAGGGCGAAGAACGAAGCCGCAGGGAGACGACATTGTGTGTACAGTCTTGGGACTGCTAGATGACAGTGGCTAAAGCTCCCTGCCTTTTCAATGCACTGCTGCCATGCTTTATTGAAGGCGTTCCGAGACAACTTTCCTGGGTTTTGACTTCGTCCTGATGAAGCCCCTGTTGGGAAATTCGTTTGGGAGTCAGCAGCTGCTGGACTTTTGCGATTGCCTTCACTGTGCACTGAATGCCAGGACGGCATGTGCACGTTAAAACAACGAGCTGGGCAAGAGCAGGAAGGGGCCACGGGCATCAAGAGAGCATCTGACATCTTGCCCTGGAAAGAGCAGTGTTTTTGGAGTGTGCAGTAAAATCGTGTTTCTGGACAAGGGAGGCATAAGTGCGCTGCGCTCCTAAGCTATCTCCCTGCGAGACAGACTGGCAAAGCTTTTCGTTATCATGCAGGCTAGTGCAGACGCACACTACGGCTCTCCGGAGCTGTCCGAAGCCAAGCGCCGGTCGCCGGCGTCTTTCGGCTGAAGCAGCGCTTCGGAGCGTACGGCTGTTGTGTGCGCGAAGCAGCCGCTTCTCCTGCTCCGTGAGCCGGACAGAGCGGTAGCTTGTACGACGGCGAAGAACGAAGCCGCAGAGCACCGGCCTTCTGCGCGCACCCTAAGGACTGCTAGAGGACCGTGGTGGCCGCTCGCCTGCCTCTTCAATTCCATTCTAGCATCCTTAGGGAAGGTGTTCCATGACAATTTTCCTGAGTTTTGAATTCGTCCTGATGCAGCCCCTCCTGGGAAACTCCTACTCGTCCTCTGAGTCTCCGAGTGCAGAGACCTCGATGGCAACTGCAGAAATGAAGGGCTGCGTTGAGTAGTCGAGAAGCAAGAACATAGCCAGCGCCTTGTGTTTGGGAGTCAGCAGCTGCTGGACTTTTGCGATTGCCTTCACTGTGCACTGAATGCCAGGACGGCATGTGCACGTTAAAACAACGAGCTGGGCAAGAGCAGTAATCGAAAGATCACGGCCGACAGAAAGCAGCTTATATATTGCCCAGGAAAGAGCAGTGTTTTTGGAGTGTGCAGTAAAATCGTGTTTCTGGACAAGGGAGGCATAAGTGTGCTGCGCTCCTAAGCTATCTCCCTGCGAGACACACTGCCAAAGCTTTTCGCTATGATGCAGTCTAGTGCAGACGCACACTACGGCTCTCCGGAGCTGTCCGACGCCAAGCGCCGCTCGCCGGCGTCTTTCGGCTGAAGCAGCGCTTCGGAGCGTACGGCTGTTGTGTGCGCGAAGCAGCCGCTTCTCCTGCTCCGGGAGCCGGACAGAGCGGTAGCTTCTACGAGGGCGAAGAACGAAGCCGCAGAGCACCGGACTTGTGTGCACAGCCTACGGGCTGCTAGAGGAAGGTGGCTGCTGCTCCCTAACCCATCAATTCACAGCTGGCATGCTCTAGGGAGCTGTTCCAGGACAACTTTCATTGCTTATTGGTTCGTCCTGATACAGCCCCTCCTGGGAAATTCATGCTCGTCCCCTGAGGCTCCGACATGCAGAAACATCGATGGCAGCTGCAGAAAAGAAGGGCTGCGTTGAGTTGTCGAGAAGCAAGAACATAGCCAGCGCCTAGCGTCTGGGAGTCAGCAACTGCTGGACTTTTGCGATTGCCTTCACTGTGCACTGAATGTCGAGATATGTGCACGCTAAAAAAACAAGGTGGGCAAGAGGAGGAAGAGAGCACGGGCATCAGAGAGCATCTGGCATCTTCCCCTGGAAAGGGCAGTGTTTTTGGAGACGCACACTACGGCTCTCCGGAGCTGTCCGAAGCCAAGCGCCGGTGGCCGGCGTCTTTCGGCTGAAGCAGCGCTTCGGAGCGTACGGCTGTTGTGTGCGCGAAGCAGCCGCTTCTCCTGCTCCGCGAGCCGGACAGAGCGGTAGCTTGTACGACGGCGAAGAACGAAGCCGCAGAGCACCGGGCTTCTGCGGGCACCCTAAGGACTGCGAGAGGACCGTGGTGGCCGCTCGCCTGCCTCTTCAATTCCATTCTAGCATCCTTAGGGAAGGTGTTCTAGGACAATTTTCCTGAGTTTTGAATTCGTCCTGATGCAGCCCCTCCTGGGAAACTCCTACTCGTCCTCTGCGTCTCCGAGTGCAGAGACCTCGATGGCAACTGCAGAAATGAAGGGCTGCGTTGAGTAGTCGAGAAGCAAGAACATAGCCAGCGCCTTGTGTCTGGGAGTCAGCAGCACCTGGACTTTTGCGATTGCTTTCACTGTGCACTGAATGCCAGGACGGCATGTGCACGTTAAAACAACGAGCTGGGCAAGAGCAGGAAGGGACCACGGGCATCAGAGAGCATCTGGCATCTTGCCCTGGAAAGAGCAGTGTTTTTGGAGTGTGCAGTAAAATCGTGTTTCTGGACAATGGAGGCATAAGTGCGCTGCGCTCCTAAGCTATCTCCCTGCTAAGACACACTGGCAAAGCTTTTCGCTATAGTGCAGTCTAGTGCAGACGCACACTACGGCTCTCCGGAGCTGTCCGACGCCAAGCGCCGGTCGCCGGCGTCTTTCGGCTGAAGCAGCGCTTCGGAGCGTACGGCTGTTGTGTGCGCGAAGCAGCCGCTTCTCCTGCTCCGGGAGCCGGACAGAGCGGTAGCTTGTACGAGGGCGAAGAACGAAGCCGCAGAGCACCGGGCTTCTGCGGGCACCCTAAGGACTGCGAGAGGACCGTGGTGGCCGCTCGCCTGCCCCTTCAATTCCATTCTAGCATCCTTAGGGAAGGTGTTCCATGACAATTTTCCTGAGTTTTGAATTCGTCCTGATGCAGCCCCTCCTGGGAAACTCCTACTCATCCTCTGCGTCTCCGAGTGCAGAGACCTCGTTGGCAACTGCAGAAATGAAGGGCTGCGTTGAGTAGTCGAGAAGCAAGAACATAGCCAGCGCCTTGTGTTTGGGAGTCAGCAGCTGCTGGACTTTTGCGATTGCTTTCACTGTGCACTGAATGCCAGGACGGCATGTGCACGTTAAAACAACGAGCTGGGCAAGAGCAGTAATCGAAAGATCACGGCCGTCAGAAAGCAGCTTATATATTGCCCTGGAAAGAGCAGTGTTTTTGGAGTGTGCAGTAAAATCGTGTTTCTGGACAAGGGAGGCATAAGTGCGCTGCGCTCCTAAGCTATCTCCCTGCGAGACACACTGCCAAAGCTTTTCGCTATAGTGCAGTCTAGTGCAGACGGACACTGCGGCTCTCCGGAGCTGTCCGAAGCGAAGCGCCGGTCGCCGGCGTCTTTCGGCTGAAGCAGCGCTTCGGGGCGTACGGCTGCCGCTCCGCTGTTGTGTGCGCGAGGCAGCCGCTTCTCCTGCTCCGTGAGCCGGACAGAGCGGTAGCTTGTACGAGGGCGAAGAACGAAGCCGCAGGGAGACGACATTGTGTGTACAGTCTTGGGACTGCTAGATGACAGTGGCTAAAGCTCCCTGCCTTTTCAATGCACTGCTGCCATGCTTTATTGAAGGCGTTCCGAGACAACTTTCCTGGGTTTTGACTTCGTCCTGATGAAGCCCCTGTTGGGAAATTCGTTTGGGAGTCAGCAGCTGCTGGACTTTTGCGATTGCCTTCACTGTGCACTGAATGCCAGGACGGCATGTGCACGTTAAAACAACGAGCTGGGCAAGAGCAGGAAGGGGCCACGGGCATCAAGAGAGCATCTGACATCTTGCCCTGGAAAGAGCAGTGTTTTTGGAGTGTGCAGTAAAATCGTGTTTCTGGACAAGGGAGGCATAAGTGCGCTGCGCTCCTAAGCTATCTCCCTGCGAGACAGACTGGCAAAGCTTTTCGTTATCATGCAGGCTAGTGCAGACGCACACTACGGCTCTCCGGAGCTGTCCGAAGCCAAGCGCCGGTCGCCGGCGTCTTTCGGCTGAAGCAGCGCTTCGGAGCGTACGGCTGTTGTGTGCGCGAAGCAGCCGCTTCTCCTGCTCCGTGAGCCGGACAGAGCGGTAGCTTGTACGACGGCGAAGAACGAAGCCGCAGAGCACCGGCCTTCTGCGCGCACCCTAAGGACTGCTAGAGGACCGTGGTGGCCGCTCGCCTGCCTCTTCAATTCCATTCTAGCATCCTTATGGAAGGTGTTCCATGACAATTTTCCTGAGTTTTGAATTCGTCCTGATGCAGCCCCTCCTGGGAAACTCCTACTCGTCCTCTGAGTCTCCGAGTGCAGAGACCTCGATGGCAACTGCAGAAATGAAGGGCTGCGTTGAGTAGTCGAGAAGCAAGAACATAGCCAGCGCCTTTTGTTTGGGAGTCAGCAGCTGCTGGACTTTTGCGATTGCCTTCACTGTGCACTGAATGCCAGGACGGCATGTGCACGTTAAAACAACGAGCTGGGCAAGAGCAGTAATCGAAAGATCACGGCCGACAGAAAGCAGCTTATATATTGCCCAGGAAAGAGCAGTGTTTTTGGAGTGTGCAGTAAAATCGTGTTTCTGGACAAGGGAGGCATAAGTGTGCTGCGCTCCTAAGCTATCTCCCTGCGAGACACACTGCCAAAGCTTTTCGCTATGATGCAGTCTAGTGCAGACGCACACTACGGCTCTCCGGAGCTGTCCGACGCCAAGCGCCGCTCGCCGGCGTCTTTCGGCTGAAGCAGCGCTTCGGAGCGTACGGCTGTTGTGTGCGCGAAGCAGCCGCTTCTCCTGCTCCGGGAGCCGGACAGAGCGGTAGCTTCTACGAGGGCGAAGAACGAAGCCGCAGAGCACCGGACTTGTGTGCACAGCCTACGGGCTGCTAGAGGAAGGTGGCTGCTGCTCCCTAACCCATCAATTCACAGCTGGCATGCTCTAGGGAGCTGTTCCAGGACAACTTTCATTGCTTATTGGTTCGTCCTGATACAGCCCCTCCTGGGAAATTCATGCTCGTCCCCTGAGGCTCCGACATGCAGAAACATCGATGGCAGCTGCAGAAAAGAAGGGCTGCGTTGAGTTGTCGAGAAGCAAGAACATAGCCAGCGCCTAGCGTCTGGGAGTCAGCAACTGCTGGACTTTTGCGATTGCCTTCACTGTGCACTGAATGTCGAGATATGTGCACGCTAAAAAAACAAGGTGGGCAAGAGGAGGAAGAGAGCACGGGCATCAGAGAGCATCTGGCATCTTCCCCTGGAAAGGGCAGTGTTTTTGGAGACGCACACTACGGCTCTACGGAGCTGTCCGAAGCCAAGCGCCGGTGGCCGGCGTCTTTCGGCTGAAGCAGCGCTTCGGAGCGTACGGCTGTTGTGTGCGCGAAGCAGCCGCTTCTCCTGCTCCGCGAGCCGGACAGAGCGGTAGCTTGTACGACGGCGAAGAACGAAGCCGCAGAGCACCGGCCTTCTGCGCGCACCCTAACGACTGCGAGAGGACCGTGGTGGCCGCTCGCCTGCCCCTTCAATTCCATTCTAGCATCCTTAGGGAAGGTGTTCCAGGACAATTTTCCTGAGTTTTGAATTCGTCCTGATGCAGCCCCTCCTGGGAAACAACTGCTCGTCGTCTGAGTCTCCGAGTGCAGAGACCTCGATGGCAACTGCAGAAATGAAGGGCTGCGTTGAGTTGTCGAGAAGCAAGAACATAGCCAGCGCCTTGTGTTTGGGAGTCAGCAGCACCTGGACTTTTGCGATTGCTTTCACAGTGCACTGAATGCCAGGACGGCATGTGCACGTTAAAACAACGAGCTGGGCAAGAGCAGGAAGGGACCACGGGCATCAGAGAGCATCTGGCATCTTGCCCTGGAAAGAGCAGTGTTTTTGGAGTGTGCAGTAAAATCGTGTTTCTGGACAATGGAGGCATAAGTGCGCTGCGCTCCTAAGCTATCTCCCTGCTAAGACACACTGGCAAAGCTTTTCGCTATAGTGCAGTCTAGTGCAGACGCACACTACGGCTCTCCGGAGCTGTCCGACGCCAAGCGCCGGTCGCCGGCGTCTTTCGGCTGAAGCAGCGCTTCGGAGCGTACGGCTGTTGTGTGCGCGAAGCAGCCGCTTCTCCTGCTCCGGGAGCCGGACAGAGCGGTAGCTTGTACGAGGGCGAAGAACGAAGCCGCAGAGCACCGGGCTTCTGCGGGCACCCTAAGGACTGCGAGAGGACCGTGGTGGCCGCTCGCCTGCCCCTTCAATTCCATTCTAGCATCCTTAGGGAAGGTGTTCCATGACAATTTTCCTGAGTTTTGAATTCGTCCTGATGCAGCCCCTCCTGGGAAACTCCTACTCATCCTCTGCGTCTCCGAGTGCAGAGACCTCGTTGGCAACTGCAGAAATGAAGGGCTGCGTTGAGTAGTCGAGAAGCAAGAACATAGCCAGCGCCTTGTGTTTGGGAGTCAGCAGCTGCTGGACTTTTGCGATTGCTTTCACTGTGCACTGAATGCCAGGACGGCATGTGCACGTTAAAACAACGAGCTGGGCAAGAGCAGTAATCGAAAGATCACGGCCGTCAGAAAGCAGCTTATATATTGCCCTGGAAAGAGCAGTGTTTTTGGAGTGTGCAGTAAAATCGTGTTTCTGGACAAGGGAGGCATAAGTGCGCTGCGCTCCTAAGCTATCTCCCTGCGAGACACACTGCCAAAGCTTTTCGCTATAGTGCAGTCTAGTGCAGACGGACACTGCGGCTCTCCGGAGCTGTCCGAAGCGAAGCGCCGGTCGCCGGCGTCTTTCGGCTGAAGCAGCGCTTCGGGGCGTACGGCTGCCGCTCCGCTGTTGTGTGCGCGAGGCAGCCGCTTCTCCTGCTCCGTGAGCCGGACAGAGCGGTAGCTTGTACGAGGGCGAAGAACGAAGCCGCAGGGAGACGACATTGTGTGTACAGTCTTGGGACTGCTAGATGACAGTGGCTAAAGCTCCCTGCCTTTTCAATGCACTGCTGCCATGCTTTATTGAAGGCGTTCCGAGACAACTTTCCTGGGTTTTGACTTCGTCCTGATGAAGCCCCTGTTGGGAAATTCGTTTGGGAGTCAGCAGCTGCTGGACTTTTGCGATTGCCTTCACTGTGCACTGAATGCCAGGACGGCATGTGCACGTTAAAACAACGAGCTGGGCAAGAGCAGGAAGGGGCCACGGGCATCAAGAGAGCATCTGACATCTTGCCCTGGAAAGAGCAGTGTTTTTGGAGTGTGCAGTAAAATCGTGTTTCTGGACAAGGGAGGCATAAGTGCGCTGCGCTCCTAAGCTATCTCCCTGCGAGACAGACTGGCAAAGCTTTTCGTTATCATGCAGGCTAGTGCAGACGCACACTACGGCTCTCCGGAGCTGTCCGAAGCCAAGCGCCGGTCGCCGGCGTCTTTCGGCTGAAGCAGCGCTTCGGAGCGTACGGCTGTTGTGTGCGCGAAGCAGCCGCTTCTCCTGCTCCGTGAGCCGGACAGAGCGGTAGCTTGTACGACGGCGAAGAACGAAGCCGCAGAGCACCGGCCTTCTGCGCGCACCCTAAGGACTGCTAGAGGACCGTGGTGGCCGCTCGCCTGCCTCTTCAATTCCATTCTAGCATCCTTAGGGAAGGTGTTCCATGACAATTTTCCTGAGTTTTGAATTCGTCCTGATGCAGCCCCTCCTGGGAAACTCCTACTCGTCCTCTGAGTCTCCGAGTGCAGAGACCTCGATGGCAACTGCAGAAATGAAGGGCTGCGTTGAGTAGTCGAGAAGCAAGAACATAGCCAGCGCCTTGTGTTTGGGAGTCAGCAGCTGCTGGATTTTTGCGATTGCCTTCACTGTGCACTGAATGCCAGGACGGCATGTGCACGTTAAAACAACGAGCTGGGCAAGAGCAGTAATCGAAAGATCACGGCCGACAGAAAGCAGCTTATATATTGCCCAGGAAAGAGCAGTGTTTTTGGAGTGTGCAGTAAAATCGTGTTTCTGGACAAGGGAGGCATAAGTGTGCTGCGCTCCTAAGCTATCTCCCTGCGAGACACACTGCCAAAGCTTTTCGCTATGATGCAGTCTAGTGCAGACGCACACTACGGCTCTCCGGAGCTGTCCGACGCCAAGCGCCGCTCGCCGGCGTCTTTCGGCTGAAGCAGCGCTTCGGAGCGTACGGCTGTTGTGTGCGCGAAGCAGCCGCTTCTCCTGCTCCGGGAGCCGGACAGAGCGGTAGCTTCTACGAGGGCGAAGAACGAAGCCGCAGAGCACCGGACTTGTGTGCACAGCCTACGGGCTGCTAGAGGAAGGTGGCTGCTGCTCCCTAACCCATCAATTCACAGCTGGCATGCTCTAGGGAGCTGTTCCAGGACAACTTTCATTGCTTATTGGTTCGTCCTGATACAGCCCCTCCTGGGAAATTCATGCTCGTCCCCTGAGGCTCCGACATGCAGAAACATCGATGGCAGCTGCAGAAAAGAAGGGCTGCGTTGAGTTGTCGAGAAGCAAGAACATAGCCAGCGCCTAGCGTCTGGGAGTCAGCAACTGCTGGACTTTTGCGATTGCCTTCACTGTGCACTGAATGTCGAGATATGTGCACGCTAAAAAAACAAGGTGGGCAAGAGGAGGAAGAGAGCACGGGCATCAGAGAGCATCTGGCATCTTCCCCTGGAAAGGGCAGTGTTTTTGGAGACGCACACTACGGCTCTCCGGAGCTGTCCGAAGCCAAGCGCCGGTGGCCGGCGTCTTTCGGCTGAAGCAGCGCTTCGGAGCGTACGGCTGTTGTGTGCGCGAAGCAGCCGCTTCTCCTGCTCCGCGAGCCGGACAGAGCGGTAGCTTGTACGACGGCGAAGAACGAAGCCGCAGAGCACCGGGCTTCTGCGGGCACCCTAAGGACTGCGAGAGGACCGTGGTGGCCGCTCGCCTGCCTCTTCAATTCCATTCTAGCATCCTTAGGGAAGGTGTTCTAGGACAATTTTCCTGAGTTTTGAATTCGTCCTGATGCAGCCCCTCCTGGGAAACTCCTACTCGTCCTCTGCGTCTCCGAGTGCAGAGACCTCGATGGCAACTGCAGAAATGAAGGGCTGCGTTGAGTAGTCGAGAAGCAAGAACATAGCCAGCGCCTTGTGTCTGGGAGTCAGCAGCACCTGGACTTTTGCGATTGCTTTCACTGTGCACTGAATGCCAGGACGGCATGTGCACGTTAAAACAACGAGCTGCGCAAGAGCAGGAAGGGACCACGGGCATCAGAGAGCATCTGGCATCTTGCCCTGGAAAGAGCAGTGTTTTTGGAGTGTGCAGTAAAATCGTGTTTCTGGACAAGGGAGGCATAAGTGCGCTGCGCTCCTAAGCTATCTCCCTGCTAAGACACACTGGCAAAGCTTTTCGCTATAGTGCAGTCTAGTGCAGACGCACACTACGGCTCTCCGGAGCTGTCCGACGCCAAGCGCCGGTCGCCGGCGTCTTTCGGCTGAAGCAGCGCTTCGGAGCGTACGGCTGTTGTGTGCGCGAAGCAGCCGCTTCTCCTGCTCCGGGAGCCGGACAGAGCGGTAGCTTCTACGAGGGCGAAGAACGAAGCCGCAGAGCACCGGGCTTCTGCGGGCACCCTAAGGACTGCGAGAGGACCGTGGTGGCCGCTCGCCTGCCCCTTCAATTCCATTCTAGCATCCTTATGGAAGGTGTTCTAGGACAATTTTCCTGAGTTTTGAATTCGTCCTGATGCAGCCCCTCCTGGGAAACTCCTACTCGTCCTCTGCGTCTCCGAGTGCAGAGACCTCGTTGGCAACTGCAGAAATGAAGGGCTGCGTTGAGTAGTCGAGAAGCAAGAACATAGCCAGCGCCTTGTGTTTGGGAGTCAGCAGCTGCTGGACTTTTGCGATTGCTTTCACTGTGCACTGAATGCCAGGACGGCATGTGCACGTTAAAACAACGAGCTGGGCAAGAGCAGTAATCGAAAGATCACGGCCGTCAGAAAGCAGCTTATATATTGCCCTGGAAAGAGCAGTGTTTTTGGAGTGTGCAGTAAAATCGTGTTTCTGGACAAGGGAGGCATAAGTGCGCTGCGCTCCTAAGCTATCTCCCTGCTAAGACACACTGCCAAAGCTTTTCGCTATCATGCAGGCTAGTGCAGACGCACACTACGGCTCTCCGGAGCTGTCCGAAGCCAAGCGCCGGTCGCCGGCGTCTTTCGGCTGAAGCAGCGCTTCGGAGCGTACGGCTGTTGTGTGCGCGAAGCAGCCGCTTCTCCTGCTCCGGGAGCCGGACAGAGCGGTAGCTTGTACGACGGCGAAGAACGAAGCCGCAGAGCACCGGGCTTCTGCGGGCACCCTAAGGACTGCGAGAGGACCGTGGTGGCCGCTCGCCTGCCCCTTCAATTCCATTCTAGCATCCTTATGGAAGGTGTTCTAGGACAATTTTCCTGAGTTTTGAATTCGTCCTGATGCAGCCCCTCCTGGGAAACTCCTACTCGTCCTCTGCGTCTCCGAGTGCAGAGACCTCGATGGCAACTGCAGAAATGAAGGGCTGCGTTGAGTAGTCGAGAAGCAAGAACATAGCCAGCGCCTTGTGTTTAGGAGTCAGCAACTGCTGGACTTTTGCGATTGCCTTCACTGTGCACTGAATGTCGAGATATGTGCACGCTAAAAAAACAAGGTGGGCAAGAGGAGGAAGAGAGCACCGGCATCAGAGAGCATCTGGCATCTTGCCCTGGAAAGAGCAGTGTTTTTGGAGAGTGCAGCAAATCCGTGTTTCTGGACAAGGGAGGCATAAGTGCGCTGCGCTCCTAAGCTATCTCCCTGCTAAGACACACTGCCAAAGCTTTTCGCTATGATGCAGTCCAGTGCAGACGCACACTACGGCTCTACGGAGCTGTCCGAAGCCAAGCGCCGGTCGCCGGCGTCTTTCGGCTGAAGCAGCGCTTCGGAGCGTACGGCTGTTGTGTGCGCGAAGCAGCCGCTTCTCCTGCTCCGGGAGCCGGACAGAGCGGTAGCTTGTACGAGGGCGAAGAACGAAGCCGCAGAGCACCGGCCTTCTGCGCGCACCCTAAGGACTGCGAGAGGACCGTGGTGGCCGCTCGCCTGCCCCTTCAATTCCCTTCTAGCATCCTTAGGGAAGGTGTTCCAGGACAATTTTCCTGAGTTTTGAATTCGTCCTGATGCAGCCCCTCCTGGGAAACAACTGCTCGTCGTCTGAGTCTCCGAGTGCAGAGACCTCGATGGCAACTGCAGAAATGAAGGGCTGCGTTGAGTTGTCGAGAAGCAAGAACATAGCCAGCGCCTTGTGTTTGGGAGTCAGCAGCACCTGGACTTTTGCGATTGCTTTCACAGTGCACTGAATGCCAGGACGGCATGTGCACGTTAAAACAACGAGCTGGGCAAGAGCAGGAAGGGACCACGGGCATCAGAGAGCATCTGGCATCTTGCCCTGGAAAGAGCAGTGTTTTTGGAGTGTGCAGTAAAATCGTGTTTCTGGACAAGGGAGGCATAAGTGCGCTGCGCTCCTAAGCTATCTCCCTGCTAAGACACACTGCCAAAGCTTTTCGTTATCATGCAGGCTAGTGCAGACGCACACTACGGCTCTCCGGAGCTGTCCGAAGCCAAGCGCCGGTCGCCGGCGTCTTTCGGCTGAAGCAGCGCTTCGGAGCGTACGGCTGTTGTGTGCGCGAAGCAGCCGCTTCTCCTGCTCCGTGAGCCGGACAGAGCGGTAGCTTGTACGACGGCGAAGAACGAAGCCGCAGAGCACCGGCCTTCTGCGGGCACCCTAAGGACTGCGAGAGGACCGTGGTGGCCGCTCGCCTGCCCCTTCAATTCCATTCTAGCATCCTTATGGAAGGTGTTCTAGGACAATTTTCCTGAGTTTTGAATTCGTCCTGATGCAGCCCCTCCTGGGAAACTCCTACTCGTCCTCTGCGTCTCCGAGTGCAGAGACCTCGATGGCAACTGCAGAAATGAAGGGCTGCGTTGAGGAGTCGAGAAGCAAGAACATAGCCAGCGCCTTGTGTTTAGGAGTCAGCAGCACCTGGACTTTTGCGATTGCTTTCACTGTGCACTGAATGCCAGGACGGCATGTGCACGTTAAAACAACGAGCTGGGCAAGAGTAATCGAAAGATCACGGCCGTCAGAAAGCAGCTTATATATTGCCCAGGAAAGAGCAGTGTTTTTGGAGTGTGCAGTAAAATCGTGTTTCTGGACAAGGGAGGCATAAGTGCGCTGCGCTCCTAAGCTATCTCCCTGCTAAGACACACTGCCAAAGCTTTTCGTTATCATGCAGGCTAGTGCAGACGCACACTACGGCTCTCCGGAGCTGTCCGACGCCAAGCGCCGGTGGCCGGCGTCTTTCGGCTGAAGCAGCGCTTCGGAGCGTACGGCTGTTGTGTGCGCGAAGCAGCCGCTTCTCCTGCTCCGTGAGCCGGACAGAGCGGTAGCTTGTACGACGGCGAAGAACGAAGCCGCAGAGCACCGGGCTTCTGCGGGCACCCTAAGGACTGCGAGAGGACCGTGGTGGCCGCTCGCCTGCCCCTTCAATTCCATTCTAGCATCCTTATGGAAGGTGTTCCAGGACAATTTTCCTGAGTTTTGAATTCGTCCTGATGCAGCCCCTCCTGGGAAACTCCTACTCGTCCTCTGCGTCTCCGAGTGCAGAGACCTCGATGGCAACTGCAGAAATGAAGGGCTGCCTTGAGTAGTCGAGAAGCAAGAACATAGCCAGCGCCTAGCGTCTGGGAGTCAGCAACTGCTGGACTTTTGCGATTGCCTTCACTGTGCACTGAATGTCGAGATATGTGCACGCTAAAAAAACAAGGTGGGCAAGAGGAGGAAGAGAGCACCGGCATCAGAGAGCATCTGGCATCTTCCCCTGGAAAGGGCAGTGTTTTTGGAGAGTGCAGCAAATCCGTGTTTCTGGACAAGGGAGGCATAAGTGCGCTGCGCTCCTAAGCTATCTCCCTGCTAAGACACACTGCCAAAGCTTTTCGCTATGATGCAGTCCAGTGCAGACGCACACTACGGCTCTACGGAGCTGTCCGAAGCCAAGCGCCGGTGGCCGGCGTCTTTCGGCTGAAGCAGCGCTTCGGAGCGTACGGCTGTTGTGTGCGCGAAGCAGCCGCTTCTCCTGCTCCGGGAGCCGGACAGAGCGGTAGCTTGTAGGAGGGCGAAGAACGAAGCCGCAGAGCACCGGCCTTCTGCGCGCACCCTAAGGACTGCGAGAGGACCGTGGTGGCCGCTCGCCTGCCCCTTCAATTCCATTCTAGCATCCTTAGGGAAGGTGTTCCAGGACAATTTTCCTGAGTTTTGAATTCGTCCTGATGCAGCCCCTCCTGGGAAACAACTGCTCGTCGTCTGAGTCTCCGAGTGCAGAGACCTCGATGGCAACTGCAGAAATGAAGGGCTGCGTTGAGTTGTCGAGAAGCAAGAACATAGCCAGCGCCTTGTGTTTGGGAGTCAGCAGCACCTGGACTTTTGCGATTGCTTTCACAGTGCACTGAATGCCAGGACGGCATGTGCACGTTAAAACAACGAGCTGGGCAAGAGCAGGAAGGGACCACGGGCATCAGAGAGCATCTGGCATCTTGCCCTGGAAAGAGCAGTGTTTTTGGAGTGTGCAGTAAAATCGTGTTTCTGGACAAGGGAGGCATAAGTGCGCTGCGCTCCTAAGCTATCTCCCTGCTAAGACACACTGCCAAAGCTTTTCGTTATCATGCAGGCTAGTGCAGACGCACACTACGGCTCTCCGGAGCTGTCCGAAGCCAAGCGCCGGTCGCCGGCGTCTTTCGGCTGAAGCAGCGCTTCGGAGCGTACGGCTGTTGTGTGCGCGAAGCAGCCGCTTCTCCTGCTCCGTGAGCCGGACAGAGCGGTAGCTTGTACGACGGCGAAGAACGAAGCCGCAGAGCACCGGCCTTCTGCGGGCACCCTAAGGACTGCGAGAGGACCGTGGTGGCCGCTCGCCTGCCCCTTCAATTCCATTCTAGCATCCTTATGGAAGGTGTTCCAGGACAATTTTCCTGAGTTTTGAATTCGTCCTGATGCAGCCCCTCCTGGGAAACTCCTACTCGTCCTCTGCGTCTCCGAGTGCAGAGACCTCGATGGCAACTGCAGAAATGAAGGGCTGCGTTGAGTTGTCGAGAAGCAAGAACATAGCCAGCGCCTTGTGTTTAGGAGTCAGCAACTGCTGGACTTTTGCGATTGCCTTCACTGTGCACTGAATGTCGAGATATGTGCACGCTAAAAAAACAAGGTGGGCAAGAGGAGGAAGAGAGCACCGGCATCAGAGAGCATCTGGCATCTTCCCCTGGAAAGGGCAGTGTTTTTGGAGAGTGCAGCAAATCCGTGTTTCTGGACAAGGGAGGCATAAGTGCGCTGCGCTCCTAAGCTATCTCCCTGCTAAGACACACTGCCAAAGCTTTTCGCTATGATGCAGTCCAGTGCAGACGCACACTACGGCTCTACGGAGCTGTCCGAAGCCAAGTGCCGGTGGCCGGCGTCTTTCGGCTGAAGCAGCGCTTCGGAGCGTACGGCTGTTGTGTGCGCGAAGCAGCCGCTTCTCCTGCTCCGGGAGCCGGACAGAGCGGTAGCTTGTAAGAGGGCGAAGAACGAAGCCGCAGAGCACCGGCCTTCTGCGCGCACCCTAAGGACTGCGAGAGGACCGTGGTGGCCGCTCGCCTGCCCCTTCAATTCCATTCTAGCATCCTTAGGGAAGGTGTTCCAGGACAATTTTCCTGAGTTTTGAATTCGTCCTGATGCAGCCCCTCCTGGGAAACAACTGCACGTCGTCTGAGTCTCCGAGTGCAGAGACCTCGATGGCAACTGCAGAAATGAAGGGCTGCGTTGAGTTGTCGAGAAGCAAGAACATAGCCAGCGCCTTGTGTTTGGGAGTCAGCAGCACCTGGACTTTTGCGATTGCTTTCACAGTGCACTGAATGCCAGGACGGCATGTGCACGTTAAAACAACGAGCTGGGCAAGAGCAGGAAGGGACCACGGGCATCAGAGAGCATCTGGCATCTTGCCCTGGAAAGAGCAGTGTTTTTGGAGTGTGCAGTAAAATCGTGTTTCTGGACAAGGGAGGCATAAGTGCGCTGCGCTCCTAAGCTATCTCCCTGCTAAGACACACTGTCAAAGCTTTTCGTTATCATGCAGGCTAGTGCAGACGCACACTACGGCTCTCCGGAGCTGTCCGAAGCCAAGCGCCGGTCGCCGGCGTCTTTCGGCTGAAGCAGCGCTTCGGAGCGTACGGCTGTTGTGTGCGCGAAGCAGCCGCTTCTCCTGCTCCGTGAGCCGGACAGAGCGGTAGCTTGTACGACGGCGAAGAACGAAGCCGCAGAGCACCGGCCTTCTGCGGGCACCCTAAGGACTGCGAGAGGACCGTGGTGGCCGCTCGCCTGCCCCTTCAATTCCATTCTAGCATCCTTATGGAAGGTGTTCTAGGACAATTTTCCTGAGTTTTGAATTCGTCCTGATGCAGCCCCTCCTGGGAAACTCCTACTCGTCCTCTGCGTCTCCGAGTGCAGAGACCTCGATGGCAACTGCAGAAATGAAGGGCTGCGTTGAGGAGTCGAGAAGCAAGAACATAGCCAGCGCCTTGTGTTTAGGAGTCAGCAGCACCTGGACTTTTGCGATTGCTTTCACTGTGCACTGAATGCCAGGACGGCATGTGCACGTTAAAACAACGAGCTGGGCAAGAGTAATCGAAAGATCACGGCCGTCAGAAAGCAGCTTATATATTGCCCAGGAAAGAGCAGTGTTTTTGGAGTGTGCAGTAAAATCGTGTTTCTGGACAAGGGAGGCATAAGTGCGCTGCGCTCCTAAGCTATCTCCCTGCTAAGACACACTGCCAAAGCTTTTCGTTATCATGCAGGCTAGTGCAGACGCACACTACGGCTCTCCGGAGCTGTCCGAAGCCAAGCGCCGGTGGCCGGTGTCTTTCGGCTGAAGCAGCGCTTCGGAGCGTACGGCTGTTGTGTGCGCGAAGCAGCCGCTTCTCCTGCTCCGTGAGCCGGACAGAGCGGTAGCTTGTACGACGGCGAAGAACGAAGCCGCAGAGCACCGGGCTTCTGCGGGCACCCTAAGGACTGCGAGAGGACCGTGGTGGCCGCTCGCCTGCCCCTTCAATTCCATTCTAGCATCCTTATGGAAGGTGTTCCAGGACAATTTTCCTGAGTTTTGAATTCGTCCTGATGCAGCCCCTCCTGGGAAACTCCTACTCGTCCTCTGCGTCTCCGAGTGCAGAGACCTCGATGGCAACTGCAGAAATGAAGGGCTGCGTTGAGTAGTCGAGAAGCAAGAACATAGCCAGCGCCTTGTGTTTAGGAGTCAGCAACTGCTGGACTTTTGCGATTGCCTTCACTGTGCACTGAATGTCGAGATATGTGCACGCTAAAAAAACAAGGTGGGCAAGAGGAGGAAGAGAGCACCGGCATCAGAGAGCATCTGGCATCTTCCCCTGGAAAGGGCAGTGTTTTTGGAGAGTGCAGCAAATCCGTGTTTCTGGACAAGGGAGGCATAAGTGCGCTGCGCTCCTAAGCTATCTCCCTGCTAAGACACACTGCCAAAGCTTTTCGCTATGATGCAGTCCAGTGCAGACGCACACTACGGCTCTACGGAGCTGTCCGAAGCCAAGCGCCGGTGGCCGGCGTCTTTCGGCTGAAGCAGCGCTTCGGAGCGTACGGCTGTTGTGTGCGCGAAGCAGCCGCTTCTCCTGCTCCGGGAGCCGGACAGAGCGGTAGCTTGTAGGAGGGCGAAGAACGAAGCCGCAGAGCACCGGCCTTCTGCGCGCACCCTAAGGACTGCGAGAGGACCGTGGTGGCCGCTCGCCTGCCCCTTCAATTCCATTCTAGCATCCTTAGGGAAGGTGTTCCAGGACAATTTTCCTGAGTTTTGAATTCGTCCTGATGCAGCCCCTCCTGGGAAACAACTGCTCGTCGTCTGAGTCTCCGAGTGCAGAGACCTCGATGGCAACTGCAGAAATGAAGGGCTGCGTTGAGTTGTCGAGAAGCAAGAACATAGCCAGCGCCTTGTGTTTGGGAGTCAGCAGCACCTGGACTTTTGCGATTGCTTTCACAGTGCACTGAATGCCAGGACGGCATGTGCACGTTAAAACAACGAGCTGGGCAAGAGCAGGAAGGGACCACGGGCATCAGAGAGCATCTGGCATCTTGCCCTGGAAAGAGCAGTGTTTTTGGAGTGTGCAGTAAAATCGTGTTTCTGGACAAGGGAGGCATAAGTGCGCTGCGCTCCTAAGCTATCTCCCTGCTAAGACACACTGCCAAAGCTTTTCGTTATCATGCAGGCTAGTGCAGACGCACACTACGGCTCTCCGGAGCTGTCCGAAGCGAAGCGCCGGTCGCCGGCGTCTTTCGGCTGAAGCAGCGCTTCGGAGCGTACGGCTGTTGTGTGCGCGAAGCAGCCGCTTCTCCTGCTCCGTGAGCCGGACAGAGCGGTAGCTTGTACGACGGCGAAGAACGAAGCCGCAGAGCACCGGGCTTCTGCGGGCACCCTAAGGACTGCGAGAGGACCGTGGTGGCCGCTCGCCTGCCCCTTCAATTCCATTCTAGCATCCTTAGGGAAGGTGTTCTAGGACAATTTTCCTGAGTTTTGAATTCGTCCTGATGCAGCCCCTCCTGGGAAACTCCTACTCGTCCTCTGCGTCTCCGAGTGCAGAGACCTCGATGGCAACTGCAGAAATGAAGGGCTGCGTTGAGTAGTCGAGAAGCAAGAACATAGCCAGCGCCTTGTGTTTAGGAGTCAGCAACTGCTGGACTTTTGCGATTGCCTTCACTGTGCACTGAATGTCGAGATATGTGCACGCTAAAAAAACAAGGTGGGCAAGAGGAGGAAGAGAGCACCGGCATCAGAGAGCATCTGGCATCTTCCCCTGGAAAGGGCAGTGTTTTTGGAGAGTGCAGCAAATCCGTGTTTCTGGACAAGGGAGGCATAAGTGCGCTGCGCTCCTAAGCTATCTCCCTGCTAAGACACACTGCCAAAGCTTTTCGCTATGATGCAGTCCAGTGCAGACGCACACTACGGCTCTACGGAGCTGTCCGAAGCCAAGCGCCGGTCGCCGGCGTCTTTCGGCTGAAGCAGCGCTTCGGAGCGTACGGCTGTTGTGTGCGCGAAGCAGCCGCTTCTCCTTCTCCGGGAGCCGGACAGAGCGGTAGCTTGTACGAGGGCGAAGAACGAAGCCGCAGAGCACCGGCCTTCTGCGCGCACCCTAAGGACTGCGAGAGGACCGTGGTGGCCGCTCGCCTGCCCCTTCAATTCCATTCTAGCATCCTTAGGGAAGGTGTTCCAGGACAATTTTCCTGAGTTTTGAATTCGTCCTGATGCAGCCCCTCCTGGGAAACTCGTGCTCGTCGTCTGAGTCTCCGAGTGCAGAGACCTCGATGGCAACTGCAGAAATGAAGGGCTGCGTTGAGTTGTCGAGAAGCAAGAACATAGCCAGCGCCTTGTGTTTGGGAGTCAGCAGCACCTGGACTTTTGCGATTGCTTTCACAGTGCACTGAATGCCAGGACGGCATGTGCACGTTAAAACAACGAGCTGGGCAAGAGCAGGAAGGGACCACGGGCATCAGAGAGCATCTGGCATCTTGCCCTGGAAAGAGCAGTGTTTTTGGAGTGTGCAGTAAAATCGTGTTTCTGGACAAGGGAGGCATAAGTGCGCTGCGCTCCTAAGCTATCTCCCTGCTAAGACACACTGCCAAAGCTTTTCGTTATCATGCAGGCTAGTGCAGACGCACACTACGGCTCTCCGGAGCTGTCCGAAGCGAAGCGCCGGTCGCCGGCGTCTTTCGGCTGAAGCAGCGCTTCGGAGCGTACGGCTGTTGTGTGCGCGAAGCAGCCGCTTCTCCTGCTCCGTGAGCCGGACAGAGCGGTAGCTTGTACGACGGCGAAGAACGAAGCCGCAGAGCACCGGCCTTCTGCGGGCACCCTAAGGACTGCGAGAGGACCGTGGTGGCCGCTCGCCTGCCCCTTCAATTCCATTCTAGCATCCTTATGGAAGGTGTTCTAGGACAATTTTCCTGAGTTTTGAATTCGTCCTGATGCAGCACCTCCTGGGAAACTCCTACTCGTCCTCTGCGTCTCCGAGTGCAGAGACCTCGATGGCAACTGCAGAAATGAAGGGCTGCGTTGAGGAGTCGAGAAGCAAGAACATAGCCAGCGCCTTGTGTTTAGGAGTCAGCAGCACCTGGACTTTTGCGATTGCTTTCACTGTGCACTGAATGCCAGGACGGCATGTGCACGTTAAAACAACGAGCTGGGCAAGAGTAATCGAAAGATCACGGCCGTCAGAAAGCAGCTTATATATTGCCCTGGAAAGAGCAGTGTTTTTGGAGTGTGCAGTAAAATCGTGTTTCTGGACAAGGGAGGCATAAGTGCGCTGCGCTCCTAAGCTATCTCCCTGCTAAGACACACTGCCAAAGCTTTTCGTTATCATGCAGGCTAGTGCAGACGCACACTACGGCTCTCCGGAGCTGTCCGAAGCCAAGCGCCGGTCGCCGGCGTCTTTCGGCTGAAGCAGCGCTTCGGAGCGTACGGCTGTTGTGTGCGCGAAGCAGCCGCTTCTCCTGCTCCGTGAGCCGGACAGAGCGGTAGCTTGTACGACGGCGAAGAACGAAGCCGCAGAGCACCGGCCTTCTGCGGGCACCCTAAGGACTGCGAGAGGACCGTGGTGGCCGCTCGCCTGCCCCTTCAATTCCATTCTAGCATCCTTATGGAAGGTGTTCTAGGACAATTTTCCTGAGTTTTGAATTCGTCCTGATGCAGCCCCTCCTGGGAAACTCCTACTCGTCCTCTGCGTCTCCGAGTGCAGAGACCTCGATGGCAACTGCAGAAATGAAGGGCTGCGTTGAGGAGTCGAGAAGCAAGAACATAGCCAGCGCCTTGTGTTTAGGAGTCAGCAGCACCTGGACTTTTGCGATTGCTTTCACTGTGCACTGAATGCCAGGACGGCATGTGCACGTTAAAACAACGAGCTGGGCAAGAGTAATCGAAAGATCACGGCCGTCAGAAAGCAGCTTATATATTGCCCAGGAAAGAGCAGTGTTTTTGGAGTGTGCAGTAAAATCGTGTTTCTGGACAAGGGAGGCATAAGTGCGCTGCGCTCCTAAGCTATCTCCCTGCTAAGACACACTGCCAAAGCTTTTCGTTATCATGCAGGCTAGTGCAGACGCACACTACGGCTCTCCGGAGCTGTCCGAAGCCAAGCGCCGGTCGCCGGCGTCTTTCGGCTGAAGCAGCGCTTCGGAGCGTACGGCTGTTGTGTGCGCGAAGCAGCCGCTTCTCCTGCTCCGTGAGCCGGACAGAGCGGTAGCTTGTACGACGGCGAAGAACGAAGCCGCAGAGCACCGGGCTTCTGCGGGCACCCTAAGGACTGCGAGAGGACCGTGGTGGCCGCTCGCCTGCCCCTTCAATTCCATTCTAGCATCCTTATGGAAGGTGTTCCAGGACAATTTTCCTGAGTTTTGAATTCGTCCTGATGCAGCCCCTCCTGGGAAACTCCTACTCGTCCTCTGCGTCTCCGAGTGCAGAGACCTCGATGGCAACTGCAGAAATGAAGGGCTGCGTTGAGTAGTCGAGAAGCAAGAACATAGCCAGCGCCTTGTGTTTAGGAGTCAGCAACTGCTGGACTTTTGCGATTGCCTTCACTGTGCACTGAATGTCGAGATATGTGCACGCTAAAAAAACAAGGTGGGCAAGAGGAGGAAGAGAGCACCGGCATCAGAGAGCATCTGGCATCTTCCCCTGGAAAGGGCAGTGTTTTTGGAGAGTGCAGCAAATCCGTGTTTCTGGACAAGGGAGGCATAAGTGCGCTGCGCTCCTAAGCTATCTCCCTGCTAAGACACACTGCCAAAGCTTTTCGCTATGATGCAGTCCAGTGCAGACGCACACTACGGCTCTACGGAGCTGTCCGAAGCCAAGCGCCGGTGGCCTGCGTCTTTCGGCTGAAGCAGCGCTTCGGAGCGTACGGCTGTTGTGTGCGCGAAGCAGCCGCTTCTCCTGCTCCGCGAGCCGGACAGAGCGGTAGCTTGTAGGAGGGCGAAGAACGAAGCCGCAGAGCACCGGCCTTCTGCGCGCACCCTAAGGACTGCGAGAGGACCGTGGTGGCCGCTCGCCTGCCCCTTCCATTCCATTCTAGCATCCTTAGGGAAGGTGTTCCAGGACAATTTTCCTGAGTTTTGAATTCGTCCTGATGCAGCCCCTCCTGGGAAACAACTGCTCGTCGTCTGAGTCTCCGAGTGCAGAGACCTCGATGGCAACTGCAGAAATGAAGGGCTGCGTTGAGTTGTCGAGAAGCAAGAACATAGCCAGCGCCTTGTGTTTGGGAGTCAGCAGCACCTGGACTTTTGCGATTGCTTTCACAGTGCACTGAATGCCAGGACGGCATGTGCACGTTAAAACAACGAGCTGGGCAAGAGCAGGAAGGGACCACGGGCATCAGAGAGCATCTGGCATCTTGCCCTGGAAAGAGCAGTGTTTTTGGAGTGTGCAGTAAAATCGTGTTTCTGGACAAGGGAGGCATAAGTGCGCTGCGCTCCTAAGCTATCTCCCTGCTAAGACACACTGCCAAAGCTTTTCGTTATCATGCAGGCTAGTGCAGACGCACACTACGGCTCTCGGCTGCTGTCCGAAGCCAAGCGCCGGTCGCCGGCGTCTTTCGGCTGAAGCAGCGCTTCGGAGCGTACGGCTGTTGTGTGCGCGAAGCAGCCGCTTCTCCTGCTCCGTGAGCCGGACAGAGCGGTAGCTTGTACGACGGCGAAGAACGAAGCCGCAGAGCACCGGCCTTCTGCGGGCACCCTAAGGACTGCGAGAGGACCGTGGTGGCCGCTCGCCTGCCCCTTCAATTCCATTCTAGCATCCTTATGGAAGGTGTTCTAGGACAATTTTCCTGAGTTTTGAATTCGTCCTGATGCAGCCCCTCCTGGGAAACTCCTACTCGTCCTCTGCGTCTCCGAGTGCAGAGACCTCGATGGCAACTGCAGAAATGAAGGGCTGCGTTGAGTAGTCGAGAAGCAAGAACATAGCCAGCGCCTTGTGTTTAGGAGTCAGCAACTGCTGGACTTTTGCGATTGCCTTCACTGTGCACTGAATGTCGAGATATGTGCACGCTAAAAAAACAAGGTGGGCAAGAGGAGGAAGAGAGCACCGGCATCAGAGAGCATCTGGCATCTTGCCCTGGAAAGAGCAGTGTTTTTGGAGAGTGCAGCAAATCCGTGTTTCTGGACAAGGGAGGCATAAGTGCGCTGCGCTCCTAAGCTATCTCCCTGCTAAGACACACTGCCAAAGCTTTTCGCTATGATGCAGTCCAGTGCAGACGCACACTACGGCTCTACGGAGCTGTCCGAAGCCAAGCGCCGGTCGCCGGCGTCTTTCGGCTGAAGCAGCGCTTCGGAGCGTACGGCTGTTGTGTGCGCGAAGCAGCCGCTTCTCCTGCTCCGGGAGCCGGACAGAGCGGTAGCTTGTACGAGGGCGAAGAACGAAGCCGCAGAGCACCGGCCTTCTGCGCGCACCCTAAGGACTGCGAGAGGACCGTGGTGGCCGCTCGCCTGCCCCTTCAATTCCCTTCTAGCATCCTTAGGGAAGGTGTTCCAGGACAATTTTCCTGAGTTTTGAATTCGTCCTGATGCAGCCCCTCCTGGGAAACAACTGCTCGTCGTCTGAGTCTCCGAGTGCAGAGACCTCGATGGCAACTGCAGAAATGAAGGGCTGCGTTGAGTTGTCGAGAAGCAAGAACATAGCCAGCGCCTTGTGTTTGGGAGTCAGCAGCTGCTGGACTTTTGCGATTGCTTTCACAGTGCACTGAATGCCAGGACGGCATGTGCACGTTAAAACAACGAGCTGGGCAAGAGCAGGAAGGGACCACGGGCATCAGAGAGCATCTGGCATCTTGCCCTGGAAAGAGCAGTGTTTTTGGAGTGTGCAGTAAAATCGTGTTTCTGGACAAGGGAGGCATAAGTGCGCTGCACTCCTAAGCTATCTCCCTGCGAGACAGACTGGCAAAGCTTTTCGTTATCATGCAGGCTAGTGCAGACGCACACTACGGCTCTCCGGAGCTGTCCGAAGCCAAGCGCCGGTCGCCGGCGTCTTTCGGCTGAAGCAGCGCTTCGGAGCGTACGGCTGTTGTGTGCGCGAAGCAGCCGCTTCTCCTGCTCCGTGAGCCGGACAGAGCGGTAGCTTGTACGACGGCGAAGAACGAAGCCGCAGAGCACCGGCCTTCTGCGGGCACCCTAAGGACTGCGAGAGGACCGTGGTGGCCGCTCGCCTGCCTCTTCAATTCCATTCTAGCATCCTTAGGGAAGGTGTTCTAGGACAATTTTCCTGAGTTTTGAATTCGTCCTGATGCAGCCCCTCCTGGGAAACTCCTACTCGTCCTCTGCGTCTCCGAGTGCAGAGACCTCGATGGCAACTGCAGAAATGAAGGGCTGCGTTGAGTAGTCGAGAAGCAAGAACATAGCCAGCGCCTTGTGTCTGGGAGTCAGCAGCACCTGGACTTTTGCGATTGCTTTCACTGTGCACTGAATGCCAGGACGGCATGTGCACGTTAAAACAACGAGCTGGGCAAGAGTAATCGAAAGATCACGGCCGTCAGAAAGCAGCTTATATATTGCCCAGGAAAGAGCAGTGTTTTTGGAGTGTGCAGTAAAATCGTGTTTCTGGACAAGGGAGGCATAAGTGCGCTGCGCTCCTAAGCTATCTCCCTGCGAGACACACTGGCAAAGCTTTTCGCTATAGTGCAGTCTAGTGCAGACGGACACTGCGGCTCTCCGGAGCTGTCCGAAGCGAAGCGCCGGTCGCCGGCGTCTTTCGGCTGAAGCAGCGCTTCGGGGCGTACGGCTGCCGCTCCGCTGTTGTGTGCGCGAGGCAGCCGCTTCTCCTGCTCCGTGAGCCGGACAGAGCGGTAGCTTGTACGAGGGCGAAGAACGAAGCCGCAGGGAGACGACATTGTGTGTACAGTCTTGGGACTGCTAGATGACAGTGGCTAAAGCTCCCTGCCTTTTCAATGCACTGCTGCCATGCTTTATTGAAGGCGTTCCGAGACAACTTTCCTGGGTTTTGACTTCGTCCTGATGAAGCCCCTGTTGGGAAATTCGTTTGGGAGTCAGCAGCTGCTGGACTTTTGCGATTGCCTTCACTGTGCACTGAATGCCAGGACGGCATGTGCACGTTAAAACAACGAGCTGGGCAAGAGCAGGAAGGGGCCACGGGCATCAAGAGAGCATCTGACATCTTGCCCTGGAAAGAGCAGTGTTTTTGGAGTGTGCAGTAAAATCGTGTTTCTGGACAAGGGAGGCATAAGTGCGCTGCGCTCCTAAGCTATCTCCCTGCGAGACAGACTGGCAAAGCTTTTCGTTATCATGCAGGCTAGTGCAGACGCACACTACGGCTCTCCGGAGCTGTCCGAAGCCAAGCGCCGGTCGCCGGCGTCTTTCGGCTGAAGCAGCGCTTCGGAGCGTACGGCTGTTGTGTGCGCGAAGCAGCCGCTTCTCCTGCTCCGTGAGCCGGACAGAGCGGTAGCTTGTACGACGGCGAAGAACGAAGCCGCAGAGCACCGGCCTTCTGCGGGCACCCTAAGGACTGCGAGAGGACCGTGGTGGCCGCTCGCCTGCCTCTTCAATTCCATTCTAGCATCCTTAGGGAAGGTGTTCTAGGACAATTTTCCTGAGTTTTGAATTCGTCCTGATGCAGCCCCTCCTGGGAAACTCCTACTCGTCCTCTGCGTCTCCGAGTGCAGAGACCTCGATGGCAACTGCAGAAATGAAGGGCTGCGTTGAGTAGTCGAGAAGCAAGAACATAGCCAGCGCCTTGTGTCTGGGAGTCAGCAGCACCTGGACTTTTGCGATTGCTTTCACAGTGCACTGAATGCCAGGACGGCATGTGCACGTTAAAACAACGAGCTGGGCAAGAGTAATCGAAAGATCACGGCCGTCAGAAAGCAGCTTATATATTGCCCAGGAAAGAGCAGTGTTTTTGGAGTGTGCAGTAAAATCGTGTTTCTGGACAAGGGAGGCATAAGTGCGCTGCGCTCCTAAGCTATCTCCCTGCGAGACACACTGGCAAAGCTTTTCGCTATAGTGCAGTCTAGTGCAGACGGACACTGCGGCTCTCCGGAGCTGTCCGAAGCGAAGCGCCGGTCGCCGGCGTCTTTCGGCTGAAGCAGCGCTTCGGGGCGTACGGCTGCCGCTCCGCTGTTGTGTGCGCGAGGCAGCCGCTTCTCCTGCTCCGTGAGCCGGACAGAGCGGTAGCTTGTACGAGGGCGAAGAACGAAGCCGCAGGGAGACGACATTGTGTGTACAGTCTTGGGACTGCTAGATGACAGTGGCTAAAGCTCCCTGCCTTTTCAATGCACTGCTGCCATGCTTTATTGAAGGCGTTCCGAGACAACTTTCCTGGGTTTTGACTTCGTCCTGATGAAGCCCCTGTTGGGAAATTCGTTTGGGAGTCAGCAGCTGCTGGACTTTTGCGATTGCCTTCACTGTGCACTGAATGCCAGGACGGCATGTGCACGTTAAAACAACGAGCTGGGCAAGAGCAGGAAGGGGCCACGGGCATCAAGAGAGCATCTGACATCTTGCCCTGGAAAGAGCAGTGTTTTTGGAGTGTGCAGTAAAATCGTGTTTCTGGACAAGGGAGGCATAAGTGCGCTGCGCTCCTAAGCTATCTCCCTGCGAGACAGACTGGCAAAGCTTTTCGTTATCATGCAGGCTAGTGCAGACGCACACTACGGCTCTCCGGAGCTGTCCGAAGCCAAGCGCCGGTCGCCGGCGTCTTTCGGCTGAAGCAGCGCTTCGGAGCGTACGGCTGTTGTGTGCGCGAAGCAGCCGCTTCTCCTGCTCCGCGAGCCGGACAGAGCGGTAGCTTGTAGGAGGGCGAAGAACGAAGCCGCAGAGCACCGGCCTTCTGCGCGCACCCTAAGGACTGCGAGAGGACCGTGGTGGCCGCTCGCCTGCCCCTTCAATTCCATTCTAGCATCCTTAGGGAAGGTGTTCCAGGACAATTTTCCTGAGTTTTGAATTCGTCCTGATGCAGCCCCTCCTGGGAAACAACTGCTGGTCGTCTGAGTCTCCGAGTGCAGAGACCTCGATGGCAACTGCAGAAATGAAGGGCTGCGTTGAGTTGTCGAGAAGCAAGAACATAGCCAGCGCCTTGTGTTTGGGAGTCAGCAGCACCTGGACTTTTGCGATTGCTTTCACAGTGCACTGAATGCCAGGACGGCATGTGCACGTTAAAACAACGAGCTGGGCAAGAGCAGGAAGGGACCACGGGCATCAGAGAGCATCTGGCATCTTGCCCTGGAAAGAGCAGTGTTTTTGGAGTGTGCAGTAAAATCGTGTTTCTGGACAAGGGAGGCATAAGTGCGCTGCGCTCCTAAGCTATCTCCCTGCTAAGACACACTGCCAAAGCTTTTCGTTATCATGCAGGCTAGTGCAGACGCACACTACGGCTCTCCGGAGCTGTCCGAAGCCAAGCGCCGGTCGCCGGCGTCTTTCGGCTGAAGCAGCGCTTCGGAGCGTACGGCTGTTGTGTGCGCGAAGCAGCCGCTTCTCCTGCTCCGTGAGCCGGACAGAGCGGTAGCTTGTACGACGGCGAAGAACGAAGCCGCAGAGCACCGGGCTTCTGCGGGCACCCTAAGGACTGCGAGAGGACCGTGGTGGCCGCTCGCCTGCCCCTTCAATTCCATTCTAGCATCCTTATGGAAGGTGTTCTAGGACAATTTTCCTGAGTTTTGTATTCGTCCTGATGCAGCCCCTCCTGGGAAACTCCTACTCGTCCTCTGCGTCTCCGAGTGCAGAGACCTCGATGGCAACTGCAGAAATGAAGGGCTGCGTTGAGTAGTCGAGAAGCAAGAACATAGCCAGCGCCTTGTGTTTAGGAGTCAGCAACTGCTGGACTTTTGCGATTGCCTTCACTGTGCACTGAATGTCGAGATATGTGCACGCTAAAAAAACAAGGTGGGCAAGAGGAGGAAGAGAGCACCGGCATCAGAGAGCATCTGGCATCTTGCCCTGGAAAGAGCAGTGTTTTTGGAGAGTGCAGCAAATCCGTGTTTCTGGACAAGGGAGGCATAAGTGCGCTGCGCTCCTAAGCTATCTCCCTGCTAAGACACACTGCCAAAGCTTTTCGCTATGATGCAGTCCAGTGCAGACGCACACTACGGCTCTACGGAGCTGTCCGAAGCCAAGCGCCGGTCGCCGGCGTCTTTCGGCTGAAGCAGCGCTTCGGAGCGTACGGCTGTTGTGTGCGCGAAGCAGCCGCTTCTCCTGCTCCGGGAGCCGGACAGAGCGGTAGCTTGTACGAGGGCGAAGAACGAAGCCGCAGAGCACCGGCCTTCTGCGCGCACCCTAAGGACTGCGAGAGGACCGTGGTGGCCGCTCGCCTGCCCCTTCAATTCCCTTCTAGCATCCTTAGGGAAGGTGTTCCAGGACAATTTTCCTGAGTTTTGAATTCGTCCTGATGCAGCCCCTCCTGGGAAACAACTGCTCGTCGTCTGAGTCTCCGAGTGCAGAGACCTCGATGGCAACTGCAGAAATGAAGGGCTGCGTTGAGTTGTCGAGAAGCAAGAACATAGCCAGCGCCTTGTGTTTGGGAGTCAGCAGCACCTGGACTTTTGCGATTGCTTTCACAGTGCACTGAATGCCAGGACGGCATGTGCACGTTAAAACAACGAGCTGGGCAAGAGCAGGAAGGGACCACGGGCATCAGAGAGCATCTGGCATCTTGCCCTGGAAAGAGCAGTGTTTTTGGAGTGTGCAGTAAAATCGTGTTTCTGGACAAGGGAGGCATAAGTGCGCTGCGCTCCTAAGCTATCTCCCTGCGAGACAGACTGGCAAAGCTTTTTGTTATCATGCAGGCTAGTGCAGACGCACACTACGGCTCTCCGGAGCTGTCCGAAGCCAAGCGCCGGTCGCCGGCGTCTTTCGGCTGAAGCAGCGCTTCGGAGCGTACGGCTGTTGTGTGCGCGAAGCAGCCGCTTCTCCTGCTCCGTGAGCCGGACAGAGCGGTAGCTTGTACGACGGCGAAGAACGAAGCCGCAGAGCACCGGCCTTCTGCGGGCACCCTAAGGACTGCGAGAGGACCGTGGTGGCCGCTCGCCTGCCTCTTCAATTCCATTCTAGCATCCTTAGGGAAGGTGTTCTAGGACAATTTTCCTGAGTTTTGAATTCGTCCTGATGCAGCCCCTCCTGGGAAACTCCTACTCGTCCTCTGCGTCTCCGAGTGCAGAGACCTCGATGGCAACTGCAGAAATGAAGGGCTGCGTTGAGTAGTCGAGAAGCAAGAACATAGCCAGCGCCTTGTGTCTGGGAGTCAGCAGCACCTGGACTTTTGCGATTGCTTTCACTGTGCACTGAATGCCAGGACGGCATGTGCACGTTAAAACAACGAGCTGGGCAAGAGTAATCGAAAGATCACGGCCGTCAGAAAGCAGCTTATATATTGCCCAGGAAAGAGCAGTGTTTTTGGAGTGTGCAGTAAAATCGTGTTTCTGGACAAGGGAGGCATAAGTGCGCTGCGCTCCTAAGCTATCTCCCTGCGAGACACACTGGCAAAGCTTTTCGCTATAGTGCAGTCTAGTGCAGACGGACACTGCGGCTCTCCGGAGCTGTCCGAAGCGAAGCGCCGGTCGCCGGCGTCTTTCGGCTGAAGCAGCGCTTCGGGGCGTACGGCTGCCGCTCCGCTGTTGTGTGCGCGAGGCAGCCGCTTCTCCTGCTCCGTGAGCCGGACAGAGCGGTAGCTTGTACGAGGGCGAAGAACGAAGCCGCAGGGAGACGACATTGTGTGTACAGTCTTGGGACTGCTAGATGACAGTGGCTAAAGCTCCCTGCCTTTTCAATGCACTGCTGCCATGCTTTATTGAAGGCGTTCCGAGACAACTTTCCTGGGTTTTGACTTCGTCCTGATGAAGCCCCTGTTGGGAAATTCGTTTGGGAGTCAGCAGCTGCTGGACTTTTGCGATTGCCTTCACTGTGCACTGAATGCCAGGACGGCATGTGCACGTTAAAACAACGAGCTGGGCAAGAGCAGGAAGGGGCCACGGGCATCAAGAGAGCATCTGACATCTTGCCCTGGAAAGAGCAGTGTTTTTGGAGTGTGCAGTAAAATCGTGTTTCTGGACAAGGGAGGCATAAGTGCGCTGCGCTCCTAAGCTATCTCCCTGCGAGACAGACTGGCAAAGCTTTTCGTTATCATGCAGGCTAGTGCAGACGCACACTACGGCTCTCCGGAGCTGTCCGAAGCCAAGCGCCGGTCGCCGGCGTCTTTCGGCTGAAGCAGCGCTTCGGAGCGTACGGCTGTTGTGTGCGCGAAGCAGCCGCTTCTCCTGCTCCGTGAGCCGGACAGAGCGGTAGCTTGTACGACGGCGAAGAACGAAGCCGCAGAGCACCGGCCTTCTGCGCGCACCCTAAGGACTGCTAGAGGACCGTGGTGGCCGCTCGCCTGCCTCTTCAATTCCATTCTAGCATCCTTAGGGAAGGTGTTCCATGACAATTTTCCTGAGTTTTGAATTCGTCCTGATGCAGCCCCTCCTGGGAAACTCCTACTCGTCCTCTGAGTCTCCGAGTGCAGAGACCTCGATGGCAACTGCAGAAATGAAGGGCTGCGTTGAGTAGTCGAGAAGCAAGAACATAGCCAGCGCCTTTTGTTTGGGAGTCAGCAGCTGCTGGACTTTTGCGATTGCCTTCACTGTGCACTGAATGCCAGGACGGCATGTGCACGTTAAAACAACGAGCTGGGCAAGAGCAGTAATCGAAAGATCACGGCCGACAGAAAGCAGCTTATATATTGCCCAGGAAAGAGCAGTGTTTTTGGAGTGTGCAGTAAAATCGTGTTTCTGGACAAGGGAGGCATAAGTGTGCTGCGCTCCTAAGCTATCTCCCTGCGAGACACACTGCCAAAGCTTTTCGCTATGATGCAGTCTAGTGCAGACGCACACTACGGCTCTCCGGAGCTGTCCGACGCCAAGCGCCGCTCGCCGGCGTCTTTCGGCTGAAGCAGCGCTTCGGAGCGTACGGCTGTTGTGTGCGCGAAGCAGCCGCTTCTCCTGCTCCGGGAGCCGGACAGAGCGGTAGCTTGTACGAGGGCGAAGAACGAAGCCGCAGAGCACCGGCCTTCTGCGCGCACCCTAAGGACTGCTAGAGGACCGTGGTGGCCGCTCGCCTGCCTCTTCAATTCCATTCTAGCATCCTTAGGGAAGGTGTTCCATGACAATTTTCCTGAGTTTTGAATTCGTCCTGATGCAGCCCCTCCTGGGAAACTCCTACTCGTCCTCTGAGTCTCCGAGTGCAGAGACCTCGATGGCAACTGCAGAAATGAAGGGCTGCGTTGAGTAGTCGAGAAGCAAGAACATAGCCAGCGCCTTTTGTTTGGGAGTCAGCAGCTGCTGGACTTTTGCGATTGCCTTCACTGTGCACTGAATGCCAGGACGGCATGTGCACGTTAAAACAACGAGCTGGGCAAGAGCAGTAATCGAAAGATCACGGCCGACAGAAAGCAGCTTATATATTGCCCAGGAAAGAGCAGTGTTTTTGGAGTGTGCAGTAAAATCGTGTTTCTGGACAAGGGAGGCATAAGTGTGCTGCGCTCCTAAGCTATCTCCCTGCGAGACACACTGCCAAAGCTTTTCGCTATGATGCAGTCTAGTGCAGACGCACACTACGGCTCTCCGGAGCTGTCCGACGCCAAGCGCCGCTCGCCGGCGTCTTTCGGCTGAAGCAGCGCTTCGGAGCGTACGGCTGTTGTGTGCGCGAAGCAGCCGCTTCTCCTGCTCCGGGAGCCGGACAGAGCGGTAGCTTCTACGAGGGCGAAGAACGAAGCCGCAGAGCACCGGACTTGTATGCACAGCCTACGGGCTGCTAGAGGAAGGTGGCTGCTGCTCCCTAACCCATCAATTCACAGCTGGCATGCTCTATGGAGCTGTTCCAGGACAACTTTCATTGCTTATTGGTTCGTCCTGATGCAGCCCCTCCTGGGAAATTCATGCTCGTCCCCTGAGGCTCCGACATGCAGAAACATCGATGGCAGCTGCAGAAAAGAAGGGCTGCGTTGAGTTGTCGAGAAGCAAGAACATAGCCAGCGCCTAGCGTCTGGGAGTCAGCAACTGCTGGACTTTTGCGATTGCCTTCACTGTGCACTGAATGTCGAGATATGTGCACGCTAAAAAAACAAGGTGGGCAAGAGGAGGAAGAGAGCACGGGCATCAGAGAGCATCTGGCATCTTCCCCTGGAAAGGGCAGTGTTTTTGGAGACGCACACTACGGCTCTACGGAGCTGTCCGAAGCCAAGCGCCGGTGGCCGGCGTCTTTCGGCTGAAGCAGCGATTCGGAGCGTACGGCTGTTGTGTGCGCGAAGCAGCCGCTTCTCCTGCTCCGCGAGCCGGACAGAGCGGTAGCTTGTACGACGGCGAAGAACGAAGCCGCAGGGAGACGACATTGTGTGTACAGTCTTGGGACTGCTAGATGACAGTGGCTAAAGCTCCCTGCCTTTTCAATGCACTGCTGCCATGCTTTATTGAAGGCGTTCCGAGACAACTTTCCTGGGTTTTGACTTCGTCCTGATGAAGCCCCTGTTGGGAAATTCGTTTGGGAGTCAGCAGCTGCTGGACTTTTGCGATTGCCTTCACTGTGCACTGAATGCCAGGACGGCATGTGCACGTTAAAACAACGAGCTGGGCAAGAGCAGGAAGGGACCACGGGCATCAAGAGAGCATCTGACATCTTGCCCTGGAAAGAGCAGTGTTTTTGGAGTGTGCAGTAAAATCGTGTTTCTGGACAAGGGAGGCATAAGTGCGCTGCGCTCCTAAGCTATCTCCCTGCGAGACAGACTGGCAAAGCTTTTCGTTATCATGCAGGCTAGTGCAGACGCACACTACGGCTCTCCGGAGCTGTCCGAAGCCAAGCGCCGGTCGCCGGCGTCTTTCGGCTGAAGCAGCGCTTCGGAGCGTACGGCTGTTGTGTGCGCGAAGCAGCCGCTTCTCCTGCTCCGCGAGCCGGACAGAGCGGTAGCTTGTACGACGGCGAAGAACGAAGCCGCAGAGCACCGGCCTTCTGCGCGCACCCTAAGGACTGCTAGAGGACCGTGGTGGCCGCTCGCCTGCCTCTTCAATTCCATTCTAGCATCCTTAGGGAAGGTGTTCCATGACAATTTTCCTGAGTTTTGAATTCGTCCTGATGCAGCCCCTCCTGGGAAACTCCTACTCGTCCTCTGAGTCTCCGAGTGCAGAGACCTCGATGGCAACTGCAGAAATGAAGGGCTGCGTTGAGTAGTCGAGAAGCAAGAACATAGCCAGCGCCTTTTGTTTGGGAGTCAGCAGCTGCTGGACTTTTGCGATTGCCTTCACTGTGCACTGAATGCCAGGACGGCATGTGCACGTTAAAACAACGAGCTGGGCAAGAGCAGTAATCGAAAGATCACGGCCGACAGAAAGCAGCTTATATATTGCCCAGGAAAGAGCAGTGTTTTTGGAGTGTGCAGTAAAATCGTGTTTCTGGACAAGGGAGGCATAAGTGTGCTGCGCTCCTAAGCTATCTCCCTGCGAGACACACTGCCAAAGCTTTTCGCTATGATGCAGTCTAGTGCAGACGCACACTACGGCTCTCCGGAGCTGTCCGACGCCAAGCGCCGCTCGCCGGCGTCTTTCGGCTGAAGCAGCGCTTCGGAGCGTACGGCTGTTGTGTGCGCGAAGCAGCCGCTTCTCCTGCTCCGCGAGCCGGACAGAGCGGTAGCTTCTACGAGGGCGAAGAACGAAGCCGCAGAGCACCGGACTTGTATGCACAGCCTACGGGCTGCTAGAGGAAGGTGGCTGCTGCTCCCTAACCCATCAATTCACAGCTGGCATGCTCTATGGAGCTGTTCCAGGACAACTTTCATTGCTTATTGGTTCGTCCTGATGCAGCCCCTCCTGGGAAATTCATGCTCGTCCCCTGAGGCTCCGACATGCAGAAACATCGATGGCAGCTGCAGAAAAGAAGGGCTGCGTTGAGTTGTCGAGAAGCAAGAACATAGCCAGCGCCTAGCGTCTGGGAGTCAGCAACTGCTGGACTTTTGCGATTGCCTTCACTGTGCACTGAATGTCGAGATATGTGCACGCTAAAAAAACAAGGTGGGCAAGAGGAGGAAGAGAGCACGGGCATCAGAGAGCATCTGGCATCTTCCCCTGGAAAGGGCAGTGTTTTTGGAGACGCACACTACGGCTCTACGGAGCTGTCCGAAGCCAAGCGCCGGTGGCCGGCGTCTTTCGGCTGAAGCAGCGCTTCGGAGCGTACGGCTGTTGTGTGCGCGAAGCAGCCGCTTCTCCTGCTCCGCGAGCCGGACAGAGCGGTAGCTTGTACGACGGCGAAGAACGAAGCCGCAGAGCACCGGCCTTCTGCGCGCACCCTAAGGACTGCTAGAGGACCGTGGTGGCCGCTCGCCTGCCCCTTCAATTCCATTCTAGCATCCTTAGGGAAGGTGTTCCAGGACAATTTTCCTGAGTTTTGAATTCGTCCTGATGCAGCCCCTCCTGGGAAACAACTGCTCGTCGTCTGAGTCTCCGAGTGCAGAGACCTCGATGGCAACTGCAGAAATGAAGGGCTGCGTTGAGTTGTCGAGAAGCAAGAACATAGCCAGCGCCTTGTGTTTGGGAGTCAGCAGCACCTGGACTTTTGCGATTGCTTTCACTGTGCACTGAATGCCAGGACGGCATGTGCACGTTAAAACAACGAGCTGGGCAAGAGCAGGAAGGGACCACGGGATTCAGAGAGCATCTGGCATCTTGCCCTGGAAAGAGCAGTGTTTTTGGAGTGTGCAGTAAAATCGTGTTTCTGGACAAGGGAGGCATAAGTGCGCTGCGCTCCTAAGCTATCTCCCTGCTAAGACACACTGCCAAAGCTTTTCGTTATCATGCAGGCTAGTGCAGACGCACACTACGGCTCTCCGGAGCTGTCCGAAGCGAAGCGCCGGTCGCCGGCGTCTTTCGGCTGAAGCAGCGCTTCGGAGCGTACGGCTGTTGTGTGCGCGAAGCAGCCGCTTCTCCTGCTCCGTGAGCCGGACAGAGCGGTAGCTTGTACGACGGCGAAGAACGAAGCCGCAGAGCACCGGGCTTCTGCGGGCACCCTAAGGACTGCGAGAGGACCGTGGTGGCCGCTCGCCTGCCCCTTCAATTCCATTCTAGCATCCTTATGGAAGGTGTTCTAGGACAATTTTCCTGAGTTTTGAATTCGTCCTGATGCAGCCCCTCCTGGGAAACTCCTACTCGTCCTCTGCGTCTCCGAGTGCAGAGACCTCGATGGCAACTGCAGAAATGAAGGGCTGCGTTGAGTTGTCGAGAAGCAAGAACATAGCCAGCGCCTTGTGTTTGGGAGTCAGCAGCACCTGGACTTTTGCGATTGCTTTCACTGTGCACTGAATGCCAGGACGGCATGTGCACGTTAAAACAACGAGCTGGGCAAGAGTAATCGAAAGATCACGGCCGTCAGAAAGCAGCTTATATATTGCCCAGGAAAGAGCAGTGTTTTTGGAGTGTGCAGTAAAATCGTGTTTCTGGACAAGGGAGGCATAAGTGCGCTGCACTCCTAAGCTATCTCCCTGCGAGACACACTGCCAAAGCTTTTCGCTATAGTGCAGTCTAGTGCAGACGGACACTGCGGCTCTCCGGAGCTGTCCGAAGCGAAGCGCCGCTCGCCGGCGTCTTTCGGCTGAAGCAGCGCTTCGGGGCGTACGGCTGCCGCTCCGCTGTTGTGTGCGCGAGGCAGCCGCTTCTCCTGCTCCGTGAGCCGGACAGAGCGGTAGCTTGTACGAGGGCGAAGAACGAAGCCGCAGGGAGACGACATTGTGTGTACAGTCTTGGGACTGCTAGATGACAGTGGCTAAAGCTCCCTGCCTTTTCAATGCACTGCTGCCATGCTTTATTGAAGGCGTTCCGAGACAACTTTCCTTGGTTTTGACTTCGTCCTGATGAAGCCCCTGTTGGGAAATTCGTTTGGGAGTCAGCAGCTGCTGGACTTTTGCGATTGCCTTCACTGTGCACTGAATGCCAGGACGGCATGTGCACGTTAAAACAACGAGCTGGGCAAGAGCAGGAAGGGACCACGGGCATCAAGAGAGCATCTGACATCTTGCCCTGGAAAGAGCAGTGTTTTTGGAGTGTGCAGTAAAATCGTGTTTCTGGACAAGGGAGGCATAAGTGCGCTGCGCTCCTAAGCTATCTCCCTGCGAGACAGACTGGCAAAGCTTTTTGTTATCATGCAGTCTAGTGCAGACGCACACTACGGCTCTCCGGAGCTGTCCGAAGCCAAGCGCCGGTCGCCGGCGTCTTTCGGCTGAAGCAGCGCTTCGGAGCGTACGGCTGTTGTGTGCGCGAAGCAGCCGCTTCTCCTGCTCCGCGAGCCGGACAGAGCGGTAGCTTGTACGAGGGCGAAGAACGAAGCCCCAGAGCACCGGCCTTCTGCGCGCACCCTAAGGACTGCTAGAGGACCGTGGTGGCCGCTCGCCTGCCTCTTCAATTCCATTCTAGCATCCTTAGGGAAGGTGTTCCATGACAATTTTCCTGAGTTTTGAATTCGTCCTGATGCAGCCCCTCCTGGGAAACTCCTACTCGTCCTCTGAGTCTCCGAGTGCAGAGACCTCGATGGCAACTGCAGAAATGAAGGGCTGCGTTGAGTAGTCGAGAAGCAAGAACATAGCCAGCGCCTTTTGTTTGGGAGTCAGCAGCTGCTGGACTTTTGCGATTGCCTTCACTGTGCACTGAATGCCAGGACGGCATGTGCACGTTAAAACAACGAGCTGGGCAAGAGCAGTAATCGAAAGATCACGGCCGACAGAAAGCAGCTTATATATTGCCCTGGAAAGAGCAGTGTTTTTGGAGAGTGCAGTAAAATCGTGTTTCTGGACAAGGGAGGCATAAGTGTGCTGCGCTCCTAAGCTATCTCCCTGCGAGACACACTGCCAAAGCTTTTCGCTATGATGCAGTCTAGTGCAGACGCACACTACGGCTCTCCGGAGCTGTCCGACGCCAAGCGCCGCTCGCCGGCGTCTTTCGGCTGAAGCAGCGCTTCGGAGCGTACGGCTGTTGTGTGCGCGAAGCAGCCGCTTCTCCTGCTCCGTGAGCCGGACAGAGCGGTAGCTTCTACGAGGGCGAAGAACGAAGCCGCAGAGCACCGGACTTGTGTGCACAGCCTACGGGCTGCTAGAGGAAGGTGGCTGCTGCTCCCTAACCCATCAATTCACAGCTGGCATGCTCTATGGAGCTGTTCCAGGACAACGTTCATTGCTTATTGGTTCGTCCTGATACAGCCCCTCCTGGGAAATTCATGCTCGTCCCCTGAGGCTCCGACATGCAGAAACATCGATGGCAGCTGCAGAAAAGAAGGGCTGCGTTGAGTAGTCGAGAAGCAAGAACATAGCCAGCGCCTTGTGTTTGGGAGTCAGCAGCTGCTGGACTTTTGCGATTGCTTTCACTGTGCACTGAATGCCAGGACGGCATGTGCACGTTAAAACAACGAGCTGGGCAAGAGTAATCGAAAGATCACTGCCGTCAGAAAGCAGCTTATATATTGCCCTGGAAAGAGCAGTGTTTTTGGAGTGTGCAGTAAAATCGTGTTTCTGGACAAGGGAGGCATAAGTGCGCTGCGCTCCTAAGCTATCTCCCTGCGAGACACACTGCCAAAGCTTTTCGCTATAGTGCAGTCTAGTGCAGACGCACACTGCGGCTCTCCGGAGCTGTCCGAAGCCAAGCGCCGGTCGCCGGCGTCTTTCGGCTGAAGCAGCGCTTCGGAGCGTACGGCTGCCGCTCCGCTGTTGTGTGCGCGAAGCAGCCGCTTCTCCTGCTCCGCGAGCCGGACAGAGCGGTAGCTTGTACGAGGGCGAAGAACGAAGCCGCAGAGCACCGGCCTTCTGCGCGCACCCTAAGGACTGCTAGAGGACCGTGGTGGCCGCTCGCCTGCCTCTTCAATTCCATTCTAGCATCCTTAGGGAAGGTGTTCCATGACAATTTTCCTGAGTTTTGAATTCGTCCTGATGCAGCCCCTCCTGGGAAACTCCTACTCGTCCTCTGCGTCTCCGAGTGCAGAGACCTCGATGGCAACTGCAGAAATGAAGGGCTGCGTTGAGTAGTCGAGAAGCAAGAACATAGCCAGCGCCTTTTGTTTGGGAGTCAGCAGCTGCTGGACTTTTGCGATTGCCTTCACTGTGCACTGAATGCCAGGACGGCATGTGCACGTTAAAACAACGAGCTGGGCAAGAGCAGTAATCGAAAGATCACGGCCGACAGAAAGCAGCTTATATATTGCCCAGGAAAGAGCAGTGTTTTTGGAGTGTGCAGTAAAATCGTGTTTCTGGACAAGGGAGGCATAAGTGCGCTGCGCTCCTAAGCTATCTCCCTGCGAGACACACTGCCAAAGCTTTTCGCTATGATGCAGTCTAGTGCAGACGCACACTACGGCTCTCCGGAGCTGTCCGACGCCAAGCGCCGGTCGCCGGCGTCTTTCGGCTGAAGCAGCGCTTCGGAGCGTACGGCTGTTGTGTGCGCGAAGCAGCCGCTTCTCCTGCTCCGGGAGCCGGACAGAGCGGTAGCTTGTACGAGGGCGAAGAACGAAGCCGCAGAGCACCGGGCTTCTGCGCGCACCCTAAGGACTGCGAGAGGACCGTGGTGGCCGCTCGCCTGCCTCTTCAATTCCATTCTAGCATCCTTAGGGAAGGTGTTCCAGGACAATTTTCCTGAGTTTTGAATTCGTCCTGATGCAGCCCCTCCTGGGAAACTCCTACTCGTCCTTTTAGTCTCCGAGTGCAGAGACCTCGATGGCAACTGCAGAAAGCAAGGGCTGCGTTGAGTTGTCGAGAAGCAAGAACATAGCCAGCGCCTTGTGTTTGGCAGTCAGCAGCACCTGGACTTTTGCGATTGCTTTCACTGTGCACTGAATGCCAGGACGGCATGTGCACGTTAAAACAACGAGCTGGGCAAGAGCAGTAATCGAAAGATCACGGCCGACAGAAAGCAGCTTATATATTGCCCTGGAAAGAGCAGTGTTTTTGGAGAGTGCAGTAAAATCGTGTTTCTGGACAAGGGAGGCATAAGTGCGCTGCGCTCCTAAGCTATCTCCCTGCGAGACACACTGGCAAAGCTTTTCGTTATCATGCAGTCTAGTGCAGACGCACACTCCGGCTCTCCGGAGCTGTCCGAAGCGAAGCGCCACTCGCCGGCGTCTTTCGGCCGAAGCAGCGCTTCGGAGCGTACGGCTGCCGCTCCGCTGTTGTGTGCGCGAAGCAGCCGCTTCTCCTGCTCCGTGAGCCGGACAGAGCGGTAGCTTGTACGAGGGCGAAGAACGAAGTTGCAGGGAGACGACATTGTGTGCGCAGCCTTGGCAATTCTAGAGGACGGTGGCTAAAGCTCCCTGCCTTTTCAATGCACTGCTGGCATGCTTTATTGAAGGTGTTCCGAGACAACTTTCCTGGGTTTTGACTTCGTCCTGGTAAAGCCCCTCTTGGGAAATTCGTTTGGGAGTCAGCAGCTGCTGGACTTTTGCGATTGCCTTCACTGTGCACTGAATGCCAGGACGGCATGTGCACGTTTAAACGACGAGCTGGGCAAGAGTAGCCGAAAGATCACGGCCGTCAGAAAGCAGCTTACATATTGCCCAGGAAAGAGCAGTGTTTTTGGAGTGTGCAGCAAATCCGTGTTTCTGGACAAGGGCGGCATAAGTGCGCTGCGCTCCTAAGCTATATCCCAGCAAGACACACTGGCAAAGCTTTTCGTTATCATGCAGTCTAGTGCTGACTCAAACTACGGCTCTCCGCTGCTGTTCCGGGGGAAGTGCCGCTCCCCGGCGTCTTTCGCCCGAAGCTCCGCTGTTGTGTGCGCGAAGCAGCCGTTTCTCTTGCTCCGGGAGCCGGAGAGAGCGGTGTCGTGTACGAGGGCGAAGAACGAAGCCGCAGAGCACCGGACTTGTGTGCACAGCCTACGGGCTGCTAGAGGATGGTGGCTGCAGCTCCCTAACCCATCAATTCACAGCTGGCATGCTCTATGGAAGGTGTTCCAGGACAATTTTCCTGGGTTTTGAATTCGTGCTGATGCAGGTCCTTCTGGGAAATTCGTTCTCAGTCTGGCTGCTCCCTCTGAGCACAGATAAAGCTCCTGGAAAATAGTAAGGTATCTGCTATCAGCAGTAGACAGACATGGCTGGCTCATGAAGTAAAATTCATATATTAACAGGGAAATGTCCTCAAATCAGGAAAAGATGGAGTCACGATTTTGGGTTTGATCACAGAGTGGCCCACTGGAGAGACTGGCCTGCTTGCAAAAGTTGGATGAGTAGTCAGATTGCAGCTTTGAACACTCAAAAGATACTCAGAAATGGGCAGTGGATTCAGATACAGCATCAAACGGGGTTATGTTTTTCTACCAGTACTGTGTGCAGAATAAATGTGAAATAAATTCAGTTCACCCCCATTACAGAGGAGAAAATAAATTAGTTTCCCCCACTGTGCATCTCATATCAAGATCACTTTGAGAACTGATAACTTCAAAGCTGAGAATGCAGCTGTTTGTAAACAGTTTCAGGCCCAGTTTGCTCAGTCTATATTTCACATAATCTCAGTTTTTCACACAACATACACGTTCATACTACTTTAGGTACATACTCCATCCAATCCCCTCCTGAAATTTTGTAACTCTTTTGGTTCCCTCATAAATTACACAGAAAATAACAGAAATTAAAAAAAAAAAAAAAAAAAAATCTGTTGTAAGCATTTGGCTATTGAAACACAGAGCAACCAGAAGATTTACACAATCCTCCAGATGTAATCTTGGTATGAAGATCATGGTAGTTTTATCCATGACAGAGCAGAATACAAAGAAATTGTGTCATGTGTAAGAGAAACCCAAAAGCATTTAAACTGGTCATTGCCCAGCTTACTTCTTCTCCCATTACAGAGAAGGCTTTTTGCGGCTAAAATAGTATCTCCAAAGAATCCAGATTCTTTCAGAGCATTTCTGCATCAGTTTACTGGTCCTCTTGTGATGATTCCACTCCTCCCATGTTGAGGGTTGGGACTGGATGATCTTTAAGGTCCCTTCCAACACATAACATTCTATTATTCTGGGATTCCATGTTGCTGAACTGTGGAGCTCTCCACAGTCATGGTTTCCTTTAGGATGGAAACTGAAGAGTGATGGAGTGGACAGGAAAAAGGAAACAATACCCCTCAGAAGGAAGGACAGGAAATCTGAAGTTGGTTTTGCAAGAGAAAATATAAAAAATCTGAGAATCTAAACACTATATTTTGACAGTATCAAATGAAAATTATCTTGACTGCAGACTCAGAGATCTTTGGCTCTGTCTACATTCTTAAACTTCTACATACATTTGAAGTCTAAAAAGAATGAATCCTGCAAGACTGAGTTTTCAAATTGCAAGAGGGAGCCTTGAAGCTGTCCAGATTCTGAAAAAGAATTGCTCGAGACCTTACTTGCTGCACCTTTAACATTGTCATCCCCAGAGCTATTCAGATAGTGTTCCAAAGCTGTGACTCAGAAAATGAGGCCTCCAGGGAGTTTTTCTCACCTGGTAAAAGCAGCCAAAATCCAGGTTTAGCACCAGAGCAGGCTTCTATTATAAGAGTGTTAGTGTAATGATGGATCCCTCTGAGACACTCTAGGATGACATCTGTGATGATAAGAGCTCTCCCCAGTCAGTTTTCCTCTGTCTCTGTTCAGTGACCCTCAGAAAAACAACATGAAATCTGACAAACACATTCCAGGAACATTACTTATGGTACATTTTAGTGACTTCAGCTACAAATATTTCCTCCTGTTTTTCTCATTGTTGTAATCGTTGCATGACAAAATAGCTCTCAGTATTCACTATCACAATTGATTTAACCTATCTGTTTTATACAAGCCAACCTATCTGCTTCTAATTTCATTTTGCTTTCAAAACAAGTTTATAGAATAGGCTAAGATTTTTTTTTTGTAATTTATAACAACTCCAGACAACCCATCTAGACTTCTATGTGTGGGAATGCAGAGCTTCCCTCTGGCTGCCCTGGAAGGTCTGGGACCCTGGCAGGGGGTCAGGAATCCCTCTGTACAGAGCCCCCAGAGACACTGTCTGTGATCTCTGTCCATGGAAAAGAGTTTTCAATCCTACAGGATGAATTACAAGCTCTGAGTGTTTGATATAAGTAATAATTAAGTGTGGCATGGGTGCAAAAGTAAAATTTTAGGATTCTAGATTAGGGGTCAAAGGGGACAAGATGGAGGAAATTGGGTGTGTCTTGTCCTTTTTCTTCTTCTTCATGCCCTCCATGTTTCACTGTAGTGTTGGCATTTTTCTATTGGTTTAGGCTGGGGATACGCTGTTCAACGTAGGTGACAGATATTGGCACATTATTGTAAATATAGCGCAGGTAGTTTCTGGTATATAATGTTTGTAACATCCCACTGAGGGCAGAGCTCCACACGCTGCCCTGCAGGACAGACCTGCGGCAGGGCAGCAGAACATGTTAGAGATAAGCAAGAATAAACAATCTTGAAAACAGCACAGACAAATGATTACTTCTTCTTTGGCAACGGGGCAGAAAGACAGAGACTTTCTACCATCTCGGATTCATCAATACCACAGATTCTGACACGATGGATCTCAATCACTTGTAGCTATAATAAGATAAAATCTCTGAAGGAACCTTTGTCATGAGAGCATTGTGGCAGGCCAAACTGCATAGATGGAGGGGCTTCAGAGCAATACTTGGCAGAAAAAAAATCAGTGTATTGGAGACTTACAACTGTTCAGTTCAGTATAATAGGACTGAGTCCAAAAGAAAAAGGGGGTGCATTAATGATTTTGGAATTGGAAGGGGGGGGTCTGATTTCAGCTCATTTAATTTGTCAGGATTTCTGATTCTTTAATGGCAAGCTTTTCAGAATGGCAGATATAGCTTTTAAATGCATTTAAAAGCATTAAAATGCAGTGGAATGGAAGCACATTTTCTGAAGGGTACAATTTCTGCCAAAAGCAGAGAGAAGAAGCTATGTCATTTTTACCAGATGATAGCTTTCTAAAGCTACCAAATTATCTTTGCAGCTACAAAAGTAACTCTATTCTCTTCCCTTCAGGGATTTGAAATATTAAGAGCCAGTTTAGTTGTCTTTTATTCCCCTGATTCTGTCTTTTCTAGCTTTTGTACTTTCCTTATTACTCTGCATGTCTCTGAGCACACTTTTTTCTGTACCATTTTCCCAGCTACTGAATGCAAAACTTTGTAAGAAAGTTTCATCCTGGGTAAACTAAACTTTCATCCTGGGTAAACTAAATTACAGATTTAAGAGCAAAACAAAACCATATCTCAAGAGTTCTTTATCTTTACCAGAAGCATTTCAGGACAGTGTCCAAAATTCATAATGCAATTAAGATACTGTCTTCCGGCATTGGTGCAGTTGAGACTAATCCTCTTCAATGCTTTGACTCAATGATCAATATTTCTAATGGCTATCTTTATTGAAAACTTGGGGCTCCTTCTATCTGGACATGGATTCCTATCAGACAGTTTAAAGCCTTGGATTAACCTTCAAGCAATCAAAGCATTAACTCTTTTTGATTGTGAAGAGCTAACTTCCCCAGACATGAGTAAGTATATGGCTCTTGGAAGAGAGAAAAGTTTGGGCAAGGTTCACAATCAGTAACAAGCTGCAGTGATCGTAACTCCAGGAGAGCCTTGCTCCCCATTCACATACTGCCTTTGGCCTGGCCAGACTGAAGCTGTTTGCATGTTCTTGTTTTGGTCTGAAACAAAAAGACATGAAGAGACCAACTGTGGAGAGCAAGAGCTTGTAGGAAATTGCATGTTTTAATTTCCTGTACCAGTATTCTGCAATTCAAAATGTTGATCGTTTATGTGCCTACATTTTCAAACGTAAATTAAATACATCAGTTGTGCCTGGAACTAGCTGACACAACTGAGACGTACCATTTATTTTCCTTAAATAAACCAAGCTTATTTTCCTCATTTTTTCTTTAAGTTTTTATATGGTCCTATATTGTATATTGTAAAAAAATGACATGATAAATGGATGCCTCTCCAGGGTGTTCCACTGCAAAGAATGCATCTGCCATTTGGTCATGAAAGAAGAAACAGCTTTTTGTTTCTTCACAAGCCAGATGCAAAAACATTGGATATTGAAACTGCAAATAGAGTAGGGACAAATGGTAGATATTTAGAGGTTGTGCTTTTCTCCTTTGAGGGAAGATTTTTTATTAAATTCTGAAATGTAAACTGAACATAAAAGTCTTTGAAGTACAGACACTGAGGCTGTCATTAAGTGAATCTCATTAGAGTTAAGGAGAGATTCCCTGCAATGCAAGCCCTTGGAATAACATTTTACCACTTCAGTCTGAAGCACAGACCTGTTTACATAAGCGAGTTGATCAGAAATAGTTTCTGGCCAAACAAATGTTCAAGAAGATTAATGGTGAACACATGTTGTATTTTGTTATCTAAAACAACACCCAAATTCTCAACTGAAATCTAGGTTATGTGATGACATAGAGTGTTGGTTAAGGGTATTTCCTGCTTTTGGAGTGTTAACTCTGTCCATTTTTATTGCCTTTTGGAGAATGCAGTTGGGCTCTTTGTAGAAGAATTTCACTCAATTACTATGGAAGGGATGAATTTTCTTTCCTGCTGTAGGGTAAAGACGTGTAGGCCTGAGAGGTGCCCCAAGTATGTACGTAGAGATCACAGAATTCTTTTATCCACAAGGACAACAATGAGATTACTAGCAAAAGCAGCTCCTCCCTCAATTCAAGCTATTCTATAGTGTTAGGATACCAGCGGAGCTTATGGCACAGCAAGAGGTTTGGTATTACCCTGGTTCACCAGAAATCACAGTTATGTGCTGCTGGTTCTAGGCGGTTGACTCCATTCTGCTGAATTGGTCTACAGCCTGGAGGCCTTAGTAGAGCTCCCAGTGTTACTGAATAATTAAATAGAACTGATGTAGAAACAGTCCATGATGTACAACAGACCAGGCATGTTTACCTTTGTATTAAAGAGAAACTCAAGCCATTAAATCAATGAAGCTAAAGGAAGTTGAAACTAGCCATTAATATGGAACTGGACATCAGATGGATATCCTGGTAGACAACAAGTTGAACATATAGAGATGTGCTTTTGCAGCAAAGGTGGCTGCTGCTGCTGTGTAAGGGAAGGGCATGGCCAGTAACTTAAAGAAGGTGGTTCCTCACTCAGCCTGGTGAGGCCACCTGGAGTGCTGGGCCCAGCGCTGGGCTCCTCACTACAGGAGGGATGTGAGCATGTGAGTATACCTCAGCCAGTCCAGGGAAGCAGCACAAAAATCACAAATGGATTGGAGCATCTGACATAGTAGGAAAGGCTGAGGGCTGGGATTGTTTGACTTTGGTAAGAGTAGGAGTAGAGGGAATTCTTAATAGCATGGATGGAGACCTGATATAGTGGGTGTAAAGAAAATAGAGCCAGACTCTTCTCAGTGGTATCCAGTGGAAGGACAAGAGGCAATGAGCACAAACTGAAATGCAAGAGATTTTGTTTGAACACCAGAAAGCTATTTTTTTTTTAACTGAAGGATGATTCAGGATTTTCATAGGTTGCCCTGTGAGGTTGTGAGTCTCTGTCCTTGAAGATATTCAAACCCAGTTGAGTATTGTCCTGAGCAACCTGTTGCAGTTGAGCCTGCTTTGACCAGGGGGGTTAGATTACATAAACTCTAGAGATTTCTTTTCATCCTAACCATTCTGTAATTCTGCAATTACAGACTGAGCCATGCAAGTGAGTGTGATACACTGGGGATTCATTGTCCACGTCTCAGCTGCACTCAATACAGACAGCTGAGCATTCCAACTCCTATGCGAGTGAATATCACCTACAAATTTACTCCTCAGGGTGTCTCTGGCAGCTGCTTTCTACCTTACAGTTCTGTGTCCTATCTGTCAGAAGGAGAATCATGAAAATGCAAAAGCAAGAGCTAGAAGAGTGCTGGAACTCAAAATGTCTCTCAGACATTTTTAGAGGTTCCAGGCCTTGGTCAGGAGTATTTTAGACCTTGGCAGGAAGCTGGAAACAGCTGTGATTTTGAGTTTGAGCCATGGAATGAGTTACCAACTTTGAAGGTGGAACAAGCAGTCACAAAGGGTTAGATAGTACAGTAAAAGTAGTTACAAAACAGAGGGAAAATTTTTTTTAGTATTGTACAGGGGGGTTTTAGCACCTGTACAAGGGGGTTTTTATTTTGCACATGGTTCTAAGTTCCAAGAAGTTCTAAGATGGAGGAAAGTGGGCTGATCCTGTTCTTCTTCCTTCTTCTTCCTTGCCTCCATGTTCTTGGTGATGTTGGCACTCACAGATTGGTTTAGAGTAGAAAAGCACTTTGTAATATAGGTAGTAGGTATTGGGGGAAAAGTATAAACATGTAATACATAATGTATCATATAAAAGATAGCAGCAGCCCTGGGCTGGGGGAGAGAAGAAGAAGACAGCAGACAGAGAGGATGTCAGGGTGTGTGTGTCTCTCTGCCTGGGCTGCTGACCAAACAGCCGCAACCCGAGAAGACAATCTTTTAGATAACTCACAAGAAACTGCCTTGAGGCCGAACAACAAGAGGCTGCGGGGCTTTTCTTTGGAAGCACGGGTTGGAGGAGAGACTTTACCAGCACACGAGACCCCAGACCAAACCTGGGGTTCCCACAGAAGAGGTTCTAGGATATGTACCCACATAACACAGACTGCAGCAGATTGTCCTACCTGGCATAAGAATGACCAAATACATCATTGTTGCTGGATCTATGGACCAAAGTCACATTTTCAATTCAGCACGTCAAAAACTCTGCCTGCACTGGTTCTGTCCATGACTGCATTACCTATTTCAGGTTACAGAGCTGCCAGCATTAGTGTTGCCTTTCTATTATGTATTGTTTCTCTTCAATGAAAACTGAAGAAATACTAGCCTTTGGCCCACACCAGCAATTTCAAACAACCTTGTCACACACCAGTTGGTGGCCATCTCCCTTTTTTAGAGGGTAAACCAAAGTCAAAATATAATCCATGGCCTCCAGCTCATGGCTCTGGGAGTTTCAAGGAGTGACAGCTGAATGTCACTCCCACAGGTTGCAGCTCTGTGCAAAAAAAGCCAACAGTGGGAATTGGGATGACAAAGGCTAAACCTGCTTTTGTCAGAGCAGCATAGGAAATGTATGGTATAGTGGAAAAAGAACCCAGGGGTGCCTGTTGCTGTATCTGATCTCCACTTTACATTTTGTTCAACAAGATGTCCATCCCTTGCCAACTAAGTTCTAAATGATTCATTTTGTTGCTGGATAGTCATATTTTGTGGGTAGCCACTAGTCAGTTTGAGTTATTCACTTCTACAAAATACTTCCTTTAGAAGGCACTGTAAACAGAATTAATTTTTAAATAGTTTGAGTTTTTTGAAAGACATGAGCAATGGTTATTAATATTGGCACAGAACAAGTCACATACTGATGATTCAAGGGATAGAAACTGGAACATTTTGGACAGAATGGATGTTTTTATATTCACTTGCCTTATATCCAGACACTCTGGTGGTATAAGTGTTAATTATACCCAAGACAGCAAAGTGAGGAAGTCAGGTTCTAATACGTGTGGTAAAATAAATCTTTAGATGAAGCAAACCTTGTATATTCAAATAATTTCGTTTCCATTTCTCAGTTACAACATGCAATTTTGTCATGCATCTCTTCTGCATGACAGAGGAGGAGGAAGGAGTTTGTCTCATTGAAGGCAGTGGAAAGTGTGCTTGATATAGCATGCACAAATATGGACATGAAGTTGTGAGGCTGCACTGCTCACTGCCCTTACAGATGCAAAGAAGCATGCACTCAGATTCCCGAACAACCTACAGTGATGTTTTCACTTGAAATTTTTTTGCATTGAAGCTCATTCTTGTGATAAAAAATGGTCACTCCCCAGCCAGTTAGCTAAACAAGCCAAGAAAACTGGCCACTTGGTGATTGCAGCCTAGTTACTGCGAGCACAACTGCGCATTGTTCCGCTTCCCTAAAAAAATAAATTAAAAAATCTCCAAGGCTTGCCACTGTTTGGAAAGAATCTATAATTTTTTTGCACATATCTAGACTGGTTTACTGCTTTTCAGTGTGACTTCTTGTTATGGTATCAGCCAGCTGGTAACAGCCAGTATGTACTTTTTGACTGCTGCTGACCAAGGCAGACTCTGAGAAATCTTCAAAAGCCAAAGAATTTGCCAGTAACTGAGTCACTTTAAGCAGCCTACCATGAATTTGTAGCATGCCATACAATCAATTTTTGAGTCACCATCTGAAAACAGCCTTGATGAATAAGTACTTGACAAGAAAATGGATCTGAAATTTCCAGCTGGTCTAATGCCAGGATTCTGCCATGCTCCCTTTGTCTCCAAAGTCAAGACACTTGAAGTGATCTCAGTATAAATGACTATTAAATATATCCTAATATCGCGTTCAATAAGGGGCTGCACAAGGGCTTTGACAATGCCACCTTCTGTGGAGACACACAGAATCTGATGCAACAAGACACACAAACACACACACACAGAGACACACACACACACACACACACACACACACACAGAGACACACACACACACACACACACACACACACACACACACACACACACACATTGCCAGGGACTGCACAGAAATGAGGAGTTGCTTGGGTGTCCGGAGCCATGAGGGTAATACCCACCTCTCTCTTGTTGCAGTCTGACCAAGGACAACATGCCTAAAACACTCGCAGATCCTAAGGGAAAGAGAAATTATTGGTGTTTAATTCACCACTAGGTGTCACGACGTCTTCATTTTTAACCAGACTACTGAGTTTTTCTATGCCTACCAGAAAGAAAAAAGCTTAAGATGAAGGCAGGAAGCCAGTGTATTAGCCAGATACCTAGGCCCGCTCCAATCTAAATTCTTTTAGTAAAGTCAGGTTAGTAGATAGCACATTCAAAAGAAATAAAAATAGAGAAATCAGCCCCATCCCTTTTGCAGATTACTTCTATACTTCACTACACCATAGTGAAACACCAAGAATGTTATGAATACAGATGATTGTAAAGTTCAGCATGCTTAATACATCACAGGATTCCTTTTTATATTTGTTTGTATTACCCTGCCAGGAATGAGCCCCAGATGCAGTAGAATGACAGGTAGATGAAAGTGAAAAAGGTTTTCCCACACTTACAATATGATTCTTAGAAGAGCTGATTATTTGAAAGTCCATCTGTGTTGTTACTGACAAATACTGTAATTTTTTGTGGCTTTGTTGACCAATAAATATACAGACACAAATCTATGTACATATTTTAATATACATTCATGGGAAAAACATGGGTCAGGAAGAGTTAATGCAACTACCCCTCCCATTGCCACGTACATTTCCTATGCTGCCATGCTCTCCAGGGATGTTTCACCACTTCCTGATCTGCTGGCTTTTCTATTGAAAAAGCTAGTTTCATGTTCTCCATTGAGCTGAGACTTTTATCTCCTTCCTTGCAAGTAGACAAATTCTCTTCAGGGTAAGGTTGGAACATATTGGTTTTTATTAGCAACAGATCAGTCTGTGCTCTACTCATTTTCATCTTGGGCCAAAACTGTTTTCATTTATTGCATGTCCAAAGGAAGTGACATCTTCATTTAGTCAGTCAAACAAGATATCATTACCATTCCCTGCACATCTGCAACACTCAAGTATAGCTACACAAAGAAGAATGTGCTGCTTTATATATTGTCATAAGTCAAAGAGAAATAAAAGTACTTGTGTTTTATTACCTTTAATATAATGATTATCTTAGAAGGCTTATATCTTGCAAAATAATCTCTATAAGGCATTTGTTTGGATTTTGGAAATAAGACCTGCAAACCTGACCTGGAGCATAAAGCCCAGAACTAAAAAGCTGTCAAATTAAAACAAGAAAACAAACAAATAAACTTCAAGATTTTTCAAAAGTACTTCTACAAAAGGTTTTACAAAAATTCCGGTTGTGGTAGACATTTTGTTTCTGGCATCCATTTTGGTACAATACCCCATGGGAATGCTTGCAAACAGAATTAGGGCCTTAGATGTGGGAATCCAGGTCTTCCCTCTGGCTGCCCTGGAAGGTCTGGGACCCTGACAAGGGGTCAGGAATCCCTCTGTACAGAGCCCCCAGAGACACTGTCTGTGATCTCTGTCCATGGAAAAGAGTTTTCAATCCTACAGGATGAATTACAAGCTCTGAGTGTTTGATATAAGTAATAATTAAGTGTGGCATGGGTGCAAAAGTAAAATTTTAGGATTCTAGATTAGGGGTTCAAAGGGGACAAGATAGAGGAAATTGGGTGTGTCTTGTCCTTTTTCTTCTTCTTCATGCCCTCCATGTTTCACTGTAGTGTTGGCATTTTTCTATTGGTTTAGGCTGGGGATACGCTGTTCAACGTAGGTGACAGATATTGGCACATTATTGTAAATATAGCGCAGGTAGTTTCTGGTATATAATGTTTGTAACATCCCACTGAGGGCAGAGCTCCACACGCTGCCCTGCAGGACAGACCTGCGGCAGGGCAGCAGAACATGTTAGAGATAAGCAAGAATAAACAACCTTGGAAAGAGCACAGATGAATTATGACTTCTTCTTTTGCAACGGCGCAGAAAGACAGAGACATTCTACAATCTCGGAATCATCAATACCTCAGATTCTGACACTTAGAGCTTTTATACACAAGAGCTCAGTAGTGGCTAACAAAGAATCCAAGAAAACACGTGTCTTTGTTACCTAGGTTAGTTTCACAGATAGCAAACTTAGCATCTCCAACAACTACGCTTACCAAAACTTATGCTGGGATAACTCCCAGAGACATACCATTGCATCACAAGAGTTGTAAAACCATACACGTGTCTCTGGCAGTCCCACAATCTGTCTACAACACTGTGCAGATCTCAGACCTGAATTTATTTTCTTGTTAATGCATGCACAAACTGCCTCGGGTTTACCAATACCTCCTACACATTTTGCACTCCTACACATTAAAAGAGCAAGGTCTTTTAAGAAAAAAAAAATGTCACCATAATTCTTCTTTGCTTTTTCCATTGCACTATCCTAGTCCAACCGGAGACCCAGAAATAATCTTACCCTACAATCATAACAGGAACAAATAAAATTCCTATAAGGGCAGATCTTCTTTCATATGTTCTTTGACATCCAAGCAAAATTTCTAGCTGCTTTAGGCAGCCCAGGACCTCACCCTTGTTTTTGGAAAGAGTGCCAGTGCTGCTGAGAGCCTACAAAGAAGATCTAAACAACAAATACAAAAGAATGAGAGAGAAAGAGTAGCTTGAGAAAACGTGTTACAGCATTTGAAACCAAAAGTATTTTCTCATGACAGAAGGGAACCAGCACACTGTGGCACTCAAACAAAATCAACACCAGTGCCAAAGGATATGGGATAATGGAGAACGGGAATTTGGGACCTGGATTCCCACATCTAAGGCCCTAATTCTGTTTGCTAGCTCCGGTGTAGTGTGCGCAAAGCAGCAGCTTCTCCTGCTCCGGGAGCCGGACAGAGCGGTAGCTTCTACGAGGGCGAAGAACGAAGCCGCAGACCACCGGACTTGTGTGCACAGCCTACGGGCTGCTAGAGGAAGGTGGCTGCTGCTCCCTAACCCATCAATTCACAGCTGGCATGCTCTATGGAGCTGTTCCAGGACAACTTTCATTGCTTATTGGTTCGTCCTGATACAGCCCCTCCTGGGAAATTCATGCTCGTCCCCTGAGGCTCCGACATGCAGAAACATCGATGGCAGCTGCAGAAAAGAAGGGCTGCGTTGAGTAGTCGAGAAGCAAGAACATAGCCAGCGCCTAGCGTCTGGGAGTCAGCAACTGCTGGACTTTTGCGATTGCCTTCACTGTGCACTGAATGTCGAGATATGTGCACGCTAAAAAAACAAGGTGGGCAAGAGGAGGAAGAGAGCACCGGCATCAGAGAGCATCTGGCATCTTCCCCTGGAAAGGGCAGTGTTTTTGGAGAGTGCAGCAAATCCGTGTTTCTGGACAAGGGAGGCATAAGTGCGCTGCGCTCCTAAGCTATCTCCCTGCTAAGACACACTGCCAAAGCTTTTCGCTATGATGCAGTCCAGTGCAGACGCACACTACGGCTCTACGGAGCTGTCCGAAGCCAAGCGCCGGTCGCCGGCGTCTTTCGGCTGAAGCAGCGCTTCGGAGCGTACGGCTGTTGTGTGCGCGAAGCAGCCGCTTCTCCTGCTCCGCGAGCCGGACAGAGCGGTAGCTTGTACGAGGGCGAAGAACGAAGCCGCAGAGCACCGGGCTTTTGCGCGCACCCTAAGGACTGCGAGAGGACCGTGGTGGCCGCTCGCCTGCCCCTTCAATTCCATTCTAGCATCCTTAGGGAAGGTGTTCCAGGACAATTTTCCTGAGTTTTGAATTCGTCCTGATGCAGCCCCTCCTGGGAAACAACTGCTCGTCGTCTGAGTCTCCGAGTGCAGAGACCTCGATGGCAACTGCAGAAATGAAGGGCTGCGTTGAGTTGTCGAGAAGCAAGAACATAGCCAGCGCCTGGTGTTTGGGAGTCAGCAGCTGCTGGACTTTTGCGATTGCTTTCACTGTGCACTGAATGCCAGGACGGCATGTGCACGTTAAAACAACGAGCTGGGCAAGAGCAGGAAGGGACCACGGGCATCAGAGAGCATCTGGCATCTTGCCCTGGAAAGAGCAGTGTTTTTGGAGTGTGCAGTAAAATCGTGTTTCTGGACAAGGGAGGCATAAGTGCGCTGCGCTCCTAAGCTATCTCCCTGCTAAGACACACTGCCAAAGCTTTTCGTTATCATGCAGGCTAGTGCAGACGCACACTACGGCTCTCCGGAGCTGTCCGAAGCCAAGCGCCGGTCGCCGGCGTCTTTCGGCTGAAGCAGCGCTTCGGAGCGTACGGCTGTTGTGTGCGCGAAGCAGCCGCTTCTCCTGCTCCGTGAGCCGGACAGAGCGGTAGCTTGTACGACGGCGAAGAACGAAGCCGCAGAGCACCGGGCTTCTGCGGGCACCCTAAGGACTGCGAGAGGACCGTGGTGGCCGCTCGCCTGCCTCTTCAATTCCATTCTAGCATCCTTATGGAAGGTGTTCTAGGACAATTTTCCTGAGTTTTGAATTCGTCCTGATGCAGCCCCTCCTGGGAAACTCCTACTCGTCCTCTGCGTCTCCGAGTGCAGAGACCTCGATGGCAACTGCAGAAATGAAGGGCTGCGTTGAGTAGTCGAGAAGCAAGAACATAGCCAGCGCCTTGTGTTTAGGAGTCAGCAACTGCTGGACTTTTGCGATTGCCTTCACTGTGCACTGAATGTCGAGATATGTGCACGCTAAAAAAACAAGGTGGGCAAGAGGAGGAAGAGAGCACCGGCATCAGAGAGCATCTGGCATCTTCCCCTGGAAAGGGCAGTGTTTTTGGAGAGTGCAGCAAATCCGTGTTTCTGGACAAGGGAGGCATAAGTGCGCTGCGCTCCTAAGCTATCTCCCTGCTAAGACACACTGCCAAAGCTTTTCGCTATGATGCAGTCCAGTGCAGACGCACACTACGGCTCTACGGAGCTGTCCGAAGCCAAGCGCCGGTCGCCGGCGTCTTTCGGCTGAAGCAGCGCTTCGGAGCGTACGGCTGTTGTGTGCGCGAAGCAGCCGCTTCTCCTGCTCCGCGAGCCGGACAGAGCGGTAGCTTGTACGAGGGCGAAGAACGAAGCCGCAGAGCACCGGCCTTCTGCGCGCACCCTAAGGACTGCGAGAGGACCGTGGTGGCCGCTCGCCTGCCCCTTCAATTCCCTTCTAGCATCCTTAGGGAAGGTGTTCCAGGACAATTTTCCTGAGTTTTGAATTCGTCCTGATGCAGCCCCTCCTGGGAAACAACTGCTCGTCGTCTGAGTCTCCGAGTGCAGAGACCTCGATGGCAACTGCAGAAATGAAGGGCTGCGTTGAGTTGTCGAGAAGCAAGAACATAGCCAGCGCCTGGTGTTTGGGAGTCAGCAGCTGCTGGACTTTTGCGATTGATTTCACTGTGCACTGAATGCCAGGACGGCATGTGCACGTTAAAACAACGAGCTGGGCAAGAGCAGGAAGGGACCACGGGCATCAGAGAGCATCTGGCATCTTGCCCTGGAAAGAGCAGTGTTTTTGGAGTGTGCAGTAAAATCGTGTTTCTGGACAAGGGAGGCATAAGTGCGCTGCGCTCCTAAGCTATCTCCCTGCTAAGACACACTGCCAAAGCTTTTCGTTATCATGCAGGCTAGTGCAGACGCACACTACGGCTCTCCGGAGCTGTCCGAAGCCAAGCGCCGGTCGCCGGCGTCTTTCGGCTGAAGCAGCGCTTCGGAGCGTACGGCTGTTGTGTGCGCGAAGCAGCCGCTTCTCCTGCTCCGTGAGCCGGACAGAGCGGTAGCTTGTACGACGGCGAAGAACGAAGCCGCAGAGCACCGGGCTTCTGCGGGCACCCTAAGGACTGCGAGAGGACCGTGGTGGCCGCTCGCCTGCCTCTTCAATTCCATTCTAGCATCCTTAGGGAAGGTGTTCTAGGACAATTTTCCTGAGTTTTGAATTCGTCCTGATGCAGCCCCTCCTGGGAAACTCCTACTCGTCCTCTGCGTCTCCGAGTGCAGAGACCTCGATGGCAACTGCAGAAATGAAGGGCTGCGTTGAGTAGTCGAGAAGCAAGAACATAGCCAGCGCCTTGTGTCTGGGAGTCAGCAGCACCTGGACTTTTGCGATTGCTTTCACTGTGCACTGAATGCCAGGACGGCATGTGCACGTTAAAACAACGAGCTGGGCAAGAGTAATCGAAAGATCACGGCTGTCAGAAAGCAGCTTATATATTGCCCAGGAAAGAGCAGTGTTTTTGGAGTGTGCAGTAAAATCGTGTTTCTGGACAAGGGAGGCATAAGTGCGCTGCGCTCCTAAGCTATCTCCCTGCGAGACACACTGGCAAAGCTTTTCGCTATAGTGCAGTCTAGTGCAGACGGACACTGCGGCTCTCCGGAGCTGTCCGAAGCGAAGCGCCGGTCGCCGGCGTCTTTCGGCTGAAGCAGCGCTTCGGGGCGTACGGCTGCCGCTCCGCTGTTGTGTGCGCGAGGCAGCCGCTTCTCCTGCTCCGTGAGCCGGACAGAGCGATAGCTTGTACGAGGGCGAAGAACGAAGCCGCAGGGAGACGACATTGTGTGTACAGTCTTGGGACTGCTAGATGACAGTGGCTAAAGCTCCCTGCCTTTTCAATGCACTGCTGCCATGCTTTATTGAAGGCGTTCCGAGACAACTTTCCTGGGTTTTGACTTCGTCCTGATGAAGCCCCTGTTGGGAAATTCGTTTGGGAGTCAGCAGCTGCTGGACTTTTGCGATTGCCTTCACTGTGCACTGAATGCCAGGACGGCATGTGCACGTTAAAACAACGAGCTGGGCAAGAGCAGGAAGGGGCCACGGGCATCAAGAGAGCATCTGACATCTTGCCCTGGAAAGAGCAGTGTTTTTGGAGTGTGCAGTAAAATCGTGTTTCTGGACAAGGGAGGCATAAGTGCGCTGCGCTCCTAAGCTATCTCCCTGCGAGACACACTGCCAAAGCTTTTCGTTATCATGCAGGCTAGTGCAGACGCACACTACGGCTCTCCGGAGCTGTCCGAAGCCAAGCGCCGGTCGCCGGCGTCTTTCGGCTGAAGCAGCGCTTCGGAGCGTACGGCTGTTGTGTGCGCGAAGCAGCCGCTTCTCCTGCTCCGCGAGCCGGACAGAGCGGTAGCTTGTACGAGGGCGAAGAACGAAGCCGCAGAGCACCGGCCTTCTGCGCGCACCCTAAGGACTGCGAGAGGACCGTGGTGGCCGCTCGCCTGCCTCTTCAATTCCATTCTAGCATCCTTAGGGAAGGTGTTCCATGACAATTTTCCTGAGTTTTGAATTCGTCCTGATGCAGCCCCTCCTGGGAAACTCCTACTCGTCCTCTGAGTCTCCGAGTGCAGAGACCTCGATGGCAACTGCAGAAATGAAGGGCTGCGTTGAGTAGTCGAGAAGCAAGAACATAGCCAGCGCCTTTTGTTTGGGAGTCAGCAGCTGCTGGACTTTTGCGATTGCCTTCACTGTGCACTGAATGCCAGGACGGCATGTGCACGTTAAAACAACGAGCTGGGCAAGAGCAGTAATCGAAAGATCACGGCCGACAGAAAGCAGCTTATATATTGCCCAGGAAAGAGCAGTGTTTTTGGAGTGTGCAGTAAAATCGTGTTTCTGGACAAGGGAGGCATAAGTGTGCTGCGCTCCTAAGCTATCTCCCTGCGAGACACACTGCCAAAGCTTTTCGCTATGATGCAGTCTAGTGCAGACGCACACTACGGGTCTCCGGAGCTGTCCGACGCCAAGCGCCGCTCGCCGGCATCTTTCGGCTGAAGCAGCGCTTCGGAGCGTACGGCTGTTGTGTGCGCGAAGCAGCCGCTTCTCCTGCTCCGGGAGCCAGACAGAGCGGTAGCTTCTACGAGGGCGAAGAACGAAGCCGCAGAGCACCGGACTTGTATGCACAGCCTACGGGCTGCTAGAGGAAGGTGGCTGCTGCTCCCTAACCCATCAATTCACAGCTGGCATGCTCTATGGAGCTGTTCCAGGACAACTTTCATTGCTTATTGGTTCGTCCTGATACAGCCCCTCCTGGGAAATTCATGCTCGTCCCCTGAGGCTCCGACATGCAGAAACATCGATGGCAGCTGCAGAAAAGAAGGGCTGCGTTGAGTTGTCGAGAAGCAAGAACATAGCCAGCGCCTAGCGTCTGGGAGTCAGCAACTGCTGGACTTTTGCGATTTCCTTCACTGTGCACTGAATGTCGAGATATGTGCACGCTAAAAAAACAAGGTGGGCAAGAGGAGGAAGAGAGCACGGGCATCAGAGAGCATCTGGCATCTTCCCCTGGAAAGGGCAGTGTTTTTGGAGACGCACACTACGGCTCTACGGAGCTGTCCGAAGCCAAGCGCCGGTGGCCGGCGTCTTTCGGCTGAAGCAGCGCTTCGGAGCGTACGGCTGTTGTGTGCGCGAAGCAGCCGCTTCTCCTGCTCCGGGAGCCGGACAGAGCGGTAGCTTGTACGACGGCGAAGAACGAAGCCGCAGAGCACCGGCCTTCTGCGCGCACCCTAAGGACTGCGAGAGGACCGTGGTGGCCGCTCGCCTGCCCCTTCAATTCCATTCTAGCATCCTTAGGGAAGGTGTTCCAGGACAATTTTCCTGAGTTTTGAATTCGTCCTGATGCAGCCCCTCCTGGGAAACAACTGCTCGTCGTCTGAGTCTCCGAGTGCAGAGACCTCGATGGCAACTGCAGAAATGAAGGGCTGCGTTGAGTTGTCGAGAAGCAAGAACATAGCCAGCGCCTTGTGTTTGGGAGTCAGCAGCACCTGGACTTTTGCGATTGCTTTCACTGTGCACTGAATGCCAGGACGGCATGTGCACGTTAAAACAACGAGCTGGGCAAGAGCAGGAAGGGACCACGGGATTCAGAGAGCATCTGGCATCTTGCCCTGGAAAGAGCAGTGTTTTTGGAGTGTGCAGTAAAATCGTGTTTCTGGACAAGGGAGGCATAAGTGCGCTGCGCTCCTAAGCTATCTCCCTGCTAAGACACACTGCCAAAGCTTTTCGTTATCATGCAGGCTAGTGCAGACGCACACTACGGCTCTCCGGAGCTGTCCGAAGCGAAGCGCCGGTCGCCGGCGTCTTTCGGCTGAAGCAGCGCTTCGGAGCGTACGGCTGTTGTGTGCGCGAAGCAGCCGCTTCTCCTGCTCCGTGAGCCGGACAGAGCGGTAGCTTGTACGACGGCGAAGAACGAAGCCGCAGAGCACCGGGCTTCTGCGGGCACCCTAAGGACTGCGAGAGGACCGTGGTGGCCGCTCGCCTGCCCCTTCAATTCCATTCTAGCATCCTTATGGAAGGTGTTCTAGGACAATTTTCCTGAGTTTTGAATTCGTCCTGATGCAGCCCCTCCTGGGAAACTCCTACTCGTCCTCTGCATCTCCGAGTGCAGAGACCTCGATGGCAACTGCAGAAATGAAGGGCTGCGTTGAGTTGTCGAGAAGCAAGAACATAGCCAGCGCCTTGTGTTTGGGAGTCAGCAGCACCTGGACTTTTGCGATTGCTTTCACTGTGCACTGAATGCCAGGACGGCATGTGCACGTTAAAACAACGAGCTGGGCAAGAGTAATCGAAAGATCACGGCCGTCAGAAAGCAGCTTATATATTGCCCAGGAAAGAGCAGTGTTTTTGGAGTGTGCAGTAAAATCGTGTTTCTGGACAAGGGAGGCATAAGTGCGCTGCACTCCTAAGCTATCTCCCTGCGAGACACACTGCCAAAGCTTTTCGCTATAGTGCAGTCTAGTGCAGACGGACACTGCGGCTCTCCGGAGCTGTCCGAAGCGAAGCGCCGGTCGCCGGCGTCTTTCGGCTGAAGCAGCGCTTCGGGGCGTACGGCTGCCGCTCCGCTGTTGTGTGCGCGAGGCAGCCGCTTCTCCTGCTCCGTGAGCCGGACAGAGCGGTAGCTTGTACGAGGGCGAAGAACGAAGCCGCAGGGAGACGACATTGTGTGTACAGTCTTGGGACTGCTAGATGACAGTGGCTAAAGCTCCCTGCCTTTTCAATGCACTGCTGCCATGCTTTATTGAAGGCGTTCCGAGACAACTTTCCTTGGTTTTGACTTCGTCCTGATGAAGCCCCTGTTGGGAAATTCGTTTGGGAGTCAGCAGCTGCTGGACTTTTGCGATTGCCTTCACTGTGCACTGAATGCCAGGACGGCATGTGCACGTTAAAACAACGAGCTGGGCAAGAGCAGGAAGGGACCACGGGCATCAAGAGAGCATCTGACATCTTGCCCTGGAAAGAGCAGTGTTTTTGGAGTGTGCAGTAAAATCGTGTTTCTGGACAAGGGAGGCATAAGTGCGCTGCGCTCCTAAGCTATCTCCCTGCGAGACAGACTGGCAAAGCTTTTCGTTATCATGCAGTCTAGTGCAGACGCACACTACGGCTCTCCGGAGCTGTCCGACGCCAAGCGCCGGTCGCCGGCGTCTTTCGGCTGAAGCAGCGCTTCGGAGCGTACGGCTGTTGTGTGCGCGAAGCAGCCGCTTCTCCTGCTCCGCGAGCCGGACAGAGCGGTAGCTTGTACGAGGGCGAAGAACGAAGCCGCAGAGCACCGGCCTTCTGCGCGCACCCTAAGGACTGCTAGAGGACCGTGGTGGCCGCTCGCCTGCCTCTTCAATTCCATTCTAGCATCCTTAGGGAAGGTGTTCCATGACAATTTTCCTGAGTTTTGAATTCGTCCTGATGCAGCCCCTCCTGGGAAACTCCTACTCGTCCTCTGAGTCTCCGAGTGCAGAGACCTCGATGGCAACTGCAGAAATGAAGGGCTGCGTTGAGTAGTCGAGAAGCAAGAACATAGCCAGCGCCTTTTGTTTGGGAGTCAGCAGCTGCTGGACTTTTGCGATTGCCTTCACTGTGCACTGAATGCCAGGACGGCATGTGCACGTTAAAACAACGAGCTGGGCAAGAGCAGTAATCGAAAGATCACGGCCGACAGAAAGCAGCTTATATATTGCCCAGGAAAGAGCAGTGTTTTTGGAGTGTGCAGTAAAATCGTGTTTCTGGACAAGGGAGGCATAAGTGTGCTGCGCTCCTAAGCTATCTCCCTGCGAGACACACTGCCAAAGCTTTTCGCTATGATGCAGTCTAGTGCAGACGCACACTACGGCTCTCCGGAGCTGTCCGACGCCAAGCGCCGCTCGCCGGCGTCTTTCGGCTGAAGCAGCGCTTCGGAGCGTACGGCTGTTGTGTGCGCGAAGCAGCCGCTTCTCCTGCTCCGGGAGCCGGACAGAGCGGTAGCTTCTACGAGGGCGAAGAACGAAGCCGCAGAGCACCGGACTTGTGTGCACAGCCTACGGGCTGCTAGAGGAAGGTGGCTGCTGCTCCCTAACCCATCAATTCACAGCTGGCATGCTCTATGGAGCTGTTCCAGGACAACGTTCATTGCTTATTGGTTCGTCCTGATACAGCCCCTCCTGGGAAATTCATGCTCGTCCCCTGAGGCTCCGACATGCAGAAACATCGATGGCAGCTGCAGAAAAGAAGGGCTGCGTTGAGTAGTCGAGAAGCAAGAACATAGCCAGCGCCTTGTGTTTGGGAGTCAGCAGCTGCTGGACTTTTGCGATTGCTTTCACTGTGCACTGAATGCCAGGACGGCATGTGCACGTTAAAACAACGAGCTGGGCAAGAGTAATCGAAAGATCACGGCCGTCAGAAAGCAGCTTATATATTGCCCTGGAAAGAGCAGTGTTTTTGGAGTGTGCAGTAAAATCGTGTTTCTGGACAAGGGAGGCATAAGTGCGCTGCGCTCCTAAGCTATCTCCCTGCAAGACACACTGCCAAAGCTTTTCGCTATAGTGCAGTCTAGTGCAGACGCACACTGCGGCTCTCCAGAGCTGTCCGAAGCCAAGCGCCGGTCGCCGGCGTCTTTCGGCTGAAGCAGCGCTTCGGAGCGTACGGCTGCCGCTCCGCTGTTGTGTGCGCGAAGCAGCCGCTTCTCCTGCTCCGCGAGCCGGACAGAGCGGTAGCTTGTACGAGGGCGAAGAACGAAGCCGCAGAGCACCGGCCTTCTGCGCGCACCCTAAGGACTGCTAGAGGACCGTGGTGGCCGCTCGCCTGCCTCTTCAATTCCATTCTAGCATCCTTAGGGAAGGTGTTCCATGACAATTTTCCTGAGTTTTGAATTCGTCCTGATGCAGCCCCTCCTGGGAAACTCCTACTCGTCCTCTGCGTCTCCGAGTGCAGAGACCTCGATGGCAACTGCAGAAATGAAGGGCTGCGTTGAGTAGTCGAGAAGCAAGAACATAGCCAGCGCCTTTTGTTTGGGAGTCAGCAGCTGCTGGACTTTTGCGATTGCCTTCACTGTGCACTGAATGCCAGGACGGCATGTGCACGTTAAAACAACGAGCTGGGCAAGAGCAGTAATCAAAAGATCACGGCCGACAGAAAGCAGCTTATATATTGCCCAGGAAAGAGCAGTGTTTTTGGAGTGTGCAGTAAAATCGTGTTTCTGGACAAGGGAGGCATAAGTGTGCTGCGCTCCTAAGCTATCTCCCTGCGAGACACACTGCCAAAGCTTTTCGCTATGATGCAGTCTAGTGCAGACGCACACTACGGCTCTCCGGAGCTGTCCGACGCCAAGCGCCGGTCGCCGGCGTCTTTCGGCTGAAGCAGCGCTTCAGAGCGTACGGCTGTTGTGTGCGCGAAGCAGCCGCTTCTCCTGCTCCGGGAGCCGGACAGAGCGGTAGCTTGTACGAGGGCGAAGAACGAAGCCGCAGAGCACCGGGCTTCTGCGCGCACCCTAAGGACTGCGAGAGGACCGTGGTGGCCGCTCGCCTGCCTCTTCAATTCCATTCTAGCATCCTTAGGGAAGGTGTTCCAGGACAATTTTCCTGAGTTTTGAATTCGTCCTGATGCAGCCCCTCCTGGGAAACTCCTACTCGTCCTTTTAGTCTCCGAGTGCAGAGACCTCGATGGCAACTGCAGAAAGGAAGGGCTGCGTTGAGTTGTCGAGAAGCAAGAACATAGCCAGCGCCTTGTGTTTGGCAGTCAGCAGCTGCTGGACTTTTGCGATTGCTTTCACTGTGCACTGAATGCCAGGACGGCATGTGCACGTTAAAACAACGAGCTGGGCAAGAGCAGTAATCGAAAGATCACGGCCGACAGAAAGCAGCTTATATATTGCCCTGGAAAGAGCAGTGTTTTTGGAGAGTGCAGTAAAATCGTGTTTCTGGACAAGGGAGGCATAAGTGCGCTGCGCTCCTAAGCTATCTCCCTGCGAGACACACTGGCAAAGCTTTTCGTTATCATGCAGTCTAGTGCAGACGCACACTCCGGCTCTCCGGAGCTGTCCGAAGCGAAGCGCCGCTCGCCGGCGTCTTCCGGCCGAAGCAGCGCTTCGGAGCGTACGGCTGCCGCTCCGCTGTTGTGTGCGCGAAGCAGCCGCTTCTCCTGCTCCGGGAGCCGGACAGAGCGGTAGCTTGTACGAGGGCGAAGAACGAAGCCGCAGGGAGACGACATTGTGTGCGCAGCCTTGGCAATTCTAGAGGACGGTGGCTAAAGCTCCCTGCCTTTTCAATGCACTGCTGGCATGCTTTATTGAAGGTGTTCCGAGACAACTTTCCTGGGTTTTGACTTCGTCCTGGTAAAGCCCCTCTTGGGAAATTCGTTTGGGAGTCAGCAGCTGCTGGACTTTTGCGATTGCCTTCACTGTGCACTGAATGCCAGGACGGCATGTGCACGTTTAAACGACGAGCTGGGCAAGAGTAGCCGAAAGATCACGGCCGTCAGAAAGCAGCTTACATATTGCCCAGGAAAGAGCAGTGTTTTTGGAGTGTGCAGCAAATCCGTGTTTCTGGACAAGGGCGGCATAAGTGCGCTGCGCTCCTAAGCTATATCCCAGCAAGACACACTGGCAAAGCTTTTCGTTATCATGCAGTCTAGTGCTGACTCAAACTACGGCTCTCCGCTGCTGTTCCGGGGGAAGTGCCGCTCCCCGGCGTCTTTCGCCCGAAGCTCCGCTGTTGTGTGCGCGAAGCAGCCGTTTCTCTTGCTCCGGGAGCCGGAGAGAGCGGTGTCGTGTACGAGGGCGAAGAACGAAGCCGCAGAGCACCGGACTTGTGTGCACAGCCTACGGGCTGCTAGAGGATGGTGGCTGCAGCTCCCTAACCCATCAATTCACAGCTGGCATGCTCTATGGAAGGTGTTCCAGGACAATTTTCCTGGGTTTTGAATTCGTGCTGATGCAGGTCCTTCTGGGAAATTCGTTCTCAGTCTGGCTGCTCCCTCTGAGCACAGATAAAGCTCCTGGAAAATAGTAAGGTATCTGCTATCAGCAGTAGACAGACATGGCTGGCTCATGAAGTAAAATTCATATATTAACAGGGAAATGTCCTCAAATCAGGAAAAGATGGAGTCACGATTTTGGGTTTGATCACAGAGTGGCCCACTGGAGAGACTGGCCTGCTTGCAAAAGTTGGATGAGTAGTCAGATTGCAGCTTTGAACACTCAAAAGATACTCAGAAATGGGCAGTGGATTCAGATACAGCATCAAACGGGGTTATGTTTTTCTACCAGTACTGTGTGCAGAATAAATGTGAAATAAATTCAGATCACCCCCATTACAGAGGAGAAAATAAATTAGTTTCCCCCACTGTGCATCTCATATCAAGATCACTTTGAGAACTGATAACTTCAAAGCTGAGAATGCAGCTGTTTGTAAACAGTTTCAGGCCCAGTTTGCTCAGTCTATATTTCACATAATCTCAGTTTTTCACACAACATACACGTTCATACTACTTTAGGTACATACTCCATCCAATCCCCTCCTGAAATTTTGTAACTCTTTTGGTTCCCTCATAAATTACACAGAAAATAACAGAAATTAAAAAAAAAAAAAAAAAAAAAATCTGTTGTAAGCATTTGGCTATTGAAACACAGAGCAACCAGAAGATTTACACAATCCTCCAGATGTAATCTTGGTATGAAGATCATGGTAGTTTTATCCATGACAGAGCAGAATACAAAGAAATTGTGTCATGTGTAAGAGAAACCCAAAAGCATTTAAACTGGTCATTGCCCAGCTTACTTCTTCTCCCATTACAGAGAAGGCTTTTTGCGGCTAAAATAGTATCTCCAAAGAATCCAGATTCTTTCAGAGCATTTCTGCATCAGTTTACTGGTCCTCTTGTGATGATTCCACTCCTCCCATGTTGAGGGTTGGGACTGGATGATCTTTAAGGTCCCTTCCAACACATAACATTCTATTATTCTGGGATTCCATGTTGCTGAACTGTGGAGCTCTCCACAGTCATGGTTTCCTTTAGGATGGAAACTGAAGAGTGATGGAGTGGACAGGAAAAAGGAAACAATACCCCTCAGAAGGAAGGACAGGAAATCTGAAGTTGGTTTTGCAAGAGAAAATATAAAAAATCTGAGAATCTAAACACTATATTTTGACAGTATCAAATGAAAATTATCTTGACTGCAGACTCAGAGATCTTTGGCTCTGTCTACATTCTTAAACTTCTACATACATTTGAAGTCTAAAAAGAATGAATCCTGCAAGACTGAGTTTTCAAATTGCAAGAGGGAGCCTTGAAGCTGTCCAGATTCTGAAAAAGAATTGCTCGAGACCTTACTTGCTGCACCTTTAACATTGTCATCCCCAGAGCTATTCAGATAGTGTTCCAAAGCTGTGACTCAGAAAATGAGGCCTCCAGGGAGTTTTTCTCACCTGGTAAAAGCAGCCAAAATCCAGGTTTAGCACCAGAGCAGGCTTCTATTATAAGAGTGTTAGTGTAATGATGGATCCCTCTGAGACACTCTAGGATGACATCTGTGATGATAAGAGCTCTCCCCAGTCAGTTTTCCTCTGTCTCTGTTCAGTGACCCTCAGAAAAACAACATGAAATCTGACAAACACATTCCAGGAACATTACTTATGGTACATTTTAGTGACTTCAGCTACAAATATTTCCTCCTGTTTTTCTCATTGTTGTAATCGTTGCATGACAAAATAGCTCTCAGTATTCACTATCACAATTGATTTAACCTATCTGTTTTATACAAGCCAACCTATCTGCTTCTAATTTCATTTTGCTTTCAAAACAAGTTTATAGAATAGGCTAAGATTTTTTTTTTGTAATTTATAACAACTCCAGACAACCCATCTAGACTTCTATGTGTGGGAATGCAGAGCTTCCCTCTGGCTGCCCTGGAAGGTCTGGGACCCTGGCAGGGGGTCAGGAATCCCTCTGTACAGAGCCCCCAGAGACACTGTCTGTGATCTCTGTCCATGGAAAAGAGTTTTCAATCCTACAGGATGAATTACAAGCTCTGAGTGTTTGATATAAGTAATAATTAAGTGTGGCATGGGTGCAAAAGTAAAATTTTAGGATTCTAGATTAGGGGTCAAAGGGGACAAGATGGAGGAAATTGGGTGTGTCTTGTCCTTTTTCTTCTTCTTCATGCCCTCCATGTTTCACTGTAGTGTTGGCATTTTTCTATTGGTTTAGGCTGGGGATACGCTGTTCAACGTAGGTGACAGATATTGGCACATTATTGTAAATATAGCGCAGGTAGTTTCTGGTATATAATGTTTGTAACATCCCACTGAGGGCAGAGCTCCACACGCTGCCCTGCAGGACAGACCTGCGGCAGGGCAGCAGAACATGTTAGAGATAAGCAAGAATAAACAATCTTGAAAACAGCACAGACAAATGATTACTTCTTCTTTGGCAACGGGGCAGAAAGACAGAGACTTTCTACCATCTCGGATTCATCAATACCACAGATTCTGACACGATGGATCTCAATCACTTGTAGCTATAATAAGATAAAATCTCTGAAGGAACCTTTGTCATGAGAGCATTGTGGCAGGCCAAACTGCATAGATGGAGGGGCTTCAGAGCAATACTTGGCAGAAAAAAAATCAGTGTATTGGAGACTTACAACTGTTCAGTTCAGTATAATAGGACTGAGTCCAAAAGAAAAAGGGGGTGCATTAATGATTTTGGAATTGGAAGGGGGGGGTCTGATTTCAGCTCATTTAATTTGTCAGGATTTCTGATTCTTTAATGGCAAGCTTTTCAGAATGGCAGATATAGCTTTTAAATGCATTTAAAAGCATTAAAATGCAGTGGAATGGAAGCACATTTTCTGAAGGGTACAATTTCTGCCAAAAGCAGAGAGAAGAAGCTATGTCATTTTTACCAGATGATAGCTTTCTAAAGCTACCAAATTATCTTTGCAGCTACAAAAGTAACTCTATTCTCTTCCCTTCAGGGATTTGAAATATTAAGAGCCAGTTTAGTTGTCTTTTATTCCCCTGATTCTGTCTTTTCTAGCTTTTGTACTTTCCTTATTACTCTGCATGTCTCTGAGCACACTTTTTTCTGTACCATTTTCCCAGCTACTGAATGCAAAACTTTGTAAGAAAGTTTCATCCTGGGTAAACTAAACTTTCATCCTGGGTAAACTAAATTACAGATTTAAGAGCAAAACAAAACCATATCTCAAGAGTTCTTTATCTTTACCAGAAGCATTTCAGGACAGTGTCCAAAATTCATAATGCAATTAAGATACTGTCTTCCGGCATTGGTGCAGTTGAGACTAATCCTCTTCAATGCTTTGACTCAATGATCAATATTTCTAATGGCTATCTTTATTGAAAACTTGGGGCTCCTTCTATCTGGACATGGATTCCTATCAGACAGTTTAAAGCCTTGGATTAACCTTCAAGCAATCAAAGCATTAACTCTTTTTGATTGTGAAGAGCTAACTTCCCCAGACATGAGTAAGTATATGGCTCTTGGAAGAGAGAAAAGTTTGGGCAAGGTTCACAATCAGTAACAAGCTGCAGTGATCGTAACTCCAGGAGAGCCTTGCTCCCCATTCACATACTGCCTTTGGCCTGGCCAGACTGAAGCTGTTTGCATGTTCTTGTTTTGGTCTGAAACAAAAAGACATGAAGAGACCAACTGTGGAGAGCAAGAGCTTGTAGGAAATTGCATGTTTTAATTTCCTGTACCAGTATTCTGCAATTCAAAATGTTGATCGTTTATGTGCCTACATTTTCAAACGTAAATTAAATACATCAGTTGTGCCTGGAACTAGCTGACACAACTGAGACGTACCATTTATTTTCCTTAAATAAACCAAGCTTATTTTCCTCATTTTTTCTTTAAGTTTTTATATGGTCCTATATTGTATATTGTAAAAAAATGACATGATAAATGGATGCCTCTCCAGGGTGTTCCACTGCAAAGAATGCATCTGCCATTTGGTCATGAAAGAAGAAACAGCTTTTTGTTTCTTCACAAGCCAGATGCAAAAACATTGGATATTGAAACTGCAAATAGAGTAGGGACAAATGGTAGATATTTAGAGGTTGTGCTTTTCTCCTTTGAGGGAAGATTTTTTATTAAATTCTGAAATGTAAACTGAACATAAAAGTCTTTGAAGTACAGACACTGAGGCTGTCATTAAGTGAATCTCATTAGAGTTAAGGAGAGATTCCCTGCAATGCAAGCCCTTGGAATAACATTTTACCACTTCAGTCTGAAGCACAGACCTGTTTACATAAGCGAGTTGATCAGAAATAGTTTCTGGCCAAACAAATGTTCAAGAAGATTAATGGTGAACACATGTTGTATTTTGTTATCTAAAACAACACCCAAATTCTCAACTGAAATCTAGGTTATGTGATGACATAGAGTGTTGGTTAAGGGTATTTCCTGCTTTTGGAGTGTTAACTCTGTCCATTTTTATTGCCTTTTGGAGAATGCAGTTGGGCTCTTTGTAGAAGAATTTCACTCAATTACTATGGAAGGGATGAATTTTCTTTCCTGCTGTAGGGTAAAGACGTGTAGGCCTGAGAGGTGCCCCAAGTATGTACGTAGAGATCACAGAATTCTTTTATCCACAAGGACAACAATGAGATTACTAGCAAAAGCAGCTCCTCCCTCAATTCAAGCTATTCTATAGTGTTAGGATACCAGCGGAGCTTATGGCACAGCAAGAGGTTTGGTATTACCCTGGTTCACCAGAAATCACAGTTATGTGCTGCTGGTTCTAGGCGGTTGACTCCATTCTGCTGAATTGGTCTACAGCCTGGAGGCCTTAGTAGAGCTCCCAGTGTTACTGAATAATTAAATAGAACTGATGTAGAAACAGTCCATGATGTACAACAGACCAGGCATGTTTACCTTTGTATTAAAGAGAAACTCAAGCCATTAAATCAATGAAGCTAAAGGAAGTTGAAACTAGCCATTAATATGGAACTGGACATCAGATGGATATCCTGGTAGACAACAAGTTGAACATATAGAGATGTGCTTTTGCAGCAAAGGTGGCTGCTGCTGCTGTGTAAGGGAAGGGCATGGCCAGTAACTTAAAGAAGGTGGTTCCTCACTCAGCCTGGTGAGGCCACCTGGAGTGCTGGGCCCAGCGCTGGGCTCCTCACTACAGGAGGGATGTGAGCATGTGAGTATACCTCAGCCAGTCCAGGGAAGCAGCACAAAAATCACAAATGGATTGGAGCATCTGACATAGTAGGAAAGGCTGAGGGCTGGGATTGTTTGACTTTGGTAAGAGTAGGAGTAGAGGGAATTCTTAATAGCATGGATGGAGACCTGATATAGTGGGTGTAAAGAAAATAGAGCCAGACTCTTCTCAGTGGTATCCAGTGGAAGGACAAGAGGCAATGAGCACAAACTGAAATGCAAGAGATTTTGTTTGAACACCAGAAAGCTATTTTTTTTTTAACTGAAGGATGATTCAGGATTTTCATAGGTTGCCCTGTGAGGTTGTGAGTCTCTGTCCTTGAAGATATTCAAACCCAGTTGAGTATTGTCCTGAGCAACCTGTTGCAGTTGAGCCTGCTTTGACCAGGGGGGTTAGATTACATAAACTCTAGAGATTTCTTTTCATCCTAACCATTCTGTAATTCTGCAATTACAGACTGAGCCATGCAAGTGAGTGTGATACACTGGGGATTCATTGTCCACGTCTCAGCTGCACTCAATACAGACAGCTGAGCATTCCAACTCCTATGCGAGTGAATATCACCTACAAATTTACTCCTCAGGGTGTCTCTGGCAGCTGCTTTCTACCTTACAGTTCTGTGTCCTATCTGTCAGAAGGAGAATCATGAAAATGCAAAAGCAAGAGCTAGAAGAGTGCTGGAACTCAAAATGTCTCTCAGACATTTTTAGAGGTTCCAGGCCTTGGTCAGGAGTATTTTAGACCTTGGCAGGAAGCTGGAAACAGCTGTGATTTTGAGTTTGAGCCATGGAATGAGTTACCAACTTTGAAGGTGGAACAAGCAGTCACAAAGGGTTAGATAGTACAGTAAAAGTAGTTACAAAACAGAGGGAAAATTTTTTTTAGTATTGTACAGGGGGGTTTTAGCACCTGTACAAGGGGGTTTTTATTTTGCACATGGTTCTAAGTTCCAAGAAGTTCTAAGATGGAGGAAAGTGGGCTGATCCTGTTCTTCTTCCTTCTTCTTCCTTGCCTCCATGTTCTTGGTGATGTTGGCACTCACAGATTGGTTTAGAGTAGAAAAGCACTTTGTAATATAGGTAGTAGGTATTGGGGGAAAAGTATAAACATGTAATACATAATGTATCATATAAAAGATAGCAGCAGCCCTGGGCTGGGGGAGAGAAGAAGAAGACAGCAGACAGAGAGGATGTCAGGGTGTGTGTGTCTCTCTGCCTGGGCTGCTGACCAAACAGCCGCAACCCGAGAAGACAATCTTTTAGATAACTCACAAGAAACTGCCTTGAGGCCGAACAACAAGAGGCTGCGGGGCTTTTCTTTGGAAGCACGGGTTGGAGGAGAGACTTTACCAGCACACGAGACCCCAGACCAAACCTGGGGTTCCCACAGAAGAGGTTCTAGGATATGTACCCACATAACACAGACTGCAGCAGATTGTCCTACCTGGCATAAGAATGACCAAATACATCATTGTTGCTGGATCTATGGACCAAAGTCACATTTTCAATTCAGCACGTCAAAAACTCTGCCTGCACTGGTTCTGTCCATGACTGCATTACCTATTTCAGGTTACAGAGCTGCCAGCATTAGTGTTGCCTTTCTATTATGTATTGTTTCTCTTCAATGAAAACTGAAGAAATACTAGCCTTTGGCCCACACCAGCAATTTCAAACAACCTTGTCACACACCAGTTGGTGGCCATCTCCCTTTTTTAGAGGGTAAACCAAAGTCAAAATATAATCCATGGCCTCCAGCTCATGGCTCTGGGAGTTTCAAGGAGTGACAGCTGAATGTCACTCCCACAGGTTGCAGCTCTGTGCAAAAAAAGCCAACAGTGGGAATTGGGATGACAAAGGCTAAACCTGCTTTTGTCAGAGCAGCATAGGAAATGTATGGTATAGTGGAAAAAGAACCCAGGGGTGCCTGTTGCTGTATCTGATCTCCACTTTACATTTTGTTCAACAAGATGTCCATCCCTTGCCAACTAAGTTCTAAATGATTCATTTTGTTGCTGGATAGTCATATTTTGTGGGTAGCCACTAGTCAGTTTGAGTTATTCACTTCTACAAAATACTTCCTTTAGAAGGCACTGTAAACAGAATTAATTTTTAAATAGTTTGAGTTTTTTGAAAGACATGAGCAATGGTTATTAATATTGGCACAGAACAAGTCACATACTGATGATTCAAGGGATAGAAACTGGAACATTTTGGACAGAATGGATGTTTTTATATTCACTTGCCTTATATCCAGACACTCTGGTGGTATAAGTGTTAATTATACCCAAGACAGCAAAGTGAGGAAGTCAGGTTCTAATACGTGTGGTAAAATAAATCTTTAGATGAAGCAAACCTTGTATATTCAAATAATTTCGTTTCCATTTCTCAGTTACAACATGCAATTTTGTCATGCATCTCTTCTGCATGACAGAGGAGGAGGAAGGAGTTTGTCTCATTGAAGGCAGTGGAAAGTGTGCTTGATATAGCATGCACAAATATGGACATGAAGTTGTGAGGCTGCACTGCTCACTGCCCTTACAGATGCAAAGAAGCATGCACTCAGATTCCCGAACAACCTACAGTGATGTTTTCACTTGAAATTTTTTTGCATTGAAGCTCATTCTTGTGATAAAAAATGGTCACTCCCCAGCCAGTTAGCTAAACAAGCCAAGAAAACTGGCCACTTGGTGATTGCAGCCTAGTTACTGCGAGCACAACTGCGCATTGTTCCGCTTCCCTAAAAAAATAAATTAAAAAATCTCCAAGGCTTGCCACTGTTTGGAAAGAATCTATAATTTTTTTGCACATATCTAGACTGGTTTACTGCTTTTCAGTGTGACTTCTTGTTATGGTATCAGCCAGCTGGTAACAGCCAGTATGTACTTTTTGACTGCTGCTGACCAAGGCAGACTCTGAGAAATCTTCAAAAGCCAAAGAATTTGCCAGTAACTGAGTCACTTTAAGCAGCCTACCATGAATTTGTAGCATGCCATACAATCAATTTTTGAGTCACCATCTGAAAACAGCCTTGATGAATAAGTACTTGACAAGAAAATGGATCTGAAATTTCCAGCTGGTCTAATGCCAGGATTCTGCCATGCTCCCTTTGTCTCCAAAGTCAAGACACTTGAAGTGATCTCAGTATAAATGACTATTAAATATATCCTAATATCGCGTTCAATAAGGGGCTGCACAAGGGCTTTGACAATGCCACCTTCTGTGGAGACACACAGAATCTGATGCAACAAGACACACAAACACACACACACAGAGACACACACACACACACACACACACACACACACAGAGACACACACACACACACACACACACACACACACACACACACACACACACATTGCCAGGGACTGCACAGAAATGAGGAGTTGCTTGGGTGTCCGGAGCCATGAGGGTAATACCCACCTCTCTCTTGTTGCAGTCTGACCAAGGACAACATGCCTAAAACACTCGCAGATCCTAAGGGAAAGAGAAATTATTGGTGTTTAATTCACCACTAGGTGTCACGACGTCTTCATTTTTAACCAGACTACTGAGTTTTTCTATGCCTACCAGAAAGAAAAAAGCTTAAGATGAAGGCAGGAAGCCAGTGTATTAGCCAGATACCTAGGCCCGCTCCAATCTAAATTCTTTTAGTAAAGTCAGGTTAGTAGATAGCACATTCAAAAGAAATAAAAATAGAGAAATCAGCCCCATCCCTTTTGCAGATTACTTCTATACTTCACTACACCATAGTGAAACACCAAGAATGTTATGAATACAGATGATTGTAAAGTTCAGCATGCTTAATACATCACAGGATTCCTTTTTATATTTGTTTGTATTACCCTGCCAGGAATGAGCCCCAGATGCAGTAGAATGACAGGTAGATGAAAGTGAAAAAGGTTTTCCCACACTTACAATATGATTCTTAGAAGAGCTGATTATTTGAAAGTCCATCTGTGTTGTTACTGACAAATACTGTAATTTTTTGTGGCTTTGTTGACCAATAAATATACAGACACAAATCTATGTACATATTTTAATATACATTCATGGGAAAAACATGGGTCAGGAAGAGTTAATGCAACTACCCCTCCCATTGCCACGTACATTTCCTATGCTGCCATGCTCTCCAGGGATGTTTCACCACTTCCTGATCTGCTGGCTTTTCTATTGAAAAAGCTAGTTTCATGTTCTCCATTGAGCTGAGACTTTTATCTCCTTCCTTGCAAGTAGACAAATTCTCTTCAGGGTAAGGTTGGAACATATTGGTTTTTATTAGCAACAGATCAGTCTGTGCTCTACTCATTTTCATCTTGGGCCAAAACTGTTTTCATTTATTGCATGTCCAAAGGAAGTGACATCTTCATTTAGTCAGTCAAACAAGATATCATTACCATTCCCTGCACATCTGCAACACTCAAGTATAGCTACATAAAGAAGAATGTGCTGCTTTATATATTGTCATAAGTCAAAGAGAAATAAAAGTACTTGTGTTTTATTACCTTTAATATAATGATTATCTTAGAAGGCTTATATCTTGCAAAATAATCTCTATAAGGCATTTGTTTGGATTTTGGAAATAAGACCTGCAAACCTGACCTGGAGCATAAAGCCCAGAACTAAAAAGCTGTCAAATTAAAACAAGAAAACAAACAAATAAACTTCAAGATTTTTCAAAAGTACTTCTACAAAAGGTTTTACAAAAATTCCGGTTGTGGTAGACATTTTGTTTCTGGCATCCATTTTGGTACAATACCCCATGGGAATGCTTGCAAACAGAATTAGGGCCTTAGATGTGGGAATCCAGGTCTTCCCTCTGGCTGCCCTGGAAGGTCTGGGACCCTGACAAGGGGTCAGGAATCCCTCTGTACAGAGCCCCCAGAGACACTGTCTGTGATCTCTGTCCATGGAAAAGAGTTTTCAATCCTACAGGATGAATTACAAGCTCTGAGTGTTTGATATAAGTAATAATTAAGTGTGGCATGGGTGCAAAAGTAAAATTTTAGGATTCTAGATTAGGGGTTCAAAGGGGACAAGATAGAGGAAATTGGGTGTGTCTTGTCCTTTTTCTTCTTCTTCATGCCCTCCATGTTTCACTGTAGTGTTGGCATTTTTCTATTGGTTTAGGCTGGGGATACGCTGTTCAACGTAGGTGACAGATATTGGCACATTATTGTAAATATAGCGCAGGTAGTTTCTGGTATATAATGTTTGTAACATCCCACTGAGGGCAGAGCTCCACACGCTGCCCTGCAGGACAGACCTGCGGCAGGGCAGCAGAACATGTTAGAGATAAGCAAGAATAAACAACCTTGGAAAGAGCACAGATGAATTATGACTTCTTCTTTTGCAACGGCGCAGAAAGACAGAGACATTCTACAATCTCGGAATCATCAATACCTCAGATTCTGACACTTAGAGCTTTTATACACAAGAGCTCAGTAGTGGCTAACAAAGAATCCAAGAAAACACGTGTCTTTGTTACCTAGGTTAGTTTCACAGATAGCAAACTTAGCATCTCCAACAACTACGCTTACCAAAACTTATGCTGGGATAACTCCCAGAGACATACCATTGCATCACAAGAGTTGTAAAACCATACACGTGTCTCTGGCAGTCCCACAATCTGTCTACAACACTGTGCAGATCTCAGACCTGAATTTATTTTCTTGTTAATGCATGCACAAACTGCCTCGGGTTTACCAATACCTCCTACACATTTTGCACTCCTACACATTAACAGAGCAAGGTCTTTTAAGAAAAAAAAAATGTCACCATAATTCTTCTTTGCTTTTTCCATTGCACTATCCTAGTCCAACCGGAGACCCAGAAATAATCTTACCCTACAATCATAACAGGAACAAATAAAATTCCTATAAGGGCAGATCTTCTTTCATATGTTCTTTGACATCCAAGCAAAATTTCTAGCTGCTTTAGGCAGCCCAGGACCTCACCCTTGTTTTTGGAAAGAGTGCCAGTGCTGCTGAGAGCCTACAAAGAAGATCTAAACAACAAATACAAAAGAATGAGAGAGAAAGAGTAGCTTGAGAAAACGTGTTACAGCATTTGAAACCAAAAGTATTTTCTCATGACAGAAGGGAACCAGCACACTGTGGCACTCAAACAAAATCAACACCAGTGCCAAAGGATATGGGATAATGGAGAACGGGAATTTGGGACCTGGATTCCCACATCTAAGGCCCTAATTCTGTTTGCTAGCTCCGGTGTAGTGTGCGCAAAGCAGCAGCTTCTCCTGCTCCGGGAGCCGGACAGAGCGGTAGCTTCTACGAGGGCGAAGAACGAAGCCGCAGACCACCGGACTTGTGTGCACAGCCTACGGGCTGCTAGAGGAAGGTGGCTGCTGCTCCCTAACCCATCAATTCACAGCTGGCATGCTCTATGGAGCTGTTCCAGGACAACTTTCATTGCTTATTGGTTCGTCCTGATACAGCCCCTCCTGGGAAATTCATGCTCGTCCCCTGAGGCTCCGACATGCAGAAACATCGATGGCAGCTGCAGAAAAGAAGGGCTGCGTTGAGTAGTCGAGAAGCAAGAACATAGCCAGCGCCTAGCGTCTGGGAGTCAGCAACTGCTGGACTTTTGCGATTGCCTTCACTGTGCACTGAATGTCGAGATATGTGCACGCTAAAAAAACAAGGTGGGCAAGAGGAGGAAGAGAGCACCGGCATCAGAGAGCATCTGGCATCTTCCCCTGGAAAGGGCAGTGTTTTTGGAGAGTGCAGCAAATCCGTGTTTCTGGACAAGGGAGGCATAAGTGCGCTGCGCTCCTAAGCTATCTCCCTGCTAAGACACACTGCCAAAGCTTTTCGCTATGATGCAGTCCAGTGCAGACGCACACTACGGCTCTACGGAGCTGTCCGAAGCCAAGCGCCGGTCGCCGGCGTCTTTCGGCTGAAGCAGCGCTTCGGAGCGTACGGCTGTTGTGTGCGCGAAGCAGCCGCTTCTCCTGCTCCGCGAGCCGGACAGAGCGGTAGCTTGTACGAGGGCGAAGAACGAAGCCGCAGAGCACCGGGCTTTTGCGCGCACCCTAAGGACTGCGAGAGGACCGTGGTGGCCGCTCGCCTGCCCCTTCAATTCCATTCTAGCATCCTTAGGGAAGGTGTTCCAGGACAATTTTCCTGAGTTTTGAATTCGTCCTGATGCAGCCCCTCCTGGGAAACAACTGCTCGTCGTCTGAGTCTCCGAGTGCAGAGACCTCGATGGCAACTGCAGAAATGAAGGGCTGCGTTGAGTTGTCGAGAAGCAAGAACATAGCCAGCGCCTGGTGTTTGGGAGTCAGCAGCTGCTGGACTTTTGCGATTGCTTTCACTGTGCACTGAATGCCAGGACGGCATGTGCACGTTAAAACAACGAGCTGGGCAAGAGCAGGAAGGGACCACGGGCATCAGAGAGCATCTGGCATCTTGCCCTGGAAAGAGCAGTGTTTTTGGAGTGTGCAGTAAAATCGTGTTTCTGGACAAGGGAGGCATAAGTGCGCTGCGCTCCTAAGCTATCTCCCTGCTAAGACACACTGCCAAAGCTTTTCGTTATCATGCAGGCTAGTGCAGACGCACACTACGGCTCTCCGGAGCTGTCCGAAGCCAAGCGCCGGTCGCCGGCGTCTTTCGGCTGAAGCAGCGCTTCGGAGCGTACGGCTGTTGTGTGCGCGAAGCAGCCGCTTCTCCTGCTCCGTGAGCCGGACAGAGCGGTAGCTTGTACGACGGCGAAGAACGAAGCCGCAGAGCACCGGGCTTCTGCGGGCACCCTAAGGACTGCGAGAGGACCGTGGTGGCCGCTCGCCTGCCCCTTCAATTCCATTCTAGCATCCTTAGGGAAGGTGTTCTAGGACAATTTTCCTGAGTTTTGAATTCGTCCTGATGCAGCCCCTCCTGGGAAACTCCTACTCGTCCTCTGCGTCTCCGAGTGCAGAGACCTCGATGGCAACTGCAGAAATGAAGGGCTGCGTTGAGTAGTCGAGAAGCAAGAACATAGCCAGCGCCTTGTGTTTAGGAGTCAGCAACTGCTGGACTTTTGCGATTGCCTTCACTGTGCACTGAATGTCGAGATATGTGCACGCTAAAAAAACAAGGTGGGCAAGAGGAGGAAGAGAGCACCGGCATCAGAGAGCATCTGGCATCTTCCCCTGGAAAGGGCAGTGTTTTTGGAGAGTGCAGTAAAATCGTGTTTCTGGACAAGGGAGGCATAAGTGCGCTGCGCTCCTAAGCTATCTCCCTGCTAAGACACACTGCCAAAGCTTTTCGCTATGATGCAGTCCAGTGCAGACGCACACTACGGCTCTCCGGAGCTGTCCGAAGCCAAGCGCCGGTCGCCGGCGTCTTTCGGCTGAAGCAGCGCTTCGGAGCGTACGGCTGTTGTGTGCGCGAAGCAGCCGCTTCTCCTGCTCCGCGAGCCGGACAGAGCGGTAGCTTGTACGAGGGCGAAGAACGAAGCCGCAGAGCACCGGCCTTCTGCGCGCACCCTAAGGACTGCGAGAGGACCGTGGTGGCCGCTCGCCTGCCCCTTCAATTCCCTTCTAGCATCCTTAGGGAAGGTGTTCCAGGACAATTTTCCTGAGTTTTGAATTCGTCCTGATGCAGCCCCTCCTGGGAAACAACTGCTCGTCGTCTGAGTCTCCGAGTGCAGAGACCTCGATGGCAACTGCAGAAATGAAGGGCTGCGTTGAGTTGTCGAGAAGCAAGAACATAGCCAGCGCCTGGTGTTTGGGAGTCAGCAGCTGCTGGACTTTTGCGATTGCTTTCACTGTGCACTGAATGCCAGGACGGCATGTGCACGTTAAAACAACGAGCTGGGCAAGAGCAGGAAGGGACCACGGGCATCAGAGAGCATCTGGCATCTTGCCCTGGAAAGAGCAGTGTTTTTGGAGTGTGCAGTAAAATCGTGTTTCTGGACAAGGGAGGCATAAGTGCGCTGCGCTCCTAAGCTATCTCCCTGCTAAGACACACTGCCAAAGCTTTTCGTTATCATGCAGGCTAGTGCAGACGCACACTACGGCTCTCCGGAGCTGTCCGAAGCCAAGCGCCGGTCGCCGGCGTCTTTCGGCTGAAGCAGCGCTTCGGAGCGTACGGCTGTTGTGTGCGCGAAGCAGCCGCTTCTCCTGCTCCGCGAGCCGGACAGAGCGGTAGCTTGTACGAGGGCGAAGAACGAAGCCGCAGAGCACCGGCCTTCTGCGCGCACCCTAAGGACTGCGAGAGGACCGTGGTGGCCGCTCGCCTGCCTCTTCAATTCCATTCTAGCATCCTTAGGGAAGGTGTTCCATGACAATTTTCCTGAGTTTTGAATTCGTCCTGATGCAGCCCCTCCTGGGAAACTCCTACTCGTCCTCTGAGTCTCCGAGTGCAGAGACCTCGATGGCAACTGCAGAAATGAAGGGCTGCGTTGAGTAGTCGAGAAGCAAGAACATAGCCAGCGCCTTTTGTTTGGGAGTCAGCAGCTGCTGGACTTTTGCGATTGCCTTCACTGTGCACTGAATGCCAGGACGGCATGTGCACGTTAAAACAACGAGCTGGGCAAGAGCAGTAATCGAAAGATCACGGCCGACAGAAAGCAGCTTATATATTGCCCAGGAAAGAGCAGTGTTTTTGGAGTGTGCAGTAAAATCGTGTTTCTGGACAAGGGAGGCATAAGTGTGCTGCGCTCCTAAGCTATCTCCCTGCGAGACACACTGCCAAAGCTTTTCGCTATGATGCAGTCTAGTGCAGACGCACACTACGGCTCTCCGGAGCTGTCCGACGCCAAGCGCCGCTCGCCGGCGTCTTTCGGCTGAAGCAGCGCTTCGGAGCGTACGGCTGTTGTGTGCGCGAAGCAGCCGCTTCTCCTGCTCCGGGAGCCGGACAGAGCGGTAGCTTCTACGAGGGCGAAGAACGAAGCCGCAGAGCACCGGACTTGTATGCACAGCCTACGGGCTGCTAGAGGAAGGTGGCTGCTGCTCCCTAACCCATCAATTCACAGCTGGCATGCTCTATGGAGCTGTTCCAGGACAACTTTCATTGCTTATTGGTTCGTCCTGATACAGCCCCTCCTGGGAAATTCATGCTCGTCCCCTGAGGCTCCGACATGCAGAAACATCGATGGCAGCTGCAGAAAAGAAGGGCTGCGTTGAGTTGTCGAGAAGCAAGAACATAGCCAGCGCCTAGCGTCTGGGAGTCAGCAACTGCTGGACTTTTGCGATTTCCTTCACTGTGCACTGAATGTCGAGATATGTGCACGCTAAAAAAACAAGGTGGGCAAGAGGAGGAAGAGAGCACGGGCATCAGAGAGCATCTGGCATCTTCCCCTGGAAAGGGCAGTGTTTTTGGAGACGCACACTACGGCTCTACGGAGCTGTCCGAAGCCAAGCGCCGGTGGCCGGCGTCTTTCGGCTGAAGCAGCGCTTCGGAGCGTACGGCTGTTGTGTGCGCGAAGCAGCCGCTTCTCCTGCTCCGGGAGCCGGACAGAGCGGTAGCTTGTACGACGGCGAAGAACGAAGCCGCAGAGCACCGGCCTTCTGCGCGCACCCTAAGGACTGCGAGAGGACCGTGGTGGCCGCTCGCCTGCCCCTTCAATTCCATTCTAGCATCCTTAGGGAAGGTGTTCCAGGACAATTTTCCTGAGTTTTGAATTCGTCCTGATGCAGCCCCTCCTGGGAAACAACTGCTCGTCGTCTGAGTCTCCGAGTGCAGAGACCTCGATGGCAACTGCAGAAATGAAGGGCTGCGTTGAGTTGTCGAGAAGCAAGAACATAGCCAGCGCCTTGTGTTTGGGAGTCAGCAGCACCTGGACTTTTGCGATTGCTTTCACAGTGCACTGAATGCCAGGACGGCATGTGCACGTTAAAACAACGAGCTGGGCAAGAGCAGGAAGGGAGCACGGGCATCAGAGAGCATCTGGCATCTTGCCCTGGAAAGAGCAGTGTTTTTGGAGTGTGCAGTAAAATCGTGTTTCTGGACAAGGGAGGCATAAGTGCGCTGCGCTCCTAAGCTATCTCCCTGCTAAGACACACTGCCAAAGCTTTTCGCTATAGTGCAGTCTAGTGCAGACGCACACTACGGCTCTCCGGAGCTGTCCAACGCCAAGCGCCGGTCGCCGGCGTCTTTCGGCTGAAGCAGCGCTTCGGAGCGTACGGCTGTTGTGTGCGCGAAGCAGCCGCTTCTCCTGCTCCGTGAGCCGGACAGAGCGGTAGCTTGTACGAGGGCGAAGAACGAAGCCGCAGAGCACCGGCCTTCTGCGCGCACCCTAAGGACTGCGAGAGGACCGTGGTGGCCGCTCGCCTGCCCCTTCTAATTCCATTCTAGCATCCTTAGGGAAGGTGTTCTAGGACAATTTTCCTGAGTTTTGAATTCGTCCTGATGCAGCCCCTCCTGGGAAACTCCTACTCGTCCTCTGCGTCTCCGAGTGCAGAGACCTCGATGGCAACTGCAGAAATGAAGGGCTGCGTTGAGTAGTCGAGAAGCAAGAACATAGCCAGCGCCTTGTGTTTGGGAGTCAGCAGCACCTGGACTTTTGCGATTGCTTTCACTGTGCACTGAATGCCAGGACGGCATGTGCACGTTAAAACAACGAGCTGAGCAAGAGTCCCCGAAAGATCACGGCCGTCAGAAAGCAGCTTATATATTGCCCAGGAAAGAGCAGTGTTTTTGGAGTGTGCAGTAAAATCGTGTTTCTGGACAAGGGAGGCATAAGTGCGCTGCGCTCCTAAGCTATCTCCCTGCGAGACACACTGGCAAAGCTTTTCGCTATAGTGCAGTCTAGTGCAGACGGACACTGCGGCTCTCCGGAGCTGTCCGAAGCGAAGCGCCGGTCGCCGGCGTCTTTCGGCTGAAGCAGCGCTTCGGGGCGTACGGCTGCCGCTCCGCTGTTGTGTGCGCGAGGCAGCCGCTTCTCCTGCTCCGTGAGCCGGACAGAGCGGTAGCTTGTACGAGGGCGAAGAACGAAGCCGCAGGGAGACGACATTGTGTGTACAGTCTTGGGACTGCTAGATGACAGTGGCTAAAGCTCCCTGCCTTTTCAATGCACTGCTGCCATGCTTTATTGAAGGCGTTCCGAGACAACTTTCCTGGGTTTTGACTTCGTCCTGATGAAGCCCCTGTTGGGAAATTCGTTTGGGAGTCAGCAGCTGCTGGACTTTTGCGATTGCCTTCACTGTGCACTGAATGCCAGGACGGCATGTGCACGTTAAAACAACGAGCTGGGCAAGAGCAGGAAGGGGCCACGGGCATCAAGAGAGCATCTGACGTCTTGCCCTGGAAAGAGCAGTGTTTTTGGAGTGTGCAGTAAAATCGTGTTTCTGGACAAGGGAGGCATAAGTGCGCTGCGCTCCTAAGTTATCTCCCTGCGAGACAGACTGGCAAAGCTTTTCGTTATCATGCAGTCTAGTGCAGACACACACTACGGCTCTCCGGAGCTGTCCGAAGCCAAGCGCCGGTCGCCGGCGTCTTTCGGCTGAAGCAGCGCTTCGGAGCGTACGGCTGTTGTGTGCGCGAAGCAGCCGCTTCTCCTGCTCCGCGAGCCGGACAGAGCGGTAGCTTGTACGAGGGCGAAGAACGAAGCCGCAGAGCACCGGCCTTCTGCGGGCACCCTAAGGACTGCGAGAGGACCGTGGTGGCCGCTCGCCTGCCTCTTCAATTCCATTCTAGCATCCTTATGGAAGGTGTTCCATGACAATTTTCCTGAGTTTTGAATTCGTCCTGATGCAGCCCCTCCTGGGAAACTCCTACTCGTCCTCTGAGTCTCCGAGTGCAGAGACCTCGATGGCAACTGCAGAAATGAAGGGCTGCGTTGAGTAGTCGAGAAGCAAGAACATAGCCAGCGCCTTTTGTTTGGGAGTCAGCAGCTGCTGGACTTTTGCGATTGCCTTCACTGTGCACTGAATGCCAGGACGGCATGTGCACGTTAAAACAACGAGCTGGGCAAGAGCAGTAATCGAAAGATCACGGCCGACAGAAAGCAGCTTATATATTGCCCAGGAAAGAGCAGTGTTTTTGGAGTGTGCAGTAAAATCGTGTTTCTGGACAAGGGAGGCATAAGTGTGCTGCGCTCCTAAGCTATCTCCCTGCGAGACACACTGCCAAAGCTTTTCGCTATGATGCAGTCTAGTGCAGACGCACACTACGGCTCTCCGGAGCTGTCAGAAGCCAAGCGCCGCTCGCCGGCGTCTTTCGGCTGAAGCAGCGCTTCGGAGCGTACGGCTGTTGTGTGCGCGAAGCAGCCGCTTCTCCTGCTCCGGGAGCCGGACAGAGCGGTAGCTTGTACGACGGCGAAGAACGAAGCCGCAGAGCACCGGACTTGTGTGCACAGCCTACGGGCTGCTAGAGGAAGGTGGCTGCTGCTCCCTAACCCATCAATTCACAGCTGGCATGCTCTATGGAGCTGTTCCAGGACAACTTTCATTGCTTATTGGTTCGTCCTGATACAGCCCCTCCTGGGAAATTCATGCTCGTCCCCTGAGGCTCCGACATGCAGAAACATCGATGGCAGCTGCAGAAAAGAAGGGCTGCGTTGAGTTGTCGAGAAGCAAGAACATAGCCAGCGCCTAGCGTCTGGGAGTCAGCAACTGCTGGACTTTTGCGATTGCCTTCACTGTGCACTGAATGTCGAGATATGTGCACGCTAAAAAAACAAGGTGGGCAAGAGGAGGAAGAGAGCACGGGCATCAGAGAGCATCTGGCATCTTCCCCTGGAAAGGGCAGTGTTTTTGGAGACGCACACTACGGCTCTACGGAGCTGTCCGAAGCCAAGCGCCGGTGGCCGGCGTCTTTCGGCTGAAGCAGCGCTTCGGAGCGTACGGCTGTTGTGTGCGCGAAGCAGCCGCTTCTCCTGCTCCGCGAGCCGGACAGAGCGGTAGCTTGTACGACGGCGAAGAACGAAGCCGCAGAGCACCGGCCTTCTGCGCGCACCCTAAGGACTGCGAGAGGACCGTGGTGGCCGCTCGCCTGCCCCTTCAATTCCATTCTAGCATCCTTAGGGAAGGTGTTCCAGGACAATTTTCCTGAGTTTTGAATTCGTCCTGATGCAGCCCCTCCTGGGAAACAACTGCTCGTCGTCTGAGTCTCCGAGTGCAGAGACCTCGATGGCAACTGCATAAATGAAGGGCTGCGTTGAGTTGTCGAGAAGCAAGAACATAGCCAGCGCCTTGTGTTTGGGAGTCAGCAGCACCTGGACTTTTGCGATTGCTTTCACTGTGCACTGAATGCCAGGACGGCATGTGCACGTTAAAACAACGAGCTGGGCAAGAGCAGGAAGGGACCACGGGCATCAGAGAGCATCTGGCATCTTGCCCTGGAAAGAGCAGTGTTTTTGGAGTGTGCAGTAAAATCGTGTTTCTGGACAAGGGAGGCATAAGTGCGCTGCGCTCCTAAGCTATCTCCCTGCTAAGACACACTGGCAAAGCTTTTCGCTATAGTGCAGTCTAGTGCAGACGCACACTACGGCTCTCCGGAGCTGTCCGACGCCAAGCGCCGGTCGCCGGCGTCTTTCGGCTGAAGCAGCGCTTCGGAGCGTACGGCTGTTGTGTGCGCGAGGCAGCCGCTTCTCCTGCTCCGGGAGCCGGACAGAGCGGTAGCTTGTACGACGGCGAAGAACGAAGCCGCAGAGCACCGGACTTGTGTGCACAGCCTACGGGCTGCTAGAGGAAGGTGGCTGCTGCTCCCTAACCCATCAATTCACAGCTGGCATGCTCTATGGAGCTGTTCCAGGACAACTTTCATTGCTTATTGGTTCGTCCTGATACAGCCCCTCCTGGGAAATTCATGCTCGTCCCCTGAGGCTCCGACATGCAGAAACATCGATGGCAGCTGCAGAAAAGAAGGGCTGCGTTGAGTTGTCGAGAAGCAAGAACATAGCCAGCGCCTAGCGTCTGGGAGTCAGCAACTGCTGGACTTTTGCGATTGCCTTCACTGTGCACTGAATGTCGAGATATGTGCACGCTAAAAAAACAAGGTGGGCAAGAGGAGGAAGAGAGCACGGGCATCAGAGAGCATCTGGCATCTTCCCCTGGAAAGGGCAGTGTTTTTGGAGACGCACACTACGGCTCTCCGGAGCTGTCCGACGCCAAGCGCCGGTGGCCGGCGTCTTTCGGCTGAAGCAGCGCTTCGGAGCGTACGGCTGTTGTGTGCGCGAAGCAGCCGCTTCTCCTGCTCCGCGAGCCGGACAGAGCGGTAGCTTGTACGACGGCGAAGAACGAAGCCGCAGAGCACCGGCCTTCTGCGCGCACCCTAAGGACTGCGAGAGGACCGTGGTGGCCGCTCGCCTGCCCCTTCAATTCCATTCTAGCATCCTTAGGGAAGGTGTTCCAGGACAATTTTCCTGAGTTTTGAATTCGTCCTGATGCAGCCCCTCCTGGGAAACAACTGCTCGTCGTCTGAGTCTCCGAGTGCAGAGACCTCGATGGCAACTGCATAAATGAAGGGCTGCGTTGAGTTGTCGAGAAGCAAGAACATAGCCAGCGCCTTGTGTTTGGGAGTCAGCAGCACCTGGACTTTTGCGATTGCTTTCACAGTGCACTGAATGCCAGGACGGCATGTGCACGTTAAAACAACGAGCTGGGCAAGAGCAGGAAGGGACCACGGGCATCAGAGAGCATCTGGCATCTTGCCCTGGAAAGAGCAGTGTTTTTGGAGTGTGCAGTAAAATCGTGTTTCTGGACAAGGGAGGCATAAGTGCGCTGCGCTCCTAAGCTATCTCCCTGCTAAGACACACTGGCAAAGCTTTTCGCTATAGTGCAGTCTAGTGCAGACGCACACTACGGCTCTCCGGAGCTGTCCGACGCCAAGCGCCGGTCGCCGGCGTCTTTCGGCTGAAGCAGCGCTTCGGAGCGTACGGCTGTTGTGTGCGCGAAGCAGCCGCTTCTCCTGCTCCGGGAGCCGGACAGAGCGGTAGCTTGTACGAGGGCGAAGAACGAAGCCGCAGAGCACCGGACTTGTGTGCACAGCCTACGGGCTGCTAGAGGAAGGTGGCTGCTGCTCCCTAACCCATCAATTCACAGCTGGCATGCTCTATGGAGCTGTTCCAGGACAACTTTCATTGCTTATTGGTTCGTCCTGATACAGCCCCTCCTGGGAAATTCATGCTCGTCCCCTGAGGCTCCGACATGCAGAAACATCGATGGCAGCTGCAGAAAAGAAGGGCTGCGTTGAGTTGTCGAGAAGCAAGAACATAGCCAGCGCCTAGCGTCTGGGAGTCAGCAACTGCTGGACTTTTGCGATTGCCTTCACTGTGCACTGAATGTCGAGATATGTGCACGCTAAAAAAACAAGGTGGGCAAGAGGAGGAAGAGAGCACGGGCATCAGAGAGCATCTGGCATCTTCCCCTGGAAAGGGCAGTGTTTTTGGAGACGCACACTACGGCTCTACGGAGCTGTCCGAAGCCAAGCGCCGGTGGCCGGCGTCTTTCGGCTGAAGCAGCGCTTCGGAGCGTACGGCTGTTGTGTGCGCGAAGCAGCCGCTTCTCCTGCTCCGCGAGCCGGACAGAGCGGTAGCTTGTACGACGGCGAAGAACGAAGCCGCAGAGCACCGGCCTTCTGCGCGCACCCTAAGGACTGCGAGAGGACCGTGGTGGCCGCTCGCCTGCCCCTTCAATTCCATTCTAGCATCCTTAGGGAAGGTGTTCCAGGACAATTTTCCTGAGTTTTGAATTCGTCCTGATGCAGCCCCTCCTGGGAAACAACTGCTCGTCGTCTGAGTCTCCGAGTGCAGAGACCTCGATGGCAACTGCATAAATGAAGGGCTGCGTTGAGTTGTCGAGAAGCAAGAACATAGCCAGCGCCTTGTGTTTGGGAGTCAGCAGCACCTGGACTTTTGCGATTGCTTTCACTGTGCACTGAATGCCAGGACGGCATGTGCACGTTAAAACAACGAGCTGGGCAAGAGTAATCGAAAGATCACGGCCGTCAGAAAGCAGCTTATATATTGCCCAGGAAAGAGCAGTGTTTTTGGAGTGTGCAGTAAAATCGTGTTTCTGGACAAGGGAGGCATAAGTGCGCTGCGCTCCTAAGCTATCTCCCTGCGAGACACACTGCCAAAGCTTTTCGCTATAGTGCAGTCTAGTGCAGACGGACACTGCGGCTCTCCGGAGCTGTCCGAAGCGAAGCGCCGCTCGCCGGCGTCTTTCGGCTGAAGCAGCGCTTCGGGGCGTACGGCTGCCGCTCCGCTGTTGTGTGCGCGAGGCAGCCGCTTCTCCTGCTCCGTGAGCCGGACAGAGCGGTAGCTTGTACGAGGGCGAAGAACGAAGCCGCAGGGAGACGACATTGTGTGTACAGTCTTGGGACTGCTAGATGACAGTGGCTAAAGCTCCCTGCCTTTTCAATGCACTGCTGCCATGCTTTATTGAAGGCGTTCCGAGACAACTTTCCTGGGTTTTGACTTCGTCCTGATGAAGCCCCTGTTGGGAAATTCGTTTGGGAGTCAGCAGCTGCTGGACTTTTGCGATTGCCTTCACTGTGCACTGAATGCCAGGACGGCATGTGCACGTTAAAACAACGAGCTGGGCAAGAGCAGGAAGGGGCCACGGGCATCAAGAGAGCATCTGACGTCTTGCCCTGGAAAGAGCAGTGTTTTTGGAGTGTGCAGTAAAATCGTGTTTCTGGACAAGGGAGGCATAAGTGCGCTGCGCTCCTAAGTTATCTCCCTGCGAGACAGACTGGCAAAGCTTTTCGTTATCATGCAGTCTAGTGCAGACGCACACTACGGCTCTCCGGAGCTGTCCGAAGCCAAGCGCCGGTCGCCGGCGTCTTTCGGCTGAAGCAGCGCTTCGGAGCGTACGGCTGTTGTGTGCGCGAAGCAGCCGCTTCTCCTGCTCCGTGAGCCGGACAGAGCGGTAGCTTGTACGACGGCGAAGAACGAAGCCGCAGAGCACCGGCCTTCTGCGCGCACCCTAAGGACTGCGAGAGGACCGTGGTGGCCGCTCGCCTGCCTCTTCAATTCCATTCTAGCATCCTTAGGGAAGGTGTTCCATGACAATTTTCCTGAGTTTTGAATTCGTCCTGATGCAGCCCCTCCTGGGAAACTCCTACTCGTCCTCTGAGTCTCCGAGTGCAGAGACCTCGATGGCAACTGCAGAAATGAAGGGCTGCGTTGAGTAGTCGAGAAGCAAGAACATAGCCAGCGCCTTTTGTTTGGGAGTCAGCAGCTGCTGGACTTTTGCGATTGCCTTCACTGTGCACTGAATGCCAGGACGGCATGTGCACGTTAAAACAACGAGCTGGGCAAGAGCAGTAATCAAAAGATCACGGCCGACAGAAAGCAGCTTATATATTGCCCAGGAAAGAGCAGTGTTTTTGGAGTGTGCAGTAAAATCGTGTTTCTGGACAAGGGAGGCATAAGTGCGCTGCGCTCCTAAGCTATCTCCCTGCGAGACACACTGCCAAAGCTTTTCGCTATAGTGCAGTCTAGTGCAGACGGACACTGCGGCTCTCCGGAGCTGTCCGAAGCGAAGCGCCGCTCGCCGGCGTCTTTCGGCTGAAGCAGCGCTTCGGAGCGTACGGCTGTTGTGTGCGCGAAGCAGCCGCTTCTCCTGCTCCGGGAGCCGGACAGAGCGGTAGCTTCTACGAGGGCGAAGAACGAAGCCGCAGAGCACCGGACTTGTGTGCACAGCCTACGGGCTGCTAGAGGAAGGTGGCTGCTGCTCCCTAACCCATCAATTCACAGCTGGCATGCTCTATGGAGCTGTTCCAGGACAACTTTCATTGCTTATTGGTTCGTCCTGATACAGCCCCTCCTGGGAAATTCATGCTCGTCCCCTGAGGCTCCGACATGCAGAAACATCGATGGCAGCTGCAGAAAAGAAGGGCTGCGTTGAGTTGTCGAGAAGCAAGAACATAGCCAGCGCCTAGCGTCTGGGAGTCAGCAACTGCTGGACTTTTGCGATTGCCTTCACTGTGCACTGAATGTCGAGATATGTGCACGCTAAAAAAACAAGGTGGGCAAGAGGAGGAAGAGAGCACGGGCATCAGAGAGCATCTGGCATCTTCCCCTGGAAAGGGCAGTGTTTTTGGAGACGCACACTACGGCTCTCCGGAGCTGTCCGAAGCCAAGCGCCGGTGGCCGGCGTCTTTCGGCTGAAGCAGCGCTTCGGAGCGTACGGCTGTTGTGTGCGCGAAGCAGCCGCTTCTCCTGCTCCGGGAGCCGGACAGAGCGGTAGCTTGTACGACGGCGAAGAACGAAGCCGCAGAGCACCGGCCTTCTGCGCGCACCCTAAGGACTGCTAGAGGACCGTGGTGGCCGCTCGCCTGCCCCTTCAATTCCATTCTAGCATCCTTAGGGAAGGTGTTCCAGGACAATTTTCCTGAGTTTTGAATTCGTCCTGATGCAGCCCCTCCTGGGAAACAACTGCTCGTCGTCTGAGTCTCCGAGTGCAGAGACCTCGATGGCAACTGCAGAAATGAAGGGCTGCGTTGAGTTGTCGAGAAGCAAGAACATAGCCAGCGCCTTGTGTTTGGGAGTCAGCAGCACCTGGACTTTTGCGATTGCTTTCACTGTGCACTGAATGCCAGGACGGCATGTGCACGTTAAAACAACGAGCTGGGCAAGAGCAGGAAGGGAGCACGGGCATCAGAGAGCATCTGGCATCTTGCCCTGGAAAGAGCAGTGTTTTTGGAGTGTGCAGTAAAATCGTGTTTCTGGACAAGGGAGGCATAAGTGCGCTGCGCTCCTAAGCTATCTCCCTGCTAAGACACACTGCCAAAGCTTTTCGCTATAGTGCAGTCTAGTGCAGACGCACACTACGGCTCTCCGGAGCTGTCCGACGCCAAGCGCCGGTCGCCGGCGTCTTTCGGCTGAAGCAGCGCTTCGGAGCGTACGGCTGTTGTGTGCGCGAAGCAGCCGCTTCTCCTGCTCCGTGAGCCGGACAGAGCGGTAGCTTGTACGAGGGCGAAGAACGAAGCCGCAGAGCACCGGCCTTCTGCGCGCACCCTAAGGACTGCGAGAGGACCGTGGTGGCCGCTCGCCTGCCCCTTCTAATTCCATTCTAGCATCCTTAGGGAAGGTGTTCTAGGACAATTTTCCTGAGTTTTGAATTCGTCCTGATGCAGCCCCTCCTGGGAAACTCCTACTCGTCCTCTGCGTCTCCGAGTGCAGAGACCTCGATGGCAACTGCAGAAATGAAGGGCTGCGTTGAGTAGTCGAGAAGCAAGAACATAGCCAGCGCCTTGTGTTTGGGAGTCAGCAGCACCTGGACTTTTGCGATTGCTTTCACTGTGCACTGAATGCCAGGACGGCATGTGCACGTTAAAACAACGAGCTGAGCAAGAGTCCCCGAAAGATCACGGCCGTCAGAAAGCAGCTTATATATTGCCCAGGAAAGAGCAGTGTTTTTGGAGTGTGCAGTAAAATCGTGTTTCTGGACAAGGGAGGCATAAGTGCGCTGCGCTCCTAAGCTATCTCCCTGCGAGACACACTGCCAAAGCTTTTCGCTATAGTGCAGTCTAGTGCAGACGGACACTGCGGCTCTCCGGAGCTGTCCGAAGCGAAGCGCCGCTCGCCGGCGTCTTTCGGCTGAAGCAGCGCTTCGGGGCGTACGGCTGCCGCTCCGCTGTTGTGTGCGCGAGGCAGCCGCTTCTCCTGCTCCGTGAGCCGGACAGAGCGGTAGCTTGTACGAGGGCGAAGAACGAAGCCGCAGGGAGACGACATTGTGTGTACAGTCTTGGGACTGCTAGATGACAGTGGCTAAAGCTCCCTGCCTTTTCAATGCACTGCTGCCATGCTTTATTGAAGGCGTTCCGAGACAACTTTCCTGGGTTTTGACTTCGTCCTGATGAAGCCCCTGTTGGGAAATTCGTTTGGGAGTCAGCAGCTGCTGGACTTTTGCGATTGCCTTCACTGTGCACTGAATGCCAGGACGGCATGTGCACGTTAAAACAACGAGCTGGGCAAGAGCAGGAAGGGGCCACGGGCATCAAGAGAGCATCTGACGTCTTGCCCTGGAAAGAGCAGTGTTTTTGGAGTGTGCAGTAAAATCGTGTTTCTGGACAAGGGAGGCATAAGTGCGCTGCGCTCCTAAGTTATCTCCCTGCGAGACAGACTGGCAAAGCTTTTCGTTATCATGCAGTCTAGTGCAGACGCACACTACGGCTCTCCGGAGCTGTCCGAAGCCAAGCGCCGGTCGCCGGCGTCTTTCGGCTGAAGCAGCGCTTCGGAGCGTACGGCTGTTGTGTGCGCGAAGCAGCCGCTTCTCCTGCTCCGCGAGCCGGACAGAGCGGTAGCTTGTACGAGGGCGAAGAACGAAGCCGCAGAGCACCGGCCTTCTGCGGGCACCCTAAGGACTGCGAGAGGACCGTGGTGGCCGCTCGCCTGCCTCTTCAATTCCATTCTAGCATCCTTATGGAAGGTGTTCCATGACAATTTTCCTGAGTTTTGAATTCGTCCTGATGCAGCCCCTCCTGGGAAACTCCTACTCGTCCTCTGAGTCTCCGAGTGCAGAGACCTCGATGGCAACTGCAGAAATGAAGGGCTGCGTTGAGTAGTCGAGAAGCAAGAACATAGCCAGCGCCTTTTGTTTGGGAGTCAGCAGCTGCTGGACTTTTGCGATTGCCTTCACTGTGCACTGAATGCCAGGACGGCATGTGCACGTTAAAACAACGAGCTGGGCAAGAGCAGTAATCGAAAGATCACGGCCGACAGAAAGCAGCTTATATATTGCCCAGGAAAGAGCAGTGTTTTTGGAGTGTGCAGTAAAATCGTGTTTCTGGACAAGGGAGGCATAAGTGTGCTGCGCTCCTAAGCTATCTCCCTGCGAGACACACTGCCAAAGCTTTTCGCTATGATGCAGTCTAGTGCAGACGCACACTACGGCTCTCCGGAGCTGTCAGAAGCCAAGCGCCGCTCGCCGGCGTCTTTCGGCTGAAGCAGCGCTTCGGAGCGTACGGCTGTTGTGTGCGCGAAGCAGCCGCTTCTCCTGCTCCGGGAGCCGGACAGAGCGGTAGCTTGTACGACGGCGAAGAACGAAGCCGCAGAGCACCGGACTTGTGTGCACAGCCTACGGGCTGCTAGAGGAAGGTGGCTGCTGCTCCCTAACCCATCAATTCACAGCTGGCATGCTCTATGGAGCTGTTCCAGGACAACTTTCATTGCTTATTGGTTCGTCCTGATACAGCCCCTCCTGGGAAATTCATGCTCGTCCCCTGAGGCTCCGACATGCAGAAACATCGATGGCAGCTGCAGAAAAGAAGGGCTGCGTTGAGTTGTCGAGAAGCAAGAACATAGCCAGCGCCTAGCGTCTGGGAGTCAGCAACTGCTGGACTTTTGCGATTGCCTTCACTGTGCACTGAATGTCGAGATATGTGCACGCTAAAAAAACAAGGTGGGCAAGAGGAGGAAGAGAGCACGGGCATCAGAGAGCATCTGGCATCTTCCCCTGGAAAGGGCAGTGTTTTTGGAGACGCACACTACGGCTCTACGGAGCTGTCCGAAGCCAAGCGCCGGTGGCCGGCGTCTTTCGGCTGAAGCAGCGCTTCGGAGCGTACGGCTGTTGTGTGCGCGAAGCAGCCGCTTCTCCTGCTCCGCGAGCCGGACAGAGCGGTAGCTTGTACGACGGCGAAGAACGAAGCCGCAGAGCACCGGCCTTCTGCGCGCACCCTAAGGACTGCGAGAGGACCGTGGTGGCCGCTCGCCTGCCCCTTCAATTCCATTCTAGCATCCTTAGGGAAGGTGTTCCAGGACAATTTTCCTGAGTTTTGAATTCGTCCTGATGCAGCCCCTCCTGGGAAACAACTGCTCGTCGTCTGAGTCTCCGAGTGCAGAGACCTCGATGGCAACTGCATAAATGAAGGGCTGCGTTGAGTTGTCGAGAAGCAAGAACATAGCCAGCGCCTTGTGTTTGGGAGTCAGCAGCACCTGGACTTTTGCGATTGCTTTCACAGTGCACTGAATGCCAGGACGGCATGTGCACGTTAAAACAACGAGCTGGGCAAGAGCAGGAAGGGACCACGGGCATCAGAGAGCATCTGGCATCTTGCCCTGGAAAGAGCAGTGTTTTTGGAGTGTGCAGTAAAATCGTGTTTCTGGACAAGGGAGGCATAAGTGCGCTGCGCTCCTAAGCTATCTCCCTGCTAAGACACACTGCCAAAGCTTTTCGCTATAGTGCAGTCTAGTGCAGACGCACACTACGGCTCTCCGGAGCTGTCCGACGCCAAGCGCCGGTCGCCGGCGTCTTTCGGCTGAAGCAGCGCTTCGGAGCGTACGGCTGTTGTGTGCGCGAAGCAGCCGCTTCTCCTGCTCCGCGAGCCGGACAGAGCGGTAGCTTGTACGAGGGCGAAGAACGAAGCCGCAGAGCACCGGGCTTCTGCGGGCACCCTAAGGACTGCGAGAGGACCGTGGTGGCCGCTCGCCTGCCTCTTCAATTCCATTCTAGCATCCTTAGGGAAGGTGTTCCATGACAATTTTCCTGAGTTTTGAATTCGTCCTGATGCAGCCCCTCCTGGGAAACTCCTACTCGTCCTCTGAGTCTCCGAGTGCAGAGACCTCGATGGCAACTGCAGAAATGAAGGGCTGCGTTGAGTAGTCGAGAAGCAAGAACATAGCCAGCGCCTTTTGTTTGGGAGTCAGCAGCTGCTGGACTTTTGCGATTGCCTTCACTGTGCACTGAATGCCAGGACGGCATGTGCACGTTAAAACAACGAGCTGGGCAAGAGCAGTAATCAAAAGATCACGGCCGACAGAAAGCAGCTTATATATTGCCCAGGAAAGAGCAGTGTTTTTGGAGTGTGCAGTAAAATCGTGTTTCTGGACAAGGGAGGCATAAGTGCGCTGCGCTCCTAAGCTATCTCCCTGCGAGACACACTGCCAAAGCTTTTCGCTATAGTGCAGTCTAGTGCAGACGGACACTGCGGCTCTCCGGAGCTGTCCGAAGCGAAGCGCCGCTCGCCGGCGTCTTTCGGCTGAAGCAGCGCTTCGGAGCGTACGGCTGTTGTGTGCGCGAAGCAGCCGCTTCTCCTGCTCCGGGAGCCGGACAGAGCGGTAGCTTCTACGAGGGCGAAGAACGAAGCCGCAGAGCACCGGACTTGTGTGCACAGCCTACGGGCTGCTAGAGGAAGGTGGCTGCTGCTCCCTAACCCATCAATTCACAGCTGGCATGCTCTATGGAGCTGTTCCAGGACAACTTTCATTGCTTATTGGTTCGTCCTGATACAGCCCCTCCTGGGAAATTCATGCTCGTCCCCTGAGGCTCCGACATGCAGAAACATCGATGGCAGCTGCAGAAAAGAAGGGCTGCGTTGAGTTGTCGAGAAGCAAGAACATAGCCAGCGCCTAGCGTCTGGGAGTCAGCAACTGCTGGACTTTTGCGATTGCCTTCACTGTGCACTGAATGTCGAGATATGTGCACGCTAAAAAAACAAGGTGGGCAAGAGGAGGAAGAGAGCACGGGCATCAGAGAGCATCTGGCATCTTCCCCTGGAAAGGGCAGTGTTTTTGGAGACGCACACTACGGCTCTACGGAGCTGTCCGAAGCCAAGCGCCGGTGGCCGGCGTCTTTCGGCTGAAGCAGCGCTTCGGAGCGTACGGCTGTTGTGTGCGCGAAGCAGCCGCTTCTCCTGCTCCGCGAGCCGGACAGAGCGGTAGCTTGTACGACGGCGAAGAACGAAGCCGCAGAGCACCGGCCTTCTGCGCGCACCCTAAGGACTGCTAGAGGACCGTGGTGGCCGCTCGCCTGCCCCTTCAATTCCATTCTAGCATCCTTAGGGAAGGTGTTCCAGGACAATTTTCCTGAGTTTTGAATTCGTCCTGATGCAGCCCCTCCTGGGAAACAACTGCTCGTCGTCTGAGTCTCCGAGTGCAGAGACCTCGATGGCAACTGCAGAAATGAAGGGCTGCGTTGAGTTGTCGAGAAGCAAGAACATAGCCAGCGCCTTGTGTTTGGGAGTCAGCAGCACCTGGACTTTTGCGATTGCTTTCACAGTGCACTGAATGCCAGGACGGCATGTGCACGTTAAAACAACGAGCTGGGCAAGAGCAGGAAGGGAGCACGGGCATCAGAGAGCATCTGGCATCTTGCCCTGGAAAGAGCAGTGTTTTTGGAGTGTGCAGTAAAATCGTGTTTCTGGACAAGGGAGGCATAAGTGCGCTGCGCTCCTAAGCTATCTCCCTGCTAAGACACACTGCCAAAGCTTTTCGCTATAGTGCAGTCTAGTGCAGACGCACACTACGGCTCTCCGGAGCTGTCCGACGCCAAGCGCCGGTCGCCGGCGTCTTTCGGCTGAAGCAGCGCTTCGGAGCGTACGGCTGTTGTGTGCGCGAAGCAGCCGCTTCTCCTGCTCCGTGAGCCGGACAGAGCGGTAGCTTGTACGAGGGCGAAGAACGAAGCCGCAGAGCACCGGCCTTCTGCGCGCACCCTAAGGACTGCGAGAGGACCGTGGTGGCCGCTCGCCTGCCCCTTCTAATTCCATTCTAGCATCCTTAGGGAAGGTGTTCTAGGACAATTTTCCTGAGTTTTGAATTCGTCCTGATGCAGCCCCTCCTGGGAAACTCCTACTCGTCCTCTGCGTCTCCGAGTGCAGAGACCTCGATGGCAACTGCAGAAATGAAGGGCTGCGTTGAGTAGTCGAGAAGCAAGAACATAGCCAGCGCCTTGTGTTTGGGAGTCAGCAGCACCTGGACTTTTGCGATTGCTTTCACTGTGCACTGAATGCCAGGACGGCATGTGCACGTTAAAACAACGAGCTGAGCAAGAGTCCCCGAAAGATCACGGCCGTCAGAAAGCAGCTTATATATTGCCCAGGAAAGAGCAGTGTTTTTGGAGTGTGCAGTAAAATCGTGTTTCTGGACAAGGGAGGCATAAGTGCGCTGCGCTCCTAAGCTATCTCCCTGCGAGACACACTGGCAAAGCTTTTCGCTATAGTGCAGTCTAGTGCAGACGGACACTGCGGCTCTCCGGAGCTGTCCGAAGCGAAGCGCCGGTCGCCGGCGTCTTTCGGCTGAAGCAGCGCTTCGGGGCGTACGGCTGCCGCTCCGCTGTTGTGTGCGCGAGGCAGCCGCTTCTCCTGCTCCGTGAGCCGGACAGAGCGGTAGCTTGTACGAGGGCGAAGAACGAAGCCGCAGGGAGACGACATTGTGTGTACAGTCTTGGGACTGCTAGATGACAGTGGCTAAAGCTCCCTGCCTTTTCAATGCACTGCTGCCATGCTTTATTGAAGGCGTTCCGAGACAACTTTCCTGGGTTTTGACTTCGTCCTGATGAAGCCCCTGTTGGGAAATTCGTTTGGGAGTCAGCAGCTGCTGGACTTTTGCGATTGCCTTCACTGTGCACTGAATGCCAGGACGGCATGTGCACGTTAAAACAACGAGCTGGGCAAGAGCAGGAAGGGGCCACGGGCATCAAGAGAGCATCTGACGTCTTGCCCTGGAAAGAGCAGTGTTTTTGGAGTGTGCAGTAAAATCGTGTTTCTGGACAAGGGAGGCATAAGTGCGCTGCGCTCCTAAGTTATCTCCCTGCGAGACAGACTGGCAAAGCTTTTCGTTATCATGCAGTCTAGTGCAGACGCACACTACGGCTCTCCGGAGCTGTCCGAAGCCAAGCGCCGGTCGCCGGCGTCTTTCGGCTGAAGCAGCGCTTCGGAGCGTACGGCTGTTGTGTGCGCGAAGCAGCCGCTTCTCCTGCTCCGCGAGCCGGACAGAGCGGTAGCTTGTACGAGGGCGAAGAACGAAGCCGCAGAGCACCGGCCTTCTGCGGGCACCCTAAGGACTGCGAGAGGACCGTGGTGGCCGCTCGCCTGCCTCTTCAATTCCATTCTAGCATCCTTATGGAAGGTGTTCCATGACAATTTTCCTGAGTTTTGAATTCGTCCTGATGCAGCCCCTCCTGGGAAACTCCTACTCGTCCTCTGAGTCTCCGAGTGCAGAGACCTCGATGGCAACTGCAGAAATGAAGGGCTGCGTTGAGTAGTCGAGAAGCAAGAACATAGCCAGCGCCTTTTGTTTGGGAGTCAGCAGCTGCTGGACTTTTGCGATTGCCTTCACTGTGCACTGAATGCCAGGACGGCATGTGCACGTTAAAACAACGAGCTGGGCAAGAGCAGTAATCGAAAGATCACGGCCGACAGAAAGCAGCTTATATATTGCCCAGGAAAGAGCAGTGTTTTTGGAGTGTGCAGTAAAATCGTGTTTCTGGACAAGGGAGGCATAAGTGTGCTGCGCTCCTAAGCTATCTCCCTGCGAGACACACTGCCAAAGCTTTTCGCTATGATGCAGTCTAGTGCAGACGCACACTACGGCTCTCCGGAGCTGTCAGAAGCCAAGCGCCGCTCGCCGGCGTCTTTCGGCTGAAGCAGCGCTTCGGAGCGTACGGCTGTTGTGTGCGCGAAGCAGCCGCTTCTCCTGCTCCGCGAGCCGGACAGAGCGGTAGCTTGTACGACGGCGAAGAACGAAGCCGCAGAGCACCGGACTTGTGTGCACAGCCTACGGGCTGCTAGAGGAAGGTGGCTGCTGCTCCCTAACCCATCAATTCACAGCTGGCATGCTCTATGGAGCTGTTCCAGGACAACTTTCATTGCTTATTGGTTCGTCCTGATACAGCCCCTCCTGGGAAATTCATGCTCGTCCCCTGAGGCTCCGACATGCAGAAACATCGATGGCAGCTGCAGAAAAGAAGGGCTGCGTTGAGTTGTCGAGAAGCAAGAACATAGCCAGCGCCTAGCGTCTGGGAGTCAGCAACTGCTGGACTTTTGCGATTGCCTTCACTGTGCACTGAATGTCGAGATATGTGCACGCTAAAAAAACAAGGTGGGCAAGAGGAGGAAGAGAGCACGGGCATCAGAGAGCATCTGGCATCTTCCCCTGGAAAGGGCAGTGTTTTTGGAGACGCACACTACGGCTCTACGGAGCTGTCCGAAGCCAAGCGCCGGTGGCCGGCGTCTTTCGGCTGAAGCAGCGCTTCGGAGCGTACGGCTGTTGTGTGCGCGAAGCAGCCGCTTCTCCTGCTCCGCGAGCCGGACAGAGCGGTAGCTTGTACGACGGCGAAGAACGAAGCCGCAGAGCACCGGCCTTCTGCGCGCACCCTAAGGACTGCGAGAGGACCGTGGTGGCCGCTCGCCTGCCCCTTCAATTCCATTCTAGCATCCTTAGGGAAGGTGTTCCAGGACAATTTTCCTGAGTTTTGAATTCGTCCTGATGCAGCCCCTCCTGGGAAACAACTGCTCGTCGTCTGAGTCTCCGAGTGCAGAGACCTCGATGGCAACTGCATAAATGAAGGGCTGCGTTGAGTTGTCGAGAAGCAAGAACATAGCCAGCGCCTTGTGTTTGGGAGTCAGCAGCACCTGGACTTTTGCGATTGCTTTCACAGTGCACTGAATGCCAGGACGGCATGTGCACGTTAAAACAACGAGCTGGGCAAGAGCAGGAAGGGACCACGGGCATCAGAGAGCATCTGGCATCTCGCCCTGGAAAGAGCAGTGTTTTTGGAGTGTGCAGTAAAATCGTGTTTCTGGACAAGGGAGGCATAAGTGCGCTGCGCTCCTAAGCTATCTCCCTGCTAAGACACACTGGCAAAGCTTTTCGCTATAGTGCAGTCTAGTGCAGACGCACACTACGGCTCTCCGGAGCTGTCCGACGCCAAGCGCCGGTCGCCGGCGTCTTTCGGCTGAAGCAGCGCTTCGGAGCGTACGGCTGTTGTGTGCGCGAAGCAGCCGCTTCTCCTGCTCCGCGAGCCGGACAGAGCGGTAGCTTGTACGAGGGCGAAGAACGAAGCCGCAGAGCACCGGGCTTCTGCGGGCACCCTAAGGACTGCGAGAGGACCGTGGTGGCCGCTCGCCTGCCTCTTCAATTCCATTCTAGCATCCTTAGGGAAGGTGTTCCATGACAATTTTCCTGAGTTTTGAATTCGTCCTGATGCAGCCCCTCCTGGGAAACTCCTACTCGTCCTCTGAGTCTCCGAGTGCAGAGACCTCGATGGCAACTGCAGAAATGAAGGGCTGCGTTGAGTAGTCGAGAAGCAAGAACATAGCCAGCGCCTTTTGTTTGGGAGTCAGCAGCTGCTGGACTTTTGCGATTGCCTTCACTGTGCACTGAATGCCAGGACGGCATGTGCACGTTAAAACAACGAGCTGGGCAAGAGCAGTAATCAAAAGATCACGGCCGACAGAAAGCAGCTTATATATTGCCCAGGAAAGAGCAGTGTTTTTGGAGTGTGCAGTAAAATCGTGTTTCTGGACAAGGGAGGCATAAGTGCGCTGCGCTCCTAAGCTATCTCCCTGCGAGACACACTGCCAAAGCTTTTCGCTATAGTGCAGTCTAGTGCAGACGGACACTGCGGCTCTCCGGAGCTGTCCGAAGCGAAGCGCCGCTCGCCGGCGTCTTTCGGCTGAAGCAGCGCTTCGGAGCGTACGGCTGTTGTGTGCGCGAAGCAGCCGCTTCTCCTGCTCCGGGAGCCGGACAGAGCGGTAGCTTCTACGAGGGCGAAGAACGAAGCCGCAGAGCACCGGACTTGTGTGCACAGCCTACGGGCTGCTAGAGGAAGGTGGCTGCTGCTCCCTAACCCATCAATTCACAGCTGGCATGCTCTATGGAGCTGTTCCAGGACAACTTTCATTGCTTATTGGTTCGTCCTGATACAGCCCCTCCTGGGAAATTCATGCTCGTCCCCTGAGGCTCCGACATGCAGAAACATCGATGGCAGCTGCAGAAAAGAAGGGCTGCGTTGAGTTTTCGAGAAGCAAGAACATAGCCAGCGCCTAGCGTCTGGGAGTCAGCAACTGCTGGACTTTTGCGATTGCCTTCACTGTGCACTGAATGTCGAGATATGTGCACGCTAAAAAAACAAGGTGGGCAAGAGGAGGAAGAGAGCACGGGCATCAGAGAGCATCTGGCATCTTCCCCTGGAAAGGGCAGTGTTTTTGGAGACGCACACTACGGCTCTCCGGAGCTGTCCGAAGCCAAGCGCCGGTGGCCGGCGTCTTTCGGCTGAAGCAGCGCTTCGGAGCGTACGGCTGTTGTGTGCGCGAAGCAGCCGCTTCTCCTGCTCCGCGAGCCGGACAGAGCGGTAGCTTGTACGACGGCGAAGAACGAAGCCGCAGAGCACCGGCCTTCTGCGCGCACCCTAAGGACTGCTAGAGGACCGTGGTGGCCGCTCGCCTGCCCCTTCAATTCCATTCTAGCATCCTTAGGGAAGGTGTTCCAGGACAATTTTCCTGAGTTTTGAATTCGTCCTGATGCAGCCCCTCCTGGGAAACAACTGCTCGTCGTCTGAGTCTCCGAGTGCAGAGACCTCGATGGCAACTGCAGAAATGAAGGGCTGCGTTGAGTTGTCGAGAAGCAAGAACATAGCCAGCGCCTTGTGTTTGGGAGTCAGCAGCACCTGGACTTTTGCGATTGCTTTCACAGTGCACTGAATGCCAGGACGGCATGTGCACGTTAAAACAACGAGCTGGGCAAGAGCAGGAAGGGAGCACGGGCATCAGAGAGCATCTGGCATCTTGCCCTGGAAAGAGCAGTGTTTTTGGAGTGTGCAGTAAAATCGTGTTTCTGGACAAGGGAGGCATAAGTGCGCTGCGCTCCTAAGCTATCTCCCTGCTAAGACACACTGCCAAAGCTTTTCGCTATAGTGCAGTCTAGTGCAGACGCACACTACGGCTCTCCGGAGCTGTCCGACGCCAAGCGCCGGTCGCCGGCGTCTTTCGGCTGAAGCAGCGCTTCGGAGCGTACGGCTGTTGTGTGCGCGAAGCAGCCGCTTCTCCTGCTCCGTGAGCCGGACAGAGCGGTAGCTTGTACGAGGGCGAAGAACGAAGCCGCAGAGCACCGGCCTTCTGCGCGCACCCTAAGGACTGCGAGAGGACCGTGGTGGCCGCTCGCCTGCCCCTTCTAATTCCATTCTAGCATCCTTAGGGAAGGTGTTCTAGGACAATTTTCCTGAGTTTTGAATTCGTCCTGATGCAGCCCCTCCTGGGAAACTCCTACTCGTCCTCTGCGTCTCCGAGTGCAGAGACCTCGATGGCAACTGCAGAAATGAAGGGCTGCGTTGAGTAGTCGAGAAGCAAGAACATAGCCAGCGCCTTGTGTTTGGGAGTCAGCAGCACCTGGACTTTTGCGATTGCTTTCACTGTGCACTGAATGCCAGGACGGCATGTGCACGTTAAAACAACGAGCTGAGCAAGAGTCCCCGAAAGATCACGGCCGTCAGAAAGCAGCTTATATATTGCCCAGGAAAGAGCAGTGTTTTTGGAGTGTGCAGTAAAATCGTGTTTCTGGACAAGGGAGGCATAAGTGCGCTGCGCTCCTAAGCTATCTCCCTGCGAGACACACTGGCAAAGCTTTTCGCTATAGTGCAGTCTAGTGCAGACGGACACTGCGGCTCTCCGGAGCTGTCCGAAGCGAAGCGCCGGTCGCCGGCGTCTTTCGGCTGAAGCAGCGCTTCGGGGCGTACGGCTGCCGCTCCGCTGTTGTGTGCGCGAGGCAGCCGCTTCTCCTGCTCCGTGAGCCGGACAGAGCGGTAGCTTGTACGAGGGCGAAGAACGAAGCCGCAGGGAGACGACATTGTGTGTACAGTCTTGGGACTGCTAGATGACAGTGGCTAAAGCTCCCTGCCTTTTCAATGCACTGCTGCCATGCTTTATTGAAGGCGTTCCGAGACAACTTTCCTGGGTTTTGACTTCGTCCTGATGAAGCCCCTGTTGGGAAATTCGTTTGGGAGTCAGCAGCTGCTGGACTTTTGCGATTGCCTTCACTGTGCACTGAATGCCAGGACGGCATGTGCACGTTAAAACAACGAGCTGGGCAAGAGCAGGAAGGGGCCACGGGCATCAAGAGAGCATCTGACGTCTTGCCCTGGAAAGAGCAGTGTTTTTGGAGTGTGCAGTAAAATCGTGTTTCTGGACAAGGGAGGCATAAGTGCGCTGCGCTCCTAAGTTATCTCCCTGCGAGACAGACTGGCAAAGCTTTTCGTTATCATGCAGTCTAGTGCAGACGCACACTACGGCTCTCCGGAGCTGTCCGAAGCCAAGCGCCGGTCGCCGGCGTCTTTCGGCTGAAGCAGCGCTTCGGAGCGTACGGCTGTTGTGTGCGCGAAGCAGCCGCTTCTCCTGCTCCGCGAGCCGGACAGAGCGGTAGCTTGTACGAGGGCGAAGAACGAAGCCGCAGAGCACCGGCCTTCTGCGGGCACCCTAAGGACTGCGAGAGGACCGTGGTGGCCGCTCGCCTGCCTCTTCAATTCCATTCTAGCATCCTTATGGAAGGTGTTCCATGACAATTTTCCTGAGTTTTGAATTCGTCCTGATGCAGCCCCTCCTGGGAAACTCCTACTCGTCCTCTGAGTCTCCGAGTGCAGAGACCTCGATGGCAACTGCAGAAATGAAGGGCTGCGTTGAGTAGTCGAGAAGCAAGAACATAGCCAGCGCCTTTTGTTTGGGAGTCAGCAGCTGCTGGACTTTTGCGATTGCCTTCACTGTGCACTGAATGCCAGGACGGCATGTGCACGTTAAAACAACGAGCTGGGCAAGAGCAGTAATCGAAAGATCACGGCCGACAGAAAGCAGCTTATATATTGCCCAGGAAAGAGCAGTGTTTTTGGAGTGTGCAGTAAAATCGTGTTTCTGGACAAGGGAGGCATAAGTGTGCTGCGCTCCTAAGCTATCTCCCTGCGAGACACACTGCCAAAGCTTTTCGCTATGATGCAGTCTAGTGCAGACGCACACTACGGCTCTCCGGAGCTGTCAGAAGCCAAGCGCCGCTCGCCGGCGTCTTTCGGCTGAAGCAGCGCTTCGGAGCGTACGGCTGTTGTGTGCGCGAAGCAGCCGCTTCTCCTGCTCCGGGAGCCGGACAGAGCGGTAGCTTGTACGACGGCGAAGAACGAAGCCGCAGAGCACCGGACTTGTGTGCACAGCCTACGGGCTGCTAGAGGAAGGTGGCTGCTGCTCCCTAACCCATCAATTCACAGCTGGCATGCTCTATGGAGCTGTTCCAGGACAACTTTCATTGCTTATTGGTTCGTCCTGATACAGCCCCTCCTGGGAAATTCATGCTCGTCCCCTGAGGCTCCGACATGCAGAAACATCGATGGCAGCTGCAGAAAAGAAGGGCTGCGTTGAGTTGTCGAGAAGCAAGAACATAGCCAGCGCCTAGCGTCTGGGAGTCAGCAACTGCTGGACTTTTGCGATTGCCTTCACTGTGCACTGAATGTCGAGATATGTGCACGCTAAAAAAACAAGGTGGGCAAGAGGAGGAAGAGAGCACGGGCATCAGAGAGCATCTGGCATCTTCCCCTGGAAAGGGCAGTGTTTTTGGAGACGCACACTACGGCTCTACGGAGCTGTCCGAAGCCAAGCGCCGGTGGCCGGCGTCTTTCGGCTGAAGCAGCGCTTCGGAGCGTACGGCTGTTGTGTGCGCGAAGCAGCCGCTTCTCCTGCTCCGCGAGCCGGACAGAGCGGTAGCTTGTACGACGGCGAAGAACGAAGCCGCAGAGCACCGGCCTTCTGCGCGCACCCTAAGGACTGCGAGAGGACCGTGGTGGCCGCTCGCCTGCCCCTTCAATTCCATTCTAGCATCCTTAGGGAAGGTGTTCCAGGACAATTTTCCTGAGTTTTGAATTCGTCCTGATGCAGCCCCTCCTGGGAAACAACTGCTCGTCGTCTGAGTCTCCGAGTGCAGAGACCTCGATGGCAACTGCATAAATGAAGGGCTGCGTTGAGTTGTCGAGAAGCAAGAACATAGCCAGCGCCTTGTGTTTGGGAGTCAGCAGCACCTGGACTTTTGCGATTGCTTTCACAGTGCACTGAATGCCAGGACGGCATGTGCACGTTAAAACAACGAGCTGGGCAAGAGCAGGAAGGGACCACGGGCATCAGAGAGCATCTGGCATCTTGCCCTGGAAAGAGCAGTGTTTTTGGAGTGTGCAGTAAAATCGTGTTTCTGGACAAGGGAGGCATAAGTGCGCTGCGCTCCTAAGCTATCTCCCTGCTAAGACACACTGGCAAAGCTTTTCGCTATAGTGCAGTCTAGTGCAGACGCACACTACGGCTCTCCGGAGCTGTCCGACGCCAAGCGCCGGTCGCCGGCGTCTTTCGGCTGAAGCAGCGCTTCGGAGCGTAGGGCTGTTGTGTGCGCGAAGCAGCCGCTTCTCCTGCTCCGGGAGCCGGACAGAGCGGTAGCTTGTACGACGGCGAAGAACGAAGCCGCAGAGCACCGGACTTGTGTGCACAGCCTACGGGCTGCTAGAGGAAGGTGGCTGCTGCTCCCTAACCCATCAATTCACAGCTGGCATGCTCTATGGAGCTGTTCCAGGACAACTTTCATTACTTATTGGTTCGTCCTGATACAGCCCCTCCTGGGAAATTCATGCTCGTCCCCTGAGGCTCCGACATGCAGAAACATCGATGGCAGCTGCAGAAAAGAAGGGCTGCGTTGAGTTGTCGAGAAGCAAGAACATAGCCAGCGCCTAGCGTCTGGGAGTCAGCAACTGCTGGACTTTTGCGATTGCCTTCACTGTGCACTGAATGTCGAGATATGTGCACGCTAAAAAAACAAGGTGGGCAAGAGGAGGAAGAGAGCACGGGCATCAGAGAGCATCTGGCATCTTCCCCTGGAAAGGGCAGTGTTTTTGGAGACGCACACTACGGCTCTACGGAGCTGTCCGACGCCAAGCGCCGGTGGCCGGCGTCTTTCGGCTGAAGCAGCGCTTCGGAGCGTACGGCTGTTGTGTGCGCGAAGCAGCCGCTTCTCCTGCTCCGCGAGCCGGACAGAGCGGTAGCTTGTACGACGGCGAAGAACGAAGCCGCAGAGCACCGGCCTTCTGCGCGCACCCTAAGGACTGCGAGAGGACCGTGGTGGCCGCTCGCCTGCCCCTTCAATTCCATTCTAGCATCCTTAGGGAAGGTGTTCCAGGACAATTTTCCTGAGTTTTGAATTCGTCCTGATGCAGCCCCTCCTGGGAAACAACTGCTCGTCGTCTGAGTCTCCGAGTGCAGAGACCTCGATGGCAACTGCATAAATGAAGGGCTGCGTTGAGTTGTCGAGAAGCAAGAACATAGCCAGCGCCTTGTGTTTGGGAGTCAGCAGCACCTGGACTTTTGCGATTGCTTTCACAGTGCACTGAATGCCAGGACGGCATGTGCACGTTAAAACAACGAGCTGGGCAAGAGCAGGAAGGGACCACGGGCATCAGAGAGCATCTGGCATCTTGCCCTGGAAAGAGCAGTGTTTTTGGAGTGTGCAGTAAAATCGTGTTTCTGGACAAGGGAGGCATAAGTGCGCTGCGCTCCTAAGCTATCTCCCTGCTAAGACACACTGGCAAAGCTTTTCGCTATAGTGCAGTCTAGTGCAGACGCACACTACGGCTCTCCGGAGCTGTCCGACGCCAAGCGCCGGTCGCCGGCGTCTTTCGGCTGAAGCAGCGCTTCGGAGCGTACGGCTGTTGTGTGCGCGAAGCAGCCGCTTCTCCTGCTCCGGGAGCCGGACAGAGCGGTAGCTTGTACGAGGGCGAAGAACGAAGCCGCAGAGCACCGGACTTGTGTGCACAGCCTACGGGCTGCTAGAGGAAGGTGGCTGCTGCTCCCTAACCCATCAATTCACAGCTGGCATGCTCTATGGAGCTGTTCCAGGACAACTTTCATTGCTTATTGGTTCGTCCTGATACAGCCCCTCCTGGGAAATTCATGCTCGTCCCCTGAGGCTCCGACATGCAGAAACATCGATGGCAGCTGCAGAAAAGAAGGGCTGCGTTGAGTTGTCGAGAAGCAAGAACATAGCCAGCGCCTAGCGTCTGGGAGTCAGCAACTGCTGGACTTTTGCGATTGCCTTCACTGTGCACTGAATGTCGAGATATGTGCACGCTAAAAAAACAAGGTGGGCAAGAGGAGGAAGAGAGCACGGGCATCAGAGAGCATCTGGCATCTTCCCCTGGAAAGGGCAGTGTTTTTGGAGACGCACACTACGGCTCTACGGAGCTGTCCGAAGCCAAGCGCCGGTGGCCGGCGTCTTTCGGCTGAAGCAGCGCTTCGGAGCGTACGGCTGTTGTGTGCGCGAAGCAGCCGCTTCTCCTGCTCCGCGAGCCGGACAGAGCGGTAGCTTGTACGACGGCGAAGAACGAAGCCGCAGAGCACCGGCCTTCTGCGCGCACCCTAAGGACTGCGAGAGGACCGTGGTGGCCGCTCGCCTGCCCCTTCAATTCCATTCTAGCATCCTTAGGGAAGGTGTTCCAGGACAATTTTCCTGAGTTTTGAATTCGTCCTGATGCAGCCCCTCCTGGGAAACAACTGCTCGTCGTCTGAGTCTCCGAGTGCAGAGACCTCGATGGCAACTGCAGAAATGAAGGGCTGCGTTGAGTTGTCGAGAAGCAAGAACATAGCCAGCGCCTTGTGTTTGGGAGTCAGCAGCACCTGGACTTTTGCGATTGCTTTCACTGTGCACTGAATGCCAGGACGGCATGTGCACGTTAAAACAACGAGCTGGGCAAGAGTAATCGAAAGATCACGGCCGTCAGAAAGCAGCTTATATATTGCCCAGGAAAGAGCAGTGTTTTTGGAGTGTGCAGTAAAATCGTGTTTCTGGACAAGGGAGGCATAAGTGCGCTGCGCTCCTAAGCTATCTCCCTGCGAGACACACTGCCAAAGCTTTTCGCTATAGTGCAGTCTAGTGCAGACGGACACTGCGGCTCTCCGGAGCTGTCCGAAGCGAAGCGCCGCTCGCCGGCGTCTTTCGGCTGAAGCAGCGCTTCGGGGCGTACGGCTGCCGCTCCGCTGTTGTGTGCGCGAGGCAGCCGCTTCTCCTGCTCCGTGAGCCGGACAGAGCAGTAGCTTGTACGAGGGCGAAGAACGAAGCCGCAGGGAGACGACATTGTGTGTACAGTCTTGGGACTGCTAGATGACAGTGGCTAAAGCTCCCTGCCTTTTCAATGCACTGCTGCCATGCTTTATTGAAGGCGTTCCGAGACAACTTTCCTGGGTTTTGACTTCGTCCTGATGAAGCCCCTGTTGGTAAATTCGTTTGGGAGTCAGCAGCTGCTGGACTTTTGCGATTGCTTTCACTGTGCACTGAATGCCAGGACGGCATGTGCACGTTAAAACAACGAGCTGGGCAAGAGCAGGAAGGGGCCACGGGCATCAAGAGAGCATCTGACGTCTTGCCCTGGAAAGAGCAGTGTTTTTGGAGTGTGCAGTAAAATCGTGTTTCTGGACAAGGGAGGCATAAGTGCGCTGCGCTCCTAAGTTATCTCCCTGCGAGACAGACTGGCAAAGCTTTTCGTTATCATGCAGTCTAGTGCAGACGCACACTACGGCTCTCCGGAGCTGTCCGAAGCCAAGCGCCGGTCGCCGGCGTCTTTCGGCTGAAGCAGCGCTTCGGAGCGTACGGCTGTTGTGTGCGCGAAGCAGCCGCTTCTCCTGCTCCGCGAGCCGGACAGAGCGGTAGCTTGTACGACGGCGAAGAACGAAGCCGCAGAGCACCGGGCTTCTGCGGGCACCCTAAGGACTGCGAGAGGACCGTGGTGGCCGCTCGCCTGCCTCTTCAATTCCATTCTAGCATCCTTAGGGAAGGTGTTCCATGACAATTTTCCTGAGTTTTGAATTCGTCCTGATGCAGCCCCTCCTGGGAAACTCCTACTCGTCCTCTGAGTCTCCGAGTGCAGAGACCTCGATGGCAACTGCAGAAATGAAGGGCTGCGTTGAGTAGTCGAGAAGCAAGAACATAGCCAGCGCCTTTTGTTTGGGAGTCAGCAGCTGCTGGACTTTTGCGATTGCCTTCACTGTGCACTGAATGCCAGGACGGCATGTGCACGTTAAAACAACGAGCTGGGCAAGAGCAGTAATCAAAAGATCACGGCCGACAGAAAGCAGCTTATATATTGCCCAGGAAAGAGCAGTGTTTTTGGAGTGTGCAGTAAAATCGTGTTTCTGGACAAGGGAGGCATAAGTGCGCTGCGCTCCTAAGCTATCTCCCTGCGAGACACACTGCCAAAGCTTTTCGCTATAGTGCAGTCTAGTGCAGACGGACACTGCGGCTCTCCGGAGCTGTCCGAAGCGAAGCGCCGCTCGCCGGCGTCTTTCGGCTGAAGCAGCGCTTCGGAGCGTACGGCTGTTGTGTGCGCGAAGCAGCCGCTTCTCCTGCTCCGGGAGCCGGACAGAGCGGTAGCTTCTACGAGGGCGAAGAACGAAGCCGCAGAGCACCGGACTTGTGTGCACAGCCTACGGGCTGCTAGAGGAAGGTGGCTGCTGCTCCCTAACCCATCAATTCACAGCTGGCATGCTCTATGGAGCTGTTCCAGGACAACTTTCATTGCTTATTGGTTCGTCCTGATACAGCCCCTCCTGGGAAATTCATGCTCGTCCCCTGAGGCTCCGACATGCAGAAACATCGATGGCAGCTGCAGAAAAGAAGGGCTGCGTTGAGTTGTCGAGAAGCAAGAACATAGCCAGCGCCTAGCGTCTGGGAGTCAGCAACTGCTGGACTTTTGCGATTGCCTTCACTGTGCACTGAATGTCGAGATATGTGCACGCTAAAAAAACAAGGTGGGCAAGAGGAGGAAGAGAGCACGGGCATCAGAGAGCATCTGGCATCTTCCCCTGGAAAGGGCAGTGTTTTTGGAGACGCACACTACGGCTCTCCGGAGCTGTCCGACGCCAAGCGCCGGTGGCTGGCGTCTTTCGGCTGAAGCAGCGCTTCGGAGCGTACGGCTGTTGTGTGCGCGAAGCAGCCGCTTCTCCTGCTCCGGGAGCCGGACAGAGCGGTAGCTTGTACGACGGCGAAGAACGAAGCCGCAGAGCACCGGCCTTCTGCGCGCACCCTAAGGACTGCTAGAGGACCGTGGTGGCCGCTCGCCTGCCCCTTCAATTCCATTCTAGCATCCTTAGGGAAGGTGTTCCAGGACAATTTTCCTGAGTTTTGAATTCGTCCTGATGCAGCCCCTCCTGGGAAACAACTGCTCGTCGTCTGAGTCTCCGAGTGCAGAGACCTCGATGGCAACTGCAGAAATGAAGGGCTGCGTTGAGTTGTCGAGAAGCAAGAACATAGCCAGCGCCTTGTGTTTGGGAGTCAGCAGCACCTGGACTTTTGCGATTGCTTTCACAGTGCACTGAATGCCAGGACGGCATGTGCACGTTAAAACAACGAGCTGGGCAAGAGCAGGAAGGGACCACGGGCATCAGAGAGCATCTGGCATCTTGCCCTGGAAAGAGCAGTGTTTTTGGAGTGTGCAGTAAAATCGTGTTTCTGGACAAGGGAGGCATAAGTGCGCTGCGCTCCTAAGCTATCTCCCTGCTAAGACACACTGGCAAAGCTTTTCGCTATAGTGCAGTCTAGTGCAGACGCACACTACGGCTCTCCGGAGCTGTCCGACGCCAAGCGCCGGTCGCCGGCGTCTTTCGGCTGAAGCAGCGCTTCGGAGCGTACGGCTGTTGTGTGCGCGAAGCAGCCGCTTCTCCTGCTCCGTGAGCCGGACAGAGCGGTAGCTTGTACGAGGGCGAAGAACGAAGCCGCAGAGCACCGGGCTTCTGCGGGCACCCTAAGGACTGCGAGAGGACCGTGGTGGCCGCTCGCCTGCCTCTTCAATTTCATTCTAGCATCCTTATGGAAGGTGTTCCATGACAATTTTCCTGAGTTTTGAATTCGTCCTGATGCAGCCCCTCCTGGGAAACTCCTACTCGTCCTCTGCGTCTCCGAGTGCAGAGACCTCGTTGGCAACTGCAGAAATGAAGGGCTGCGTTGAGTAGTCGAGAAGCAAGAACATAGCCAGCGCCTTGTGTTTGGGAGTCAGCAGCACCTGGACTTTTGCGATTGCTTTCACTGTGCACTGAATGCCAGGACGGCATGTGCACGTTAAAACAACGAGCTGGGCAAGAGTAATCGAAAGATCACGGCCGACAGAAAGCAGCTTATATATTGCCCAGGAAAGAGCAGTGTTTTTGGAGTGTGCAGTAAAATCGTGTTTCTGGACAAGGGAGGCATAAGTGCGCTGCGCTCCTAAGCTATCTCCCTGCGAGACACACTGCCAAAGCTTTTCGCTATAGTGCAGTCTAGTGCAGACGCACACTGCGGCTCTCCGGAGCTGTCCGAAGCGAAGCGCCGCTCGCCGGCGTCTTTCGGCTGAAGCAGCGCTTCGGGGCGTACGGCTGCCGCTCCGCTGTTGTGTGCGCGAAGCAGCCGCTTCTCCTGCTCCGTGAGCCGGACAGAGCGGTAGCTTGTACGAGGGCGAAGAACGAAGCCGCAGGGAGACGACATTGTGTGTACAGTCTTGGGACTGCTAGATGACAGTGGCTAAAGCTCCCTGCCTTTTCAATGCACTGCTGCCATGCTTTATTGAAGGCGTTCCGAGACAACTTTCCTGGGTTTTGACTTCGTCCTGATGAAGCCCCTGTTGGGAAATTCGTTTGGGAGTCAGCAGCTGCTGGACTTTTGCGATTGCCTTCACTGTGCACTGAATGCCAGGACGGCATGTGCACGTTAAAACAACGAGCTGGGCAAGAGCAGGAAGGGGCCACGGGCATCAAGAGAGCATCTGACGTCTTGCCCTGGAAAGAGCAGTGTTTTTGGAGTGTGCAGTAAAATCGTGTTTCTGGACAAGGGAGGCATAAGTGCGCTGCGCTCCTAAGTTATCTCCCTGCGAGACAGACTGGCAAAGCTTTTCGTTATCATGCAGTCTAGTGCAGACGCACACTACGGCTCTCCGGAGCTGTCCGAAGCCAAGCGCCGGTCGCCGGCGTCTTTCGGCTGAAGCAGCGCTTCGGAGCGTACGGCTGTTGTGTGAGCGAAGCAGCCGCTTCTCCTGCTCCGCGAGCCGGACAGAGCGGTAGCTTGTACGACGGCGAAGAACGAAGCCGCAGAGCACCGGGCTTCTGCGGGCACCCTAAGGACTGCGAGAGGACCGTGGTGGCCGCTCGCCTGCCTCTTCAATTCCATTCTAGCATCCTTAGGGAAGGTGTTCCATGACAATTTTCCTGAGTTTTGAATTCGTCCTGATGCAGCCCCTCCTGGGAAACTCCTACTCGTCCTCTGAGTCTCCGAGTGCAGAGACCTCGATGGCAACTGCAGAAATGAAGGGCTGCGTTGAGTAGTCGAGAAGCAAGAACATAGCCAGCGCCTTTTGTTTGGGAGTCAGCAGCTGCTGGACTTTTGCGATTGCCTTCACTGTGCACTGAATGCCAGGACGGCATGTGCACGTTAAAACAACGAGCTGGGCAAGAGCAGTAATCAAAAGATCACGGCCGACAGAAAGCAGCTTATATATTGCCCAGGAAAGAGCAGTGTTTTTGGAGTGTGCAGTAAAATCGTGTTTCTGGACAAGGGAGGCATAAGTGCGCTGCGCTCCTAAGCTATCTCCCTGCGAGACACACTGCCAAAGCTTTTCGCTATAGTGCAGTCTAGTGCAGACGCACACTGCGGCTCTCCGGAGCTGTCCGAAGCGAAGCGCCGCTCGCCGGCGTCTTTCGGCTGAAGCAGCGCTTCGGAGCGTACGGTTGTTGTGTGCGCGAAGCAGCCGCTTCTCCTGCTCCGGGAGCCGGACAGAGCGGTAGCTTCTACGAGGGCGAAGAACGAAGCCGCAGAGCACCGGACTTGTGTGCACAGCCTACGGGCTGCTAGAGGAAGGTGGCTGCTGCTCCCTAACCCATCAATTCACAGCTGGCATGCTCTATGGAGCTGTTCCAGGACAACTTTCATTGCTTATTGGTTCGTCCTGATACAGCCCCTCCTGGGAAATTCATGCTCGTCCCCTGAGGCTCCGACATGCAGAAACATCGATGGCAGCTGCAGAAAAGAAGGGCTGCGTTGAGTTGTCGAGAAGCAAGAACATAGCCAGCGCCTAGCGTCTGGGAGTCAGCAACTGCTGGACTTTTGCGATTGCCTTCACTGTGCACTGAATGTCGAGATATGTGCACGCTAAAAAAACAAGGTGGGCAAGAGGAGGAAGAGAGCACGGGCATCAGAGAGCATCTGGCATCTTCCCCTGGAAAGGGCAGTGTTTTTGGAGACGCACACTACGGCTCTACGGAGCTGTCCGAAGCCAAGCGCCGGTGGCCGGCGTCTTTCGGCTGAAGCAGCGCTTCGGAGCGTACGGCTGTTGTGTGCGCGAAGCAGCCGCTTCTCCTGCTCCGGGAGCCGGACAGAGCGGTAGCTTGTACGACGGCGAAGAACGAAGCCGCAGAGCACCGGCCTTCTGCGCGCACCCTAAGGACTGCTAGAGGACCGTGGTGGCCGCTCGCCTGCCCCTTCAATTCCATTCTAGCATCCTTAGGGAAGGTGTTCCAGGACAATTTTCCTGAGTTTTGAATTCGTCCTGATGCAGCCCCTCCTGGGAAACAACTGCTCGTCGTCTGAGTCTCCGAGTGCAGAGACCTCGATGGCAACTGCAGAAATGAAGGGCTGCGTTGAGTTGTCGAGAAGCAAGAACATAGCCAGCGCCTTGTGTTTGGGAGTCAGCAGCACCTGGACTTTTGCGATTGCTTTCACAGTGCACTGAATGCCAGGACGGCATGTGCACGTTAAAACAACGAGCTGGGCAAGAGCAGGAAGGGACCACGGGCATCAGAGAGCATCTGGCATCTTGCCCTGGAAAGAGCAGTGTTTTTGGAGTGTGCAGTAAAATCGTGTTTCTGGACAAGGGAGGCATAAGTGCGCTGCGCTCCTAAGCTATCTCCCTGCTAAGACACACTGCCAAAGCTTTTCGCTATAGTGCAGTCTAGTGCAGACGCACACTACGGCTCTCCGGAGCTGTCCGACGCCAAGCGCCGGTCGCCGGCGTCTTTCGGCTGAAGCAGCGCTTCGGAGCGTACGGCTGTTGTGTGCGCGAAGCAGCCGCTTCTCCTGCTCCGTGAGCCGGACAGAGCGGTAGCTTGTACGAGGGCGAAGAACGAAGCCGCAGAGCACCGGCCTTCTGCGGGCACCCTAAGGACTGCGAGAGGACCGTGGTGGCCGCTCGCCTGCCTCTTCAATTTCATTCTAGCATCCTTAGGGAAGGTGTTCCATGACAATTTTCCTGAGTTTTGAATTCGTCCTGATGCAGCCCCTCCTGGGAAACTCCTACTCGTCCTCTGCGTCTCCGAGTGCAGAGACCTCGATGGCAACTGCAGAAATGAAGGGCTGCGTTGAGTAGTCGAGAAGCAAGAACATAGCCAGCGCCTTGTGTTTGGGAGTCAGCAGCACCTGGACTTTTGCGATTGCTTTCACTGTGCACTGAATGCCAGGACGGCATGTGCACGTTAAAACAACGAGCTGGGCAAGAGTAATCGAAAGATCACGGCCGTCAGAAAGCAGCTTATATATTGCCCTGGAAAGAGCAGTGTTTTTGGAGTGTGCAGTAAAATCGTGTTTCTGGACAAGGGAGGCATAAGTGCGCTGCGCTCCTAAGCTATCTCCCTGCGAGACACACTGCCAAAGCTTTTCGCTATAGTGCAGTCTAGTGCAGACGCACACTGCGGCTCTCCGGAGCTGTCCGAAGCCAAGCGCCGGTCGCCGGCGTCTTTCGGCTGAAGCAGCGCTTCGGAGCGTACGGCTGCCGCTCCGCTGTTGTGTGCGCGAAGCAGCCGCTTCTCCTGCTCCGCGAGCCGGACAGAGCGGTAGCTTGTACGAGGGCGAAGAACGAAGCCGCAGAGCACCGGCCTTCTGCGCGCACCCTAAGGACTGCTAGAGGACCGTGGTGGCCGCTCGCCTGCCTCTTCAATTCCATTCTAGCATCCTTAGGGAAGGTGTTCCATGACAATTTTCCTGAGTTTTGAATTCGTCCTGATGCAGCCCCTCCTGGGAAACTCCTACTCGTCCTCTGCGTCTCCGAGTGCAGAGACCTCGATGGCAACTGCAGAAATGAAGGGCTGCGTTGAGTAGTCGAGAAGCAAGAACATAGCCAGCGCCTTTTGTTTGGGAGTCAGCAGCTGCTGGACTTTTGCGATTGCCTTCACTGTGCACTGAATGCCAGGACGGCATGTGCACGTTAAAACAACGAGCTGGGCAAGAGCAGTAATCGAAAGATCACGGCCGTCAGAAAGCAGCTTATATTTTGCCCAGGAAAGAGCAGTGTTTTTGGAGTGTGCAGTAAAATCGTGTTTCTGGACAAGGGAGGCATAAGTGTGCTGCGCTCCTAAGCTATCTCCCTGCGAGACACACTGCCAAAGCTTTTCGCTATGATGCAGTCTAGTGCAGACGCACACTACGGCTCTCCGGAGCTGTCCGACGCCAAGCGCCGGTAGCCGGCGTCTTTCGGCTGAAGCAGCGCTTCGGAGCGTACGGCTGTTGTGTGCGCGAAGCAGCCGCTTCTCCTGCTCCGGGAGCCGGACAGAGCGGTAGCTTGTACGAGGGCGAAGAACGAAGCCGCAGAGCACCGGGCTTCTGCGCGCACCCTAAGGACTGCGAGAGGACCGTGGTGGCCGCTCGCCTGCCTCTTCAATTCCATTCTAGCATCCTTAGGGAAGGTGTTCCAGGACAATTTTCCTGAGTTTTGAATTCGTCCTGATGCAGCCCCTCCTGGGAAACTCCTACTCGTCCTCTGCGTCTCCGAGTGCAGAGACCTCGATGGCAACTGCAGAAAGGAAGGGCTGCGTTGAGTTGTCGAGAAGCAAGAACATAGCCAGCGCCTTGTGTTTGGGAGTCAGCAGCACCTGGACTTTTGCGATTGCTTTCACTGTGCACTGAATGCCAGGACGGCATGTGCACGTTAAAACAACGAGCTGGGCAAGAGCAGGAAGGGACCACGGGCATCAGAGAGCATCTGGCATCTTGCCCAGGAAAGAGCAGTGTTTTTGGAGTGTGCAGTAAAATCGTGTTTCTGGACAAGGGAGGCATAAGTGCGCTGCGCTCCTAAGCTATCTCCCTGCTAAGACACACTGCCAAAGCTTTTCGCTATAGTGCAGTCTAGTGCAGACGGACACTGCGGCTCTCCGGAGCTGTCCGAAGCGAAGCGCCGCTCGCCGGCGTCTTTCGGCTGAAGCTGCGCTTCGGGGCGTACGGCTGCTGCTCCGCTGTTGTGTGCGCGAGGCAGCCGCTTCTCCTGCTCCGTGAGCCGGACAGAGCGGTAGCTTGTACGAGGGCGAAGAACGAAGCCGCAGGGAGACGACATTGTGTGTACAGTCTTGGGACTGCTAGATGACAGTGGCTAAAGCTCCCTGCCTTTTCAATGCACTGCTGCCATGCTTTATTGAAGGCGTTCCGAGACAACTTTCCTGGGTTTTGACTTCGTCCTGATGAAGCCCCTGTTGGGAAATTCGTTTGGGAGTCAGCAGCTGCTGGACTTTTGCGATTGCCTTCACTGTGCACTGAATGCCAGGACGGCATGTGCACGTTAAAACAACGAGCTGGGCAAGAGCAGGAAGGGGCCACGGGCATCAAGAGAGCATCTGACATCTTGCCCTGGAAAGAGCAGTGTTTTTGGAGTGTGCAGTAAAATCGTGTTTCTGGACAAGGGAGGCATAAGTGTGCTGCGCTCCTAAGCTATCTCCCTGCGAGACACACTGCCAAAGCTTTTCGCTATGATGCAGTCTAGTGCAGACGCACACTACGGCTCTCCGGAGCTGTCCGACGCCAAGCGCCGGTCGCCGGCGTCTTTCGGCTGAAGCAGCGCTTCGGAGCGTACGGCTGTTGTGTGCGCGAAGCAGCCGCTTCTCCTGCTCCGGGAGCCGGACAGAGCGGTAGCTTGTACGACGGCGAAGAACGAAGCCGCAGAGCACCGGGCTTCTGCGGGCACCCTAAGGACTGCGAGAGGACCGTGGTGGCCGCTCGCCTGCCTCTTCAATTCCATTCTAGCATCCTTAGGGAAGGTGTTCCATGACAATTTTCCTGAGTTTTGAATTCGTCCTGATGCAGCCCCTCCTGGGAAACTCCTACTCGTCCTCTGCGTCTCCGAGTGCAGAGACCTCGTTGGCAACTGCAGAAATGAAGGGCTGCGTTGAGTAGTCGAGAAGCAAGAACATAGCCAGCGCCTTGTGTTTGGGAGTCAGCAGCTGCTGGACTTTTGCGATTGCTTTCACTGTGCACTGAATGCCAGGACGGCATGTGCACGTTAAAACAACGAGCTGGGCAAGAGTAATCGAAAGATCACGGCCGACAGAAAGCAGCTTATATATTGCCCAGGAAAGAGCAGTGTTTTTGGAGTGTGCAGTAAAATCGTGTTTCTGGACAAGGGAGGCATAAGTGCGCTGCGCTCCTAAGCTATCTCCCTGCGAGACACACTGCCAAAGCTTTTCGCTATAGTGCAGTCTAGTGCAGACGCACACTGCGGCTCTCCGGAGCTGTCCGAAGCGAAGCGCCGCTCGCCGGCGTCTTTCGGCTGAAGCAGCGCTTCGGGGCGTACGGCTGCCGCTCCGCTGTTGTGTGCGCGAAGCAGCCGCTTCTCCTGCTCCGTGAGCCGGACAGAGCGGTAGCTTGTACGAGGGCGAAGAACGAAGCCGCAGGGAGACGACATTGTGTGTACAGTCTTGGGACTGCTAGATGACAGTGGCTAAAGCTCCCTGCCTTTTCAATGCACTGCTGCCATGCTTTATTGAAGGCGTTCCGAGACAACTTTCCTGGGTTTTGACTTCGTCCTGATGAAGCCCCTGTTGGGAAATTCGTTTGGGAGTCAGCAGCTGCTGGACTTTTGCGATTGCCTTCACTGTGCACTGAATGCCAGGACGGCATGTGCACGTTAAAACAACGAGCTGGGCAAGAGCAGGAAGGGGCCACGGGCATCAAGAGAGCATCTGACGTCTTGCCCTGGAAAGAGCAGTGTTTTTGGAGTGTGCAGTAAAATCGTGTTTCTGGACAAGGGAGGCATAAGTGCGCTGCGCTCCTAAGTTATCTCCCTGCGAGACAGACTGGCAAAGCTTTTCGTTATCATGCAGTCTAGTGCAGACGCACACTACGGCTCTCCGGAGCTGTCCGAAGCCAAGCGCCGGTCGCCGGCGTCTTTCGGCTGAAGCAGCGCTTCGGAGCGTACGGCTGTTGTGTGCGCGAAGCAGCCGCTTCTCCTGCTCCGCGAGCCGGACAGAGCGGTAGCTTGTACGACGGCGAAGAACGAAGCCGCAGAGCACCGGGCTTCTGCGGGCACCCTAAGGACTGCTAGAGGACCGTGGTGGCCGCTCGCCTGCCTCTTCAATTCCATTCTAGCATCCTTAGGGAAGGTGTTCCATGACAATTTTCCTGAGTTTTGAATTCGTCCTGATGCAGCCCCTCCTGGGAAACTCCTACTCGTCCTCTGAGTCTCCGAGTGCAGAGACCTCGATGGCAACTGCAGAAATGAAGGGCTGCGTTGAGTAGTCGAGAAGCAAGAACATAGCCAGCGCCTTGTGTTTGGGAGTCAGCAGCTGCTGGACTTTTGCGATTGCCTTCACTGTGCACTGAATGCCAGGACGGCATGTGCACGTTAAAACAACGAGCTGGGCAAGAGCAGTAATCAAAAGATCACGGCCGACAGAAAGCAGCTTATATATTGCCCAGGAAAGAGCAGTGTTTTTGGAGTGTGCAGTAAAATCGTGTTTCTGGACAAGGGAGGCATAAGTGCGCTGCGCTCCTAAGCTATCTCCCTGCGAGACACACTGCCAAAGCTTTTCGCTATAGTGCAGTCTAGTGCAGACGGACACTGCGGCTCTCCGGAGCTGTCCGAAGCGAAGCGCCGCTCGCCGGCGTCTTTCGGCTGAAGCAGCGCTTCGGAGCGTACGGCTGTTGTGTGCGCGAAGCAGCCGCTTCTCCTGCTCCGGGAGCCGGACAGAGCGGTAGCTTGTACGACGGCGAAGAACGAAGCCGCAGAGCACCGGACTTGTGTGCACAGCCTACGGGCTGCTAGAGGAAGGTGGCTGCTGCTCCCTAACCCATCAATTCACAGCTGGCATGCTCTATGGAGCTGTTCCAGGACAACTTTCATTGCTTATTGGTTCGTCCTGATACAGCCCCTCCTGGGAAATTCATGCTCGTCCCCTGAGGCTCCGACATGCAGAAACATCGATGGCAGCTGCAGAAAAGAAGGGCTGCGTTGAGTTGTCGAGAAGCAAGAACATAGCCAGCGCCTAGCGTCTGGGAGTCAGCAACTGCTGGACTTTTGCGATTGCCTTCACTGTGCACTGAATGTCGAGATATGTGCACGCTAAAAAAACAAGGTGGGCAAGAGGAGGAAGAGAGCACGGGCATCAGAGAGCATCTGGCATCTTCCCCTGGAAAGGGCAGTGTTTTTGGAGACGCACACTACGGCTCTCCGGAGCTGTCCGAAGCCAAGCGCCGGTGGCCGGCGTCTTTCGGCTGAAGCAGCGCTTCGGAGCGTACGGCTGTTGTGTGCGCGAAGCAGCCGCTTCTCCTGCTCCGCGAGCCGGACAGAGCGGTAGCTTGTACGACGGCGAAGAACGAAGCCGCAGAGCACCGGCCTTCTGCGCGCACCCTAAGGACTGCTAGAGGACCGTGGTGGCCGCTCGCCTGCCCCTTCAATTCCATTCTAGCATCCTTAGGGAAGGTGTTCCAGGACAATTTTCCTGAGTTTTGAATTCGTCCTGATGCAGCCCCTCCTGGGAAACAACTGCTCGTCGTCTGAGTCTCCGAGTGCAGAGACCTCGATGGCAACTGCAGAAATGAAGGGCTGCGTTGAGTTGTCGAGAAGCAAGAACATAGCCAGCGCCTTGTGTTTGGGAGTCAGCAGCACCTGGACTTTTGCGATTGCTTTCACAGTGCACTGAATGCCAGGACGGCATGTGCACGTTAAAACAACGAGCTGGGCAAGAGCAGGAAGGGACCACGGGCATCAGAGAGCATCTGGCATCTTGCCCTGGAAAGAGCAGTGTTTTTGGAGTGTGCAGTAAAATCGTGTTTCTGGACAAGGGAGGCATAAGTGCGCTGCGCTCCTAAGCTATCTCCCTGCGAGACACACTGCCAAAGCTTTTCGCTATAGTGCAGTCTAGTGCAGACGCACACTGCGGCTCTCCGGAGCTGTCCGAAGCCAAGCGCCGATGGCCGGCGTCTTTCGGCTGAAGCAGCGCTTCGGAGCGTACGGCTGCCGCTCCGCTGTTGTGTGCGCGAAGCAGACGCTTCTCCTGCTCCGGGAGCCGGACAGAGCGGTAGCTTGTACGAGGGCGAAGAACGAAGCCGCAGAGCACCGGCCTTCTGCGCGCACCCTAAGGACTGCTAGAGGACCGTGGTGGCCGCTCGCCTGCCTCTTCAATTCCATTCTAGCATCCTTAGGGAAGGTGTTCCATGACAATTTTCCTGAGTTTTGAATTCGTCCTGATGCAGCCCCTCCTGGGAAACTCCTACTCGTCCTCTGCGTCTCCGAGTGCAGAGACCTCGATGGCATCTGCAGAAATGAAGGGCTGCGTTGAGTAGTCGAGAAGCAAGAACATAGCCAGCGCCTTGTGTTTGGGAGTCAGCAGCTGCTGGACTTTTGCGATTGCTTTCACTGTGCACTGAATGCCAGGACGGCATGTGCACGTTAAAACAACGAGCTGGGCAAGAGTAATCGAAAGATCACGGCCGTCAGAAAGCAGCTTATATATTGCCCTGGAAAGAGCAGTGTTTTTGGAGTGTGCAGTAAAATCGTGTTTCTGGACAAGGGAGGCATAAGTGCGCTGCGCTCCTAAGCTATCTCCCTGCGAGACACACTGCCAAAGCTTTTCGCTATAGTGCAGTCTAGTGCAGACGCACACTGCGGCTCTCCGGAGCTGTCCGAAGCCAAGCGCCGGTCGCCGGCGTCTTTCGGCTGAAGCAGCGCTTCGGAGCGTACGGCTGCCGCTCCGCTGTTGTGTGCGCGAAGCAGCCGCTTCTCCTGCTCCGCGAGCCGGACAGAGCGGTAGCTTGTACGAGGGCGAAGAACGAAGCCGCAGAGCACCGGCCTTCTGTGCGCACCCTAAGGACTGCTAGAGGACCGTGGTGGCCGCTCGCCTGCCTCTTCAATTCCATTCTAGCATCCTTAGGGAAGGTGTTCCATGACAATTTTCCTGAGTTTTGAATTCGTCCTGATGCAGCCCCTCCTGGGAAACTCCTACTCGTCCTCTGCGTCTCCGAGTGCAGAGACCTCGATGGCAACTGCAGAAATGAAGGGCTGCGTTGAGTAGTCGAGAAGCAAGAACATAGCCAGCGCCTTTTGTTTGGGAGTCAGCAGCTGCTGGACTTTTGCGATTGCCTTCACTGTGCACTGAATGCCAGGACGGCATGTGCACGTTAAAACAACGAGCTGGGCAAGAGCAGTAATCGAAAGATCACGGCCGACAGAAAGCAGCTTATATATTGCCCAGGAAAGAGCAGTGTTTTTGGAGTGTGCAGTAAAATCGTGTTTCTGGACAAGGGAGGCATAAGTGTGCTGCGCTCCTAAGCTATCTCCCTGCGAGACACACTGCCAAAGCTTTTCGCTATGATGCAGTCTAGTGCAGACGCACACTACGGCTCTCCGGAGCTGTCCGACGCCAAGCGCCGGTCGCCGGCGTCTTTCGGCTGAAGCAGCGCTTCGGAGCGTACGGCTGTTGTGTGCGCGAAGCAGCCGCTTCTCCTGCTCCGGGAGCCGGACAGAGCGGTAGCTTGTACGAGGGCGAAGAACGAAGCCGCAGAGCACCGGGCTTCTGCGCGCACCCTAAGGACTGCGAGAGGACCGTGGTGGCCGCTCGCCTGCCTCTTCAATTCCATTCTAGCATCCTTAGGGAAGGTGTTCCAGGACAATTTTCCTGAGTTTTGAATTCGTCCTGATGCAGCCCCTCCTGGGAAACTCCTACTCGTCCTTTTAGTCTCCGAGTGCAGAGACCTCGATGGCAACTGCAGAAAGGAAGGGCTGCGTTGAGTTGTCGAGAAGCAAGAACATAGCCAGCGCCTTGTGTTTGGCAGTCAGCAGCTGCTGGACTTTTGCGATTGCTTTCACTGTGCACTGAATGCCAGGACGGCATGTGCACGTTAAAACAACGAGCTGGGCAAGAGCAGTAATCGAAAGATCACGGCCGACAGAAAGCAGCTTATATATTGCCCTGGAAAGAGCAGTGTTTTTGGAGAGTGCAGTAAAATCGTGTTTCTGGACAAGGGAGGCATAAGTGCGCTGCGCTCCTAAGCTATCTCCCTGCGAGACACACTGGCAAAGCTTTTCGTTATCATGCAGTCTAGTGCAGACGCACACTCCGGCTCTCCGGAGCTGTCCGAAGCGAAGCGCCGCTCGCCGGCGTCTTTCGGCCGAAGCAGCGCTTCGGAGCGTACGGCTGCCGCTCCGCTGTTGTGTGCGCGAAGCAGCCGCTTCTCCTGCTCCGGGAGCCGGACAGAGCGGTAGCTTGTACGAGGGCGAAGAACGAAGCCGCAGGGAGACGACATTGTGTGCGCAGCCTTGGCAATTCTAGAGGACGGTGGCTAAAGCTCCCTGCCTTTTCAATGCACTGCTGCCATGCTTTATTGAAGGTGTTCCGAGACAACTTTCCTGGGTTTTGACTTCGTCCTGGTAAAGCCCCTCTTGGGAAATTCGTTTGGGAGTCAGCAGCTGCTGGACTTTTGCGATTGCCTTCACTGTGCACTGAATGCCAGGACGGCATGTGCACGTTTAAACGACGAGCTGGGCAAGAGTAGCCGAAAGATCACGGCCGTCAGAAAGCAGCTTACATATTGCCCAGGAAAGAGCAGTGTTTTTGGAGTGTGCAGCAAATCCGTGTTTCTGGACAAGGGCGGCATAAGTGCGCTGCGCTCCTAAGCTATATCCCAGCAAGACACACTGGCAAAGCTTTTCGTTATCATGCAGTCTAGTGCTGACTCAAACTACGGCTCTCCGCTGCTGTTCCGGGGGAAGTGCCGCTCCCCGGCGTCTTTCGCCCGAAGCTCCGCTGTTGTGTGCGCGAAGCAGCCGTTTCTCTTGCTCCGGGAGCCGGAGAGAGCGGTGTCGTGTACGAGGGCGAAGAACGAAGCCGCAGAGCACCGGACTTGTGTGCACAGCCTACGGGCTGCTAGAGGATGGTGGCTGCAGCTCCCTAACCCATCAATTCACAGCTGGCATGCTCTATGGAAGGTGTTCCAGGACAATTTTCCTGGGTTTTGAATTCGTGCTGATGCAGGTCCTTCTGGGAAATTCGTTCTCAGTCTGGCTGCTCCCTCTGAGCACAGATAAAGCTCCTGGAAAATAGTAAGGTATCTGCTATCAGCAGTAGACAGACATGGCTGGCTCATGAAGTAAAATTCATATATTAACAGGGAAATGTCCTCAAATCAGGAAAAGATGGAGTCACGATTTTGGGTTTGATCACAGAGTGGCCCACTGGAGAGACTGGCCTGCTTGCAAAAGTTGGATGAGTAGTCAGATTGCAGCTTTGAACACTCAAAAGATACTCAGAAATGGGCAGTGGATTCAGATACAGCATCAAACGGGGTTATGTTTTTCTACCAGTACTGTGTGCAGAATAAATGTGAAATAAATTCAGATCACCCCCATTACAGAGGAGAAAATAAATTAGTTTCCCCCACTGTGCATCTCATATCAAGATCACTTTGAGAACTGATAACTTCAAAGCTGAGAATGCAGCTGTTTGTAAACAGTTTCAGGCCCAGTTTGCTCAGTCTATATTTCACATAATCTCAGTTTTTCACACAACATACACGTTCATACTACTTTAGGTACATACTCCATCCAATCCCCTCCTGAAATTTTGTAACTCTTTTGGTTCCCTCATAAATTACACAGAAAATAACAGAAATTAAAAAAAAAAAAAAAAAAATGTTGTAAGCATTTGGCTATTGAAACACAGAGCAACCAGAAGATTTACACAATCCTCCAGATGTAATCTTGGTATGAAGATCATGGTAGTTTTATCCATGACAGAGCAGAATACAAAGAAATTGTGTCATGTGTAAGAGAAACCCAAAAGCATTTAAACTGGTCATTGCCCAGCTTACTTCTTCTCCCATTACAGAGAAGGCTTTTTGCGGCTAAAATAGTATCTCCAAAGAATCCAGATTCTTTCAGAGCATTTCTGCATCAGTTTACTGGTCCTCTTGTGATGATTCCACTCCTCCCATGTTGAGGGTTGGGACTGGATGATCTTTAAGGTCCCTTCCAACACATAACATTCTATTATTCTGGGATTCCATGTTGCTGAACTGTGGAGCTCTCCACAGTCATGGTTTCCTTTAGGATGGAAACTGAAGAGTGATGGAGTGGACAGGAAAAAGGAAACAATACCCCTCAGAAGGAAGGACAGGAAATCTGAAGTTGGTTTTGCAAGAGAAAATATAAAAAATCTGAGAATCTAAACACTATATTTTGACAGTATCAAATGAAAATTATCTTGACTGCAGACTCAGAGATCTTTGGCTCTGTCTACATTCTTAAACTTCTACATACATTTGAAGTCTAAAAAGAATGAATCCTGCAAGACTGAGTTTTCAAATTGCAAGAGGGAGCCTTGAAGCTGTCCAGATTCTGAAAAAGAATTGCTCGAGACCTTACTTGCTGCACCTTTAACATTGTCATCCCCAGAGCTATTCAGATAGTGTTCCAAAGCTGTGACTCAGAAAATGAGGCCTCCAGGGAGTTTTTCTCACCTGGTAAAAGCAGCCAAAATCCAGGTTTAGCACCAGAGCAGGCTTCTATTATAAGAGTGTTAGTGTAATGATGGATCCCTCTGAGACACTCTAGGATGACATCTGTGATGATAAGAGCTCTCCCCAGTCAGTTTTCCTCTGTCTCTGTTCAGTGACCCTCAGAAAAACAACATGAAATCTGACAAACACATTCCAGGAACATTACTTATGGTACATTTTAGTGACTTCAGCTACAAATATTTCCTCCTGTTTTTCTCATTGTTGTAATCGTTGCATGACAAAATAGCTCTCAGTATTCACTATCACAATTGATTTAACCTATCTGTTTTATACAAGCCAACCTATCTGCTTCTAATTTCATTTTGCTTTCAAAACAAGTTTATAGAATAGGCTAAGATTTTTTTTTTGTAATTTATAACAACTCCAGACAACCCATCTAGACTTCTATGTGTGGGAATGCAGAGCTTCCCTCTGGCTGCCCTGGAAGGTCTGGGACCCTGGCAGGGGGTCAGGAATCCCTCTGTACAGAGCCCCCAGAGACACTGTCTGTGATCTCTGTCCATGGAAAAGAGTTTTCAATCCTACAGGATGAATTACAAGCTCTGAGTGTTTGATATAAGTAATAATTAAGTGTGGCATGGGTGCAAAAGTAAAATTTTAGGATTCTAGATTAGGGGTCAAAGGGGACAAGATGGAGGAAATTGGGTGTGTCTTGTCCTTTTTCTTCTTCTTCATGCCCTCCATGTTTCACTGTAGTGTTGGCATTTTTCTATTGGTTTAGGCTGGGGATACGCTGTTCAACGTAGGTGACAGATATTGGCACATTATTGTAAATATAGCGCAGGTAGTTTCTGGTATATAATGTTTGTAACATCCCACTGAGGGCAGAGCTCCACACGCTGCCCTGCAGGACAGACCTGCGGCAGGGCAGCAGAACATGTTAGAGATAAGCAAGAATAAACAATCTTGAAAACAGCACAGACAAATGATTACTTCTTCTTTGGCAACGGAGCAGAAAGACAGAGACTTTCTACCATCTCGGATTCATCAATACCACAGATTCTGACACGATGGATCTCAATCACTTGTAGCTATAATAAGATAAAATCTCTGAAGGAACCTTTGTCATGAGAGCATTGTGGCAGGCCAAACTGCATAGATGGAGGGGCTTCAGAGCAATACTTGGCAGAAAAAAAATCAGTGTATTGGAGACTTACAACTGTTCAGTTCAGTATAATAGGACTGAGTCCAAAAGAAAAAGGGGGTGCATTAATGATTTTGGAATTGGAAGGGGGGGGTCTGATTTCAGCTCATTTAATTTGTCAGGATTTCTGATTCTTTAATGGCAAGCTTTTCAGAATGGCAGATATAGCTTTTAAATGCATTTAAAAGCATTAAAATGCAGTGGAATGGAAGCACATTTTCTGAAGGGTACAATTTCTGCCAAAAGCAGAGAGAAGAAGCTATGTCATTTTTACCAGATGATAGCTTTCTAAAGCTACCAAATTATCTTTGCAGCTACAAAAGTAACTCTATTCTCTTCCCTTCAGGGATTTGAAATATTAAGAGCCAGTTTAGTTGTCTTTTATTCCCCTGATTCTGTCTTTTCTAGCTTTTGTACTTTCCTTATTACTCTGCATGTCTCTGAGCACACTTTTTTCTGTACCATTTTCCCAGCTACTGAATGCAAAACTTTGTAAGAAAGTTTCATCCTGGGTAAACTAAACTTTCATCCTGGGTAAACTAAATTACAGATTTAAGAGCAAAACAAAACCATATCTCAAGAGTTCTTTATCTTTACCAGAAGCATTTCAGGACAGTGTCCAAAATTCATAATGCAATTAAGATACTGTCTTCCGGCATTGGTGCAGTTGAGACTAATCCTCTTCAATGCTTTGACTCAATGATCAATATTTCTAATGGCTATCTTTATTGAAAACTTGGGGCTCCTTCTATCTGGACATGGATTCCTATCAGACAGTTTAAAGCCTTGGATTAACCTTCAAGCAATCAAAGCATTAACTCTTTTTGATTGTGAAGAGCTAACTTCCCCAGACATGAGTAAGTATATGGCTCTTGGAAGAGAGAAAAGTTTGGGCAAGGTTCACAATCAGTAACAAGCTGCAGTGATCGTAACTCCAGGAGAGCCTTGCTCCCCATTCACATACTGCCTTTGGCCTGGCCAGACTGAAGCTGTTTGCATGTTCTTGTTTTGGTCTGAAACAAAAAGACATGAAGAGACCAACTGTGGAGAGCAAGAGCTTGTAGGAAATTGCATGTTTTAATTTCCTGTACCAGTATTCTGCAATTCAAAATGTTGATCGTTTATGTGCCTACATTTTCAAACGTAAATTAAATACATCAGTTGTGCCTGGAACTAGCTGACACAACTGAGACGTACCATTTATTTTCCTTAAATAAACCAAGCTTATTTTCCTCATTTTTTCTTTAAGTTTTTATATGGTCCTATATTGTATATTGTAAAAAAATGACATGATAAATGGATGCCTCTCCAGGGTGTTCCACTGCAAAGAATGCATCTGCCATTTGGTCATGAAAGAAGAAACAGCTTTTTGTTTCTTCACAAGCCAGATGCAAAAACATTGGATATTGAAACTGCAAATAGAGTAGGGACAAATGGTAGATATTTAGAGGTTGTGCTTTTCTCCTTTGAGGGAAGATTTTTTATTAAATTCTGAAATGTAAACTGAACATAAAAGTCTTTGAAGTACAGACACTGAGGCTGTCATTAAGTGAATCTCATTAGAGTTAAGGAGAGATTCCCTGCAATGCAAGCCCTTGGAATAACATTTTACCACTTCAGTCTGAAGCACAGACCTGTTTACATAAGCGAGTTGATCAGAAATAGTTTCTGGCCAAACAAATGTTCAAGAAGATTAATGGTGAACACATGTTGTATTTTGTTATCTAAAACAACACCCAAATTCTCAACTGAAATCTAGGTTATGTGATGACATAGAGTGTTGGTTAAGGGTATTTCCTGCTTTTGGAGTGTTAACTCTGTCCATTTTTATTGCCTTTTGGAGAATGCAGTTGGGCTCTTTGTAGAAGAATTTCACTCAATTACTATGGAAGGGATGAATTTTCTTTCCTGCTGTAGGGTAAAGACGTGTAGGCCTGAGAGGTGCCCCAAGTATGTACGTAGAGATCACAGAATTCTTTTATCCACAAGGACAACAATGAGATTACTAGCAAAAGCAGCTCCTCCCTCAATTCAAGCTATTCTATAGTGTTAGGATACCAGCGGAGCTTATGGCACAGCAAGAGGTTTGGTATTACCCTGGTTCACCAGAAATCACAGTTATGTGCTGCTGGTTCTAGGCGGTTGACTCCATTCTGCTGAATTGGTCTACAGCCTGGAGGCCTTAGTAGAGCTCCCAGTGTTACTGAATAATTAAATAGAACTGATGTAGAAACAGTCCATGATGTACAACAGACCAGGCATGTTTACCTTTGTATTAAAGAGAAACTCAAGCCATTAAATCAATGAAGCTAAAGGAAGTTGAAACTAGCCATTAATATGGAACTGGACATCAGATGGATATCCTGGTAGACAACAAGTTGAACATATAGAGATGTGCTTTTGCAGCAAAGGTGGCTGCTGCTGCTGTGTAAGGGAAGGGCATGGCCAGTAACTTAAAGAAGGTGGTTCCTCACTCAGCCTGGTGAGGCCACCTGGAGTGCTGGGCCCAGCGCTGGGCTCCTCACTACAGGAGGGATGTGAGCATGTGAGTATACCTCAGCCAGTCCAGGGAAGCAGCACAAAAATCACAAATGGATTGGAGCATCTGACATAGTAGGAAAGGCTGAGGGCTGGGATTGTTTGACTTTGGTAAGAGTAGGAGTAGAGGGAATTCTTAATAGCATGGATGGAGACCTGATATAGTGGGTGTAAAGAAAATAGAGCCAGACTCTTCTCAGTGGTATCCAGTGGAAGGACAAGAGGCAATGAGCACAAACTGAAATGCAAGAGATTTTGTTTGAACACCAGAAAGCTATTTTTTTTTTAACTGAAGGATGATTCAGGATTTTCATAGGTTGCCCTGTGAGGTTGTGAGTCTCTGTCCTTGAAGATATTCAAACCCAGTTGAGTATTGTCCTGAGCAACCTGTTGCAGTTGAGCCTGCTTTGACCAGGGGGGTTAGATTACATAAACTCTAGAGATTTCTTTTCATCCTAACCATTCTGTAATTCTGCAATTACAGACTGAGCCATGCAAGTGAGTGTGATACACTGGGGATTCATTGTCCACGTCTCAGCTGCACTCAATACAGACAGCTGAGCATTCCAACTCCTATGCGAGTGAATATCACCTACAAATTTACTCCTCAGGGTGTCTCTGGCAGCTGCTTTCTACCTTACAGTTCTGTGTCCTATCTGTCAGAAGGAGAATCATGAAAATGCAAAAGCAAGAGCTAGAAGAGTGCTGGAACTCAAAATGTCTCTCAGACATTTTTAGAGGTTCCAGGCCTTGGTCAGGAGTATTTTAGACCTTGGCAGGAAGCTGGAAACAGCTGTGATTTTGAGTTTGAGCCATGGAATGAGTTACCAACTTTGAAGGTGGAACAAGCAGTCACAAAGGGTTAGATAGTACAGTAAAAGTAGTTACAAAACAGAGGGAAAATTTTTTTTAGTATTGTACAGGGGGGTTTTAGCACCTGTACAAGGGGGTTTTTATTTTGCACATGGTTCTAAGTTCCAAGAAGTTCTAAGATGGAGGAAAGTGGGCTGATCCTGTTCTTCTTCCTTCTTCTTCCTTGCCTCCATGTTCTTGGTGATGTTGGCACTCACAGATTGGTTTAGAGTAGAAAAGCACTTTGTAATATAGGTAGTAGGTATTGGGGGAAAAGTATAAACATGTAATACATAATGTATCATATAAAAGATAGCAGCAGCCCTGGGCTGGGGGAGAGAAGAAGAAGACAGCAGACAGAGAGGATGTCAGGGTGTGTGTGTCTCTCTGCCTGGGCTGCTGACCAAACAGCCGCAACCCGAGAAGACAATCTTTTAGATAACTCACAAGAAACTGCCTTGAGGCCGAACAACAAGAGGCTGCGGGGCTTTTCTTTGGAAGCACGGGTTGGAGGAGAGACTTTACCAGCACACGAGACCCCAGACCAAACCTGGGGTTCCCACAGAAGAGGTTCTAGGATATGTACCCACATAACACAGACTGCAGCAGATTGTCCTACCTGGCATAAGAATGACCAAATACATCATTGTTGCTGGATCTATGGACCAAAGTCACATTTTCAATTCAGCACGTCAAAAACTCTGCCTGCACTGGTTCTGTCCATGACTGCATTACCTATTTCAGGTTACAGAGCTGCCAGCATTAGTGTTGCCTTTCTATTATGTATTGTTTCTCTTCAATGAAAACTGAAGAAATACTAGCCTTTGGCCCACACCAGCAATTTCAAACAACCTTGTCACACACCAGTTGGTGGCCATCTCCCTTTTTTAGAGGGTAAACCAAAGTCAAAATATAATCCATGGCCTCCAGCTCATGGCTCTGGGAGTTTCAAGGAGTGACAGCTGAATGTCACTCCCACAGGTTGCAGCTCTGTGCAAAAAAAGCCAACAGTGGGAATTGGGATGACAAAGGCTAAACCTGCTTTTGTCAGAGCAGCATAGGAAATGTATGGTATAGTGGAAAAAGAACCCAGGGGTGCCTGTTGCTGTATCTGATCTCCACTTTACATTTTGTTCAACAAGATGTCCATCCCTTGCCAACTAAGTTCTAAATGATTCATTTTGTTGCTGGATAGTCATATTTTGTGGGTAGCCACTAGTCAGTTTGAGTTATTCACTTCTACAAAATACTTCCTTTAGAAGGCACTGTAAACAGAATTAATTTTTAAATAGTTTGAGTTTTTTGAAAGACATGAGCAATGGTTATTAATATTGGCACAGAACAAGTCACATACTGATGATTCAAGGGATAGAAACTGGAACATTTTGGACAGAATGGATGTTTTTATATTCACTTGCCTTATATCCAGACACTCTGGTGGTATAAGTGTTAATTATACCCAAGACAGCAAAGTGAGGAAGTCAGGTTCTAATACGTGTGGTAAAATAAATCTTTAGATGAAGCAAACCTTGTATATTCAAATAATTTCGTTTCCATTTCTCAGTTACAACATGCAATTTTGTCATGCATCTCTTCTGCATGACAGAGGAGGAGGAAGGAGTTTGTCTCATTGAAGGCAGTGGAAAGTGTGCTTGATATAGCATGCACAAATATGGACATGAAGTTGTGAGGCTGCACTGCTCACTGCCCTTACAGATGCAAAGAAGCATGCACTCAGATTCCCGAACAACCTACAGTGATGTTTTCACTTGAAATTTTTTTGCATTGAAGCTCATTCTTGTGATAAAAAATGGTCACTCCCCAGCCAGTTAGCTAAACAAGCCAAGAAAACTGGCCACTTGGTGATTGCAGCCTAGTTACTGCGAGCACAACTGCGCATTGTTCCGCTTCCCTAAAAAAATAAATTAAAAAATCTCCAAGGCTTGCCACTGTTTGGAAAGAATCTATAATTTTTTTGCACATATCTAGACTGGTTTACTGCTTTTCAGTGTGACTTCTTGTTATGGTATCAGCCAGCTGGTAACAGCCAGTATGTACTTTTTGACTGCTGCTGACCAAGGCAGACTCTGAGAAATCTTCAAAAGCCAAAGAATTTGCCAGTAACTGAGTCACTTTAAGCAGCCTACCATGAATTTGTAGCATGCCATACAATCAATTTTTGAGTCACCATCTGAAAACAGCCTTGATGAATAAGTACTTGACAAGAAAATGGATCTGAAATTTCCAGCTGGTCTAATGCCAGGATTCTGCCATGCTCCCTTTGTCTCCAAAGTCAAGACACTTGAAGTGATCTCAGTATAAATGACTATTAAATATATCCTAATATCGCGTTCAATAAGGGGCTGCACAAGGGCTTTGACAATGCCACCTTCTGTGGAGACACACAGAATCTGATGCAACAAGACACACAAACACACACACACAGAGACACACACACACACACACACACACACACACACACACAGAGACACACACACACACACACACACACACACACACACACACACACACACACATTGCCAGGGACTGCACAGAAATGAGGAGTTGCTTGGGTGTCCGGAGCCATGAGGGTAATACCCACCTCTCTCTTGTTGCAGTCTGACCAAGGACAACATGCCTAAAACACTCGCAGATCCTAAGGGAAAGAGAAATTATTGGTGTTTAATTCACCACTAGGTGTCACGACGTCTTCATTTTTAACCAGACTACTGAGTTTTTCTATGCCTACCAGAAAGAAAAAAGCTTAAGATGAAGGCAGGAAGCCAGTGTATTAGCCAGATACCTAGGCCCGCTCCAATCTAAATTCTTTTAGTAAAGTCAGGTTAGTAGATAGCACATTCAAAAGAAATAAAAATAGAGAAATCAGCCCCATCCCTTTTGCAGATTACTTCTATACTTCACTACACCATAGTGAAACACCAAGAATGTTATGAATACAGATGATTGTAAAGTTCAGCATGCTTAATACATCACAGGATTCCTTTTTATATTTGTTTGTATTACCCTGCCAGGAATGAGCCCCAGATGCAGTAGAATGACAGGTAGATGAAAGTGAAAAAGGTTTTCCCACACTTACAATATGATTCTTAGAAGAGCTGATTATTTGAAAGTCCATCTGTGTTGTTACTGACAAATACTGTAATTTTTTGTGGCTTTGTTGACCAATAAATATACAGACACAAATCTATGTACATATTTTAATATACATTCATGGGAAAAACATGGGTCAGGAAGAGTTAATGCAACTACCCCTCCCATTGCCACGTACATTTCCTATGCTGCCATGCTCTCCAGGGATGTTTCACCACTTCCTGATCTGCTGGCTTTTCTATTGAAAAAGCTAGTTTCATGTTCTCCATTGAGCTGAGACTTTTATCTCCTTCCTTGCAAGTAGACAAATTCTCTTCAGGGTAAGGTTGGAACATATTGGTTTTTATTAGCAACAGATCAGTCTGTGCTCTACTCATTTTCATCTTGGGCCAAAACTGTTTTCATTTATTGCATGTCCAAAGGAAGTGACATCTTCATTTAGTCAGTCAAACAAGATATCATTACCATTCCCTGCACATCTGCAACACTCAAGTATAGCTACATAAAGAAGAATGTGCTGCTTTATATATTGTCATAAGTCAAAGAGAAATAAAAGTACTTGTGTTTTATTACCTTTAATATAATGATTATCTTAGAAGGCTTATATCTTGCAAAATAATCTCTATAAGGCATTTGTTTGGATTTTGGAAATAAGACCTGCAAACCTGACCTGGAGCATAAAGCCCAGAACTAAAAAGCTGTCAAATTAAAACAAGAAAACAAACAAATAAACTTCAAGATTTTTCAAAAGTACTTCTACAAAAGGTTTTACAAAAATTCCGGTTGTGGTAGACATTTTGTTTCTGGCATCCATTTTGGTACAATACCCCATGGGAATGCTTGCAAACAGAATTAGGGCCTTAGATGTGGGAATCCAGGTCTTCCCTCTGGCTGCCCTGGAAGGTCTGGGACCCTGACAAGGGGTCAGGAATCCCTCTGTACAGAGCCCCCAGAGACACTGTCTGTGATCTCTGTCCATGGAAAAGAGTTTTCAATCCTACAGGATGAATTACAAGCTCTGAGTGTTTGATATAAGTAATAATTAAGTGTGGCATGGGTGCAAAAGTAAAATTTTAGGATTCTAGATTAGGGGTTCAAAGGGGACAAGATAGAGGAAATTGGGTGTGTCTTGTCCTTTTTCTTCTTCTTCATGCCCTCCATGTTTCACTGTAGTGTTGGCATTTTTCTATTGGTTTAGGCTGGGGATACGCTGTTCAACGTAGGTGACAGATATTGGCACATTATTGTAAATATAGCGCAGGTAGTTTCTGGTATATAATGTTTGTAACATCCCACTGAGGGCAGAGCTCCACACGCTGCCCTGCAGGACAGACCTGCGGCAGGGCAGCAGAACATGTTAGAGATAAGCAAGAATAAACAACCTTGGAAAGAGCACAGATGAATTATGACTTCTTCTTTTGCAACGGCGCAGAAAGACAGAGACATTCTACAATCTCGGAATCATCAATACCTCAGATTCTGACACTTAGAGCTTTTATACACAAGAGCTCAGTAGTGGCTAACAAAGAATCCAAGAAAACACGTGTCTTTGTTACCTAGGTTAGTTTCACAGATAGCAAACTTAGCATCTCCAACAACTACGCTTACCAAAACTTATGCTGGGATAACTCCCAGAGACATACCATTGCATCACAAGAGTTGTAAAACCATACACGTGTCTCTGGCAGTCCCACAATCTGTCTACAACACTGTGCAGATCTCAGACCTGAATTTATTTTCTTGTTAATGCATGCACAAACTGCCTCGGGTTTACCAATACCTCCTACACATTTTGCACTCCTACACATTAACAGAGCAAGGTCTTTTAAGAAAAAAAAAATGTCACCATAATTCTTCTTTGCTTTTTCCATTGCACTATCCTAGTCCAACCGGAGACCCAGAAATAATCTTACCCTACAATCATAACAGGAACAAATAAAATTCCTATAAGGGCAGATCTTCTTTCATATGTTCTTTGACATCCAAGCAAAATTTCTAGCTGCTTTAGGCAGCCCAGGACCTCACCCTTGTTTTTGGAAAGAGTGCCAGTGCTGCTGAGAGCCTACAAAGAAGATCTAAACAACAAATACAAAAGAATGAGAGAGAAAGAGTAGCTTGAGAAAACGTGTTACAGCATTTGAAACCAAAAGTATTTTCTCATGACAGAAGGGAACCAGCACACTGTGGCACTCAAACAAAATCAACACCAGTGCCAAAGGATATGGGATAATGGAGAACGGGAATTTGGGACCTGGATTCCCACATCTAAGGCCCTAATTCTGTTTGCTAGCTCCGGTGTAGTGTGCGCAAAGCAGCAGCTTCTCCTGCTCCGGGAGCCGGACAGAGCGGTAGCTTCTACGAGGGCGAAGAACGAAGCCGCAGACCACCGGACTTGTGTGCACAGCCTACGGGCTGCTAGAGGAAGGTGGCTGCTGCTCCCTAACCCATCAATTCACAGCTGGCATGCTCTATGGAGCTGTTCCAGGACAACTTTCATTGCTTATTGGTTCGTCCTGATACAGCCCCTCCTGGGAAATTCATGCTCGTCCCCTGAGGCTCCGACATGCAGAAACATCGATGGCAGCTGCAGAAAAGAAGGGCTGCGTTGAGTAGTCGAGAAGCAAGAACATAGCCAGCGCCTAGCGTCTGGGAGTCAGCAACTGCTGGACTTTTGCGATTGCCTTCACTGTGCACTGAATGTCGAGATATGTGCACGCTAAAAAAACAAGGTGGGCAAGAGGAGGAAGAGAGCACCGGCATCAGAGAGCATCTGGCATCTTCCCCTGGAAAGGGCAGTGTTTTTGGAGAGTGCAGCAAATCCGTGTTTCTGGACAAGGGAGGCATAAGTGCGCTGCGCTCCTAAGCTATCTCCCTGCTAAGACACACTGCCAAAGCTTTTCGCTATGATGCAGTCCAGTGCAGACGCACACTACGGCTCTACGGAGCTGTCCGAAGCCAAGCGCCGGTCGCCGGCGTCTTTCGGCTGAAGCAGCGCTTCGGAGCGTACGGCTGTTGTGTGCGCGAAGCAGCCGCTTCTCCTGCTCCGCGAGCCGGACAGAGCGGTAGCTTGTACGAGGGCGAAGAACGAAGCCGCAGAGCACCGGGCTTTTGCGCGCACCCTAAGGACTGCGAGAGGACCGTGGTGGCCGCTCGCCTGCCCCTTCAATTCCATTCTAGCATCCTTAGGGAAGGTGTTCCAGGACAATTTTCCTGAGTTTTGAATTCGTCCTGATGCAGCCCCTCCTGGGAAACAACTGCTCGTCGTCTGAGTCTCCGAGTGCAGAGACCTCGATGGCAACTGCAGAAATGAAGGGCTGCGTTGAGTTGTCGAGAAGCAAGAACATAGCCAGCGCCTGGTGTTTGGGAGTCAGCAGCTGCTGGACTTTTGCGATTGCTTTCACTGTGCACTGAATGCCAGGACGGCATGTGCACGTTAAAACAACGAGCTGGGCAAGAGCAGGAAGGGACCACGGGCATCAGAGAGCATCTGGCATCTTGCCCTGGAAAGAGCAGTGTTTTTGGAGTGTGCAGTGAAATCGTGTTTCTGGACAAGGGAGGCATAAGTGCGCTGCGCTCCTAAGCTATCTCCCTGCTAAGACACACTGCCAAAGCTTTTCGTTATCATGCAGGCTAGTGCAGACGCACACTACGGCTCTCCGGAGCTGTCCGAAGCCAAGCGCCGGTCGCCGGCGTCTTTCGGCTGAAGCAGCGCTTCGGAGCGTACGGCTGTTGTGTGCGCGAAGCAGCCGCTTCTCCTGCTCCGTGAGCCGGACAGAGCGGTAGCTTGTACGACGGCGAAGAACGAAGCCGCAGAGCACCGGGCTTCTGCGGGCACCCTAAGGACTGCGAGAGGACCGTGGTGGCCGCTCGCCTGCCCCTTCAATTCCATTCTAGCATCCTTATGGAAGGTGTTCTAGGACAATTTTCCTGAGTTTTGAATTCGTCCTGATGCAGCCCCTCCTGGGAAACTCCTACTCGTCCTCTGCGTCTCCGAGTGCAGAGACCTCGATGGCAACTGCAGAAATGAAGGGCTGCGTTGAGTAGTCGAGAAGCAAGAACATAGCCAGCGCCTTGTGTTTAGGAGTCAGCAACTGCTGGACTTTTGCGATTGCCTTCACTGTGCACTGAATGTCGAGATATGTGCACGCTAAAAAAACAAGGTGGGCAAGAGGAGGAAGAGAGCACCGGCATCAGAGAGCATCTGGCATCTTCCCCTGGAAAGGGCAGTGTTTTTGGAGAGTGCAGCAAATCCGTGTTTCTGGACAAGGGAGGCATAAGTGCGCTGCGCTCCTAAGCTATCTCCCTGCTAAGACACACTGCCAAAGCTTTTCGCTATGATGCAGTCCAGTGCAGACGCACACTACGGCTCTCCGGAGCTGTCCGAAGCCAAGCGCCGGTCGCCGGCGTCTTTCGGCTGAAGCAGCGCTTCGGAGCGTACGGCTGTTGTGTGCGCGAAGCAGCCGCTTCTCCTGCTCCGCGAGCCGGACAGAGCGGTAGCTTGTAGGAGGGCGAAGAACGAAGCCGCAGAGCACCGGCCTTCTGCGCGCACCCTAAGGACTGCGAGAGGACCGTGGTGGCCGCTCGCCTGCCCCTTCAATTCCCTTCTAGCATCCTTAGGGAAGGTGTTCCAGGACAATTTTCCTGAGTTTTGAATTCGTCCTGATGCAGCCCCTCCTGGGAAACAACTGCTCGTCGTCTGAGTCTCCGAGTGCAGAGACCTCGATGGCAACTGCAGAAATGAAGGGCTGCGTTGAGTTGTCGAGAAGCAAGAACATAGCCAGCGCCTGGTGTTTGGGAGTCAGCAGCTGCTGGACTTTTGCGATTGCTTTCACTGTGCACTGAATGCCAGGACGGCATGTGCACGTTAAAACAACGAGCTGGGCAAGAGCAGGAAGGGACCACGGGCATCAGAGAGCATCTGGCATCTTGCCCTGGAAAGAGCAGTGTTTTTGGAGTGTGCAGTAAAATCGTGTTTCTGGACAAGGGAGGCATAAGTGCGCTGCGCTCCTAAGCTATCTCCCTGCTAAGACACACTGCCAAAGCTTTTCGTTATCATGCAGGCTAGTGCAGACGCACACTACGGCTCTCCGGAGCTGTCCGAAGCGAAGCGCCGGTCGCCGGCGTCTTTCGGCTGAAGCAGCGCTTCGGAGCGTACGGCTGTTGTGTGCGCGAAGCAGCCGCTTCTCCTGCTCCGTGAGCCGGACAGAGCGGTAGCTTGTACGACGGCGAAGAACGAAGCCTCAGAGCACCGGGCTTCTGCGGGCACCCTAAGGACTGCGAGAGGACCGTGGTGGCCGCTCGCCTGCCTCTTCAATTCCATTCTAGCATCCTTAGGGAAGGTGTTCTAGGAAAATTTTCCTGAGTTTTGAATTCGTCCTGATGCAGCCCCTCCTGGGAAACTCCTACTCGTCCTCTGCGTCTCCGAGTGCAGAGACCTCGATGGCAACTGCAGAAATGAAGGGCTGCGTTGAGTAGTCGAGAAGCAAGAACATAGCCAGCGCCTTGTGTCTGGGAGTCAGCAGCACCTGGACTTTTGCGATTGCTTTCACTGTGCACTGAATGCCAGGACGGCATGTGCACGTTAAAACAACGAGCTGGGCAAGAGTAATCGAAAGATCACGGCCGTCAGAAAGCAGCTTATATATTGCCCAGGAAAGAGCAGTGTTTTTGGAGTGTGCAGTAAAATCGTGTTTCTGGACAAGGGAGGCATAAGTGCGCTGCGCTCCTAAGCTATCTCCCTGCGAGACACACTGGCAAAGCTTTTCGCTATAGTGCAGTCTAGTGCAGACGGACACTGCGGCTCTCCGGAGCTGTCCGAAGCGAAGCGCCGCTCGCCGGCGTCTTTCGGCTGAAGCAGCGCTTCGGGGCGTACGGCTGCCGCTCCGCTGTTGTGTGCGCGAGGCAGCCGCTTCTCCTGCTCCGTGAGCCGGACAGAGCGGTAGCTTGTACGAGGGCGAAGAACGAAGCCGCAGGGAGACGACATTGTGTGTACAGTCTTGGGACTGCTAGATGACAGTGGCTAAAGCTCCCTGCCTTTTCAATGCACTGCTGCCATGCTTTATTGAAGGCGTTCCGAGACAACTTTCCTGGGTTTTGACTTCGTCCTGATGAAGCCCCTGTTGGGAAATTCGTTTGGGAGTCAGCAGCTGCTGGACTTTTGCGATTGCCTTCACTGTGCACTGAATGCCAGGACGGCATGTGCACGTTAAAACAACGAGCTGGGCAAGAGCAGGAAGGGGCCACAGGCATCAAGAGAGCATCTGACATCTTGCCCTGGAAAGAGCAGTGTTTTTGGAGTGTGCAGTAAAATCGTGTTTCTGGACAAGGGAGGCATAAGTGCGCTGCGCTCCTAAGCTATCTCCCTGCGAGACACACTGGCAAAGATTTTCGTTATCATGCAGGCTAGTGCAGACGCACACTACGGCTCTCCGGAGCTGTCCGAAGCCAAGCGCCGGTCGCCGGCGTCTTTCGGCTGAAGCAGCGCTTCGGAGCGTACGGCTGTTGTGTGCGCGAAGCAGCCGCTTCTCCTGCTCCGCGAGCCGGACAGAGCGGTAGCTTGTACGAGGGCGAAGAACGAAGCCGCAGAGCACCGGCCTTCTGCGCGCACCCTAAGGACTGCGAGAGGACCGTGGTGGCCGCTCGCCTGCCTCTTCAATTCCATTCTAGCATCCTTAGGGAAGGTGTTCCATGACAATTTTCCTGAGTTTTGAATTCGTCCTGATGCAGCCCCTCCTGGGAAACTCCTACTCGTCCTCTGAGTCTCCGAGTGCAGAGACCTCGATGGCAACTGCAGAAATGAAGGGCTGCGTTGAGTAGTCGAGAAGCAAGAACATAGCCAGCGCCTTTTGTTTGGGAGTCAGCAGCTGCTGGACTTTTGCGATTGCCTTCACTGTGCACTGAATGCCAGGACGGCATGTGCACGTTAAAACAACGAGCTGGGCAAGAGCAGTAATCAAAAGATCACGGCCGACAGAAAGCAGCTTATATATTGCCCAGGAAAGAGCAGTGTTTTTGGAGTGTGCAGTAAAATCGTGTTTCTGGACAAGGGAGGCATAAGTGTGCTGCGCTCCTAAGCTATCTCCCTGCGAGACACACTGCCAAAGCTTTTCGCTATGATGCAGTCTAGTGCAGACGCACACTACGGGTCTCCGGAGCTGTCCGACGCCAAGCGCCGCTCGCCGGCGTCTTTCGGCTGAAGCAGCGCTTCGGAGCGTACGGCTGTTGTGTGCGCGAAGCAGCCGCTTCTCCTGCTCCGGGAGCCGGACAGAGCGGTAGCTTCTACGAGGGCGAAGAACGAAGCCGCAGAGCACCGGACTTGTATGCACAGCCTACGGGCTGCTAGAGGAAGGTGGCTGCTGCTCCCTAACCCATCAATTCACAGCTGGCATGCTCTATGGAGCTGTTCCAGGACAACTTTCATTGCTTATTGGTTCGTCCTGATACAGCCCCTCCTGGGAAATTCATGCTCGTCCCCTGAGGCTCCGACATGCAGAAACATCGATGGCAGCTGCAGAAAAGAAGGGCTGCGTTGAGTTGTCGAGAAGCAAGAACATAGCCAGCGCCTAGCGTCTGGGAGTCAGCAACTGCTGGACTTTTGCGATTTCCTTCACTGTGCACTGAATGTCGAGATATGTGCACGCTAAAAAAACAAGGTGGGCAAGAGGAGGAAGAGAGCACGGGCATCAGAGAGCATCTGGCATCTTCCCCTGGAAAGGGCAGTGTTTTTGGAGACGCACACTACGGCTCTACGGAGCTGTCCGAAGCCAAGCGCCGGTGGCCGGCGTCTTTCGGCTGAAGCAGCGCTTCGGAGCGTACGGCTGTTGTGTGCGCGAAGCAGCCGCTTCTCCTGCTCCGGGAGCCGGACAGAGCGGTAGCTTGTACGACGGCGAAGAACGAAGCCGCAGAGCACCGGCCTTCTGCGCGCACCCTAAGGACTGCGAGAGGACCGTGGTGGCCGCTCGCCTGCCCCTTCAATTCCATTCTAGCATCCTTAGGGAAGGTGTTCCAGGACAATTTTCCTGAGTTTTGAATTCGTCCTGATGCAGCCCCTCCTGGGAAACAACTGCTCGTCGTCTGAGTCTCCGAGTGCAGAGACCTCGATGGCAACTGCAGAAATGAAGGGCTGCGTTGAGTTGTCGAGAAGCAAGAACATAGCCAGCGCCTTGTGTTTGGGAGTCAGCAGCACCTGGACTTTTGCGATTGCTTTCACAGTGCACTGAATGCCAGGACGGCATGTGCACGTTAAAACAACGAGCTGGGCAAGAGCAGGAAGGGAGCACGGGCATCAGAGAGCATCTGGCATCTTGCCCTGGAAAGAGCAGTGTTTTTGGAGTGTGCAGTAAAATCGTGTTTCTGGACAAGGGAGGCATAAGTGCGCTGCGCTCCTAAGCTATCTCCCTGCTAAGACACACTGCCAAAGCTTTTCGCTATAGTGCAGTCTAGTGCAGACGCACACTACGGCTCTCCGGAGCTGTCCGAAGCCAAGCGCCGGTCGCCGGCGTCTTTCGGCTGAAGCAGCGCTTCGGAGCGTACGGCTGTTGTGTGCGCGAAGCAGCCGCTTCTCCTGCTCCGTGAGCCGGACAGAGCGGTAGCTTGTACGAGGGCGAAGAACGAAGCCGCAGAGCACCGGCCTTCTGCGGGCACCCTAAGGACTGCGAGAGGACCGTGGTGGCCGCTCGCCTGCCCCTTCTAATTCCATTCTAGCATCCTTAGGGAAGGTGTTCTAGGACAATTTTCCTGAGTTTTGAATTCGTCCTGATGCAGCCCCTCCTGGGAAACTCCTACTCGTCCTCTGAGTCTCCGAGTGCAGAGACCTCGATGGCAACTGCAGAAATGAAGGGCTGCGTTGAGTAGTCGAGAAGCAAGAACATAGCCAGCGCCTTGTGTTTGGGAGTCAGCAGCACCTGGACTTTTGCGATTGCTTTCACTGTGCACTGAATGCCAGGACGGCATGTGCACGTTAAAACAACGAGCTGAGCAAGAGTCCCCGAAAGATCACGGCCGTCAGAAAGCAGCTTATATATTGCCCAGGAAAGAGCAGTGTTTTTGGAGTGTGCAGTAAAATCGTGTTTCTGGACAAGGGAGGCATAAGTGCGCTGCGCTCCTAAGCTATCTCCCTGCGAGACACACTGCCAAAGCTTTTCGCTATAGTGCAGTCTAGTGCAGACGGACACTGCGGCTCTCCGGAGCTGTCCGAAGCGAAGCGCCGGTCGCCGGCGTCTTTCGGCTGAAGCAGCGCTTCGGGGCGTACGGCTGCCGCTCCGCTGTTGTGTGCGCGAGGCAGCCGCTTCTCCTGCTCCGTGAGCCGGACAGAGCGGTAGCTTGTACGAGGGCGAAGAACGAAGCCGCAGGGAGACGACATTGTGTGTACAGTCTTGGGACTGCTAGATGACAGTTGCTAAAGCTCCCTGCCTTTTCAATGCACTGCTGCCATGCTTTATTGAAGGCGTTCCGAGACAACTTTCCTGGGTTTTGACTTCGTCCTGATGAAGCCCCTGTTGGGAAATTCGTTTGGGAGTCAGCAGCTGCTGGACTTTTGCGATTGCCTTCACTGTGCACTGAATGCCAGGACGGCATGTGCACGTTAAAACAACGAGCTGGGCAAGAGCAGGAAGGGGCCACGGGCATCAAGAGAGCATCTGACGTCTTGCCCTGGAAAGAGCAGTGTTTTTGGAGTGTGCAGTAAAATCGTGTTTCTGGACAAGGGAGGCATAAGTGCGCTGCGCTCCTAAGTTATCTCCCTGCGAGACAGACTGGCAAAGCTTTTCGTTATCATGCAGTCTAGTGCAGACGCACACTACGGCTCTCCGGAGCTGTCCGAAGCCAAGCGCCGGTCGCCGGCGTCTTTCGGCTGAAGCAGCGCTTCAGAGCGTACGGCTGTTGTGTGCGCGAAGCAGCCGCTTCTCCTGCTCCGCGAGCCGGACAGAGCGGTAGCTTGTACGAGGGCGAAGAACGAAGCCGCAGAGCACCGGCCTTCTGCGGGCACCCTAAGGACTGCGAGAGGACCGTGGTGGCCGCTCGCCTGCCTCTTCAATTCCATTCTAGCATCCTTATGGAAGGTGTTCCATGACAATTTTCCTGAGTTTTGAATTCGTCCTGATGCAGCCCCTCCTGGGAAACTCCTACTCGTCCTCTGAGTCTCCGAGTGCAGAGACCTCGATGGCAACTGCAGAAATGAAGGGCTGCGTTGAGTTGTCGAGAAGCAAGAACATAGCCAGCGCCTTGTGTTTGGGAGTCAGCAGCACCTGGACTTTTGCGATTGCTTTCACAGTGCACTGAATGCCAGGACGGCATGTGCACGTTAAAACAACGAGCTGGGCAAGAGCAGGAAGGGACCACGGGCATCAGAGAGCATCTGGCATCTTGCCCTGGAAAGAGCAGTGTTTTTGGAGTGTGCAGTAAAATCGTGTTTCTGGACAAGGGAGGCATAAGTGCGCTGCGCTCCTAAGCTATCTCCCTGCTAAGACACACTGGCAAAGCTTTTCGCTATAGTGCAGTCTAGTGCAGACGCACACTACGGGTCTCCGGAGCTGTCCGACGCCAAGCGCCGGTCGCCGGCGTCTTTCGGCTGAAGCAGCGCTTCGGAGCGTACGGCTGTTGTGTGCGCGAAGCAGCCGCTTCTCCTGCTCCGTGAGCCGGACAGAGCGGTAGCTTGTACGACGGCGAAGAACGAAGCCGCAGAGCACCGGACTTGTGTGCACAGCCTACGGGCTGCTAGAGGAAGGTGGCTGCTGCTCCCTAACCCATCAATTCACAGCTGGCATGCTCTATGGAGCTGTTCCAGGACAACTTTCATTGCTTATTGGTTCGTCCTGATACAGCCCCTCCTGGGAAATTCATGCTCGTCCCCTGAGGCTCCGACATGCAGAAACATCGATGGCAGCTGCAGAAAAGAAGGGCTGCGTTGAGTTGTCGAGAAGCAAGAACATAGCCAGCGCCTAGCGTCTGGGAGTCAGCAACTGCTGGACTTTTGCGATTGCCTTCACTGTGCACTGAATGTCGAGATATGTGCACGCTAAAAAAACAAGGTGGGCAAGAGGAGGAAGAGAGCACGGGCATCAGAGAGCATCTGGCATCTTCCCCTGGAAAGGGCAGTGTTTTTGGAGACGCACACTACGGCTCTACGGAGCTGTCCGACGCCAAGCGCCGGTGGCCGGCGTCTTTCGGCTGAAGCAGCGCTTCGGAGCGTACGGCTGTTGTGTGCGCGAAGCAGCCGCTTCTCCTGCTCCGCGAGCCGGACAGAGCGGTAGCTTGTACGACGGCGAAGAACGAAGCCGCAGAGCACCGGCCTTCTGCGCGCACCCTAAGGACTGCGAGAGGACCGTGGTGGCTGCTCGCCTGCCCCTTCAATTCCATTCTAGCATCCTTAGGGAAGGTGTTCCATGACAATTTTCCTGAGTTTTGAATTCGTCCTGATGCAGCCCCTCCTGGGAAACAACTGCTCGTCGTCTGAGTCTCCGAGTGCAGAGACCTCGATGGCAACTGCAGAAATGAAGGGCTGCGTTGAGTTGTCGAGAAGCAAGAACATAGCCAGCGCCTTGTGTTTGGGAGTCAGCAGCACCTGGACTTTTGCGATTGCTTTCACTGTGCACTGAATGCCAGGACGGCATGTGCACGTTAAAACAACGAGCTGGGCAAGAGTAATCGAAAGATCACGGCCGTCAGAAAGCAGCTTATATATTGCCCAGGAAAGAGCAGTGTTTTTGGAGTGTGCAGTAAAATCGTGTTTCTGGACAAGGGAGGCATAAGTGCGCTGCGCTCCTAAGCTATCTCCCTGCGAGACACACTGCCAAAGCTTTTCGCTATAGTGCAGTCTAGTGCAGACGGACACTGCGGCTCTCCGGAGCTGTCCGAAGCGAAGCGCCGCTCGCCGGCGTCTTTCGGCTGAAGCAGCGCTTCGGGGCGTACGGCTGCCGCTCCGCTGTTGTGTGCGCGAGGCAGCCGCTTCTCCTGCTCCGTGAGCCGGACAGAGCGGTAGCTTGTACGAGGGCGAAGAACGAAGCCGCAGGGAGACGACATTGTGTGTACAGTCTTGGGACTGCTAGATGACAGTGGCTAAAGCTCCCTGCCTTTTCAATGCACTGCTGCCATGCTTTATTGAAGGCGTTCCGAGACAACTTTCCTGGGTTTTGACTTCGTCCTGATGAAGCCCCTGTTGGGAAATTCGTTTGGGAGTCAGCAGCTGCTGGACTTTTGCGATTGCCTTCACTGTGCACTGAATGCCAGGACGGCATGTGCACGTTAAAACAACGAGCTGGGCAAGAGCAGGAAGGGGCCACGGGCATCAAGAGAGCATCTGACGTCTTGCCCTGGAAAGAGCAGTGTTTTTGGAGTGTGCAGTAAAATCGTGTTTCTGGACAAGGGAGGCATAAGTGCGCTGCGCTCCTAAGTTATCTCCCTGCGAGACAGACTGGCAAAGCTTTTCGTTATCATGCAGTCTAGTGCAGACGCACACTACGGCTCTCCGGAGCTGTCCGAAGCCAAGCGCCGGTCGCCGGCGTCTTTCGGCTGAAGCAGCGCTTCGGAGCGTACGGCTGTTGTGTGCGCGAAGCAGCCGCTTCTCCTGCTCCGCGAGCCGGACAGAGCGGTAGCTTGTACGACGGCGAAGAACGAAGCCGCAGAGCACCGGGCTTCTGCGGGCACCCTAAGGACTGCGAGAGGACCGTGGTGGCCGCTCGCCTGCCTCTTCAATTCCATTCTAGCATCCTTAGGGAAGGTGTCCCATGACAATTTTCCTGAGTTTTGAATTCGTCCTGATGCAGCCCCTCCTGGGAAACTCCTACTCGTCCTCTGAGTCTCCGAGTGCAGAGACCTCGATGGCAACTGCAGAAATGAAGGGCTGCGTTGAGTAGTCGAGAAGCAAGAACATAGCCAGCGCCTTTTGTTTGGGAGTCAGCAGCTGCTGGACTTTTGCGATTGCCTTCACTGTGCACTGAATGCCAGGACGGCATGTGCACGTTAAAACAACGAGCTGGGCAAGAGCAGTAATCAAAAGATCACGGCCGACAGAAAGCAGCTTATATATTGCCCAGGAAAGAGCAGTGTTTTTGGAGTGTGCAGTAAAATCGTGTTTCTGGACAAGGGAGGCATAAGTGCGCTGCGCTCCTAAGCTATCTCCCTGCGAGACACACTGCCAAAGCTTTTCGCTATAGTGCAGTCTAGTGCAGACGGACACTGCGGCTCTCCGGAGCTGTCCGAAGCGAAGCGCCGCTCGCCGGCGTCTTTCGGCTGAAGCAGCGCTTCGGAGCGTACGGCTGTTGTGTGCGCGAAGCAGCCGCTTCTCCTGCTCCGGGAGCCGGACAGAGCGGTAGCTTGTACGACGGCGAAGAACGAAGCCGCAGAGCACCGGACTTGTGTGCACAGCCTACGGGCTGCTAGAGGAAGGTGGCTGCTGCTCCCTAACCCATCAATTCACAGCTGGCATGCTCTATGGAGCTGTTCCAGGACAACTTTCATTGCTTATTGGTTCGTCCTGATACAGCCCCTCCTGGGAAATTCATGCTCGTCCCCTGAGGCTCCGACATGCAGAAACATCGATGGCAGCTGCAGAAAAGAAGGGCTGCGTTGAGTTGTCGAGAAGCAAGAACATAGCCAGCGCCTAGCGTCTGGGAGTCAGCAACTGCTGGACTTTTGCGATTGCCTTCACTGTGCACTGAATGTCGAGATATGTGCACGCTAAAAAAACAAGGTGGGCAAGAGGAGGAAGAGAGCACGGGCATCAGAGAGCATCTGGCATCTTCCCCTGGAAAGGGCAGTGTTTTTGGAGACGCACACTACGGCTCTACGGAGCTGTCCGAAGCCAAGCGCCGGTGGCCGGCGTCTTTCGGCTGAAGCAGCGCTTCGGAGCGTACGGCTGTTGTGTGCGCGAAGCAGCCGCTTCTCCTGCTCCGCGAGCCGGACAGAGCGGTAGCTTGTACGACGGCGAAGAACGAAGCCGCAGAGCACCGGCCTTCTGCGCGCACCCTAAGGACTGCGAGAGGACCGTGGTGGCCGCTCGCCTGCCCCTTCAATTCCATTCTAGCATCCTTAGGGAAGGTGTTCCAGGACAATTTTCCTGAGTTTTGAATTCGTCCTGATGCAGCCCCTCCTGGGAAACAACTGCTCGTCGTCTGAGTCTCCGAGTGCAGAGACCTCGATGGCAACTGCAGAAATGAAGGGCTGCGTTGAGTTGTCGAGAAGCAAGAACATAGCCAGCGCCTTGTGTTTGGGAGTCAGCAGCACCTGGACTTTTGCGATTGCTTTCACAGTGCACTGAATGCCAGGACGGCATGTGCACGTTAAAACAACGAGCTGGGCAAGAGCAGGAAGGGACCACGGGCATCAGAGAGCATCTGGCATCTTGCCCTGGAAAGAGCAGTGTTTTTGGAGTGTGCAGTAAAATCGTGTTTCTGGACAAGGGAGGCATAAGTGCGCTGCGCTCCTAAGCTATCTCCCTGCTAAGACACACTGGCAAAGCTTTTCGCTATAGTGCAGTCTAGTGCAGACGCACACTACGGCTCTCCGGAGCTGTCCGACGCCAAGCGCCGGTCGCCGGCGTCTTTCGGCTGAAGCAGCGCTTCGGAGCGTACGGCTGTTGTGTGCGCGAAGCAGCCGCTTCTCCTGCTCCGGGAGCCGGACAGAGCGGTAGCTTGTACGACGGCGAAGAACGAAGCCGCAGAGCACCGGACTTGTGTGCACAGCCTACGGGCTGCTAGAGGAAGGTGGCTGCTGCTCCCTAACCCATCAATTCACAGCTGGCATGCTCTATGGAGCTGTTCCAGGACAACTTTCATTGCTTATTGGTTCGTCCTGATACAGCCCCTCCTGGGAAATTCATGCTCGTCCCCTGAGGCTCCGACATGCAGAAACATCGATGGCAGCTGCAGAAAAGAAGGGCTGCGTTGAGTTGTCGAGAAGCAAGAACATAGCCAGCGCCTAGCGTCTGGGAGTCAGCAACTGCTGGACTTTTGCGATTGCCTTCACTGTGCACTGAATGTCGAGATATGTGCACGCTAAAAAAACAAGGTGGGCAAGAGGAGGAAGAGAGCACGGGCATCAGAGAAAATCTGGCATCTTCCCCTGGAAAGGGCAGTGTTTTTGGAGACGCACACTACGGCTCTACGGAGCTGTCCGACGCCAAGCGCCGGTGGCCGGCGTCTTTCGGCTGAAGCAGCGCTTCGGAGCGTACGGCTGTTGTGTGCGCGAAGCAGCCGCTTCTCCTGCTCCGCGAGCCGGACAGAGCGGTAGCTTGTACGACGGCGAAGAACGAAGCCGCAGAGCACCGGCCTTCTGCGCGCACCCTAAGGACTGCGAGAGGACCGTGGTGGCCGCTCGCCTGCCCCTTCAATTCCATTCTAGCATCCTTAGGGAAGGTGTTCCAGGACAATTTTCCTGAGTTTTGAATTCGTCCTGATGCAGCCCCTCCTGGGAAACAACTGCTCGTCGTCTGAGTCTCCGAGTGCAGAGACCTCGATGGCAACTGCATAAATGAAGGGCTGCGTTGAGTAGTCGAGAAGCAAGAACATAGCCAGCGCCTTGTGTTTGGGAGTCAGCAGCACCTGGACTTTTGCGATTGCTTTCACAGTGCACTGAATGCCAGGACGGCATGTGCACGTTAAAACAACGAGCTGGGCAAGAGCAGGAAGGGACCACGGGCATCAGAGAGCATCTGGCATCTTGCCCTGGAAAGAGCAGTGTTTTTGGAGTGTGCAGTAAAATCGTGTTTCTGGACAAGGGAGGCATAAGTGCGCTGCGCTCCTAAGCTATCTCCCTGCTAAGACACACTGCCAAAGCTTTTCGCTATAGTGCAGTCTAGTGCAGACGCACACTACGGCTCTCCGGAGCTGTCCGACGCCAAGCGCCGGTCGCCGGCGTCTTTCGGCTGAAGCAGCGCTTCGGAGCGTACGGCTGTTGTGTGCGCGAAGCAGCCGCTTCTCCTGCTCCGGGAGCCGGACAGAGCGGTAGCTTGTACGAGGGCGAAGAACGAAGCCGCAGAGCACCGGACTTGTGTGCACAGCCTACGGGCTGCTAGAGGAAGGTGGCTGCTGCTCCCTAACCCATCAATTCACAGCTGGCATGCTCTATGGAGCTGTTCCAGGACAACTTTCATTGCTTATTGGTTCGTCCTGATACAGCCCCTCCTGGGAAATTCATGCTCGTCCCCTGAGGCTCCGACATGCAGAAACATCGATGGCAGCTGCAGAAAAGAAGGGCTGCGTTGAGTTGTCGAGAAGCAAGAACATAGCCAGCGCCTAGCGTCTGGGAGTCAGCAACTGCTGGACTTTTGCGATTGCCTTCACTGTGCACTGAATGTCGAGATACGTGCACGCTAAAAAAACAAGGTGGGCAAGAGGAGAAAGAGAGCACGGGCATCAGAGAGCATCTGGCATCTTCCCCTGGAAAGGGCAGTGTTTTTGGAGACGCACACTACGGCTCTACGGAGCTGTCCGAAGCCAAGCGCCGGTGGCCGGCGTCTTTCGGCTGAAGCAGCGCTTCGGAGCGTACGGCTGTTGTGTGCGCGAAGCAGCCGCTTCTCCTGCTCCGCGAGCCGGACAGAGCGGTAGCTTGTACGACGGCGAAGAACGAAGCCGCAGAGCACCGGCCTTCTGCGCGCACCCTAAGGACTGCGAGAGGACCGTGGTGGCCGCTCGCCTGCCCCTTCAATTCCATTCTAGCATCCTTAGGGAAGGTGTTCCAGGACAATTTTCCTGAGTTTTGAATTCGTCCTGATGCAGCCCCTCCTGGGAAACAACTGCTCGTCGTCTGAGTCTCCGAGTGCAGAGACCTCGATGGCAACTGCAGAAATGAAGGGCTGCGTTGAGTTGTCGAGAAGCAAGAACATAGCCAGCGCCTTGTGTTTGGGAGTCAGCAGCACCTGGACTTTTGCGATTGCTTTCACTGTGCACTGAATGCCAGGACGGCATGTGCACGTTAAAACAACGAGCTGGGCAAGAGTAATCGAAAGATCACGGCCGTCAGAAAGCAGCTTATATATTGCCCAGGAAAGAGCAGTGTTTTTGGAGTGTGCAGTAAAATCGTGTTTCTGGACAAGGGAGGCATAAGTGCGCTGCGCTCCTAAGCTATCTCCCTGCGAGACACACTGCCAAAGCTTTTCGCTATAGTGCAGTCTAGTGCAGACGGACACTGCGGCTCTCCGGAGCTGTCCGAAGCGAAGCGCCGCTCGCCGGCGTCTTTCGGCTGAAGCAGCGCTTCGGGGCGTACGGCTGCCGCTCCGCTGTTGTGTGCGCGAGGCAGCCGCTTCTCCTGCTCCGTGAGCCGGACAGAGCGGTAGCTTGTACGAGGGCGAAGAACGAAGCCGCAGGGAGACGACATTGTGTGTACAGTCTTGGGACTGCTAGATGACAGTGGCTAAAGCTCCCTGCCTTTTCAATGCACTGCTGCCATGCTTTATTGAAGGCGTTCCGAGACAACTTTCCTGGGTTTTGACTTCGTCCTGATGAAGCCCCTGTTGGTAAATTCGTTTGGGAGTCAGCAGCTGCTGGACTTTTGCGATTGCCTTCACTGTGCACTGAATGCCAGGACGGCATGTGCACGTTAAAACAACGAGCTGGGCAAGAGCAGGAAGGGGCCACGGGCATCAAGAGAGCATCTGACGTCTTGCCCTGGAAAGAGCAGTGTTTTTGGAGTGTGCAGTAAAATCGTGTTTCTGGACAAGGGAGGCATAAGTGCGCTGCGCTCCTAAGTTATCTCCCTGCGAGACAGACTGGCAAAGCTTTTCGTTATCATGCAGTCTAGTGCAGACGCACACTACGGCTCTCCGGAGCTGTCCGAAGCCAAGCGCCGGTCGCCGGCGTCTTTCGGCTGAAGCAGCGCTTCGGAGCGTACGGCTGTTGTGTGCGCGAAGCAGCCGCTTCTCCTGCTCCGTGAGCCGGACAGAGCGGTAGCTTGTACGACGGCGAAGAACGAAGCCGCAGAGCACCGGGCTTCTGCGGGCACCCTAAGGACTGCGAGAGGACCGTGGTGGCCGCTCGCCTGCCTCTTCAATTCCATTCTAGCATCCTTAGGGAAGGTGTTCCATGACAATTTTCCTGAGTTTTGAATTCGTCCTGATGCAGCCCCTCCTGGGAAACTCCTACTCGTCCTCTGAGTCTCCGAGTGCAGAGACCTCGATGGCAACTGCAGAAATGAAGGGCTGCGTTGAGTAGTCGAGAAGCAAGAACATAGCCAGCGCCTTTTGTTTGGGAGTCAGCAGCTGCTGGACTTTTGCGATTGCCTTCACTGTGCACTGAATGCCAGGACGGCATGTGCACGTTAAAACAACGAGCTGGGCAAGAGCAGTAATCAAAAGATCACGGCCGACAGAAAGCAGCTTATATATTGCCCAGGAAAGAGCAGTGTTTTTGGAGTGTGCAGTAAAATCGTGTTTCTGGACAAGGGAGGCATAAGTGCGCTGCGCTCCTAAGCTATCTCCCTGCTAAGACACACTGGCAAAGCTTTTCGCTATAGTGCAGTCTAGTGCAGACGGACACTGCGGCTCTCCGGAGCTGTCCGAAGCGAAGCGCCGCTCGCCGGCGTCTTTCGGCTGAAGCAGCGCTTCGGAGCGTACGGCTGTTGTGTGCGCGAAGCAGCCGCTTCTCCTGCTCCGGGAGCCGGACAGAGCGGTAGCTTCTACGAGGGCGAAGAACGAAGCCGCAGAGCACCGGACTTGTGTGCACAGCCTACGGGCTGCTAGAGGAAGGTGGCTGCTGCTCCCTAACCCATCAATTCACAGCTGGCATGCTCTATGGAGCTGTTCCAGGACAACTTTCATTGCTTATTGGTTCGTCCTGATACAGCCCCTCCTGGGAAATTCATGCTCGTCCCCTGAGGCTCCGACATGCAGAAACATCGATGGCAGCTGCAGAAAAGAAGGGCTGCGTTGAGTTGTCGAGAAGCAAGAACATAGCCAGCGCCTAGCGTCTGGGAGTCAGCAACTGCTGGACTTTTGCGATTGCCTTCACTGTGCACTGAATGTCGAGATATGTGCACGCTAAAAAAACAAGGTGGGCAAGAGGAGGAAGAGAGCACGGGCATCAGAGAGCATCTGGCATCTTCCCCTGGAAAGGGCAGTGTTTTTGGAGACGCACACTACGGCTCTCCGGAGCTGTCCGAAGCCAAGCGCCGGTGGCCGGCGTCTTTCGGCTGAAGCAGCGCTTCGGAGCGTACGGCTGTTGTGTGCGCGAAGCACCCGCTTCTCCTGCTCCGCGAGCCGGACAGAGCGGTAGCTTGTACGACGGCGAAGAACGAAGCCGCAGAGCACCGGCCTTCTGCGCGCACCCTAAGGACTGCTAGAGGACCGTGGTGGCCGCTCGCCTGCCCCTTCAATTCCATTCTAGCATCCTTAGGGAAGGTGTTCCAGGACAATTTTCCTGAGTTTTGAATTCGTCCTGATGCAGCCCCTCCTGGGAAACAACTGCTCGTCGTCTGAGTCTCCGAGTGCAGAGACCTCGATGGCAACTGCAGAAATGAAGGGCTGCGTTGAGTTGTCGAGAAGCAAGAACATAGCCAGCGCCTTGTGTTTGGGAGTCAGCAGCACCTGGACTTTTGCGATTGCTTTCACAGTGCACTGAATGCCAGGACGGCATGTGCACGTTAAAACAACGAGCTGGGCAAGAGCAGGAAGGGACCACGGGCATCAGAGAGCATCTGGCATCTTGCCCTGGAAAGAGCAGTGTTTTTGGAGTGTGCAGTAAAATCGTGTTTCTGGACAAGGGAGGCATAAGTGCGCTGCGCTCCTAAGCTATCTCCCTGCTAAGACACACTGCCAAAGCTTTTCGCTATAGTGCAGTCTAGTGCAGACGCACACTACGGCTCTCCGGAGCTGTCCGACGCCAAGCGCCGGTCGCCGGCGTCTTTCGGCTGAAGCAGCGCTTCGGAGCGTACGGCTGTTGTGTGCGCGAAGCAGCCGCTTCTCCTGCTCCGTGAGCCGGACAGAGCGGTAGCTTGTACGAGGGCGAAGAACGAAGCCGCAGAGCACCGGGCTTCTGCGGGCACCCTAAGGACTGCGAGAGGACCGTGGTGGCCGCTCGCCTGCCTCTTCAATTTCATTCTAGCATCCTTATGGAAGGTGTTCTAGGACAATTTTCCTGAGTTTTGAATTCGTCCTGATGCAGCCCCTCCTGGGAAACTCCTACTCGTCCTCTGCGTCTCCGAGTGCAGAGACCTCGTTGGCAACTGCAGAAATGAAGGGCTGCGTTGAGTAGTCGAGAAGCAAGAACATAGCCAGCGCCTTGTGTTTGGGAGTCAGCAGCTGCTGGACTTTTGCGATTGCTTTCACTGTGCACTGAATGCCAGGACGGCATGTGCACGTTAAAACAACGAGCTGGGCAAGAGTAATCGAAAGATCACGGCCGACAGAAAGCAGCTTATATATTGCCCAGGAAAGAGCAGTGTTTTTGGAGTGTGCAGTAAAATCGTGTTTCTGGACAAGGGAGGCATAAGTGCGCTGCGCTCCTAAGCTATCTCCCTGCGAGACACACTGCCAAAGCTTTTCGCTATAGTGCAGTCTAGTGCAGACGGACACTGCGGCTCTCCGGAGCTGTCCGAAGCGAAGCGCCGCTCGCCGGCGTCTTTCGGCTGAAGCAGCGCTTCGGGGCGTACGGCTGCCGCTCCGCTGTTGTGTGCGCGAAGCAGCCGCTTCTCCTGCTCCGTGAGCCGGACAGAGCGGTAGCTTGTACGAGGGCGAAGAACGAAGCCGCAGGGAGACGACATTGTGTGTACAGTCTTGGGACTGCTAGATGACAGTGGCTAAAGCTCCCTGCCTTTTCAATGCACTGCTGCCATGCTTTATTGAAGGCGTTCCGAGACAACTTTCCTGGGTTTTGACTTCGTCCTGATGAAGCCCCTGTTGGGAAATTCGTTTGGGAGTCAGCAGCTGCTGGACTTTTGCGATTGCCTTCACTGTGCACTGAATGCCAGGACGGCATGTGCACGTTAAAACAACGAGCTGGGCAAGAGCAGGAAGGGGCCACGGGCATCAAGAGAGCATCTGACGTCTTGCCCTGGAAAGAGCAGTGTTTTTGGAGTGTGCAGTAAAATCGTGTTTCTGGACAAGGGAGGCATAAGTGCGCTGCGCTCCTAAGTTATCTCCCTGCGAGACAGACTGGCAAAGCTTTTCGTTATCATGCAGTCTAGTGCAGACGCACACTACGGCTCTCCGGAGCTGTCCGAAGCCAAGCGCCGGTCGCCGGCGTCTTTCGGCTGAAGCAGCGCTTCGGAGCGTACGGCTGTTGTGTGCGCGAAGCAGCCGCTTCTCCTGCTCCGCGAGCCGGACAGAGCGGTAGCTTGTACGACGGCGAAGAACGAAGCCGCAGAGCACCGGGCTTCTGCGGGCACCCTAAGGACTGCGAGAGGACCGTGGTGGCCGCTCGCCTGCCTCTTCAATTCCATTCTAGCATCCTTAGGGAAGGTGTTCCATGACAATTTTCCTGAGTTTTGAATTCGTCCTGATGCAGCCCCTCCTGGGAAACTCCTACTCGTCCTCTGAGTCTCCGAGTGCAGAGACCTCGATGGCAACTGCAGAAATGAAGGGCTGCGTTGAGTAGTCGAGAAGCAAGAACATAGCCAGCGCCTTTTGTTTGGGAGTCAGCAGCTGCTGGACTTTTGCGATTGCCTTCACTGTGCACTGAATGCCAGGACGGCATGTGCACGTTAAAACAACGAGCTGAGCAAGAGCAGTAATCAAAAGATCACGGCCGACAGAAAGCAGCTTATATATTGCCCAGGAAAGAGCAGTGTTTTTGGAGTGTGCAGTAAAATCGTGTTTCTGGACAAGGGAGGCATAAGTGCGCTGCGCTCCTAAGCTATCTCCCTGCGAGACACACTGCCAAAGCTTTTCGCTATAGTGCAGTCTAGTGCAGACGGACACTGCGGCTCTCCGGAGCTGTCCGAAGCGAAGCGCCGCTCGCCGGCGTCTTTCGGCTGAAGCAGCGCTTCGGAGCGTACGGCTGTTGTGTGCGCGAAGCAGCCGCTTCTCCTGCTCCGGGAGCCGGACAGAGCGGTAGCTTCTACGAGGGCGAAGAACGAAGCCGCAGACCACCGGACTTGTGTGCACAGCCTACGGGCTGCTAGAGGAAGGTGGCTGCTGCTCCCTAACCCATCAATTCACAGCTGGCATGCTCTATGGAGCTGTTCCAGGACAACTTTCATTGCTTATTGGTTCGTCCTGATACAGCCCCTCCTGGGAAATTCATGCTCGTCCCCTGAGGCTCCGACATGCAGAAACATCGATGGCAGCTGCAGAAAAGAAGGGCTGCGTTGAGTTGTCGAGAAGCAAGAACATAGCCAGCGCCTAGCGTCTGGGAGTCAGCAACTGCTGGACTTTTGCGATTGCCTTCACTGTGCACTGAATGTCGAGATATGTGCACGCTAAAAAAACAAGGTGGGCAAGAGGAGGAAGAGAGCACGGGCATCAGAGAGCATCTGGCATCTTCCCCTGGAAAGGGCAGTGTTTTTGGAGACGCACACTACGGCTCTCCGGAGCTGTCCGAAGCCAAGCGCCGGTGGCCGGCGTCTTTCGGCTGAAGCAGCGCTTCGGAGCGTACGGCTGTTGTGTGCGCGAAGCAGCCGCTTCTCCTGCTCCGCGAGCCGGACAGAGCGGTAGCTTGTACGACGGCGAAGAACGAAGCCGCAGAGCACCGGCCTTCTGCGCGCACCCTAAGGACTGCTAGAGGACCGTGGTGGCCGCTCGCCTGCCCCTTCAATTCCATTCTAGCATCCTTAGGGAAGGTGTTCCAGGACAATTTTCCTGAGTTTTGAATTCGTCCTGATGCAGCCCCTCCTGGGAAACAACTGCTCGTCGTCTGAGTCTCCGAGTGCAGAGACCTCGATGGCAACTGCAGAAATGAAGGGCTGCGTTGAGTTGTCGAGAAGCAAGAACATAGCCAGCGCCTTGTGTTTGGGAGTCAGCAGCACCTGGACTTTTGCGATTGCTTTCACAGTGCACTGAATGCCAGGACGGCATGTGCACGTTAAAACAACGAGCTGGGCAAGAGCAGGAAGGGACCACGGGCATCAGAGAGCATCTGGCATCTTGCCCTGGAAAGAGCAGTGTTTTTGGAGTGTGCAGTAAAATCGTGTTTCTGGACAAGGGAGGCATAAGTGCGCTGCGCTCCTAAGCTATCTCCCTGCTAAGACACACTGCCAAAGCTTTTCGCTATAGTGCAGTCTAGTGCAGACGCACACTACGGCTCTCCGGAGCTGTCCGACGCCAAGCGCCGGTCGCCGGCGTCTTTCGGCTGAAGCAGCGCTTCGGAGCGTACGGCTGTTGTGTGCGCGAAGCAGCCGCTTCTCCTGCTCCGTGAGCCGGACAGAGCAGTAGCTTGTACGAGGGCGAAGAACGAAGCCGCAGAGCACCGGCCTTCTGCGGGCACCCTAAGGACTGCGAGAGGACCGTGGTGGCCGCTCGCCTGCCTCTTCAATTTCATTCTAGCATCCTTATGGAAGGTGTTCTAGGACAATTTTCCTGAGTTTTGAATTCGTCCTGATGCAGCCCCTCCTGGGAAACTCCTACTCGTCCTCTGCGTCTCCGAGTGCAGAGACCTCGTTGGCAACTGCAGAAATGAAGGGCTACGTTGAGTAGTCGAGAAGCAAGAACATAGCCAGCGCCTTGTGTTTGGGAGTCAGCAGCTGCTGGACTTTTGCGATTGCTTTCACTGTGCACTGAATGCCAGGACGGCATGTGCACGTTAAAACAACGAGCTGGGCAAGAGTAATCGAAAGATCACGGCCGACAGAAAGCAGCTTATATATTGCCCTGGAAAGAGCAGTGTTTTTGGAGTGTGCAGTAAAATCGTGTTTCTGGACAAGGGAGGCATAAGTGCGCTGCGCTCCTAAGCTATCTCCCTGCGAGACACACTGCCAAAGCTTTTCGCTATAGTGCAGTCTAGTGCAGACGCACACTGCGGCTCTCCGGAGCTGTCCGAAGCCAAGCGCCGATGGCCGGCGTCTTTCGGCTGAAGCAGCGCTTCGGAGCGTACGGCTGCCGCTCCGCTGTTGTGTGCGCGAAGCAGCCGCTTCTCCTGCTCCGCGAGCCGGACAGAGCGGTAGCTTGTACGAGGGCGAAGAACGAAGCCGCAGAGCACCGGCCTTCTGCGCGCACCCTAAGGACTGCTAGAGGACCGTGGTGGCCGCTCGCCTGCCTCTTCAATTCCATTCTAGCATCCTTAGGGAAGGTGTTCCATGACAATTTTCCTGAGTTTTGAATTCGTCCTGATGCAGCCCCTCCTGGGAAACTCCTACTCGTCCTCTGCGTCTCCGAGTGCAGAGACCTCGTTGGCAACTGCAGAAATGAAGGGCTGCGTTGAGTAGTCGAGAAGCAAGAACATAGCCAGCGCCTTTTGTTTGGGAGTCAGCAGCTGCTGGACTTTTGCGATTGCCTTCACTGTGCACTGAATGCCAGGACGGCATGTGCACGTTAAAACAACGAGCTGGGCAAGAGCAGTAATCGAAAGATCACGGCCGTCAGAAAGCAGCTTATATATTGCCCAGGAAAGAGCAGTGTTTTTGGAGTGTGCAGTAAAATCGTGTTTCTGGACAAGGGAGGCATAAGTGTGCTGCGCTCCTAAGCTATCTCCCTGCGAGACACACTGCCAAAGCTTTTCGCTATGATGCAGTCTAGTGCAGACGCACACTACGGCTCTCCGGAGCTGTCCGACGCCAAGCGCCGGTGGCCGGCGTCTTTCGGCTGAAGCAGCGCTTCGGAGCGTACGGCTGTTGTGTGCGCGAAGCAGCCGCTTCTCCTGCTCCGGGAGCCGGACAGAGCGGTAGCTTGTACGAGGGCGAAGAACGAAGCCGCAGAGCACCGGGCTTCTGCGCGCACCCTAAGGACTGCGAGAGGACCGTGGTGGCCGCTCGCCTGCCTCTTCAATTCCATTCTAGCATCCTTAGGGAAGGTGTTCCATGACAATTTTCCTGAGTTTTGAATTCGTCCTGATGCAGCCCCTCCTGGGAAACTCCTACTCGTCCTCTGCGTCTCCGAGTGCAGAGACCTCGATGGCAACTGCAGAAAGGAAGGGCTGCGTTGAGTTGTCGAGAAGCAAGAACATAGCCAGCGCCTTGTGTTTGGGAGTCAGCAGCACCTGGACTTTTGCGATTGCTTTCACTGTGCACTGAATGCCAGGACGGCATGTGCACGTTAAAACAACGAGCTGGGCAAGAGCAGGAAGGGACCACGGGCATCAGAGAGCATCTGGCATCTTGCCCTGGAAAGAGCAGTGTTTTTGGAGTGTGCAGTAAAATCGTGTTTCTGGACAAGGGAGGCATAAGTGCGCTGCGCTCCTAAGCTATCTCCCTGCTAAGACACACTGGCAAAGCTTTTCGTTATCATGCAGGCTAGTGCAGACGCACACTACGGCTCTCCGGAGCTGTCCGAAGCGAAGCGCCGGTCGCCGGCGTCTTTCGGCTGAAGCAGCGCTTCGGAGCGTACGGCTGTTGTGTGCGCGAAGCAGCCGCTTCTCCTGCTCCGGGAGCCGGACAGAGCGGTAGCTTGTACGAGGGCGAAGAACGAAGCCGCAGAGCACCGGGCTTCTGCGGGCACCCTAAGGACTGCGAGAGGACCGTGGTGGCCGCTCGCCTGCCCCTTCAATTCCATTCTAGCATCCTTAGGGAAGGTGTTCCAGGACAATTTTCCTGAGTTTTGAATTCGTCCTGATGCAGCCCCTCCTGGGAAACTCCTACTCGTCCTCTGCGTCTCCGAGTGCAGAGACCTCGATGGCAACTGCAGAAATGAAGGGCTGCGTTGAGTAGTCGAGAAGCAAGAACATAGCCAGCGCCTTGTGTTTGGGAGTCAGCAGCACCTGGACTTTTGCGATTGCTTTCACTGTGCACTGAATGCCAGGACGGCTTGTGCACGTTAAAACAACGAGCTGGGCAAGAGTAATCGAAAGATCACGGCCGTCAGAAAGCAGCTTATATATTGCCCAGGAAAGAGCAGTGTTTTTGGAGTGTGCAGTAAAATCGTGTTTCTGGACAAGGGAGGCATAAGTGCGCTGCGCTCCTAAGCTATCTCCCTGCGAGACACACTGCCAAAGCTTTTCGCTATAGTGCAGTCTAGTGCAGACGGACACTGCGGCTCTCCGGAGCTGTCCGAAGCGAAGCGCCGCTCGCCGGCGTCTTTCGGCTGAAGCAGCGCTTCGGGGCGTACGGCTGCCGCTCCGCTGTTGTGTGCGCGAGGCAGCCGCTTCTCCTGCTCCGTGAGCCGGACAGAGCGGTAGCTTGTACGAGGGCGAAGAACGAAGCCGCAGGGAGACGACATTGTGTGTACAGTCTTGGGACTGCTAGATGACAGTGGCTAAAGCTCCCTGCCTTTTCAATGCACTGCTGCCATGCTTTATTGAAGGCGTTCCGAGACAACTTTCCTGGGTTTTGACTTCGTCCTGATGAAGCCCCTGTTGGGAAATTCGTTTGGGAGTCAGCAGCTGCTGGACTTTTGCGATTGCCTTCACTGTGCACTGAATGCCAGGACAGCATGTGCACGTTAAAACAACGAGCTGGGCAAGAGCAGGAAGGGGCCACGGGCATCAAGAGAGCATCTGACATCTTGCCCTGGAAAGAGCAGTGTTTTTGGAGTGTGCAGTAAAATCGTGTTTCTGGACAAGGGAGGCATAAGTGCGCTGCGCTCCTAAGCTATCTCCCTGCTAAGACACACTGCCAAAGCTTTTCGTTATCATGCAGGCTAGTGCAGACGCACACTACGGCTCTCCGGAGCTGTCCGAAGCGAAGCGCCGGTCGCCGGCGTCTTTCGGCTGAAGCAGCGCTTCGGGGCGTACGGCTGCCGCTCCGCTGTTGTGTGCGCGAAGCAGCCGCTTCTCCTGCTCCGTGAGCCGGACAGAGCGGTAGCTTGTACGAGGGCGAAGAACGAAGCCGCAGGGAGACGACATTGTGTGTACAGTCTTGGGACTGCTAGATGACAGTGGCTTAAGCTCCCTGCCTTTTCAATGCACTGCTGCCATGCTTTATTGAAGGCGTTCCGAGACAACTTTCCTGGGTTTTGACTTCGTCCTGATGAAGCCCCTGTTGGGAAATTCGTTTGGGAGTCAGCAGCTGCTGGACTTTTGCGATTGCCTTCACTGTGCACTGAATGCCAGGACGGCATGTGCACGTTAAAACAACGAGCTGGGCAAGAGCAGGAAGGGGCCACGGGCATCAAGAGAGCATCTGACGTCTTGCCCTGGAAAGAGCAGTGTTTTTGGAGTGTGCAGTAAAATCGTGTTTCTGGACAAGGGAGGCATAAGTGCGCTGCGCTCCTAAGCTATCTCCCTGCGAGACAGACTGGCAAAGCTTTTCGTTATCATGCAGTCTAGTGCAGACGCACACTACGGCTCTCCGGAGCTGTCCGAAGCCAAGCGCCGGTCGCCGGCGTCTTTCGGCTGAAGCAGCGCTTCGGAGCGTACGGCTGTTGTGTGCGCGAAGCAGCCGCTTCTCCTGCTCCGCGAGCCGGACAGAGCGGTAGCTTGTACGACGGCGAAGAACGAAGCCGCAGAGCACCGGGCTTCTGCGGGCACCCTAAGGACTGCTAGAGGACCGTGGTGGCCGCTCGCCTGCCTCTTCAATTCCATTCTAGCATCCTTAGGGAAGGTGTTCCATGACAATTTTCCTGAGTTTTGAATTCGTCCTGATGCAGCCCCTCCTGGGAAACTCCTACTCGTCCTCTGAGTCTCCGAGTGCAGAGACCTCGATGGCAACTGCAGAAATGAAGGGCTGCGTTGAGTAGTCGAGAAGCAAGAACATAGCCAGCGCCTTTTGTTTGGGAGTCAGCAGCTGCTGGACTTTTGCGATTGCCTTCACTGTGCACTGAATGCCAGGACGGCATGTGCACGTTAAAACAACGAGCTGGGCAAGAGCAGTAATCAAAAGATCACGGCCGACAGAAAGCAGCTTATATATTGCCCAGGAAAGAGCAGTGTTTTTGGAGTGTGCAGTAAAATCGTGTTTCTGGACAAGGGAGGCATAAGTGCGCTGCGCTCCTAAGCTATCTCCCTGCGAGACACACTGCCAAAGCTTTTCGCTATAGTGCAGTCTAGTGCAGACGGACACTGCGGCTCTCCGGAGCTGTCCGAAGCGAAGCGCCGCTCGCCGGCGTCTTTCGGCTGAAGCAGCGCTTCGGAGCGTACGGCTGTTGTGTGCGCGAAGCAGCCGCTTCTCCTGCTCCGGGAGCCGGACAGAGCGGTAGCTTCTACGAGGGCGAAGAACGAAGCCGCAGAGCACCGGACTTGTGTGCACAGCCTACGGGCTGCTAGAGGAAGGTGGCTGCTGCTCCCTAACCCATCAATTCACAGCTGGCATGCTCTATGGAGCTGTTCCAGGACAACTTTCATTGCTTATTGGTTCGTCCTGATACAGCCCCTCCTGGGAAATTCATGCTCGTCCCCTGAGGCTCCGACATGCAGAAACATCGATGGCAGCTGCAGAAAAGAAGGGCTGCGTTGAGTTGTCGAGAAGCAAGAACATAGCCAGCGCCTAGCGTCTGGGAGTCAGCAACTGCTGGACTTTTGCGATTGCCTTCACTGTGCACTGAATGTCGAGATATGTGCACGCTAAAAAAACAAGGTGGGCAAGAGGAGGAAGAGAGCACGGGCATCAGAGAGCATCTGGCATCTTCCCCTGGAAAGGGCAGTGTTTTTGGAGACGCACACTACGGCTCTCCGGAGCTGTCCGAAGCCAAGCACCGGTGGCCGGCGTCTTTCGGCTGAAGCAGCGCTTCGGAGCGTACGGCTGTTGTGTGCGCGAAGCAGCCGCTTCTCCTGCTCCGCGAGCCGGACAGAGCGGTAGCTTGTACGAGGGCGAAGAACGAAGCCGCAGAGCACCGGCCTTCTGCGCGCACCCTAAGGACTGCTAGAGGACCGTGGTGGCCGCTCGCCTGCCCCTTCAATTCCATTCTAGCATCCTTAGGGAAGGTGTTCCAGGACAATTTTCCTGAGTTTTGAATTCGTCCTGATGCAGCCCCTCCTGGGAAACAACTGCTCGTCGTCTGAGTCTCCGAGTGCAGAGACCTCGATGGCAACTGCAGAAATGAAGGGCTGCGTTGAGTTGTCGAGAAGCAAGAACATAGCCAGCGCCTTGTGTTTGGGAGTCAGCAGCACCTGGACTTTTGCGATTGCTTTCACAGTGCACTGAATGCCAGGACGGCATGTGCACGTTAAAACAACGAGCTGGGCAAGAGCAGGAAGGGACCACGGGCATCAGAGAGCATCTGGCATCTTGCCCTGGAAAGAGCAGTGTTTTTGGAGTGTGCAGTAAAATCGTGTTTCTGGACAAGGGAGGCATAAGTGCGCTGCGCTCCTAAGCTATCTCCCTGCTAAGACACACTGCCAAAGCTTTTCGCTATAGTGCAGTCTAGTGCAGACGCACACTACGGCTCTCCGGAGCTGTCCGAAGCCAAGCGCCGGTCGCCGGCGTCTTTCGGCTGAAGCAGCGCTTCGGAGCGTACGGCTGTTGTGTGCGCGAAGCAGCCGCTTCTCCTGCTCCGCGAGCCGGACAGAGCGGTAGCTTGTACGAGGGCGAAGAACGAAGCCGCAGAGCACCGGCCTTCTGCGCGCACCCTTACGACTGCTAGAGGACCGTGGTGGCCGCTCGCCTGCCTCTTCAATTTCATTCTAGCATCCTTATGGAAGGTGTTCTAGGACAATTTTCCTGAGTTTTGAATTCGTCCTGATGCAGCCCCTCCTGGGAAACTCCTACTCGTCCTCTGCGTCTCCGAGTGCAGAGACCTCGTTGGCAACTGCAGAAATGAAGGGCTGCGTTGAGTAGTCGAGAAGCAAGAACATAGCCAGCGCCTTGTGTTTGGGAGTCAGCAGCTGCTGGACTTTTGCGATTGCTTTCACTGTGCACTGAATGCCAGGACGGCATGTGCACGTTAAAACAACGAGCTGGGCAAGAGTAATCGAAAGATCACGGCCGACAGAAAACAGCTTATATATTGCCCTGGAAAGAGCAGTGTTTTTGGAGTGTGCAGTAAAATCGTGTTTCTGGACAAGGGAGGCATAAGTGCGCTGCGCTCCTAAGCTATCTCCCTGCGAGACACACTGCCAAAGCTTTTCGCTATAGTGCAGTCTAGTGCAGACGCACACTGCGGCTCTCCGGAGCTGTCCGAAGCGAAGCGCCGATGGCCAGGCGTCTTTCGGCTGAAGCAGCGCTTCGGAGCGTACGGCTGCCGCTCCGCTGTTGTGTGCACGAAGCAGCCGCTTCTCCTGCTCCGGGAGCCGGACAGAGCGGTAGCTTGTACGAGGGCGAAGAACGAAGCCGCAGAGCACCGGGCTTCTGCGGGCACCCTAAGGACTGCGAGAGGACCGTGGTGGCCGCTCGCCTGCCTCTTCAATTCCATTCTAGCATCCTTAGGGAAGGTGTTCCATGACAATTTTCCTGAGTTTTGAATTCGTCCTGATGCAGCCCCTCCTGGGAAACTCCTACTCGTCCTCTGCGTCTCCGAGTGCAGAGACCTCGATGGCATCTGCAGAAATGAAGGGCTGCGTTGAGTAGTCGAGAAGCAAGAACATAGCCAGCGCCTTGTGTTTGGGAGTCAGCAGCTGCTGGACTTTTGCGATTGCTTTCACTGTGCACTGAATGCCAGGACGGCATGTGCACGTTAAAACAACGAGCTGGGCAAGAGTAATCGAAAGATCACGGCCGTCAGAAAGCAGCTTATATATTGCCCTGGAAAGAGCAGTGTTTTTGGAGTGTGCAGTAAAATCGTGTTTCTGGACAAGGGAGGCATAAGTGCGCTGCGCTCCTAAGCTATCTCCCTGCGAGACACACTGCCAAAGCTTTTCGCTATAGTGCAGTCTAGTGCAGACGCACACTGCGGCTCTCCGGAGCTGTCCGAAGCCAAGCGCCGGTCGCCGGCGTCTTTCGGCTGAAGCAGCGCTTCGGAGCGTACGGCTGCCGCTCCGCTGTTGTGTGCGCGAAGCAGCCGCTTCTCCTGCTCCGCGAGCCGGACAGAGCGGTAGCTTGTACGAGGGCGAAGAACGAAGCCGCAGAGCACCGGCCTTCTGTGCGCACCCTAAGGACTGCTAGAGGACCGTGGTGGCCGCTCGCCTGCCTCTTCAATTCCATTCTAGCATCCTTAGGGAAGGTGTTCCATGACAATTTTCCTGAGTTTTGAATTCGTCCTGATGCAGCCCCTCCTGGGAAACTCCTACTCGTCCTCTGCGTCTCCGAGTGCAGAGACCTCGATGGCAACTGCAGAAATGAAGGGCTGCGTTGAGTAGTCGAGAAGCAAGAACATAGCCAGCGCCTTGTGTTTGGGAGTCAGCAGCTGCTGGACTTTTGCGATTGCCTTCACTGTGCACTGAATGCCAGGACGGCATGTGCACGTTAAAACAACGAGCTGGGCAAGAGCAGTAATCGAAAGATCACGGCCGACAGAAAGCAGCTTATATATTGCCCAGGAAAGAGCAGTGTTTTTGGAGTGTGCAGTAAAATCGTGTTTCTGGACAAGGGAGGCATAAGTGTGCTGCGCTCCTAAGCTATCTCCCTGCGAGACACACTGCCAAAGCTTTTCGCTATGATGCAGTCTAGTGCAGACGCACACTACGGCTCTCCGGAGCTGTCCGACGCCAAGCGCCGCTCGCCGGCGTCTTTCGGCTGAAGCAGCGCTTCGGAGCGTACGGCTGTTGTGTGCGCGAAGCAGCCGCTTCTCCTGCTCCGGGAGCCGGACAGAGCGGTAGCTTGTACGAGGGCGAAGAACGAAGCCGCAGAGCACCGGGCTTCTGCGCGCACCCTAAGGACTGCGAGAGGACCGTGGTGGCCGCTCGCCTGCCTCTTCAATTCCATTCTAGCATCCTTAGGGAAGGTGTTCCAGGACAATTTTCCTGAGTTTTGAATTCGTCCTGATGCAGCCCCTCCTGGGAAACTCCTACTCGTCCTCTGCGTCTCCGAGTGCAGAGACCTCGATGGCAACTGCAGAAATGAAGGGCTGCGTTGAGTAGTCGAGAAGCAAGAACATAGCCAGCGCCTTGTGTTTGGGAGTCAGCAGCACCTGGACTTTTGCGATTGCTTTCACTGTGCACTGAATGCCAGGACGGCATGTGCACGTTAAAACAACGAGCTGGGCAAGAGCAGGAAGGGACCACGGGCATCAGAGAGCATCTGGCATCTTGCCCTGGAAAGAGCAGTGTTTTTGGAGTGTGCAGTAAAATCGTGTTTCTGGACAAGGGAGGCATAAGTGCGCTGCGCTCCTAAGCTATCTCCCTGCTAAGACACACTGGCAAAGCTTTTCGTTATCATGCAGGCTAGTGCAGACGCACACTACGGCTCTCCGGAGCTGTCCGAAGCGAAGCGCCGGTCGCCGGCGTCTTTCGGCTGAAGCAGCGCTTCGGAGCGTACGGCTGTTGTGTGCGCGAAGCAGCCGCTTCTCCTGCTCCGGGAGCCGGACAGAGCGGTAGCTTGTACGAGGGCGAAGAACGAAGCCGCAGAGCACCGGGCTTCTGCGCGCACCCTAAGGACTGCGAGAGGACCGTGGTGGCCGCTCGCCTGCCCCTTCAATTCCATTCTAGCATCCTTAGGGAAGGTGTTCCAGGACAATTTTCCTGAGTTTTGAATTCGTCCTGATGCAGCCCCTCCTGGGAAACTCCTACTCGTCCTCTGCGTCTCCGAGTGCAGAGACCTCGATGGCAACTGCAGAAATGAAGGGCTGCGTTGAGTAGTCGAGAAGCAAGAACATAGCCAGCGCCTTGTGTTTGGGAGTCAGCAGCACCTGGACTTTTGCGATTGCTTTCACTGTGCACTGAATGCCAGGACGGCATGTGCACGTTAAAACAACGAGCTGGGCAAGAGTAATCGAAAGATCACGGCCGTCAGAAAGCAGCTTATATATTGCCCAGGAAAGAGCAGTGTTTTTGGAGTGTGCAGTAAAATCGTGTTTCTGGACAAGGGAGGCATAAGTGCGCTGCGCTCCTAAGCTATCTCCCTGCGAGACACACTGCCAAAGCTTTTCGCTATAGTGCAGTCTAGTGCAGACGGACACTGCGGCTCTCCGGAGCTGTCCGAAGCGAAGCGCCGCTCGCCGGCGTCTTTCGGCTGAAGCAGCGCTTCGGGGCGTACGGCTGCCGCTCCGCTGTTGTGTGCGCGAGGCAGCCGCTTCTCCTGCTCCGTGAGCCGGACAGAGCGGTAGCTTGTACGAGGGCGAAGAACGAAGCCGCAGGGAGACGACATTGTGTGTACAGTCTTGGGACTGCTAGATGACAGTGGCTAAAGCTCCCTGCCTTTTCAATGCACTGCTGCCATGCTTTATTGAAGGCGTTCCGAGACAACTTTCCTGGGTTTTGACTTCGTCCTGATGAAGCCCCTGTTGGGAAATTCGTTTGGGAGTCAGCAGCTGCTGGACTTTTGCGATTGCCTTCACTGTGCACTGAATGCCAGGACGGCATGTGCACGTTAAAACAACGAGCTGGGCAAGAGCAGGAAGGGGCCACGGGCATCAAGAGAGCATCTGACATCTTGCCCTGGAAAGAGCAGTGTTTTTGGAGTGTGCAGTAAAATCGTGTTTCTGGACAAGGGAGGCATAAGTGCGCTGCGCTCCTAAGCTATCTCCCTGCTAAGACACACTGCCAAAGCTTTTCGTTATCATGCAGGCTAGTGCAGACGCACACTACGGCTCTCCGGAGCTGTCCGAAGCCAAGCGCCGGTGGCCGGCGTCTTTCGGCTGAAGCAGCGCTTCGGAGCGTACGGCTGTTGTGTGCGCGAAGCAGCCGCTTCTCCTGCTCCGCGAGCCGGACAGAGCGGTAGCTTGTACGAGGGCGAAGAACGAAGCCGCAGAGCACCGGCCTTCTGCGCGCACCCTTACGACTGCTAGAGGACCGTGGTGGCCGCTCGCCTGCCTCTTCAATTCCATTCTAGCATCCTTAGGGAAGGTGTTCCATGACAATTTTCCTGAGTTTTGAATTCGTCCTGATGCAGCCCCTCCTGGGAAACTCCTACTCGTCCTCTGAGTCTCCGAGTGCAGAGACCTCGATGGCAACTGCAGAAATGAAGGGCTGCGTTGAGTAGTCGAGAAGCAAGAACATAGCCAGCGCCTTTTGTTTGGGAGTCAGCAGCTGCTGGACTTTTGCGATTGCCTTCACTGTGCACTGAATGCCAGGACGGCATGTGCACGTTAAAACAACGAGCTGGGCAAGAGCAGTAATCGAAAGATCACGGCCGACAGAAAGCAGCTTATATATTGCCCAGGAAAGAGCAGTGTTTTTGGAGTGTGCAGTAAAATCGTGTTTCTGGACAAGGGAGGCATAAGTGTGCTGCGCTCCTAAGCTATCTCCCTGCGAGACACACTGCCAAAGCTTTTCGCTATGATGCAGTCTAGTGCAGACGCACACTACGGCTCTCCGGAGCTGTCCGACGCCAAGCGCCGCTCGCCGGCGTCTTTCGGCTGAAGCAGCGCTTCGGAGCGTACGGCTGTTGTGTGCGCGAAGCAGCCGCTTCTCCTGCTCCGGGAGCCGGACAGAGCGGTAGCTTGTACGAGGGCGAAGAACGAAGCCGCAGAGCACCGGACTTGTATGCACAGCCTACGGGCTGCTAGAGGAAGGTGGCTGCTGCTCCCTAACCCATCAATTCACAGCTGGCATGCTCTATGGAGCTGTTCCAGGACAACTTTCATTGCTTATTGGTTCGTCCTGATACAGCCCCTCCTGGGAAATTCATGCTCGTCCCCTGAGGCTCCGACATGCAGAAACATCGATGGCAGCTGCAGAAAAGAAGGGCTGCGTTGAGTTGTCGAGAAGCAAGAACATAGCCAGCGCCTAGCGTCTGGGAGTCAGCAACTGCTGGACTTTTGCGATTGCCTTCACTGTGCACTGAATGTCGAGATATGTGCACGCTAAAAAAACAAGGTGGGCAAGAGGAGGAAGAGAGCACGGGCATCAGAGAGCATCTGGCATCTTCCCCTGGAAAGGGCAGTGTTTTTGGAGACGCACACTACGGCTCTCCGGAGCTGTCCGAAGCCAAGCGCCGGTGGCCGGCGTCTTTCGGCTGAAGCAGCGCTTCGGAGCGTACGGCTGTTGTGTGCGCGAAGCAGCCGCTTCTCCTGCTCCGCGAGCCGGACAGAGCGGTAGCTTGTACGACGGCGAAGAACGAAGCCGCAGAGCACCGGCCTTCTGCGCGCACCCTAAGGACTGCTAGAGGACCGTGGTGGCCGCTCGCCTGCCCCTTCAATTCCATTCTAGCATCCTTAGGGAAGGTGTTCCAGGACAATTTTCCTGAGTTTTGAATTCGTCCTGATGCAGCCCCTCCTGGGAAACAACTGCTCGTCGTCTGAGTCTCCGAGTGCAGAGACCTCGATGGCAACTGCAGAAATGAAGGGCTGCGTTGAGTTGTCGAGAAGCAAGAACATAGCCAGCGCCTTGTGTTTGGGAGTCAGCAGCACCTGGACTTTTGCGATTGCTTTCACTGTGCACTGAATGCCAGGACGGCATGTGCACGTTAAAACAACGAGCTGGGCAAGAGCAGGAAGGGACCACGGGCATCAAGAGAGCATCTGACATCTTGCCCTGGAAAGAGCAGTGTTTTTGGAGTGTGCAGTAAAATCGTGTTTCTGGACAAGGGAGGCATAAGTGCGCTGCGCTCCTAAGTTATCTCCCTGCGAGACAGACTGGCAAAGCTTTTCGTTATCATGCAGTCTAGTGCAGACGCACACTACGGCTCTCCGGAGCTGTCCGAAGCCAAGCGCCGGTCGCCGGCGTCTTTCGGCTGAAGCAGCGCTTCGGAGCGTACGGCTGTTGTGTGCGCGAAGCAGCCGCTTCTCCTGCTCCGCGAGCCGGACAGAGCGGTAGCTTGTACGAGGGCGAAGAACGAAGCCGCAGAGCACCGGCCTTCTGCGCGCACCCTAAGGACTGCTAGAGGACCGTGGTGGCCGCTCGCCTGCCCCTTCAATTCCATTCTAGCATCCTTAGGGAAGGTGTTCCATGACAATTTTCCTGAGTTTTGAATTCGTCCTGATGCAGCCCCTCCTGGGAAACTCCTACTCGTCCTCTGCGTCTCCGAGTGCAGAGATCTCGATGGCAACTGCAGAAATGAAGGGCTGCGTTGAGTAGTCGAGAAGCAAGAACATAGCCAGCGCCTTTTGTTTGGGAGTCAGCAGCTGCTGGACTTTTGCGATTGCCTTCACTGTGCACTGAATGCCAGGACGGCATGTGCACGTTAAAACAACGAGCTGGGCAAGAGCAGTAATCGAAAGATCACGGCCGTCAGAAAGCAGCTTATATATTGCCCAGGAAAGAGCAGTGTTTTTGGAGTGTGCAGTAAAATCGTGTTTCTGGACAAGGGAGGCATAAGTGCGCTGCGCTCCTAAGCTATCTCCCTGCGAGACACACTGCCAAAGCTTTTCGCTATAGTGCAGTCTAGTGCAGACGGACACTGCGGCTCTCCGGAGCTGTCCGAAGCGAAGCGCCGCTCGCCGGCGTCTTTCGGCTGAAGCAGCGCTTCGGGGCGTACGGCTGCCGCTCCGCTGTTGTGTGCGCGAAGCAGCCGCTTCTCCTGCTCCGTGAGCCGGACAGAGCGGTAGCTTGTACGAGGGCGAAGAACGAAGCCGCAGGGAGACGACATTGTGTGTACAGTCTTGGGACTGCTAGATGACAGTGGCTAAAGCTCCCTGCCTTTTCAATGCACTGCTGCCATGCTTTATTGAAGGCGTTCCGAGACAACTTTCCTGGGTTTTGACTTCGTCCTGATGAAGCCCCTGTTGGGAAATTCGTTTGGGAGTCAGCAGCTGCTGGACTTTTGCGATTGCCTTCACTGTGCACTGAATGCCAGGACGGCATGTGCACGTTAAAACAACGAGCTGGGCAAGAGCAGGAAGGGGCCACGGGCATCAAGAGAGCATCTGACGTCTTGCCCTGGAAAGAGCAGTGTTTTTGGAGTGTGCAGTAAAATCGTGTTTCTGGACAAGGGAGGCATAAGTGCGCTGCGCTCCTAAGTTATCTCCCTGCGAGACAGACTGGCAAAGCTTTTCGTTATCATGCAGTCTAGTGCAGACGCACACTACGGCTCTCCGGAGCTGTCCGAAGCCAAGCGCCGGTCGCCGGCGTCTTTCGGCTGAAGCAGCGCTTCGGAGCGTACGGCTGTTGTGTGCGCGAAGCAGCCGCTTCTCCTGCTCCGCGAGCCGGACAGAGCGGTAGCTTGTACGACGGCGAAGAACGAAGCCGCAGAGCACCGGGCTTCTGCGGGCACCCTAAGGACTGCGAGAGGACCGTGGTGGCCGCTCGCCTGCCTCTTCAATTCCATTCTAGCATCCTTAGGGAAGGTGTTCCATGACAATTTTCCTGAGTTTTGAATTCGTCCTGATGCAGCCCCTCCTGGGAAACTCCTACTCGTCCTCTGAGTCTCCGAGTGCAGAGACCTCGATGGCAACTGCAGAAATGAAGGGCTGCGTTGAGTAGTCGAGAAGCAAGAACATAGCCAGCGCCTTTTGTTTGGGAGTCAGCAGCTGCTGGACTTTTGCGATTGCCTTCACTGTGCACTGAATGCCAGGACGGCATGTGCACGTTAAAACAACGAGCTGGGCAAGAGCAGTAATCGAAAGATCACGGCCGACAGAAAGCAGCTTATATATTGCCCAGGAAAGAGCAGTGTTTTTGGAGTGTGCAGTAAAATCGTGTTTCTGGACAAGGGAGGCATAAGTGCGCTGCGCTCCTAAGCTATCTCCCTGCGAGACACACTGCCAAAGCTTTTCGCTATAGTGCAGTCTAGTGCAGACGGACACTGCGGCTCTCCGGAGCTGTCCGAAGCGAAGCGCCGCTCGCCGGCGTCTTTCGGCTGAAGCAGCGCTTCGGAGCGTACGGCTGTTGTGTGCGCGAAGCAGCCGCTTCTCCTGCTCCGGGAGCCGGACAGAGCGGTAGCTTCTACGAGGGCGAAGAACGAAGCCGCAGAGCACCGGACTTGTGTGCACAGCCTACGGGCTGCTAGAGGAAGGTGGCTGCTGCTCCCTAACCCATCAATTCACAGCTGGCATGCTCTATGGAGCTGTTCCAGGACAACTTTCATTGCTTATTGGTTCGTCCTGATACAGCCCCTCCTGGGAAATTCATGCTCGTCCCCTGAGGCTCCGACATGCAGAAACATCGATGGCAGCTGCAGAAAAGAAGGGCTGCGTTGAGTTGTCGAGAAGCAAGAACATAGCCAGCGCCTAGCGTCTGGGAGTCAGCAACTGCTGGACTTTTGCGATTGCCTTCACTGTGCACTGAATGTCGAGATATGTGCACGCTAAAAAAACAAGGTGGGCAAGAGGAGGAAGAGAGCACGGGCATCAGAGAGCATCTGGCATCTTCCCCTGGAAAGGGCAGTGTTTTTGGAGACGCACACTACGGCTCTCCGGAGCTGTCCGAAGCCAAGCGCCGGTGGCCGGCGTCTTTCGGCTGAAGCAGCGCTTCGGAGCGTACGGCTGTTGTGTGCGCGAAGCAGCCGCTTCTCCTGCTCCGCGAGCCGGACAGAGCGGTAGCTTGTACGACGGCGAAGAACGAAGCCGCAGAGCACCGGCCTTCTGCGCGCACCCTAAGGACTGCTAGAGGACCGTGGTGGCCGCTCGCCTGCCCCTTCAATTCCATTCTAGCATCCTTAGGGAAGGTGTTCCAGGACAATTTTCCTGAGTTTTGAATTCGTCCTGATGCAGCCCCTCCTGGGAAACAACTGCTCGTCGTCTGAGTCTCCGAGTGCAGAGACCTCGATGGCAACTGCAGAAATGAAGGGCTGCGTTGAGTAGTCGAGAAGCAAGAACATAGCCAGCGCCTTGTGTTTGGGAGTCAGCAGCACCTGGACTTTTGCGATTGCTTTCACTGTGCACTGAATGCCAGGACGGCATGTGCACGTTAAAACAACGAGCTGGGCAAGAGTAATCGAAAGATCACGGCCGACAGAAAACAGCTTATATATTGCCCTGGAAAGAGCAGTGTTTTTGGAGTGTGCAGTAAAATCGTGTTTCTGGACAAGGGAGGCATAAGTGCGCTGCGCTCCTAAGCTATCTCCCTGCGAGACACACTGCCAAAGCTTTTCGCTATAGTGCAGTCTAGTGCAGACGCACACTGCGGCTCTCCGGAGCTGTCCGAAGCCAAGCGCCGATGGCCGGCGTCTTTCGGCTGAAGCAGCGCTTCGGAGCGTACGGCTGCCGCTCCGCTGTTGTGTGCGCGAAGCAGCCGCTTCTCCTGCTCCGCGAGCCGGACAGAGCGGTAGCTTGTACGAGGGCGAAGAACGAAGCCGCAGAGCACCGGGCTTCTGCGCGCACCCTAAGGACTGCGAGAGGACCGTGGTGGCCGCTCGCCTGCCTCTTCAATTCCATTCTAGCATCCTTATGGAAGGTGTTCTAGGACAATTTTCCTGAGTTTTGAATTCGTCCTGATGCAGCCCCTCCTGGGAAACTCCTACTCGTCCTCTGCGTCTCCGAGTGCAGAGACCTCGATGGCAACTGCAGAAAGGAAGGGCTGCGTTGAGTTGTCGAGAAGCAAGAACATAGCCAGCGCCTTGTGTTTGGGAGTCAGCAGCACCTGGACTTTTGCGATTGCTTTCACTGTGCACTGAATGCCAGGACAGCATGTGCACGTTAAAACAACGAGCTGGGCAAGAGCAGGAAGGGACCACGGGCATCAGAGAGCATCTGGCATCTTGCCCTGGAAAGAGCAGTGTTTTTGGAGTGTGCAGTAAAATCGTGTTTCTGGACAAGGGAGGCATAAGTGCGCTGCGCTCCTAAGTTATCTCCCTGCGAGACAGACTGGCAAAGCTTTTCGTTATCATGCAGTCTAGTGCAGACGCACACTACGGCTCTCCGGAGCTGTCCGAAGCCAAGCGCCGGTCGCCGGCGTCTTTCGGCTGAAGCAGCGCTTCGGAGCGTACGGCTGTTGTGTGCGCGAAGCAGCCGCTTCTCCTGCTCCGCGAGCCGGACAGAGCGGTAGCTTGTACGAGGGCGAAGAACGAAGCCGCAGAGCACCGGCCTTCTGCGCGCACCCTAAGGACTGCTAGAGGACCGTGGTGGCCGCTCGCCTGCCCCTTCAATTCCATTCTAGCATCCTTAGGGAAGGTGTTCCATGACAATTTTCCTGAGTTTTGAATTCGTCCTGATGCAGCCCCTCCTGGGAAACTCCTACTCGTCCTCTGAGTCTCCGAGTGCAGAGACCTCGATGGCAACTGCAGAAATGAAGGGCTGCGTTGAGTAGTCGAGAAGCAAGAACATAGCCAGCGCCTTTTGTTTGGGAGTCAGCAGCTGCTGGACTTTTGCGATTGCCTTCACTGTGCACTGAATGCCAGGACGGCATGTGCACGTTAAAACAACGAGCTGGGCAAGAGCAGTAATCGAAAGATCACGGCCGTCAGAAAGCAGCTTATATATTGCCCAGGAAAGAGCAGTGTTTTTGGAGTGTGCAGTAAAATCGTGTTTCTGGACAAGGGAGGCATAAGTGCGCTGCGCTCCTAAGCTATCTCCCTGCGAGACACACTGCCAAAGCTTTTCGCTATAGTGCAGTCTAGTGCAGACGGACACTGCGGCTCTCCGGAGCTGTCCGAAGCGAAGCGCCGCTCGCCGGCGTCTTTCGGCTGAAGCAGCGCTTCGGGGCGTACGGCTGCCGCTCCGCTGTTGTGTGCGCGAAGCAGCCGCTTCTCCTGCTCCGTGAGCCGGACAGAGCGGTAGCTTGTACGAGGGCGAAGAACGAAGCCGCAGGGAGACGACATTGTGTGTACAGTCTTGGGACTGCTAGATGACAGTGGCTAAAGCTCCCTGCCTTTTCAATGCACTGCTGCCATGCTTTATTGAAGGCGTTCCGAGACAACTTTCCTGGGTTTTGACTTCGTCCTGATGAAGCCCCTGTTGGGAAATTCGTTTGGGAGTCAGCAGCTGCTGGACTTTTGCGATTGCCTTCACTGTGCACTGAATGCCAGGACGGCATGTGCACGTTAAAACAACGAGCTGGGCAAGAGCAGGAAGGGGCCACGGGCATCAAGAGAGCATCTGACGTCTTGCCCTGGAAAGAGCAGTGTTTTTGGAGTGTGCAGTAAAATCGTGTTTCTGGACAAGGGAGGCATAAGTGCGCTGCGCTCCTAAGTTATCTCCCTGCGAGACAGACTGGCAAAGCTTTTCGTTATCATGCAGTCTAGTGCAGACGCACACTACGGCTCTCCGGAGCTGTCCGAAGCCAAGCGCCGGTCGCCGGCGTCTTTCGGCTGAAGCAGCGCTTCGGAGCGTACGGCTGTTGTGTGCGCGAAGCAGCCGCTTCTCCTGCTCCGCGAGCCGGACAGAGCGGTAGCTTGTACGACGGCGAAGAACGAAGCCGCAGAGCACCGGGCTTCTGCGGGCACCCTAAGGACTGCGAGAGGACCGTGGTGGCCGCTCGCCTGCCTCTTCAATTCCATTCTAGCATCCTTAGGGAAGGTGTTCCATGACAATTTTCCTGAGTTTTGAATTCGTCCTGATGCAGCCCCTCCTGGGAAACTCCTACTCGTCCTCTGAGTCTCCGAGTGCAGAGACCTCGATGGCAACTGCAGAAATGAAGGGCTGCGTTGAGTAGTCGAGAAGCAAGAACATAGCCAGCGCCTTTTGTTTGGGAGTCAGCAGCTGCTGGACTTTTGCGATTGCCTTCACTGTGCACTGAATGCCAGGACGGCATGTGCACGTTAAAACAACGAGCTGGGCAAGAGCAGTAATCGAAAGATCACGGCCGACAGAAAGCAGCTTATATATTGCCCAGGAAAGAGCAGTGTTTTTGGAGTGTGCAGTAAAATCGTGTTTCTGGACAAGGGAGGCATAAGTGCGCTGCGCTCCTAAGCTATCTCCCTGCGAGACACACTGCCAAAGCTTTTCGCTATAGTGCAGTCTAGTGCAGACGGACACTGCGGCTCTCCGGAGCTGTCCGAAGCGAAGCGCCGCTCGCCGGCGTCTTTCGGCTGAAGCAGCGCTTCGGAGCGTACGGCTGTTGTGTGCGCGAAGCAGCCGCTTCTCCTGCTCCGGGAGCCGGACAGAGCGGTAGCTTCTACGAGGGCGAAGAACGAAGCCGCAGAGCACCGGACTTGTGTGCACAGCCTACGGGCTGCTAGAGGAAGGTGGCTGCTGCTCCCTAACCCATCAATTCACAGCTGGCATGCTCTATGGAGCTGTTCCAGGACAACTTTCATTGCTTATTGGTTCGTCCTGATACAGCCCCTCCTGGGAAATTCATGCTCGTCCCCTGAGGCTCCGACATGCAGAAACATCGATGGCAGCTGCAGAAAAGAAGGGCTGCGTTGAGTTGTCGAGAAGCAAGAACATAGCCAGCGCCTAGCGTCTGGGAGTCAGCAACTGCTGGACTTTTGCGATTGCCTTCACTGTGCACTGAATGTCGAGATATGTGCACGCTAAAAAAACAAGGTGGGCAAGAGGAGGAAGAGAGCACGGGCATCAGAGAGCATCTGGCATCTTCCCCTGGAAAGGGCAGTGTTTTTGGAGACGCACACTACGGCTCTCCGGAGCTGTCCGAAGCCAAGCGCCGGTGGCCGGCGTCTTTCGGCTGAAGCAGCGCTTCGGAGCGTACGGCTGTTGTGTGCGCGAAGCAGCCGCTTCTCCTGCTCCGCGAGCCGGACAGAGCGGTAGCTTGTACGACGGCGAAGAACGAAGCCGCAGAGCACCGGCCTTCTGCGCGCACCCTAAGGACTGCTAGAGGACCGTGGTGGCCGCTCGCCTGCCCCTTCAATTCCATTCTAGCATCCTTAGGGAAGGTGTTCCAGGACAATTTTCCTGAGTTTTGAATTCGTCCTGATGCAGCCCCTCCTGGGAAACAACTGCTCGTCGTCTGAGTCTCCGAGTGCAGAGACCTCGATGGCAACTGCAGAAATGAAGGGCTGCGTTGAGTTGTCGAGAAGCAAGAACATAGCCAGCGCCTTGTGTTTGGGAGTCAGCAGCACCTGGACTTTTGCGATTGCTTTCACAGTGCACTGAATGCCAGGACGGCATGTGCACGTTAAAACAACGAGCTGGGCAAGAGCAGGAAGGGACCACGGGCATCAGAGAGCATCTGGCATCTTGCCCTGGAAAGAGCAGTGTTTTTGGAGTGTGCAGTAAAATCGTGTTTCTGGACAAGGGAGGCATAAGTGCGCTGCGCTCCTAAGCTATCTCCCTGCTAAGACACACTGCCAAAGCTTTTCGCTATAGTGCAGTCTAGTGCAGACGCACACTACGGCTCTCCGGAGCTGTCCGACGCCAAGCGCCGGTCGCCGGCGTCTTTCGGCTGAAGCAGCGCTTCGGAGCGTACGGCTGTTGTGTGCGCGAAGCAGCCGCTTCTCCTGCTCCGTGAGCCGGACAGAGCAGTAGCTTGTACGAGGGCGAAGAACGAAGCCGCAGAGCACCGGGCTTCTGCGGGCACCCTAAGGACTGCGAGAGGACCGTGGTGGCCGCTCGCCTGCCCCTTCAATTCCATTCTAGCATCCTTATGGAAGGTGTTCTAGGACAATTTTCCTGAGTTTTGAATTCGTCCTGATGCAGCCCCTCCTGGGAAACTCCTACTCGTCCTCTGCGTCTCCGAGTGCAGAGACCTCGTTGGCAACTGCAGAAATGAAGGGCTACGTTGAGTAGTCGAGAAGCAAGAACATAGCCAGCGCCTTGTGTTTGGGAGTCAGCAGCTGCTGGACTTTTGCGATTGCTTTCACTGTGCACTGAATGCCAGGACGGCATGTGCACGTTAAAACAACGAGCTGGGCAAGAGTAATCGAAAGATCACGGCCGACAGAAAACAGCTTATATATTGCCCTGGAAAGAGCAGTGTTTTTGGAGTGTGCAGTAAAATCGTGTTTCTGGACAAGGGAGGCATAAGTGCGCTGCGCTCCTAAGCTATCTCCCTGCGAGACACACTGCCAAAGCTTTTCGCTATAGTGCAGTCTAGTGCAGACGCACACTGCGGCTCTCCGGAGCTGTCCGAAGCCAAGCGCCGATGGCCGGCGTCTTTCGGCTGAAGCAGCGCTTCGGAGCGTACGGCTGCCGCTCCGCTGTTGTGTGCGCGAAGCAGCCGCTTCTCCTGCTCCGCGAGCCGGACAGAGCGGTAGCTTGTACGAGGGCGAAGAACGAAGCCGCAGAGCACCGGCCTTCTGCGCGCACCCTAAGGACTGCTAGAGGACCGTGGTGGCCGCTCGCCTGCCTCTTCAATTCCATTCTAGCATCCTTAGGGAAGGTGTTCCATGACAATTTTCCTGAGTTTTGAATTCGTCCTGATGCAGCCCCTCCTGGGAAACTCCTACTCGTCCTCTGCGTCTCCGAGTGCAGAGACCTCGATGGCAACTGCAGAAATGAAGGGCTGCGTTGAGTAGTCGAGAAGCAAGAACATAGCCAGCGCCTTGTGTTTGGGAGTCAGCAGCTGCTGGACTTTTGCGATTGCTTTCACTGTGCACTGAATGCCAGGACGGCATGTGCACGTTAAAACAACGAGCTGGGCAAGAGTAATCGAAAGATCACGGCCGTCAGAAAGCAGCTTATATATTGCCCTGGAAAGAGCAGTGTTTTTGGAGTGCGCAGTAAAATCGTGTTTCTGGACAAGGGAGGCATAAGTGCGCTGCGCTCCTAAGCTATCTCCCTGCGAGACACACTGCCAAAGCTTTTCGCTATAGTGCAGTCTTGTGCAGACGCACACTGCGGCTCTCCGGAGCTGTCCGAAGCCAAGCGCCGGTCGCCGGCGTCTTTCGGCTGAAGCAGCGCTTCGGAGCGTACGGCTGCCGCTCCGCTGTTGTGTGCGCGAAGCAGCCGCTTCTCCTGCTCCGCGAGCCGGACAGAGCGGTAGCTTGTACGAGGGCGAAGAACGAAGCCGCAGAGCACCGGCCTTCTGCGCGCACCCTAAGGACTGCTAGAGGACCGTGGTGGCCGCTCGCCTGCCTCTTCAATTCCATTCTAGCATCCTTAGGGAAGGTGTTCCATGACAATTTTCCTGAGTTTTGAATTCGTCCTGATGCAGCCCCTCCTGGGAAACTCCTACTCGTCCTCTGCGTCTCCGAGTGCAGAGACCTCGATGGCAACTGCAGAAATGAAGGGCTGCGTTGAGTAGTCGAGAAGCAAGAACATAGCCAGCGCCTTTTGTTTGGGAGTCAGCAGCTGCTGGACTTTTGCGATTGCCTTCACTGTGCACTGAATGCCAGGACGGCATGTGCACGTTAAAACAACGAGCTGGGCAAGAGCAGTAATCGAAAGATCACGGCCGACAGAAAGCAGCTTATATATTGCCCAGGAAAGAGCAGTGTTTTTGGAGTGTGCAGTAAAATCGTGTTTCTGGACAAGGGAGGCATAAGTGTGCTGCGCTCCTAAGCTATCTCCCTGCGAGACACACTGCCAAAGCTTTTCGCTATGATGCAGTCTAGTGCAGACGCACACTACGGCTCTCCGGAGCTGTCCGAAGCCAAGCGCCGGTCGCCGGCGTCTTTCGGCTGAAGCAGCGCTTCGGAGCGTACGGCTGTTGTGTGCGCGAAGCAGCCGCTTCTCCTGCTCCGGGAGCCGGACAGAGCGGTAGCTTGTACGAGGGCGAAGAACGAAGCCGCAGAGCACCGGGCTTCTGCGCGCACCCTAAGGACTGCGAGAGGACCGTGGTGGCCGCTCGCCTGCCTCTTCAATTCCATTCTAGCATCCTTAGGGAAGGTGTTCCAGGACAATTTTCCTGAGTTTTGAATTCGACCTGATGCAGCCCCTCCTGGGAAACTCCTACTCGTCCTCTGCGTCTCCGAGTGCAGAGACCTCGATGGCAACTGCAGAAAGGAAGGGCTGCGTTGAGTAGTCGAGAAGCAAGAACATAGCCAGCGCCTTGTGTTTGGGAGTCAGCAGCACCTGGACTTTTGCGATTGCTTTCACTGTGCACTGAATGCCAGGACGGCATGTGCACGTTAAAACAACGAGCTGGGCAAGAGCAGGAAGGGGCCACGGGCATCAAGAGAGCATCTGACGTCTTGCCCTGGAAAGAGCAGTGTTTTTGGAGTGTGCAGTAAAATCGTGTTTCTGGACAAGGGAGGCATAAGTGCGCTGCGCTCCTAAGTTATCTCCCTGCGAGACAGACTGGCAAAGCTTTTCGTTATCATGCAGTCTAGTGCAGACGCACACTACGGCTCTCCGGAGCTGTCCGAAGCCAAGCGCCGGTCGCCGGCGTCTTTCGGCTGAAGCAGCGCTTCGGAGCGTACGGCTGTTGTGTGCGCGAAGCAGCCGCTTCTCCTGCTCCGGGAGCCGGACAGAGCGGTAGCTTGTACGAGGGCGAAGAACGAAGCCGCAGAGCACCGGGCTTCTGCGGGCACCCTAAGGACTGCGAGAGGACCGTGGTGGCCGCTCGCCTGCCTCTTCAATTCCATTCTAGCATCCTTAGGGAAGGTGTTCCATGACAATTTTCCTGAGTTTTGAATTCGTCCTGATGCAGCCCCTCCTGGGAAACTCCTACTCGTCCTCTGAGTCTCCGAGTGCAGAGACCTCGATGGCAACTGCAGAAATGAAGGGCTGCGTTGAGTAGTCGAGAAGCAAGAACATAGCCAGCGCCTTTTGTTTGGGAGTCAGCAGCTGCTGGACTTTTGCGATTGCCTTCACTGTGCACTGAATGCCAGGACGGCATGTGCACGTTAAAACAACGAGCTGGGCAAGAGCAGTAATCGAAAGATCACGGCCGACAGAAAGCAGCTTATATATTGCCCAGGAAAGAGCAGTGTTTTTGGAGTGTGCAGTAAAATCGTGTTTCTGGACAAGGGAGGCATAAGTGCGCTGCGCTCCTAAGCTATCTCCCTGCGAGACACACTGCCAAAGCTTTTCGCTATAGTGCAGTCTAGTGCAGACGGACACTGCGGCTCTCCGGAGCTGTCCGAAGCGAAGCGCCGCTCGCCGGCGTCTTTCGGCTGAAGCAGCGCTTCGGAGCGTACGGCTGTTGTGTGCGCGAAGCAGCCGCTTCTCCTGCTCCGGGAGCCGGACAGAGCGGTAGCTTCTACGAGGGCGAAGAACGAAGCCGCAGAGCACCGGACTTGTGTGCACAGCCTACGGGCTGCTAGAGGAAGGTGGCTGCTGCTCCCTAACCCATCAATTCACAGCTGGCATGCTCTATGGAGCTGTTCCAGGACAACTTTCATTGCTTATTGGTTCGTCCTGATACAGCCCCTCCTGGGAAATTCATGCTCGTCCCCTGAGGCTCCGACATGCAGAAACATCGATGGCAGCTGCAGAAAAGAAGGGCTGCGTTGAGTTGTCGAGAAGCAAGAACATAGCCAGCGCCTAGCGTCTGGGAGTCAGCAACTGCTGGACTTTTGCGATTGCCTTCACTGTGCACTGAATGTCGAGATATGTGCACGCTAAAAAAACAAGGTGGGCAAGAGGAGGAAGAGAGCACGGGCATCAGAGAGCATCTGGCATCTTCCCCTGGAAAGGGCAGTGTTTTTGGAGACGCACACTACGGCTCTCCGGAGCTGTCCGAAGCCAAGCGCCGGTGGCCGGCGTCTTTCGGCTGAAGCAGCGCTTCGGAGCGTACGGCTGTTGTGTGCGCGAAGCAGCCGCTTCTCCTGCTCCGCGAGCCGGACAGAGCGGTAGCTTGTACGACGGCGAAGAACGAAGCCGCAGAGCACCGGCCTTCTGCGCGCACCCTAAGGACTGCTAGAGGACCGTGGTGGCCGCTCGCCTGCCCCTTCAATTCCATTCTAGCATCCTTAGGGAAGGTGTTCCAGGACAATTTTCCTGAGTTTTGAATTCGTCCTGATGCAGCCCCTCCTGGGAAACAACTGCTCGTCGTCTGAGTCTCCGAGTGCAGAGACCTCGATGGCAACTGCAGAAATGAAGGGCTGCGTTGAGTTGTCGAGAAGCAAGAACATAGCCAGCGCCTTGTGTTTGGGAGTCAGCAGCACCTGGACTTTTGCGATTGCTTTCACAGTGCACTGAATGCCAGGACGGCATGTGCACGTTAAAACAACGAGCTGGGCAAGAGCAGGAAGGGACCACGGGCATCAGAGAGCATCTGGCATCTTGCCCTGGAAAGAGCAGTGTTTTTGGAGTGTGCAGTAAAATCGTGTTTCTGGACAAGGGAGGCATAAGTGCGCTGCGCTCCTAAGCTATCTCCCTGCTAAGACACACTGCCAAAGCTTTTCGCTATAGTGCAGTCTAGTGCAGACGCACACTACGGCTCTCCGGAGCTGTCCGACGCCAAGCGCCGGTCGCCGGCGTCTTTCGGCTGAAGCAGCGCTTCGGAGCGTATGGCTGTTGTGTGCGCGAAGCAGCCGCTTCTCCTGCTCCGTGAGCCGGACAGAGCGGTAGCTTGTACGAGGGCGAAGAACGAAGCCGCAGAGCACCGGGCTTCTGCGGGCACCCTAAGGACTGCGAGAGGACCGTGGTGGCCGCTCGCCTGCCCCTTCAATTCCATTCTAGCATCCTTATGGAAGGTGTTCTAGGACAATTTTCCTGAGTTTTGAATTCGTCCTGATGCAGCCCCTCCTGGGAAACTCCTACTCGTCCTCTGCGTCTCCGAGTGCAGAGACCTCGTTGGCAACTGCAGAAATGAAGGGCTACGTTGAGTAGTCGAGAAGCAAGAACATAGCCAGCGCCTTGTGTTTGGGAGTCAGCAGCTGCTGGACTTTTGCGATTGCTTTCACTGTGCACTGAATGCCAGGACGGCATGTGCACGTTAAAACAACGAGCTGGGCAAGAGTAATCGAAAGATCACGGCCGACAGAAAACAGCTTATATATTGCCCTGGAAAGAGCAGTGTTTTTGGAGTGTGCAGTAAAATCGTGTTTCTGGACAAGGGAGGCATAAGTGCGCTGCGCTCCTAAGCTATCTCCCTGCGAGACACACTGCCAAAGCTTTTCGCTATAGTGCAGTCTAGTGCAGACGCACACTGCGGCTCTCCGGAGCTGTCCGAAGCCAAGCGCCGATGGCCGGCGTCTTTCGGCTGAAGCAGCGCTTCGGAGCGTACGGCTGCCGCTCCGCTGTTGTGTGCGCGAAGCAGACGCTTCTCCTGCTCCGTGAGCCGGACAGAGCGGTAGCTTGTACGAGGGCGAAGAACGAAGCCGCAGAGCACCGGCCTTCTGCGCGCACCCTTACGACTGCTAGAGGACCGTGGTGGCCGCTCGCCTGCCTCTTCAATTCCATTCTAGCATCCTTAGGGAAGGTGTTCCATGACAATTTTCCTGAGTTTTGAATTCGTCCTGATGCAGCCCCTCCTGGGAAACTCCTACTCGTCGTCTGAGTCTCCGAGTGCAGAGACCTCGATGGCAACTGCAGAAATGAAGGGCTGCGTTGAGTAGTCGAGAAGCAAGAACATAGCCAGCGCCTTTTGTTTGGGAGTCAGCAGCTGCTGGACTTTTGCGATTGCCTTCACTGTGCACTGAATGCCAGGACGGCATGTGCACGTTAAAACAACGAGCTGGGCAAGAGCAGTAATCGAAAGATCACGGCCGACAGAAAGCAGCTTATATATTGCCCAGGAAAGAGCAGTGTTTTTGGAGTGTGCAGTAAAATCGTGTTTCTGGACAAGGGAGGCATAAGTGTGCTGCGCTCCTAAGCTATCTCCCTGCGAGACACACTGCCAAAGCTTTTCGCTATGATGCAGTCTAGTGCAGACGCACACTACGGCTCTCCGGAGCTGTCCGACGCCAAGCGCCGCTCGCCGGCGTCTTTCGGCTGAAGCAGCGCTTCGGAGCGTACGGCTGTTGTGTGCGCGAAGCAGCCGCTTCTCCTGCTCCGGGAGCCGGACAGAGCGGTAGCTTCTACGAGGGCGAAGAACGAAGCCGCAGAGCACCGGACTTGTATGCACAGCCTACGGGCTGCTAGAGGAAGGTGGCTGCTGCTCCCTAACCCATCAATTCACAGCTGGCATGCTCTATGGAGCTGTTCCAGGACAACTTTCATTGCTTATTGGTTCGTCCTGATACAGCCCCTCCTGGGAAATTCATGCTCGTCCCCTGAGGCTCCGACATGCAGAAACATCGATGGCAGCTGCAGAAAAGAAGGGCTGCGTTGAGTTGTCGAGAAGCAAGAACATAGCCAGCGCCTAGCGTCTGGGAGTCAGCAACTGCTGGACTTTTGCGATTGCCTTCACTGTGCACTGAATGTCGAGATATGTGCACGCTAAAAAAACAAGGTGGGCAAGAGGAGGAAGAGAGCACGGGCATCAGAGAGCATCTGGCATCTTCCCCTGGAAAGGGCAGTGTTTTTGGAGACGCACACTACGGCTCTCCGGAGCTGTCCGAAGCCAAGCGCCGGTGGCCGGCGTCTTTCGGCTGAAGCAGCGCTTCGGAGCGTACGGCTGTTGTGTGCGCGAAGCAGCCGCTTCTCCTGCTCCGCGAGCCGGACAGAGCGGTAGCTTGTACGACGGCGAAGAACGAAGCCGCAGAGCACCGGCCTTCTGCGCGCACCCTAAGGACTGCTAGAGGACCGTGGTGGCCGCTCGCCTGCCCCTTCAATTCCATTCTAGCATCCTTAGGGAAGGTGTTCCAGGACAATTTTCCTGAGTTTTGAATTCGTCCTGATGCAGCCCCTCCTGGGAAACAACTGCTCGTCGTCTGAGTCTCCGAGTGCAGAGACCTCGATGGCAACTGCAGAAATGAAGGGCTGCGTTGAGTTGTCGAGAAGCAAGAACATAGCCAGCGCCTTGTGTTTGGGAGTCAGCAGCACCTGGACTTTTGCGATTGCTTTCACTGTGCACTGAATGCCAGGACGGCATGTGCACGTTAAAACAACGAGCTGGGCAAGAGCAGGAAGGGACCACGGGCATCAGAGAGCATCTGGCATCTTGCCCTGGAAAGAGCAGTGTTTTTGGAGTGTGCAGTAAAATCGTGTTTCTGGACAAGGGAGGCATAAGTGCGCTGCGCTCCTAAGCTATCTCCCTGCTAAGACACACTGCCAAAGCTTTTCGCTATAGTGCAGTCTAGTGCAGACGCACACTACGGCTCTCCGGAGCTGTCCGACGCCAAGCGCCGGTCGCCGGCGTCTTTCGGCTGAAGCAGCGCTTCGGAGCGTACGGCTGTTGTGTGCGCGAAGCAGCCGCTTCTCCTGCTCCGTGAGCCGGACAGAGCGGTAGCTTGTACGAGGGCGAAGAACGAAGCCGCAGAGCACCGGGCTTCTGCGGGCACCCTAAGGACTGCGAGAGGACCGTGGTGGCCGCTCGCCTGCCCCTTCAATTCCATTCTAGCATCCTTATGGAAGGTGTTCTAGGACAATTTTCCTGAGTTTTGAATTCGTCCTGATGCAGCCCCTCCTGGGAAACTCCTACTCGTCCTCTGCGTCTCCGAGTGCAGAGACCTCGTTGGCAACTGCAGAAATGAAGGGCTACGTTGAGTAGTCGAGAAGCAAGAACATAGCCAGCGCCTTGTGTTTGGGAGTCAGCAGCTGCTGGACTTTTGCGATTGCTTTCACTGTGCACTGAATGCCAGGACGGCATGTGCACGTTAAAACAACGAGCTGGGCAAGAGTAATCGAAAGATCACGGCTGACAGAAAACAGCTTATATATTGCCCTGGAAAGAGCAGTGTTTTTGGAGTGTGCAGTAAAATCGTGTTTCTGGACAAGGGAGGCATAAGTGCGCTGCGCTCCTAAGCTATCTCCCTGCGAGACACACTGCCAAAGCTTTTCGCTATAGTGCAGTCTAGTGCAGACGCACACTGCGGCTCTCCGGAGCTGTCCGAAGCCAAGCGCCGATGGCCGGCGTCTTTCGGCTGAAGCAGCGCTTCGGAGCGTACGGCTGCCGCTCCGCTGTTGTGTGCGCGAAGCAGCCGCTTCTCCTGCTCCGCGAGCCGGACAGAGCGGTAGCTTGTACGAGGGCGAAGAACGAAGCCGCAGAGCACCGGCCTTCTGCGCGCACCCTAAGGACTGCTAGAGGACCGTGGTGGCCGCTCGCCTGCCTCTTCAATTCCATTCTAGCATCCTTAGGGAAGGTGTTCCATGACAATTTTCCTGAGTTTTGAATTCGTCCTGATGCAGCCCCTCCTGGGAAACTCCTACTCGTCCTCTGCGTCTCCGAGTGCAGAGACCTCGATGGCAACTACAGAAATGAAGGGCTGCGTTGAGTAGTCGAGAAGCAAGAACATAGCCAGCGCCTTGTGTTTGGGAGTCAGCAGCTGCTGGACTTTTGCGATTGCTTTCACTGTGCACTGAATGCCAGGACGGCATGTGCACGTTAAAACAACGAGCTGGGCAAGAGTAATCGAAAGATCACGGCCGTCAGAAAGCAGCTTATATATTGCCCTGGAAAGAGCAGTGTTTTTGGAGTGCGCAGTAAAATCGTGTTTCTGGACAAGGGAGGCATAAGTGCGCTGCGCTCCTAAGCTATCTCCCTGCGAGACACACTGCCAAAGCTTTTCGCTATAGTGCAGTCTAGTGCAGACGCACACTGCGGCTCTCCGGAGCTGTCCGAAGCCAAGCGCCGGTCGCCGGCGTCTTTCGGCTGAAGCAGCGCTTCGGAGCGTACGGCTGCCGCTCCGCTGTTGTGTGCGCGAAGCAGCCGCTTCTCCTGCTCTGCGAGCCGGACAGAGCGGTAGCTTGTACGAGGGCGAAGAACGAAGCCGCAGAGCACCGGCCTTCTGCGCGCACCCTAAGGACTGCTAGAGGACCGTGGTGGCCGCTCGCCTGCCTCTTCAATTCCATTCTAGCATCCTTAGGGAAGGTGTTCCATGACAATTTTCCTGAGTTTTGAATTCGTCCTGATGCAGCCCCTCCTGGGAAACTCCTACTCGTCCTCTGCGTCTCCGAGTGCAGAGACCTCGATGGCAACTGCAGAAATGAAGGGCTGCGTTGAGTAGTCGAGAAGCAAGAACATAGCCAGCGCCTTTTGTTTGGGAGTCAGCAGCTGCTGGACTTTTGCGATTGCCTTCACTGTGCACTGAATGCCAGGACGGCATGTGCACGTTAAAACAACGAGCTGGGCAAGAGCAGTAATCGAAAGATCACGGCCGACAGAAAGCAGCTTATATATTGCCCAGGAAAGAGCAGTGTTTTTGGAGTGTGCAGTAAAATCGTGTTTCTGGACAAGGGAGGCATAAGTGTGCTGCGCTCCTAAGCTATCTCCCTGCGAGACACACTGCCAAAGCTTTTCGCTATGATGCAGTCTAGTGCAGACGCACACTACGGCTCTCCGGAGCTGTCCGAAGCCAAGCGCCGGTCGCCGGCGTCTTTCGGCTGAAGCAGCGCTTCGGAGCGTACGGCTGTTGTGTGCGCGAAGCAGCCGCTTCTCCTGCTCCGGGAGCCGGACAGAGCGGTAGCTTGTACGAGGGCGAAGAACGAAGCCGCAGAGCACCGGGCTTCTGCGCGCACCCTAAGGACTGCGAGAGGACCGTGGTGGCCGCTCGCCTGCCTCTTCAATTCCATTCTAGCATCCTTAGGGAAGGTGTTCCAGGACAATTTTCCTGAGTTTTGAATTCGACCTGATGCAGCCCCTCCTGGGAAACTCCTACTCGTCCTCTGCGTCTCCGAGTGCAGAGACCTCGATGGCAACTGCAGAAAGGAAGGGCTGCGTTGAGTAGTCGAGAAGCAAGAACATAGCCAGCGCCTTGTGTTTGGGAGTCAGCAGCACCTGGACTTTTGCGATTGCTTTCACTGTGCACTGAATGCCAGGACGGCATGTGCACGTTAAAACAACGAGCTGGGCAAGAGCAGGAAGGGGCCACGGGCATCAAGAGAGCATCTGACGTCTTGCCCTGGAAAGAGCAGTGTTTTTGGAGTGTGCAGTAAAATCGTGTTTCTGGACAAGGGAGGCATAAGTGCGCTGCGCTCCTAAGTTATCTCCCTGCGAGACAGACTGGCAAAGCTTTTCGTTATCATGCAGTCTAGTGCAGACGCACACTACGGCTCTCCGGAGCTGTCCGAAGCCAAGCGCCGGTCGCCGGCGTCTTTCGGCTGAAGCAGCGCTTCGGAGCGTACGGCTGTTGTGTGCGCGAAGCAGCCGCTTCTCCTGCTCCGCGAGCCGGACAGAGCGGTAGCTTGTACGACGGCGAAGAACGAAGCCGCAGAGCACCGGCCTTCTGCGCGCACCCTAAGGACTGCGAGAGGACCGTGGTGGCCGCTCGCCTGCCTCTTCAATTCCATTCTAGCATCCTTAGGGAAGGTGTTCCATGACAATTTTCCTGAGTTTTGAATTCGTCCTGATGCAGCCCCTCCTGGGAAACTCCTACTCGTCGTCTGAGTCTCCGAGTGCAGAGACCTCGATGGCAACTGCAGAAATGAAGGGCTGCGTTGAGTAGTCGAGAAGCAAGAACATAGCCAGCGCCTTTTGTTTGGGAGTCAGCAGCTGCTGGACTTTTGCGATTGCCTTCACTGTGCACTGAATGCCAGGACGGCATGTGCACGTTAAAACAACGAGCTGGGCAAGAGCAGTAATCGAAAGATCACGGCCGACAGAAAGCAGCTTATATATTGCCCAGGAAAGAGCAGTGTTTTTGGAGTGTGCAGTAAAATCGTGTTTCTGGACAAGGGAGGCATAAGTGCGCTGCGCTCCTAAGCTATCTCCCTGCGAGACACACTGCCAAAGCTTTTCGCTATAGTGCAGTCTAGTGCAGACGGACACTGCGGCTCTCCGGAGCTGTCCGAAGCGAAGCGCCGCTCGCCGGCGTCTTTCGGCTGAAGCAGCGCTTCGGAGCGTACGGCTGTTGTGTGCGCGAAGCAGCCGCTTCTCCTGCTCCGGGAGCCGGACAGAGCGGTAGCTTCTACGAGGGCGAAGAACGAAGCCGCAGAGCACCGGACTTGTGTGCACAGCCTACGGGCTGCTAGAGGAAGGTGGCTGCTGCTCCCTAACCCATCAATTCACAGCTGGCATGCTCTATGGAGCTGTTCCAGGACAACTTTCATTGCTTATTGGTTCGTCCTGATACAGCCCCTCCTGGGAAATTCATGCTCGTCCCCTGAGGCTCCGACATGCAGAAACATCGATGGCAGCTGCAGAAAAGAAGGGCTGCGTTGAGTAGTCGAGAAGCAAGAACATAGCCAGCGCCTAGCGTCTGGGAGTCAGCAACTGCTGGACTTTTGCGATTGCCTTCACTGTGCACTGAATGTCGAGATATGTGCACGCTAAAAAAACAAGGTGGGCAAGAGGAGGAAGAGAGCACGGGCATCAGAGAGCATCTGGCATCTTCCCCTGGAAAGGGCAGTGTTTTTGGAGACGCACACTACGGCTCTCCGGAGCTGTCCGAAGCCAAGCGCCGGTGGCCGGCGTCTTTCGGCTGAAGCAGCGCTTCGGAGCGTACGGCTGTTGTGTGCGCGAAGCAGCCGCTTCTCCTGCTCCGCGAGCCGGACAGAGCGGTAGCTTGTACGACGGCGAAGAACGAAGCCGCAGAGCACCGGCCTTCTGCGCGCACCCTAAGGACTGCTAGAGGACCGTGGTGGCCGCTCGCCTGCCCCTTCAATTCCATTCTAGCATCCTTAGGGAAGGTGTTCCAGGACAATTTTCCTGAGTTTTGAATTCGTCCTGATGCAGCCCCTCCTGGGAAACAACTGCTCGTCGTCTGAGTCTCCGAGTGCAGAGACCTCGATGGCAACTGCAGAAATGAAGGGCTGCGTTGAGTTGTCGAGAAGCAAGAACATAGCCAGCGCCTTGTGTTTGGGAGTCAGCAGCACCTGGACTTTTGCGATTGCTTTCACAGTGCACTGAATGCCAGGACGGCATGTGCACGTTAAAACAACGAGCTGGGCAAGAGCAGGAAGGGACCACGGGCATCAGAGAGCATCTGGCATCTTGCCCTGGAAAGAGCAGTGTTTTTGGAGTGTGCAGTAAAATCGTGTTTCTGGACAAGGGAGGCATAAGTGCGCTGCGCTCCTAAGCTATCTCCCTGCTAAGACACACTGCCAAAGCTTTTCGCTATAGTGCAGTCTAGTGCAGACGCACACTACGGCTCTCCGGAGCTGTCCGACGCCAAGCGCCGGTCGCCGGCGTCTTTCGGCTGAAGCAGCGCTTCGGAGCGTACGGCTGTTGTGTGCGCGAAGCAGCCGCTTCTCCTGCTCCGTGAGCCGGACAGAGCGGTAGCTTGTACGACGGCGAAGAACGAAGCCGCAGAGCACCGGGCTTCTGCGGGCACCCTAAGGACTGCGAGAGGACCGTGGTGGCCGCTCGCCTGCCCCTTCAATTCCATTCTAGCATCCTTATGGAAGGTGTTCTAGGACAATTTTCCTGAGTTTTGAATTCGTCCTGATGCAGCCCCTCCTGGGAAACTCCTACTCGTCCTCTGCGTCTCCGAGTGCAGAGACCTCGTTGGCAACTGCAGAAATGAAGGGCTACGTTGAGTAGTCGAGAAGCAAGAACATAGCCAGCGCCTTGTGTTTGGGAGTCAGCAGCTGCTGGACTTTTGCGATTGCTTTCACTGTGCACTGAATGCCAGGACGGCATGTGCACGTTAAAACAACGAGCTGGGCAAGAGTAATCGAAAGATCACGGCCGACAGAAAACAGCTTATATATTGCCCTGGAAAGAGCAGTGTTTTTGGAGTGTGCAGTAAAATCGTGTTTCTGGACAAGGGAGGCATAAGTGCGCTGCGCTCCTAAGCTATCTCCCTGCGAGACACACTGCCAAAGCTTTTCGCTATAGTGCAGTCTAGTGCAGACGCACACTGCGGCTCTCCGGAGCTGTCCGAAGCCAAGCGCCGATGGCCGGCGTCTTTCGGCTGAAGCAGCGCTTCGGAGCGTACGGCTGCCGCTCCGCTGTTGTGTGCGCGAAGCAGCCGCTTCTCCTGCTCCGCGAGCCGGACAGAGCGGTAGCTTGTACGAGGGCGAAGAACGAAGCCGCAGAGCACCGGCCTTCTGCGCGCACCCTAAGGACTGCTAGAGGACCGTGGTGGCCGCTCGCCTGCCTCTTCAATTCCATTCTAGCATCCTTAGGGAAGGTGTTCCATGACAATTTTCCTGAGTTTTGAATTCGTCCTGATGCAGCCCCTCCTGGGAAACTCCTACTCGTCCTCTGCGTCTCCGAGTGCAGAGACCTCGATGGCAACTGCAGAAATGAAGGGCTGCGTTGAGTAGTCGAGAAGCAAGAACATAGCCAGCGCCTTGTGTTTGGGAGTCAGCAGCTGCTGGACTTTTGCGATTGCTTTCACTGTGCACTGAATGCCAGGACGGCATGTGCACGTTAAAACAACGAGCTGGGCAAGAGTAATCGAAAGATCACGGCCGTCAGAAAGCAGCTTATATATTGCCCTGGAAAGAGCAGTGTTTTTGGAGTGCGCAGTAAAATCGTGTTTCTGGACAAGGGAGGCATAAGTGCGCTGCGCTCCTAAGCTATCTCCCTGCGAGACACACTGCCAAAGCTTTTCGCTATAGTGCAGTCTAGTGCAGACGCACACTGCGGCTCTCCGGAGCTGTCCGAAGCCAAGCGCCGGTCGCCGGCGTCTTTCGGCTGAAGCAGCGCTTCGGAGCGTACGGCTGCCGCTCCGCTGTTGTGTGCGCGAAGCAGCCGCTTCTCCTGCTCCGCGAGCCGGACAGAGCGGTAGCTTGTACGAGGGCGAAGAACGAAGCCGCAGAGCACCGGCCTTCTGCGCGCACCCTAAGGACTGCTAGAGGACCGTGGTGGCCGCTCGCCTGCCTCTTCAATTCCATTCTAGCATCCTTAGGGAAGGTGTTCCATGACAATTTTCCTGAGTTTTGAATTCGTCCTGATGCAGCCCCTCCTGGGAAACTCCTACTCGTCCTCTGAGTCTCCGAGTGCAGAGACCTCGATGGCAACTGCAGAAATGAAGGGCTGCGTTGAGTAGTCGAGAAGCAAGAACATAGCCAGCGCCTTTTGTTTGGGAGTCAGCAGCTGCTGGACTTTTGCGATTGCCTTCACTGTGCACTGAATGCCAGGACGGCATGTGCACGTTAAAACAACGAGCTGGGCAAGAGCAGTAATCGAAAGATCACGGCCGACAGAAAGCAGCTTATATATTGCCCAGGAAAGAGCAGTGTTTTTGGAGTGTGCAGTAAAATCGTGTTTCTGGACAAGGGAGGCATAAGTGTGCTGCGCTCCTAAGCTATCTCCCTGCGAGACACACTGCCAAAGCTTTTCGCTATGATGCAGTCTAGTGCAGACGCACACTACGGCTCTCCGGAGCTGTCCGAAGCCAAGCGCCGGTCGCCGGCGTCTTTCGGCTGAAGCAGCGCTTCGGAGCGTACGGCTGTTGTGTGCGCGAAGCAGCCGCTTCTCCTGCTCCGGGAGCCGGACAGAGCGGTAGCTTGTACGACGGCGAAGAACGAAGCCGCAGAGCACCGGGCTTCTGCGCGCACCCTAAGGACTGCGAGAGGACCGTGGTGACCGCTCGCCTGCCTCTTCAATTCCATTCTAGCATCCTTAGGGAAGGTGTTCCAGGACAATTTTCCTGAGTTTTGAATTCGTCCTGATGCAGCCCCTCCTGGGAAACTCCTACTCGTCCTCTGCGTCTCCGAGTGCAGAGACCTCGATGGCAACTGCAGAAAGGAAGGGCTGCGTTGAGTAGTCGAGAAGCAAGAACATAGCCAGCGCCTTGTGTTTGGGAGTCAGCAGCACCTGGACTTTTGCGATTGCTTTCACTGTGCACTGAATGCCAGGACGGCATGTGCACGTTAAAACAACGAGCTGGGCAAGAGTAATCGAAAGATCACGGCCGTCAGAAAGCAGCTTATATATTGCCCAGGAAAGAGCAGTGTTTTTGGAGTGTGCAGTAAAATCGTGTTTCTGGACAAGGGAGGCATAAGTGCGCTGCGCTCCTAAGCTATCTCCCTGCGAGACACACTGCCAAAGCTTTTCGCTATAGTGCAGTCTAGTGCAGACGGACACTGCGGCTCTCCGGAGCTGTCCGAAGCGAAGCGCCGCTCGCCGGCGTCTTTCGGCTGAAGCAGCGCTTCGGGGCGTACGGCTGCCGCTCCGCTGTTGTGTGCGCGAGGCAGCCGCTTCTCCTGCTCCGTGAGCCGGACAGAGCGGTAGCTTGTACGAGGGCGAAGAACGAAGCCGCAGGGAGACGACATTGTGTGTACAGTCTTGGGACTGCTAGATGACAGTGGCTAAAGCTCCCTGCCTTTTCAATGCACTGCTGGCATGCTTTATTGAAGGCGTTCCGAGACAACTTTCCTGGGTTTTGACTTCGTCCTGATGAAGCCCCTGTTGGGAAATTCGTTTGGGAGTCAGCAGCTGCTGGACTTTTGCGATTGCCTTCACTGTGCACTGAATGCCAGGACGGCATGTGCACGTTAAAACAACGAGCTGGGCAAGAGCAGGAAGGGGCCACGGGCATCAAGAGAGCATCTGACATCTTGCCCTGGAAAGAGCAGTGTTTTTGGAGTGTGCAGTAAAATCGTGTTTCTGGACAAGGGAGGCATAAGTGCGCTGCGCTCCTAAGCTATCTCCCTGCTAAGACACACTGCCAAAGCTTTTCGTTATCATGCAGGCTAGTGCAGACGCACACTACGGCTCTCCGGAGCTGTCCGAAGCCAAGCGCCGGTCGCCGGCATCTTTCGGCTGAAGCAGCGCTTCGGAGCGTACGGCTGTTGTGTGCGCGAAGCAGCCGCTTCTCCTGCTCCGCGAGCCGGACAGAGCGGTAGCTTGTACGAGGGCGAAGAACGAAGCCGCAGAGCACCGGCCTTCTGCGCGCACCCTAAGGACTGCTAGAGGACCGTGGTGGCCGCTCGCCTGCCTCTTCAATTCCATTCTAGCATCCTTAGGGAAGGTGTTCCATGACAATTTTCCTGAGTTTTGAATTCGTCCTGATGCAGCCCCTCCTGGGAAACTCCTACTCGTCGTCTGAGTCTCCGAGTGCAGAGACCTCGATGGCAACTGCAGAAATGAAGGGCTGCGTTGAGTTGTCGAGAAGCAAGAACATAGCCAGCGCCTTTTGTTTGGGAGTCAGCAGCTGCTGGACTTTTGCGATTGCCTTCACTGTGCACTGAATGCCAGGACGGCATGTGCACGTTAAAACAACGAGCTGGGCAAGAGCAGTAATCGAAAGATCACGGCCGACAGAAAGCAGCTTATATATTGCCCAGGAAAGAGCAGTGTTTTTGGAGTGTGCAGTAAAATCGTGTTTCTGGACAAGGGAGGCATAAGTGTGCTGCGCTCCTAAGCTATCTCCCTGCGAGACACACTGCCAAAGCTTTTCGCTATGATGCAGTCTAGTGCAGACGCACACTACGGCTCTCCGGAGCTGTCCGACGCCAAGCGCCGCTCGCCGGCGTCTTTCGGCTGAAGCAGCGCTTCGGAGCGTACGGCTGTTGTGTGCGCGAAGCAGCCGCTTCTCCTGCTCCGGGAGCCGGACAGAGCGGTAGCTTGTACGAGGGCGAAGAACGAAGCCGCAGAGCACCGGACTTGTATGCACAGCCTACGGGCTGCTAGAGGAAGGTGGCTGCTGCTCCCTAACCCATCAATTCACAGCTGGCATGCTCTATGGAGCTGTTCCAGGACAACTTTCATTGCTTATTGGTTCGTCCTGATACAGCCCCTCCTGGGAAATTCATGCTCGTCCCCTGAGGCTCCGACATGCAGAAACATCGATGGCAGCTGCAGAAAAGAAGGGCTGCGTTGAGTTGTCGAGAAGCAAGAACATAGCCAGCGCCTAGCGTCTGGGAGTCAGCAACTGCTGGACTTTTGCGATTGCCTTCACTGTGCACTGAATGTCGAGATATGTGCACGCTAAAAAAACAAGGTGGGCAAGAGGAGGAAGAGAGCACGGGCATCAGAGAGCATCTGGCATCTTCCCCTGGAAAGGGCAGTGTTTTTGGAGACGCACACTACGGCTCTCCGGAGCTGTCCGAAGCCAAGCGCCGGTGGCCGGCGTCTTTCGGCTGAAGCAGCGCTTCGGAGCGTACGGCTGTTGTGTGCGCGAAGCAGCCGCTTCTCCTGCTCCGCGAGCCGGACAGAGCGGTAGCTTGTACGACGGCGAAGAACGAAGCCGCAGAGCACCGGCCTTCTGCGCGCACCCTAAGGACTGCTAGAGGACCGTGGTGGCCGCTCGCCTGCCCCTTCAATTCCATTCTAGCATCCTTAGGGAAGGTGTTCCAGGACAATTTTCCTGAGTTTTGAATTCGTCCTGATGCAGCCCCTCCTGGGAAACAACTGCTCGTCGTCTGAGTCTCCGAGTGCAGAGACCTCGATGGCAACTGCAGAAATGAAGGGCTGCGTTGAGTTGTCGAGAAGCAAGAACATAGCCAGCGCCTTGTGTTTGGGAGTCAGCAGCACCTGGACTTTTGCGATTGCTTTCACTGTGCACTGAATGCCAGGACGGCATGTGCACGTTAAAACAACGAGCTGGGCAAGAGCAGGAAGGGACCACGGGCATCAGAGAGCATCTGGCATCTTGCCCTGGAAAGAGCAGTGTTTTTGGAGTGTGCAGTAAAATCGTGTTTCTGGACAAGGGAGGCATAAGTGCGCTGCGCTCCTAAGCTATCTCCCTGCTAAGACACACTGCCAAAGCTTTTCGCTATAGTGCAGTCTAGTGCAGACGCACACTACGGCTCTCCGGAGCTGTCCGACGCCAAGCGCCGGTCGCCGGCGTCTTTCGGCTGAAGCAGCGCTTCGGAGCGTACGGCTGTTGTGTGCGCGAAGCAGCCGCTTCTCCTGCTCCGTGAGCCGGACAGAGCGGTAGCTTGTACGAGGGCGAAGAACGAAGCCGCAGAGCACCGGGCTTCTGCGGGCACCCTAAGGACTGCGAGAGGACCGTGGTGGCCGCTCGCCTGCCCCTTCAATTCCATTCTAGCATCCTTATGGAAGGTGTTCTAGGACAATTTTCCTGAGTTTTGAATTCGTCCTGATGCAGCCCCTCCTGGGAAACTCCTACTCGTCCTCTGCGTCTCCGAGTGCAGAGACCTCGTTGGCAACTGCAGAAATGAAGGGCTACGTTGAGTAGTCGAGAAGCAAGAACATAGCCAGCGCCTTGTGTTTGGGAGTCAGCAGCTGCTGGACTTTTGCGATTGCTTTCACTGTGCACTGAATGCCAGGACGGCATGTGCACGTTAAAACAACGAGCTGGGCAAGAGTAATCGAAAGATCACGGCCGACAGAAAACAGCTTATATATTGCCCTGGAAAGAGCAGTGTTTTTGGAGTGTGCAGTAAAATCGTGTTTCTGGACAAGGGAGGCATAAGTGCGCTGCGCTCCTAAGCTATCTCCCTGCGAGACACACTGCCAAAGCTTTTCGCTATAGTGCAGTCTAGTGCAGACGCACACTGCGGCTCTCCGGAGCTGTCCGAAGCCAAGCGCCGATGGCCGGCGTCTTTCGGCTGAAGCAGCGCTTCGGAGCGTACGGCTGCCGCTCCGCTGTTGTGTGCGCGAAGCAGCCGCTTCTCCTGCTCCGCGAGCCGGACAGAGCGGTAGCTTGTACGAGGGCGAAGAACGAAGCCGCAGAGCACCGGCCTTCTGCGCGCACCCTAAGGACTGCTAGAGGACCGTGGTGGCCGCTCGCCTGCCTCTTCAATTCCATTCTAGCATCCTTAGGGAAGGTGTTCCATGACAATTTTCCTGAGTTTTGAATTCGTCCTGATGCAGCCCCTCCTGGGAAACTCCTACTCGTCCTCTGCGTCTCCGAGTGCAGAGACCTCGATGGCAACTACAGAAATGAAGGGCTGCGTTGAGTAGTCGAGAAGCAAGAACATAGCCAGCGCCTTGTGTTTGGGAGTCAGCAGCTGCTGGACTTTTGCGATTGCTTTCACTGTGCACTGAATGCCAGGACGGCATGTGCACGTTAAAACAACGAGCTGGGCAAGAGTAATCGAAAGATCACGGCCGTCAGAAAGCAGCTTATATATTGCCCTGGAAAGAGCAGTGTTTTTGGAGTGCGCAGTAAAATCGTGTTTCTGGACAAGGGAGGCATAAGTGCGCTGCGCTCCTAAGCTATCTCCCTGCGAGACACACTGCCAAAGCTTTTCGCTATAGTGCAGTCTAGTGCAGACGCACACTGCGGCTCTCCGGAGCTGTCCGAAGCCAAGCGCCGGTCGCCGGCGTCTTTCGGCTGAAGCAGCGCTTCGGAGCGTACGGCTGCCGCTCCGCTGTTGTGTGCGCGAAGCAGCCGCTTCTCCTGCTCTGCGAGCCGGACAGAGCGGTAGCTTGTACGAGGGCGAAGAACGAAGCCGCAGAGCACCGGCCTTCTGCGCGCACCCTAAGGACTGCTAGAGGACCGTGGTGGCCGCTCGCCTGCCTCTTCAATTCCATTCTAGCATCCTTAGGGAAGGTGTTCCATGACAATTTTCCTGAGTTTTGAATTCGTCCTGATGCAGCCCCTCCTGGGAAACTCCTACTCGTCCTCTGCGTCTCCGAGTGCAGAGACCTCGATGGCAACTGCAGAAATGAAGGGCTGCGTTGAGTAGTCGAGAAGCAAGAACATAGCCAGCGCCTTTTGTTTGGGAGTCAGCAGCTGCTGGACTTTTGCGATTGCCTTCACTGTGCACTGAATGCCAGGACGGCATGTGCACGTTAAAACAACGAGCTGGGCAAGAGCAGTAATCGAAAGATCACGGCCGACAGAAAGCAGCTTATATATTGCCCAGGAAAGAGCAGTGTTTTTGGAGTGTGCAGTAAAATCGTGTTTCTGGACAAGGGAGGCATAAGTGTGCTGCGCTCCTAAGCTATCTCCCTGCGAGACACACTGCCAAAGCTTTTCGCTATGATGCAGTCTAGTGCAGACGCACACTACGGCTCTCCGGAGCTGTCCGAAGCCAAGCGCCGGTCGCCGGCGTCTTTCGGCTGAAGCAGCGCTTCGGAGCGTACGGCTGTTGTGTGCGCGAAGCAGCCGCTTCTCCTGCTCCGGGAGCCGGACAGAGCGGTAGCTTGTACGAGGGCGAAGAACGAAGCCGCAGAGCACCGGGCTTCTGCGCGCACCCTAAGGACTGCGAGAGGACCGTGGTGGCCGCTCGCCTGCCTCTTCAATTCCATTCTAGCATCCTTAGGGAAGGTGTTCCAGGACAATTTTCCTGAGTTTTGAATTCGACCTGATGCAGCCCCTCCTGGGAAACTCCTACTCGTCCTCTGCGTCTCCGAGTGCAGAGACCTCGATGGCAACTGCAGAAAGGAAGGGCTGCGTTGAGTAGTCGAGAAGCAAGAACATAGCCAGCGCCTTGTGTTTGGGAGTCAGCAGCACCTGGACTTTTGCGATTGCTTTCACTGTGCACTGAATGCCAGGACGGCATGTGCACGTTAAAACAACGAGCTGGGCAAGAGCAGGAAGGGGCCACGGGCATCAAGAGAGCATCTGACGTCTTGCCCTGGAAAGAGCAGTGTTTTTGGAGTGTGCAGTAAAATCGTGTTTCTGGACAAGGGAGGCATAAGTGCGCTGCGCTCCTAAGTTATCTCCCTGCGAGACAGACTGGCAAAGCTTTTCGTTATCATGCAGTCTAGTGCAGACGCACACTACGGCTCTCCGGAGCTGTCCGAAGCCAAGCGCCGGTCGCCGGCGTCTTTCGGCTGAAGCAGCGCTTCGGAGCGTACGGCTGTTGTGTGCGCGAAGCAGCCGCTTCTCCTGCTCCGCGAGCCGGACAGAGCGGTAGCTTGTACGACGGCGAAGAACGAAGCCGCAGAGCACCGGCCTTCTGCGCGCACCCTAAGGACTGCGAGAGGACCGTGGTGGCCGCTCGCCTGCCTCTTCAATTCCATTCTAGCATCCTTAGGGAAGGTGTTCCATGACAATTTTCCTGAGTTTTGAATTCGTCCTGATGCAGCCCCTCCTGGGAAACTCCTACTCGTCGTCTGAGTCTCCGAGTGCAGAGACCTCGATGGCAACTGCAGAAATGAAGGGCTGCGTTGAGTAGTCGAGAAGCAAGAACATAGCCAGCGCCTTTTGTTTGGGAGTCAGCAGCTGCTGGACTTTTGCGATTGCCTTCACTGTGCACTGAATGCCAGGACGGCATGTGCACGTTAAAACAACGAGCTGGGCAAGAGCAGTAATCGAAAGATCACGGCCGACAGAAAGCAGCTTATATATTGCCCAGGAAAGAGCAGTGTTTTTGGAGTGTGCAGTAAAATCGTGTTTCTGGACAAGGGAGGCATAAGTGCGCTGCGCTCCTAAGCTATCTCCCTGCGAGACACACTGCCAAAGCTTTTCGCTATAGTGCAGTCTAGTGCAGACGGACACTGCGGCTCTCCGGAGCTGTCCGAAGCGAAGCGCCGCTCGCCGGCGTCTTTCGGCTGAAGCAGCGCTTCGGAGCGTACGGCTGTTGTGTGCGCGAAGCAGCCGCTTCTCCTGCTCCGGGAGCCGGACAGAGCGGTAGCTTCTACGAGGGCGAAGAACGAAGCCGCAGAGCACCGGACTTGTGTGCACAGCCTACGGGCTGCTAGAGGAAGGTGGCTGCTGCTCCCTAACCCATCAATTCACAGCTGGCATGCTCTATGGAGCTGTTCCAGGACAACTTTCATTGCTTATTGGTTCGTCCTGATACAGCCCCTCCTGGGAAATTCATGCTCGTCCCCTGAGGCTCCGACATGCAGAAACATCGATGGCAGCTGCAGAAAAGAAGGGCTGCGTTGAGTAGTCGAGAAGCAAGAACATAGCCAGCGCCTAGCGTCTGGGAGTCAGCAACTGCTGGACTTTTGCGATTGCCTTCACTGTGCACTGAATGTCGAGATATGTGCACGCTAATAAAACAAGGTGGGCAAGAGGAGGAAGAGAGCACGGGCATCAGAGAGCATCTGGCATCTTCCCCTGGAAAGGGCAGTGTTTTTGGAGACGCACACTACGGCTCTCCGGAGCTGTCCGAAGCCAAGCGCCGGTGGCCGGCGTCTTTCGGCTGAAGCAGCGCTTCGGAGCGTACGGCTGTTGTGTGCGCGAAGCAGCCGCTTCTCCTGCTCCGCGAGCCGGACAGAGCGGTAGCTTGTACGACGGCGAAGAACGAAGCCGCAGAGCACCGGCCTTCTGCGCGCACCCTAAGGACTGCTAGAGGACCGTGGTGGCCGCTCGCCTGCCCCTTCAATTCCATTCTAGCATCCTTAGGGAAGGTGTTCCAGGACAATTTTCCTGAGTTTTGAATTCGTCCTGATGCAGCCCCTCCTGGGAAACAACTGCTCGTCGTCTGAGTCTCCGAGTGCAGAGACCTCGATGGCAACTGCAGAAATGAAGGGCTGCGTTGAGTTGTCGAGAAGCAAGAACATAGCCAGCGCCTTGTGTTTGGGAGTCAGCAGCACCTGGACTTTTGCGATTGCTTTCACAGTGCACTGAATGCCAGGACGGCATGTGCACGTTAAAACAACGAGCTGGGCAAGAGCAGGAAGGGACCACGGGCATCAGAGAGCATCTGGCATCTTGCCCTGGAAAGAGCAGTGTTTTTGGAGTGTGCAGTAAAATCGTGTTTCTGGACAAGGGAGGCATAAGTGCGCTGCGCTCCTAAGCTATCTCCCTGCTAAGACACACTGCCAAAGCTTTTCGCTATAGTGCAGTCTAGTGCAGACGCACACTACGGCTCTCCGGAGCTGTCCGACGCCAAGCGCCGGTCGCCGGCGTCTTTCGGCTGAAGCAGCGCTTCGGAGCGTACGGCTGTTGTGTGCGCGAAGCAGCCGCTTCTCCTGCTCCGTGAGCCGGACAGAGCGGTAGCTTGTACGACGGCGAAGAACGAAGCCGCAGAGCACCGGGCTTCTGCGGGCACCCTAAGGACTGCGAGAGGACCGTGGTGGCCGCTCGCCTGCCCCTTCAATTCCATTCTAGCATCCTTATGGAAGGTGTTCTAGGACAATTTTCCTGAGTTTTGAATTCGTCCTGATGCAGCCCCTCCTGGGAAACTCCTACTCGTCCTCTGCGTCTCCGAGTGCAGAGACCTCGTTGGCAACTGCAGAAATGAAGGGCTACGTTGAGTAGTCGAGAAGCAAGAACATAGCCAGCGCCTTGTGTTTGGGAGTCAGCAGCTGCTGGACTTTTGCGATTGCTTTCACTGTGCACTGAATGCCAGGACGGCATGTGCACGTTAAAACAACGAGCTGGGCAAGAGTAATCGAAAGATCACGGCCGACAGAAAACAGCTTATATATTGCCCTGGAAAGAGCAGTGTTTTTGGAGTGTGCAGTAAAATCGTGTTTCTGGACAAGGGAGGCATAAGTGCGCTGCGCTCCTAAGCTATCTCCCTGCGAGACACACTGCCAAAGCTTTTCGCTATAGTGCAGTCTAGTGCAGACGCACACTGCGGCTCTCCGGAGCTGTCCGAAGCCAAGCGCCGATGGCCGGCGTCTTTCGGCTGAAGCAGCGCTTCGGAGCGTACGGCTGCCGCTCCGCTGTTGTGTGCGCGAAGCAGCCGCTTCTCCTGCTCCGCGAGCCGGACAGAGCGGTAGCTTGTACGAGGGCGAAGAACGAAGCCGCAGAGCACCGGCCTTCTGCGCGCACCCTAAGGACTGCTAGAGGACCGTGGTGGCCGCTCGCCTGCCTCTTCAATTCCATTCTAGCATCCTTAGGGAAGGTGTTCCATGACAATTTTCCTGAGTTTTGAATTCGTCCTGATGCAGCCCCTCCTGGGAAACTCCTACTCGTCCTCTGCGTCTCCGAGTGCAGAGACCTCGATGGCAACTGCAGAAATGAAGGGCTGCGTTGAGTAGTCGAGAAGCAAGAACATAGCCAGCGCCTTGTGTTTGGGAGTCAGCAGCTGCTGGACTTTTGCGATTGCTTTCACTGTGCACTGAATGCCAGGACGGCATGTGCACGTTAAAACAACGAGCTGGGCAAGAGTAATCGAAAGATCACGGCCGTCAGAAAGCAGCTTATATATTGCCCTGGAAAGAGCAGTGTTTTTGGAGTGCGCAGTAAAATCGTGTTTCTGGACAAGGGAGGCATAAGTGCGCTGCGCTCCTAAGCTATCTCCCTGCGAGACACACTGCCAAAGCTTTTCGCTATAGTGCAGTCTAGTGCAGACGCACACTGCGGCTCTCCGGAGCTGTCCGAAGCCAAGCGCCGGTCGCCGGCGTCTTTCGGCTGAAGCAGCGCTTCGGAGCGTACGGCTGCCGCTCCGCTGTTGTGTGCGCGAAGCAGCCGCTTCTCCTGCTCCGCGAGCCGGACAGAGCGGTAGCTTGTACGAGGGCGAAGAACGAAGCCGCAGAGCACCGGCCTTCTGCGCGCACCCTAAGGACTGCTAGAGGACCGTGGTGGCCGCTCGCCTGCCTCTTCAATTCCATTCTAGCATCCTTAGGGAAGGTGTTCCATGACAATTTTCCTGAGTTTTGAATTCGTCCTGATGCAGCCCCTCCTGGGAAACTCCTACTCGTCCTCTGAGTCTCCGAGTGCAGAGACCTCGATGGCAACTGCAGAAATGAAGGGCTGCGTTGAGTAGTCGAGAAGCAAGAACATAGCCAGCGCCTTTTGTTTGGGAGTCAGCAGCTGCTGGACTTTTGCGATTGCCTTCACTGTGCACTGAATGCCAGGACGGCATGTGCACGTTAAAACAACGAGCTGGGCAAGAGCAGTAATCGAAAGATCACGGCCGACAGAAAGCAGCTTATATATTGCCCAGGAAAGAGCAGTGTTTTTGGAGTGTGCAGTAAAATCGTGTTTCTGGACAAGGGAGGCATAAGTGTGCTGCGCTCCTAAGCTATCTCCCTGCGAGACACACTGCCAAAGCTTTTCGCTATGATGCAGTCTAGTGCAGACGCACACTACGGCTCTCCGGAGCTGTCCGAAGCCAAGCGCCGGTCGCCGGCGTCTTTCGGCTGAAGCAGCGCTTCGGAGCGTACGGCTGTTGTGTGCGCGAAGCAGCCGCTTCTCCTGCTCCGGGAGCCGGACAGAGCGGTAGCTTGTACGACGGCGAAGAACGAAGCCGCAGAGCACCGGGCTTCTGCGCGCACCCTAAGGACTGCGAGAGGACCGTGGTGACCGCTCGCCTGCCTCTTCAATTCCATTCTAGCATCCTTAGGGAAGGTGTTCCAGGACAATTTTCCTGAGTTTTGAATTCGTCCTGATGCAGCCCCTCCTGGGAAACTCCTACTCGTCCTCTGCGTCTCCGAGTGCAGAGACCTCGATGGCAACTGCAGAAAGGAAGGGCTGCGTTGAGTAGTCGAGAAGCAAGAACATAGCCAGCGCCTTGTGTTTGGGAGTCAGCAGCACCTGGACTTTTGCGATTGCTTTCACTGTGCACTGAATGCCAGGACGGCATGTGCACGTTAAAACAACGAGCTGGGCAAGAGTAATCGAAAGATCACGGCCGTCAGAAAGCAGCTTATATATTGCCCAGGAAAGAGCAGTGTTTTTGGAGTGTGCAGTAAAATCGTGTTTCTGGACAAGGGAGGCATAAGTGCGCTGCGCTCCTAAGCTATCTCCCTGCGAGACACACTGCCAAAGCTTTTCGCTATAGTGCAGTCTAGTGCAGACGGACACTGCGGCTCTCCGGAGCTGTCCGAAGCGAAGCGCCGCTCGCCGGCGTCTTTCGGCTGAAGCAGCGCTTCGGGGCGTACGGCTGCCGCTCCGCTGTTGTGTGCGCGAGGCAGCCGCTTCTCCTGCTCCGTGAGCCGGACAGAGCGGTAGCTTGTACGAGGGCGAAGAACGAAGCCGCAGGGAGACGACATTGTGTGTACAGTCTTGGGACTGCTAGATGACAGTGGCTAAAGCTCCCTGCCTTTTCAATGCACTGCTGGCATGCTTTATTGAAGGCGTTCCGAGACAACTTTCCTGGGTTTTGACTTCGTCCTGATGAAGCCCCTGTTGGGAAATTCGTTTGGGAGTCAGCAGCTGCTGGACTTTTGCGATTGCCTTCACTGTGCACTGAATGCCAGGACGGCATGTGCACGTTAAAACAACGAGCTGGGCAAGAGCAGGAAGGGGCCACGGGCATCAAGAGAGCATCTGACATCTTGCCCTGGAAAGAGCAGTGTTTTTGGAGTGTGCAGTAAAATCGTGTTTCTGGACAAGGGAGGCATAAGTGCGCTGCGCTCCTAAGCTATCTCCCTGCTAAGACACACTGCCAAAGCTTTTCGTTATCATGCAGGCTAGTGCAGACGCACACTACGGCTCTCCGGAGCTGTCCGAAGCCAAGCGCCGGTCGCCGGCATCTTTCGGCTGAAGCAGCGCTTCGGAGCGTACGGCTGTTGTGTGCGCGAAGCAGCCGCTTCTCCTGCTCCGCGAGCCGGACAGAGCGGTAGCTTGTACGAGGGCGAAGAACGAAGCCGCAGAGCACCGGCCTTCTGCGCGCACCCTAAGGACTGCTAGAGGACCGTGGTGGCCGCTCGCCTGCCTCTTCAATTCCATTCTAGCATCCTTAGGGAAGGTGTTCCATGACAATTTTCCTGAGTTTTGAATTCGTCCTGATGCAGCCCCTCCTGGGAAACTCCTACTCGTCGTCTGAGTCTCCGAGTGCAGAGACCTCGATGGCAACTGCAGAAATGAAGGGCTGCGTTGAGTTGTCGAGAAGCAAGAACATAGCCAGCGCCTTTTGTTTGGGAGTCAGCAGCTGCTGGACTTTTGCGATTGCCTTCACTGTGCACTGAATGCCAGGACGGCATGTGCACGTTAAAACAACGAGCTGGGCAAGAGCAGTAATCGAAAGATCACGGCCGACAGAAAGCAGCTTATATATTGCCCAGGAAAGAGCAGTGTTTTTGGAGTGTGCAGTAAAATCGTGTTTCTGGACAAGGGAGGCATAAGTGTGCTGCGCTCCTAAGCTATCTCCCTGCGAGACACACTGCCAAAGCTTTTCGCTATGATGCAGTCTAGTGCAGACGCACACTACGGCTCTCCGGAGCTGTCCGACGCCAAGCGCCGCTCGCCGGCGTCTTTCGGCTGAAGCAGCGCTTCGGAGCGTACGGCTGTTGTGTGCGCGAAGCAGCCGCTTCTCCTGCTCCGGGAGCCGGACAGAGCGGTAGCTTGTACGAGGGCGAAGAACGAAGCCGCAGAGCACCGGACTTGTATGCACAGCCTACGGGCTGCTAGAGGAAGGTGGCTGCTGCTCCCTAACCCATCAATTCACAGCTGGCATGCTCTATGGAGCTGTTCCAGGACAACTTTCATTGCTTATTGGTTCGTCCTGATACAGCCCCTCCTGGGAAATTCATGCTCGTCCCCTGAGGCTCCGACATGCAGAAACATCGATGGCAGCTGCAGAAAAGAAGGGCTGCGTTGAGTTGTCGAGAAGCAAGAACATAGCCAGCGCCTAGCGTCTGGGAGTCAGCAACTGCTGGACTTTTGCGATTGCCTTCACTGTGCACTGAATGTCGAGATATGTGCACGCTAAAAAAACAAGGTGGGCAAGAGGAGGAAGAGAGCACGGGCATCAGAGAGCATCTGGCATCTTCCCCTGGAAAGGGCAGTGTTTTTGGAGACGCACACTACGGCTCTCCGGAGCTGTCCGAAGCCAAGCGCCGGTCGCCGGCGTCTTTCGGCTGAAGCAGCGCTTCGGAGCGTACGGCTGTTGTGTGCGCGAAGCAGCCGCTTCTCCTGCTCCGCGAGCCGGACAGAGCGGTAGATTGTACGACGGCGAAGAACGAAGCCGCAGAGCACCGGCCTTCTGCGCGCACCCTAAGGACTGCTAGAGGACCGTGGTGGCCGCTCGCCTGCCCCTTCAATTCCATTCTAGCATCCTTAGGGAAGGTGTTCCATGACAATTTTCCTGAGTTTTGAATTCGTCCTGATGCAGCCCCTCCTGGGAAACAACTGCTCGTCGTCTGAGTCTCCGAGTGCAGAGACCTCGATGGCAACTGCAGAAATGAAGGGCTGCGTTGAGTTGTCGAGAAGCAAGAACATAGCCAGCGCCTTGTGTTTGGGAGTCAGCAGCACCTGGACTTTTGCGATTGCTTTCACTGTGCACTGAATGCCAGGACGGCATGTGCACGTTAAAACAATGAGCTGGGCAAGAGCAGGAAGGGACCACGGGCATCAAGAGAGCATCTGACATCTTGCCCTGGAAAGAGCAGTGTTTTTGGAGTGTGCAGTAAAATCGTGTTTCTGGACAAGGGAGGCATAAGTGCGCTGCGCTCCTAAGCTATCTCCCTGCGAGACAGACTGGCAAAGCTTTTCGTTATCATGCAGTCTAGTGCAGACGCACACTACGGCTCTCCGGAGCTGTCCGAAGCCAAGCGCCGGTCGCCGGCGTCTTTCGGCTGAAGCAGCGCTTCGGAGCGTACGGCTGTTGTGTGCGCGAAGCAGCCGCTTCTCCTGCTCCGCGAGCCGGACAGAGCGGTAGCTTGTACGACGGCGAAGAACGAAGCCGCAGAGCACCGGCCTTCTGCGCGCACCCTAAGGACTGCTAGAGGACCGTGGTGGCCGCTCGCCTGCCTCTTCAATTCCATTCTAGCATCCTTAGGGAAGGTGTTCCATGACAATTTTCCTGAGTTTTGAATTCGTCCTGATGCAGCCCCTCCTGGGAAACTCCTACTCGTCCTCTGAGTCTCCGAGTGCAGAGACCTCGATGGCAACTGCAGAAATGAAGGGCTGCGTTGAGTAGTCGAGAAGCAAGAACATAGCCAGCGCCTTTTGTTTGGGAGTCAGCAGCTGCTGGACTTTTGCGATTGCCTTCACTGTGCACTGAATGCCAGGACGGCATGTGCACGTTAAAACAACGAGCTGGGCAAGAGCAGTAATCGAAAGATCACGGCCGACAGAAAGCAGCTTATATATTGCCCAGGAAAGAGCAGTGTTTTTGGAGTGTGCAGTAAAATCGTGTTTCTGGACAAGGGAGGCATAAGTGCGCTGCGCTCCTAAGCTATCTCCCTGCGAGACACACTGCCAAAGCTTTTCGCTATAGTGCAGTCTAGTGCAGACGGACACTGCGGCTCTCCGGAGCTGTCCGAAGCGAAGCGCCGCTCGCCGGCGTCTTTCGGCTGAAGCAGCGCTTCGGGGCGTACGGCTGCCGCTCCGCTGTTGTGTGCGCGAAGCAGCCGCTTCTCCTGCTCCGTGAGCCGGACAGAGCGGTAGCTTGTACGAGGGCGAAGAACGAAGCCGCAGGGAGACGACATTGTGTGTACAGTCTTGGGACTGCTAGATGACAGTGGCTAAAGCTCCCTGCCTTTTCAATGCACTGCTGCCATGCTTTATTGAAGGCGTTCCGAGACAACTTTCCTGGGTTTTGACTTCGTCCTGATGAAGCCCCTGTTGGGAAATTCGTTTGGGAGTCAGAAGCTGCTGGACTTTTGCGATTGCCTTCACTGTGCACTGAATGCCAGGACGGCATGTGCACGTTAAAACAACGAGCTGGGCAAGAGCAGGAAGGGGCCACGGGCATCAAGAGAGCATCTGACGTCTTGCCCTGGAAAGAGCAGTGTTTTTGGAGTGTGCAGTAAAATCGTGTTTCTGGACAAGGGAGGCATAAGTGCGCTGCGCTCCTAAGCTATCTCCCTGCGAGACAGACTGGCAAAGCTTTTCGTTATCATGCAGTCTAGTGCAGACGCACACTACGGCTCTCCGGAGCTGTCCGAAGCCAAGCGCCGGTCGCCGGCGTCTTTCGGCTGAAGCAGCGCTTCGGAGCGTACGGCTGTTGTGTGCGCGAAGCAGCCGCTTCTCCTGCTCCGCGAGCCGGACAGAGCGGTAGCTTGTACGACGGCGAAGAACGAAGCCGCAGAGCACCGGGCTTCTGCGGGCACCCTAAGGACTGCGAGAGGACCGTGGTGGCCGCTCGCCTGCCTCTTCAATTCCATTCTAGCATCCTTAGGGAAGGTGTTCCATGACAATTTTCCTGAGTTTTGAATTCGTCCTGATGCAGCCCCTCCTGGGAAACTCCTACTCGTCCTCTGAGTCTCCGAGTGCAGAGACCTCGATGGCAACTGCAGAAATGAAGGGCTGCGTTGAGTAGTCGAGAAGCAAGAACATAGCCAGCGCCTTTTGTTTGGGAGTCAGCAGCTGCTGGACTTTTGCGATTGCCTTCACTGTGCACTGAATGCCAGGACGGCATGTGCACGTTAAAACAACGAGCTGGGCAAGAGCAGTAATCAAAAGATCACGGCCGACAGAAAGCAGCTTATATATTGCCCAGGAAAGAGCAGTGTTTTTGGAGTGTGCAGTAAAATCGTGTTTCTGGACAAGGGAGGCATAAGTGCGCTGCGCTCCTAAGCTATCTCCCTGCGAGACACACTGCCAAAGCTTTTCGCTATAGTGCAGTCTAGTGCAGACGGACACTGCGGCTCTCCGGAGCTGTCCGAAGCGAAGCGCCGCTCGCCGGCGTCTTTCGGCTGAAGCAGCGCTTCGGAGCGTACGGCTGTTGTGTGCGCGAAGCAGCCGCTTCTCCTGCTCCGGGAGCCGGACAGAGCGGTAGCTTCTACGAGGGCGAAGAACGAAGCCGCAGAGCACCGGACTTGTGTGCACAGCCTACGGGCTGCTAGAGGAAGGTGGCTGCTGCTCCCTAACCCATCAATTCACAGCTGGCATGCTCTATGGAGCTGTTCCAGGACAACTTTCATTGCTTATTGGTTCGTCCTGATACAGCCCCTCCTGGGAAATTCATGCTCGTCCCCTGAGGCTCCGACATGCAGAAACATCGATGGCAGCTGCAGAAAAGAAGGGCTGCGTTGAGTAGTCGAGAAGCAAGAACATAGCCAGCGCCTAGCGTCTGGGAGTCAGCAACTGCTGGACTTTTGCGATTGCCTTCACTGTGCACTGAATGTCGAGATATGTGCACGCTAAAAAAACAAGGTGGGCAAGAGGAGGAAGAGAGCACGGGCATCAGAGAGCATCTGGCATCTTCCCCTGGAAAGGGCAGTGTTTTTGGAGACGCACACTACGGCTCTCCGGAGCTGTCCGAAGCCAAGCGCCGGTGGCCGGCGTCTTTCGGCTGAAGCAGCGCTTCGGAGCGTACGGCTGTTGTGTGCGCGAAGCAGCCGCTTCTCCTGCTCCGCGAGCCGGACAGAGCGGTAGCTTGTACGACGGCGAAGAACGAAGCCGCAGAGCACCGGCCTTCTGCGCGCACCCTAAGGACTGCTAGAGGACCGTGGTGGCCGCTCGCCTGCCCCTTCAATTCCATTCTAGCATCCTTAGGGAAGGTGCTCCAGGACAATTTTCCTGAGTTTTGAATTCGTCCTGATGCAGCCCCTCCTGGGAAACAACTGCTCGTCGTCTGAGTCTCCGAGTGCAGAGACCTCGTTGGCAACTGCAGAAATGAAGGGCTGCGTTGAGTTGTCGAGAAGCAAGAACATAGCCAGCGCCTTGTGTTTGGGAGTCAGCAGCACCTGGACTTTTGCGATTGCTTTCACAGTGCACTGAATGCCAGGACGGCATGTGCACGTTAAAACAACGAGCTGGGCAAGAGCAGGAAGGGACCACGGGCATCAGAGAGCATCTGGCATCTTGCCCTGGAAAGAGCAGTGTTTTTGGAGTGTGCAGTAAAATCGTGTTTCTGGACAAGGGAGGCATAAGTGCGCTGCGCTCCTAAGCTATCTCCCTGCTAAGACACACTGCCAAAGCTTTTCGCTATAGTGCAGTCTAGTGCAGACGCACACTACGGCTCTCCGGAGCTGTCCGACGCCAAGCGCCGGTCGCCGGCGTCTTTCGGCTGAAGCAGCGCTTCGGAGCGTACGGCTGTTGTGTGCGCGAAGCAGCCGCTTCTCCTGCTCCGGGAGCCGGACAGAGCGGTAGCTTGTACGAGGGCGAAGAACGAAGCCGCAGAGCACCGGGCTTCTGCGGGCACCCTAAGGACTGCGAGAGGACCGTGGTGGCCGCTCGCCTGCCTCTTCAATTTCATTCTAGCATCCTTATGGAAGGTGTTCTAGGACAATTTTCCTGAGTTTTGAATTCGTCCTGATGCAACCCCTCCGGGGAAACTCCTACTCGTCCTCTGCGTCTCCGAGTGCAGAGACCTCGTTGGCAACTGCAGAAATGAAGGGCTACGTTGAGTAGTCGAGAAGCAAGAACATAGCCAGCGCCTTGTGTTTGGGAGTCAGCAGCTGCTGGACTTTTGCGATTGCTTTCACTGTGCACTGAATGCCAGGACGGCATGGGCACGTTAAAACAACGAGCTGGGCAAGAGTAATCGAAAGATCACGGCCGACAGAAAGCAGCTTATATATTGCCCTGGAAAGAGCAGTGTTTTTGGAGTGTGCAGTAAAATCGTGTTTCTGGACAAGGGAGGCATAAGTGCGCTGCGCTCCTAAGCTATCTCCCTGCGAGACACACTGCCAAAGCTTTTCGCTATAGTGCAGTCTAGTGCAGACGCACACTGCGGCTCTCCGGAGCTGTCCGAAGCCAAGCGCCGATGGCCGGCGTCTTTCGGCTGAAGCAGCGCTTCGGAGCGTACGGCTGCCGCTCCGCTGTTGTGTGCGCGAAGCAGCCGCTTCTCCTGCTCCGCGAGCCGGACAGAGCGGTAGCTTGTACGAGGGCGAAGAACGAAGCCGCAGAGCACCGGCCTTCTGCGCGCACCCTAAGGACTGCTAGAGGACCGTGGTGGCCGCTCGCCTGCCTCTTCAATTCCATTCTAGCATCCTTAGGGAAGGTGTTCCATGACAATTTTCCTGAGTTTTGAATTCGTCCTGATGCAGCCCCTCCTGGGAAACTCCTACTCGTCCTCTGCGTCTCCGAGTGCAGAGACCTCGATGGCAACTGCAGAAATGAAGGGCTGCGTTGAGTAGTCGAGAAGCAAGAACATAGCCAGCGCCTTGTGTTTGGGAGTCAGCAGCTGCTGGACTTTTGCGATTGCTTTCACTGTGCACTGAATGCCAGGACGGCATGTGCACGTTAAAACAACGAGCTGGGCAAGAGTAATCGAAAGATCACGGCCGACAGAAAACAGCTTATATATTGCCCTGGAAAGAGCAGTGTTTTTGGAGTGTGCAGTAAAATCGTGTTTCTGGACAAGGGAGGCATAAGTGCGCTGCGCTCCTAAGCTATCTCCCTGCGAGACACACTGCCAAAGCTTTTCGCTATAGTGCAGTCTAGTGCAGACGCACACTGCGGCTCTCCGGAGCTGTCCGAAGCCAAGCGCCGATGGCCGGCGTCTTTCGGCTGAAGCAGCGCTTCGGAGCGTACGGCTGCCGCTCCGCTGTTGTGTGCGCGAAGCAGCCGCTTCTCCTGCTCCGCGAGCCGGACAGAGCGGTAGCTTGTACGAGGGCGAAGAACGAAGCCGCAGAGCACCGGCCTTCTGCGCGCACCCTAAGGACTGCTAGAGGACCGTGGTGGCCGCTCGCCTGCCTCTTCAATTCCATTCTAGCATCCTTAGGGAAGGTGTTCCATGACAATTTTCCTGAGTTTTGAATTCGTCCTGATGCAGCCCCTCCTGGGAAACTCCTACTCGTCCTCTGCGTCTCCGAGTGCAGAGACCTCGATGGCAACTACAGAAATGAAGGGCTGCGTTGAGTAGTCGAGAAGCAAGAACATAGCCAGCGCCTTGTGTTTGGGAGTCAGCAGCTGCTGGACTTTTGCGATTGCTTTCACTGTGCACTGAATGCCAGGACGGCATGTGCACGTTAAAACAACGAGCTGGGCAAGAGTAATCGAAAGATCACGGCCGTCAGAAAGCAGCTTATATATTGCCCTGGAAAGAGCAGTGTTTTTGGAGTGCGCAGTAAAATCGTGTTTCTGGACAAGGGAGGCATAAGTGCGCTGCGCTCCTAAGCTATCTCCCTGCGAGACACACTGCCAAAGCTTTTCGCTATAGTGCAGTCTAGTGCAGACGCACACTGCGGCTCTCCGGAGCTGTCCGAAGCCAAGCGCCGGTCGCCGGCGTCTTTCGGCTGAAGCAGCGCTTCGGAGCGTACGGCTGCCGCTCCGCTGTTGTGTGCGCGAAGCAGCCGCTTCTCCTGCTCTGCGAGCCGGACAGAGCGGTAGCTTGTACGAGGGCGAAGAACGAAGCCGCAGAGCACCGGCCTTCTGCGCGCACCCTAAGGACTGCTAGAGGACCGTGGTGGCCGCTCACCTGCCTCTTCAATTCCATTCTAGCATCCTTAGGGAAGGTGTTCCATGACAATTTTCCTGAGTTTTGAATTCGTCCTGATGCAGCCCCTCCTGGGAAACTCCTACTCGTCCTCTGCGTCTCCGAGTGCAGAGACCTCGATGGCAACTGCAGAAATGAAGGGCTGCGTTGAGTAGTCGAGAAGCAAGAACATAGCCAGCGCCTTTTGTTTGGGAGTCAGCAGCTGCTGGACTTTTGCGATTGCCTTCACTGTGCACTGAATGCCAGGACGGCATGTGCACGTTAAAACAACGAGCTGGGCAAGAGCAGTAATCGAAAGATCACGGCCGACAGAAAGCAGCTTATATATTGCCCAGGAAAGAGCAGTGTTTTTGGAGTGTGCAGTAAAATCGTGTTTCTGGACAAGGGAGGCATAAGTGCGCTGCGCTCCTAAGCTATCTCCCTGCGAGACACACTGCCAAAGCTTTTCGCTATAGTGCAGTCTAGTGCAGACGGACACTGCGGCTCTCCGGAGCTGTCCGAAGCGAAGCGCCGCTCGCCGGCGTCTTTCGGCTGAAGCAGCGCTTCGGAGCGTACGGCTGTTGTGTGCGCGAAGCAGCCGCTTCTCCTGCTCCGGGAGCCGGACAGAGCGGTAGCTTCTACGAGGGCGAAGAACGAAGCCGCAGAGCACCGGACTTGTGTGCACAGCCTACGGGCTGCTAGAGGAAGGTGGCTGCTGCTCCCTAACCCATCAATTCACAGCTGGCATGCTCTATGGAGCTGTTCCAGGACAACTTTCATTGCTTATTGGTTCGTCCTGATACAGCCCCTCCTGGGAAATTCATGCTCGTCCCCTGAGGCTCCGACATGCAGAAACATCGATGGCAGCTGCAGAAAAGAAGGGCTGCGTTGAGTAGTCGAGAAGCAAGAACATAGCCAGCGCCTAGCGTCTGGGAGTCAGCAACTGCTGGACTTTTGCGATTGCCTTCACTGTGCACTGAATGTCGAGATATGTGCACGCTAAAAAAACAAGGTGGGCAAGAGGAGGAAGAGAGCACGGGCATCAGAGAGCATCTGGCATCTTCCCCTGGAAAGGGCAGTGTTTTTGGAGACGCACACTACGGCTCTCCGGAGCTGTCCGAAGCCAAGCGCCGGTGGCCGGCGTCTTTCGGCTGAAGCAGCGCTTCGGAGCGTACGGCTGTTGTGTGCGCGAAGCAGCCGCTTCTCCTGCTCCGCGAGCCGGACAGAGCGGTAGCTTGTACGACGGCGAAGAACGAAGCCGCAGAGCACCGGCCTTCTGCGCGCACCCTAAGGACTGCTAGAGGACCGTGGTGGCCGCTCGCCTGCCCCTTCAATTCCATTCTAGCATCCTTAGGGAAGGTGTTCCATGACAATTTTCCTGAGTTTTGAATTCGTCCTGATGCAGCCCCTCCTGGGAAACTCCTACTCGTCCTCTGCGTCTCCGAGTGCAGAGACCTCGATGGCAACTGCAGAAATGAAGGGCTGCGTTGAGTAGTCGAGAAGCAAGAACATAGCCAGCGCCTTTTGTTTGGGAGTCAGCAGCTGCTGGACTTTTGCGATTGCCTTCACTGTGCACTGAATGCCAGGACGGCATGTGCACGTTAAAACAACGAGCTGGGCAAGAGCAGTAATCGAAAGATCACGGCCGACAGAAAGCAGCTTATATATTGCCCAGGAAAGAGCAGTGTTTTTGGAGTGTGCAGTAAAATCGTGTTTCTGGACAAGGGAGGCATAAGTGTGCTGCGCTCCTAAGCTATCTCCCTGCGAGACACACTGCCAAAGCTTTTCGCTATGATGCAGTCTAGTGCAGACGCACACTACGGCTCTCCGGAGCTGTCCGAAGCCAAGCGCCGGTCGCCGGCGTCTTTCGGCTGAAGCAGCGCTTCGGAGCGTACGGCTGTTGTGTGCGCGAAGCAGCCGCTTCTCCTGCTCCGGGAGCCGGACAGAGCGGTAGCTTGTACGAGGGCGAAGAACGAAGCCGCAGAGCACCGGGCTTCTGCGCGCACCCTAAGGACTGCGAGAGGACCGTGGTGGCCGCTCGCCTGCCTCTTCAATTCCATTCTAGCATCCTTAGGGAAGGTGTTCCAGGACAATTTTCCTGAGTTTTGAATTCGACCTGATGCAGCCCCTCCTGGGAAACTCCTACTCGTCCTCTGCGTCTCCGAGTGCAGAGACCTCGATGGCAACTGCAGAAAGGAAGGGCTGCGTTGAGTAGTCGAGAAGCAAGAACATAGCCAGCGCCTTGTGTTTGGGAGTCAGCAGCACCTGGACTTTTGCGATTGCTTTCACTGTGCACTGAATGCCAGGACGGCATGTGCACGTTAAAACAACGAGCTGGGCAAGAGCAGGAAGGGGCCACGGGCATCAAGAGAGCATCTGACGTCTTGCCCTGGAAAGAGCAGTGTTTTTGGAGTGTGCAGTAAAATCGTGTTTCTGGACAAGGGAGGCATAAGTGCGCTGCGCTCCTAAGTTATCTCCCTGCGAGACAGACTGGCAAAGCTTTTCGTTATCATGCAGTCTAGTGCAGACGCACACTACGGCTCTCCGGAGCTGTCCGAAGCCAAGCGCCGGTCGCCGGCGTCTTTCGGCTGAAGCAGCGCTTCGGAGCGTACGGCTGTTGTGTGCGCGAAGCAGCCGCTTCTCCTGCTCCGCGAGCCGGACAGAGCGGTAGCTTGTACGACGGCGAAGAACGAAGCCGCAGAGCACCGGCCTTCTGCGCGCACCCTAAGGACTGCGAGAGGACCGTGGTGGCCGCTCGCCTGCCTCTTCAATTCCATTCTAGCATCCTTAGGGAAGGTGTTCCATGACAATTTTCCTGAGTTTTGAATTCGTCCTGATGCAGCCCCTCCTGGGAAACTCCTACTCGTCGTCTGAGTCTCCGAGTGCAGAGACCTCGATGGCAACTGCAGAAATGAAGGGCTGCGTTGAGTAGTCGAGAAGCAAGAACATAGCCAGCGCCTTTTGTTTGGGAGTCAGCAGCTGCTGGACTTTTGCGATTGCCTTCACTGTGCACTGAATGCCAGGACGGCATGTGCACGTTAAAACAACGAGCTGGGCAAGAGCAGTAATCGAAAGATCACGGCCGACAGAAAGCAGCTTATATATTGCCCAGGAAAGAGCAGTGTTTTTGGAGTGTGCAGTAAAATCGTGTTTCTGGACAAGGGAGGCATAAGTGCGCTGCGCTCCTAAGCTATCTCCCTGCGAGACACACTGCCAAAGCTTTTCGCTATAGTGCAGTCTAGTGCAGACGGACACTGCGGCTCTCCGGAGCTGTCCGAAGCGAAGCGCCGCTCGCCGGCGTCTTTCGGCTGAAGCAGCGCTTCGGAGCGTACGGCTGTTGTGTGCGCGAAGCAGCCGCTTCTCCTGCTCCGGGAGCCGGACAGAGCGGTAGCTTCTACGAGGGCGAAGAACGAAGCCGCAGAGCACCGGACTTGTGTGCACAGCCTACGGGCTGCTAGAGGAAGGTGGCTGCTGCTCCCTAACCCATCAATTCACAGCTGGCATGCTCTATGGAGCTGTTCCAGGACAACTTTCATTGCTTATTGGTTCGTCCTGATACAGCCCCTCCTGGGAAATTCATGCTCGTCCCCTGAGGCTCCGACATGCAGAAACATCGATGGCAGCTGCAGAAAAGAAGGGCTGCGTTGAGTAGTCGAGAAGCAAGAACATAGCCAGCGCCTAGCGTCTGGGAGTCAGCAACTGCTGGACTTTTGCGATTGCCTTCACTGTGCACTGAATGTCGAGATATGTGCACGCTAAAAAAACAAGGTGGGCAAGAGGAGGAAGAGAGCACGGGCATCAGAGAGCATCTGGCATCTTCCCCTGGAAAGGGCAGTGTTTTTGGAGACGCACACTACGGCTCTCCGGAGCTGTCCGAAGCCAAGCGCCGGTGGCCGGCGTCTTTCGGCTGAAGCAGCGCTTCGGAGCGTACGGCTGTTGTGTGCGCGAAGCAGCCGCTTCTCCTGCTCCGCGAGCCGGACAGAGCGGTAGCTTGTACGACGGCGAAGAACGAAGCCGCAGAGCACCGGCCTTCTGCGCGCACCCTAAGGACTGCTAGAGGACCGTGGTGGCCGCTCGCCTGCCCCTTCAATTCCATTCTAGCATCCTTAGGGAAGGTGTTCCAGGACAATTTTCCTGAGTTTTGAATTCGTCCTGATGCAGCCCCTCCTGGGAAACAACTGCTCGTCGTCTGAGTCTCCGAGTGCAGAGACCTCGATGGCAACTGCAGAAATGAAGGGCTGCGTTGAGTTGTCGAGAAGCAAGAACATAGCCAGCGCCTTGTGTTTGGGAGTCAGCAGCACCTGGACTTTTGCGATTGCTTTCACAGTGCACTGAATGCCAGGACGGCATGTGCACGTTAAAACAACGAGCTGGGCAAGAGCAGGAAGGGACCACGGGCATCAGAGAGCATCTGGCATCTTGCCCTGGAAAGAGCAGTGTTTTTGGAGTGTGCAGTAAAATCGTGTTTCTGGACAAGGGAGGCATAAGTGCGCTGCGCTCCTAAGCTATCTCCCTGCTAAGACACACTGCCAAAGCTTTTCGCTATAGTGCAGTCTAGTGCAGACGCACACTACGGCTCTCCGGAGCTGTCCGACGCCAAGCGCCGGTCGCCGGCGTCTTTCGGCTGAAGCAGCGCTTCGGAGCGTACGGCTGTTGTGTGCGCGAAGCAGCCGCTTCTCCTGCTCCGTGAGCCGGACAGAGCGGTAGCTTGTACGAGGGCGAAGAACGAAGCCGCAGAGCACCGGGCTTCTGCGGGCACCCTAAGGACTGCGAGAGGACCGTGGTGGCCGCTCGCCTGCCCCTTCAATTCCATTCTAGCATCCTTATGGAAGGTGTTCTAGGACAATTTTCCTGAGTTTTGAATTCGTCCTGATGCAGCCCCTCCTGGGAAACTCCTACTCGTCCTCTGCGTCTCCGAGTGCAGAGACCTCGTTGGCAACTGCAGAAATGAAGGGCTACGTTGAGTAGTCGAGAAGCAAGAACATAGCCAGCGCCTTGTGTTTGGGAGTCAGCAGCTGCTGGACTTTTGCGATTGCTTTCACTGTGCACTGAATGCCAGGACGGCATGTGCACGTTAAAACAACGAGCTGGGCAAGAGTAATCGAAAGATCACGGCCGACAGAAAACAGCTTATATATTGCCCTGGAAAGAGCAGTGTTTTTGGAGTGTGCAGTAAAATCGTGTTTCTGGACAAGGGAGGCATAAGTGCGCTGCGCTCCTAAGCTATCTCCCTGCGAGACACACTGCCAAAGCTTTTCGCTATAGTGCAGTCTAGTGCAGACGCACACTGCGGCTCTCCGGAGCTGTCCGAAGCCAAGCGCCGATGGCCGGCGTCTTTCGGCTGAAGCAGCGCTTCGGAGCGTACGGCTGCCGCTCCGCTGTTGTGTGCGCGAAGCAGCCGCTTCTCCTGCTCCGCGAGCCGGACAGAGCGGTAGCTTGTACGAGGGCGAAGAACGAAGCCGCAGAGCACCGGCCTTCTGCGCGCACCCTAAGGACTGCTAGAGGACCGTGGTGGCCGCTCGCCTGCCTCTTCAATTCCATTCTAGCATCCTTAGGGAAGGTGTTCCATGACAATTTTCCTGAGTTTTGAATTCGTCCTGATGCAGCCCCTCCTGGGAAACTCCTACTCGTCCTCTGCGTCTCCGAGTGCAGAGACCTCGATGGCAACTGCAGAAATGAAGGGCTGCGTTGAGTAGTCGAGAAGCAAGAACATAGCCAGCGCCTTGTGTTTGGGAGTCAGCAGCTGCTGGACTTTTGCGATTGCTTTCACTGTGCACTGAATGCCAGGACGGCATGTGCACGTTAAAACAACGAGCTGGGCAAGAGTAATCGAAAGATCACGGCCGTCAGAAAGCAGCTTATATATTGCCCTGGAAAGAGCAGTGTTTTTGGAGTGCGCAGTAAAATCGTGTTTCTGGACAAGGGAGGCATAAGTGCGCTGCGCTCCTAAGCTATCTCCCTGCGAGACACACTGCCAAAGCTTTTCGCTATAGTGCAGTCTAGTGCAGACGCACACTGCGGCTCTCCGGAGCTGTCCGAAGCCAAGCGCCGGTCGCCGGCGTCTTTCGGCTGAAGCAGCGCTTCGGAGCGTACGGCTGCCGCTCCGCTGTTGTGTGCGCGAAGCAGCCGCTTCTCCTGCTCCGCGAGCCGGACAGAGCGGTAGCTTGTACGAGGGCGAAGAACGAAGCCGCAGAGCACCGGCCTTCTGCGCGCACCCTAAGGACTGCTAGAGGACCGTGGTGGCCGCTCGCCTGCCTCTTCAATTCCATTCTAGCATCCTTAGGGAAGGTGTTCCATGACAATTTTCCTGAGTTTTGAATTCGTCCTGATGCAGCCCCTCCTGGGAAACTCCTACTCGTCCTCTGAGTCTCCGAGTGCAGAGACCTCGATGGCAACTGCAGAAATGAAGGGCTGCGTTGAGTAGTCGAGAAGCAAGAACATAGCCAGCGCCTTTTGTTTGGGAGTCAGCAGCTGCTGGACTTTTGCGATTGCCTTCACTGTGCACTGAATGCCAGGACGGCATGTGCACGTTAAAACAACGAGCTGGGCAAGAGCAGTAATCGAAAGATCACGGCCGACAGAAAGCAGCTTATATATTGCCCAGGAAAGAGCAGTGTTTTTGGAGTGTGCAGTAAAATCGTGTTTCTGGACAAGGGAGGCATAAGTGTGCTGCGCTCCTAAGCTATCTCCCTGCGAGACACACTGCCAAAGCTTTTCGCTATGATGCAGTCTAGTGCAGACGCACACTACGGCTCTCCGGAGCTGTCCGAAGCCAAGCGCCGGTCGCCGGCGTCTTTCGGCTGAAGCAGCGCTTCGGAGCGTACGGCTGTTGTGTGCGCGAAGCAGCCGCTTCTCCTGCTCCGGGAGCCGGACAGAGCGGTAGCTTGTACGACGGCGAAGAACGAAGCCGCAGAGCACCGGGCTTCTGCGCGCACCCTAAGGACTGCGAGAGGACCGTGGTGACCGCTCGCCTGCCTCTTCAATTCCATTCTAGCATCCTTAGGGAAGGTGTTCCAGGACAATTTTCCTGAGTTTTGAATTCGTCCTGATGCAGCCCCTCCTGGGAAACTCCTACTCGTCCTCTGCGTCTCCGAGTGCAGAGACCTCGATGGCAACTGCAGAAAGGAAGGGCTGCGTTGAGTAGTCGAGAAGCAAGAACATAGCCAGCGCCTTGTGTTTGGGAGTCAGCAGCACCTGGACTTTTGCGATTGCTTTCACTGTGCACTGAATGCCAGGACGGCATGTGCACGTTAAAACAACGAGCTGGGCAAGAGTAATCGAAAGATCACGGCCGTCAGAAAGCAGCTTATATATTGCCCAGGAAAGAGCAGTGTTTTTGGAGTGTGCAGTAAAATCGTGTTTCTGGACAAGGGAGGCATAAGTGCGCTGCGCTCCTAAGCTATCTCCCTGCGAGACACACTGCCAAAGCTTTTCGCTATAGTGCAGTCTAGTGCAGACGGACACTGCGGCTCTCCGGAGCTGTCCGAAGCGAAGCGCCGCTCGCCGGCGTCTTTCGGCTGAAGCAGCGCTTCGGGGCGTACGGCTGCCGCTCCGCTGTTGTGTGCGCGAGGCAGCCGCTTCTCCTGCTCCGTGAGCCGGACAGAGCGGTAGCTTGTACGAGGGCGAAGAACGAAGCCGCAGGGAGACGACATTGTGTGTACAGTCTTGGGACTGCTAGATGACAGTGGCTAAAGCTCCCTGCCTTTTCAATGCACTGCTGGCATGCTTTATTGAAGGCGTTCCGAGACAACTTTCCTGGGTTTTGACTTCGTCCTGATGAAGCCCCTGTTGGGAAATTCGTTTGGGAGTCAGCAGCTGCTGGACTTTTGCGATTGCCTTCACTGTGCACTGAATGCCAGGACGGCATGTGCACGTTAAAACAACGAGCTGGGCAAGAGCAGGAAGGGGCCACGGGCATCAAGAGAGCATCTGACATCTTGCCCTGGAAAGAGCAGTGTTTTTGGAGTGTGCAGTAAAATCGTGTTTCTGGACAAGGGAGGCATAAGTGCGCTGCGCTCCTAAGCTATCTCCCTGCTAAGACACACTGCCAAAGCTTTTCGTTATCATGCAGGCTAGTGCAGACGCACACTACGGCTCTCCGGAGCTGTCCGAAGCCAAGCGCCGGTCGCCGGCATCTTTCGGCTGAAGCAGCGCTTCGGAGCGTACGGCTGTTGTGTGCGCGAAGCAGCCGCTTCTCCTGCTCCGCGAGCCGGACAGAGCGGTAGCTTGTACGAGGGCGAAGAACGAAGCCGCAGAGCACCGGCCTTCTGCGCGCACCCTAAGGACTGCTAGAGGACCGTGGTGGCCGCTCGCCTGCCTCTTCAATTCCATTCTAGCATCCTTAGGGAAGGTGTTCCATGACAATTTTCCTGAGTTTTGAATTCGTCCTGATGCAGCCCCTCCTGGGAAACTCCTACTCGTCGTCTGAGTCTCCGAGTGCAGAGACCTCGATGGCAACTGCAGAAATGAAGGGCTGCGTTGAGTTGTCGAGAAGCAAGAACATAGCCAGCGCCTTTTGTTTGGGAGTCAGCAGCTGCTGGACTTTTGCGATTGCCTTCACTGTGCACTGAATGCCAGGACGGCATGTGCACGTTAAAACAACGAGCTGGGCAAGAGCAGTAATCGAAAGATCACGGCCGACAGAAAGCAGCTTATATATTGCCCAGGAAAGAGCAGTGTTTTTGGAGTGTGCAGTAAAATCGTGTTTCTGGACAAGGGAGGCATAAGTGTGCTGCGCTCCTAAGCTATCTCCCTGCGAGACACACTGCCAAAGCTTTTCGCTATGATGCAGTCTAGTGCAGACGCACACTACGGCTCTCCGGAGCTGTCCGACGCCAAGCGCCGCTCGCCGGCGTCTTTCGGCTGAAGCAGCGCTTCGGAGCGTACGGCTGTTGTGTGCGCGAAGCAGCCGCTTCTCCTGCTCCGGGAGCCGGACAGAGCGGTAGCTTGTACGAGGGCGAAGAACGAAGCCGCAGAGCACCGGACTTGTATGCACAGCCTACGGGCTGCTAGAGGAAGGTGGCTGCTGCTCCCTAACCCATCAATTCACAGCTGGCATGCTCTATGGAGCTGTTCCAGGACAACTTTCATTGCTTATTGGTTCGTCCTGATACAGCCCCTCCTGGGAAATTCATGCTCGTCCCCTGAGGCTCCGACATGCAGAAACATCGATGGCAGCTGCAGAAAAGAAGGGCTGCGTTGAGTTGTCGAGAAGCAAGAACATAGCCAGCGCCTAGCGTCTGGGAGTCAGCAACTGCTGGACTTTTGCGATTGCCTTCACTGTGCACTGAATGTCGAGATATGTGCACGCTAAAAAAACAAGGTGGGCAAGAGGAGGAAGAGAGCACGGGCATCAGAGAGCATCTGGCATCTTCCCCTGGAAAGGGCAGTGTTTTTGGAGACGCACACTACGGCTCTCCGGAGCTGTCCGAAGCCAAGCGCCGGTCGCCGGCGTCTTTCGGCTGAAGCAGCGCTTCGGAGCGTACGGCTGTTGTGTGCGCGAAGCAGCCGCTTCTCCTGCTCCGCGAGCCGGACAGAGCGGTAGATTGTACGACGGCGAAGAACGAAGCCGCAGAGCACCGGCCTTCTGCGCGCACCCTAAGGACTGCTAGAGGACCGTGGTGGCCGCTCGCCTGCCCCTTCAATTCCATTCTAGCATCCTTAGGGAAGGTGTTCCATGACAATTTTCCTGAGTTTTGAATTCGTCCTGATGCAGCCCCTCCTGGGAAACAACTGCTCGTCGTCTGAGTCTCCGAGTGCAGAGACCTCGATGGCAACTGCAGAAATGAAGGGCTGCGTTGAGTTGTCGAGAAGCAAGAACATAGCCAGCGCCTTGTGTTTGGGAGTCAGCAGCACCTGGACTTTTGCGATTGCTTTCACTGTGCACTGAATGCCAGGACGGCATGTGCACGTTAAAACAATGAGCTGGGCAAGAGCAGGAAGGGACCACGGGCATCAAGAGAGCATCTGACATCTTGCCCTGGAAAGAGCAGTGTTTTTGGAGTGTGCAGTAAAATCGTGTTTCTGGACAAGGGAGGCATAAGTGCGCTGCGCTCCTAAGCTATCTCCCTGCGAGACAGACTGGCAAAGCTTTTCGTTATCATGCAGTCTAGTGCAGACGCACACTACGGCTCTCCGGAGCTGTCCGAAGCCAAGCGCCGGTCGCCGGCGTCTTTCGGCTGAAGCAGCGCTTCGGAGCGTACGGCTGTTGTGTGCGCGAAGCAGCCGCTTCTCCTGCTCCGCGAGCCGGACAGAGCGGTAGCTTGTACGACGGCGAAGAACGAAGCCGCAGAGCACCGGCCTTCTGCGCGCACCCTAAGGACTGCTAGAGGACCGTGGTGGCCGCTCGCCTGCCTCTTCAATTCCATTCTAGCATCCTTAGGGAAGGTGTTCCATGACAATTTTCCTGAGTTTTGAATTCGTCCTGATGCAGCCCCTCCTGGGAAACTCCTACTCGTCCTCTGAGTCTCCGAGTGCAGAGACCTCGATGGCAACTGCAGAAATGAAGGGCTGCGTTGAGTAGTCGAGAAGCAAGAACATAGCCAGCGCCTTTTGTTTGGGAGTCAGCAGCTGCTGGACTTTTGCGATTGCCTTCACTGTGCACTGAATGCCAGGACGGCATGTGCACGTTAAAACAACGAGCTGGGCAAGAGCAGTAATCGAAAGATCACGGCCGACAGAAAGCAGCTTATATATTGCCCAGGAAAGAGCAGTGTTTTTGGAGTGTGCAGTAAAATCGTGTTTCTGGACAAGGGAGGCATAAGTGCGCTGCGCTCCTAAGCTATCTCCCTGCGAGACACACTGCCAAAGCTTTTCGCTATAGTGCAGTCTAGTGCAGACGGACACTGCGGCTCTCCGGAGCTGTCCGAAGCGAAGCGCCGCTCGCCGGCGTCTTTCGGCTGAAGCAGCGCTTCGGGGCGTACGGCTGCCGCTCCGCTGTTGTGTGCGCGAAGCAGCCGCTTCTCCTGCTCCGTGAGCCGGACAGAGCGGTAGCTTGTACGAGGGCGAAGAACGAAGCCGCAGGGAGACGACATTGTGTGTACAGTCTTGGGACTGCTAGATGACAGTGGCTAAAGCTCCCTGCCTTTTCAATGCACTGCTGCCATGCTTTATTGAAGGCGTTCCGAGACAACTTTCCTGGGTTTTGACTTCGTCCTGATGAAGCCCCTGTTGGGAAATTCGTTTGGGAGTCAGAAGCTGCTGGACTTTTGCGATTGCCTTCACTGTGCACTGAATGCCAGGACGGCATGTGCACGTTAAAACAACGAGCTGGGCAAGAGCAGGAAGGGGCCACGGGCATCAAGAGAGCATCTGACGTCTTGCCCTGGAAAGAGCAGTGTTTTTGGAGTGTGCAGTAAAATCGTGTTTCTGGACAAGGGAGGCATAAGTGCGCTGCGCTCCTAAGCTATCTCCCTGCGAGACAGACTGGCAAAGCTTTTCGTTATCATGCAGTCTAGTGCAGACGCACACTACGGCTCTCCGGAGCTGTCCGAAGCCAAGCGCCGGTCGCCGGCGTCTTTCGGCTGAAGCAGCGCTTCGGAGCGTACGGCTGTTGTGTGCGCGAAGCAGCCGCTTCTCCTGCTCCGCGAGCCGGACAGAGCGGTAGCTTGTACGACGGCGAAGAACGAAGCCGCAGAGCACCGGGCTTCTGCGGGCACCCTAAGGACTGTGAGAGGACCGTGGTGGCCGCTCGCCTGCCTCTTCAATTCCATTCTAGCATCCTTAGGGAAGGTGTTCCATGACAATTTTCCTGAGTTTTGAATTCGTCCTGATGCAGCCCCTCCTGGGAAACTCCTACTCGTCCTCTGAGTCTCCGAGTGCAGAGACCTCGATGGCAACTGCAGAAATGAAGGGCTGCGTTGAGTAGTCGAGAAGCAAGAACATAGCCAGCGCCTTTTGTTTGGGAGTCAGCAGCTGCTGGACTTTTGCGATTGCCTTCACTGTGCACTGAATGCCAGGACGGCATGTGCACGTTAAAACAACGAGCTGGGCAAGAGCAGTAATCAAAAGATCACGGCCGACAGAAAGCAGCTTATATATTGCCCAGGAAAGAGCAGTGTTTTTGGAGTGTGCAGTAAAATCGTGTTTCTGGACAAGGGAGGCATAAGTGCGCTGCGCTCCTAAGCTATCTCCCTGCGAGACACACTGCCAAAGCTTTTCGCTATAGTGCAGTCTAGTGCAGACGGACACTGCGGCTCTCCGGAGCTGTCCGAAGCGAAGCGCCGCTCGCCGGCGTCTTTCGGCTGAAGCAGCGCTTCGGAGCGTACGGCTGTTGTGTGCGCGAAGCAGCCGCTTCTCCTGCTCCGGGAGCCGGACAGAGCGGTAGCTTCTACGAGGGCGAAGAACGAAGCCGCAGAGCACCGGACTTGTGTGCACAGCCTACGGGCTGCTAGAGGAAGGTGGCTGCTGCTCCCTAACCCATCAATTCACAGCTGGCATGCTCTATGGAGCTGTTCCAGGACAACTTTCATTGCTTATTGGTTCGTCCTGATACAGCCCCTCCTGGGAAATTCATGCTCGTCCCCTGAGGCTCCGACATGCAGAAACATCGATGGCAGCTGCAGAAAAGAAGGGCTGCGTTGAGTAGTCGAGAAGCAAGAACATAGCCAGCGCCTAGCGTCTGGGAGTCAGCAACTGCTGGACTTTTGCGATTGCCTTCACTGTGCACTGAATGTCGAGATATGTGCACGCTAAAAAAACAAGGTGGGCAAGAGGAGGAAGAGAGCACGGGCATCAGAGAGCATCTGGCATCTTCCCCTGGAAAGGGCAGTGTTTTTGGAGACGCACACTACGGCTCTCCGGAGCTGTCCGAAGCCAAGCGCCGGTGGCCGGCGTCTTTCGGCTGAAGCAGCGCTTCGGAGCGTACGGCTGTTGTGTGCGCGAAGCAGCCGCTTCTCCTGCTCCGCGAGCCGGACAGAGCGGTAGCTTGTACGACGGCGAAGAACGAAGCCGCAGAGCACCGGCCTTCTGCGCGCACCCTAAGGACTGCTAGAGGACCGTGGTGGCCGCTCGCCTGCCCCTTCAATTCCATTCTAGCATCCTTAGGGAAGGTGCTCCAGGACAATTTTCCTGAGTTTTGAATTCGTCCTGATGCAGCCCCTCCTGGGAAACAACTGCTCGTCGTCTGAGTCTCCGAGTGCAGAGACCTCGTTGGCAACTGCAGAAATGAAGGGCTGCGTTGAGTTGTCGAGAAGCAAGAACATAGCCAGCGCCTTGTGTTTGGGAGTCAGCAGCACCTGGACTTTTGCGATTGCTTTCACAGTGCACTGAATGCCAGGACGGCATGTGCACGTTAAAACAACGAGCTGGGCAAGAGCAGGAAGGGACCACGGGCATCAGAGAGCATCTGGCATCTTGCCCTGGAAAGAGCAGTGTTTTTGGAGTGTGCAGTAAAATCGTGTTTCTGGACAAGGGAGGCATAAGTGCGCTGCGCTCCTAAGCTATCTCCCTGCTAAGACACACTGCCAAAGCTTTTCGCTATAGTGCAGTCTAGTGCAGACGCACACTACGGCTCTCCGGAGCTGTCCGACGCCAAGCGCCGGTCGCCGGCGTCTTTCGGCTGAAGCAGCGCTTCGGAGCGTACGGCTGTTGTGTGCGCGAAGCAGCCGCTTCTCCTGCTCCGGGAGCCGGACAGAGCGGTAGCTTGTACGAGGGCGAAGAACGAAGCCGCAGAGCACCGGGCTTCTGCGGGCACCCTAAGGACTGCGAGAGGACCGTGGTGGCCGCTCGCCTGCCTCTTCAATTTCATTCTAGCATCCTTATGGAAGGTGTTCTAGGACAATTTTCCTGAGTTTTGAATTCGTCCTGATGCAACCCCTCCGGGGAAACTCCTACTCGTCCTCTGCGTCTCCGAGTGCAGAGACCTCGTTGGCAACTGCAGAAATGAAGGGCTACGTTGAGTAGTCGAGAAGCAAGAACATAGCCAGCGCCTTGTGTTTGGGAGTCAGCAGCTGCTGGACTTTTGCGATTGCTTTCACTGTGCACTGAATGCCAGGACGGCATGGGCACGTTAAAACAACGAGCTGGGCAAGAGTAATCGAAAGATCACGGCCGACAGAAAGCAGCTTATATATTGCCCTGGAAAGAGCAGTGTTTTTGGAGTGTGCAGTAAAATCGTGTTTCTGGACAAGGGAGGCATAAGTGCGCTGCGCTCCTAAGCTATCTCCCTGCGAGACACACTGCCAAAGCTTTTCGCTATAGTGCAGTCTAGTGCAGACGCACACTGCGGCTCTCCGGAGCTGTCCGAAGCCAAGCGCCGATGGCCGGCGTCTTTCGGCTGAAGCAGCGCTTCGGAGCGTACGGCTGCCGCTCCGCTGTTGTGTGCGCGAAGCAGCCGCTTCTCCTGCTCCGCGAGCCGGACAGAGCGGTAGCTTGTACGAGGGCGAAGAACGAAGCCGCAGAGCACCGGCCTTCTGCGCGCACCCTAAGGACTGCTAGAGGACCGTGGTGGCCGCTCGCCTGCCTCTTCAATTCCATTCTAGCATCCTTAGGGAAGGTGTTCCATGACAATTTTCCTGAGTTTTGAATTCGTCCTGATGCAGCCCCTCCTGGGAAACTCCTACTCGTCCTCTGCGTCTCCGAGTGCAGAGACCTCGATGGCAACTGCAGAAATGAAGGGCTGCGTTGAGTAGTCGAGAAGCAAGAACATAGCCAGCGCCTTGTGTTTGGGAGTCAGCAGCTGCTGGACTTTTGCGATTGCTTTCACTGTGCACTGAATGCCAGGACGGCATGTGCACGTTAAAACAACGAGCTGGGCAAGAGTAATCGAAAGATCACGGCCGACAGAAAACAGCTTATATATTGCCCTGGAAAGAGCAGTGTTTTTGGAGTGTGCAGTAAAATCGTGTTTCTGGACAAGGGAGGCATAAGTGCGCTGCGCTCCTAAGCTATCTCCCTGCGAGACACACTGCCAAAGCTTTTCGCTATAGTGCAGTCTAGTGCAGACGCACACTGCGGCTCTCCGGAGCTGTCCGAAGCCAAGCGCCGATGGCCGGCGTCTTTCGGCTGAAGCAGCGCTTCGGAGCGTACGGCTGCCGCTCCGCTGTTGTGTGCGCGAAGCAGCCGCTTCTCCTGCTCCGCGAGCCGGACAGAGCGGTAGCTTGTACGAGGGCGAAGAACGAAGCCGCAGAGCACCGGCCTTCTGCGCGCACCCTAAGGACTGCTAGAGGACCGTGGTGGCCGCTCGCCTGCCTCTTCAATTCCATTCTAGCATCCTTAGGGAAGGTGTTCCATGACAATTTTCCTGAGTTTTGAATTCGTCCTGATGCAGCCCCTCCTGGGAAACTCCTACTCGTCCTCTGCGTCTCCGAGTGCAGAGACCTCGATGGCAACTACAGAAATGAAGGGCTGCGTTGAGTAGTCGAGAAGCAAGAACATAGCCAGCGCCTTGTGTTTGGGAGTCAGCAGCTGCTGGACTTTTGCGATTGCTTTCACTGTGCACTGAATGCCAGGACGGCATGTGCACGTTAAAACAACGAGCTGGGCAAGAGTAATCGAAAGATCACGGCCGTCAGAAAGCAGCTTATATATTGCCCTGGAAAGAGCAGTGTTTTTGGAGTGCGCAGTAAAATCGTGTTTCTGGACAAGGGAGGCATAAGTGCGCTGCGCTCCTAAGCTATCTCCCTGCGAGACACACTGCCAAAGCTTTTCGCTATAGTGCAGTCTAGTGCAGACGCACACTGCGGCTCTCCGGAGCTGTCCGAAGCCAAGCGCCGGTCGCCGGCGTCTTTCGGCTGAAGCAGCGCTTCGGAGCGTACGGCTGCCGCTCCGCTGTTGTGTGCGCGAAGCAGCCGCTTCTCCTGCTCTGCGAGCCGGACAGAGCGGTAGCTTGTACGAGGGCGAAGAACGAAGCCGCAGAGCACCGGCCTTCTGCGCGCACCCTAAGGACTGCTAGAGGACCGTGGTGGCCGCTCGCCTGCCTCTTCAATTCCATTCTAGCATCCTTAGGGAAGGTGTTCCATGACAATTTTCCTGAGTTTTGAATTCGTCCTGATGCAGCCCCTCCTGGGAAACTCCTACTCGTCCTCTGCGTCTCCGAGTGCAGAGACCTCGATGGCAACTGCAGAAATGAAGGGCTGCGTTGAGTAGTCGAGAAGCAAGAACATAGCCAGCGCCTTTTGTTTGGGAGTCAGCAGCTGCTGGACTTTTGCGATTGCCTTCACTGTGCACTGAATGCCAGGACGGCATGTGCACGTTAAAACAACGAGCTGGGCAAGAGCAGTAATCGAAAGATCACGGCCGACAGAAAGCAGCTTATATATTGCCCAGGAAAGAGCAGTGTTTTTGGAGTGTGCAGTAAAATCGTGTTTCTGGACAAGGGAGGCATAAGTGTGCTGCGCTCCTAAGCTATCTCCCTGCGAGACACACTGCCAAAGCTTTTCGCTATGATGCAGTCTAGTGCAGACGCACACTACGGCTCTCCGGAGCTGTCCGAAGCCAAGCGCCGGTCGCCGGCGTCTTTCGGCTGAAGCAGCGCTTCGGAGCGTACGGCTGTTGTGTGCGCGAAGCAGCCGCTTCTCCTGCTCCGGGAGCCGGACAGAGCGGTAGCTTGTACGAGGGCGAAGAACGAAGCCGCAGAGCACCGGGCTTCTGCGCGCACCCTAAGGACTGCGAGAGGACCGTGGTGGCCGCTCGCCTGCCTCTTCAATTCCATTCTAGCATCCTTAGGGAAGGTGTTCCAGGACAATTTTCCTGAGTTTTGAATTCGACCTGATGCAGCCCCTCCTGGGAAACTCCTACTCGTCCTCTGCGTCTCCGAGTGCAGAGACCTCGATGGCAACTGCAGAAAGGAAGGGCTGCGTTGAGTAGTCGAGAAGCAAGAACATAGCCAGCGCCTTGTGTTTGGGAGTCAGCAGCACCTGGACTTTTGCGATTGCTTTCACTGTGCACTGAATGCCAGGACGGCATGTGCACGTTAAAACAACGAGCTGGGCAAGAGCAGGAAGGGGCCACGGGCATCAAGAGAGCATCTGACGTCTTGCCCTGGAAAGAGCAGTGTTTTTGGAGTGTGCAGTAAAATCGTGTTTCTGGACAAGGGAGGCATAAGTGCGCTGCGCTCCTAAGTTATCTCCCTGCGAGACAGACTGGCAAAGCTTTTCGTTATCATGCAGTCTAGTGCAGACGCACACTACGGCTCTCCGGAGCTGTCCGAAGCCAAGCGCCGGTCGCCGGCGTCTTTCGGCTGAAGCAGCGCTTCGGAGCGTACGGCTGTTGTGTGCGCGAAGCAGCCGCTTCTCCTGCTCCGCGAGCCGGACAGAGCGGTAGCTTGTACGACGGCGAAGAACGAAGCCGCAGAGCACCGGCCTTCTGCGCGCACCCTAAGGACTGCGAGAGGACCGTGGTGGCCGCTCGCCTGCCTCTTCAATTCCATTCTAGCATCCTTAGGGAAGGTGTTCCATGACAATTTTCCTGAGTTTTGAATTCGTCCTGATGCAGCCCCTCCTGGGAAACTCCTACTCGTCGTCTGAGTCTCCGAGTGCAGAGACCTCGATGGCAACTGCAGAAATGAAGGGCTGCGTTGAGTAGTCGAGAAGCAAGAACATAGCCAGCGCCTTTTGTTTGGGAGTCAGCAGCTGCTGGACTTTTGCGATTGCCTTCACTGTGCACTGAATGCCAGGACGGCATGTGCACGTTAAAACAACGAGCTGGGCAAGAGCAGTAATCGAAAGATCACGGCCGACAGAAAGCAGCTTATATATTGCCCAGGAAAGAGCAGTGTTTTTGGAGTGTGCAGTAAAATCGTGTTTCTGGACAAGGGAGGCATAAGTGCGCTGCGCTCCTAAGCTATCTCCCTGCGAGACACACTGCCAAAGCTTTTCGCTATAGTGCAGTCTAGTGCAGACGGACACTGCGGCTCTCCGGAGCTGTCCGAAGCGAAGCGCCGCTCGCCGGCGTCTTTCGGCTGAAGCAGCGCTTCGGAGCGTACGGCTGTTGTGTGCGCGAAGCAGCCGCTTCTCCTGCTCCGGGAGCCGGACAGAGCGGTAGCTTCTACGAGGGCGAAGAACGAAGCCGCAGAGCACCGGACTTGTGTGCACAGCCTACGGGCTGCTAGAGGAAGGTGGCTGCTGCTCCCTAACCCATCAATTCACAGCTGGCATGCTCTATGGAGCTGTTCCAGGACAACTTTCATTGCTTATTGGTTCGTCCTGATACAGCCCCTCCTGGGAAATTCATGCTCGTCCCCTGAGGCTCCGACATGCAGAAACATCGATGGCAGCTGCAGAAAAGAAGGGCTGCGTTGAGTAGTCGAGAAGCAAGAACATAGCCAGCGCCTAGCGTCTGGGAGTCAGCAACTGCTGGACTTTTGCGATTGCCTTCACTGTGCACTGAATGTCGAGATATGTGCACGCTAAAAAAACAAGGTGGGCAAGAGGAGGAAGAGAGCACGGGCATCAGAGAGCATCTGGCATCTTCCCCTGGAAAGGGCAGTGTTTTTGGAGACGCACACTACGGCTCTCCGGAGCTGTCCGAAGCCAAGCGCCGGTGGCCGGCGTCTTTCGGCTGAAGCAGCGCTTCGGAGCGTACGGCTGTTGTGTGCGCGAAGCAGCCGCTTCTCCTGCTCCGCGAGCCGGACAGAGCGGTAGCTTGTACGACGGCGAAGAACGAAGCCGCAGAGCACCGGCCTTCTGCGCGCACCCTAAGGACTGCTAGAGGACCGTGGTGGCCGCTCGCCTGCCCCTTCAATTCCATTCTAGCATCCTTAGGGAAGGTGTTCCAGGACAATTTTCCTGAGTTTTGAATTCGTCCTGATGCAGCCCCTCCTGGGAAACAACTGCTCGTCGTCTGAGTCTCCGAGTGCAGAGACCTCGATGGCAACTGCAGAAATGAAGGGCTGCGTTGAGTTGTCGAGAAGCAAGAACATAGCCAGCGCCTTGTGTTTGGGAGTCAGCAGCACCTGGACTTTTGCGATTGCTTTCACAGTGCACTGAATGCCAGGACGGCATGTGCACGTTAAAACAACGAGCTGGGCAAGAGCAGGAAGGGACCACGGGCATCAGAGAGCATCTGGCATCTTGCCCTGGAAAGAGCAGTGTTTTTGGAGTGTGCAGTAAAATCGTGTTTCTGGACAAGGGAGGCATAAGTGCGCTGCGCTCCTAAGCTATCTCCCTGCTAAGACACACTGCCAAAGCTTTTCGCTATAGTGCAGTCTAGTGCAGACGCACACTACGGCTCTCCGGAGCTGTCCGACGCCAAGCGCCGGTCGCCGGCGTCTTTCGGCTGAAGCAGCGCTTCGGAGCGTACGGCTGTTGTGTGCGCGAAGCAGCCGCTTCTCCTGCTCCGTGAGCCAGACAGAGCGGTAGCTTGTACGACGGCGAAGAACGAAGCCGCAGAGCACCGGGCTTCTGCGGGCACCCTAAGGACTGCGAGAGGACCGTGGTGGCCGCTCGCCTGCCCCTTCAATTCCATTCTAGCATCCTTATGGAAGGTGTTCTAGGACAATTTTCCTGAGTTTTGAATTCGTCCTGATGCAGCCCCTCCTGGGAAACTCCTACTCGTCCTCTGCGTCTCCGAGTGCAGAGACCTCGTTGGCAACTGCAGAAATGAAGGGCTACGTTGAGTAGTCGAGAAGCAAGAACATAGCCAGCGCCTTGTGTTTGGGAGTCAGCAGCTGCTGGACTTTTGCGATTGCTTTCACTGTGCACTGAATGCCAGGACGGCATGTGCACGTTAAAACAACGAGCTGGGCAAGAGTAATCGAAAGATCACGGCCGACAGAAAACAGCTTATATATTGCCCTGGAAAGAGCAGTGTTTTTGGAGTGTGCAGTAAAATCGTGTTTCTGGACAAGGGAGGCATAAGTGCGCTGCGCTCCTAAGCTATCTCCCTGCGAGACACACTGCCAAAGCTTTTCGCTATAGTGCAGTCTAGTGCAGACGCACACTGCGGCTCTCCGGAGCTGTCCGAAGCCAAGCGCCGATGGCCGGCGTCTTTCGGCTGAAGCAGCGCTTCGGAGCGTACGGCTGCCGCTCCGCTGTTGTGTGCGCGAAGCAGCCGCTTCTCCTGCTCCGCGAGCCGGACAGAGCGGTAGCTTGTACGAGGGCGAAGAATGAAGCCGCAGAGCACCGGCCTTCTGCGCGCACCCTAAGGACTGCTAGAGGACCGTGGTGGCCGCTCGCCTGCCTCTTCAATTCCATTCTAGCATCCTTAGGGAAGGTGTTCCATGACAATTTTCCTGAGTTTTGAATTCGTCCTGATGCAGCCCCTCCTGGGAAACTCCTACTCGTCCTCTGCGTCTCCGAGTGCAGAGACCTCGATGGCAACTGCAGAAATGAAGGGCTGCGTTGAGTAGTCGAGAAGCAAGAACATAGCCAGCGCCTTGTGTTTGGGAGTCAGCAGCTGCTGGACTTTTGCGATTGCTTTCACTGTGCACTGAATGCCAGGACGGCATGTGCACGTTAAAACAACGAGCTGGGCAAGAGTAATCGAAAGATCACGGCCGTCAGAAAGCAGCTTATATATTGCCCTGGAAAGAGCAGTGTTTTTGGAGTGCGCAGTAAAATCGTGTTTCTGGACAAGGGAGGCATAAGTGCGCTGCGCTCCTAAGCTATCTCCCTGCGAGACACACTGCCAAAGCTTTTCGCTATAGTGCAGTCTAGTGCAGACGCACACTGCGGCTCTCCGGAGCTGTCCGAAGCCAAGCGCCGGTCGCCGGCGTCTTTCGGCTGAAGCAGCGCTTCGGAGCGTACGGCTGCCGCTCCGCTGTTGTGTGCGCGAAGCAGCCGCTTCTCCTGCTCCGCGAGCCGGACAGAGCGGTAGCTTGTACGAGGGCGAAGAACGAAGCCGCAGAGCACCGGCCTTCTGCGCGCACCCTAAGGACTGCTAGAGGACCGTGGTGGCCGCTCGCCTGCCTCTTCAATTCCATTCTAGCATCCTTAGGGAAGGTGTTCCATGACAATTTTCCTGAGTTTTGAATTCGTCCTGATGCAGCCCCTCCTGGGAAACTCCTACTCGTCCTCTGAGTCTCCGAGTGCAGAGACCTCGATGGCAACTGCAGAAATGAAGGGCTGCGTTGAGTAGTCGAGAAGCAAGAACATAGCCAGCGCCTTTTGTTTGGGAGTCAGCAGCTGCTGGACTTTTGCGATTGCCTTCACTGTGCACTGAATGCCAGGACGGCATGTGCACGTTAAAACAACGAGCTGGGCAAGAGCAGTAATCGAAAGATCACGGCCGACAGAAAGCAGCTTATATATTGCCCAGGAAAGAGCAGTGTTTTTGGAGTGTGCAGTAAAATCGTGTTTCTGGACAAGGGAGGCATAAGTGTGCTGCGCTCCTAAGCTATCTCCCTGCGAGACACACTGCCAAAGCTTTTCGCTATGATGCAGTCTAGTGCAGACGCACACTACGGCTCTCCGGAGCTGTCCGAAGCCAAGCGCCGGTCGCCGGCGTCTTTCGGCTGAAGCAGCGCTTCGGAGCGTACGGCTGTTGTGTGCGCGAAGCAGCCGCTTCTCCTGCTCCGGGAGCCGGACAGAGCGGTAGCTTGTACGACGGCGAAGAACGAAGCCGCAGAGCACCGGGCTTCTGCGCGCACCCTAAGGACTGCGAGAGGACCGTGGTGACCGCTCGCCTGCCTCTTCAATTCCATTCTAGCATCCTTAGGGAAGGTGTTCCAGGACAATTTTCCTGAGTTTTGAATTCGTCCTGATGCAGCCCCTCCTGGGAAACTCCTACTCGTCCTCTGCGTCTCCGAGTGCAGAGACCTCGATGGCAACTGCAGAAAGGAAGGGCTGCGTTGAGTAGTCGAGAAGCAAGAACATAGCCAGCGCCTTGTGTTTGGGAGTCAGCAGCACCTGGACTTTTGCGATTGCTTTCACTGTGCACTGAATGCCAGGACGGCATGTGCACGTTAAAACAACGAGCTGGGCAAGAGTAATCGAAAGATCACGGCCGTCAGAAAGCAGCTTATATATTGCCCAGGAAAGAGCAGTGTTTTTGGAGTGTGCAGTAAAATCGTGTTTCTGGACAAGGGAGGCATAAGTGCGCTGCGCTCCTAAGCTATCTCCCTGCGAGACACACTGCCAAAGCTTTTCGCTATAGTGCAGTCTAGTGCAGACGGACACTGCGGCTCTCCGGAGCTGTCCGAAGCGAAGCGCCGCTCGCCGGCGTCTTTCGGCTGAAGCAGCGCTTCGGGGCGTACGGCTGCCGCTCCGCTGTTGTGTGCGCGAGGCAGCCGCTTCTCCTGCTCCGTGAGCCGGACAGAGCGGTAGCTTGTACGAGGGCGAAGAACGAAGCCGCAGGGAGACGACATTGTGTGTACAGTCTTGGGACTGCTAGATGACAGTGGCTAAAGCTCCCTGCCTTTTCAATGCACTGCTGGCATGCTTTATTGAAGGCGTTCCGAGACAACTTTCCTGGGTTTTGACTTCGTCCTGATGAAGCCCCTGTTGGGAAATTCGTTTGGGAGTCAGCAGCTGCTGGACTTTTGCGATTGCCTTCACTGTGCACTGAATGCCAGGACGGCATGTGCACGTTAAAACAACGAGCTGGGCAAGAGCAGGAAGGGGCCACGGGCATCAAGAGAGCATCTGACATCTTGCCCTGGAAAGAGCAGTGTTTTTGGAGTGTGCAGTAAAATCGTGTTTCTGGACAAGGGAGGCATAAGTGCGCTGCGCTCCTAAGCTATCTCCCTGCTAAGACACACTGCCAAAGCTTTTCGTTATCATGCAGGCTAGTGCAGACGCACACTACGGCTCTCCGGAGCTGTCCGAAGCCAAGCGCCGGTCGCCGGCATCTTTCGGCTGAAGCAGCGCTTCGGAGCGTACGGCTGTTGTGTGCGCGAAGCAGCCGCTTCTCCTGCTCCGCGAGCCGGACAGAGCGGTAGCTTGTACGAGGGCGAAGAACGAAGCCGCAGAGCACCGGCCTTCTGCGCGCACCCTAAGGACTGCTAGAGGACCGTGGTGGCCGCTCGCCTGCCTCTTCAATTCCATTCTAGCATCCTTAGGGAAGGTGTTCCATGACAATTTTCCTGAGTTTTGAATTCGTCCTGATGCAGCCCCTCCTGGGAAACTCCTACTCGTCGTCTGAGTCTCCGAGTGCAGAGACCTCGATGGCAACTGCAGAAATGAAGGGCTGCGTTGAGTTGTCGAGAAGCAAGAACATAGCCAGCGCCTTTTGTTTGGGAGTCAGCAGCTGCTGGACTTTTGCGATTGCCTTCACTGTGCACTGAATGCCAGGACGGCATGTGCACGTTAAAACAACGAGCTGGGCAAGAGCAGTAATCGAAAGATCACGGCCGACAGAAAGCAGCTTATATATTGCCCAGGAAAGAGCAGTGTTTTTGGAGTGTGCAGTAAAATCGTGTTTCTGGACAAGGGAGGCATAAGTGTGCTGCGCTCCTAAGCTATCTCCCTGCGAGACACACTGCCAAAGCTTTTCGCTATGATGCAGTCTAGTGCAGACGCACACTACGGCTCTCCGGAGCTGTCCGACGCCAAGCGCCGCTCGCCGGCGTCTTTCGGCTGAAGCAGCGCTTCGGAGCGTACGGCTGTTGTGTGCGCGAAGCAGCCGCTTCTCCTGCTCCGGGAGCCGGACAGAGCGGTAGCTTGTACGAGGGCGAAGAACGAAGCCGCAGAGCACCGGACTTGTATGCACAGCCTACGGGCTGCTAGAGGAAGGTGGCTGCTGCTCCCTAACCCATCAATTCACAGCTGGCATGCTCTATGGAGCTGTTCCAGGACAACTTTCATTGCTTATTGGTTCGTCCTGATACAGCCCCTCCTGGGAAATTCATGCTCGTCCCCTGAGGCTCCGACATGCAGAAACATCGATGGCAGCTGCAGAAAAGAAGGGCTGCGTTGAGTTGTCGAGAAGCAAGAACATAGCCAGCGCCTAGCGTCTGGGAGTCAGCAACTGCTGGACTTTTGCGATTGCCTTCACTGTGCACTGAATGTCGAGATATGTGCACGCTAAAAAAACAAGGTGGGCAAGAGGAGGAAGAGAGCACGGGCATCAGAGAGCATCTGGCATCTTCCCCTGGAAAGGGCAGTGTTTTTGGAGACGCACACTACGGCTCTCCGGAGCTGTCCGAAGCCAAGCGCCGGTCGCCGGCGTCTTTCGGCTGAAGCAGCGCTTCGGAGCGTACGGCTGTTGTGTGCGCGAAGCAGCCGCTTCTCCTGCTCCGCGAGCCGGACAGAGCGGTAGATTGTACGACGGCGAAGAACGAAGCCGCAGAGCACCGGCCTTCTGCGCGCACCCTAAGGACTGCTAGAGGACCGTGGTGGCCGCTCGCCTGCCCCTTCAATTCCATTCTAGCATCCTTAGGGAAGGTGTTCCATGACAATTTTCCTGAGTTTTGAATTCGTCCTGATGCAGCCCCTCCTGGGAAACAACTGCTCGTCGTCTGAGTCTCCGAGTGCAGAGACCTCGATGGCAACTGCAGAAATGAAGGGCTGCGTTGAGTTGTCGAGAAGCAAGAACATAGCCAGCGCCTTGTGTTTGGGAGTCAGCAGCACCTGGACTTTTGCGATTGCTTTCACTGTGCACTGAATGCCAGGACGGCATGTGCACGTTAAAACAATGAGCTGGGCAAGAGCAGGAAGGGACCACGGGCATCAAGAGAGCATCTGACATCTTGCCCTGGAAAGAGCAGTGTTTTTGGAGTGTGCAGTAAAATCGTGTTTCTGGACAAGGGAGGCATAAGTGCGCTGCGCTCCTAAGCTATCTCCCTGCGAGACAGACTGGCAAAGCTTTTCGTTATCATGCAGTCTAGTGCAGACGCACACTACGGCTCTCCGGAGCTGTCCGAAGCCAAGCGCCGGTCGCCGGCGTCTTTCGGCTGAAGCAGCGCTTCGGAGCGTACGGCTGTTGTGTGCGCGAAGCAGCCGCTTCTCCTGCTCCGCGAGCCGGACAGAGCGGTAGCTTGTACGACGGCGAAGAACGAAGCCGCAGAGCACCGGCCTTCTGCGCGCACCCTAAGGACTGCTAGAGGACCGTGGTGGCCGCTCGCCTGCCTCTTCAATTCCATTCTAGCATCCTTAGGGAAGGTGTTCCATGACAATTTTCCTGAGTTTTGAATTCGTCCTGATGCAGCCCCTCCTGGGAAACTCCTACTCGTCCTCTGAGTCTCCGAGTGCAGAGACCTCGATGGCAACTGCAGAAATGAAGGGCTGCGTTGAGTAGTCGAGAAGCAAGAACATAGCCAGCGCCTTTTGTTTGGGAGTCAGCAGCTGCTGGACTTTTGCGATTGCCTTCACTGTGCACTGAATGCCAGGACGGCATGTGCACGTTAAAACAACGAGCTGGGCAAGAGCAGTAATCGAAAGATCACGGCCGACAGAAAGCAGCTTATATATTGCCCAGGAAAGAGCAGTGTTTTTGGAGTGTGCAGTAAAATCGTGTTTCTGGACAAGGGAGGCATAAGTGCGCTGCGCTCCTAAGCTATCTCCCTGCGAGACACACTGCCAAAGCTTTTCGCTATAGTGCAGTCTAGTGCAGACGGACACTGCGGCTCTCCGGAGCTGTCCGAAGCGAAGCGCCGCTCGCCGGCGTCTTTCGGCTGAAGCAGCGCTTCGGGGCGTACGGCTGCCGCTCCGCTGTTGTGTGCGCGAAGCAGCCGCTTCTCCTGCTCCGTGAGCCGGACAGAGCGGTAGCTTGTACGAGGGCGAAGAACGAAGCCGCAGGGAGACGACATTGTGTGTACAGTCTTGGGACTGCTAGATGACAGTGGCTAAAGCTCCCTGCCTTTTCAATGCACTGCTGCCATGCTTTATTGAAGGCGTTCCGAGACAACTTTCCTGGGTTTTGACTTCGTCCTGATGAAGCCCCTGTTGGGAAATTCGTTTGGGAGTCAGAAGCTGCTGGACTTTTGCGATTGCCTTCACTGTGCACTGAATGCCAGGACGGCATGTGCACGTTAAAACAACGAGCTGGGCAAGAGCAGGAAGGGGCCACGGGCATCAAGAGAGCATCTGACGTCTTGCCCTGGAAAGAGCAGTGTTTTTGGAGTGTGCAGTAAAATCGTGTTTCTGGACAAGGGAGGCATAAGTGCGCTGCGCTCCTAAGCTATCTCCCTGCGAGACAGACTGGCAAAGCTTTTCGTTATCATGCAGTCTAGTGCAGACGCACACTACGGCTCTCCGGAGCTGTCCGAAGCCAAGCGCCGGTCGCCGGCGTCTTTCGGCTGAAGCAGCGCTTCGGAGCGTACGGCTGTTGTGTGCGCGAAGCAGCCGCTTCTCCTGCTCCGCGAGCCGGACAGAGCGGTAGCTTGTACGACGGCGAAGAACGAAGCCGCAGAGCACCGGGCTTCTGCGGGCACCCTAAGGACTGCGAGAGGACCGTGGTGGCCGCTCGCCTGCCTCTTCAATTCCATTCTAGCATCCTTAGGGAAGGTGTTCCATGACAATTTTCCTGAGTTTTGAATTCGTCCTGATGCAGCCCCTCCTGGGAAACTCCTACTCGTCCTCTGAGTCTCCGAGTGCAGAGACCTCGATGGCAACTGCAGAAATGAAGGGCTGCGTTGAGTAGTCGAGAAGCAAGAACATAGCCAGCGCCTTTTGTTTGGGAGTCAGCAGCTGCTGGACTTTTGCGATTGCCTTCACTGTGCACTGAATGCCAGGACGGCATGTGCACGTTAAAACAACGAGCTGGGCAAGAGCAGTAATCAAAAGATCACGGCCGACAGAAAGCAGCTTATATATTGCCCAGGAAAGAGCAGTGTTTTTGGAGTGTGCAGTAAAATCGTGTTTCTGGACAAGGGAGGCATAAGTGCGCTGCGCTCCTAAGCTATCTCCCTGCGAGACACACTGCCAAAGCTTTTCGCTATAGTGCAGTCTAGTGCAGACGGACACTGCGGCTCTCCGGAGCTGTCCGAAGCGAAGCGCCGCTCGCCGGCGTCTTTCGGCTGAAGCAGCGCTTCGGAGCGTACGGCTGTTGTGTGCGCGAAGCAGCCGCTTCTCCTGCTCCGGGAGCCGGACAGAGCGGTAGCTTCTACGAGGGCGAAGAACGAAGCCGCAGAGCACCGGACTTGTGTGCACAGCCTACGGGCTGCTAGAGGAAGGTGGCTGCTGCTCCCTAACCCATCAATTCACAGCTGGCATGCTCTATGGAGCTGTTCCAGGACAACTTTCATTGCTTATTGGTTCGTCCTGATACAGCCCCTCCTGGGAAATTCATGCTCGTCCCCTGAGGCTCCGACATGCAGAAACATCGATGGCAGCTGCAGAAAAGAAGGGCTGCGTTGAGTAGTCGAGAAGCAAGAACATAGCCAGCGCCTAGCGTCTGGGAGTCAGCAACTGCTGGACTTTTGCGATTGCCTTCACTGTGCACTGAATGTCGAGATATGTGCACGCTAAAAAAACAAGGTGGGCAAGAGGAGGAAGAGAGCACGGGCATCAGAGAGCATCTGGCATCTTCCCCTGGAAAGGGCAGTGTTTTTGGAGACGCACACTACGGCTCTCCGGAGCTGTCCGAAGCCAAGCGCCGGTGGCCGGCGTCTTTCGGCTGAAGCAGCGCTTCGGAGCGTACGGCTGTTGTGTGCGCGAAGCAGCCGCTTCTCCTGCTCCGCGAGCCGGACAGAGCGGTAGCTTGTACGACGGCGAAGAACGAAGCCGCAGAGCACCGGCCTTCTGCGCGCACCCTAAGGACTGCTAGAGGACCGTGGTGGCCGCTCGCCTGCCCCTTCAATTCCATTCTAGCATCCTTAGGGAAGGTGCTCCAGGACAATTTTCCTGAGTTTTGAATTCGTCCTGATGCAGCCCCTCCTGGGAAACAACTGCTCGTCGTCTGAGTCTCCGAGTGCAGAGACCTCGTTGGCAACTGCAGAAATGAAGGGCTGCGTTGAGTTGTCGAGAAGCAAGAACATAGCCAGCGCCTTGTGTTTGGGAGTCAGCAGCACCTGGACTTTTGCGATTGCTTTCACAGTGCACTGAATGCCAGGACGGCATGTGCACGTTAAAACAACGAGCTGGGCAAGAGCAGGAAGGGACCACGGGCATCAGAGAGCATCTGGCATCTTGCCCTGGAAAGAGCAGTGTTTTTGGAGTGTGCAGTAAAATCGTGTTTCTGGACAAGGGAGGCATAAGTGCGCTGCGCTCCTAAGCTATCTCCCTGCTAAGACACACTGCCAAAGCTTTTCGCTATAGTGCAGTCTAGTGCAGACGCACACTACGGCTCTCCGGAGCTGTCCGACGCCAAGCGCCGGTCGCCGGCGTCTTTCGGCTGAAGCAGCGCTTCGGAGCGTACGGCTGTTGTGTGCGCGAAGCAGCCGCTTCTCCTGCTCCGGGAGCCGGACAGAGCGGTAGCTTGTACGAGGGCGAAGAACGAAGCCGCAGAGCACCGGGCTTCTGCGGGCACCCTAAGGACTGCGAGAGGACCGTGGTGGCCGCTCGCCTGCCTCTTCAATTTCATTCTAGCATCCTTATGGAAGGTGTTCTAGGACAATTTTCCTGAGTTTTGAATTCGTCCTGATGCAACCCCTCCGGGGAAACTCCTACTCGTCCTCTGCGTCTCCGAGTGCAGAGACCTCGTTGGCAACTGCAGAAATGAAGGGCTACGTTGAGTAGTCGAGAAGCAAGAACATAGCCAGCGCCTTGTGTTTGGGAGTCAGCAGCACCTGGACTTTTGCGATTGCTTTCACTGTGCACTGAATGCCAGGACGGCATGGGCACGTTAAAACAACGAGCTGGGCAAGAGTAATCGAAAGATCACGGCCGACAGAAAGCAGCTTATATATTGCCCTGGAAAGAGCAGTGTTTTTGGAGTGTGCAGTAAAATCGTGTTTCTGGACAAGGGAGGCATAAGTGCGCTGCGCTCCTAAGCTATCTCCCTGCGAGACACACTGCCAAAGCTTTTCGCTATAGTGCAGTCTAGTGCAGACGCACACTGCGGCTCTCCGGAGCTGTCCGAAGCCAAGCGCCGATGGCCGGCGTCTTTCGGCTGAAGCAGCGCTTCGGAGCGTACGGCTGCCGCTCCGCTGTTGTGTGCGCGAAGCAGCCGCTTCTCCTGCTCCGCGAGCCGGACAGAGCGGTAGCTTGTACGAGGGCGAAGAACGAAGCCGCAGAGCACCGGCCTTCTGCGCGCACCCTAAGGACTGCTAGAGGACCGTGGTGGCCGCTCGCCTGCCTCTTCAATTCCATTCTAGCATCCTTAGGGAAGGTGTTCCATGACAATTTTCCTGAGTTTTGAATTCGTCCTGATGCAGCCCCTCCTGGGAAACTCCTACTCGTCCTCTGCGTCTCCGAGTGCAGAGACCTCGATGGCAACTGCAGAAATGAAGGGCTGCGTTGAGTAGTCGAGAAGCAAGAACATAGCCACCGCCTTTTGTTTGGGAGTCAGCAGCTGCTGGACTTTTGCGATTGCCTTCACTGTGCACTGAATGCCAGGACGGCATGTGCACGTTAAAACAACGAGCTGGGCAAGAGCAGTAATCGAAAGATCACGGCCGACAGAAAGCAGCTTATATATTGCCCAGGAAAGAGCAGTGTTTTTGGAGTGTGCAGTAAAATCGTGTTTCTGGACAAGGGAGGCATAAGTGTGCTGCGCTCCTAAGCTATCTCCCTGCGAGACACACTGCCAAAGCTTTTCGCTATGATGCAGTCTAGTGCAGACGCACACTACGGCTCTCCGGAGCTGTCCGAAGCCAAGCGCCGGTCGCCGGCGTCTTTCGGCTGAAGCAGCGCTTCGGAGCGTACGGCTGTTGTGTGCGCGAAGCAGCCGCTTCTCCTGCTCCGCGAGCCGGACAGAGCGGTAGCTTGTACGAGGGCGAAGAACGAAGCCGCAGAGCACCGGGCTTCTGCGCGCACCCTAAGGACTGCGAGAGGACCGTGGTGGCCGCTCGCCTGCCTCTTCAATTCCATTCTAGCATCCTTAGGGAAGGTGTTCCAGGACAATTTTCCTGAGTTTTGAATTCGTCCTGATGCAGCCCCTCCTGGGAAACTCCTACTCGTCCTCTGCGTCTCCGAGTGCAGAGACCTCGATGGCAACTGCAGAAAGGAAGGGCTGCGTTGAGTTGTCGAGAAGCAAGAACATAGCCAGCGCCTTGTGTTTGGGAGTCAGCAGCACCTGGACTTTTGCGATTGCTTTCACTGTGCACTGAATGCCAGGACGGCATGTGCACGTTAAAACAACGAGCTGGGCAAGAGCAGGAAGGGACCACGGGCATCAGAGAGCATCTGGCATCTTGCCCTGGAAAGAGCAGTGTTTTTGGAGTGTGCAGTAAAATCGTGTTTCTGGACAAGGGAGGCATAAGTACGCTGCGCTCCTAAGCTATCTCCCTGCTAAGACACACTGGCAAAGCTTTTCGTTATCATGCAGGCTAGTGCAGACGCACACTACGGCTCTCCGGAGCTGTCCGAAGCCAAGCGCCGGTCGCCGGCGTCTTTCGGCTGAAGCAGCGCTTCGGAGCGTACGGCTGTTGTGTGCGCGAAGCAGCCGCTTCTCCTGCTCCGGGAGCCGGACAGAGCGGTAGCTTGTACGAGGGCGAAGAACGAAGCCGCAGAGCACCGGCCTTCTGCGGGCACCCTAAGGACTGCGAGAGGACCGTGGTGGCCGCTCGCCTGCCCCTTCAATTCCATTCTAGCATCCTTAGGGAAGGTGTTCTAGGACAATTTTCCTGAGTTTTGAATTCGTCCTGATGCAGCCCCTCCTGGGAAACTCCTACTCGTCCTCTGCGTCTCCGAGTGCAGAGACCTCGATGGCAACTGCAGAAATGAAGGGCTGCGTTGAGTAGTCGAGAAGCAAGAACATAGCCAGCGCCTTGTGTTTGGGAGTCAGCAGCACCTGGACTTTTGCGATTGCTTTCACTGTGCACTGAATGCCAGGACGGCATGTGCACGTTAAAACAACGAGCTGGGCAAGAGTAATCGAAAGATCACGGCCGTCAGAAAGCAGCTTATATATTGCCCTGGAAAGAGCAGTGTTTTTGGAGTGTGCAGTAAAATCGTGTTTCTGGACAAGGGAGGCATAAGTGCGCTGCGCTCCTAAGCTATCTCCCTGCGAGACACACTGCCAAAGCTTTTCGCTATAGTGCAGTCTAGTGCAGACGGACACTGCGGCTCTCCGGAGCTGTCCGAAGCGAAGCGCCGCTCGCCGGCGTCTTTCGGCTGAAGCAGCGCTTCGGGGCGTACGGCTGCCGCTCCGCTGTTGTGTGCGCGAGGCAGCCGCTTCTCCTGCTCCGTGAGCCGGACAGAGCGGTAGCTTGTACGAGGGCGAAGAACGAAGCCGCAGGGAGACGACATTGTGTGTACAGTCTTGGGACTGCTAGATGACAGTGGCTAAAGCTCCCTGCCTTTTCAATGCACTGCTGCCATGCTTTATTGAAGGCGTTCCGAGACAACTTTCCTGGGTTTTGACTTCGTCCTGATGAAGCCCCTGTTGGGAAATTCGTTTGGGAGTCAGCAGCTGCTGGACTTTTGCGATTGCCTTCACTGTGCACTGAATGCCAGGACGGCATGTGCACGTTAAAACAACGAGCTGGGCAAGAGCAGGAAGGGGCCACGGGCATCAAGAGAGCATCTGACATCTTGCCCTGGAAAGAGCAGTGTTTTTGGAGTGTGCAGTAAAATCGTGTTTCTGGACAAGGGAGGCATAAGTGCGCTGCGCTCCTAAGCTATCTCCCTGCTAAGACACACTGCCAAAGCTTTTCGTTATCATGCAGGCTAGTGCAGACGCACACTACGGCTCTCCGGAGCTGTCCGAAGCCAAGCGCCGGTCGCCGGCATCTTTCGGCTGAAGCAGCGCTTCGGAGCGTACGGCTGTTGTGTGCGCGAAGCAGCCGCTTCTCCTGCTCCGCGAGCCGGACAGAGCGGTAGCTTGTACGAGGGCGAAGAACGAAGCCGCAGAGCACCGGCCTTCTGCGCGCACCCTAAGGACTGCTAGAGGACCGTGGTGGCCGCTCGCCTGCCTCTTCAATTCCATTCTAGCATCCTTAGGGAAGGTGTTCCATGACAATTTTCCTGAGTTTTGAATTCGTCCTGATGCAGCCCCTCCTGGGAAACTCCTACTCGTCGTCTGAGTCTCCGAGTGCAGAGACCTCGATGGCAACTGCAGAAATGAAGGGCTGCGTTGAGTTGTCGAGAAGCAAGAACATAGCCAGCGCCTTTTGTTTGGGAGTCAGCAGCTGCTGGACTTTTGCGATTGCCTTCACTGTGCACTGAATGCCAGGACGGCATGTGCACGTTAAAACAACGAGCTGGGCAAGAGCAGTAATCGAAAGATCACGGCCGACAGAAAGCAGCTTATATATTGCCCAGGAAAGAGCAGTGTTTTTGGAGTGTGCAGTAAAATCGTGTTTCTGGACAAGGGAGGCATAAGTGTGCTGCGCTCCTAAGCTATCTCCCTGCGAGACACACTGCCAAAGCTTTTCGCTATGATGCAGTCTAGTGCAGACGCACACTACGGCTCTCCGGAGCTGTCCGACGCCAAGCGCCGCTCGCCGGCGTCTTTCGGCTGAAGCAGCGCTTCGGAGCGTACGGCTGTTGTGTGCGCGAAGCAGCCGCTTCTCCTGCTCCGGGAGCCGGACAGAGCGGTAGCTTGTACGAGGGCGAAGAACGAAGCCGCAGAGCACCGGACTTGTATGCACAGCCTACGGGCTGCTAGAGGAAGGTGGCTGCTGCTCCCTAACCCATCAATTCACAGCTGGCATGCTCTATGGAGCTGTTCCAGGACAACTTTCATTGCTTATTGGTTCGTCCTGATACAGCCCCTCCTGGGAAATTCATGCTCGTCCCCTGAGGCTCCGACATGCAGAAACATCGATGGCAGCTGCAGAAAAGAAGGGCTGCGTTGAGTTGTCGAGAAGCAAGAACATAGCCAGCGCCTAGCGTCTGGGAGTCAGCAACTGCTGGACTTTTGCGATTGCCTTCACTGTGCACTGAATGTCGAGATATGTGCACGCTAAAAAAACAAGGTGGGCAAGAGGAGGAAGAGAGCACGGGCATCAGAGAGCATCTGGCATCTTCCCCTGGAAAGGGCAGTGTTTTTGGAGACGCACACTACGGCTCTCCGGAGCTGTCCGAAGCCAAGCGCCGGTCGCCGGCGTCTTTCGGCTGAAGCAGCGCTTCGGAGCGTACGGCTGTTGTGTGCGCGAAGCAGCCGCTTCTCCTGCTCCGCGAGCCGGACAGAGCGGTAGATTGTACGACGGCGAAGAACGAAGCCGCAGAGCACCGGCCTTCTGCGCGCACCCTAAGGACTGCTAGAGGACCGTGGTGGCCGCTCGCCTGCCCCTTCAATTCCATTCTAGCATCCTTAGGGAAGGTGTTCCATGACAATTTTCCTGAGTTTTGAATTCGTCCTGATGCAGCCCCTCCTGGGAAACAACTGCTCGTCGTCTGAGTCTCCGAGTGCAGAGACCTCGATGGCAACTGCAGAAATGAAGGGCTGCGTTGAGTTGTCGAGAAGCAAGAACATAGCCAGCGCCTTGTGTTTGGGAGTCAGCAGCACCTGGACTTTTGCGATTGCTTTCACTGTGCACTGAATGCCAGGACGGCATGTGCACGTTAAAACAATGAGCTGGGCAAGAGCAGGAAGGGACCACGGGCATCAAGAGAGCATCTGACATCTTGCCCTGGAAAGAGCAGTGTTTTTGGAGTGTGCAGTAAAATCGTGTTTCTGGACAAGGGAGGCATAAGTGCGCTGCGCTCCTAAGTTATCTCCCTGCGAGACAGACTGGCAAAGCTTTTCGTTATCATGCAGTCTAGTGCAGACGCACACTACGGCTCTCCGGAGCTGTCCGAAGCCAAGCGCCGGTCGCCGGCGTCTTTCGGCTGAAGCAGCGCTTCGGAGCGTACGGCTGTTGTGTGCGCGAAGCAGCCGCTTCTCCTGCTCCGCGAGCCGGACAGAGCGGTAGCTTGTACGAGGGCGAAGAACGAAGCCGCAGAGCACCGGCCTTCTGCGCGCACCCTAAGGACTGCTAGAGGACCGTGGTGGCCGCTCGCCTGCCTCTTCAATTCCATTCTAGCATCCTTAGGGAAGGTGTTCCATGACAATTTTCCTGAGTTTTGAATTCGTCCTGATGCAGCCCCTCCTGGGAAACTCCTACTCGTCCTCTGAGTCTCCGAGTGCAGAGACCTCGATGGCAACTGCAGAAATGAAGGGCTGCGTTGAGTAGTCGAGAAGCAAGAACATAGCCAGCGCCTTTTGTTTGGGAGTCAGCAGCTGCTGGACTTTTGCGATTGCCTTCACTGTGCACTGAATGCCAGGACGGCATGTGCACGTTAAAACAACGAGCTGGGCAAGAGCAGTAATCGAAAGATCACGGCCGACAGAAAGCAGCTTATATATTGCCCAGGAAAGAGCAGTGTTTTTGGAGTGTGCAGTAAAATCGTGTTTCTGGACAAGGGAGGCATAAGTGCGCTGCGCTCCTAAGCTATCTCCCTGCGAGACACACTGCCAAAGCTTTTCGCTATAGTGCAGTCTAGTGCAGACGGACACTGCGGCTCTCCGGAGCTGTCCGAAGCGAAGCGCCGCTCGCCGGCGTCTTTCGGCTGAAGCAGCGCTTCGGGGCGTACGGCTGCCGCTCCGCTGTTGTGTGCGCGAAGCAGCCGCTTCTCCTGCTCCGTGAGCCGGACAGAGCGGTAGCTTGTACGAGGGCGAAGAACGAAGCCGCAGGGAGACGACATTGTGTGTACAGTCTTGGGACTGCTAGATGACAGTGGCTAAAGCTCCCTGCCTTTTCAATGCACTGCTGCCATGCTTTATTGAAGGCGTTCCGAGACAACTTTCCTGGGTTTTGACTTCGTCCTGATGAAGCCCCTGTTGGGAAATTCGTTTGGGAGTCAGAAGCTGCTGGACTTTTGCGATTGCCTTCACTGTGCACTGAATGCCAGGACGGCATGTGCACGTTAAAACAACGAGCTGGGCAAGAGCAGGAAGGGGCCACGGGCATCAAGAGAGCATCTGACGTCTTGCCCTGGAAAGAGCAGTGTTTTTGGAGTGTGCAGTAAAATCGTGTTTCTGGACAAGGGAGGCATAAGTGCGCTGCGCTCCTAAGCTATCTCCCTGCGAGACAGACTGGCAAAGCTTTTCGTTATCATGCAGTCTAGTGCAGACGCACACTACGGCTCTCCGGAGCTGTCCGAAGCCAAGCGCCGGTCGCCGGCGTCTTTCGGCTGAAGCAGCGCTTCGGAGCGTACGGCTGTTGTGTGCGCGAAGCAGCCGCTTCTCCTGCTCCGCGAGCCGGACAGAGCGGTAGCTTGTACGACGGCGAAGAACGAAGCCGCAGAGCACCGGGCTTCTGCGGGCACCCTAAGGACTGCGAGAGGACCGTGGTGGCCGCTCGCCTGCCTCTTCAATTCCATTCTAGCATCCTTAGGGAAGGTGTTCCATGACAATTTTCCTGAGTTTTGAATTCGTCCTGATGCAGCCCCTCCTGGGAAACTCCTACTCGTCCTCTGAGTCTCCGAGTGCAGAGACCTCGATGGCAACTGCAGAAATGAAGGGCTGCGTTGAGTAGTCGAGAAGCAAGAACATAGCCAGCGCCTTTTGTTTGGGAGTCAGCAGCTGCTGGACTTTTGCGATTGCCTTCACTGTGCACTGAATGCCAGGACGGCATGTGCACGTTAAAACAACGAGCTGGGCAAGAGCAGTAATCAAAAGATCACGGCCGACAGAAAGCAGCTTATATATTGCCCAGGAAAGAGCAGTGTTTTTGGAGTGTGCAGTAAAATCGTGTTTCTGGACAAGGGAGGCATAAGTGCGCTGCGCTCCTAAGCTATCTCCCTGCGAGACACACTGCCAAAGCTTTTCGCTATAGTGCAGTCTAGTGCAGACGGACACTGCGGCTCTCCGGAGCTGTCCGAAGCGAAGCGCCGCTCGCCGGCGTCTTTCGGCTGAAGCAGCGCTTCGGAGCGTACGGCTGTTGTGTGCGCGAAGCAGCCGCTTCTCCTGCTCCGGGAGCCGGACAGAGCGGTAGCTTCTACGAGGGCGAAGAACGAAGCCGCAGAGCACCGGACTTGTGTGCACAGCCTACGGGCTGCTAGAGGAAGGTGGCTGCTGCTCCCTAACCCATCAATTCACAGCTGGCATGCTCTATGGAGCTGTTCCAGGACAACTTTCATTGCTTATTGGTTCGTCCTGATACAGCCCCTCCTGGGAAATTCATGCTCGTCCCCTGAGGCTCCGACATGCAGAAACATCGATGGCAGCTGCAGAAAAGAAGGGCTGCGTTGAGTAGTCGAGAAGCAAGAACATAGCCAGCGCCTAGCGTCTGGGAGTCAGCAACTGCTGGACTTTTGCGATTGCCTTCACTGTGCACTGAATGTCGAGATATGTGCACGCTAAAAAAACAAGGTGGGCAAGAGGAGGAAGAGAGCACGGGCATCAGAGAGCATCTGGCATCTTCCCCTGGAAAGGGCAGTGTTTTTGGAGACGCACACTACGGCTCTCCGGAGCTGTCCGAAGCCAAGCGCCGGTGGCCGGCGTCTTTCGGCTGAAGCAGCGCTTCGGAGCGTACGGCTGTTGTGTGCGCGAAGCAGCCGCTTCTCCTGCTCCGCGAGCCGGACAGAGCGGTAGCTTGTACGACGGCGAAGAACGAAGCCGCAGAGCACCGGCCTTCTGCGCGCACCCTAAGGACTGCTAGAGGACCGTGGTGGCCGCTCGCCTGCCCCTTCAATTCCATTCTAGCATCCTTAGGGAAGGTGCTCCAGGACAATTTTCCTGAGTTTTGAATTCGTCCTGATGCAGCCCCTCCTGGGAAACAACTGCTCGTCGTCTGAGTCTCCGAGTGCAGAGACCTCGTTGGCAACTGCAGAAATGAAGGGCTGCGTTGAGTTGTCGAGAAGCAAGAACATAGCCAGCGCCTTGTGTTTGGGAGTCAGCAGCACCTGGACTTTTGCGATTGCTTTCACAGTGCACTGAATGCCAGGACGGCATGTGCACGTTAAAACAACGAGCTGGGCAAGAGCAGGAAGGGACCACGGGCATCAGAGAGCATCTGGCATCTTGCCCTGGAAAGAGCAGTGTTTTTGGAGTGTGCAGTAAAATCGTGTTTCTGGACAAGGGAGGCATAAGTGCGCTGCGCTCCTAAGCTATCTCCCTGCTAAGACACACTGCCAAAGCTTTTCGCTATAGTGCAGTCTAGTGCAGACGCACACTACGGCTCTCCGGAGCTGTCCGACGCCAAGCGCCGGTCGCCGGCGTCTTTCGGCTGAAGCAGCGCTTCGGAGCGTACGGCTGTTGTGTGCGCGAAGCAGCCGCTTCTCCTGCTCCGGGAGCCGGACAGAGCGGTAGCTTGTACGAGGGCGAAGAACGAAGCCGCAGAGCACCGGGCTTCTGCGGGCACCCTAAGGACTGCGAGAGGACCGTGGTGGCCGCTCGCCTGCCTCTTCAATTTCATTCTAGCATCCTTATGGAAGGTGTTCTAGGACAATTTTCCTGAGTTTTGAATTCGTCCTGATGCAGCCCCTCCTGGGAAACTCCTACTCGTCCTCTGCGTCTCCGAGTGCAGAGACCTCGTTGGCAACTGCAGAAATGAAGGGCTACGTTGAGTAGTCGAGAAGCAAGAACATAGCCAGCGCCTTGTGTTTGGGAGTCAGCAGCTGCTGGACTTTTGCGATTGCTTTCACTGTGCACTGAATGCCAGGACGGCATGGGCACGTTAAAACAACGAGCTGGGCAAGAGTAATCGAAAGATCACGGCCGACAGAAAGCAGCTTATATATTGCCCTGGAAAGAGCAGTGTTTTTGGAGTGTGCAGTAAAATCGTGTTTCTGGACAAGGGAGGCATAAGTGCGCTGCGCTCCTAAGCTATCTCCCTGCGAGACACACTGCCAAAGCTTTTCGCTATAGTGCAGTCTAGTGCAGACGGACACTGCGGCTCTCCGGAGCTGTCCGAAGCGAAGCGCCGGTCGCCGGCGTCTTTCGGCTGAAGCAGCGCTTCGGAGCGTACGGCTGTTGTGTGCGCGAAGCAGCCGCTTCTCCTGCTCCGCGAGCCGGACAGAGCGGTAGCTTGTAGGAGGGCGAAGAACGAAGCCGCAGAGCACCGGCCTTCTGCGCGCACCCTAAGGACTGCTAGAGGACCGTGGTGGCCGCTCGCCTGCCTCTTCAATTCCATTCTAGCATCCTTAGGGAAGGTGTTCCATGACAATTTTCCTGAGTTTTGAATTCGTCCTGATGCAGCCCCTCCTGGGAAACTCCTACTCGTCGTCTGAGTCTCCGAGTGCAGAGACCTCGATGGCAACTGCAGAAATGAAGGGCTGCGTTGAGTTGTCGAGAAGCAAGAACATAGCCAGCGCCTTTTGTTTGGGAGTCAGCAGCTGCTGGACTTTTGCGATTGCCTTCACTGTGCACTGAATGCCAGGACGGCATGTGCACGTTAAAACAACGAGCTGGGCAAGAGCAGTAATCGAAAGATCACGGCCGACAGAAAGCAGCTTATATATTGCCCAGGAAAGAGCAGTGTTTTTGGAGTGTGCAGTAAAATCGTGTTTCTGGACAAGGGAGGCATAAGTGTGCTGCGCTCCTAAGCTATCTCCCTGCGAGACACACTGCCAAAGCTTTTCGCTATGATGCAGTCTAGTGCAGACGCACACTACGGCTCTCCGGAGCTGTCCGACGCCAAGCGCCGCTCGCCGGCGTCTTTCGGCTGAAGCAGCGCTTCGGAGCGTACGGCTGTTGTGTGCGCGAAGCAGCCGCTTCTCCTGCTCCGGGAGCCGGACAGAGCGGTAGCTTCTACGAGGGCGAAGAACGAAGCCGCAGAGCACCGGACTTGTGTGCACAGCCTACGGGCTGCTAGAGGAAGGTGGCTGCTGCTCCCTAACCCATCAATTCACAGCTGGCATGCTCTATGGAGCTGTTCCAGGACAACTTTCATTGCTTATTGGTTCGTCCTGATACAGCCCCTCCTGGGAAATTCATGCTCGTCCCCTGAGGCTCCGACATGCAGAAACATCGATGGCAGCTGCAGAAAAGAAGGGCTGCGTTGAGTTGTCGAGAAGCAAGAACATAGCCAGCGCCTAGCGTCTGGGAGTCAGCAACTGCTGGACTTTTGCGATTGCCTTCACTGTGCACTGAATGTCGAGATATGTGCACGCTAAAAAAACAAGGTGGGCAAGAGGAGGAAGAGAGCACGGGCATCAGAGAGCATCTGGCATCTTCCCCTGGAAAGGGCAGTGTTTTTGGAGACGCACACTACGGCTCTACGGAGCTGTCCGAAGCCAAGCGCCGGTCGCCGGCGTCTTTCGGCTGAAGCAGCGCTTCGGAGCGTACGGCTGTTGTGTGCGCGAAGCAGCCGCTTCTCCTGCTCCGGGAGCCGGACAGAGCGGTAGCTTCTACGAGGGCGAAGAACGAAGCCGCAGAGCACCGGCCTTCTGCGGGCACCCTAAGGACTGCGAGAGGACCGTGGTGGCCGCTCGCCTGCCCCTTCAATTCCATTCTAGCATCCTTAGGGAAGGTGTTCCAGGACAATTTTCCTGAGTTTTGAATTCGTCCTGATGCAGCCCCTCCTGGGAAACAACTGCTCGTCGTCTGAGTCTCCGAGTGCAGAGACCTCGATGGCAACTGCAGAAATGAAGGGCTGCGTTGAGTTGTCGAGAAGCAAGAACATAGCCAGCGCCTTGTGTTTGGGAGTCAGCAGCACCTGGACTTTTGCGATTGCTTTCACAGTGCACTGAATGCCAGGACGGCATGTGCACGTTAAAACAACGAGCTGGGCATGAGCAGGAAGGGAGCACGGGCATCAGAGAGCATCTGGCATCTTGCCCTGGAAAGAGCAGTGTTTTTGGAGTGTGCAGTAAAATCGTGTTTCTGGACAAGGGAGGCATAAGTGCGCTGCGCTCCTAAGCTATCTCCCTGCTAAGACACACTGCCAAAGCTTTTCGTTATCATGCAGGCTAGTGCAGACGCACACTACGGCTCTCCGGAGCTGTCCGAAGCCAAGCGCCGGTCGCCGGCGTCTTTCGGCTGAAGCAGCGCTTCGGAGCGTACGGCTGTTGTGTGCGCGAAGCAGCCGCTTCTCCTGCTCCGTGAGCCGGACAGAGCGGTAGCTTGTACGACGGCGAAGAACGAAGCCGCAGAGCACCGGGCTTCTGCGGGCACCCTAAGGACTGCGAGAGGACCGTGGTGGCCGCTCGCCTGCCCCTTCAATTCCATTCTAGCATCCTTAGGGAAGGTGTTCTAGGACAATTTTCCTGAGTTTTGAATTCGTCCTGATGCAGCCCCTCCTGGGAAACTCCTACTCGTCCTCTGCGTCTCCGAGTGCAGAGACCTCGATGGCAACTGCAGAAATGAAGGGCTGCGTTGAGTAGTCGAGAAGCAAGAACATAGCCAGCGCCTTGTGTTTAGGAGTCAGCAACTGCTGGACTTTTGCGATTGCCTTCACTGTGCACTGAATGTCGAGAGATGTGCACGCTAAAAAAACAAGGTGGGCAAGAGGAGGAAGAGAGCACCGGCATCAGAGAGCATCTGGCATCTTGCCCTGGAAAGGGCAGTGTTTTTGGAGAGTGCAGCAAATCCGTGTTTCTGGACAAGGGAGGCATAAGTGCGCTGCGCTCCTAAGCTATCTCCCTGCTAAGACACACTGCCAAAGCTTTTCGCTATGATGCAGTCCAGTGCAGACACACACTACGGCTCTACGGAGCTGTCCGAAGCCAAGCGCCGGTCGCCGGCGTCTTTCGGCTGAAGCAGCGCTTCGGAGCGTACGGCTGTTGTGTGCGCGAAGCAGCCGCTTCTCCTGCTCCGGGAGCCGGACAGAGCGGTAGCTTGTAGGAGGGCGAAGAACGAAGCCGCAGAGCACCGGCCTTCTGCGCGCACCCTAAGGACTGCGAGAGGACCGTGGTGGCCGCTCGCCTGCCCCTTCAATTCCATTCTAGCATCCTTAGGGAAGGTGTTCCAGGACAATTTTCCTGAGTTTTGAATTCGTCCTGATGCAGCCCCTCCTGGGAAACAACTGCTCGTCGTCTGAGTCTCCGAGTGCAGAGACCTCGATGGCAACTGCAGAAAGGAAGGGCTGCGTTGAGTTGTCGAGAAGCAAGAACATAGCCAGCGCCTTGTGTTTGGGAGTCAGCAGCACCTGGACTTTTGCGATTGCTTTCACAGTGCACTGAATGCCAGGACGGCATGTGCACGTTAAAACAACGAGCTGGGCAAGAGCAGGAAGGGACCACGGGCATCAGAGAGCATCTGGCATCTTGCCCTGGAAAGAGCAGTGTTTTTGGAGTGTGCAGTAAAATCGTGTTTCTGGACAAGGGAGGCATAAGTGCGCTGCGCTCCTAAGCTATCTCCCTGCTAAGACACACTGCCAAAGCTTTTCGTTATCATGCAGGCTAGTGCAGACGCACACTACGGCTCTCCGGAGCTGTCCGAAGCGAAGCGCCGGTCGCCGGCGTCTTTCGGCTGAAGCAGCGCTTCGGAGCGTACGGCTGTTGTGTGCGCGAAGCAGCCGCTTCTCCTGCTCCGGGAGCCGGACAGAGCGGTAGCTTCTACGAGGGCGAAGAACGAAGCCGCAGAGCACCGGGCTTCTGCGGGCACCCTAAGGACTGCGAGAGGACCGTGGTGGCCGCTCGCCTGCCCCTTCAATTCCATTCTAGCATCCTTAGGGAAGGTGTTCTAGGACAATTTTCCTGAGTTTTGAATTCGTCCTGATGCAGCCCCTCCTGGGAAACTCCTACTCGTCCTCTGCGTCTCCGAGTGCAGAGACCTCGATGGCAACTGCAGAAATGAAGGGCTGCGTTGAGTAGTCGAGAAGCAAGAACATAGCCAGCGCCTTGTGTTTGGGAGTCAGCAGCACCTGGACTTTTGCGATTGCTTTCACTGTGCACTGAATGCCAGGACGGCATGTGCACGTTAAAACAACGAGCTGGGCAAGAGCAGTAATCGAAAGATCACGGCCGTCAGAAAGCAGCTTATATATTGCCCAGGAAAGAGCAGTGTTTTTGGAGTGTGCAGTAAAATCGTGTTTCTGGACAAGGGAGGCATAAGTGTGCTGCGCTCCTAAGCTATCTCCCTGCGAGACACACTGCCAAAGCTTTTCGCTATGATGCAGTCTAGTGCAGACGCACACTACGGCTCTCCGGAGCTGTCCGACGCCAAGCGCCGCTCGCCGGCGTCTTTCGGCTGAAGCAGCGCTTCGGAGCGTACGGCTGTTGTGTGCGCGAAGCAGCCGCTTCTCCTGCTCCGGGAGCCGGACAGAGCGGTAGCTTCTACGAGGGCGAAGAACGAAGCCGCAGAGCACCGGACTTGTGTGCACAGCCTACGGGCTGCTAGAGGAAGGTGGCTGCTGCTCCCTAACCCATCAATTCACAGCTGGCATGCTCTATGGAGCTGTTCCAGGACAACTTTCATTGCTTATTGGTTCGTCCTGATACAGCCCCTCCTGGGAAATTCATGCTCGTCACCTGAGGCTCCGACATGCAGAAACATCGATGGCAGCTGCAGAAAAGAAGGGCTGCGTTGAGTTGTCGAGAAGCAAGAACATAGCCAGCGCCTAGCGTCTGGGAGTCAGCAACTGCTGGACTTTTGCGATTGCCTTCACTGTGCACTGAATGTCGAGATAGGTGCACGCTAAAAAAACAAGGTGGGCAAGAGGAGGAAGAGAGCACGGGCATCAGAGAGCATCTGGCATCTTCCCCTGGAAAGGGCAGTGTTTTTGGAGACGCACACTACGGCTCTACGGAGCTGTCCGAAGCCAAGCGCCGGTGGCCGGCGTCTTTCGGCTGAAGCAGCGCTTCGGAGCGTACGGCTGTTGTGTGCGCGAAGCAGCCGCTTCTCCTGCTCCGCGAGCCGGACAGAGCGGTAGCTTGTACGACGGCGAAGAACGAAGCCGCAGAGCACCGGCCTTCTGCGCGCACCCTAAGGACTGCGAGAGGACCGTGGTGGCCGCTCGCCTGCCCCTTCAATTCCATTCTAGCATCCTTAGGGAAGGTGTTCCAGGACAATTTTCCTGAGTTTTGAATTCGTCCTGATGCAGCCCCTCCTGGGAAACAACTGCTCGTCGTCTGAGTCTCCGAGTGCAGAGACCTCGATGGCAACTGCAGAAAGGAAGGGCTGCGTTGAGTTGTCGAGAAGCAAGAACATAGCCAGCGCCTTGTGTTTGGGAGTCAGCAGCACCTGGACTTTTGCGATTGCTTTCACAGTGCACTGAATGCCAGGACGGCATGTGCACGTTAAAACAACGAGCTGGGCATGAGCAGGAAGGGAGCACGGGCATCAGAGAGCATCTGGCATCTTGCCCTGGAAAGAGCAGTGTTTTTGGAGTGTGCAGTAAAATCGTGTTTCTGGACAAGGGAGGCATAAGTGCGCTGCGCTCCTAAGCTATCTCCCTGCTAAGACACACTGCCAAAGCTTTTCGTTATCATGCAGGCTAGTGCAGACGCACACTACGGCTCTCCGGAGCTGTCCGAAGCCAAGCGCCGGTCGCCGGCGTCTTTCGGCTGAAGCAGCGCTTCGGAGCGTACGGCTGTTGTGTGCGCGAAGCAGCCGCTTCTCCTGCTCCGTGAGCCGGACAGAGCGGTAGCTTGTACGACGGCGAAGAACGAAGCCGCAGAGCACCGGGCTTCTGCGGGCACCCTAAGGACTGCGAGAGGACCGTGGTGGCCGCTCGCCTGCCCCTTCAATTCCATTCTAGCATCCTTATGGAAGGTGTTCTAGGACAATTTTCCTGAGTTTTGAATTCGTCCTGATGCAGCCCCTCCTGGGAAACTCCTACTCGTCCTCTGCGTCTCCGAGTGCAGAGACCTCGATGGCAACTGCAGAAATGAAGGGCTGCGTTGAGTAGTCGAGAAGCAAGAACATAGCCAGCGCCTTGTGTTTGGGAGTCAGCAGCACCTGGACTTTTGCGATTGCTTTCACTGTGCACTGAATGCCAGGACGGCATGTGCACGTTAAAACAACGAGCTGGGCAAGAGTAATCGAAAGATCACGGCCGTCAGAAAGCAGCTTATATATTGCCCAGGAAAGAGCAGTGTTTTTGGAGTGTGCAGTAAAATCGTGTTTCTGGACAAGGGAGGCATAAGTGCGCTGCGCTCCTAAGCTATCTCCCTGCTAAGACACACTGCCAAAGCTTTTCGTTATCATGCAGGCTAGTGCAGACGCACACTACGGCTCTCCGGAGCTGTCCGAAGCCAAGCGCCGGTCGCCGGCGTCTTTCGGCTGAAGCAGCGCTTCGGAGCGTACGGCTGTTGTGTGCGCGAAGCAGCCGCTTCTCCTGCTCCGTGAGCCGGACAGAGCGGTAGCTTGTACGACGGCGAAGAACGAAGCCGCAGAGCACCGGGCTTCTGCGGGCACCCTAAGGACTGCGAGAGGACCGTGGTGGCCGCTCGCCTGCCCCTTCAATTCCATTCTAGCAACCTTATGGAAGGTGTTCTAGGACAATTTTCCTGAGTTTTGAATTCGTCCTGATGCAGCCCCTCCTGGGAAACTCCTACTCGTCCTCTGCGTCTCCGAGTGCAGAGACCTCGATGGCAACTGCAGAAATGAAGGGCTGCGTTGAGTAGTCGAGAAGCAAGAACATAGCCAGCGCCTTGTGTTTAGGAGTCAGCAACTGCTGGACTTTTGCGATTGCCTTCACTGTGCACTGAATGTCGAGATATGTGCACGCTAAAAAAACAAGGTGGGCAAGAGGAGGAAGAGAGCACCGGCATCAGAGAGCATCTGGCATCTTGCCCTGGAAAGGGCAGTGTTTTTGGAGAGTGCAGCAAATCCGTGTTTCTGGACAAGGGAGGCATAAGTGCGCTGCGCTCCTAAGCTATCTCCCTGCTAAGACACACTGCCAAAGCTTTTCGCTATGATGCAGTCCAGTGCAGACACACACTACGGCTCTACGGAGCTGTCCGAAGCCAAGCGCCGGTCGCCGGCGTCTTTCGGCTGAAGCAGCGCTTCGGAGCGTACGGCTGTTGTGTGCGCGAAGCAGCCGCTTCTCCTGCTCCGGGAGCCGGACAGAGCGGTAGCTTGTACGAGGGCGAAGAACGAAGCCGCAGAGCACCGGCCTTCTGCGGGCACCCTAAGGACTGCGAGAGGACCGTGGTGGCCGCTCGCCTGCCCCTTCAATTCCATTCTAGCATCCTTAGGGAAGGTGTTCCAGGACAATTTTCCTGAGTTTTGAATTCGTCCTGATGCAGCCCCTCCTGGGAAACAACTGCTCGTCGTCTGAGTCTCCGAGTGCAGAGACCTCGATGGCAACTGCAGAAAGGAAGGGCTGCGTTGAGTTGTCGAGAAGCAAGAACATAGCCAGCGCCTTGTGTTTGGGAGTCAGCAGCACCTGGACTTTTGCGATTGCTTTCACAGTGCACTGAATGCCAGGACGGCATGTGCACGTTAAAACAACGAGCTGGGCAAGAGCAGGAAGGGACCACGGGCATCAGAGAGCATCTGGCATCTTGCCCTGGAAAGAGCAGTGTTTTTGGAGTGTGCAGTAAAATCGTGTTTCTGGACAAGGGAGGCATAAGTGCGCTGCGCTCCTAAGCTATCTCCCTGCTAAGACACACTGCCAAAGCTTTTCGTTATCATGCAGGCTAGTGCAGACGCACACTACGGCTCTCCGGAGCTGTCCGAAGCGAAGCGCCGGTCGCCGGCGTCTTTCGGCTGAAGCAGCGCTTCGGAGCGTACGGCTGTTGTGTGCGCGAAGCAGCCGCTTCTCCTGCTCCGTGAGCCGGACAGAGCGGTAGCTTGTACGACGGCGAAGAACGAAGCCGCAGAGCACCGGGCTTCTGCGGGCACCCTAAGGACTGCGAGAGGACCGTGGTGGCCGCTCGCCTGCCCCTTCAATTCCATTCTAGCATCCTTAGGGAAGGTGTTCTAGGACAATTTTCCTGAGTTTTGAATTCGTCCTGATGCAGCCCCTCCTGGGAAACTCCTACTCGTCCTCTGCGTCTCCGAGTGCAGAGACCTCGATGGCAACTGCAGAAATGAAGGGCTGCGTTGAGGAGTCGAGAAGCAAGAACATAGCCAGCGCCTTGTGTTTGGGAGTCAGCAGCTGCTGGACTTTTGCGATTGCTTTCACTGTGCACTGAATGCCAGGACGGCATGTGCACGTTAAAACAACGAGCTGGGCAAGAGTAATCGAAAGATCACGGCCGTCAGAAAGCAGCTTATATATTGCCCAGGAAAGAGCAGTGTTTTTGGAGTGTGCAGTAAAATCGTGTTTCTGGACAAGGGAGGCATAAGTGCGCTGCGCTCCTAAGCTATCTCCCTGCTAAGACACACTGCCAAAGCTTTTCGTTATCATGCAGGCTAGTGCAGACGCACACTACGGCTCTCCGGAGCTGTCCGACGCCAAGCGCCGGTCGCCGGCGTCTTTCGGCTGAAGCAGCGCTTCGGAGCGTACGGCTGTTGTGTGCGCGAAGCAGCCGCTTCTCCTGTTCCGGGAGCCGGACAGAGCGGTAGCTTGTAGGAGGGCGAAGAACGAAGCCGCAGAGCACCGGCCTTCTGCGCGCACCCTAAGGACTGCGAGAGGACCGTGGTGGCCGCTCGCCTGCCCCTTCAATTCCATTCTAGCATCCTTAGGGAAGGTGTTCCAGGACAATTTTCCTGAGTTTTGAATTCGTCCTGATGCAGCCCCTCCTGGGAAACAACTGCTCGTCGTCTGAGTCTCCGAGTGCAGAGACCTCGATGGCAACTGCAGAAATGAAGGGCTGCGTTGAGTTGTCGAGAAGCAAGAACATAGCCAGCGCCTTGTGTTTGGGAGTCAGCAGCACCTGGACTTTTGCGATTGCTTTCACAGTGCACTGAATGCCAGGACGGCATGTGCACGTTAAAACAACGAGCTGGGCAAGAGCAGGAAGGGACCACGGGCATCAGAGAGCATCTGGCATCTTGCCCTGGAAAGAGCAGTGTTTTTGGAGTGTGCAGTAAAATCGTGTTTCTGGACAAGGGAGGCATAAGTGCGCTGCGCTCCTAAGCTATCTCCCTGCGAGACAGACTGGCAAAGCTTTTCGTTATCATGCAGTCTAGTGCAGACGCACACTACGGCTCTCCGGAGCTGTCCGAAGCGAAGCGCCGGTCGCCGGCGTCTTTCGGCTGAAGCAGCGCTTCGGAGCGTACGGCTGTTGTGTGCGCGAAGCAGCCGCTTCTCCTGCTCCGCGAGCCGGACAGAGCGGTAGCTTGTACGACGGCGAAGAACGAAGCCGCAGAGCACCGGGCTTCTGCGGGCACCCTAAGGACTGCGAGAGGACCGTGGTGGCCGCTCGCCTGCCTCTTCAATTCCATTCTAGCATCCTTAGGGAAGGTGTTCTAGGACAATTTTCCTGAGTTTTGAATTCGTCCTGATGCAGCCCCTCCTGGGAAACTCCTACTCGTCCTCTGCGTCTCCGAGTGCAGAGACCTCGATGGCAACTGCAGAAATGAAGGGCTGCGTTGAGTAGTCGAGAAGCAAGAACATAGCCAGCGCCTTGTGTCTGGGAGTCAGCAGCACCTGGACTTTTGCGATTGCTTTCACAGTGCACTGAATGCCAGGACGGCATGTGCACGTTAAAACAACGAGCTGGGCAAGAGTAATCGAAAGATCACGGCCGTCAGAAAGCAGCTTATATATTGCCCAGGAAAGAGCAGTGTTTTTGGAGTGTGCAGTAAAATCGTGTTTCTGGACAAGGGAGGCATAAGTGCGCTGCGCTCCTAAGCTATCTCCCTGCGAGACACACTGGCAAAGCTTTTCGCTATAGTGCAGTCTAGTGCAGACGGACACTGCGGCTCTCCGGAGCTGTCCGAAGTGAAGCGCCGCTCGCCGGCGTCTTTCGGCTGAAGCAGCGCTTCGGGGCGTACGGCTGCCGCTCCGCTGTTGTGTGCGCGAGGCAGCCGCTTCTCCTGCTCCGTGAGCCGGACAGAGCGGTAGCTTGTAGGAGGGCGAAGAACGAAGCCGCAGAGCACCGGCCTTCTGCGCGCACCCTAAGGACTGCGAGAGGACCGTGGTGGCCGCTCGCCTGCCCCTTCAATTCCATTCTAGCATCCTTAGGGAAGGTGTTCCAGGACAATTTTCCTGAGTTTTGAATTCGTCCTGATGCAGCCCCTCCTGGGAAACAACTGCTCGTCGTCTGAGTCTCCGAGTGCAGAGACCTCGATGGCAACTGCAGAAAGGAAGGGCTGCGTTGAGTTGTCGAGAAGCAAGAACATAGCCAGCGCCTTGTGTTTGGGAGTCAGCAGCACCTGGACTTTTGCGATTGCTTTCACAGTGCACTGAATGCCAGGATGGCATGTGCACGTTAAAACAACGAGCTGGGCAAGAGCAGGAAGGGACCACGGGCATCAGAGAGCATCTGGCATCTTGCCCTGGAAAGAGCAGTGTTTTTGGAGTGTGCAGTAAAATCGTGTTTCTGGACAAGGGAGGCATAAGTGCGCTGCGCTCCTAAGCTATCTCCCTGCTAAGACACACTGCCAAAGCTTTTCGTTATCATGCAGGCTAGTGCAGACGCACACTACGGCTCTCCGGAGCTGTCCGAAGCGAAGCGCCGGTCGCCGGCGTCTTTCGGCTGAAGCAGCGCTTCGGAGCGTACGGCTGTTGTGTGCGCGAAGCAGCCGCTTCTCCTGCTCCGTGAGCCGGACAGAGCGGTAGCTTCTACGAGGGCGAAGAACGAAGCCGCAGAGCACCGGGCTTCTGCGGGCACCCTAAGGACTGCGAGAGGACCGTGGTGGCCGCTCGCCTGCCCCTTCAATTCCATTCTAGCATCCTTAGGGAAGGTGTTCTAGGACAATTTTCCTGAGTTTTGAATTCGTCCTGATGCAGCCCCTCCTGGGAAACTCCTACTCGTCCTCTGCGTCTCCGAGTGCAGAGACCTCGATGGCAACTGCAGAAATGAAGGGCTGCGTTGAGTAGTCGAGAAGCAAGAACATAGCCAGCGCCTTGTGTTTGGGAGTCAGCAGCACCTGGACTTTTGCGATTGCTTTCACTGTGCACTGAATGCCAGGACGGCATGTGCACGTTAAAACAACGAGCTGGGCAAGAGCAGTAATCGAAAGATCACGGCCGTCAGAATGCAGCTTATATATTGCCCAGGAAAGAGCAGTGTTTTTGGAGTGTGCAGTAAAATCGTGTTTCTGGACAAGGGAGGCATAAGTGTGCTGCGCTCCTAAGCTATCTCCCTGCGAGACACACTGCCAAAGCTTTTCGCTATGATGCAGTCTAGTGCAGACGCACACTACGGCTCTCCGGAGCTGTCCGACGCCAAGCGCCGCTCGCCGGCGTCTTTCGGCTGAAGCAGCGCTTCGGAGCGTACGGCTGTTGTGTGCGCGAAGCAGCCGCTTCTCCTGCTCCGGGAGCCGGACAGAGCGGTAGCTTCTACGAGGGCGAAGAACGAAGCCGCAGAGCACCGGACTTGTGTGCACAGCCTACGGGCTGCTAGAGGAAGGTGGCTGCTGCTCCCTAACCCATCAATTCACAGCTGGCATGCTCTATGGAGCTGTTCCAGGACAACTTTCATTGCTTATTGGTTCGTCCTGATACAGCCCCTCCTGGGAAATTCATGCTCGTCACCTGAGGCTCCGACATGCAGAAACATCGATGGCAGCTGCAGAAAAGAAGGGCTGCGTTGAGTTGTCGAGAAGCAAGAACATAGCCAGCGCCTAGCGTCTGGGAGTCAGCAACTGCTGGACTTTTGCGATTGCCTTCACTGTGCACTGAATGTCGAGATATGTGCACGCTAAAAAAACAAGGTGGGCAAGAGGAGGAAGAGAGCACGGGCATCAGAGAGCATCTGGCATCTTCCCCTGGAAAGGGCAGTGTTTTTGGAGACGCACACTACGGCTCTACGGAGCTGTCCGAAGCCAAGCGCCGGTGGCCGGCGTCTTTCGGCTGAAGCAGCGCTTCGGAGCGTACGGCTGTTGTGTGCGCGAAGCAGCCGCTTCTCCTGCTCCGCGAGCCGGACAGAGCGGTAGCTTGTACGACGGCGAAGAACGAAGCCGCAGAGCACCGGCCTTCTGCGCGCACCCTAAGGACTGCGAGAGGACCGTGGTGGCCGCTCGCCTGCCCCTTCAATTCCATTCTAGCATCCTTAGGGAAGGTGTTCCAGGACAATTTTCCTGAGTTTTGAATTCGTCCTGATGCAGCCCCTCCTGGGAAACAACTGCTCGTCGTCTGAGTCTCCGAGTGCAGAGACCTCGATGGCAACTGCAGAAAGGAAGGGCTGCGTTGAGTTGTCGAGAAGCAAGAACATAGCCAGCGCCTTGTGTTTGGGAGTCAGCAGCACCTGGACTTTTGCGATTGCTTTCACAGTGCACTGAATGCCAGGACGGCATGTGCACGTTAAAACAACGAGCTGGGCATGAGCAGGAAGGGAGCACGGGCATCAGAGAGCATCTGGCATCTTGCCCTGGAAAGAGCAGTGTTTTTGGAGTGTGCAGTAAAATCGTGTTTCTGGACAAGGGAGGCATAAGTGCGCTGCGCTCCTAAGCTATCTCCCTGCTAAGACACACTGCCAAAGCTTTTCGTTATCATGCAGGCTAGTGCAGACGCACACTACGGCTCTCCGGAGCTGTCCGAAGCCAAGCGCCGGTCGCCGGCGTCTTTCGGCTGAAGCAGCGCTTCGGAGCGTACGGCTGTTGTGTGCGCGAAGCAGCCGCTTCTCCTGCTCCGTGAGCCGGACAGAGCGGTAGCTTGTACGACGGCGAAGAACGAAGCCGCAGAGCACCGGGCTTCTGCGGGCACCCTAAGGACTGCGAGAGGACCGTGGTGGCCGCTCGCCTGCCCCTTCAATTCCATTCTAGCATCCTTATGGAAGGTGTTCTAGGACAATTTTCCTGAGTTTTGAATTCGTCCTGATGCAGCCCCTCCTGGGAAACTCCTACTCGTCCTCTGCGTCTCCGAGTGCAGAGACCTCGATGGCAACTGCAGAAATGAAGGGCTGCGTTGAGTAGTCGAGAAGCAAGAACATAGCCAGCGCCTTGTGTTTGGGAGTCAGCAGCACCTGGACTTTTGCGATTGCTTTCACTGTGCACTGAATGCCAGGACGGCATGTGCACGTTAAAACAACGAGCTGGGCAAGAGTAATCGAAAGATCACGGCCGTCAGAAAGCAGCTTATATATTGCCCAGGAAAGAGCAGTGTTTTTGGAGTGTGCAGTAAAATCGTGTTTCTGGACAAGGGAGGCATAAGTGCGCTGCGCTCCTAAGCTATCTCCCTGCTAAGACACACTGCCAAAGCTTTTCGTTATCATGCAGGCTAGTGCAGACGCACACTACGGCTCTCCGGAGCTGTCCGAAGCCAAGCGCCGGTCGCCGGCGTCTTTCGGCTGAAGCAGCGCTTCGGAGCGTACGGCTGTTGTGTGCGCGAAGCAGCCGCTTCTCCTGCTCCGTGAGCCGGACAGAGCGGTAGCTTGTACGACGGCGAAGAACGAAGCCGCAGAGCACCGGGCTTCTGCGGGCACCCTAAGGACTGCGAGAGGACCGTGGTGGCCGCTCGCCTGCCCCTTCAATTCCATTCTAGCAACCTTATGGAAGGTGTTCTAGGACAATTTTCCTGAGTTTTGAATTCGTCCTGATGCAGCCCCTCCTGGGAAACTCCTACTCGTCCTCTGCGTCTCCGAGTGCAGAGACCTCGATGGCAACTGCAGAAATGAAGGGCTGCGTTGAGTAGTCGAGAAGCAAGAACATAGCCAGCGCCTTGTGTTTAGGAGTCAGCAACTGCTGGACTTTTGCGATTGCCTTCACTGTGCACTGAATGTCGAGATATGTGCACGCTAAAAAAACAAGGTGGGCAAGAGGAGGAAGAGAGCACCGGCATCAGAGAGCATCTGGCATCTTGCCCTGGAAAGGGCAGTGTTTTTGGAGAGTGCAGCAAATCCGTGTTTCTGGACAAGGGAGGCATAAGTGCGCTGCGCTCCTAAGCTATCTCCCTGCTAAGACACACTGCCAAAGCTTTTCGCTATGATGCAGTCCAGTGCAGACACACACTACGGCTCTACGGAGCTGTCCGAAGCCAAGCGCCGGTCGCCGGCGTCTTTCGGCTGAAGCAGCGCTTCGGAGCGTACGGCTGTTGTGTGCGCGAAGCAGCCGCTTCTCCTGCTCCGGGAGCCGGACAGAGCGGTAGCTTGTACGAGGGCGAAGAACGAAGCCGCAGAGCACCGGCCTTCTGCGGGCACCCTAAGGACTGCGAGAGGACCGTGGTGGCCGCTCGCCTGCCCCTTCAATTCCATTCTAGCATCCTTAGGGAAGGTGTTCCAGGACAATTTTCCTGAGTTTTGAATTCGTCCTGATGCAGCCCCTCCTGGGAAACAACTGCTCGTCGTCTGAGTCTCCGAGTGCAGAGACCTCGATGGCAACTGCAGAAAGGAAGGGCTGCGTTGAGTTGTCGAGAAGCAAGAACATAGCCAGCGCCTTGTGTTTGGGAGTCAGCAGCACCTGGACTTTTGCGATTGCTTTCACAGTGCACTGAATGCCAGGACGGCATGTGCACGTTAAAACAACGAGCTGGGCAAGAGCAGGAAGGGACCACGGGCATCAGAGAGCATCTGGCATCTTGCCCTGGAAAGAGCAGTGTTTTTGGAGTGTGCAGTAAAATCGTGTTTCTGGACAAGGGAGGCATAAGTGCGCTGCGCTCCTAAGCTATCTCCCTGCTAAGACACACTGCCAAAGCTTTTCGTTATCATGCAGGCTAGTGCAGACGCACACTACGGCTCTCCGGAGCTGTCCGAAGCGAAGCGCCGGTCGCCGGCGTCTTTCGGCTGAAGCAGCGCTTCGGAGCGTACGGCTGTTGTGTGCGCGAAGCAGCCGCTTCTCCTGCTCCGTGAGCCGGACAGAGCGGTAGCTTGTACGACGGCGAAGAACGAAGCCGCAGAGCACCGGGCTTCTGCGGGCACCCTAAGGACTGCGAGAGGACCGTGGTGGCCGCTCGCCTGCCCCTTCAATTCCATTCTAGCATCCTTAGGGAAGGTGTTCTAGGACAATTTTCCTGAGTTTTGAATTCGTCCTGATGCAGCCCCTCCTGGGAAACTCCTACTCGTCCTCTGCGTCTCCGAGTGCAGAGACCTCGATGGCAACTGCAGAAATGAAGGGCTGCGTTGAGGAGTCGAGAAGCAAGAACATAGCCAGCGCCTTGTGTTTGGGAGTCAGCAGCTGCTGGACTTTTGCGATTGCTTTCACTGTGCACTGAATGCCAGGACGGCATGTGCACGTTAAAACAACGAGCTGGGCAAGAGTAATCGAAAGATCACGGCCGTCAGAAAGCAGCTTATATATTGCCCAGGAAAGAGCAGTGTTTTTGGAGTGTGCAGTAAAATCGTGTTTCTGGACAAGGGAGGCATAAGTGCGCTGCGCTCCTAAGCTATCTCCCTGCTAAGACACACTGCCAAAGCTTTTCGTTATCATGCAGGCTAGTGCAGACGCACACTACGGCTCTCCGGAGCTGTCCGACGCCAAGCGCCGGTCGCCGGCGTCTTTCGGCTGAAGCAGCGCTTCGGAGCGTACGGCTGTTGTGTGCGCGAAGCAGCCGCTTCTCCTGTTCCGGGAGCCGGACAGAGCGGTAGCTTGTAGGAGGGCGAAGAACGAAGCCGCAGAGCACCGGCCTTCTGCGCGCACCCTAAGGACTGCGAGAGGACCGTGGTGGCCGCTCGCCTGCCCCTTCAATTCCATTCTAGCATCCTTAGGGAAGGTGTTCCAGGACAATTTTCCTGAGTTTTGAATTCGTCCTGATGCAGCCCCTCCTGGGAAACAACTGCTCGTCGTCTGAGTCTCCGAGTGCAGAGACCTCGATGGCAACTGCAGAAAGGAAGGGCTGCGTTGAGTTGTCGAGAAGCAAGAACATAGCCAGCGCCTTGTGTTTGGGAGTCAGCAGCACCTGGACTTTTGCGATTGCTTTCACAGTGCACTGAATGCCAGGACGGCATGTGCACGTTAAAACAACGAGCTGGGCATGAGCAGGAAGGGAGCACGGGCATCAGAGAGCATCTGGCATCTTGCCCTGGAAAGAGCAGTGTTTTTGGAGTGTGCAGTAAAATCGTGTTTCTGGACAAGGGAGGCATAAGTGCGCTGCGCTCCTAAGCTATCTCCCTGCTAAGACACACTGCCAAAGCTTTTCGTTATCATGCAGGCTAGTGCAGACGCACACTACGGCTCTCCGGAGCTGTCCGAAGCCAAGCGCCGGTCGCCGGCGTCTTTCGGCTGAAGCAGCGCTTCGGAGCGTACGGCTGTTGTGTGCGCGAAGCAGCCGCTTCTCCTGCTCCGTGAGCCGGACAGAGCGGTAGCTTGTACGACGGCGAAGAACGAAGCCGCAGAGCACCGGGCTTCTGCGGGCACCCTAAGGACTGCGAGAGGACCGTGGTGGCCGCTCGCCTGCCCCTTCAATTCCATTCTAGCATCCTTATGGAAGGTGTTCTAGGACAATTTTCCTGAGTTTTGAATTCGTCCTGATGCAGCCCCTCCTGGGAAACTCCTACTCGTCCTCTGCGTCTCCGAGTGCAGAGACCTCGATGGCAACTGCAGAAATGAAGGGCTGCGTTGAGTAGTCGAGAAGCAAGAACATAGCCAGCGCCTTGTGTTTGGGAGTCAGCAGCACCTGGACTTTTGCGATTGCTTTCACTGTGCACTGAATGCCAGGACGGCATGTGCACGTTAAAACAACGAGCTGGGCAAGAGTAATCGAAAGATCACGGCCGTCAGAAAGCAGCTTATATATTGCCCAGGAAAGAGCAGTGTTTTTGGAGTGTGCAGTAAAATCGTGTTTCTGGACAAGGGAGGCATAAGTGCGCTGCGCTCCTAAGCTATCTCCCTGCTAAGACACACTGCCAAAGCTTTTCGTTATCATGCAGGCTAGTGCAGACGCACACTACGGCTCTCCGGAGCTGTCCGAAGCCAAGCGCCGGTCGCCGGCGTCTTTCGGCTGAAGCAGCGCTTCGGAGCGTACGGCTGTTGTGTGCGCGAAGCAGCCGCTTCTCCTGCTCCGTGAGCCGGACAGAGCGGTAGCTTGTACGACGGCGAAGAACGAAGCCGCAGAGCACCGGGCTTCTGCGGGCACCCTAAGGACTGCGAGAGGACCGTGGTGGCCGCTCGCCTGCCCCTTCAATTCCATTCTAGCAACCTTATGGAAGGTGTTCTAGGACAATTTTCCTGAGTTTTGAATTCGTCCTGATGCAGCCCCTCCTGGGAAACTCCTACTCGTCCTCTGCGTCTCCGAGTGCAGAGACCTCGATGGCAACTGCAGAAATGAAGGGCTGCGTTGAGTAGTCGAGAAGCAAGAACATAGCCAGCGCCTTGTGTTTAGGAGTCAGCAACTGCTGGACTTTTGCGATTGCCTTCACTGTGCACTGAATGTCGAGATATGTGCACGCTAAAAAAACAAGGTGGGCAAGAGGAGGAAGAGAGCACCGGCATCAGAGAGCATCTGGCATCTTGCCCTGGAAAGGGCAGTGTTTTTGGAGAGTGCAGCAAATCCGTGTTTCTGGACAAGGGAGGCATAAGTGCGCTGCGCTCCTAAGCTATCTCCCTGCTAAGACACACTGCCAAAGCTTTTCGCTATGATGCAGTCCAGTGCAGACACACACTACGGCTCTACGGAGCTGTCCGAAGCCAAGCGCCGGTCGCCGGCGTCTTTCGGCTGAAGCAGCGCTTCGGAGCGTACGGCTGTTGTGTGCGCGAAGCAGCCGCTTCTCCTGCTCCGCGAGCCGGACAGAGCGGTAGCTTGTACGAGGGCGAAGAACGAAGCCGCAGAGCACCGGCCTTCTGCGGGCACCCTAAGGACTGCGAGAGGACCGTGGTGGCCGCTCGCCTGCCCCTTCAATTCCATTCTAGCATCCTTAGGGAAGGTGTTCCAGGACAATTTTCCTGAGTTTTGAATTCGTCCTGATGCAGCCCCTCCTGGGAAACAACTGCTCGTCGTCTGAGTCTCCGAGTGCAGAGACCTCGATGGCAACTGCAGAAAGGAAGGGCTGCGTTGAGTTGTCGAGAAGCAAGAACATAGCCAGCGCCTTGTGTTTGGGAGTCAGCAGCACCTGGACTTTTGCGATTGCTTTCACAGTGCACTGAATGCCAGGACGGCATGTGCACGTTAAAACAACGAGCTGGGCAAGAGCAGGAAGGGACCACGGGCATCAGAGAGCATCTGGCATCTTGCCCTGGAAAGAGCAGTGTTTTTGGAGTGTGCAGTAAAATCGTGTTTCTGGACAAGGGAGGCATAAGTGCGCTGCGCTCCTAAGCTATCTCCCTGCTAAGACACACTGCCAAAGCTTTTCGTTATCATGCAGGCTAGTGCAGACGCACACTACGGCTCTCCGGAGCTGTCCGAAGCGAAGCGCCGGTCGCCGGCGTCTTTCGGCTGAAGCAGCGCTTCGGAGCGTACGGCTGTTGTGTGCGCGAAGCAGCCGCTTCTCCTGCTCCGTGAGCCGGACAGAGCGGTAGCTTGTACGACGGCGAAGAACGAAGCCGCAGAGCACCGGGCTTCTGCGGGCACCCTAAGGACTGCGAGAGGACCGTGGTGGCCGCTCGCCTGCCCCTTCAATTCCATTCTAGCATCCTTAGGGAAGGTGTTCTAGGACAATTTTCCTGAGTTTTGAATTCGTCCTGATGCAGCCCCTCCTGGGAAACTCCTACTCGTCCTCTGCGTCTCCGAGTGCAGAGACCTCGATGGCAACTGCAGAAATGAAGGGCTGCGTTGAGGAGTCGAGAAGCAAGAACATAGCCAGCGCCTTGTGTTTGGGAGTCAGCAGCTGCTGGACTTTTGCGATTGCTTTCACTGTGCACTGAATGCCAGGACGGCATGTGCACGTTAAAACAACGAGCTGGGCAAGAGTAATCGAAAGATCACGGCCGTCAGAAAGCAGCTTATATATTGCCCAGGAAAGAGCAGTGTTTTTGGAGTGTGCAGTAAAATCGTGTTTCTGGACAAGGGAGGCATAAGTGCGCTGCGCTCCTAAGCTATCTCCCTGCTAAGACACACTGCCAAAGCTTTTCGTTATCATGCAGGCTAGTGCAGACGCACACTACGGCTCTCCGGAGCTGTCCGACGCCAAGCGCCGGTCGCCGGCGTCTTTCGGCTGAAGCAGCGCTTCGGAGCGTACGGCTGTTGTGTGCGCGAAGCAGCCGCTTCTCCTGTTCCGGGAGCCGGACAGAGCGGTAGCTTGTAGGAGGGCGAAGAACGAAGCCGCAGAGCACCGGCCTTCTGCGCGCACCCTAAGGACTGCGAGAGGACCGTGGTGGCCGCTCGCCTGCCCCTTCAATTCCATTCTAGCATCCTTAGGGAAGGTGTTCCAGGACAATTTTCCTGAGTTTTGAATTCGTCCTGATGCAGCCCCTCCTGGGAAACAACTGCTCGTCGTCTGAGTCTCCGAGTGCAGAGACCTCGATGGCAACTGCAGAAATGAAGGGCTGCGTTGAGTTGTCGAGAAGCAAGAACATAGCCAGCGCCTTGTGTTTGGGAGTCAGCAGCACCTGGACTTTTGCGATTGCTTTCACAGTGCACTGAATGCCAGGACGGCATGTGCACGTTAAAACAACGAGCTGGGCAAGAGCAGGAAGGGACCACGGGCATCAGAGAGCATCTGGCATCTTGCCCTGGAAAGAGCAGTGTTTTTGGAGTGTGCAGTAAAATCGTGTTTCTGGACAAGGGAGGCATAAGTGCGCTGCGCTCCTAAGCTATCTCCCTGCGAGACAGACTGGCAAAGCTTTTCGTTATCATGCAGTCTAGTGCAGACGCACACTACGGCTCTCCGGAGCTGTCCGAAGCGAAGCGCCGGTCGCCGGCGTCTTTCGGCTGAAGCAGCGCTTCGGAGCGTACGGCTGTTGTGTGCGCGAAGCAGCCGCTTCTCCTGCTCCGCGAGCCGGACAGAGCGGTAGCTTGTACGACGGCGAAGAACGAAGCCACAGAGCACCGGGCTTCTGCGGGCACCCTAAGGACTGCGAGAGGACCGTGGTGGCCGCTCGCCTGCCTCTTCAATTCCATTCTAGCATCCTTAGGGAAGGTGTTCTAGGACAATTTTCCTGAGTTTTGAATTCGTCCTGATGCAGCCCCTCCTGGGAAACTCCTACTCGTCCTCTGCGTCTCCGAGTGCAGAGACCTCGATGGCAACTGCAGAAATGAAGGGCTGCGTTGAGTAGTCGAGAAGCAAGAACATAGCCAGCGCCTTGTGTCTGGGAGTCAGCAGCACCTGGACTTTTGCGATTGCTTTCACAGTGCACTGAATGCCAGGACGGCATGTGCACGTTAAAACAACGAGCTGGGCAAGAGTAATCGAAAGATCACGGCCGTCAGAAAGCAGCTTATATATTGCCCAGGAAAGAGCAGTGTTTTTGGAGTGTGCAGTAAAATCGTGTTTCTGGACAAGGGAGGCATAAGTGCGCTGCGCTCCTAAGCTATCTCCCTGCGAGACACACTGGCAAAGCTTTTCGCTATAGTGCAGTCTAGTGCAGACGGACACTGCGGCTCTCCGGAGCTGTCCGAAGTGAAGCGCCGCTCGCCGGCGTCTTTCGGCTGAAGCAGCGCTTCGGGGCGTACGGCTGCCGCTCCGCTGTTGTGTGCGCGAGGCAGCCGCTTCTCCTGCTCCGTGAGCCGGACAGAGCGGTAGCTTCTACGAGGGCGAAGAACGAAGCCGCAGGGAGACGACATTGTGTGTACAGTCTTGGGACTGCTAGATGACAGTGGCTAAAGCTCCCTGCCTTTTCAATGCACTGCTGCCATGCTTTATTGAAGGCGTTCCGAGACAACTTTCCTTGGTTTTGACTTCGTCCTGATGAAGCCCCTGTTGGGAAATTCGTTTGGGAGTCAGCAGCTGCTGGACTTTTGCGATTGCCTTCACTGTGCACTGAATGCCAGGACGGCATGTGCACGTTAAAACAACGAGCTGGGCAAGAGCAGGAAGGGACCACGGGCACCAAGAGAGCATCTGACATCTTGCCCTGGAAAGAGCAGTGTTTTTGGAGTGTGCAGTAAAATCGTGTTTCTGGACAAGGGAGGCATAAGTGTGCTGCGCTCCTAAGCTATCTCCCTGCGAGACACACTGCCAAAGCTTTTCGCTATGATGCAGTCTAGTGCAGACGCACACTACGGCTCTCCGGAGCTGTCCGACGCCAAGCGCCGCTCGCCGGCGTCTTTCGGCTGAAGCAGCGCTTCGGAGCATACGGCTGTTGTGTGCGCGAAGCAGCCGCTTCTCCTGCTCCGGGAGCCGGACAGAGCGGTAGCTTCTACGAGGGTGAAGAACGAAGCCGCAGAGCACCGGACTTGTGTGCACAGCCTACGGGCTGCTAGAGGAAGGTGGCTGCTGCTCCCTAACCCATCAATTCACAGCTGGCATGCTCTATGGAGCTGTTCCAGGACAACTTTCATTGCTTATTGGTTCGTCCTGATACAGCCCCTCCTGGGAAATTCATGCTCGTCCCCTGAGGCTCCGACATGCAGAAACATCGATGGCAGCTGCAGAAAAGAAGGGCTGCGTTGAGTAGTCGAGAAGCAAGAACATAGCCAGCGCCTTATGTTTGGGAGTCAGCAGCTGCTGGACTTTTGCGATTGCCTTCACTGTGCACTGAATGTCGAGATATGTGCACGCTAAAAAAACAAGGTGGGCAAGAGGAGGAAGAGAGCACGGGCATCAGAGAGCATCTGGCATCTTCCCCTGGAAAGGGCAGTGTTTTTGGAGACGCACACTACGGCTCTACGGAGCTGTCCGAAGCCAAGCGCCGGTGGCCGGCGTCTTTCGGCTGAAGCAGCGCTTCGGAGCGTACGGCTGTTGTGTGCGCGAAGCAGCCGCTTCTCCTGCTCCGCGAGCCGGACAGAGCGGTAGCTTGTACGACGGCGAAGAACGAAGCCGCAGAGCACCGGCCTTCTGCGCGCACCCTAAGGACTGCGAGAGGACCCTGGTGGCCGCTCGCCTGCCCCTTCAATTCCATTCTAGCATCCTTAGGGAAGGTGTTCCAGGACAATTTTCCTGAGTTTTGAATTCGTCCTGATGCAGCCCCTCCTGGGAAACAACTGCTCGTCGTCTGAGTCTCCGAGTGCAGAGACCTCGATGGCAACTGCAGAAATGAAGGGCTGCGTTGAGTTGTCGAGAAGCAAGAACATAGCCAGCGCCTTGTGTTTGGGAGTCAGCAGCACCTGGACTTTTGCGATTGCTTTCACAGTGCACTGAATGCCAGGACGGCATGTGCACGTTAAAACAACGAGCTGGGCAAGAGCAGGAAGGGACCACGGGCATCAGAGAGCATCTGGCATCTTGCCCTGGAAAGAGCAGTGTTTTTGGAGTGTGCAGTAAAATCGTGTTTCTGGACAAGGGAGGCATAAGTGCGCTGCGCTCCTAAGCTATCTCCCTGCTAAGACACACTGGCAAAGCTTTTCGCTATAGTGCAGTCTAGTGCAGACGCACACTACGGCTCTCCGGAGCTGTCCGAAGCGAAGCGCCGGTCGCCGGCGTCTTTCGGCTGAAGCAGCGCTTCGGAGTGTACGGCTGTTGTGTGCGCGAAGCAGCCGCTTCTCCTGCTCCGGGAGCCGGACAGAGCGGTAGCTTCTACGAGGGCGAAGAACGAAGCCGCAGAGCACCGGACTTGTGTGCACAGCCTACGGGCTGCTAGAGGAAGGTGGCTGCTGCTCCCTAACCCATCAATTCACAGCTGGCATGCTCTATGGAGCTGTTCCAGGACAACTTTCATTGCTTATTGGTTCGTCCTGATACAGCCCCTCCTGGGAAATTCATGCTCGTCCCCTGAGGCTCCGACATGCAGAAACATCGATGGCAGCTGCAGAAAAGAAGGGCTGCGTTGAGTAGTCGAGAAGCAAGAACATAGCCAGCGCCTAGCGTCTGGGAGTCAGCAACTGCTGGACTTTTGCGATTGCCTTCACTGTGCACTGAATGTCGAGATATGTGCACGCTAAAAAAACAAGGTGGGCAAGAGGAGGAAGAGAGCACGGGCATCAGAGAGCATCTGGCATCTTCCCCTGGAAAGGGCAGTGTTTTTGGAGACGCACACTACGGCTCTACGGAGCTGTCCGAAGCCAAGCGCCGGTGGCCGGCGTCTTTCGGCTGAAGCAGCGCTTCGGAGCGTACGGCTGTTGTGTGCGCGAAGCAGCCGCTTCTCCTGCTCCGCGAGCCGGACAGAGCGGTAGCTTGTACGACGGCGAAGAACGAAGCCGCAGAGCACCGGCCTTCTGCGCGCACCCTAAGGACTGCGAGAGGACCGTGGTGGCCGCTCGCCTGCCCCTTCAATTCCATTCTAGCATCCTTAGGGAAGGTGTTCTAGGACAATTTTCCTGAGTTTTGAATTCGTCCTGATGCAGCCCCTCCTGGGAAACAACTGCTCGTCGTCTGAGTCTCCGAGTGCAGAGACCTCGATGGCAACTGCAGAAATGAAGGGCTGCGTTGAGTTGTCGAGAAGCAAGAACATAGCCAGCGCCTTGTGTTTGGGAGTCAGCAGCACCTGGACTTTTGCGATTGCTTTCACAGTGCACTGAATGCCAGGACGGCATGTGCACGTTAAAACAACGAGCTGGGCAAGAGCAGGAAGGGACCACGGGCATCAGAGAGCATCTGGCATCTTGCCCTGGAAAGAGCAGTGTTTTTGGAGTGTGCAGTAAAATCGTGTTTCTGGACAAGGGAGGCATAAGTGCGCTGCGCTCCTAAGCTATCTCCCTGCTAAGACACACTGCCAAAGCTTTTCGCTATAGTGCAGTCTAGTGCAGACGCACACTACGGCTCTCCGGAGCTGTCCGACGCCAAGCGCCGGTGGCCGGCGTCTTTCGGCTGAAGCAGCGCTTCGGAGCGTACGGCTGTTGTGTGCGCGAAGCAGCCGCTTCTCCTGCTCCGTGAGCCGGACAGAGCGGTAGCTTGTACGAGGGCGAAGAACGAAGCCGCAGAGCACCGGGCTTCTGCGGGCACCCTAAGGACTGCGAGAGGACCGTGGTGGCCGCTCGCCTGCCTCTTCAATTTCATTCTAGCATCCTTATGGAAGGTGTTCTAGGACAATTTTCCTGAGTTTTGAATTCGTCCTGATGCAGCCCCTCCTGGGAAACTCCTACTCGTCCTCTGCGTCTCCGAGTGCAGAGACCTCGTTGGCAACTGCAGAAATGAAGGGCTGCGTTGAGTAGTCGAGAAGCAAGAACATAGCCAGCGCCTTGTGTTTGGGAGTCAGCAGCTGCTGGACTTTTGCGATTGCTTTCACTGTGCACTGAATGCCAGGACGGCATGTGCACGTTAAAACAACGAGCTGGGCAAGGATAATCGAAAGATCACGGCCGACAGAAAGCAGCTTATATATTGCCCAGGAAAGAGCAGTGTTTTTGGAGTGTGCAGTAAAATCGTGTTTCTGGACAAGGGAGGCATAAGTGCGCTGCGCTCCTAAGCTATCTCCCTGCGAGACACACTGCCAAAGCTTTTCGCTATAGTGCAGTCTAGTGCAGACGGACACTGCGGCTCTCCGGAGCTGTCCGAAGCGAAGCGCCGCTCGCCGGCGTCTTTCGGCTGAAGCAGCGCTTCGGGGCGTACGGCTGCCGCTCCGCTGTTGTGTGCGCGAGGCAGCCGCTTCTCCTGCTCCGTGAGCCGGACAGAGCGGTAGCTTGTACGAGGGCGAAGAACGAAGCCGCAGGGAGACGACATTGTGTGTACAGTCTTGGGACTGCTAGATGACAGTGGCTAAAGCTCCCTGCCTTTTCAATGCACTGCTGCCATGCTTTATTGAAGGCGTTCCGAGACAACTTTCCTGGGTTTTGACTTCGTCCTGATGAAGCCCCTGTTGGGAAATTCGTTTGGGAGTCAGCAGCTGCTGGACTTTTGCGATTGCCTTCACTGTGCACTGAATGCCAGGACGGCATGTGCACGTTAAAACAACGAGCTGGGCAAGAGCAGGAAGGGGCCACGGGCATCAAGAGAGCATCTGACGTCTTGCCCTGGAAAGAGCAGTGTTTTTGGAGTGTGCAGTAAAATCGTGTTTCTGGACAAGGGAGGCATAAGTGCGCTGCGCTCCTAAGTTATCTCCCTGCGAGACAGACTGGCAAAGCTTTTCGTTATCATGCAGTCTAGTGCAGACGCACACTACGGCTCTCCGGAGCTGTCCGAAGCCAAGTGCCGGTCGCCGGCGTCTTTCGGCTGAAGCAGCGCTTCGGAGCGTACGGCTGTTGTGTGCGCGAAGCAGCCGCTTCTCCTGCTCCGCGAGCCGGACAGAGCGGTAGCTTGTACGAGGGCGAAGAACGAAGCCGCAGAGCACCGGCCTTCTGCGGGCACCCTAAGGACTGCGAGAGGACCGTGGTGGCCGCTCGCCTGCCTCTTCAATTCCATTCTAGCATCCTTAGGGAAGGTGTTCCATGACAATTTTCCTGAGTTTTGAATTCGTCCTGATGCAGCCCCTCCTGGGAAACTCCTACTCGTCCTCTGAGTCTCCGAGTGCAGAGACCTCGATGGCAACTGCAGAAATGAAGGGCTGCGTTGAGTAGTCGAGAAGCAAGAACATAGCCAGCGCCTTTTGTTTGGGAGTCAGCAGCTGCTGGACTTTTGCGATTGCCTTCACTGTGCACTGAATGCCAGGACGGCATGTGCACGTTAAAACAACGAGCTGGGCAAGAGCAGTAATCGAAAGATCACGGCCGACAGAAAGCAGCTTATATATTGCCCAGGAAAGAGCAGTGTTTTTGGAGTGTGCAGTAAAATCGTGTTTCTGGACAAGGGAGGCATAAGTGTGCTGCGCTCCTAAGCTATCTCCCTGCGAGACACACTGCCAAAGCTTTTCGCTATGATGCAGTCTAGTGCAGACGCACACTACGGCTCTCCGGAGCTGTCCGACGCCAAGCGCCGGTGGCCGGCGTCTTTCGGCTGAAGCAGCGCTTCGGAGCGTACGGCTGTTGTGTGCGCGAAGCAGCCGCTTCTCCTGCTCCGGGAGCCGGACAGAGCGGTAGCTTCTACGAGGGCGAAGAACGAAGCCGCAGAGCACCGGACTTGTGTGCACAGCCTACGGGCTGCTAGAGGAAGGTGGCTGCTGCTCCCTAACCCATCAATTCACAGCTGGCATGCTCTATGGAGCTGTTCCAGGACAACTTTCATTGCTTATTGGTTCGTCCTGATACAGCCCCTCCTGGGAAATTCATGCTCGTCCCCTGAGGCTCCGACATGCAGAAACATCGATGGCAGCTGCAGAAAAGAAGGGCTGCGTTGAGTAGTCGAGAAGCAAGAACATAGCCAGCGCCTAGCGTCTGGGAGTCAGCAACTGCTGGACTTTTGCGATTGCCTTCACTGTGCACTGAATGTCGAGATATGTGCACGCTAAAAAAACAAGGTGGGCAAGAGGAGGAAGAGAGCACGGGCATCAGAGAGCATCTGGCATCTTCCCCTGGAAAGGGCAGTGTTTTTGGAGACGCACACTACGGCTCTACGGAGCTGTCCGAAGCCAAGCGCCGGTGGCCGGCGTCTTTCGGCTGAAGCAGCGCTTCGGAGCGTACGGCTGTTGTGTGCGCGAAGCAGCCGCTTCTCCTGCTCCGCGAGCCGGACAGAGCGGTAGCTTGTACGACGGCGAAGAACGAAGCCGCAGAGCACCGGCCTTCTGCGCGCACCCTAAGGACTGCGAGAGGACCGTGGTGGCCGCTCGCCTGCCCCTTCAATTCCATTCTAGCATCCTTAGGGAAGGTGTTCTAGGACAATTTTCCTGAGTTTTGAATTCGTCCTGATGCAGCCCCTCCTGGGAAACAACTGCTCGTCGTCTGAGTCTCCGAGTGCAGAGACCTCGATGGCAACTGCAGAAATGAAGGGCTGCGTTGAGTTGTCGAGAAGCAAGAACATAGCCAGCGCCTTGTGTTTGGGAGTCAGCAGCACCTGGACTTTTGCGATTGCTTTCACAGTGCACTGAATGCCAGGACGGCATGTGCACGTTAAAACAACGAGCTGGGCAAGAGCAGGAAGGGACCACGGGCATCAGAGAGCATCTGGCATCTTGCCCTGGAAAGAGCAGTGTTTTTGGAGTGTGCAGTAAAATCGTGTTTCTGGACAAGGGAGGCATAAGTGCGCTGCGCTCCTAAGCTATCTCCCTGCTAAGACACACTGCCAAAGCTTTTCGCTATAGTGCAGTCTAGTGCAGACGCACACTACGGCTCTCCGGAGCTGTCCGACGCCAAGCGCCGGTCGCCGGCGTCTTTCGGCTGAAGCAGCGCTTCGGAGCGTACGGCTGTTGTGTGCGCGAAGCAGCCGCTTCTCCTGCTCCGCGAGCCGGACAGAGCGGTAGCTTGTACGAGGGCGAAGAACGAAGCCGCAGAGCACCGGGCTTCTGCGGGCACCCTAAGGACTGCGAGAGGACCGTGGTGGCCGCTCGCCTGCCTCTTCAATTTCATTCTAGCATCCTTATGGAAGGTGTTCTAGGACAATTTTCCTGAGTTTTGAATTCGTCCTGATGCAGCCCCTCCTGGGAAACTCCTACTCGTCCTCTGCGTCTCCGAGTGCAGAGACCTCGTTGGCAACTGCAGAAATGAAGGGCTGCGTTGAGTAGTCGAGAAGCAAGAACATAGCCAGCGCCTTGTGTTTGGGAGTCAGCAGCTGCTGGACTTTTGCGATTGCTTTCACTGTGCACTGAATGCCAGGACGGCATGTGCACGTTAAAACAACGAGCTGGGCAAGGATAATCGAAAGATCACGGCCGACAGAAAGCAGCTTATATATTGCCCAGGAAAGAGCAGTGTTTTTGGAGTGTGCAGTAAAATCGTGTTTCTGGACAAGGGAGGCATAAGTGCGCTGCGCTCCTAAGCTATCTCCCTGCGAGACACACTGCCAAAGCTTTTCGCTATAGTGCAGTCTAGTGCAGACGGACACTGCGGCTCTCCGGAGCTGTCCGAAGCGAAGCGCCGCTCGCCGGCGTCTTTCGGCTGAAGCAGCGCTTCGGGGCGTACGGCTGCCGCTCCGCTGTTGTGTGCGCGAGGCAGCCGCTTCTCCTGCTCCGTGAGCCGGACAGAGCGGTAGCTTGTACGAGGGCGAAGAACGAAGCCGCAGGGAGACGACATTGTGTGTACAGTCTTGGGACTGCTAGATGACAGTGGCTAAAGCTCCCTGCCTTTTCAATGCACTGCTGCCATGCTTTATTGAAGGCGTTCCGAGACAACTTTCCTGGGTTTTGACTTCGTCCTGATGAAGCCCCTGTTGGGAAATTCGTTTGGGAGTCAGCAGCTGCTGGACTTTTGCGATTGCCTTCACTGTGCACTGAATGCCAGGACGGCATGTGCACGTTAAAACAACGAGCTGGGCAAGAGCAGGAAGGGGCCACGGGCATCAAGAGAGCATCTGACGTCTTGCCCTGGAAAGAGCAGTGTTTTTGGAGTGTGCAGTAAAATCGTGTTTCTGGACAAGGGAGGCATAAGTGCGCTGCGCTCCTAAGTTATCTCCCTGCGAGACAGACTGGCAAAGCTTTTCGTTATCATGCAGTCTAGTGCAGACGCACACTACGGCTCTCCGGAGCTGTCCGAAGCCAAGCGCCGGTCGCCGGCGTCTTTCGGCTGAAGCAGCGCTTCGGAGCGTACGGCTGTTGTGTGCGCGAAGCAGCCGCTTCTCCTGCTCCGCGAGCCGGACAGAGCGGTAGCTTGTACGAGGGCGAAGAACGAAGCCGCAGAGCACCGGCCTTCTGCGGGCACCCTAAGGACTGCGAGAGGACCGTGGTGGCCGCTCGCCTGCCTCTTCAATTCCATTCTAGCATCCTTAGGGAAGGTGTTCCATGACAATTTTCCTGAGTTTTGAATTCGTCCTGATGCAGCCCCTCCTGGGAAACTCCTACTCGTCCTCTGAGTCTCCGAGTGCAGAGACCTCGATGGCAACTGCAGAAATGAAGGGCTGCGTTGAGTAGTCGAGAAGCAAGAACATAGCCAGCGCCTTTTGTTTGGGAGTCAGCAGCTGCTGGACTTTTGCGATTGCCTTCACTGTGCACTGAATGCCAGGACGGCATGTGCACGTTAAAACAACGAGCTGGGCAAGAGCAGTAATCAAAAGATCACGGCCGACAGAAAGCAGCTTATATATTGCCCAGGAAAGAGCAGTGTTTTTGGAGTGTGCAGTAAAATCGTGTTTCTGGACAAGGGAGGCATAAGTGTGCTGCGCTCCTAAGCTATCTCCCTGCGAGACACACTGCCAAAGCTTTTCGCTATGATGCAGTCTAGTGCAGACGCACACTACGGCTCTCCGGAGCTGTCCGACGCCAAGCGCCGGTGGCCGGCGTCTTTCGGCTGAAGCAGCGCTTCGGAGCGTACGGCTGTTGTGTGCGCGAAGCAGCCGCTTCTCCTGCTCCGGGAGCCGGACAGAGCGGTAGCTTCTACGAGGGCCAAGAACGAAGCCGCAGAGCACCGGACTTGTGTGCACAGCCTACGGGCTGCTAGAGGAAGGTGGCTGCTGCTCCCTAACCCATCAATTCACAGCTGGCATGCTCTATGGAGCTGTTCCAGGACAACTTTCATTGCTTATTGGTTCGTCCTGATACAGCCCCTCCTGGGAAATTCATGCTCGTCCCCTGAGGCTCCGACATGCAGAAACATCGATGGCAGCTGCAGAAAAGAAGGGCTGCGTTGAGTAGTCGAGAAGCAAGAACATAGCCAGCGCCTAGCGTCTGGGAGTCAGCAACTGCTGGACTTTTGCGATTGCCTTCACTGTGCACTGAATGTCGAGATATGTGCACGCTAAAAAAACAAGGTGGGCAAGAGGAGGAAGAGAGCACGGGCATCAGAGAGCATCTGGCATCTTCCCCTGGAAAGGGCAGTGTTTTTGGAGACGCACACTACGGCTCTACGGAGCTGTCCGAAGCCAAGCGCCGGTGGCCGGCGTCTTTCGGCTGAAGCAGCGCTTCGGAGCGTACGGCTGTTGTGTGCGCGAAGCAGCCGCTTCTCCTGCTCCGCGAGCCGGACAGAGCGGTAGCTTGTACGACGGCGAAGAACGAAGCCGCAGAGCACCGGCCTTCTGCGCGCACCCTAAGGACTGCGAGAGGACCGTGGTGGCAGCTCGCCTGCCCCTTCAATTCCATTCTAGCATCCTTAGGGAAGGTGTTCCAGGACAATTTTCCTGAGTTTTGAATTCGTCCTGATGCAGCCCCTCCTGGGAAACAACTGCTCGTCGTCTGAGTCTCCGAGTGCAGAGACCTCGATGGCAACTGCAGAAATGAAGGGCTGCGTTGAGTTGTCGAGAAGCAAGAACATAGCCAGCGCCTTGTGTTTGGGAGTCAGCAGCACCTGGACTTTTGCGATTGCTTTCACAGTGCACTGAATGCCAGGACGGCATGTGCACGTTAAAACAACGAGCTGGGCAAGAGCAGGAAGGGACCACGGGCATCAGAGAGCATCTGGCATCTTGCCCTGGAAAGAGCAGTGTTTTTGGAGTGTGCAGTAAAATCGTGTTTCTGGACAAGGGAGGCATAAGTGCGCTGCGCTCCTAAGCTATCTCCCTGCTAAGACACACTGCCAAAGCTTTTCGCTATAGTGCAGTCTAGTGCAGACGCACACTACGGCTCTCCGGATCTGTCCGAAGCCAAGCGCCGGTCGCCGGCGTCTTTCGGCTGAAGCAGCGCTTCGGAGCGTACGGCTGTTGTGTGCGCGAAGCAGCCGCTTCTCCTGCTCCGGGAGCCGGACAGAGCGGTAGCTTGTACGAGGGCGAAGAACGAAGCCGCAGAGCACCGGGCTTCTGCGGGCACCCTAAGGACTGCGAGAGGACCGTGGTGGCCGCTCGCCTGCCTCTTCAATTTCATTCTAGCATCCTTATGGAAGGTGTTCTAGGACAATTTTCCTGAGTTTTGAATTCGTCCTGATGCAGCCCCTCCTGGGAAACTCCTACTCGTCCTCTGCGTCTCCGAGTGCAGAGACCTCGTTGGCAACTGCAGAAATGAAGGGCTGCGTTGAGTAGTCGAGAAGCAAGAACATAGCCAGCGCCTTGTGTTTGGGAGTCAGCAGCTGCTGGACTTTTGCGATTGCTTTCACTGTGCACTGAATGCCAGGACGGCATGTGCACGTTAAAACAACGAGCTGGGCAAGAGTAATCGAAAGATCACGGCCGACAGAAAGCAGCTTATATATTGCCCAGGAAAGAGCAGTGTTTTTGGAGTGTGCAGTAAAATCGTGTTTCTGGACAAGGGAGGCATAAGTGCGCTGCGCTCCTAAGCTATCTCCCTGCGAGACACACTGCCAAAGCTTTTCGCTATAGTGCAGTCTAGTGCAGACGGACACTGCGGCTCTCCGGAGCTGTCCGAAGCGAAGCGCCGCTCGCCGGCGTCTTTCGGCTGAAGCAGCGCTTCGGGGCGTACGGCTGCCGCTCCGCTGTTGTGTGCGCGAGGCAGCCGCTTCTCCTGCTCCGTGAGCCGGACAGAGCGGTAGCTTGTACGAGGGCGAAGAACGAAGCCGCAGGGAGACGACATTGTGTGTACAGTCTTGGGACTGCTAGATGATAGTGGCTAAAGCTCCCTGCCTTTTCAATGCACTGCTGCCATGCTTTATTGAAGGCGTTCCGAGACAACTTTCCTGGGTTTTGACTTCGTCCTGATGAAGCCCCTGTTGGGAAATTCGTTTGGGAGTCAGCAGCTGCTGGACTTTTGCGATTGCCTTCACTGTGCACTGAATGCCAGGACGGCATGTGCACGTTAAAACAACGAGCTGGGCAAGAGCAGGAAGGGAGCACGGGCATCAAGAGAGCATCTGACGTCTTGCCCTGGAAAGAGCAGTGTTTTTGGAGTGTGCAGTAAAATCGTGTTTCTGGACAAGGGAGGCATAAGTGCGCTGCGCTCCTAAGTTATCTCCCTGCGAGACAGACTGGCAAAGCTTTTCGTTATCATGCAGTCTAGTGCAGACGCACACTACGGCTCTCCGGAGCTGTCCGAAGCCAAGCGCCGGTCGCCGGCGTCTTTCGGCTGAAGCAGCGCTTCGGAGCGTACGGCTGTTGTGTGCGCGAAGCAGCCGCTTCTCCTGCTCCGCGAGCCGGACAGAGCGGTAGCTTGTACGAGGGCGAAGAACGAAGCCGCAGAGCACCGGCCTTCTGCGCGCACCCTAAGGACTGCTAGAGGACCGTGGTGGCCGCTCGCCTGCCTCTTCAATTCCATTCTAGCATCCTTAGGGAAGGTGTTCCATGACAATTTTCCTGAGTTTTGAATTCGTCCTGATGCAGCCCCTCCTGGGAAACTCCTACTCGTCCTCTGAGTCTCCGAGTGCAGAGACCTCGATGGCAACTGCAGAAATGAAGGGCTGCGTTGAGTAGTCGAGAAGCAAGAACATAGCCAGCGCCTTTTGTTTGGGAGTCAGCAGCTGCTGGACTTTTGCGATTGCCTTCACAGTGCACTGAATGCCAGGACGGCATGTGCACGTTAAAACAACGAGCTGGGCAAGAGCAGTAATCAAAAGATCACGGCCGACAGAAAGCAGCTTATATATTGCCCAGGAAAGAGCAGTGTTTTTGGAGTGTGCAGTAAAATCGTGTTTCTGGACAAGGGAGGCATAAGTGTGCTGCGCTCCTAAGCTATCTCCCTGCGAGACACACTGCCAAAGCTTTTCGCTATGATGCAGTCTAGTGCAGACGCACACTACGGCTCTCCGGAGCTGTCCGACGCCAAGCGCCGGTGGCCGGCGTCTTTCGGCTGAAGCAGCGCTTCGGAGCGTACGGCTGTTGTGTGCGCGAAGCAGCCGCTTCTCCTGCTCCGGGAGCCGGACAGAGCGGTAGCTTCTACGAGGGTGAAGAACGAAGCCGCAGAGCACCGGACTTGTGTGCACAGCCTACGGGCTGCTAGAGGAAGGTGGCTGCTGCTCCCTAACCCATCAATTCACAGCTGGCATGCTCTATGGAGCTGTTCCAGGACAACTTTCATTGCTTATTGGTTCGTCCTGATACAGCCCCTCCTGGGAAATTCATGCTCGTCCCCTGAGGCTCCGACATGCAGAAACATCGATGGCAGCTGCAGAAAAGAAGGGCTGCGTTGAGTAGTCGAGAAGCAAGAACATAGCCAGCGCCTAGCGTCTGGGAGTCAGCAACTGCTGGACTTTTGCGATTGCCTTCACTGTGCACTGAATGTCGAGATATGTGCACGCTAAAAAAACAAGGTGGGCAAGAGGAGGAAGAGAGCACGGGCATCAGAGAGCATCTGGCATCTTCCCCTGGAAAGGGCAGTGTTTTTGGAGACGCACACTACGGCTCTACGGAGCTGTCCGAAGCCAAGCGCCGGTGGCCGGCGTCTTTCGGCTGAAGCAGCGCTTCGGAGCGTACGGCTGTTGTGTGCGCGAAGCAGCCGCTTCTCCTGCTCCGCGAGCCGGACAGAGCGGTAGCTTGTACGACGGCGAAGAACGAAGCCGCAGAGCACCGGCCTTCTGCGCGCACCCTAAGGACTGCGAGAGGACCGTGGTGGCCGCTCGCCTGCCCCTTCAATTCCATTCTAGCATCCTTAGGGAAGGTGTTCTAGGACAATTTTCCTGAGTTTTGAATTCGTCCTGATGCAGCCCCTCCTGGGAAACAACTGCTCGTCGTCTGAGTCTCCGAGTGCAGAGACCTCGATGGCAACTGCAGAAATGAAGGGCTGCGTTGAGTTGTCGAGAAGCAAGAACATAGCCAGCGCCTTGTGTTTGGGAGTCAGCAGCACCTGGACTTTTGCGATTGCTTTCACAGTGCACTGAATGCCAGGACGGCATGTGCACGTTAAAACAACGAGCTGGGCAAGAGCAGGAAGGGACCACGGGCATCAGAGAGCATCTGGCATCTTGCCCTGGAAAGAGCAGTGTTTTTGGAGTGTGCAGTAAAATCGTGTTTCTGGACAAGGGAGGCATAAGTGCGCTGCGCTCCTAAGCTATCTCCCTGCTAAGACACACTGCCAAAGCTTTTCGCTATAGTGCAGTCTAGTGCAGACGCACACTACGGCTCTCCGGAGCTGTCCGACGCCAAGCGCCGGTCGCCGGCGTCTTTCGGCTGAAGCAGCGCTTCGGAGCGTACGGCTGTTGTGTGCGCGAAGCAGCCGCTTCTCCTGCTCCGTGAGCCGGACAGAGCGGTAGCTTGTACGAGGGCGAAGAACGAAGCCGCAGAGCACCGGGCTTCTGCGGGCACCCTAAGGACTGCGAGAGGACCGTGGTCGCCGCTCGCCTGCCTCTTCAATTTCATTCTAGCATCCTTATGGAAGGTGTTCTAGGACAATTTTCCTGAGTTTTGAATTCGTCCTGATGCAGCCCCTCCTGGGAAACTCCTACTCGTCCTCTGCGTCTCCGAGTGCAGAGACCTCGTTGGCAACTGCAGAAATGAAGGGCTGCGTTGAGTAGTCGAGAAGCAAGAACATAGCCAGCGCCTTGTGTTTGGGAGTCAGCAGCTGCTGGACTTTTGCGATTGCTTTCACTGTGCACTGAATGCCAGGACGGCATGTGCACGTTAAAACAACGAGCTGGGCAAGGATAATCGAAAGATCACGGCCGACAGAAAGCAGCTTATATATTGCCCAGGAAAGAGCAGTGTTTTTGGAGTGTGCAGTAAAATCGTGTTTCTGGACAAGGGAGGCATAAGTGCGCTGCGCTCCTAAGCTATCTCCCTGCGAGACACACTGCCAAAGCTTTTCGCTATAGTGCAGTCTAGTGCAGACGGACACTGCGGCTCTCCGGAGCTGTCCGAAGCGAAGCGCCGCTCGCCGGCGTCTTTCGGCTGAAGCAGCGCTTCGGGGTGTACGGCTGCCGCTCCGCTGTTGTGTGCGCGAGGCAGCCGCTTCTCCTGCTCCGTGAGCCGGACAGAGCGGTAGCTTGTACGAGGGCGAAGAACGAAGCCACAGGGAGACGACATTGTGTGTACAGTCTTGGGACTGCTAGATGACAGTGGCTAAAGCTCCCTGCCTTTTCAATGCACTGCTGCCATGCTTTATTGAAGGCGTTCCGAGACAACTTTCCTGGGTTTTGACTTCGTCCTGATGAAGCCCCTGTTGGGAAATTCGTTTGGGAGTCAGCAGCTGCTGGACTTTTGCGATTGCCTTCACAGTGCACTGAATGCCAGGACGGCATGTGCACGTTAAAACAACGAGCTGGGCAAGAGCAGGAAGGGGCCACGGGCATCAAGAGAGCATCTGACGTCTTGCCCTGGAAAGAGCAGTGTTTTTGGAGTGTGCAGTAAAATCGTGTTTCTGGACAAGGGAGGCATAAGTGCGCTGCGCTCCTAAGTTATCTCCCTGCGAGACAGACTGGCAAAGCTTTTCGTTATCATGCAGTCTAGTGCAGACGCACACTACGGCTCTCCGGAGCTGTCCGAAGCCAAGCGCCGGTCGCCGGCGTCTTTCGGCTGAAGCAGCGCTTCGGAGCGTACGGCTGTTGTGTGCGCGAAGCAGCCGCTTCTCCTGCTCCGCGAGCCGGACAGAGCGGTAGCTTGTACGAGGGCGAAGAACGAAGCCGCAGAGCACCGGCCTTCTGCGGGCACCCTAAGGACTGCGAGAGGACCGTGGTGGCCGCTCGCCTGCCTCTTCAATTCCATTCTAGCATCCTTAGGGAAGGTGTTCCATGACAATTTTCCTGAGTTTTGAATTCGTCCTGATGCAGCCCCTCCTGGGAAACTCCTACTCGTCCTCTGAGTCTCCGAGTGCAGAGACCTCGATGGCAACTGCAGAAATGAAGGGCTGCGTTGAGTAGTCGAGAAGCAAGAACATAGCCAGCGCCTTTTGTTTGGGAGTCAGCAGCTGCTGGACTTTTGCGATTGCCTTCACTGTGCACTGAATGCCAGGACGGCATGTGCACGTTAAAACAACGAGCTGGGCAAGAGCAGTAATCGAAAGATCACGGCCGACAGAAAGCAGCTTATATATTGCCCAGGAAAGAGCAGTGTTTTTGGAGTGTGCAGTAAAATCGTGTTTCTGGACAAGGGAGGCATAAGTGTGCTGCGCTCCTAAGCTATCTCCCTGCGAGACACACTGCCAAAGCTTTTCGCTATGATGCAGTCTAGTGCAGACGCACACTACGGCTCTCCGGAGCTGTCCGACGCCAAGCGCCGGTGGCCGGCGTCTTTCGGCTGAAGCAGCGCTTCGGAGCGTACGGCTGTTGTGTGCGCGAAGCAGCCGCTTCTCCTGCTCCGGGAGCCGGACAGAGCGGTAGCTTCTACGAGGGCGAAGAACGAAGCCGCAGAGCACCGGACTTGTGTGCACAGCCTACGGGCTGCTAGAGGAAGGTGGCTGCTGCTCCCTAACCCATCAATTCACAGCTGGCATGCTCTATGGAGCTGTTCCAGGACAACTTTCATTGCTTATTGGTTCGTCCTGATACAGCCCCTCCTGGGAAATTCATGCTCGTCCCCTGAGGCTCCGACATGCAGAAACATCGATGGCAGCTGCAGAAAAGAAGGGCTGCGTTGAGTAGTCGAGAAGCAAGAACATAGCCAGCGCCTAGCGTCTGGGAGTCAGCAACTGCTGGACTTTTGCGATTGCCTTCACTGTGCACTGAATGTCGAGATATGTGCACGCTAAAAAAACAAGGTGGGCAAGAGGAGGAAGAGAGCACGGGCATCAGAGAGCATCTGGCATCTTCCCCTGGAAAGGGCAGTGTTTTTGGAGACGCACACTACGGCTCTACGGAGCTGTCCGAAGCCAAGCGCCGGTGGCCGGCGTCTTTCGGCTGAAGCAGCGCTTCGGAGCGTACGGCTGTTGTGTGCGCGAAGCAGCCGCTTCTCCTGCTCCGCGAGCCGGACAGAGCGGTAGCTTGTACGACGGCGAAGAACGAAGCCGCAGAGCACCGGCCTTCTGCGCGCACCCTAAGGACTGCGAGAGGACCGTGGTGGCCGCTCGCCTGCCCCTTCAATTCCATTCTAGCATCCTTAGGGAAGGTGTTCCAGGACAATTTTCCTGAGTTTTGAATTCGTCCTGATGCAGCCCCTCCTGGGAAACAACTGCTCGTCGTCTGAGTCTCCGAGTGCAGAGACCTCGATGGCAACTGCAGAAATGAAGGGCTGCGTTGAGTTGTCGAGAAGCAAGAACATAGCCAGCGCCTTGTGTTTGGGAGTCAGCAGCACCTGGACTTTTGCGATTGCTTTCACAGTGCACTGAATGCCAGGACGGCATGTGCACGTTAAAACAACGAGCTGGGCAAGAGCAGGAAGGGACCACGGGCATCAGAGAGCATCTGGCATCTTGCCCTGGAAAGAGCAGTGTTTTTGGAGTGTGCAGTAAAATCGTGTTTCTGGACAAGGGAGGCATAAGTGCGCTGCGCTCCTAAGCTATCTCCCTGCTAAGACACACTGGCAAAGCTTTTCGCTATAGTGCAGTCTAGTGCAGACGCACACTACGGCTCTCCGGAGCTGTCCGAAGCCAAGCGCCGGTCGCCGGCGTCTTTCGGCTGAAGCAGCGCTTCGGAGCGTACGGCTGTTGTGTGCGCGAAGCAGCCGCTTCTCCTGCTCCGTGAGCCGGACAGAGCGGTAGCTTGTACGAGGGCGAAGAACGAAGCCGCAGAGCACCGGGCTTCTGCGGGCACCCTAAGGACTGCGAGAGGACCGTGGTGGCCGCTCGCCTGCCTCTTCAATTTCATTCTAGCATCCTTATGGAAGGTGTTCTAGGACAATTTTCCTGAGTTTTGAATTCGTCCTGATGCAGCCCCTCCTGGGAAACTCCTACTCGTCCTCTGCGTCTCCGAGTGCAGAGACCTCGTTGGCAACTGCAGAAATGAAGGGCTGCGTTGAGTAGTCGAGAAGCAAGAACATAGCCAGCGCCTTGTGTTTGGGAGTCAGCAGCTGCTGGACTTTTGCGATTGCTTTCACTGTGCACTGAATGCCAGGACGGCATGTGCACGTTAAAACAACGAGCTGGGCAAGAGTAATCGAAAGATCACGGCCGACAGAAAGCAGCTTATATATTGCCCAGGAAAGAGCAGTGTTTTTGGAGTGTGCAGTAAAATCGTGTTTCTGGACAAGGGAGGCATAAGTGCGCTGCGCTCCTAAGCTATCTCCCTGCGAGACACACTGCCAAAGCTTTTCGCTATAGTGCAGTCTAGTGCAGACGGACACTGCGGCTCTCCGGAGCTGTCCGAAGCGAAGCGCCGCTCGCCGGCGTCTTTCGGCTGAAGCAGCGCTTCGGGGTGTACGGCTGCCGCTCCGCTGTTGTGTGCGCGAGGCAGCCGCTTCTCCTGCTCCGTGAGCCGGACAGAGCGGTAGCTTGTACGAGGGCGAAGAACGAAGCCACAGGGAGACGACATTGTGTGTACAGTCTTGGGACTGCTAGATGACAGTGGCTAAAGCTCCCTGCCTTTTCAATGCACTGCTGCCATGCTTTATTGAAGGCGTTCCGAGACAACTTTCCTGGGTTTTGACTTCGTCCTGATGAAGCCCCTGTTGGGAAATTCGTTTGGGAGTCAGCAGCTGCTGGACTTTTGCGATTGCCTTCACAGTGCACTGAATGCCAGGACGGCATGTGCACGTTAAAACAACGAGCTGGGCAAGAGCAGGAAGGGGCCACGGGCATCAAGAGAGCATCTGACGTCTTGCCCTGGAAAGAGCAGTGTTTTTGGAGTGTGCAGTAAAATCGTGTTTCTGGACAAGGGAGGCATAAGTGCGCTGCGCTCCTAAGTTATCTCCCTGCGAGACAGACTGGCAAAGCTTTTCGTTATCATGCAGTCTAGTGCAGACGCACACTACGGCTCTCCGGAGCTGTCCGAAGCCAAGCGCCGGTCGCCGGCGTCTTTCGGCTGAAGCAGCGCTTCGGAGCGTACGGCTGTTGTGTGCGCGAAGCAGCCGCTTCTCCTGCTCCGCGAGCCGGACAGAGCGGTAGCTTGTACGAGGGCGAAGAACGAAGCCGCAGAGCACCGGCCTTCTGCGGGCACCCTAAGGACTGCGAGAGGACCGTGGTGGCCGCTCGCCTGCCTCTTCAATTCCATTCTAGCATCCTTAGGGAAGGTGTTCCATGACAATTTTCCTGAGTTTTGAATTCGTCCTGATGCAGCCCCTCCTGGGAAACTCCTACTCGTCCTCTGAGTCTCCGAGTGCAGAGACCTCGATGGCAACTGCAGAAATGAAGGGCTGCGTTGAGTAGTCGAGAAGCAAGAACATAGCCAGCGCCTTTTGTTTGGGAGTCAGCAGCTGCTGGACTTTTGCGATTGCCTTCACTGTGCACTGAATGCCAGGACGGCATGTGCACGTTAAAACAACGAGCTGGGCAAGAGCAGTAATCGAAAGATCACGGCCGACAGAAAGCAGCTTATATATTGCCCAGGAAAGAGCAGTGTTTTTGGAGTGTGCAGTAAAATCGTGTTTCTGGACAAGGGAGGCATAAGTGTGCTGCGCTCCTAAGCTATCTCCCTGCGAGACACACTGCCAAAGCTTTTCGCTATGATGCAGTCTAGTGCAGACGCACACTACGGCTCTCCGGAGCTGTCCGACGCCAAGCGCCGGTGGCCGGCGTCTTTCGGCTGAAGCAGCGCTTCGGAGCGTACGGCTGTTGTGTGCGCGAAGCAGCCGCTTCTCCTGCTCCGGGAGCCGGACAGAGCGGTAGCTTCTACGAGGGCGAAGAACGAAGCCGCAGAGCACCGGACTTGTGTGCACAGCCTACGGGCTGCTAGAGGAAGGTGGCTGCTGCTCCCTAACCCATCAATTCACAGCTGGCATGCTCTATGGAGCTGTTCCAGGACAACTTTCATTGCTTATTGGTTCGTCCTGATACAGCCCCTCCTGGGAAATTCATGCTCGTCCCCTGAGGCTCCGACATGCAGAAACATCGATGGCAGCTGCAGAAAAGAAGGGCTGCGTTGAGTAGTCGAGAAGCAAGAACATAGCCAGCGCCTAGCGTCTGGGAGTCAGCAACTGCTGGACTTTTGCGATTGCCTTCACTGTGCACTGAATGTCGAGATATGTGCACGCTAAAAAAACAAGGTGGGCAAGAGGAGGAAGAGAGCACGGGCATCAGAGAGCATCTGGCATCTTCCCCTGGAAAGGGCAGTGTTTTTGGAGACGCACACTACGGCTCTACGGAGCTGTCCGAAGCCAAGCGCCGGTGGCCGGCGTCTTTCGGCTGAAGCAGCGCTTCGGAGCGTACGGCTGTTGTGTGCGCGAAGCAGCCGCTTCTCCTGCTCCGCGAGCCGGACAGAGCGGTAGCTTGTACGACGGCGAAGAACGAAGCCGCAGAGCACCGGCCTTCTGCGCGCACCCTAAGGACTGCGAGAGGACCGTGGTGGCCGCTCGCCTGCCCCTTCAATTCCATTCTAGCATCCTTAGGGAAGGTGTTCCAGGACAATTTTCCTGAGTTTTGAATTCGTCCTGATGCAGCCCCTCCTGGGAAACAACTGCTCGTCGTCTGAGTCTCCGAGTGCAGAGACCTCGATGGCAACTGCAGAAATGAAGGGCTGCGTTGAGTTGTCGAGAAGCAAGAACATAGCCAGCGCCTTGTGTTTGGGAGTCAGCAGCACCTGGACTTTTGCGATTGCTTTCACAGTGCACTGAATGCCAGGACGGCATGTGCACGTTAAAACAACGAGCTGGGCAAGAGCAGGAAGGGACCACGGGCATCAGAGAGCATCTGGCATCTTGCCCTGGAAAGAGCAGTGTTTTTGGAGTGTGCAGTAAAATCGTGTTTCTGGACAAGGGAGGCATAAGTGCGCTGCGCTCCTAAGCTATCTCCCTGCTAAGACACACTGGCAAAGCTTTTCGCTATAGTGCAGTCTAGTGCAGACGCACACTACGGCTCTCCGGAGCTGTCCGAAGCCAAGCGCCGGTCGCCGGCGTCTTTCGGCTGAAGCAGCGCTTCGGAGCGTACGGCTGTTGTGTGCGCGAAGCAGCCGCTTCTCCTGCTCCGTGAGCCGGACAGAGCGGTAGCTTGTACGAGGGCGAAGAACGAAGCCGCAGAGCACCGGGCTTCTGCGGGCACCCTAAGGACTGCGAGAGGACCGTGGTGGCCGCTCGCCTGCCTCTTCAATTTCATTCTAGCATCCTTATGGAAGGTGTTCTAGGACAATTTTCCTGAGTTTTGAATTCGTCCTGATGCAGCCCCTCCTGGGAAACTCCTACTCGTCCTCTGCGTCTCCGAGTGCAGAGACCTCGTTGGCAACTGCAGAAATGAAGGGCTGCGTTGAGTAGTCGAGAAGCAAGAACATAGCCAGCGCCTTGTGTTTGGGAGTCAGCAGCTGCTGGACTTTTGCGATTGCTTTCACTGTGCACTGAATGCCAGGACGGCATGTGCACGTTAAAACAACGAGCTGGGCAAGAGTAATCGAAAGATCACGGCCGACAGAAAGCAGCTTATATATTGCCCAGGAAAGAGCAGTGTTTTTGGAGTGTGCAGTAAAATCGTGTTTCTGGACAAGGGAGGCATAAGTGCGCTGCGCTCCTAAGCTATCTCCCTGCGAGACACACTGCCAAAGCTTTTCGCTATAGTGCAGTCTAGTGCAGACGGACACTGCGGCTCTCCGGAGCTGTCCGAAGCGAAGCGCCGCTCGCCGGCGTCTTTCGGCTGAAGCAGCGCTTCGGGGCGTACGGCTGCCGCTCCGCTGTTGTGTGCGCGAGGCAGCCGCTTCTCCTGCTCCGTGAGCCGGACAGAGCGGTAGCTTGTACGAGGGCGAAGAACGAAGCCGCAGGGAGACGACATTGTGTGTACAGTCTTGGGACTGCTAGATGATAGTGGCTAAAGCTCCCTGCCTTTTCAATGCACTGCTGCCATGCTTTATTGAAGGCGTTCCGAGACAACTTTCCTGGGTTTTGACTTCGTCCTGATGAAGCCCCTGTTGGGAAATTCGTTTGGGAGTCAGCAGCTGCTGGACTTTTGCGATTGCCTTCACTGTGCACTGAATGCCAGGACGGCATGTGCACGTTAAAACAACGAGCTGGGCAAGAGCAGGAAGGGAGCACGGGCATCAAGAGAGCGTCTGACGTCTTGCCCTGGAAAGAGCAGTGTTTTTGGAGTGTGCAGTAAAATCGTGTTTCTGGACAAGGGAGGCATAAGTGCGCTGCGCTCCTAAGTTATCTCCCTGCGAGACAGACTGGCAAAGCTTTTCGTTATCATGCAGTCTAGTGCAGACGCACACTACGGCTCTCCGGAGCTGTCCGAAGCCAAGCGCCGGTCGCCGGCGTCTTTCGGCTGAAGCAGCGCTTCGGAGCGTACGGCTGTTGTGTGCGCGAAGCAGCCGCTTCTCCTGCTCCGCGAGCCGGACAGAGCGGTAGCTTGTACGAGGGCGAAGAACGAAGCCGCAGAGCACCGGCCTTCTGCGCGCACCCTAAGGACTGCTAGAGGACCGTGGTGGCCGCTCGCCTGCCTCTTCAATTCCATTCTAGCATCCTTAGGGAAGGTGTTCCATGACAATTTTCCTGAGTTTTGAATTCGTCCTGATGCAGCCCCTCCTGGGAAACTCCTACTCGTCCTCTGAGTCTCCGAGTGCAGAGACCTCGATGGCAACTGCAGAAATGAAGGGCTGCGTTGAGTAGTCGAGAAGCAAGAACATAGCCAGCGCCTTTTGTTTGGGAGTCAGCAGCTGCTGGACTTTTGCGATTGCCTTCACAGTGCACTGAATGCCAGGACGGCATGTGCACGTTAAAACAACGAGCTGGGCAAGAGCAGTAATCAAAAGATCACGGCCGACAGAAAGCAGCTTATATATTGCCCAGGAAAGAGCAGTGTTTTTGGAGTGTGCAGTAAAATCGTGTTTCTGGACAAGGGAGGCATAAGTGCGCTGCGCTCCTAAGCTATCTCCCTGCTAAGACACACTGCCAAAGCTTTTCGTTATCATGCAGGCTAGTGCAGACGCACACTACGGCTCTCCGGAGCTGTCCGAAGCCAAGCGCCGGTCGCCGGCGTCTTTCGGCTGAAGCAGCGCTTCGGAGCGTACGGCTGTTGTGTGCGCGAAGCAGCCGCTTCTCCTGCTCCGGGAGCCGGACAGAGCGGTAGCTTCTACGAGGGCGAAGAACGAAGCCGCAGAGCACCGGACTTGTGTGCACAGCCTACGGGCTGCTAGAGGAAGGTGGCTGCTGCTCCCTAACCCATCAATTCACAGCTGGCATGCTCTATGGAGCTGTTCCAGGACAACTTTCATTGCTTATTGGTTCGTCCTGATACAGCCCCTCCTGGGAAATTCATGCTCGTCCCCTGAGGCTCCGACATGCAGAAACATCGATGGCAGCTGCAGAAAAGAAGGGCTGCGTTGAGTAGTCGAGAAGCAAGAACATAGCCAGCGCCTAGCGTCTGGGAGTCAGCAACTGCTGGACTTTTGCGATTGCCTTCACTGTGCACTGAATGTCGAGATATGTGCACGCTAAAAAAACAAGGTGGGCAAGAGGAGGAAGAGAGCACGGGCATCAGAGAGCATCTGGCATCTTCCCCTGGAAAGGGCAGTGTTTTTGGAGACGCACACTACGGCTCTACGGAGCTGTCCGAAGCCAAGCGCCGGTGGCCGGCGTCTTTCGGCTGAAGCAGCGCTTCGGAGCGTACGGCTGTTGTGTGCGCGAAGCAGCCGCTTCTCCTGCTCCGCGAGCCGGACAGAGCGGTAGCTTGTACGATGGCGAAGAACGAAGCCGCAGAGCACCGGCCTTCTGCGCGCACCCTAAGGACTGCGAGAGGACCGTGGTGGCCGCTCGCCTGCCCCTTCAATTCCATTCTAGCATCCTTAGGGAAGGTGTTCTAGGACAATTTTCCTGAGTTTTGAATTCGTCCTGATGCAGCCCCTCCTGGGAAACAACTGCTCGTCGTCTGAGTCTCCGAGTGCAGAGACCTCGATGGCAACTGCAGAAATGAAGGGCTGCGTTGAGTTGTCGAGAAGCAAGAACATAGCCAGCGCCTTGTGTTTGGGAGTCAGCAGCACCTGGACTTTTGCGATTGCTTTCACAGTGCACTGAATGCCAGGACGGCATGTGCACGTTAAAACAACGAGCTGGGCAAGAGCAGGAAGGGACCACGGGCATCAGAGAGCATCTGGCATCTTGCCCTGGAAAGAGCAGTGTTTTTGGAGTGTGCAGTAAAATCGTGTTTCTGGACAAGGGAGGCATAAGTGCGCTGCGCTCCTAAGCTATCTCCCTGCTAAGACACACTGCCAAAGCTTTTCGCTATAGTGCAGTCTAGTGCAGACGCACACTACGGCTCTCCGGAGCTGTCCGACGCCAAGCGCCGGTCGCCGGCGTCTTTCGGCTGAAGCAGCGCTTCGGAGCGTACGGCTGTTGTGTGCGCGAAGCAGCCGCTTCTCCTGCTCCGTGAGCCGGACAGAGCGGTAGCTTGTACGAGGGCGAAGAACGAAGCCGCAGAGCACCGGGCTTCTGCGGGCACCCTAAGGACTGCGAGAGGACCGTGGTGGCCGCTCGCCTGCCTCTTCAATTTCATTCTAGCATCCTTATGGAAGGTGTTCTAGGACAATTTTCCTGAGTTTTGAATTCGTCCTGATGCAGCCCCTCCTGGGAAACTCCTACTCGTCCTCTGCGTCTCCGAGTGCAGAGACCTCGTTGGCAACTGCAGAAATGAAGGGCTGCGTTGAGTAGTCGAGAAGCAAGAACATAGCCAGCGCCTTGTGTTTGGGAGTCAGCAGCTGCTGGACTTTTGCGATTGCTTTCACTGTGCACTGAATGCCAGGACGGCATGTGCACGTTAAAACAACGAGCTGGGCAAGGATAATCGAAAGATCACGGCCGACAGAAAGCAGCTTATATATTGCCCAGGAAAGAGCAGTGTTTTTGGAGTGTGCAGTAAAATCGTGTTTCTGGACAAGGGAGGCATAAGTGCGCTGCGCTCCTAAGCTATCTCCCTGCGAGACACACTGCCAAAGCTTTTCGCTATAGTGCAGTCTAGTGCAGACGGACACTGCGGCTCTCCGGAGCTGTCCGAAGCGAAGCGCCGCTCGCCGGCGTCTTTCGGCTGAAGCAGCGCTTCGGGGCGTACGGCTGCCGCTCCGCTGTTGTGTGCGCGAGGCAGCCGCTTCTCCTGCTCCGTGAGCCGGACAGAGCGGTAGCTTGTACGAGGGCGAAGAACGAAGCCGCAGGGAGACGACATTGTGTGTACAGTCTTGGGACTGCTAGATGACAGTGGCTAAAGCTCCCTGCCTTTTCAATGCACTGCTGCCATGCTTTATTGAAGGCGTTCCGAGACAACTTTCCTGGGTTTTGACTTCGTCCTGATGAAGCCCCTGTTGGGAAATTCGTTTGGGAGTCAGCAGCTGCTGGACTTTTGCGATTGCCTTCACTGTGCACTGAATGCCAGGACGGCATGTGCACGTTAAAACAACGAGCTGGGCAAGAGCAGGAAGGGGCCACGGGCATCAAGAGAGCATCTGACGTCTTGCCCTGGAAAGAGCAGTGTTTTTGGAGTGTGCAGTAAAATCGTGTTTCTGGACAAGGGAGGCATAAGTGCGCTGCGCTCCTAAGTTATCTCCCTGCGAGACAGACTGGCAAAGCTTTTCGTTATCATGCAGTCTAGTGCAGACGCACACTACGGCTCTCCGGAGCTGTCCGAAGCCAAGCGCCGGTCGCCGGCGTCTTTCGGCTGAAGCAGCGCTTCGGAGCGTACGGCTGTTGTGTGCGCGAAGCAGCCGCTTCTCCTGCTCCGCGAGCCGGACAGAGCGGTAGCTTGTACGAGGGCGAAGAACGAAGCCGCAGAGCACCGGCCTTCTGCGGGCACCCTAAGGACTGCGAGAGGACCGTGGTGGCCGCTCGCCTGCCTCTTCAATTCCATTCTAGCATCCTTAGGGAAGGTGTTCCATGACAATTTTCCTGAGTTTTGAATTCGTCCTGATGCAGCCCCTCCTGGGAAACTCCTACTCGTCCTCTGAGTCTCCGAGTGCAGAGACCTCGATGGCAACTGCAGAAATGAAGGGCTGCGTTGAGTAGTCGAGAAGCAAGAACATAGCCAGCGCCTTTTGTTTGGGAGTCAGCAGCTGCTGGACTTTTGCGATTGCCTTCACTGTGCACTGAATGCCAGGACGGCATGTGCACGTTAAAACAACGAGCTGGGCAAGAGCAGTAATCGAAAGATCACGGCCGACAGAAAGCAGCTTATATATTGCCCAGGAAAGAGCAGTGTTTTTGGAGTGTGCAGTAAAATCGTGTTTCTGGACAAGGGAGGCATAAGTGTGCTGCGCTCCTAAGCTATCTCCCTGCGAGACACACTGCCAAAGCTTTTCGCTATGATGCAGTCTAGTGCAGACGCACACTACGGCTCTCCGGAGCTGTCCGACGCCAAGCGCCGGTGGCCGGCGTCTTTCGGCTGAAGCAGCGCTTCGGAGCGTACGGCTGTTGTGTGCGCGAAGCAGCCGCTTCTCCTGCTCCGGGAGCCGGACAGAGCGGTAGCTTCTACGAGGGCGAAGAACGAAGCCGCAGAGCACCGGACTTGTGTGCACAGCCTACGGGCTGCTAGAGGAAGGTGGCTGCTGCTCCCTAACCCATCAATTCACAGCTGGCATGCTCTATGGAGCTGTTCCAGGACAACTTTCATTGCTTATTGGTTCGTCCTGATACAGCCCCTCCTGGGAAATTCATGCTCGTCCCCTGAGGCTCCGACATGCAGAAACATCGATGGCAGCTGCAGAAAAGAAGGGCTGCGTTGAGTAGTCGAGAAGCAAGAACATAGCCAGCGCCTAGCGTCTGGGAGTCAGCAACTGCTGGACTTTTGCGATTGCCTTCACTGTGCACTGAATGTCGAGATATGTGCACGCTAAAAAAACAAGGTGGGCAAGAGGAGGAAGAGAGCACGGGCATCAGAGAGCATCTGGCATCTTCCCCTGGAAAGGGCAGTGTTTTTGGAGACGCACACTACGGCTCTACGGAGCTGTCCGAAGCCAAGCGCCGGTGGCCGGCGTCTTTCGGCTGAAGCAGCGCTTCGGAGCGTACGGCTGTTGTGTGCGCGAAGCAGCCGCTTCTCCTGCTCCGCGAGCCGGACAGAGCGGTAGCTTGTACGACGGCGAAGAACGAAGCCGCAGAGCACCGGCCTTCTGCGCGCACCCTAAGAACTGCGAGAGGACCGTGGTGGCCGCTCGCCTGCCCCTTCAATTCCATTCTAGCATCCTTAGGGAAGGTGTTCCAGGACAATTTTCCTGAGTTTTTAATTCGTCCTGATGCAGCCCCTCCTGGGAAACAACTGCTCGTCGTCTGAGTCTCCGAGTGCAGAGACCTCGATGGCAACTGCAGAAATGAAGGGCTGCGTTGAGTTGTCGAGAAGCAAGAACATAGCCAGCGCCTTGTGTTTGGGAGTCAGCAGCACCTGGACTTTTGCGATTGCTTTCACAGTGCACTGAATGCCAGGACGGCATGTGCACGTTAAAACAACGAGCTGGGCAAGAGCAGGAAGGGACCACGGGCATCAAGAGAGCATCTGGCATCTTGCCCTGGAAAGAGCAGTGTTTTTGGAGTGTGCAGTAAAATCGTGTTTCTGGACAAGGGAGGCATAAGTGCGCTGCGCTCCTAAGCTATCTCCCTGCTAAGACACACTGGCAAAGCTTTTCGCTATAGTGCAGTCTAGTGCAGACGCACACTACGGCTCTCCGGATCTGTCCGAAGCCAAGCGCCGCTCGCCGGCGTCTTTCGGCTGAAGCAGCGCTTCGGAGCGTACGGCTGTTGTGTGCGCGAAGCAGCCGCTTCTCCTGCTCCGTGAGCCGGACAGAGCGGTAGCTTGTACGAGGGCGAAGAACGAAGCCGCAGAGCACCGGGCTTCTGCGGGCACCCTAAGGACTGCGAGAGGACCGTGGTGGCCGCTCGCCTGCCTCTTCAATTTCATTCTAGCATCCTTATGGAAGGTGTTCTAGGACAATTTTCCTGAGTTTTGAATTCGTCCTGATGCAGCCCCTCCTGGGAAACTCCTACTCGTCCTCTGCGTCTCCGAGTGCAGAGACCTCGTTGGCAACTGCAGAAATGAAGGGCTGCGTTGAGTAGTCGAGAAGCAAGAACATAGCCAGCGCCTTGTGTTTGGGAGTCAGCAGCTGCTGGACTTTTGCGATTGCTTTCACTGTGCACTGAATGCCAGGACGGCATGTGCACGTTAAAACAACGAGCTGGGCAAGAGTAATCGAAAGATCACGGCCGACAGAAAGCAGCTTATATATTGCCCAGGAAAGAGCAGTGTTTTTGGAGTGTGCAGTAAAATCGTGTTTCTGGACAAGGGAGGCATAAGTGCGCTGCGCTCCTAAGCTATCTCCCTGCGAGACACACTGCCAAAGCTTTTCGCTATAGTGCAGTCTAGTGCAGACGGACACTGCGGCTCTCCGGAGCTGTCCGAAGCGAAGCGCCGCTCGCCGGCGTCTTTCGGCTGAAGCAGCGCTTCGGGGCGTACGGCTGCCGCTCCGCTGTTGTGTGCGCGAGGCAGCCGCTTCTCCTGCTCCGTGAGCCGGACAGAGCGGTAGCTTGTACGAGGGCGAAGAACGAAGCCGCAGGGAGACGACATTGTGTGTACAGTCTTGGGACTGCTAGATGATAGTGGCTAAAGCTCCCTGCCTTTTCAATGCACTGCTGCCATGCTTTATTGAAGGCGTTCCGAGACAACTTTCCTGGGTTTTGACTTCGTCCTGATGAAGCCCCTGTTGGGAAATTCGTTTGGGAGTCAGCAGCTGCTGGACTTTTGCGATTGCCTTCACTGTGCACTGAATGCCAGGACGGCATGTGCACGTTAAAACAACGAGCTGGGCAAGAGCAGGAAGGGAGCACGGGCATCAAGAGAGCATCTGACGTCTTGCCCTGGAAAGAGCAGTGTTTTTGGAGTGTGCAGTAAAATCGTGTTTCTGGACAAGGGAGGCATAAGTGCGCTGCGCTCCTAAGTTATCACCCTGCGAGACAGACTGGCAAAGCTTTTCGTTATCATGCAGTCTAGTGCAGACGCACACTACGGCTCTCCGGAGCTGTCCGAAGCCAAGCGCCGGTCGCCGGCGTCTTTCGGCTGAAGCAGCGCTTCGGAGCGTACGGCTGTTGTGTGCGCGAAGCAGCCGCTTCTCCTGCTCCGCGAGCCGGACAGAGCGGTAGCTTGTACGAGGGCGAAGAACGAAGCCGCAGAGCACCGGCCTTCTGCGGGCACCCTAAGGACTGCGAGAGGACCGTGGTGGCCGCTCGCCTGCCCCTTCAATTCCATTCTAGCATCCTTAGGGAGGGTGTTCTAGGACAATTTTCCTGAGTTTTGAATTCGTCCTGATGCAGCCCCTCCTGGGAAACTCCTACTCGTCCTCTGCGTCTCCGAGTGCAGAGACCTCGATGGCAACTGCAGAAATGAAGGGCTGCGTTGAGTAGTCGAGAAGCAAGAACATAGCCAGCGCCTTGTGTTTAGGAGTCAGCAACTGCTGGACTTTTGCGATTGCCTTCACTGTGCACTGAATGTCGAGAGATGTGCACGCTAAAAAAACAAGGTGGGCAAGAGGAGGAAGAGAGCACCGGCATCAGAGAGCATCTGGCATCTTCCCCTGGAAAGGGCAGTGTTTTTGGAGAGTGCAGCAAATGCGTGTTTCTGGACAAGGGAGGCATAAGTGCGCTGCGCTCCTAAGCTATCTCCCTGCTAAGACACACTGCCAAAGCTTTTCGCTATGATGCAGTCCAGTGCAGACGCACACTACGGCTCTACGGAGCTGTCCGAAGCCAAGCGCCGGTCGCCGGCGTCTTTCGGCTGAAGCAGCGCTTCGGAGCGTACGGCTGTTGTGTGCGCGAAGCAGCCGCTTCTCCTGCTCCGGGAGCCGGACAGAGCGGTAGCTTCTACGAGGGCGAAGAACGAAGCCGCAGAGCACCGGCCTTCTGCGCGCACCCTAAGGACTGCGAGAGGACCGTGGTGGCCGCTCGCCTGCCCCTTCAATTCCATTCTAGCATCCTTAGGGAAGGTGTTCCAGGACAATTTTCCTGAGTTTTGAATTCGTCCTGATGCAGCCCCTCCTGGGAAACAACTGCTCGTCGTCTGAGTCTCCGAGTGCAGAGACCTCGATGGCAACTGCAGAAATGAAGGGCTGCGTTGAGTAGTCGAGAAGCAAGAACATAGCCAGCGCCTTGTGTTTGGGAGTCAGCAGCACCTGGACTTTTGCGATTGCTTTCACAGTGCACTGAATGCCAGGACGGCATGTGCACGTTAAAACAACGAGCTGGGCAAGAGCAGGAAGGGACCACGGGCATCAGAGAGCATCTGGCATCTTGCCCTGGAAAGAGCAGTGTTTTTGGAGTGTGCAGTAAAATCGTGTTTCTGGACAAGGGAGGCATAAGTGCGCTGCGCTCCTAAGCTATCTCCCTGCTAAGACACACTGCCAAAGCTTTTCGTTATCATGCAGGCTAGTGCAGACGCACACTACGGCTCTCCGGAGCTGTCCGAAGCCAAGCGCCGGTCGCCGGCGTCTTTCGGCTGAAGCAGCGCTTCGGAGCGTACGGCTGTTGTGTGCGCGAAGCAGCCGCTTCTCCTGCTCCGTGAGCCGGACAGAGCGGTAGCTTGTAGGAGGGCGAAGAACGAAGCCGCAGAGCACCGGGCTTCTGCGGGCACCCTAAGGACTGCGAGAGGACCGTGGTGGCCGCTCGCCTGCCCCTTCAATTCCATTCTAGCATCCTTATGGAAGGTGTTCTAGGACAATTTTCCTGAGTTTTGAATTCGTCCTGATGCAGCCCCTCCTGGGAAACTCCTACTAGTCCTCTGCGTCTCCGAGTGCAGAGACCTCGATGGCAACTGCAGAAATGAAGGGCTGCATTGAGGAGTCGAGAAGCAAGAACATAGCCAGCGCCTTGTGTTTGGGAGTCAGCAGCTGCTGGACTTTTGCGATTGCTTTCACTGTGCACTGAATGCCAGGACGGCATGTGCACGTTAAAACAACGAGCTGGGCAAGAGCAGGAAGGGACCACGGGCATCAGAGAGCATCTGGCATCTTGCCCTGGAAAGAGCAGTGTTTTTGGAGTGTGCAGTAAAATCGTGTTTCTGGACAAGGGAGGCATAAGTGCGCTGCGCTCCTAAGCTATCTCCCTGCTAAGACACACTGCCAAAGCTTTTCGTTATCATGCAGGCTAGTGCAGACGCACACTACGGCTCTCCGGATCTGTCCGAAGCCAAGCGCCGGTCGCCGGCGTCTTTCGGCTGAAGCAGCGCTTCGGAGCGTACGGCTGTTGTGTGCGCGAAGCAGCCGCTTCTCCTGCTCCGGGAGCCGGACAGAGCGGTAGCTTGTACGACGGCGAAGAACGAAGCCGCAGAGCACCGGGCTTCTGCGGGCACCCTAAGGACTGCGAGAGGACCGTGGTGGCCGCTCGCCTGCCCCTTCAATTCCATTCTAGCATCCTTATGGAAGGTGTTCTAGGACAATTTTCCTGAGTTTTGAATTCGTCCTGATGCAGCCCCTCCTGGGAAACTCCTACTCGTCCTCTGCGTCTCCGAGTGCAGAGACCTCGATGGCAACTGCAGAAATGAAGGGCTGCGTTGAGTAGTCGAGAAGCAAGAACATAGCCAGCGCCTTGTGTTTAGGAGTCAGCAACTGCTGGACTTTTGCGATTGCCTTCACTGTGCACTGAATGTCGAGAGATGTGCACGCTAAAAAAACAAGGTGGGCAAGAGGAGGAAGAGAGCACCGGCATCAGAGAGCATCTGGCATCTTCCCCTGGAAAGGGCAGTGTTTTTGGAGAGTGCAGCAAATCCGTGTTTCTGGACAAGGGAGGCATAAGTGCGCTGCGCTCCTAAGCTATCTCCCTGCTAAGACACACTGCCAAAGCTTTTCGCTATGATGCAGTCCAGTGCAGACGCACACTACGGCTCTACGGAGCTGTCCGAAGCCAAGCGCCGGTCGCCGGCGTCTTTCGGCTGAAGCAGCGCTTCGGAGCGTACGGCTGTTGTGTGCGCGAAGCAGCCGCTTCTCCTGCTCCGGGAGCCGGACAGAGCGGTAGCTTGTAGGAGGGCGAAGAACGAAGCCGCAGAGCACCGGCCTTCTGCGCGCACCCTAAGGACTGCGAGAGGACCGTGGTGGCCGCTCGCCTGCCCCTTCAATTCCCTTCTAGCATCCTTAGGGAAGGTGTTCCAGGACAATTTTCCTGAGTTTTGAATTCGTCCTGATGCAGCCCCTCCTGGGAAACAACTGCTCGTCGTCTGAGTCTCCGAGTGCAGAGACCTCGATGGCAACTGCAGAAATGAAGGGCTGCGTTGAGTTGTCGAGACGCAAGAACATAGCCAGCGCCTTGTGTTTGGGAGTCAGCAGCTGCTGGACTTTTGCGATTGCTTTCACTGTGCACTGAATGCCAGGACGGCATGTGCACGTTAAAACAACGAGCTGGGCAAGAGCAGGAAGGGACCACGGGCATCAGAGAGCATCTGGCATCTTGCCCTGGAAAGAGCAGTGTTTTTGGAGTGTGCAGTAAAATCGTGTTTCTGGACAAGGGAGGCATAAGTGCGCTGCGCTCCTAAGCTATCTCCCTGCGAGACAGACTGGCAAAGCTTTTCGTTATCATGCAGGCTAGTGCAGACGCACACTACGGCTCTCCGGAGCTGTCCGAAGCCAAGCGCCGGTCGCCGGCGTCTTTCGGCTGAAGCAGCGCTTCGGAGCGTACGGCTGTTGTGTGCGCGAAGCAGCCGCTTCTCCTGCTCCGTGAGCCGGACAGAGCGGTAGCTTGTACGACGGCGAAGAACGAAGCCGCAGAGCACCGGGCTTCTGCGGGCACCCTAAGGACTGCGAGAGGACCGTGGTGGCCGCTCGCCTGCCCCTTCAATTCCATTCCAGCATCCTTATGGAAGGTGTTCTAGGACAATTTTCCTGAGTTTTGAATTCGTCCTGATGCAGCCCCTCCTGGGAAACTCCTACTCGTCCTCTGCGTCTCCGAGTGCAGAGACCTCGTTGGCAACTGCAGAAATGAAGGGCTGCGTTGAGTAGTCGAGAAGCAAGAACATAGCCAGCGCCTTGTGTTTGGGAGTCAGCAGCACCTGGACTTTTGCGATTGCTTTCACTGTGCACTGAATGCCAGGACGGCATGTGCACGTTAAAACAACGAGCTGGGCAAGAGTAATCGAAAGATCACGGCCGTCAGAAAGCAGCTTATATATTGCCCAGGAAAGAGCAGTGTTTTTGGAGTGTGCAGTAAAATCGTGTTTCTGGACAAGGGAGGCATAAGTGCGCTGCGCTCCTAAGCTATCTCCCTGCTAAGACACACTGCCAAAGCTTTTCGTTATCATGCAGGCTAGTGCAGACACACACTACGGCTCTCCGGAGCTGTCCGAAGCCAAGCGCCGGTCGCCGGCGTCTTTCGGCTGAAGCAGCGCTTCGGAGCGTACGGCTGTTGTGTGCGCGAAGCAGCCGCTTCTCCTGCTCCGTGAGCCGGACAGAGCGGTAGCTTGTAGGAGGGCGAAGAACGAAGCCGCAGAGCACCGGGCTTCTGCGGGCACCCTAAGGACTGCGAGAGGACCGTGGTGGCCGCTCGCCTGCCCCTTCAATTCCATTCTAGCATCCTTATGGAAGGTGTTCTAGGACAATTTTCCTGAGTTTTGAATTCGTCCTGATGCAGCCCCTCCTGGGAAACTCCTACTCGTCCTCTGCGTCTCCGAGTGCAGAGACCTCGATGGCAACTGCAGAAATGAAGGGCTGCGTTGAGGAGTCGAGAAGCAAGAACATAGCCAGCGCCTTGTGTTTGGGAGTCAGCAGCACCTGGACTTTTGCGATTGCTTTCACAGTGCACTGAATGCCAGGACGGCATGTGCACGTTAAAACAACGAGCTGGGCAAGAGCAGGAAGGGACCACGGGCATCAGAGAGCATCTGGCATCTTGCCCTGGAAAGAGCAGTGTTTTTGGAGTGTGCAGTAAAATCGTGTTTCTGGACAAGGGAGGCATAAGTGCGCTGCGCTCCTAAGCTATCTCCCTGCTAAGACACACTGCCAAAGCTTTTCGTTATCATGCAGGCTAGTGCAGACGCACACTACGGCTCTACGGAGCTGTCCGAAGCCAAGCGCCGGTCGCCGGCGTCTTTCGGCTGAAGCAGCGCTTCGGAGCGTACGGCTGTTGTGTGCGCGAAGCAGCCGCTTCTCCTGCTCCGGGAGCCGGACAGAGCGGTAGCTTGTACGACGGCGAAGAACGAAGCCGCAGAGCACCGGGCTTCTGCGGGCACCCTAAGGACTGCGAGAGGACCGTGGTGGCCGCTCGCCTGCCCCTTCAATTCCATTCTAGCATCCTTATGGAAGGTGTTCTAGGACAATTTTCCTGAGTTTTGAATTCGTCCTGATGCAGCCCCTCCTGGGAAACTCCTACTCGTCCTCTGCGTCTCCGAGTGCAGAGACCTCGATGGCAACTGCAGAAATGAAGGGCTGCGTTGAGTAGTCGAGAAGCAAGAACATAGCCAGCGCCTTGTGTTTAGGAGTCAGCAACTGCTGAACTTTTGCGATTGCCTTCACTGTGCACTGAATGTCGAGAGATGTGCACGCTAAAAAAACAAGGTGGGCAAGAGGAGGAAGAGAGCACCGGCATCAGAGAGCATCTGGCATCTTCCCCTGGAAAGGGCAGTGTTTTTGGAGAGTGCAGCAAATGCGTGTTTCTGGACAAGGGAGGCATAAGTGCGCTGCGCTCCTAAGCTATCTCCCTGCTAAGACACACTGCCAAAGCTTTTCGCTATGATGCAGTCCAGTGCAGACGCACACTACGGCTCTACGGAGCTGTCCGAAGCCAAGCGCCGGTCGCCGGCGTCTTTCGGCTGAAGCAGCGCTTCGGAGCGTACGGCTGTTGTGTGCGCGAAGCAGCCGCTTCTCCTGCTCCGTGAGCCGGACAGAGCGGTAGCTTGTAGGAGGGCGAAGAACGAAGCCGCAGAGCACCGGCCTTCTGCGCGCACCCTAAGGACTGCGAGAGGACCGTGGTGGCCGCTCGCCTGCCCCTTCAATTCCCTTCTAGCATCCTTAGGGAAGGTGTTCCAGGACAATTTTCCTGAGTTTTGAATTCGTCCTGATGCAGCCCCTCCTGGGAAACAACTGCTCGTCGTCTGAGTCTCCGAGTGCAGAGACCTCGATGGCAACTGCAGAAATGAAGGGCTGCGTTGAGTTGTCGAGACGCAAGAACATAGCCAGCGCCTTGTGTTTGGGAGTCAGCAGCTGCTGGACTTTTGCGATTGCTTTCACTGTGCACTGAATGCCAGGACGGCATGTGCACGTTAAAACAACGAGCTGGGCAAGAGCAGGAAGGGACCACGGGCATCAGAGAGCATCTGGCATCTTGCCCTGGAAAGAGCAGTGTTTTTGGAGTGTGCAGTAAAATCGTGTTTCTGGACAAGGGAGGCATAAGTGCGCTGCGCTCCTAAGCTATCTCCCTGCGAGACAGACTGGCAAAGCTTTTCGTTATCATGCAGGCTAGTGCAGACGCACACTACGGCTCTCCGGAGCTGTCCGAAGCCAAGCGCCGGTCGCCGGCGTCTTTCGGCTGAAGCAGCGCTTCGGAGCGTACGGCTGTTGTGTGCGCGAAGCAGCCGCTTCTCCTGCTCCGTGAGCCGGACAGAGCGGTAGCTTGTACGACGGCGAAGAACGAAGCCGCAGAGCACCGGGCTTCTGCGAGCACCCTAAGGACTGCGAGAGGACCGTGGTGGCCGCTCGCCTGCCTCTTCAATTCCATTCTAGCATCCTTAGGGAAGGTGTTCTAGGACAATTTTCCTGAGTTTTGAATTCATCCTGATGCAGCCCCTCCTGGGAAACTCCTACTCGTCCTCTGCGTCTCCGAGTGCAGAGACCTCGATGGCAACTGCAGAAATGAAGGGCTGCGTTGAGTAGTCGAGAAGCAAGAACATAGCCAGCGCCTTGTGTCTGGGAGTCAGCAGCACCTGGACTTTTGCGATTGCTTTCACAGTGCACTGAATGCCAGGACGGCATGTGCACGTTAAAACAACGAGCTGGGCAAGAGCAGTAATCGAAAGATCACGGCCGACAGAAAGCAGCTTATATATTGCCCAGGAAAGAGCAGTGTTTTTGGAGTGTGCAGTAAAATCGTGTTTCTGGACAAGGGAGGCATAAGTGCGCTGCGCTCCTAAGCTATCTCCCTGCGAGACACACTGCCAAAGCTTTTCGCTATAGTGCAGTCTAGTGCAGACGGACACTGCGGCTCTCCGGAGCTGTCCGAAGCGAAGCGCCGCTCGCCGGCGTCTTTCGGCTGAAGCAGCGCTTCGGGGCGTACGGCTGCCGCTCCGCTGTTGTGTGCGCGAGGCAGCCGCTTCTCCTGCTCCGTGAGCCGGACAGAGCGGTAGCTTGTACGAGGGCGAAGAACGAAGCCGCAGGGAGACGACATTGTGTGTACAGTCTTGGGACTGCTAGATGACAGTGGCTAAAGCTCCCTGCCTTTTCAATGCACTGCTGCCATGCTTTATTGAAGGCGTTCCGAGACAACTTTCCTGGGTTTTGACTTCGTCCTGATGAAGCCCCTGTTGGGAAATTCGTTTGGGAGTCAGCAGCTGCTGGACTTTTGCGATTGCCTTCACTGTGCACTGAATGCCAGGACGGCATGTGCACGTTAAAACAACGAGCTGGGCAAGAGCAGGAAGGGGCCACGGGCATCAAGAGAGCATCTGACGTCTTGCCCTGGAAAGAGCAGTGTTTTTGGAGTGTGCAGTAAAATCGTGTTTCTGGACAAGGGAGGCATAAGTGCGCTGCGCTCCTAAGTTATCTCCCTGCGAGACAGACTGGCAAAGCTTTTCGTTATCATGCAGTCTAGTGCAGACGCACACTACGGCTCTCCGGAGCTGTCCGAAGCCAAGCGCCGGTCGCCGGCGTCTTTCGGCTGAAGCAGCGCTTCGGAGCGTACGGCTGTTGTGTGCGCGAAGCAGCCGCTTCTCCTGCTCCGCGAGCCGGACAGAGCGGTAGCTTGTACGAGGGCGAAGAACGAAGCCGCAGAGCACCGGCCTTCTGCGGGCACCCTAAGGACTGCGAGAGGACCGTGGTGGCCGCTCGCCTGCCTCTTCAATTCCATTCTAGCATCCTTAGGGAAGGTGTTCCATGACAATTTTCCTGAGTTTTGAATTCGTCCTGATGCAGCCCCTCCTGGGAAACTCCTACTCGTCCTCTGAGTCTCCGAGTGCAGAGACCTCGATGGCAACTGCAGAAATGAAGGGCTGCGTTGAGTAGTCGAGAAGCAAGAACATAGCCAGCGCCTTTTGTTTGGGAGTCAGCAGCTGCTGGACTTTTGCGATTGCCTTCACTGTGCACTGAATGCCAGGACGGCATGTGCACGTTAAAACAACGAGCTGGGCAAGAGCAGTAATCGAAAGATCACGGCCGACAGAAAGCAGCTTATATATTGCCCAGGAAAGAGCAGTGTTTTTGGAGTGTGCAGTAAAATCGTGTTTCTGGACAAGGGAGGCATAAGTGTGCTGCGCTCCTAAGCTATCTCCCTGCGAGACACACTGCCAAAGCTTTTCGCTATGATGCAGTCTAGTGCAGACGCACACTACGGCTCTCCGGAGCTGTCCGACGCCAAGCGCCGGTGGCCGGCGTCTTTCGGCTGAAGCAGCGCTTCGGAGCGTACGGCTGTTGTGTGCGCGAAGCAGCCGCTTCTCCTGCTCCGGGAGCCGGACAGAGCGGTAGCTTCTACGAGGGCGAAGAACGAAGCCGCAGAGCACCGGACTTGTGTGCACAGCCTACGGGCTGCTAGAGGAAGGTGGCTGCTGCTCCCTAACCCATCAATTCACAGCTGGCATGCTCTATGGAGCTGTTCCAGGACAACTTTCATTGCTTATTGGTTCGTCCTGATACAGCCCCTCCTGGGAAATTCATGCTCGTCCCCTGAGGCTCCGACATGCAGAAACATCGATGGCAGCTGCAGAAAAGAAGGGCTGCGTTGAGTAGTCGAGAAGCAAGAACATAGCCAGCGCCTAGCGTCTGGGAGTCAGCAACTGCTGGACTTTTGCGATTGCCTTCACTGTGCACTGAATGTCGAGATATGTGCACGCTAAAAAAACAAGGTGGGCAAGAGGAGGAAGAGAGCACGGGCATCAGAGAGCATCTGGCATCTTCCCCTGGAAAGGGCAGTGTTTTTGGAGACGCACACTACGGCTCTACGGAGCTGTCCGAAGCCAAGCGCCGGTGGCCGGCGTCTTTCGGCTGAAGCAGCGCTTCGGAGCGTACGGCTGTTGTGTGCGCGAAGCAGCCGCTTCTCCTGCTCCGCGAGCCGGACAGAGCGGTAGCTTGTACGACGGCGAAGAACGAAGCCGCAGAGCACCGGCCTTCTGCGCGCACCCTAAGAACTGCGAGAGGACCGTGGTGGCCGCTCGCCTGCCCCTTCAATTCCATTCTAGCATCCTTAGGGAAGGTGTTCCAGGACAATTTTCCTGAGTTTTTAATTCGTCCTGATGCAGCCCCTCCTGGGAAACAACTGCTCGTCGTCTGAGTCTCCGAGTGCAGAGACCTCGATGGCAACTGCAGAAATGAAGGGCTGCGTTGAGTTGTCGAGAAGCAAGAACATAGCCAGCGCCTTGTGTTTGGGAGTCAGCAGCACCTGGACTTTTGCGATTGCTTTCACAGTGCACTGAATGCCAGGACGGCATGTGCACGTTAAAACAACGAGCTGGGCAAGAGCAGGAAGGGACCACGGGCATCAAGAGAGCATCTGGCATCTTGCCCTGGAAAGAGCAGTGTTTTTGGAGTGTGCAGTAAAATCGTGTTTCTGGACAAGGGAGGCATAAGTGCGCTGCGCTCCTAAGCTATCTCCCTGCTAAGACACACTGGCAAAGCTTTTCGCTATAGTGCAGTCTAGTGCAGACGCACACTACGGCTCTCCGGATCTGTCCGAAGCCAAGCGCCGCTCGCCGGCGTCTTTCGGCTGAAGCAGCGCTTCGGAGCGTACGGCTGTTGTGTGCGCGAAGCAGCCGCTTCTCCTGCTCCGTGAGCCGGACAGAGCGGTAGCTTGTACGAGGGCGAAGAACGAAGCCGCAGAGCACCGGGCTTCTGCGGGCACCCTAAGGACTGCGAGAGGACCGTGGTGGCCGCTCGCCTGCCTCTTCAATTTCATTCTAGCATCCTTATGGAAGGTGTTCTAGGACAATTTTCCTGAGTTTTGAATTCGTCCTGATGCAGCCCCTCCTGGGAAACTCCTACTCGTCCTCTGCGTCTCCGAGTGCAGAGACCTCGTTGGCAACTGCAGAAATGAAGGGCTGCGTTGAGTAGTCGAGAAGCAAGAACATAGCCAGCGCCTTGTGTTTGGGAGTCAGCAGCTGCTGGACTTTTGCGATTGCTTTCACTGTGCACTGAATGCCAGGACGGCATGTGCACGTTAAAACAACGAGCTGGGCAAGAGTAATCGAAAGATCACGGCCGACAGAAAGCAGCTTATATATTGCCCAGGAAAGAGCAGTGTTTTTGGAGTGTGCAGTAAAATCGTGTTTCTGGACAAGGGAGGCATAAGTGCGCTGCGCTCCTAAGCTATCTCCCTGCGAGACACACTGCCAAAGCTTTTCGCTATAGTGCAGTCTAGTGCAGACGGACACTGCGGCTCTCCGGAGCTGTCCGAAGCGAAGCGCCGCTCGCCGGCGTCTTTCGGCTGAAGCAGCGCTTCGGGGCGTACGGCTGCCGCTCCGCTGTTGTGTGCGCGAGGCAGCCGCTTCTCCTGCTCCGTGAGCCGGACAGAGCGGTAGCTTGTACGAGGGCGAAGAACGAAGCCGCAGGGAGACGACATTGTGTGTACAGTCTTGGGACTGCTAGATGATAGTGGCTAAAGCTCCCTGCCTTTTCAATGCACTGCTGCCATGCTTTATTGAAGGCGTTCCGAGACAACTTTCCTGGGTTTTGACTTCGTCCTGATGAAGCCCCTGTTGGGAAATTCGTTTGGGAGTCAGCAGCTGCTGGACTTTTGCGATTGCCTTCACTGTGCACTGAATGCCAGGACGGCATGTGCACGTTAAAACAACGAGCTGGGCAAGAGCAGGAAGGGAGCACGGGCATCAAGAGAGCATCTGACGTCTTGCCCTGGAAAGAGCAGTGTTTTTGGAGTGTGCAGTAAAATCGTGTTTCTGGACAAGGGAGGCATAAGTGCGCTGCGCTCCTAAGTTATCACCCTGCGAGACAGACTGGCAAAGCTTTTCGTTATCATGCAGTCTAGTGCAGACGCACACTACGGCTCTCCGGAGCTGTCCGAAGCCAAGCGCCGGTCGCCGGCGTCTTTCGGCTGAAGCAGCGCTTCGGAGCGTACGGCTGTTGTGTGCGCGAAGCAGCCGCTTCTCCTGCTCCGCGAGCCGGACAGAGCGGTAGCTTGTACGAGGGCGAAGAACGAAGCCGCAGAGCACCGGCCTTCTGCGGGCACCCTAAGGACTGCGAGAGGACCGTGGTGGCCGCTCGCCTGCCCCTTCAATTCCATTCTAGCATCCTTAGGGAGGGTGTTCTAGGACAATTTTCCTGAGTTTTGAATTCGTCCTGATGCAGCCCCTCCTGGGAAACTCCTACTCGTCCTCTGCGTCTCCGAGTGCAGAGACCTCGATGGCAACTGCAGAAATGAAGGGCTGCGTTGAGTAGTCGAGAAGCAAGAACATAGCCAGCGCCTTGTGTTTAGGAGTCAGCAACTGCTGGACTTTTGCGATTGCCTTCACTGTGCACTGAATGTCGAGAGATGTGCACGCTAAAAAAACAAGGTGGGCAAGAGGAGGAAGAGAGCACCGGCATCAGAGAGCATCTGGCATCTTCCCCTGGAAAGGGCAGTGTTTTTGGAGAGTGCAGCAAATCCGTGTTTCTGGACAAGGGAGGCATAAGTGCGCTGCGCTCCTAAGCTATCTCCCTGCTAAGACACACTGCCAAAGCTTTTCGCTATGATGCAGTCCAGTGCAGACGCACACTACGGCTCTACGGAGCTGTCCGAAGCCAAGCGCCGGTCGCCGGCGTCTTTCGGCTGAAGCAGCGCTTCGGAGCGTACGGCTGTTGTGTGCGCGAAGCAGCCGCTTCTCCTGCTCCGGGAGCCGGACAGAGCGGTAGCTTCTACGAGGGCGAAGAACGAAGCCGCAGAGCACCGGCCTTCTGCGCGCACCCTAAGGACTGCGAGAGGACCGTGGTGGCCGCTCGCCTGCCCCTTCAATTCCATTCTAGCATCCTTAGGGAAGGTGTTCCAGGACAATTTTCCTGAGTTTTGAATTCGTCCTGATGCAGCCCCTCCTGGGAAACAACTGCTCGTCGTCTGAGTCTCCGAGTGCAGAGACCTCGATGGCAACTGCAGAAATGAAGGGCTGCGTTGAGTAGTCGAGAAGCAAGAACATAGCCAGCGCCTTGTGTTTGGGAGTCAGCAGCACCTGGACTTTTGCGATTGCTTTCACAGTGCACTGAATGCCAGGACGGCATGTGCACGTTAAAACAACGAGCTGGGCAAGAGCAGGAAGGGACCACGGGCATCAGAGAGCATCTGGCATCTTGCCCTGGAAAGAGCAGTGTTTTTGGAGTGTGCAGTAAAATCGTGTTTCTGGACAAGGGAGGCATAAGTGCGCTGCGCTCCTAAGCTATCTCCCTGCTAAGACACACTGCCAAAGCTTTTCGTTATCATGCAGGCTAGTGCAGACGCACACTACGGCTCTCCGGAGCTGTCCGAAGCCAAGCGCCGGTCGCCGGCGTCTTTCGGCTGAAGCAGCGCTTCGGAGCGTACGGCTGTTGTGTGCGCGAAGCAGCCGCTTCTCCTGCTCCGTGAGCCGGACAGAGCGGTAGCTTGTAGGAGGGCGAAGAACGAAGCCGCAGAGCACCGGGCTTCTGCGGGCACCCTAAGGACTGCGAGAGGACCGTGGTGGCCGCTCGCCTGCCCCTTCAATTCCATTCTAGCATCCTTATGGAAGGTGTTCTAGGACAATTTTCCTGAGTTTTGAATTCGTCCTGATGCAGCCCCTCCTGGGAAACTCCTACTAGTCCTCTGCGTCTCCGAGTGCAGAGACCTCGATGGCAACTGCAGAAATGAAGGGCTGCATTGAGGAGTCGAGAAGCAAGAACATAGCCAGCGCCTTGTGTTTGGGAGTCAGCAGCTGCTGGACTTTTGCGATTGCTTTCACTGTGCACTGAATGCCAGGACGGCATGTGCACGTTAAAACAACGAGCTGGGCAAGAGCAGGAAGGGACCACGGGCATCAGAGAGCATCTGGCATCTTGCCCTGGAAAGAGCAGTGTTTTTGGAGTGTGCAGTAAAATCGTGTTTCTGGACAAGGGAGGCATAAGTGCGCTGCGCTCCTAAGCTATCTCCCTGCTAAGACACACTGCCAAAGCTTTTCGTTATCATGCAGGCTAGTGCAGACGCACACTACGGCTCTCCGGATCTGTCCGAAGCCAAGCGCCGGTCGCCGGCGTCTTTCGGCTGAAGCAGCGCTTCGGAGCGTACGGCTGTTGTGTGCGCGAAGCAGCCGCTTCTCCTGCTCCGGGAGCCGGACAGAGCGGTAGCTTGTACGACGGCGAAGAACGAAGCCGCAGAGCACCGGGCTTCTGCGGGCACCCTAAGGACTGCGAGAGGACCGTGGTGGCCGCTCGCCTGCCCCTTCAATTCCATTCTAGCATCCTTATGGAAGGTGTTCTAGGACAATTTTCCTGAGTTTTGAATTCGTCCTGATGCAGCCCCTCCTGGGAAACTCCTACTCGTCCTCTGCGTCTCCGAGTGCAGAGACCTCGATGGCAACTGCAGAAATGAAGGGCTGCGTTGAGTAGTCGAGAAGCAAGAACATAGCCAGCGCCTTGTGTTTAGGAGTCAGCAACTGCTGGACTTTTGCGATTGCCTTCACTGTGCACTGAATGTCGAGAGATGTGCACGCTAAAAAAACAAGGTGGGCAAGAGGAGGAAGAGAGCACCGGCATCAGAGAGCATCTGGCATCTTCCCCTGGAAAGGGCAGTGTTTTTGGAGAGTGCAGCAAATCCGTGTTTCTGGACAAGGGAGGCATAAGTGCGCTGCGCTCCTAAGCTATCTCCCTGCTAAGACACACTGCCAAAGCTTTTCGCTATGATGCAGTCCAGTGCAGACGCACACTACGGCTCTACGGAGCTGTCCGAAGCCAAGCGCCGGTCGCCGGCGTCTTTCGGCTGAAGCAGCGCTTCGGAGCGTACGGCTGTTGTGTGCGCGAAGCAGCCGCTTCTCCTGCTCCGGGAGCCGGACAGAGCGGTAGCTTGTAGGAGGGCGAAGAACGAAGCCGCAGAGCACCGGCCTTCTGCGCGCACCCTAAGGACTGCGAGAGGACCGTGGTGGCCGCTCGCCTGCCCCTTCAATTCCCTTCTAGCATCCTTAGGGAAGGTGTTCCAGGACAATTTTCCTGAGTTTTGAATTCGTCCTGATGCAGCCCCTCCTGGGAAACAACTGCTCGTCGTCTGAGTCTCCGAGTGCAGAGACCTCGATGGCAACTGCAGAAATGAAGGGCTGCGTTGAGTTGTCGAGACGCAAGAACATAGCCAGCGCCTTGTGTTTGGGAGTCAGCAGCTGCTGGACTTTTGCGATTGCTTTCACTGTGCACTGAATGCCAGGACGGCATGTGCACGTTAAAACAACGAGCTGGGCAAGAGCAGGAAGGGACCACGGGCATCAGAGAGCATCTGGCATCTTGCCCTGGAAAGAGCAGTGTTTTTGGAGTGTGCAGTAAAATCGTGTTTCTGGACAAGGGAGGCATAAGTGCGCTGCGCTCCTAAGCTATCTCCCTGCGAGACAGACTGGCAAAGCTTTTCGTTATCATGCAGGCTAGTGCAGACGCACACTACGGCTCTCCGGAGCTGTCCGAAGCCAAGCGCCGGTCGCCGGCGTCTTTCGGCTGAAGCAGCGCTTCGGAGCGTACGGCTGTTGTGTGCGCGAAGCAGCCGCTTCTCCTGCTCCGTGAGCCGGACAGAGCGGTAGCTTGTACGACGGCGAAGAACGAAGCCGCAGAGCACCGGGCTTCTGCGGGCACCCTAAGGACTGCGAGAGGACCGTGGTGGCCGCTCGCCTGCCCCTTCAATTCCATTCCAGCATCCTTATGGAAGGTGTTCTAGGACAATTTTCCTGAGTTTTGAATTCGTCCTGATGCAGCCCCTCCTGGGAAACTCCTACTCGTCCTCTGCGTCTCCGAGTGCAGAGACCTCGTTGGCAACTGCAGAAATGAAGGGCTGCGTTGAGTAGTCGAGAAGCAAGAACATAGCCAGCGCCTTGTGTTTGGGAGTCAGCAGCACCTGGACTTTTGCGATTGCTTTCACTGTGCACTGAATGCCAGGACGGCATGTGCACGTTAAAACAACGAGCTGGGCAAGAGTAATCGAAAGATCACGGCCGTCAGAAAGCAGCTTATATATTGCCCAGGAAAGAGCAGTGTTTTTGGAGTGTGCAGTAAAATCGTGTTTCTGGACAAGGGAGGCATAAGTGCGCTGCGCTCCTAAGCTATCTCCCTGCTAAGACACACTGCCAAAGCTTTTCGTTATCATGCAGGCTAGTGCAGACACACACTACGGCTCTCCGGAGCTGTCCGAAGCCAAGCGCCGGTCGCCGGCGTCTTTCGGCTGAAGCAGCGCTTCGGAGCGTACGGCTGTTGTGTGCGCGAAGCAGCCGCTTCTCCTGCTCCGTGAGCCGGACAGAGCGGTAGCTTGTAGGAGGGCGAAGAACGAAGCCGCAGAGCACCGGGCTTCTGCGGGCACCCTAAGGACTGCGAGAGGACCGTGGTGGCCGCTCGCCTGCCCCTTCAATTCCATTCTAGCATCCTTATGGAAGGTGTTCTAGGACAATTTTCCTGAGTTTTGAATTCGTCCTGATGCAGCCCCTCCTGGGAAACTCCTACTCGTCCTCTGCGTCTCCGAGTGCAGAGACCTCGATGGCAACTGCAGAAATGAAGGGCTGCGTTGAGGAGTCGAGAAGCAAGAACATAGCCAGCGCCTTGTGTTTGGGAGTCAGCAGCACCTGGACTTTTGCGATTGCTTTCACAGTGCACTGAATGCCAGGACGGCATGTGCACGTTAAAACAACGAGCTGGGCAAGAGCAGGAAGGGACCACGGGCATCAGAGAGCATCTGGCATCTTGCCCTGGAAAGAGCAGTGTTTTTGGAGTGTGCAGTAAAATCGTGTTTCTGGACAAGGGAGGCATAAGTGCGCTGCGCTCCTAAGCTATCTCCCTGCTAAGACACACTGCCAAAGCTTTTCGTTATCATGCAGGCTAGTGCAGACGCACACTACGGCTCTACGGAGCTGTCCGAAGCCAAGCGCCGGTCGCCGGCGTCTTTCGGCTGAAGCAGCGCTTCGGAGCGTACGGCTGTTGTGTGCGCGAAGCAGCCGCTTCTCCTGCTCCGGGAGCCGGACAGAGCGGTAGCTTGTACGACGGCGAAGAACGAAGCCGCAGAGCACCGGGCTTCTGCGGGCACCCTAAGGACTGCGAGAGGACCGTGGTGGCCGCTCGCCTGCCCCTTCAATTCCATTCTAGCATCCTTATGGAAGGTGTTCTAGGACAATTTTCCTGAGTTTTGAATTCGTCCTGATGCAGCCCCTCCTGGGAAACTCCTACTCGTCCTCTGCGTCTCCGAGTGCAGAGACCTCGATGGCAACTGCAGAAATGAAGGGCTGCGTTGAGTAGTCGAGAAGCAAGAACATAGCCAGCGCCTTGTGTTTAGGAGTCAGCAACTGCTGAACTTTTGCGATTGCCTTCACTGTGCACTGAATGTCGAGAGATGTGCACGCTAAAAAAACAAGGTGGGCAAGAGGAGGAAGAGAGCACCGGCATCAGAGAGCATCTGGCATCTTCCCCTGGAAAGGGCAGTGTTTTTGGAGAGTGCAGCAAATGCGTGTTTCTGGACAAGGGAGGCATAAGTGCGCTGCGCTCCTAAGCTATCTCCCTGCTAAGACACACTGCCAAAGCTTTTCGCTATGATGCAGTCCAGTGCAGACGCACACTACGGCTCTACGGAGCTGTCCGAAGCCAAGCGCCGGTCGCCGGCGTCTTTCGGCTGAAGCAGCGCTTCGGAGCGTACGGCTGTTGTGTGCGCGAAGCAGCCGCTTCTCCTGCTCCGTGAGCCGGACAGAGCGGTAGCTTGTAGGAGGGCGAAGAACGAAGCCGCAGAGCACCGGCCTTCTGCGCGCACCCTAAGGACTGCGAGAGGACCGTGGTGGCCGCTCGCCTGCCCCTTCAATTCCCTTCTAGCATCCTTAGGGAAGGTGTTCCAGGACAATTTTCCTGAGTTTTGAATTCGTCCTGATGCAGCCCCTCCTGGGAAACAACTGCTCGTCGTCTGAGTCTCCGAGTGCAGAGACCTCGATGGCAACTGCAGAAATGAAGGGCTGCGTTGAGTTGTCGAGACGCAAGAACATAGCCAGCGCCTTGTGTTTGGGAGTCAGCAGCTGCTGGACTTTTGCGATTGCTTTCACTGTGCACTGAATGCCAGGACGGCATGTGCACGTTAAAACAACGAGCTGGGCAAGAGCAGGAAGGGACCACGGGCATCAGAGAGCATCTGGCATCTTGCCCTGGAAAGAGCAGTGTTTTTGGAGTGTGCAGTAAAATCGTGTTTCTGGACAAGGGAGGCATAAGTGCGCTGCGCTCCTAAGCTATCTCCCTGCGAGACAGACTGGCAAAGCTTTTCGTTATCATGCAGGCTAGTGCAGACGCACACTACGGCTCTCCGGAGCTGTCCGAAGCCAAGCGCCGGTCGCCGGCGTCTTTCGGCTGAAGCAGCGCTTCGGAGCGTACGGCTGTTGTGTGCGCGAAGCAGCCGCTTCTCCTGCTCCGTGAGCCGGACAGAGCGGTAGCTTGTACGACGGCGAAGAACGAAGCCGCAGAGCACCGGGCTTCTGCGAGCACCCTAAGGACTGCGAGAGGACCGTGGTGGCCGCTCGCCTGCCTCTTCAATTCCATTCTAGCATCCTTAGGGAAGGTGTTCTAGGACAATTTTCCTGAGTTTTGAATTCATCCTGATGCAGCCCCTCCTGGGAAACTCCTACTCGTCCTCTGCGTCTCCGAGTGCAGAGACCTCGATGGCAACTGCAGAAATGAAGGGCTGCGTTGAGTAGTCGAGAAGCAAGAACATAGCCAGCGCCTTGTGTCTGGGAGTCAGCAGCACCTGGACTTTTGCGATTGCTTTCACAGTGCACTGAATGCCAGGACGGCATGTGCACGTTAAAACAACGAGCTGGGCAAGAGCAGTAATCGAAAGATCACGGCCGACAGAAAGCAGCTTATATATTGCCCAGGAAAGAGCAGTGTTTTTGGAGTGTGCAGTAAAATCGTGTTTCTGGACAAGGGAGGCATAAGTGCGCTGCGCTCCTAAGCTATCTCCCTGCTAAGACACACTGGCAAAGCTTTTCGCTATAGTGCAGTCTAGTGCAGACGCACACTACGGCTCTCCGGAGCTGTCCGACGCCAAGCGCCGGTCGCCGGCGTCTTTCGGCTGAAGCAGCGCTTCGGAGCGTACGGCTGTTGTGTGCGCGAAGCAGCCGCTTCTCCTGCTCCGTGAGCCGGACAGAGCGGTAGCTTGTACGAGGGCGAAGAACAAAGCCGCAGAGCACCGGGCTTCTGCGGGCACCCTAAGGACTGCGAGAGGACCGTGGTGGCCGCTCGCCTGCCTCTTCAATTCCATTCTAGCATCCTTATGGAAGGTGTTCTAGGACAATTTTCCTGAGTTTTGAATTCGTCCTGATGCAGCCCCTCCTGGGAAACTCCTACTCGTCCTCTGCGTCTCCGAGTGCAGAGACCTCGTTGGCAACTGCAGAAATGAAGGGCTGCGTTGAGTAGTCGAGAAGCAAGAACATAGCCAGCGCCTTGTGTTTGGCAGTCAGCAGCTGCTGGACTTTTGCGATTGCTTTCACTGTGCACTGAATGCCAGGACGGCATGTGCACGTTAAAACAACGAGCTGGGCAAGAGCAGTAATCGAAAGATCACGGCCGTCAGAAAGCAGCTTATATATTGCCCAGGAAAGAGCAGTGTTTTTGGAGTGTGCAGTAAAATCGTGTTTCTGGACAAGGGAGGCATAAGTGCGCTGCGCTCCTAAGCTATCTCCCTGCGAGACACACTGCCAAAGCTTTTCGCTATAGTGCAGTCTAGTGCAGACGGACACTGCGGCTCTCCGGAACTGTCCGAAGCGAAGCGCCGCTCGCCGGCGTCTTTCGGCTGAAGCAGCGCTTCGGGGCGTACGGCTGCCGCTCCGCTGTTGTGTGCGCGAGGCAGCCGCTTCTCCTGCTCCGTGAGCCGGACAGAGCGGTAGCTTGTACGAGGGCGAAGAACGAAGCCGCAGGGAGACGACATTGTGTGTACAGTCTTGGGACTGCTAGATGATAGTGGCTAAAGCTCCCTGCCTTTTCAATGCACTGCTGCCATGCTTTATTGAAGGCGTTCCGAGACAACTTTCCTTGGTTTTGACTTCGTCCTGATGAAGCCCCTGTTGGGAAATTCGTTTGGGAGTCAGCAGCTGCTGGACTTTTGCGATTGCCTTCACTGTGCACTGAATGCCAGGACGGCATGTGCACGTTAAAACAACGAGCTGGGCAAGAGCAGGAAGGGACGACGGGCATCAAGAGAGCATCTGACATCTTGCCCTGGAAAGAGCAGTGTTTTTGGAGTGTGCAGTAAAATCGTGTTTCTGGACAAGGGAGGCATAAGTGCGCTGCGCTCCTAAGTTATCTCCCTGCGAGACAGACTGGCAAAGCTTTTCGTTATCATGCAGGCTAGTGCAGACGCACACTACGGCTCTCCGGAGCTGTCCGAAGCCAAGCGCCGGTCGCCGGCGTCTTTCGGCTGAAGCAGCGCTTCGGAGCGTACGGCTGTTGTGTGCGCGAAGCAGCCGCTTCTCCTGCTCCGCGAGCCGGACAGAGCGGTAGCTTGTACGAGGGCGAAGAACGAAGCCGCAGAGCACCGGCCTTCTGCGCGCACCCTAAGGACTGCTAGAGGACCGTGGTGGCCTCTCGCCTGCCTCTTCAATTCCATTCTAGCATCCTTAGGGAAGGTGTTCCATGACAATTTTCCTGAGTTTTGAATTCGTCCTGATGCAGCCCCTCCTGGGAAACTCCTACTCGTCCTCTGAGTCTCCGAGTGCAGAGACCTCGATGGCAACTGCAGAAATGAAGGGCTGCGTTGAGTAGTCGAGAAGCAAGAACATAGCCAGCGCCTTTTGTTTGGGAGTCAGCAGCTGCTGGACTTTTGCGATTGCCTTCACTGTGCACTGAATGCCAGGACGGCATGTGCACGTTAAAACAACGAGCTGGGCAAGAGCAGTAATCGAAAGATCACGGCCGACAGAAAGCAGCTTATATATTGCCCAGGAAAGAGCAGTGTTTTTGGAGTGTGCAGTAAAATCGTGTTTCTGGACAAGGGAGGCATAAGTGTGCTGCGCTCCTAAGCTATCTCCCTGCGAGACACACTGCCAAAGCTTTTCGCTATGATGCAGTCTAGTGCAGACGCACACTACGGCTCTCCGGAGCTGTCCGACGCCAAGCGCCGCTCGCCGGCGTCTTTCGGCTGAAGCAGCGCTTCGGAGCGTACGGCTGTTGTGTGCGCGAAGCAGCCGCTTCTCCTGCTCCGGGAGCCGGACAGAGCGGTAGCTTCTACGAGGGCGAAGAACGAAGCCGCAGAGCACCGGACTTGTGTGCACAGCCTACGGGCTGCTAGAGGAAGGTGGCTGCTGCTCCCTAACCCATCAATTCACAGCTGGCATGCTCTATGGAGCTGTTCCAGGACAACTTTCATTGCTTATTGGTTCGTCCTGATACAGCCCCTCCTGGGAAATTCATGCTCGTCACCTGAGGCTCCGACATGCAGAAACATCGATGGCAGCTGCAGAAAAGAAGGGCTGCGTTGAGTTGTCGAGAAGCAAGAACATAGCCAGCGCCTAGCGTCTGGGAGTCAGCAACTGCTGGACTTTTGCGATTGCCTTCACTGTGCACTGAATGTCGAGATATGTGCACGCTAAAAAAACAAGGTGGGCAAGAGGAGGAAGAGAGCACGGGCATCAGAGAGCATCTGGCATCTTCCCCTGGAAAGGGCAGTGTTTTTGGAGACGCACACTACGGCTCTACGGAGCTGTCCGAAGCCAAGCGCCGGTGGCCGGCGTCTTTCGGCTGAAGCAGCGCTTCGGAGCGTACGGCTGTTGTGTGCGCGAAGCAGCCGCTTCTCCTGCTCCGCGAGCCGGACAGAGCGGTAGCTTGTACGACGGCGAAGAACGAAGCCGCAGAGCACCGGCCTTCTGCGCGCACCCTAAGGACTGCGAGAGGACCGTGGTGGCCGCTCGCCTGCCCCTTCAATTCCATTCTAGCATCCTTAGGGAAGGTGTTCCAGGACAATTTTCCTGAGTTTTGAATTCGTCCTGATGCAGCCCCTCCTGGGAAACAACTGCTCGTCGTCTGAGTCTCCGAGTGCAGAGACCTCGATGGCAACTGCAGAAATGAAGGGCTGTGTTGAGTTGTCGAGAAGCAAGAACATAGCCAGCGCCTTGTGTTTGGGAGTCAGCAGCACCTGGACTTTTGCGATTGCTTTCACTGTGCACTGAATGCCAGGACGGCATGTGCACGTTAAAACAACGAGCTGGGCATGAGCAGGAAGGGAGCACGGGCATCAGAGAGCATCTGGCATCTTGCCCTGGAAAGAGCAGTGTTTTTGGAGTGTGCAGTAAAATCGTGTTTCTGGACAAGGGAGGCATAAGTGCGCTGCGCTCCTAAGCTATCTCCCTGCTAAGACACACTGCCAAAGCTTTTCGTTATCATGCAGGCTAGTGCAGACGCACACTACGGCTCTCCGGAGCTGTCCGAAGCGAAACGCCGGTCGCCGGCGTCTTTCGGCTGAAGCAGCGCTTCGGAGCGTACGGCTGTTGTGTGCGCGAAGCAGCCGCTTCTCCTGCTCCGTGAGCTGGACAGAGCGGTAGCTTGTACGAGGGCGAAGAACGAAGCCGCAGAGCACCGGGCTTCTGCGGGCACCCTAAGGACTGCGAGAGGACCGTGGTGGCCGCTCGCCTGCCCCTTCAATTCCATTCTAGCATCCTTAGGGAAGGTGTTCTAGGACAATTTTCCTGAGTTTTGAATTCGTCCTGATGCAGCCCCTCCTGGGAAACTCCTACTCGTCCTCTGAGTCTCCGAGTGCAGAGACCTCGATGGCAACTGCAGAAATGAAGGGCTGCGTTGAGTAGTCGAGAAGCAAGAACATAGCCAGCGCCTTGTGTTTGGGAGTCAGCAGCACCTGGACTTTTGCGATTGCTTTCACTGTGCACTGAATGCCAGGACGGCATGTGCACGTTAAAACAACGAGCTGGGCAAGAGTAATCGAAAGATCACGGCCGTCAGAAAGCAGCTTATATATTGCCCAGGAAAGAGCAGTGTTTTTGGAGTGTGCAGTAAAATCGTGTTTCTGGACAAGGGAGGCATAAGTGCGCTGCGCTCCTAAGCTATCTCCCTGCTAAGACACACTGCCAAAGCTTTTCGTTATCATGCAGGCTAGTGCAGACGCACACTACGGCTCTCCGGAGCTGTCCGAAGCCAAGCGCCGGTCGCCGGCGTCTTTCGGCTGAAGCAGCGCTTCGGAGCGTACGGCTGTTGTGTGCGCGAAGCAGCCGCTTCTCCTGCTCCGGGAGCCGGACAGAGCGGTAGCTTGTACGAGGGCGAAGAACGAAGCCGCAGAGCACCGGGCTTCTGCGGGCACCCTAAGGACTGCGAGAGGACCGTGGTGGCCGCTCGCCTGCCCCTTCAATTCCATTCTAGCATCCTTAGGGAAGGTGTTCTAGGACAATTTTCCTGAGTTTTGAATTCGTCCTGATGCAGCCCCTCCTGGGAAACTCCTACTCGTCCTCTGCGTCTCCGAGTGCAGAGACCTCGATGGCAACTGCAGAAATGAAGGGCTGCGTTGAGTAGTCGAGAAGCAAGAACATAGCCAGCGCCTTGTGTTTAGGAGTCAGCAACTGCTGGACTTTTGCGATTGCCTTCACTGTGCACTGAATGTCGAGAGATGTGCACGCTAAAAAAACAAGGTGGGCAAGAGGAGGAAGAGAGCACCGGCATCAGAGAGCATCTGGCATCTTCCCCTGGAAAGGGCAGTGTTTTTGGAGAGTGCAGCAAATCCGTGTTTCTGGACAAGGGAGGCATAAGTGCGCTGCGCTCCTAAGCTATCTCCCTGCTAAGACACACTGCCAAAGCTTTTCGCTATGATGCAGTCCAGTGCAGACGCACACTACGGCTCTACGGAGCTGTCCGAAGCCAAGCGCCGGTGGCCGGCGTCTTTCGGCTGAAGGAGCGCTTCGGAGCGTACGGCTGTTGTGTGCGCGAAGCAGCCGCTTCTCCTGCTCCGTGAGCCGGACAGAGCGGTAGCTTGTACGAGGGCGAAGAACGAAGCCGCAGAGCACCGGGCTTCTGCGGGCACCCTAAGGACTGCGAGAGGACCGTGGTGGCCGCTCGCCTGCCCCTTCAATTTCATTCTAGCATCCTTATGGAAGGTGTTCTAGGACAATTTTCCTGAGTTTTGAATTCGTCCTGATGCAGCCCCTCCTGGGAAACTCCTACTCGTCCTCTGCGTCTCCGAGTGCAGAGACCTCGTTGGCAACTGCAGAAATGAAGGGCTGCGTTGAGTAGTCGAGAAGCAAGAACATAGCCAGCGCCTTGTGTTTGGGAGTCAGCAGCTGCTGGACTTTTGCGATTGCTTTCACTGTGCACTGAATGCCAGGACGGCATGTGCACGTTAAAACAACGAGCTGGGCAAGAGTAATCGAAAGATCACGGCCGACAGAAAGCAGCTTATATATTGCCCAGGAAAGAGCAGTGTTTTTGGAGTGTGCAGTAAAATCGTGTTTCTGGACAAGGGAGGCATAAGTGCGCTGCGCTCCTAAGCTATCTCCCTGCGAGACACACTGCCAAAGCTTTTCGCTATAGTGCAGTCTAGTGCAGACGGACACTGCGGCTCTCCGGAGCTGTCCGAAGCGAAGCGCCGCTCGCCGGCGTCTTTCGGCTGAAGCAGCGCTTCGGGGCGTACGGCTGCCGCTCCGCTGTTGTGTGCGCGAGGCAGCCGCTTCTCCTGCTCCGTGAGCCGGACAGAGCGGTAGCTTGTACGAGGGCGAAGAACGAAGCCGCAGGGAGACGACATTGTGTGTACAGTCTTGGGACTGCTAGATGATAGTGGCTAAAGCTCCCTGCCTTTTCAATGCACTGCTGCCATGCTTTATTGAAGGCGTTCCGAGACAACTTTCCTGGGTTTTGACTTCGTCCTGATGAAGCCCCTGTTGGGAAATTCGTTTGGGAGTCAGCAGCTGCTGGACTTTTGCGATTGCCTTCACTGTGCACTGAATGCCAGGACGGCATGTGCACGTTAAAACAACGAGCTGGGCAAGAGCAGGAAGGGAGCACGGGCATCAAGAGAGCATCTGACGTCTTGCCCTGGAAAGAGCAGTGTTTTTGGAGTGTGCAGTAAAATCGTGTTTCTGGACAAGGGAGGCATAAGTGCGCTGCGCTCCTAAGTTATCTCCCTGCGAGACAGACTGGCAAAGCTTTTCGTTATCATGCAGTCTAGTGCAGACGCACACTACGGCTCTCCGGAGCTGTCCGAAGCCAAGCGCCGGTCGCCGGCGTCTTTCGGCTGAAGCAGCGCTTCGGAGCGTACGGCTGTTGTGTGCGCGAAGCAGCCGCTTCTCCTGCTCCGCGAGCCGGACAGAGCGGTAGCTTGTACGAGGGCGAAGAACGAAGCCGCAGAGCACCGGCCTTCTGCGCGCACCCTAAGGACTGCTAGAGGACCGTGGTGGCCGCTCGCCTGCCTCTTCAATTCCATTCTAGCATCCTTAGGGAAGGTGTTCCATGACAATTTTCCTGAGTTTTGAATTCGTCCTGATGCAGCCCCTCCTGGGAAACTCCTACTCGTCCTCTGAGTCTCCGAGTGCAGAGACCTCGATGGCAACTGCAGAAATGAAGGGCTGCGTTGAGTAGTCGAGAAGCAAGAACATAGCCAGCGCCTTTTGTTTGGGAGTCAGCAGCTGCTGGACTTTTGCGATTGCCTTCACAGTGCACTGAATGCCAGGACGGCATGTGCACGTTAAAACAACGAGCTGGGCAAGAGCAGTAATCAAAAGATCACGGCCGACAGAAAGCAGCTTATATATTGCCCAGGAAAGAGCAGTGTTTTTGGAGTGTGCAGTAAAATCGTGTTTCTGGACAAGGGAGGCATAAGTGTGCTGCGCTCCTAAGCTATCTCCCTGCGAGACACACTGCCAAAGCTTTTCGCTATGATGCAGTCTAGTGCAGACGCACACTACGGCTCTCCGGAGCTGTCCGACGCCAAGCGCCGGTGGCCGGCGTCTTTCGGCTGAAGCAGCGCTTCGGAGCGTACGGCTGTTGTGTGCGCGAAGCAGCCGCTTCTCCTGCTCCGGGAGCCGGACAGAGCGGTAGCTTCTACGAGGGCGAAGAACGAAGCCGCAGAGCACCGGACTTGTGTGCACAGCCTACGGGCTGCTAGAGGAAGGTGGCTGCTGCTCCCTAACCCATCAATTCACAGCTGGCATGCTCTATGGAGCTGTTCCAGGACAACTTTCATTGCTTATTGGTTCGTCCTGATACAGCCCCTCCTGGGAAATTCATGCTCGTCCCCTGAGGCTCCGACATGCAGAAACATCGATGGCAGCTGCAGAAAAGAAGGGCTGCGTTGAGTAGTCGAGAAGCAAGAACATAGCCAGCGCCTAGCGTCTGGGAGTCAGCAACTGCTGGACTTTTGCGATTGCCTTCACTGTGCACTGAATGTCGAGATATGTGCACGCTAAAAAAACAAGGTGGGCAAGAGGAGGAAGAGAGCACGGGCATCAGAGAGCATCTGGCATCTTCCCCTGGAAAGGGCAGTGTTTTTGGAGACGCACACTACGGCTCTACGGAGCTGTCCGAAGCCAAGCGCCGGTGGCCGGCGTCTTTCGGCTGAAGCAGCGCTTCGGAGCGTACGGCTGTTGTGTGCGCGAAGCAGCCGCTTCTCCTGCTCCGCGAGCCGGACAGAGCGGTAGCTTGTACGAGGGCGAAGAACGAAGCCGCAGAGCACCGGGCTTCTGCGGGCACCCTAAGGACTGCGAGAGGACCGTGGTGGCCGCTCGCCTGCCCCTTCAATTCCATTCTAGCATCCTTAGGGAAGGTGTTCTAGGACAATTTTCCTGAGTTTTGAATTCGTCCTGATGCAGCCCCTCCTGGGAAACAACTGCTCGTCGTCTGAGTCTCCGAGTGCAGAGACCTCGATGGCAACTGCAGAAATGAAGGGCTGCGTTGAGTTGTCGAGAAGCAAGAACATAGCCAGCGCCTTGTGTTTGGGAGTCAGCAGCACCTGGACTTTTGCGATTGCTTTCACAGTGCACTGAATGCCAGGACGGCATGTGCACGTTAAAACAACGAGCTGGGCAAGAGCAGGAAGGGACCACGGGCATCAGAGAGCATCTGGCATCTTGCCCTGGAAAGAGCAGTGTTTTTGGAGTGTGCAGTAAAATCGTGTTTCTGGACAAGGGAGGCATAAGTGCGCTGCGCTCCTAAGCTATCTCCCTGCTAAGACACACTGCCAAAGCTTTTCGCTATAGTGCAGTCTAGTGCAGACGCACACTACGGCTCTCCGGAGCTGTCCGACGCCAAGCGCCGGTCGCCGGCGTCTTTCGGCTGAAGCAGCGCTTCGGAGCGTACGGCTGTTGTGTGCGCGAAGCAGCCGCTTCTCCTGCTCCGTGAGCCGGACAGAGCGGTAGCTTGTACGACGGCGAAGAACGAAGCCGCAGAGCACCGGCCTTCTGCGGGCACCCTAAGGACTGCGAGAGGACCGTGGTGGCCGCTCGCCTGCCTCTTCAATTTCATTCTAGCATCCTTATGGAAGGTGTTCTAGGACAATTTTCCTGAGTTTTGAATTCGTCCTGATGCAGCCCCTCCTGGGAAACTCCTACTCGTCCTCTGCGTCTCCGAGTGCAGAGACCTCGTTGGCAACTGCAGAAATGAAGGGCTGCGTTGAGTAGTCGAGAAGCAAGAACATAGCCAGCGCCTTGTGTTTGGGAGTCAGCAGCTGCTGGACTTTTGCGATTGCTTTCACTGTGCACTGAATGCCAGGACGGCATGTGCACGTTAAAACAACGAGCTGGGCAAGGATAATCGAAAGATCACGGCCGACAGAAAGCAGCTTATATATTGCCCAGGAAAGAGCAGTGTTTTTGGAGTGTGCAGTAAAATCGTGTTTCTGGACAAGGGAGGCATAAGTGCGCTGCGCTCCTAAGCTATCTCCCTGCGAGACACACTGCCAAAGCTTTTCGCTATAGTGCAGTCTAGTGCAGACGGACACTGCGGCTCTCCGGAGCTGTCCGAAGCGAAGCGCCGCTCGCCGGCGTCTTTCGGCTGAAGCAGCGCTTCGGGGCGTACGGCTGCCGCTCCGCTGTTGTGTGCGCGAGGCAGCCGCTTCTCCTGCTCCGTGAGCCGGACAGAGCGGTAGCTTGTACGAGGGCGAAGAACGAAGCCGCAGGGAGACGACATTGTGTGTACAGTCTTGGGACTGCTAGATGACAGTGGCTAAAGCTCCCTGCCTTTTCAATGCACTGCTGCCATGCTTTATTGAAGGCGTTCCGAGACAACTTTCCTGGGTTTTGACTTCGTCCTGATGAAGCCCCTGTTGGGAAATTCGTTTGGGAGTCAGCAGCTGCTGGACTTTTGCGATTGCCTTCACTGTGCACTGAATGCCAGGACGGCATGTGCACGTTAAAACAACGAGCTGGGCAAGAGCAGGAAGGGGCCACGGGCATCAAGAGAGCATCTGACGTCTTGCCCTGGAAAGAGCAGTGTTTTTGGAGTGTGCAGTAAAATCGTGTTTCTGGACAAGGGGGGCATAAGTGCGCTGCGCTCCTAAGTTATCTCCCTGCGAGACAGACTGGCAAAGCTTTTCGTTATCATGCAGTCTAGTGCAGACGCACACTACGGCTCTCCGGAGCTGTCCGAAGCCAAGCGCCGGTCGCCGGCGTCTTTCGGCTGAAGCAGCGCTTCGGAGCGTACGGCTGTTGTGTGCGCGAAGCAGCCGCTTCTCCTGCTCCGCGAGCCGGACAGAGCGGTAGCTTGTACGAGGGCGAAGAACGAAGCCGCAGAGCACCGGCCTTCTGCGGGCACCCTAAGGACTGCGAGAGGACCGTGGTGGCCGCTCGCCTGCCTCTTCAATTCCATTCTAGCATCCTTAGGGAAGGTGTTCCATGACAATTTTCCTGAGTTTTGAATTCGTCCTGATGCAGCCCCTCCTGGGAAACTCCTACTCGTCCTCTGAGTCTCCGAGTGCAGAGACCTCGATGGCAACTGCAGAAATGAAGGGCTGCGTTGAGTAGTCGAGAAGCAAGAACATAGCCAGCGCCTTTTGTTTGGGAGTCAGCAGCTGCTGGACTTTTGCGATTGCCTTCACTGTGCACTGAATGCCAGGACGGCATGTGCACGTTAAAACAACGAGCTGGGCAAGAGCAGTAATCGAAAGATCACGGCCGACAGAAAGCAGCTTATATATTGCCCAGGAAAGAGCAGTGTTTTTGGAGTGTGCAGTAAAATCGTGTTTCTGGACAAGGGAGGCATAAGTGTGCTGCGCTCCTAAGCTATCTCCCTGCGAGACACACTGCCAAAGCTTTTCGCTATGATGCAGTCTAGTGCAGACGCACACTACGGCTCTCCGGAGCTGTCCGACGCCAAGCGCCGGTGGCCGGCGTCTTTCGGCTGAAGCAGCGCTTCGGAGCGTACGGCTGTTGTGTGCACGAAGCAGCCGCTTCTCCTGCTCCGGGAGCCGGACAGAGCGGTAGCTTCTACGAGGGCGAAGAACGAAGCCGCAGAGCACCGGACTTGTGTGCACAGCCTACGGGCTGCTAGAGGAAGGTGGCTGCTGCTCCCTAACCCATCAATTCACAGCTGGCATGCTCTATGGAGCTGTTCCAGGACAACTTTCATTGCTTATTGGTTCGTCCTGATACAGCCCCTCCTGGGAAATTCATGCTCGTCCCCTGAGGCTCCGACATGCAGAAACATCGATGGCAGCTGCAGAAAAGAAGGGCTGCGTTGAGTAGTCGAGAAGCAAGAACATAGCCAGCGCCTAGCGTCTGGGAGTCAGCAACTGCTGGACTTTTGCGATTGCCTTCACTGTGCACTGAATGTCGAGATATGTGCACGCTAAAAAAACAAGGTGGGCAAGAGGAGGAAGAGAGCACGGGCATCAGAGAGCATCTGGCATCTTCCCCTGGAAAGGGCAGTGTTTTTGGAGACGCACACTACGGCTCTACGGAGCTGTCCGAAGCCAAGCGCCGGTGGCCGGCGTCTTTCGGCTGAAGCAGCGCTTCGGAGCGTACGGCTGTTGTGTGCGCGAAGCAGCCGCTTCTCCTGCTCCGCGAGCCGGACAGAGCGGTAGCTTGTACGACGGCGAAGAACGAAGCCGCAGAGCACCGGCCTTCTGCGCGCACCCTAAGGACTGCGAGAGGACCGTGGTGGCCGCTCGCCTGCCCCTTCAATTCCATTCTAGCATCCTTAGGGAAGGTGTTCCAGGACAATTTTCCTGAGTTTTGAATTCGTCCTGATGCAGCCCCTCCTGGGAAACAACTGCTCGTCGTCTGAGTCTCCGAGTGCAGAGACCTCGATGGCAACTGCAGAAATGAAGGGCTGCGTTGAGTTGTCGAGAAGCAAGAACATAGCCAGCGCCTTGTGTTTGGGAGTCAGCAGCACCTGGACTTTTGCGATTGCTTTCACAGTGCACTGAATGCCAGGACGGCATGTGCACGTTAAAACAACGAGCTGGGCAAGAGCAGGAAGGGACCACGGGCATCAGAGAGCATCTGGCATCTTGCCCTGGAAAGAGCAGTGTTTTTGGAGTGTGCAGTAAAATCGTGTTTCTGGACAAGGGAGGCATAAGTGCGCTGCGCTCCTAAGCTATCTCCCTGCTAAGACACACTGGCAAAGCTTTTCGCTATAGTGCAGTCTAGTGCAGACGCACACTACGGCTCTCCGGATCTGTCCGAAGCCAAGCGCCGGTCGCCGGCGTCTTTCGGCTGAAGCAGCGCTTCGGAGCGTACGGCTGTTGTGTGCGCGAAGCAGCCGCTTCTCCTGCTCCGTGAGCCGGACAGAGCGGTAGCTTGTACGACGGCGAAGAACGAAGCCGCAGAGCACCGGGCTTCTGCGGGCACCCTAAGGACTGCGAGAGGACCGTGGTGGCCGCTCGCCTGCCTCTTCAATTTCATTCTAGCATCCTTATGGAAGGTGTTCTAGGACAATTTTCCTGAGTTTTGAATTCGTCCTGATGCAGCCCCTCCTGGGAAACTCCTACTCGTCCTCTGCGTCTCCGAGTGCAGAGACCTCGTTGGCAACTGCAGAAATGAAGGGCTGCGTTGAGTAGTCGAGAAGCAAGAACATAGCCAGCGCCTTGTGTTTGGGAGTCAGCAGCTGCTGGACTTTTGCGATTGCTTTCACTGTGCACTGAATGCCAGGACGGCATGTGCACGTTAAAACAACGAGCTGGGCAAGAGTAATCGAAAGATCACGGCCGACAGAAAGCAGCTTATATATTGCCCAGGAAAGAGCAGTGTTTTTGGAGTGTGCAGTAAAATCGTGTTTCTGGACAAGGGAGGCATAAGTGCGCTGCGCTCCTAAGCTATCTCCCTGCGAGACACACTGCCAAAGCTTTTCGCTATAGTGCAGTCTAGTGCAGACGGACACTGCGGCTCTCCGGAGCTGTCCGAAGCGAAGTGCCGCTCGCCGGCGTCTTTCGGCTGAAGCAGCGCTTCGGGGCGTACGGCTGCCGCTCCGCTGTTGTGTGCGCGAGGCAGCCGCTTCTCCTGCTCCGTGAGCCGGACAGAGCGGTAGCTTGTACGAGGGCGAAGAACGAAGCCGCAGGGAGACGACATTGTGTGTACAGTCTTGGGACTGCTAGATGATAGTGGCTAAAGCTCCCTGCCTTTTCAATGCACTGCTGCCATGCTTTATTGAAGGCGTTCCGAGACAACTTTCCTGGGTTTTGACTTCGTCCTGATGAAGCCCCTGTTGGGAAATTCGTTTGGGAGTCAGCAGCTGCTGGACTTTTGCGATTGCCTTCACTGTGCACTGAATGCCAGGACGGCATGTGCACGTTAAAACAACGAGCTGGGCAAGAGCAGGAAGGGAGCACGGGCATCAAGAGAGCATCTGACGTCTTGCCCTGGAAAGAGCAGTGTTTTTGGAGTGTGCAGTAAAATCGTGTTTCTGGACAAGGGAGGCATAAGTGCGCTGCGCTCCTAAGTTATCTCCCTGCGAGACAGACTGGCAAAGCTTTTCGTTATCATGCAGTCTAGTGCAGACGCACACTACGGCTCTCCGGAGCTGTCCGAAGCCAAGCGCCGGTCGCCGGCGTCTTTCGGCTGAAGCAGCGCTTCGGAGCGTACGGCTGTTGTGTGCGCGAAGCAGCCGCTTCTCCTGCTCCGCGAGCCGGACAGAGCGGTAGCTTGTACGAGGGCGAAGAACGAAGCCGCAGAGCACCGGCCTTCTGCGCGCACCCTAAGGACTGCTAGAGGACCGTGGTGGCCGCTCGCCTGCCTCTTCAATTCCATTCTAGCATCCTTAGGGAAGGTGTTCCATGACAATTTTCCTGAGTTTTGAATTCGTCCTGATGCAGCCCCTCCTGGGAAACTCCTACTCGTCCTCTGAGTCTCCGAGTGCAGAGACCTCGATGGCAACTGCAGAAATGAAGGGCTGCGTTGAGTAGTCGAGAAGCAAGAACATAGCCAGCGCCTTTTGTTTGGGAGTCAGCAGCTGCTGGACTTTTGCGATTGCCTTCACAGTGCACTGAATGCCAGGACGGCATGTGCACGTTAAAACAACGAGCTGGGCAAGAGCAGTAATCGAAAGATCACGGCCGACAGAAAGCAGCTTATATATTGCCCAGGAAAGAGCAGTGTTTTTGGAGTGTGCAGTAAAATCGTGTTTCTGGACAAGGGAGGCATAAGTGTGCTGCGCTCCTAAGCTATCTCCCTGCGAGACACACTGCCAAAGCTTTTCGCTATGATGCAGTCTAGTGCAGACGCACACTACGGCTCTCCGGAGCTGTCCGACGCCAAGCGCCGGTGGCCGGCGTCTTTCGGCTGAAGCAGCGCTTCGGAGCGTACGGCTGTTGTGTGCGCGAAGCAGCCGCTTCTCCTGCTCCGGGAGCCGGACAGAGCGGTAGCTTCTACGAGGGCGAAGAACGAAGCCGCAGAGCACCGGACTTGTGTGCACAGCCTACGGGCTGCTAGAGGAAGGTGGCTGCTGCTCCCTAACCCATCAATTCACAGCTGGCATGCTCTATGGAGCTGTTCCAGGACAACTTTCATTGCTTATTGGTTCGTCCTGATACAGCCCCTCCTGGGAAATTCATGCTCGTCCCCTGAGGCTCCGACATGCAGAAACATCGATGGCAGCTGCAGAAAAGAAGGGCTGCGTTGAGTAGTCGAGAAGCAAGAACATAGCCAGCGCCTAGCGTCTGGGAGTCAGCAACTGCTGGACTTTTGCGATTGCCTTCACTGTGCACTGAATGTCGAGATATGTGCACGCTAAAAAAACAAGGTGGGCAAGAGGAGGAAGAGAGCACGGGCATCAGAGAGCATCTGGCATCTTCCCCTGGAAAGGGCAGTGTTTTTGGAGACGCACACTACGGCTCTACGGAGCTGTCCGAAGCCAAGCGCCGGTGGCCGGCGTCTTTCGGCTGAAGCAGCGCTTCGGAGCGTACGGCTGTTGTGTGCGCGAAGCAGCCGCTTCTCCTGCTCCGCGAGCCGGACAGAGCGGTAGCTTGTACGACGGCGAAGAACGAAGCCGCAGAGCACCGGCCTTCTGCGGGCACCCTAAGGACTGCGAGAGGACCGTGGTGGCCGCTCGCCTGCCCCTTCAATTCCATTCTAGCATCCTTAGGGAAGGTGTTCCAGGACAATTTTCCTGAGTTTTGAATTCGTCCTGATGCAGCCCCTCCTGGGAAACAACTGCTCGTCGTCTGAGTCTCCGAGTGCAGAGACCTCGATGGCAACTGCAGAAATGAAGGGCTGCGTTGAGTTGTCGAGAAGCAAGAACATAGCCAGCACCTTGTGTTTGGGAGTCAGCAGCACCTGGACTTTTGCGATTGCTTTCACAGTGCACTGAATGCCAGGACGGCATGTGCACGTTAAAACAACGAGCTGGGCAAGAGTAATCGAAAGATCACGGCCGACAGAAAGCAGCTTATATATTGCCCAGGAAAGAGCAGTGTTTTTGGAGTGTGCAGTAAAATCGTGTTTCTGGACAAGGGAGGCATAAGTGCGCTGCGCTCCTAAGCTATCTCCCTGCGAGACACACTGCCAAAGCTTTTCGCTATAGTGCAGTCTAGTGCAGACGGACACTGCGGCTCTCCGGAGCTGTCCGAAGCGAAGCGCCGCTCGCCGGCGTCTTTCGGCTGAAGCAGCGCTTCGGGGCGTACGGCTGCCGCTCCGCTGTTGTGTGCGCGAGGCAGCCGCTTCTCCTGCTCCGTGAGCCGGACAGAGCGGTAGCTTCTACGAGGGCGAAGAACGAAGCCGCAGGGAGACGACATTGTGTGTACAGTCTTGGGACTGCTAGATGATAGTGGCTAAAGCTCCCTGCCTTTTCAATGCACTGCTGCCATGCTTTATTGAAGGCGTTCCGAGACAACTTTCCTGGGTTTTGACTTCGTCCTGATGAAGCCCCTGTTGGGAAATTCGTTTGGGAGTCAGCAGCTGCTGGACTTTTGCGATTGCCTTCACTGTGCACTGAATGCCAGGACGGCATGTGCACGTTAAAACAACGAGCTGGGCAAGAGCAGGAAGGGAGCACGGGCATCAAGAGAGCATCTGACGTCTTGCCCTGGAAAGAGCAGTGTTTTTGGAGTGTGCAGTAAAATCGTGTTTCTGGACAAGGGAGGCATAAGTGCGCTGCGCTCCTAAGTTATCTCCCTGCGAGACAGACTGGCAAAGCTTTTCGTTATCATGCAGTCTAGTGCAGACGCACACTACGGCTCTCCGGAGCTGTCCGAAGCCAAGCGCCGGTCGCCGGCGTCTTTCGGCTGAAGCAGCGCTTCGGAGCGTACGGCTGTTGTGTGCGCGAAGCAGCCGCTTCTCCTGCTCCGCGAGCCGGACAGAGCGGTAGCTTGTACGAGGGCGAAGAACGAAGCCGCAGAGCACCGGCCTTCTGCGCGCACCCTAAGGACTGCTAGAGGACCGTGGTGGCCGCTCGCCTGCCTCTTCAATTCCATTCTAGCATCCTTAGGGAAGGTGTTCCATGACAATTTTCCTGAGTTTTGAATTCGTCCTGATGCAGCCCCTCCTGGGAAACTCCTACTCGTCCTCTGAGTCTCCGAGTGCAGAGACCTCGATGGCAACTGCAGAAATGAAGGGCTGCGTTGAGTAGTCGAGAAGCAAGAACATAGCCAGCGCCTTTTGTTTGGGAGTCAGCAGCTGCTGGACTTTTGCGATTGCCTTCACTGTGCACTGAATGCCAGGACGGCATGTGCACGTTAAAACAACGAGCTGGGCAAGAGCAGTAATCGAAAGATCACGGCCGACAGAAAGCAGCTTATATATTGCCCAGGAAAGAGCAGTGTTTTTGGAGTGTGCAGTAAAATCGTGTTTCTGGACAAGGGAGGCATAAGTGTGCTGCGCTCCTAAGCTATCTCCCTGCGAGACACACTGCCAAAGCTTTTCGCTATAGTGCAGTCTAGTGCAGACGCACACTACGGCTCTCCGGAGCTGTCCGACGCCAAGCGCCGGTGGCCGGCGTCTTTCGGCTGAAGCAGCGCTTCGGAGCGTACGGCTGTTGTGTGCGCGAAGCAGCCGCTTCTCCTGCTCCGGGAGCCGGACAGAGCGGTAGCTTCTACGAGGGCGAAGAACGAAGCCGCAGAGCACCGGACTTGTGTGCACAGCCTACGGGCTGCTAGAGGAAGGTGGCTGCTGCTCCCTAACCCATCAATTCACAGCTGGCATGCTCTATGGAGCTGTTCCAGGACAACTTTCATTGCTTATTGGTTCGTCCTGATACAGCCCCTCCTGGGAAATTCATGCTCGTCACCTGAGGCTCCGACATGCAGAAACATCGATGGCAGCTGCAGAAAAGAAGGGCTGCGTTGAGTTGTCGAGAAGCAAGAACATAGCCAGCGCCTAGCGTCTGGGAGTCAGCAACTGCTGGACTTTTGCGATTGCCTTCACTGTGCACTGAATGTTGAGATATGTGCACGCTAAAAAAACAAGGTGGGCAAGAGGAGGAAGAGAGCACGGGCATCAGAGAGCATCTGGCATCTTCCCCTGGAAAGGGCAGTGTTTTTGGAGACGCACACTACGGCTCTACGGAGCTGTCCGAAGCCAAGCGCCGGTGGCCGGCGTCTTTCGGCTGAAGCAGCGCTTCGGAGCGTACGGCTGTTGTGTGCGCGAAGCAGCCGCTTCTCCTGCTCCGCGAGCCGGACAGAGCGGTAGCTTGTACGACGGCGAAGAACGAAGCCGCAGAGCACCGGCCTTCTGCGCGCACCCTAAGGACTGCGAGAGGACCGTGGTGGCCGCTCGCCTGCCCCTTCAATTCCATTCTAGCATCCTTAGGGAAGGTGTTCCAGGACAATTTTCCTGAGTTTTGAATTCGTCCTGATGCAGCCCCTCCTGGGAAACAACTGCTCGTCGTCTGAGTCTCCGAGTGCAGAGACCTCGATGGCAACTGCAGAAATGAAGGGCTGCGTTGAGTTGTCGAGAAGCAAGAACATAGCCAGCGCCTTGTGTTTGGGAGTCAGCAGCACCTGGACTTTTGCGATTGCTTTCACAGTGCACTGAATGCCAGGACGGCATGTGCACGTTAAAACAAGGAGCTGGGCATGAGCAGGAAGGGAGCACGGGCATCAGAGAGCATCTGGCATCTTGCCCTGGAAAGAGCAGTGTTTTTGGAGTGTGCAGTAAAATCGTGTTTCTGGACAAGGGAGGCATAAGTGCGCTGCGCTCCTAAGCTATCTCCCTGCTAAGACACACTGCCAAAGCTTTTCGTTATCATGCAGGCTAGTGCAGACGCACACTACGGCTTTCCGGAGCTGTCCGAAGCCAAGCGCCGGTCGCCGGCGTCTTTCGGCTGAAGCAGCGCTTCGGAGCGTACGGCTGTTGTGTGCGCGAAGCAGCCGCTTCTCCTGCTCCGTGAGCCGGACAGAGCGGTAGCTTGTACGACGGCGAAGAACGAAGCCGCAGAGTACCGGGCTTCTGCGGGCACCCTAAGGACTGCGAGAGGACCGTGGTGGCCGCTCGCCTGCCCCTTCAATTCCATTCTAGCATCCTTATGGAAGGTGTTCTAGGACAATTTTCCTGAGTTTTGAATTCGTCCTGATGCAGCCCCTCCTGGGAAACTCCTACTCGTCCTCTGCGTCTCCGAGTGCAGAGACCTCGATGGCAACTGCAGAAATGAAGGGCTGCGTTGAGTAGTCGAGAAGCAAGAACATAGCCAGCGCCTTGTGTTTGGGAGTCAGCAGCACCTGGACTTTTGCGATTGCTTTCACTGTGCACTGAATGCCAGGACGGCATGTGCACGTTAAAACAACGAGCTGGGCAAGAGTAATCGAAAGATCACGGCCGTCAGAAAGCAGCTTATATATTGCCCAGGAAAGAGCAGTGTTTTTGGAGTGTGCAGTAAAATCGTGTTTCTGGACAAGGGAGGCATAAGTGCGCTGCGCTCCTAAGCTATCTCCCTGCTAAGACACACTGCCAAAGCTTTTCGTTATCATGCAGGCTAGTGCAGACGCACACTACGGCTCTCCGGAGCTGTCCGAAGCCAAGCGCCGGTCGCCGGCGTCTTTCGGCTGAAGCAGCGCTTCGGAGCGTACGGCTGTTGTGTGCGCGAAGCAGCCGCTTCTCCTGCTCCGGGAGCCGGACAGAGCGGTAGCTTCTACGAGGGCGAAGAACGAAGCCGCAGAGCACCGGGCTTCTGCGGGCACCCTAAGGACTGCGAGAGGACCGTGGTGGCCGCTCGCCTGCCCCTTCAATTCCATTCTAGCATCCTTAGGGAAGGTGTTCTAGGACAATTTTCCTGAGTTTTGAATTCGTCCTGATGCAGCCCCTCCTGGGAAACTCCTACTCGTCCTCTGCGTCTCCGAGTGCAGAGACCTCGATGGCAACTGCAGAAATGAAGGGCTGCGTTGAGTAGTCGAGAAGCAAGAACATAGCCAGCGCCTTGTGTTTAGGAGTCAGCAACTGCTGGACTTTTGCGATTGCCTTCACTGTGCACTGAATGTCGAGAGATGTGCACGCTAAAAAAACAAGGTGGGCAAGAGGAGGAAGAGAGCACCGGCATCAGAGAGCATCTGGCATCTTCCCCTGGAAAGGGCAGTGTTTTTGGAGAGTGCAGCAAATCCGTGTTTCTGGACAAGGGAGGCATAAGTGCGCTGCGCTCCTAAGCTATCTCCCTGCTAAGACACACTGCCAAAGCTTTTCGCTATGATGCAGTCCAGTGCAGACGCACACTACGGCTCTACGGAGCTGTCCGAAGCCAAGCGCCGGTCGCCGGCGTCTTTCGGCTGAAGCAGCGCTTCGGAGCGTACGGCTGTTGTGTGCGCGAAGCAGCCGCTTCTCCTGCTCCGGGAGCCGGACAGAGCGGTAGCTTCTACGAGGGCGAAGAACGAAGCCGCAGAGCACCGGCCTTCTGCGCGCACCCTAAGGACTGCGAGAGGACCGTGGTGGCCGCTCGCCTGCCCCTTCAATTCCATTCTAGCATCCTTAGGGAAGGTGTTCCAGGACAATTTTCCTGAGTTTTGAATTCGTCCTGATGCAGCCCCTCCTGGGAAACAACTGCTCGTCGTCTGAGTCTCCGAGTGCAGAGACCTCGATGGCAACTGCAGAAATGAAGGGCTGCGTTGAGTAGTCGAGAAGCAAGAACATAGCCAGCGCCTTGTGTTTGGGAGTCAGCAGCACCTGGACTTTTGCGATTGCTTTCACAGTGCACTGAATGCCAGGACGGCATGTGCACGTTAAAACAACGAGCTGGGCAAGAGCAGGAAGGGACCACGGGCATCAGAGAGCATCTGGCATCTTGCCCTGGAAAGAGCAGTGTTTTTGGAGTGTGCAGTAAAATCGTGTTTCTGGACAAGGGAGGCATAAGTGCGCTGCGCTCCTAAGCTATCTCCCTGCTAAGACACACTGCCAAAGCTTTTCGTTATCATGCAGGCTAGTGCAGACGCACACTACGGCTCTCCGGAGCTGTCCGAAGCCAAGCGCCGGTCGCCGGCGTCTTTCGGCTGAAGCAGCGCTTCGGAGCGTACGGCTGTTGTGTGCGCGAAGCAGCCGCTTCTCCTGCTCCGGGAGCCGGACAGAGCGGTAGCTTGTACGACGGCGAAGAACGAAGCCGCAGAGCACCGGGCTTCTGCGGGCACCCTAAGGACTGCGAGAGGACCGTGGTGGCCGCTCGCCTGCCCCTTCAATTCCATTCTAGCATCCTTATGGAAGGTGTTCTAGGACAATTTTCCTGAGTTTTGAATTCGTCCTGATGCAGCCCCTCCTGGGAAACTCCTACTCGTCCTCTGCGTCTCCGAGTGCAGAGACCTCGATGGCAACTGCAGAAATGAAGGGCTGCGTTGAGTAGTCGAGAAGCAAGAACATAGCCAGCGCCTTGTGTTTAGGAGTCAGCAACTGCTGGACTTTTGCGATTGCCTTCACTGTGCACTGAATGTCGAGAGATGTGCACGCTAAAAAAACAAGGTGGGCAAGTGGAGGAAGAGAGCACCGGCATCAGAGAGCATCTGGCATCTTCCCCTGGAAAGGGCAGTGTTTTTGGAGAGTGCAGCAAATCCGTGTTTCTGGACAAGGGAGGCATAAGTGCGCTGCGCTCCTAAGCTATCTCCCTGCTAAGACACACTGCCAAAGCTTTTCGCTATGATGCAGTCCAGTGCAGACGCACACTACGGCTCTACGGAGCTGTCCGAAGCCAAGCGCCGGTCGCCGGCGTCTTTCGGCTGAAGCAGCGCTTCGGAGCGTACGGCTGTTGTGTGCGCGAAGCAGCCGCTTCTCCTGCTCCGGGAGCCGGACAGAGCGGTAGCTTGTAGGAGGGCGAAGAACGAAGCCGCAGAGCACCGGCCTTCTGCGCGCACCCTAAGGACTGCGAGAGGACCGTGGTGGCCGCTCGCCTGCCCCTTCAATTCCCTTCTAGCATCCTTAGGGAAGGTGTTCCAGGACAATTTTCCTGAGTTTTGAATTCGTCCTGATGCAGCCCCTCCTGGGAAACAACTGCTCGTCGTCTGAGTCTCCGAGTGCAGAGACCTCGATGGCAACTGCAGAAATGAAGGGCTGCGTTGAGTTGTCGAGACGCAAGAACATAGCCAGCGCCTTGTGTTTGGGAGTCAGCAGCTGCTGGACTTTTGCGATTGCTTTCACTGTGCACTGAATGCCAGGACGGCATGTGCACGTTAAAACAACGAGCTGGGCAAGAGCAGGAAGGGACCACGGGCATCAGAGAGCATCTGGCATCTTGCCCTGGAAAGAGCAGTGTTTTTGGAGTGTGCAGTAAAATCGTGTTTCTGGACAAGGGAGGCATAAGTGCGCTGCGCTCCTAAGCTATCTCCCTGCGAGACAGACTGGCAAAGCTTTTCTTTATCATGCAGGCTAGTGCAGACGCACACTACGGCTCTCCGGAGCTGTCCGAAGCCAAGCGCCGGTCGCCGGCGTCTTTCGGCTGAAGCAGCGCTTCGGAGCGTACGGCTGTTGTGTGCGCGAAGCAGCCGCTTCTCCTGCTCCGTGAGCCGGACAGAGCGGTAGCTTGTACGACGGCGAAGAACGAAGCCGCAGAGCACCGGGCTTCTGCGGGCACCCTAAGGACTGCGAGAGGACCGTGGTGGCCGCTCGCCTGCCCCTTCAATTCCATTCCAGCATCCTTATGGAAGGTGTTCTAGGACAATTTTCCTGAGTTTTGAATTCGTCCTGATGCAGCCCCTCCTGGGAAACTCCTACTCGTCCTCTGCGTCTCCGAGTGCAGAGACCTCGTTGGCAACTGCAGAAATGAAGGGCTGCGTTGAGTAGTCGAGAAGCAAGAACATAGCCAGCGCCTTGTGTTTGGGAGTCAGCAGCACCTGGACTTTTGCGATTGCTTTCACTGTGCACTGAATGCCAGGACGGCATGTGCACGTTAAAACAACGAGCTGGGCAAGAGTAATCGAAAGATCACGGCCGTCAGAAAGCAGCTTATATATTGCCCAGGAAAGAGCAGTGTTTTTGGAGTGTGCAGTAAAATCGTGTTTCTGGACAAGGGAGGCATAAGTGCGCTGCGCTCCTAAGCTATCTCCCTGCTAAGACACACTGCCAAAGCTTTTCGTTATCATGCAGGCTAGTGCAGACGCACACTACGGCTCTCCGGAGCTGTCCGAAGCCAAGCGCCGGTCGCCGGCGTCTTTCGGCTGAAGCAGCGCTTCGGAGCGTACGGCTGTTGTGTGCGCGAAGCAGCCGCTTCTCCTGCTCCGTGAGCCGGACAGAGCGGTAGCTTGTAGGAGGGCGAAGAACGAAGCCGCAGAGCACCGGGCTTCTGCGGGCACCCTAAGGACTGCGAGAGGACCGTGGTGGCCGCTCGCCTGCCCCTTCAATTCCATTCTAGCATCCTTATGGAAGGTGTTCTAGGACAATTTTCCTGAGTTTTGAATTCGTCCTGATGCAGCCCCTCCTGGGAAACTCCTACTCGTCCTCTGCGTCTCCGAGTGCAGAGACCTCGATGGCAACTGCAGAAATGAAGGGCTGCGTTGAGGAGTCGAGAAGCAAGAACATAGCCAGCGCCTTGTGTTTGGGAGTCAGCAGCACCTGGACTTTTGCGATTGCTTTCACAGTGCACTGAATGCCAGGACGGCATGTGCACGTTAAAACAACGAGCTGGGCAAGAGCAGGAAGGGACCACGGGCATCAGAGAGCATCTGGCATCTTGCCCTGGAAAGAGCAGTGTTTTTGGAGTGTGCAGTAAAATCGTGTTTCTGGACAAGGGAGGCATAAGTGCGCTGCGCTCCTAAGCTATCTCCCTGCTAAGACACACTGCCAAAGCTTTTCGTTATCATGCAGGCTAGTGCAGACGCACACTACGGCTCTACGGAGCTGTCCGAAGCCAAGCGCCGGTCGCCGGCGTCTTTCGGCTGAAGCAGCGCTTCGGAGCGTACGGCTGTTGTGTGCGCGAAGCAGCCGCTTCTCCTGCTCCGGGAGCCGGACAGAGCGGTAGCTTGTACGACGGCGAAGAACGAAGCCGCAGAGCACCGGGCTTCTGCGGGCACCCTAAGGACTGCGAGAGGACCGTGGTGGCCGCTCGCCTGCCCCTTCAATTCCATTCTAGCATCCTTATGGAAGGTGTTCTAGGACAATTTTCCTGAGTTTTGAATTCGTCCTGATGCAGCCCCTCCTGGGAAACTCCTACTCGTCCTCTGCGTCTCCGAGTGCAGAGACCTCGATGGCAACTGCAGAAATGAAGGGCTGCGTTGAGTAGTCGAGAAGCAAGAACATAGCCAGCGCCTTGTGTTTAGGAGTCAGCAACTGCTGGACTTTTGCGATTGCCTTCACTGTGCACTGAATGTCGAGAGATGTGCACGCTAAAAAAACAAGGTGGGCAAGTGGAGGAAGAGAGCACCGGCATCAGAGAGCATCTGGCATCTTCCCCTGGAAAGGGCAGTGTTTTTGGAGAGTGCAGCAAATGCGTGTTTCTGGACAAGGGAGGCATAAGTGCGCTGCGCTCCTAAGCTATCTCCCTGCTAAGACACACTGCCAAAGCTTTTCGCTATGATGCAGTCCAGTGCAGACGCACACTACGGCTCTACGGAGCTGTCCGAAGCCAAGCGCCGGTCGCCGGCGTCTTTCGGCTGAAGCAGCGCTTCGGAGCGTACGGCTGTTGTGTGCGCGAAGCAGCCGCTTCTCCTGCTCCGTGAGCCGGACAGAGCGGTAGCTTGTAGGAGGGCGAAGAACGAAGCCGCAGAGCACCGGCCTTCTGCGCGCACCCTAAGGACTGCGAGAGGACCGTGGTGGCCGCTCGCCTGCCCCTTCAATTCCCTTCTAGCATCCTTAGGGAAGGTGTTCCAGGACAATTTTCCTGAGTTTTGAATTCGTCCTGATGCAGCCCCTCCTGGGAAACAACTGCTCGTCGTCTGAGTCTCCGAGTGCAGAGACCTCGATGGCAACTGCAGAAATGAAGGGCTGCGTTGAGTTGTCGAGACGCAAGAACATAGCCAGCGCCTTGTGTTTGGGAGTCAGCAGCTGCTGGACTTTTGCGATTGCTTTCACTGTGCACTGAATGCCAGGACGGCATGTGCACGTTAAAACAACGAGCTGGGCAAGAGCAGGAAGGGACCACGGGCATCAGAGAGCATCTGGCATCTTGCCCTGGAAAGAGCAGTGTTTTTGGAGTGTGCAGTAAAATCGTGTTTCTGGACAAGGGAGGCATAAGTGCGCTGCGCTCCTAAGCTATCTCCCTGCGAGACAGACTGGCAAAGCTTTTCGTTATCATGCAGGCTAGTGCAGACGCACACTACGGCTCTCCGGAGCTGTCCGAAGCCAAGCGCCGGTCGCCGGCGTCTTTCGGCTGAAGCAGCGCTTCGGAGCGTACGGCTGTTGTGTGCGCGAAGCAGCCGCTTCTCCTGCTCCGTGAGCCGGACAGAGCGGTAGCTTGTACGACGGCGAAGAACGAAGCCGCAGAGCACCGGGCTTCTGCGGGCACCCTAAGGACTGCGAGAGGACCGTGGTGGCCGCTCGCCTGCCTCTTCAATTCCATTCTAGCATCCTTAGGGAAGGTGTTCTAGGACAATTTTCCTGAGTTTTGAATTCGTCCTGATGCAGCCCCTCCTGGGAAACTCCTACTCGTCCTCTGCGTCTCCGAGTGCAGAGACCTCGATGGCAACTGCAGAAATGAAGGGCTGCGTTGAGGAGTCGAGAAGCAAGAACATAGCCAGCGCCTTGTGTTTGGGAGTCAGCAGCACCTGGACTTTTGCGATTGCTTTCACAGTGCACTGAATGCCAGGACGGCATGTGCACGTTAAAACAACGAGCTGGGCAAGAGCAGTAATCGAAAGATCACGGCCGACAGAAAGCAGCTTATATATTGCCCAGGAAAGAGCAGTGTTTTTGGAGTGTGCAGTAAAATCGTGTTTCTGGACAAGGGAGGCATAAGTGCGCTGCGCTCCTAAGCTATCTCCCTGCTAAGACACACTGGCAAAGCTTTTCGCTATAGTGCAGTCTAGTGCAGACGCACACTACGGCTCTCCGGAGCTGTCCGACGCCAAGCGCCGGTCGCCGGCGTCTTTCGGCTGAAGCAGCGCTTCGGAGCGTACGGCTGTTGTGTGCGCGAAGCAGCCGCTTCTCCTGCTCCGGGAGCCGGACAGAGCGGTAGCTTGTACGAGGGCGAAGAACGAAGCCGCAGAGCACCGGGCTTCTGCGGGCACCCTAAGGACTGCGAGAGGACCGTGGTGGCCGCTCGCCTGCCTCTTCAATTCCATTCTAGCATCCTTATGGAAGGTGTTCTAGGACAATTTTCCTGAGTTTTGAATTCGTCCTGATGCAGCCCCTCCTGGGAAACTCCTACTCGTCCTCTGCGTCTCCGAGTGCAGAGACCTCATTGGCAACTGCAGAAATGAAGGGCTGCGTTGAGTAATCGAGAAGCAAGAACATAGCCAGCGCCTTGTGTTTGGGAGTCAGCAGCTGCTGGACTTTTGCGATTGCTTTCACTGTGCACTGAATGCCAGGACGGCATGTGCACGTTAAAACAACGAGCTGGGCAAGAGCAGTAATCGAAAGATCACGGCCGTCAGAAAGCAGCTTATATATTGCCCTGGAAAGAGCAGTGTTTTTGGAGTGTGCAGTAAAATCGTGTTTCTGGACAAGGGAGGCATAAGTGCGCTGCGCTCCTAAGCTATCTCCCTGCGAGACACACTGCCAAAGCTTTTCGCTATAGTGCAGTCTAGTGCAGACGGACACTGCGGCTCTCCGGAACTGTCCGAAGCGAAGCGCCGCTCGCCGGCGTCTTTCGGCTGAAGCAGCGCTTCGGGGCGTACGGCTGCCGCTCCGCTGTTGTGTGCGCGAGGCAGCCGCTTCTCCTGCTCCGTGAGCCGGACAGAGCGGTAGCTTGTACGAGGGCGAAGAACGAAGCCGCAGGGAGACGACATTGTGTGTACAGTCTTGGGACTGCTAGATGACAGTGGCTAAAGCTCCCTGCCTTTTCAATGCACTGCTGCCATGCTTTATTGAAGGCGTTCCGAGACAACTTTCCTTGGTTTTGACTTCGTCCTGATGAAGCCCCTGTTGGGAAATTCGTTTGGGAGTCAGCAGCTGCTGGACTTTTGCGATTGCCTTCACTGTGCACTGAATGCCAGGACGGCATGTGCACGTTAAAACAACGAGCTGGGCAAGAGCAGGAAGGGACCACGGGCATCAAGAGAGCATCTGACATCTTGCCCTGGAAAGAGCAGTGTTTTTGGAGTGTGCAGTAAAATCGTGTTTCTGGACAAGGGAGGCATAAGTGCGCTGCGCTCCTAAGTTATCTCCCTGCGAGACAGACTGGCAAAGCTTTTCGTTATCATGCAGGCTAGTGCAGACGCACACTACGGCTCTCCGGAGCTGTCCGAAGCCAAGCGCCGGTCGCCGGCGTCTTTCGGCTGAAGCAGCGCTTCGGAGCGTACGGCTGTTGTGTGCGCGAAGCAGCCGCTTCTCCTGCTCCGCGAGCCGGACAGAGCGGTAGCTTGTACGAGGGCGAAGAACGAAGCCGCAGAGCACCGGCCTTCTGCGCGCACCCTAAGGACTGCTAGAGGACCGTGGTGGCCTCTCGCCTGCCTCTTCAATTCCATTCTAGCATCCTTAGGGAAGGTGTTCCATGACAATTTTCCTGAGTTTTGAATTCGTCCTGATGCAGCCCCTCCTGGGAAACTCCTACTCGTCCTCTGAGTCTCCGAGTGCAGAGACCTCGATGGCAACTGCAGAAATGAAGGGCTGCGTTGAGTAGTCGAGAAGCAAGAACATAGCCAGCGCCTTTTGTTTGGGAGTCAGCAGCTGCTGGACTTTTGCGATTGCCTTCACTGTGCACTGAATGCCAGGACGGCATGTGCACGTTAAAACAACGAGCTGGGCAAGAGCAGTAATCGAAAGATCACGGCCGACAGAAAGCAGCTTATATATTGCCCAGGAAAGAGCAGTGTTTTTGGAGTGTGCAGTAAAATCGTGTTTCTGGACAAGGGAGGCATAAGTGTGCTGCGCTCCTAAGCTATCTCCCTGCGAGACACACTGCCAAAGCTTTTCGCTATGATGCAGTCTAGTGCAGACGCACACTACGGCTCTCCGGAGCTGTCCGACGCCAAGCGCCGCTCGCCGGCGTCTTTCGGCTGAAGCAGCGCTTCGGAGCGTACGGCTGTTGTGTGCGCGAAGCAGCCGCTTCTCCTGCTCCGGGAGCCGGACAGAGCGGTAGCTTCTACGAGGGCGAAGAACGAAGCCGCAGAGCACCGGACTTGTGTGCACAGCCTACGGGCTGCTAGAGGAAGGTGGCTGCTGCTCCCTAACCCATCAATTCACAGCTGGCATGCTCTATGGAGCTGTTCCAGGACAACTTTCATTGCTTATTGGTTCGTCCTGATACAGCCCCTCCTGGGAAATTCATGCTCGTCACCTGAGGCTCCGACATGCAGAAACATCGATGGCAGCTGCAGAAAAGAAGGGCTGCGTTGAGTTGTCGAGAAGCAAGAACATAGCCAGCGCCTAGCGTCTGGGAGTCAGCAACTGCTGGACTTTTGCGATTGCCTTCACTGTGCACTGAATGTCGAGATATGTGCACGCTAAAAAAACAAGGTGGGCAAGAGGAGGAAGAGAGCACGGGCATCAGAGAGCATCTGGCATCTTCCCCTGGAAAGGGCAGTGTTTTTGGAGACGCACACTACGGCTCTACGGAGCTGTCCGAAGCCAAGCGCCGGTGGCCGGCGTCTTTCGGCTGAAGCAGCGCTTCGGAGCGTACGGCTGTTGTGTGCGCGAAGCAGCCGCTTCTCCTGCTCCGCGAGCCGGACAGAGCGGTAGCTTGTACGACGGCGAAGAACGAAGCCGCAGAGCACCGGCCTTCTGCGCGCACCCTAAGGACTGCGAGAGGACCGTGGTGGCCGCTCGCCTGCCCCTTCAATTCCATTCTAGCATCCTTAGGGAAGGTGTTCCAGGACAATTTTCCTGAGTTTTGAATTCGTCCTGATGCAGCCCCTCCTGGGAAACAACTGCTCGTCGTCTGAGTCTCCGAGTGCAGAGACCTCGATGGCAACTGCAGAAATGAAGGGCTGCGTTGAGTTGTCGAGAAGCAAGAACATAGCCAGCGCCTTGTGTTTGGGAGTCAGCAGCACCTGGACTTTTGCGATTGCTTTCACTGTGCACTGAATGCCAGGACGGCATGTGCACGTTAAAACAACGAGCTGGGCATGAGCAGGAAGGGAGCACGGGCATCAGAGAGCATCTGGCATCTTGCCCTGGAAAGAGCAGTGTTTTTGGAGTGTGCAGTAAAATCGTGTTTCTGGACAAGGGAGGCATAAGTGCGCTGCGCTCCTAAGCTATCTCCCTGCTAAGACACACTGCCAAAGCTTTTCGTTATCATGCAGGCTAGTGCAGACGCACACTACGGCTCTCCGGAGCTGTCCGAAGCGAAACGCCGGTCGCCGGCGTCTTTCGGCTGAAGCAGCGCTTCGGAGCGTACGGCTGTTGTGTGCGCGAAGCAGCCGCTTCTCCTGCTCCGTGAGCCGGACAGAGCGGTAGCTTGTACGAGGGCGAAGAACGAAGCCGCAGAGCACCGGGCTTCTGCGGGCACCCTAAGGACTGCGAGAGGACCGTGGTGGCCGCTCGCCTGCCCCTTCAATTCCATTCTAGCATCCTTAGGGAAGGTGTTCTAGGACAATTTTCCTGAGTTTTGAATTCGTCCTGATGCAGCCCCTCCTGGGAAACTCCTACTCGTCCTCTGAGTCTCCGAGTGCAGAGACCTCGATGGCAACTGCAGAAATGAAGGGCTGCGTTGAGTAGTCGAGAAGCAAGAACATAGCCAGCGCCTTGTGTTTGGGAGTCAGCAGCACCTGGACTTTTGCGATTGCTTTCACTGTGCACTGAATGCCAGGACGGCATGTGCACGTTAAAACAACGAGCTGGGCAAGAGTAATCGAAAGATCACGGCCGTCAGAAAGCAGCTTATATATTGCCCAGGAAAGAGCAGTGTTTTTGGAGTGTGCAGTAAAATCGTGTTTCTGGACAAGGGAGGCATAAGTGCGCTGCGCTCCTAAGCTATCTCCCTGCTAAGACACACTGCCAAAGCTTTTCGTTATCATGCAGGCTAGTGCAGACGCACACTACGGCTCTCCGGAGCTGTCCGAAGCCAAGCGCCGGTCGCCGGCGTCTTTCGGCTGAAGCAGCGCTTCGGAGCGTACGGCTGTTGTGTGCGCGAAGCAGCCGCTTCTCCTGCTCCGGGAGCCGGACAGAGCGGTAGCTTGTACGACGGCGAAGAACGAAGCCGCAGAGCACCGGGCTTCTGCGGGCACCCTAAGGACTGCGAGAGGACCGTGGTGGCCGCTCGCCTGCCCCTTCAATTCCATTCTAGCATCCTTAGGGAAGGTGTTCTAGGACAATTTTCCTGAGTTTTGAATTCGTCCTGATGCAGCCCCTCCTGGGAAACTCCTACATGTCCTCTGCGTCTCCGAGTGCAGAGACCTCGATGGCAACTGCAGAAATGAAGGGCTGCGTTGAGTAGTCGAGAAGCAAGAACATAGCCAGCGCCTTGTGTTTAGGAGTCAGCAACTGCTGGACTTTTGCGATTGCCTTCACTGTGCACTGAATGTCGAGAGATGTGCACGCTAAAAAAACAAGGTGGGCAAGAGGAGGAAGAGAGCACCGGCATCAGAGAGCATCTGGCATCTTCCCCTGGAAAGGGCAGTGTTTTTGGAGAGTGCAGCAAATCCGTGTTTCTGGACAAGGGAGGCATAAGTGCGCTGCGCTCCTAAGCTATCTCCCTGCTAAGACACACTGCCAAAGCTTTTCGCTATGATGCAGTCCAGTGCAGACGCACACTACGGCTCTACGGAGCTGTCCGAAGCCAAGCGCCGGTGGCCGGCGTCTTTCGGCTGAAGGAGCGCTTCGGAGCGTACGGCTGTTGTGTGCGCGAAGCAGCCGCTTCTCCTGCTCCGGGAGCCGGACAGAGCGGTAGCTTGTAGGAGGGCGAAGAACGAAGCCGCAGAGCACCGGCCTTCTGCGGGCACCCTAAGGACTGCGAGAGGACCGTGGTGGCCGCTCGCCTGCCCCTTCAATTCCATTCTAGCATCCTTAGGGAAGGTGTTCCAGGACAATTTTCCTGAGTTTTGAATTCGTCCTGATGCAGCCCCTCCTGGGAAACAACTGCTCGTCGTCTGAGTCTCCGAGTGCAGAGACCTCGATGGCAACTGCAGAAATGAAGGGCTGCGTTGAGTTGTCGAGAAGCAAGAACATAGCCAGCGCCTTGTGTTTGGGAGTCAGCAGCACCTGGACTTTTGCGATTGCTTTCACAGTGCACTGAATGCCAGGATGGCATGTGCACGTTAAAACAACGAGCTGGGCAAGAGCAGGAAGGGACCACGGGCATCAGAGAGCATCTGGCATCTTGCCCTGGAAAGAGCAGTGTTTTTGGAGTGTGCAGTAAAATCGTGTTTCTGGACAAGGGAGGCATAAGTGCGCTGCGCTCCTAAGCTATCTCCCTGCTAAGACACACTGCCAAAGCTTTTCGTTATCATGCAGGCTAGTGCAGACGCACACTACGGCTCTCCGGAGCTGTCCGAAGCCAAGCGCCGGTCGCCGGCGTCTTTCGGCTGAAGCAGCGCTTCGGAGCGTACGGCTGTTGTGTGCGCGAAGCAGCCGCTTCTCCTGCTCCGCGAGCCGGACAGAGCGGTAGCTTGTACGACGGCGAAGAACGAAGCCGCAGAGCACCGGGCTTCTGCGGGCACCCTAAGGACTGCGAGAGGACCGTGGTGGCCGCTCGCCTGCCCCTTCAATTCCATTCTAGCATCCTTATGGAAGGTGTTCTAGGACAATTTTCCTGAGTTTTGAATTCGTCCTGATGCAGCCCCTCCTGGGAAACTCCTACTCGTCCTCTGCGTCTCCGAGTGCAGAGACCTCGATGGCAACTGCAGAAATGAAGGGCTGCGTTGAGGAGTCGAGAAGCAAGAACATAGCCAGCGCCTTGTGTTTGGGAGTCAGCAGTACCTGGACTTTTGCGATTGCTTTCACTGTGCACTGAATGCCAGGACGGCATGTGCACGTTAAAACAACGAGCTGGGCAAGAGTAATCGAAAGATCACGGCCGTCAGAAAGCAGCTTATATATTGCCCAGGAAAGAGCAGTGTTTTTGGAGTGTGCAGTAAAATCGTGTTTCTGGACAAGGGAGGCATAAGTGCGCTGCGCTCCTAAGCTATCTCCCTGCTAAGACACACTGCCAAAGCTTTTCGTTATCATGCAGGCTAGTGCAGACGCACACTACGGCTCTCCGGAGCTGTCCGAAGCGAAACGCCGGTCGCCGGCGTCTTTCGGCTGAAGCAGCGCTTCGGAGCGTACGGCTGTTGTGTGCGCGAAGCAGCCGCTTCTCCTGCTCCGTGAGCCGGACAGAGCGGTAGCTTGTACGAGGGCGAAGAACGAAGCCGCAGAGCACCGGGCTTCTGCGGGCACCCTAAGGACTGCGAGAGGACCGTGGTGGCCGCTCGCCTGCCCCTTCAATTCCATTCTAGCATCCTTAGGGAAGGTGTTCTAGGACAATTTTCCTGAGTTTTGAATTCGTCCTGATGCAGCCCCTCCTGGGAAACTCCTACTCGTCCTCTGCGTCTCCGAGTGCAGAGACCTCGATGGCAACTGCAGAAATGAAGGGCTGCGTTGAGTAGTCGAGAAGCAAGAACATAGCCAGCGCCTTGTGTTTAGGAGTCAGCAACTGCTGGACTTTTGCGATTGCCTTCACTGTGCACTGAATGTCGAGAGATGTGCACGCTAAAAAAACAAGGTGGGCAAGAGGAGGAAGAGAGCACCGGCATCAGAGAGCATCTGGCATCTTCCCCTGGAAAGGGCAGTGTTTTTGGAGAGTGCAGCAAATCCGTGTTTCTGGACAAGGGAGGCATAAGTGCGCTGCGCTCCTAAGCTATCTCCCTGCTAAGACACACTGCCAAAGCTTTTCGCTATGATGCAGTTCAGTGCAGACGCACACTACGGCTCTACGGAGCTGTCCGAAGCCAAGCGCCGGTCGCCGGCGTCTTTCGGCTGAAGCAGCGCTTCGGAGCGTACGGCTGTTGTGTGCGCGAAGCAGCCGCTTCTCCTGCTCCGTGAGCCGGACAGAGCGGTAGCTTGTAGGAGGGCGAAGAACGAAGCCGCAGAGCACCGGCCTTCTGCGCGCACCCTAAGGACTGCGAGAGGACCGTGGTGGCCGCTCGCCTGCCCCTTCAATTCCATTCTAGCATCCTTAGGGAAGGTGTTCCAGGACAATTTTCCTGAGTTTTGAATTCGTCCTGATGCAGCCCCTCCTGGGAAACAACTGCTCGTCGTCTGAGTCTCCGAGTGCAGAGACCTCGATGGCAACTGCAGAAATGAAGGGCTGCGTTGAGTTGTCGAGAAGCAAGAACATAGCCAGCGCCTTGTGTTTGGGAGTCAGCAGCACCTGGACTTTTGCGATTGCTTTCACAGTGCACTGAATGCCAGGACGGCATGTGCACGTTAAAACAACGAGCTGGGCAAGAGCAGGAAGGGACCACGGGCATCAGAGAGCATCTGGCATCTTGCCCTGGAAAGAGCAGTGTTTTTGGAGTGTGCAGTAAAATCGTGTTTCTGGACAAGGGAGGCATAAGTGCGCTGCGCTCCTAAGCTATCTCCCTGCTAAGACACACTGCCAAAGCTTTTCGTTATCATGCAGGCTAGTGCAGACGCACACTACGGCTCTACGGAGCTGTCCGAAGCGAAGCGCCGGTCGCCGGCGTCTTTCGGCTGAAGCAGCGCTTCGGAGCGTACGGCTGCTGTGTGCGCGAAGCAGCCGCTTCTCCTGCTCCGGGAGCCGGACAGAGCGGTAGCTTGTACGACGGCGAAGGACGAAGCCGCAGAGCACCGGGCTTCTGCGGGCACCCTAAGGACTGCGAGAGGACCGTGGTGGCCGCTCGCCTGCCCCTTCAATTCCATTCTAGCATCCTTATGGAAGGTGTTCTAGGACAATTTTCCTGAGTTTTGAATTCGTCCTGATGCAGCCCCTCCTGGGAAACTCCTACTCGTCCTCTGCGTCTCCGAGTGCAGAGACCTCGATGGCAACTGCAGAAATGAAGGGCTGCGTTGAGTAGTCGAGAAGCAAGAACATAGCCAGCGCCTTGTGTTTGGGAGTCAGCAGCACCTGGACTTTTGCGATTGCTTTCACTGTGCACTGAATGCCAGGACGGCATGTGCACGTTAAAACAACGAGCTGGGCAAGAGTAATCGAAAGATCACGGCCGTCAGAAAGCAGCTTATATATTGCCCAGGAAAGAGCAGTGTTTTTGGAGTGTGCAGTAAAATCGTGTTTCTGGACAAGGGAGGCATAAGTGCGCTGCGCTCCTAAGCTATCTCCCTGCTAAGACACACTGCCAAAGCTTTTCGCTATGATGCAGTCCAGTGCAGACGCACACTACGGCTCTCCGGAGCTGTCCGAAGCCAAGCGCCGGTCGCCGGCGTCTTTCGGCTGAAGCAGCGCTTCGGAGCGTACGGCTGTTGTGTGCGCGAAGCAGCCGCTTCTCCTGCTCCGGGAGCCGGACAGAGCGGTAGCTTGTAGGAGGGCGAAGAACGAAGCCGCAGAGCACCGGCCTTCTGCGCGCACCCTAAGGACTGCGAGAGGACCGTGGTGGCCGCTCGCCTGCCCCTTCAATTCCATTCTAGCATCCTTAGGGAAGGTGTTCCAGGACAATTTTCCTGAGTTTTGAATTCGTCCTGATGCAGCCCCTCCTGGGAAACAACTGCTCGTCGTCTGAGTCTCCGAGTGCAGAGACCTCGATGGCAACTGCAGAAATGAAGGGCTGCGTTGAGTTGTCGAGAAGCAAGAACATAGCCAGCGCCTTGTGTTTGGGAGTCAGCAGCACCTGGACTTTTGCGATTGCTTTCACAGTGCACTGAATGCCAGGACGGCATGTGCACGTTAAAACAACGAGCTGGGCAAGAGCAGGAAGGGACCACGGGCATCAGAGAGCATCTGGCATCTTGCCCTGGAAAGAGCAGTGTTTTTGGAGTGTGCAGTAAAATCGTGTTTCTGGACAAGGGAGGCATAAGTGCGCTGCGCTCCTAAGCTATCTCCCTGCTAAGACACACTGCCAAAGCTTTTCGTTATCATGCAGGCTAGTGCAGACGCACACTACGGCTCTCCGGAGCTGTCCGAAGCGAAGCGCCGGTCGCCGGCGTCTTTCGGCTGAAGCAGCGCTTCGGAGCGTACGGCTGTTGTGTGCGCGAAGCAGCCGCTTCTCCTGCTCCGGGAGCCGGACAGAGCGGTAGCTTGTACGACGGCGAAGAACGAAGCCGCAGAGCACCGGGCTTCTGCGGGCACCCTAAGGACTGCGAGAGGACCGTGGTGGCCGCTCGCCTGCCCCTTCAATTCCATTCTAGCATCCTTATGGAAGGTGTTCTAGGACAATTTTCCTGAGTTTTGAATTCGTCCTGATGCAGCCCCTCCTGGGAAACTCCTACTCGTCCTCTGCGTCTCCGAGTGCAGAGACCTCGATGGCAACTGCAGAAATGAAGGGCTGCGTTGAGTAGTCGAGAAGCAAGAACATAGCCAGCGCCTTGTGTTTGGGAGTCAGCAGCACCTGGACTTTTGCGATTGCTTTCACTGTGCACTGAATGCCAGGATGGCATGTGCACGTTAAAACAACGAGCTGGGCAAGAGTAATCGAAAGATCACGGCCGTCAGAAAGCAGCTTATATATTGCCCAGGAAAGAGCAGTGTTTTTGGAGTGTGCAGTAAAATCGTGTTTCTGGACAAGGGAGGCATAAGTGCGCTGCGCTCCTAAGCTATCTCCCTGCTAAGACACACTGCCAAAGCTTTTCGTTATCATGCAGGCTAGTGCAGACGCACACTACGGCTCTCCGGAGCTGTCCGAAGCGAAACGCCGGTCGCCGGCGTTTTTCGGCTGAAGCAGCGCTTCGGAGCGTACGGCTGTTGTGTGCGCGAAGCAGCCGCTTCTCCTGCTCCGTGAGCCGGACAGAGCGGTAGCTTGTACGAGGGCGAAGAACGAAGCCGCAGAGCACCGGGCTTCTGCGGGCACCCTAAGGACTGCGAGAGGACCGTGGTGGCCGCTCGCCTGCCCCTTCAATTCCATTCTAGCATCCTTATGGAAGGTGTTCTAGGACAATTTTCCTGAGTTTTGAATTCGTCCTGATGCAGCCCCTCCTGGGAAACTCCTACTCGTCCTCTGCGTCTCCGAGTGCAGAGACCTCGATGGCAACTGCAGAAATGAAGGGCTGCGTTGAGTAGTCGAGAAGCAAGAACATAGCCAGCGCCTTGTGTTTAGGAGTCAGCAACTGCTGGACTTTTGCGATTGCCTTCACTGTGCACTGAATGTCGAGATATGTGCACGCTAAAAAAACAAGGTGGGCAAGAGGAGGAAGAGAGCACCGGCATCAGAGAGCATCTGGCATCTTCCCCTGGAAAGGGCAGTGTTTTTGGAGAGTGCAGCAAATCCGTGTTTCTGGACAAGGGAGGCATAAGTGCGCTGCGCTCCTAAGCTATCTCCCTGCTAAGACACACTGCCAAAGCTTTTCGCTATGATGCAGTTCAGTGCAGACGCACACTACGGCTCTACGGAGCTGTCCGAAGCCAAGCGCCGGTCGCCGGCGTCTTTCGGCTGAAGCAGCGCTTCGGAGCGTACGGCTGTTGTGTGCGCGAAGCAGCCGCTTCTCCTGCTCCGGGAGCCGGACAGAGCGGTAGCTTGTAGGAGGGCGAAGAACGAAGCCGCAGAGCACCGGCCTTCTGCGCGCACCCTAAGGACTGCGAGAGGACCGTGGTGGCCGCTCGCCTGCCCCTTCAATTCCATTCTAGCATCCTTAGGGAAGGTGTTCCAGGACAATTTTCCTGAGTTTTGAATTCGTCCTGATGCAGCCCCTCCTGGGAAACAAATGCTCGTCGTCTGAGTCTCCGAGTGCAGAGACCTCGATGGCAACTGCAGAAATGAAGGGCTGCGTTGAGTTGTCGAGAAGCAAGAACATAGCCAGCGCCTTGTGTTTGGGAGTCAGCAGCACCTGGACTTTTGCGATTGCTTTCACAGTGCACTGAATGCCAGGACGGCATGTGCACGTTAAAACAACGAGCTGGGCAAGAGCAGGAAGGGACCACGGGCATCAGAGAGCATCTGGCATCTTGCCCTGGAAAGAGCAGTGTTTTTGGAGTGTGCAGTAAAATCGTGTTTCTGGACAAGGGAGGCATAAGTGCGCTGCGCTCCTAAGCTATCTCCCTGCTAAGACACACTGCCAAAGCTTTTCGTTATCATGCAGGCTAGTGCAGACGCACACTACGGCTCTCCGGAGCTGTCCGAAGCCAAGCGCCGGTCGCCGGCGTCTTTCGGCTGAAGCAGCGCTTCGGAGCGTACGGCTGTTGTGTGCGCGAAGCAGCCGCTTCTCCTGCTCCGGGAGCCGGACAGAGCGGTAGCTTGTACGACGGCGAAGAACGAAGCCGCAGAGCACCGGGCTTCTGCGGGCACCCTAAGGACTGCGAGAGGACCGTGGTGGCCGCTCGCCTGCCCCTTCAATTCCATTCTAGCATCCTTATGGAAGGTGTTCTAGGACAATTTTCCTGAGTTTTGAATTCGTCCTGATGCAGCCCCTCCTGGGAAACTCCTACTCGTCCTCTGCGTCTCCGAGTGCAGAGACCTCGATGGCAACTGCAGAAATGAAGGGCTGCGTTGAGTAGTCGAGAAGCAAGAACATAGCCAGCGCCTTGTGTTTGGGAGTCAGCAGCACCTGGACTTTTGCGATTGCTTTCACTGTGCACTGAATGCCAGGACGGCATGTGCACGTTAAAACAACGAGCTGGGCAAGAGTAATCGAAAGATCACGGCCGTCAGAAAGCAGCTTATATATTGCCCAGGAAAGAGCAGTGTTTTTGGAGTGTGCAGTAAAATCGTGTTTCTGGACAAGGGAGGCATAAGTGCGCTGCGCTCCTAAGCTATCTCCCTGCTAAGACACACTGCCAAAGCTTTTCGCTATGATGCAGTTCAGTGCAGACGCACACTACGGCTCTCCGGAGCTGTCCGAAGCCAAGCGCCGGTGGCCGGCGTCTTTCGGCTGAAGCAGCGCTTCGGAGCGTACGGCTGTTGTGTGCGCGAAGCAGCCGCTTCTCCTGCTCCGGGAGCCGGACAGAGCGGTAGCTTGTACGAGGGCGAAGAACGAAGCCGCAGAGCACCGGCCTTCTGCGCGCACCCTAAGGACTGCGAGAGGACCGTGGTGGCCGCTCGCCTGCCCCTTCAATTCCATTCTAGCATCCTTAGGGAAGGTGTTCCAGGACAATTTTCCTGAGTTTTGAATTCGTCCTGATGCAGCCCCTCCTGGGAAACAACTGCTCGTCGTCTGAGTCTCCGAGTGCAGAGACCTCGATGGCAACTGCAGAAATGAAGGGCTGCGTTGAGTTGTCGAGAAGCAAGAACATAGCCAGCGCCTTGTGTTTGGGAGTCAGCAGCACCTGGACTTTTGTGATTGCTTTCACAGTGCACTGAATGCCAGGACGGCATGTGCACGTTAAAACAACGAGCTGGGCAAGAGCAGGAAGGGACCACGGGCATCAGAGAGCATCTGGCATCTTGCCCTGGAAAGAGCAGTGTTTTTGGAGTGTGCAGTAAAATCGTGTTTCTGGACAAGGGAGGCATAAGTGCGCTGCGCTCCTAAGCTATCTCTCTGCGAGACACACTGGCAAAGCTTTTCGCTATAGTGCAGTCTAGTGCAGACGGACACTGCGGCTCTCCGGAGCTGTCCGAAGCGAAGCGCCGGTCGCCGGCGTCTTTCGGCTGAAGCAGCGCTTCGGGGCGTACGGCTGCCGCTCCGCTGTTGTGTGCGCGAGGCAGCCGCTTCTCCTGCTCCGTGAGCCGGACAGAGCGGTAGCTTCTACGAGGGCGAAGAACGAAGCCGCAGGGAGACGACATTGTGTGTACAGTCTTGGGACTGCTAGATGACAGTGGCTAAAGCTCCCTGCCTTTTCAATGCACTGCTGCCATGCTTTATTGAAGGCGTTCCGAGACAACTTTCCTGGGTTTTGACTTCGTCCTGATGAAGCCCCTGTTGGGAAATTCGTTTGGGAGTCAGCAGCTGCTGGACTTTTGCGATTGCCTTCACTGTGCACTGAATGCCAGGACGGCATGTGCACGTTAAAACAACGAGCTGGGCAAGAGCAGGAAGGGGCCACGGGCATCAAGAGAGCATCTGACATCTTGCCCTGGAAAGAGCAGTGTTTTTGGAGTGTGCAGTAAAATCGCGTTTCTGGACAAGGGAGGCATAAGTGCGCTGCGCTCCTAAGCTATCTCCCTGCGAGACAGACTGGCAAAGCTTTTCGTTATCATGCAGTCTTGTGCAGACGCACACTACGGCTCTCCGGAGCTGTCCGAAGCCAAGCGCCGGTCGCCGGCGTCTTTCGGCTGAAGCAGCGCTTCGGAGCGTACGGCTGTTGTGTGCGCGAAGCAGCCGCTTCTCCTGCTCCGTGAGCCGGACAGAGCGGTAGCTTGTACGACGGCGAAGAACGAAGCCGCAGAGCACCGGCCTTCTGCGCGCACCCTAAGGACTGCGAGAGGACCGTGGTGGCCGCTCGCCTGCCTCTTCAATTCCATTCTAGCATCCTTAGGGAAGGTGTTCTAGGACAATTTTCCTGAGTTTTGAATTCGTCCTGATGCAGCCCCTCCTGGGAAACTCCTACTCGTCCTCTGAGTCTCCGAGTGCAGAGACCTCGATGGCAACTGCAGAAATGAAGGGCTGCGTTGAGTAGTCGAGAAGCAAGAACATAGCCAGCGCCTTTTGTTTGGGAGTCAGCAGCTGCTGGACTTTTGCGATTGCCTTCACTGTGCACTGAATGCCAGGACGGCATGTGCACGTTAAAACAACGAGCTGGGCAAGAGCAGTAATCGAAAGATCACGGCCGTCAGAAAGCAGCTTATATATTGCCCACGAAAGAGCAGTGTTTTTGGAGTGTGCAGTAAAATCGTGTTTCTGGACAAGGGAGGCATAAGTGTGCTGCGCTCCTAAGCTATCTCCCTGCGAGACACACTGCCAAAGCTTTTCGCTATGATGCAGTCTAGTGCAGACGCACACTACGGCTCTCCGGAGCTGTCCGACGCCAAGCGCCGCTCGCCGGCGTCTTTCGGCTGAAGCAGCGCTTCGGAGCGTACGGCTGTTGTGTGCGCGAAGCAGCCGCTTCTCCTGCTCCGGGAGCCGGACAGAGCGGTAGCTTCTACGAGGGCGAAGAACGAAGCCGCAGAGCACCGGACTTGTATGCACAGCCTACGGGCTGCTAGAGGAAGGTGGCTGCTGCTCCCTAACCCATCAATTCACAGCTGGCATGCTCTATGGAGCTGTTCCAGGACAACTTTCATTGCTTATTGGTTCGTCCTGATGCAGCCCCTCCTGGGAAATTCATGCTCGTCCCCTGAGGCTCCGACATGCAGAAACATCGATGGCAGCTGCAGAAAAGAAGGGCTGCGTTGAGTTGTCGAGAAGCAAGAACATAGCCAGCGCCTAGCGTCTGGGAGTCAGCAACTGCTGGACTTTTGCGATTGCCTTCACTGTGCACTGAATGTCGAGATATGTGCACGCTAAAAAAACAAGGTGGGCAAGAGGAGGAAGAGAGCACGGGCATCAGAGAGCATCTGGCATCTTCCCCTGGAAAGGGCAGTGTTTTTGGAGACGCACACTACGGCTCTACGGAGCTGTCCGAAGCCAAGCGCCGGTGGCCGGCGTCTTTCGGCTGAAGCAGCGCTTCGGAGCGTACGGCTGTTGTGTGCGCGAAGCAGCCGCTTCTCCTGCTCCGCGAGCCGGACAGAGCGGTAGCTTGTACGACGGCGAAGAACGAAGCCGCAGAGCACCGGGCTTCTGCGCGCACCCTAAGGACTGCTAGAGGACCGTGGTGGCCGCTCGCCTGCCCCTTCAATTCCATTCTAGCATCCTTAGGGAAGGTGTTCTAGGACAATTTTCCTGAGTTTTGAATTCGTCCTGATGCAGCCCCTCCTGGGAAACAACTGCTCGTCGTCTGAGTCTCCGAGTGCAGAGACCTCGATGGCAACTGCAGAAATGAAGGGCTGCGTTGAGTTGTCGAGAAGCAAGAACATAGCCAGCGCCTTGTGTTTGGGAGTCAGCAGCACCTGGACTTTTGCGATTGCTTTCACAGTGCACTGAATGCCAGGACGGCATGTGCACGTTAAAACAACGAGCTGGGCAAGAGCAGGAAGGGACCACGGGCATCAGAGAGCATCTGGCATCTTGCCCTGGAAAGAGCAGTGTTTTTGGAGTGTGCAGTAAAATCGTGTTTCTGGACAAGGGAGGCATAAGTGCGCTGCGCTCCTAAGCTATCTCCCTGCTAAGACACACTGGCAAAGCTTTTCGCTATAGTGCAGTCTAGTGCAGACGCACACTACGGCTCTCCGGAGCTGTCCGAAGCCAAGCGCCGGTCGCCGGCGTCTTTCGGCTGAAGCAGCGCTTCGGAGCGTACGGCTGTTGTGTGCGCGAAGCAGCCGCTTCTCCTGCTCCGTGAGCCGGACAGAGCGGTAGCTTGTACGACGGCGAAGAACGAAGCCGCAGAGCACCGGGCTTCTGCGGGCACCCTAAGGACTGCGAGAGGACCGTGGTGGCCGCTCGCCTGCCCCTTCAATTCCATTCTAGCATCCTTAGGGAAGGTGTTCTAGGACAATTTTCCTGAGTTTTGAATTCGTCCTGATGCAGCCCCTCCTGGGAAACTCCTACTCGTCCTCTGCGTCTCCGAGTGCAGAGACCTCGATGGCAACTGCAGAAATGAAGGGCTGCGTTGAGTAGTCGAGAAGCAAGAACATAGCCAGCGCCTTGTGTTTAGGAGTCAGCAACTGCTGGACTTTTGCGATTGCCTTCACTGTGCACTGAATGTCGAGATATGTGCACGCTAAAAAAACAAGGTGGGCAAGAGGAGGAAGAGAGCACCGGCATCAGAGAGCATCTGGCATCTTCCCCTGGAAAGGGCAGTGTTTTTGGAGAGTGCAGCAAATCCGTGTTTCTGGACAAGGGAGGCATAAGTGCGCTGCGCTCCTAAGCTATCTCCCTGCTAAGACACACTGCCAAAGCTTTTCGCTATGATGCAGTCCAGTGCAGACGCACACTACGGCTCTACGGAGCTGTCCGAAGCCAAGCGCCGGTCGCCGGCGTCTTTCGGCTGAAGCAGCGCTTCGGAGCGTACGGCTGTTGTGTGCGCGAAGCAGCCGCTTCTCCTGCTCCGTGAGCCGGACAGAGCGGTAGCTTGTACGACGGCGAAGAACGAAGCCGCAGAGCACCGGGCTTCTGCGGGCACCCTAAGGACTGCGAGAGGACCGTGGTGGCCGCTCGCCTGCCTCTTCAATTCCATTCTAGCATCCTTAGGGAAGGTGTTCTAGGACAATTTTCCTGAGTTTTGAATTCGTCCTGATGCAGCCCCTCCTGGGAAACTCCTACTCGTCCTCTGCGTCTCCGAGTGCAGAGACCTCGATGGCAACTGCAGAAATGAAGGGCTGCGTTGAGTAGTCGAGAAGCAAGAACATAGCCAGCACCTTGTGTCTGGGAGTCAGCAGCACCTGGACTTTTGCGATTGCTTTCACAGTGCACTGAATGCCAGGACGGCATGTGCACGTTAAAACAACGAGCTGGGCAAGAGCAGTAATCGAAAGATCACGGCCGACAGAAAGCAGCTTATATATTGCCCAGGAAAGAGCAGTGTTTTTGGAGTGTGCAGTAAAATCGTGTTTCTGGACAAGGGAGGCATAAGTGCGCTGCGCTCCTAAGCTATCTCCCTGCTAAGACACACTGGCAAAGCTTTTCGCTATAGTGCAGTCTAGTGCAGACGCACACTACGGCTCTCCGGAGCTGTCCGACGCCAAGCGCCGGTCGCCGGCGTCTTTCGGCTGAAGCAGCGCTTCGGAGCGTACGGCTGTTGTGTGCGCGAAGCAGCCGCTTCTCCTGCTCCGGGAGCCGGACAGAGCGGTAGCTTGTAGGAGGGCGAAGAACGAAGCCGCAGAGCACCGGGCTTCTGCGGGCACCCTAAGGACTGCGAGAGGACCGTGGTGGCCGCTCGCCTGCCTCTTCAATTCCATTCTAGCATCCTTATGGAAGGTGTTCTAGGACAATTTTCCTGAGTTTTGAATTCGTCCTGATGCAGCCCCTCCTGGGAAACTCCTACTCGTCCTCTGCGTCTCCGAGTGCAGAGACCTCGTTGGCAACTGCAGAAATGAAGGGCTGCGTTGAGTAGTCGAGAAGCAAGAACATAGCCAGCGCCTTGTGTTTGGGAGTCAGCAGCACCTGGACTTTTGCGATTGCTTTCACAGTGCACTGAATGCCAGGACGGCATGTGCACGTTAAAACAACGAGCTGGGCAAGAGCAGGAAGGGACCACGGGCATCAGAGAGCATCTGGCATCTTGCCCTGGAAAGAGCAGTGTTTTTGGAGTGTGCAGTAAAATCGTGTTTCTGGACAAGGGAGGCATAAGTGCGCTGCGCTCCTAAGCTATCTCCCTGCGAGACACACTGCCAAAGCTTTTCGCTATAGTGCAGTCTAGTGCAGACGGACACTGCGGCTCTCCGGAACTGTCCGAAGCGAAGCGCCGCTCGCCGGCGTCTTTCGGCTGAAGCAGCGCTTCGGGGCGTACGGCTGCCGCTCCGCTGTTGTGTGCGCGAGGCAGCCGCTTCTCCTGCTCCGTGAGCCGGACAGAGCGGTAGCTTGTACGAGGGCGAAGAACGAAGCCGCAGGGAGACGACATTGTGTGTACAGTCTTGGGACTGCTAGATGACAGTGGCTAAAGCTCCCTGCCTTTTCAATGCACTGCTGCCATGCTTTATTGAAGGCGTTCCGAGACAACTTTCCTTGGTTTTGACTTCGTCCTGATGAAGCCCCTGTTGGGAAATTCGTTTGGGAGTCAGCAGCTGCTGGACTTTTGCGATTGCCTTCACTGTGCACTGAATGCCAGGACGGCATGTGCACGTTAAAACAACGAGCTGGGCAAGAGCAGGAAGGGACCACGGGCATCAAGAGAGCATCTGACATCTTGCCCTGGAAAGAGCAGTGTTTTTGGAGTGTGCAGTAAAATCGTGTTTCTGGACAAGGGAGGCATAAGTGCGCTGCGCTCCTAAGTTATCTCCCTGCGAGACAGACTGGCAAAGCTTTTCGTTATCATGCAGGCTAGTGCAGACGCACACTACGGCTCTCCGGAGCTGTCCGAAGCCAAGCGCCGGTCGCCGGCGTCTTTCGGCTGAAGCAGCGCTTCGGAGCGTACGGCTGTTGTGTGCGCGAAGCAGCCGCTTCTCCTGCTCCGCGAGCCGGACAGAGCGGTAGCTTGTACGAGGGCGAAGAACGAAGCCGCAGAGCACCGGCCTTCTGCGCGCACCCTAAGGACTGCTAGAGGACCGTGGTGGCCTCTCGCCTGCCTCTTCAATTCCATTCTAGCATCCTTAGGGAAGGTGTTCCATGACAATTTTCCTGAGTTTTGAATTCGTCCTGATGCAGCCCCTCCTGGGAAACTCCTACTCGTCCTCTGAGTCTCCGAGTGCAGAGACCTCGATGGCAACTGCAGAAATGAAGGGCTGCGTTGAGTAGTCGAGAAGCAAGAACATAGCCAGCGCCTTTTGTTTGGGAGTCAGCAGCTGCTGGACTTTTGCGATTGCCTTCACTGTGCACTGAATGCCAGGACGGCATGTGCACGTTAAAACAACGAGCTGGGCAAGAGCAGTAATCGAAAGATCACGGCCGACAGAAAGCAGCTTATATATTACCCAGGAAAGAGCAGTGTTTTTGGAGTGTGCAGTAAAATCGTGTTTCTGGACAAGGGAGGCATAAGTGCGCTGCGCTCCTAAGCTATCTCCCTGCGAGACACACTGCCAAAGCTTTTCGCTATGATGCAGTCTAGTGCAGACGCACACTACGGCTCTCCGGATCTGTCCGAAGCCAAGCGCCGCTCGCCGGCGTCTTTCGGCTGAAGCAGCGCTTCGGAGCGTACGGCTGTTGTGTGCGCGAAGCAGCCGCTTCTCCTGCTCCGGGAGCCGGACAGAGCGGTAGCTTCTACGAGGGCGAAGAACGAAGCCGCAGAGCACCGGACTTGTGTGCACAGCCTACGGGCTGCTAGAGGAAGGTGGCTGCTGCTCCCTAACCCATCAATTCACAGCTGGCATGCTCTATGGAGCTGTTCCAGGACAACTTTCATTGCTTATTGGTTCGTCCTGATACAGCCCCTCCTGGGAAATTCATGCTCGTCACCTGAGGCTCCGACATGCAGAAACATCGATGGCAGCTGCAGAAAAGAAGGGCTGCGTTGAGTTGTCGAGAAGCAAGAACATAGCCAGCGCCTAGCGTCTGGGAGTCAGCAACTGCTGGACTTTTGCGATTGCCTTCACTGTGCACTGAATGTCGAGATATGTGCACGCTAAAAAAACAAGGTGGGCAAGAGGAGGAAGAGAGCACGGGCATCAGAGAGCATCTGGCATCTTCCCCTGGAAAGGGCAGTGTTTTTGGAGACGCACACTACGGCTCTACGGAGCTGTCCGAAGCCAAGCGCCGGTGGCCGGCGTCTTTCGGCTGAAGCAGCGCTTCGGAGCGTACGGCTGTTGTGTGCGCGAAGCAGCCGCTTCTCCTGCTCCGCGAGCCGGACAGAGCGGTAGCTTGTACGACGGCGAAGAACGAAGCCGCAGAGCACCGGCCTTCTGCGCGCACCCTAAGGACTGCGAGAGGACCGTGGTGGCCGCTCGCCTGCCCCTTCAATTCCATTCTAGCATCCTTAGGGAAGGTGTTCCAGGACAATTTTCCTGAGTTTTGAATTCGTCCTGATGCAGCCCCTCCTGGGAAACAACTGCTCGTCGTCTGAGTCTCCGAGTGCAGAGACCTCGATGGCAACTGCAGAAATGAAGGGCTGCGTTGAGTTGTCGAGAAGCAAGAACATAGCCAGCGCCTTGTGTTTGGGAGTCAGCAGCACCTGGACTTTTGCGATTGCTTTCACAGTGCACTGAATGCCAGGACGGCATGTGCACGTTAAAACAACGAGCTGGGCATGAGCAGGAAGGGAGCACGGGCATCAGAGAGCATCTGGCATCTTGCCCTGGAAAGAGCAGTGTTTTTGGAGTGTGCAGTAAAATCGTGTTTCTGGACAAGGGAGGCATAAGTGCGCTGCGCTCCTAAGCTATCTCCCTGCTAAGACACACTGCCAAAGCTTTTCGTTATCATGCAGGCTAGTGCAGACGCACACTACGGCTCTCCGGAGCTGTCCGAAGCCAAGCGCCGGTCGCCGGCGTCTTTCGGCTGAAGCAGCGCTTCGGAGCGTACGGCTGTTGTGTGCGCGAAGCAGCCGCTTCTCCTGCTCCGTGAGCCGGACAGAGCGGTAGCTTGTACGAGGGCGAAGAACGAAGCCGCAGAGCACCGGGCTTCTGCGGGCACCCTAAGGACTGCGAGAGGACCGTGGTGGCCGCTCGCCTGCCCCTTCAATTCCATTCTAGCATCCTTAGGGAAGGTGTTCTAGGACAATTTTCCTGAGTTTTGAATTCGTCCTGATGCAGCCCCTCCTGGGAAACTCCTACTCGTCCTCTGCGTCTCCGAGTGCAGAGACCTCGATGGCAACTGCAGAAATGAAGGGCTGCGTTGAGTAGTCGAGAAGCAAGAACATAGCCAGCGCCTTGTGTTTGGGAGTCAGCAGCACCTGGACTTTTGCGATTGCTTTCACTGTGCACTGAATGCCAGGACGGCATGTGCACGTTAAAACAACGAGCTGGGCAAGAGTAATCGAAAGATCACGGCCGTCAGAAAGCAGCTTATATATTGCCCAGGAAAGAGCAGTGTTTTTGGAGTGTGCAGTAAAATCGTGTTTCTGGACAAGGGAGGCATAAGTGCGCTGCGCTCCTAAGCTATCTCCCTGCTAAGACACACTGCCAAAGCTTTTCGTTATCATGCAGGCTAGTGCAGACGCACACTACGGCTCTCCGGAGCTGTCCGAAGCCAAGCGCCGGTCGCCGGCGTCTTTCGGCTGAAGCAGCGCTTCGGAGCGTACGGCTGTTGTGTGCGCGAAGCAGCCGCTTCTCCTGCTCCGTGAGCCGGACAGAGCGGTAGCTTGTACGACGGCGAAGAACGAAGCCGCAGAGCACCGGGCTTCTGCGGGCACCCTAAGGACTGCGAGAGGACCGTGGTGGCCGCTCGCCTGCCCCTTCAATTCCATTCTAGCATCCTTAGGGAAGGTGTTCTAGGACAATTTTCCTGAGTTTTGAATTCGTCCTGATGCAGCCCCTCCTGGGAAACTCCTACTCGTCCTCTGCGTCTCCGAGTGCAGAGACCTCGATGGCAACTGCAGAAATGAAGGGCTGCGTTGAGTAGTCGAGAAGCAAGAACATAGCCAGCGCCTTGTGTTTAGGAGTCAGCAACTGCTGGACTTTTGCGATTGCCTTCACTGTGCACTGAATGTCGAGATATGTGCACGCTAAAAAAACAAGGTGGGCAAGAGGAGGAAGAGAGCACCGGCATCAGAGAGCATCTGGCATCTTCCCCTGGAAAGGGCAGTGTTTTTGGAGAGTGCAGCAAATCCGTGTTTCTGGACAAGGGAGGCATAAGTGCGCTGCGCTCCTAAGCTATCTCACTGCTAAGACACACTGCCAAAGCTTTTCGCTATGATGCAGTCCAGTGCAGACGCACACTACGGCTCTACGGAGCTGTCCGAAGCCAAGCGCCGGTCGCCGGCGTCTTTCGGCTGAAGGAGCGCTTCGGAGCGTACGGCTGTTGTGTGCGCGAAGCAGCCGCTTCTCCTGCTCCGGGAGCCGGACAGAGCGGTAGCTTGTAGGAGGGCGAAGAACGAAGCCGCAGAGCACCGGCCTTCTGCGCGCACCCTAAGGACTGCGAGAGGACCGTGGTGGCCGCTCGCCTGCCCCTTCAATTCCATTCTAGCATCCTTAGGGAAGGTGTTCCAGGACAATTTTCCTGAGTTTTGAATTCGTCCTGATGCAGCCCCTCCTGGGAAACAACTGCTCGTCGTCTGAGTCTCCGAGTGCAGAGACCTCGATAGCAACTGCAGAAATGAAGGGCTGCGTTGAGTTGTCGAGAAGCAAGAACATAGCCAGCGCCTTGTGTTTGGGAGTCAGCAGCACCTGGACTTTTGCGATTGCTTTCACAGTGCACTGAATGCCAGGACGGCATGTGCACGTTAAAACAACGAGCTGGGCAAGAGCAGGAAGGGACCACGGGCATCAGAGAGCATCTGGCATCTTGCCCTGGAAAGAGCAGTGTTTTTGGAGTGTGCAGTAAAATCGTGTTTCTGGACAAGGGAGGCATAAGTGCGCTGCGCTCCTAAGCTATCTCCCTGCTAAGACACACTGCCAAAGCTTTTCGTTATCATGCAGGCTAGTGCAGACGCACACTACGGCTCTCCGGAGCTGTCCGAAGCGAAGCGCCGGTCGCCGGCGTCTTTCGGCTGAAGCAGCGCTTCGGAGCGTACGGCTGTTGTGTGCGCGAAGCAGCCGCTTCTCCTGCTCCGTGAGCCGGACAGAGCGGTAGCTTGTACGAGGGCGAAGAACGAAGCCGCAGAGCACCGGGCTTCTGCGGGCACCCTAAGGACTGCGAGAGGACCGTGGTGGCCGCTCGCCTGCCCCTTCAATTCCATTCTAGCATCCTTAGGGAAGGTGTTCTAGGACAATTTTCCTGAGTTTTGAATTCGTCCTGATGCAGCCCCTCCTGGGAAACTCCTACTCGTCCTCTGCGTCTCCGAGTGCAGAGACCTCGATGGCAACTGCAGAAATGAAGGGCTGCGTTGAGGAGTCGAGAAGCAAGAACATAGCCAGCGCCTTGTGTTTGGGAGTCAGCAGCACCTGGACTTTTGCGATTGCTTTCACTGTGCACTGAATGCCAGGACGGCATGTGCACGTTAAAACAACGAGCTGGGCAAGAGTAATCGAAAGATCACGGCCGTCAGAAAGCAGCTTATATATTGCCCAGGAAAGAGCAGTGTTTTTGGAGTGTGCAGTAAAATCGTGTTTCTGGACAAGGGAGGCATAAGTGCGCTGCGCTCCTAAGCTATCTCCCTGCTAAGACACACTGCCAAAGCTTTTCGTTATCATGCAGGCTAGTGCAGACGCACACTACGGCTCTCCGGAGCTGTCCGAAGCGAAACGCCGGTCGCCGGCGTCTTTCGGCTGAAGCAGCGCTTCGGAGCGTAGGGCTGTTGTGTGCGCGAAGCAGCCGCTTCTCCTGCTCCGTGAGCCGGACAGAGCGGTAGCTTGTACGAGGGCGAAGAACGAAGCCGCAGAGCACCGGGCTTCTGCGGGCACCCTAAGGACTGCGAGAGGACCGTGGTGGCCGCTCGCCTGCCCCTTCAATTCCATTCTAGCATCCTTAGGGAAGGTGTTCTAGGACAATTTTCCTGAGTTTTGAATTCGTCCTGATGCAGCCCCTCCTGGGAAACTCCTACTCGTCCTCTGCGTCTCCGAGTGCAGAGACCTCGATGGCAACTGCAGAAATGAAGGGCTGCGTTGAGTAGTCGAGAAGCAAGAACATAGCCAGCGCCTTGTGTTTAGGAGTCAGCAACTGCTGGACTTTTGCGATTGCCTTCACTGTGCACTGAATGTCGAGATATGTGCACGCTAAAAAAACAAGGTGGGCAAGAGGAGGAAGAGAGCACCGGCATCAGAGAGCATCTGGCATCTTCCCCTGGAAAGGGCAGTGTTTTTGGAGAGTGCAGCAAATCCGTGTTTCTGGACAAGGGAGGCATAAGTGCGCTGCGCTCCTAAGCTATCTCCCTGCTAAGACACACTGCCAAAGCTTTTCGCTATGATGCAGTTCAGTGCAGACGCACACTACGGCTCTACGGAGCTGTCCGAAGCCAAGCGCCGGTCGCCGGCGTCTTTCGGCTGAAGCAGCGCTTCGGAGCGTACGGCTGTTGTGTGCGCGAAGCAGCCGCTTCTCCTGCTCCGGGAGCCGGACAGAGCGGTAGCTTGTAGGAGGGCGAAGAACGAAGCCGCAGAGCACCGGCCTTCTGCGCGCACCCTAAGGACTGCGAGAGGACCGTGGTGGCCGCTCGCCTGCCCCTTCAATTCCATTCTAGCATCCTTATGGAAGGTGTTCCAGGACAATTTTCCTGAGTTTTGAATTCGTCCTGATGCAGCCCCTCCTGGGAAACAACTGCTCGTCGTCTGAGTCTCCGAGTGCAGAGACCTCGATGGCAACTGCAGAAATGAAGGGCTGCGTTGAGTTGTCGAGAAGCAAGAACATAGCCAGCGCCTTGTGTTTGGGAGTCAGCAGCACCTGGACTTTTGCGATTGCTTTCACAGTGCACTGAATGCCAGGACGGCATGTGCACGTTAAAACAACGAGCTGGGCAAGAGCAGGAAGGGACCACGGGCATCAGAGAGCATCTGGCATCTTGCCCTGGAAAGAGCAGTGTTTTTGGAGTGTGCAGTAAAATCGTGTTTCTGGACAAGGGAGGCATAAGTGCGCTGCGCTCCTAAGCTATCTCCCTGCTAAGACACACTGCCAAAGCTTTTCGTTATCATGCAGGCTAGTGCAGACGCACACTACGGCTCTACGGAGCTGTCCGAAGCGAAGCGCCGGTCGCCGGCGTCTTTCGGCTGAAGCAGCGCTTCGGAGCGTACGGCTGTTGTGTGCGCGAAGCAGCCGCTTCTCCTGCTCCGGGAGCCGGACAGAGCGGTAGCTTGTACGACGGCGAAGAACGAAGCCGCAGAGCACCGGGCTTCTGCGGGCACCCTAAGGACTGCGAGAGGACCGTGGTGGCCGCTCGCCTGCCCCTTCAATTCCATTCTAGCATCCTTATGGAAGGTGTTCTAGGACAATTTTCCTGAGTTTTGAATTCGTCCTGATGCAGCCCCTCCTGGGAAACTCCTACTCGTCCTCTGCGTCTCCGAGTGCAGAGACCTCGATGGCAACTGCAGAAATGAAGGGCTGCGTTGAGTAGTCGAGAAGCAAGAACATAGCCAGCGCCTTGTGTTTGGGAGACAGCAGCACCTGGACTTTTGCGATTGCTTTCACTGTGCACTGAATGCCAGGACGGCATGTGCACGTTAAAACAACGAGCTGGGCAAGAGTAATCGAAAGATCACGGCCGTCAGAAAGCAGCTTATATATTGCCCAGGAAAGAGCAGTGTTTTTGGAGTGTGCAGTAAAATCGTGTTTCTGGACAAGGGAGGCATAAGTGCGCTGCGCTCCTAAGCTATCTCCCTGCTAAGACACACTGCCAAAGCTTTTCGCTATGATGCAGTCCAGTGCAGACGCACACTACGGCTCTCCGGAGCTGTCCGAAGCCAAGCGCCGGTCGCCGGCGTCTTTCGGCTGAAGCAGCGCTTCGGAGCGTACGGCTGTTGTGTGCGCGAAGCAGCCGCTTCTCCTGCTCCGCGAGCCGGACAGAGCGGTAGCTTGTACGACGGCGAAGAACGAAGCCGCAGAGCACCGGCCTTCTGCGCGCACCCTAAGGACTGCGAGAGGACCGTGGTGGCCGCTCGCCTGCCCCTTCAATTCCATTCTAGCATCCTTAGGGAAGGTGTTCCAGGACAATTTTCCTGAGTTTTGAATTCGTCCTGATGCAGCCCCTCCTGGGAAACAACTGCTCGTCGTCTGAGTCTCCGAGTGCAGAGACCTCGATGGCAACTGCAGAAATGAAGGGCTGCGTTGAGTTGTCGAGAAGCAAGAACATAGCCAGCGCCTTGTGTTTGGGAGTCAGCAGCACCTGGACTTTTGCGATTGCTTTCACAGTGCACTGAATGCCAGGACGGCATGTGCACGTTAAAACAACGAGCTGGGCAAGAGCAGGAAGGGAGCACGGGCATCAGAGAGCATCTGGCATCTTGCCCTGGAAAGAGCAGTGTTTTTGGAGTGTGCAGTAAAATCGTGTTTCTGGACAAGGGAGGCATAAGTGCGCTGCGCTCCTAAGCTATCTCTCTGCGAGACACACTGGCAAAGCTTTTCGCTATAGTGCAGTCTAGTGCAGACGGACACTGCGGCTCTCCGGAGCTGTCCGAAGCGAAGCGCCGGTCGCCGGCGTCTTTCGGCTGAAGCAGCGCTTCGGGGCGTACGGCTGCCGCTCCGCTGTTGTGTGCGCGAGGCAGCCGCTTCTCCTGCTCCGTGAGCCGGACAGAGCGGTAGCTTCTACGAGGGCGAAGAACGAAGCCGCAGGGAGACGACATTGTGTGTACAGTCTTGGGACTGCTAGATGACAGTGGCTAAAGCTCCCTGCCTTTTCAATGCACTGCTGCCATGCTTTATTGAAGGCGTTCCGAGACAACTTTCCTGGGTTTTGACTTCGTCCTGATGAAGCCCCTGTTGGGAAATTCGTTTGGGAGTCAGCAGCTGCTGGACTTTTGCGATTGCCTTCACTGTGCACTGAATGCCAGGACGGCATGTGCACGTTAAAACAACGAGCTGGGCAAGAGCAGGAAGGGGCCACGGGCATCAAGAGAGCATCTGACATCTTGCCCTGGAAAGAGCAGTGTTTTTGGAGTGTGCAGTAAAATCATGTTTCTGGACAAGGGAGGCATAAGTGCGCTGCGCTCCTAAGCTATCTCCCTGCGAGACAGACTGGCAAAGCTTTTCGTTATCATGCAGTCTTGTGCAGACGCACACTACGGCTCTCCGGAGCTGTCCGAAGCCAAGCGCCGGTCGCCGGCGTCTTTCGGCTGAAGCAGCGCTTCGGAGCGTACGGCTGTTGTGTGCGCGAAGCAGCCGCTTCTCCTGCTCCGTGAGCCGGACAGAGCGGTAGCTTGTACGACGGCGAAGAACGAAGCCGCAGAGCACCGGGCTTCTGCGCGCACCCTAAGGACTGCTAGAGGACCGTGGTGGCCGCTCGCCTGCCCCTTCAATTCCATTCTAGCATCCTTAGGGAAGGTGTTCTAGGACAATTTTCCTGAGTTTTGAATTCGTCCTGATGCAGCCCCTCCTGGGAAACAACTGCTCGTCGTCTGAGTCTCCGAGTGCAGAGACCTCGATGGCAACTGCAGAAATGAAGGGCTGCGTTGAGTTGTCGAGAAGCAAGAACATAGCCAGCGCCTTGTGTTTGGGAGTCAGCAGCACCTGGACTTTTGCGATTGCTTTCACAGTGCACTGAATGCCAGGACGGCATGTGCACTTTAAAACAACGAGCTGGGCAAGAGCAGGAAGGGAGCACGGGCATCAGAGAGCATCTGGCATCTTGCCCTGGAAAGAGCAGTGTTTTTGGAGTGTGCAGTAAAATCGTGTTTCTGGACAAGGGAGGCATAAGTGCGCTGCGCTCCTAAGCTATCTCCCTGCTAAGACACACTGCCAAAGCTTTTCGTTATCATGCAGGCTAGTGCAGACGCACACTACGGCTCTCCGGAGCTGTCCGAAGCCAAGCGCCGGTGGCCGGCGTCTTTCGGCTGAAGCAGCGCTTCGGAGCGTACGGCTGTTGTGTGCGCGAAGCAGCCGCTTCTCCTGCTCCGTGAGCCGGACAGAGCGGTAGCTTGTACGAGGGCGAAGAACGAAGCCGCAGAGCACCGGGCTTCTGCGGGCACCCTAAGGACTGCGAGAGGACCGTGGTGGCCGCTCGCCTGCCCCTTCAATTCCATTCTAGCATCCTTAGGGAAGGTGTTCTAGGACAATTTTCCTGAGTTTTGAATTCGTCCTGATGCAGCCCCTCCTGGGAAACTCCTACTCGTCCTCTGAGTCTCCGAGTGCAGAGACCTCGATGGCAACTGCAGAAATGAAGGGCTGCGTTGAGTAGTCGAGAAGCAAGAACATAGCCAGCGCCTTGTGTTTAGGAGTGAGCAACTGCTGGACTTTTGCGATTGCCTTCACTGTGCACTGAATGTCGAGATATGTGCACGCTAAAAAAACAAGGTGGGCAAGAGGAGGAAGAGAGCACCGGCATCAGAGAGCATCTGGCATCTTCCCCTGGAAAGGGCAGTGTTTTTGGAGAGTGCAGCAAATCCGTGTTTCTGGACAAGGGAGGCATAAGTGCGCTGCGCTCCTAAGCTATCTCCCTGCTAAGACACACTGCCAAAGCTTTTCGCTATGATGCAGTCCAGTGCAGACGCACACTACGGCTCTACGGAGCTGTCCGAAGCCAAGCGCCGGTCGCCGGCGTCTTTCGGCTGAAGCAGCGCTTCGGAGCGTACGGCTGTTGTGTGCGCGAAGCAGCCGCTTCTCCTGCTCCGGGAGCCGGACAGAGCGGTAGCTTGTAGGAGGGCGAAGAACGAAGCCGCAGAGCACCGGCCTTCTGCGCGCACCCTAAGGACTGCGAGAGGACCGTGGTGGCCGCTCGCCTGCCCCTTCAATTCCATTCTAGCATCCTTAGGGAAGGTGTTCCAGGACAATTTTCCTGAGTTTTGAATTCGTCCTGATGCAGCCCCTCCTGGGAAACAACTGCTCGTCGTCTGAGTCTCCGAGTGCAGAGACCTCGATGGCAACTGCAGAAATGAAGGGCTGCGTTGAGTTGTCGAGAAGCAAGAACATAGCCAGCGCCTTGTGTTTGGGAGTCAGCAGCACCTGGACTTTTGCGATTGCTTTCACAGTGCACTGAATGCCAGGACGGCATGTGCACGTTAAAACAACGAGCTGGGCAAGAGCAGGAAGGGAGCACGGGCATCAGAGAGCATCTGGCATCTTGCCCTGGAAAGAGCAGTGTTTTTGGAGTGTGCAGTAAAATCGTGTTTCTGGACAAGGGAGGCATAAGTGCGCTGCGCTCCTAAGCTATCTCCCTGCTAAGACACACTGCCAAAGCTTTTCGTTATCATGCAGGCTAGTGCAGACGCACACTACGGCTCTCCGGAGCTGTCGGAAGCGAAGCGCCGGTCGCCGGCGTCTTTCGGCTGAAGCAGCGCTTCGGAGCGTACGGCTGTTGTGTGCGCGAAGCAGCCGCTTCTCCTGCTCCGTGAGCCGGACAGAGCGGTAGCTTGTACGACAGCGAAGAACGAAGCCGCAGAGCACCGGGCTTCTGCGGGCACCCTAAGGACTGCGAGAGGACCGTGGTGGCCGCTCGCCTGCCCCTTCAATTCCATTCTAGCATCCTTAGGGAAGGTGTTCTAGGACAATTTTCCTGAGTTTTGAATTCGTCCTGATGCAGCCCCTCCTGGGAAACTCCTACTCGTCCTCTGCGTCTCCGAGTGCAGAGACCTCGATGGCAACTGCAGAAATGAAGGGCTGCGTTGAGGAGTCGAGAAGCAAGAACATAGCCAGCGCCTTGTGTTTGGGAGTCAGCAACTGCTGGACTTTTGCGATTGCCTTCACTGTGCACTGAATGTCGAGATATGTGCACGCTAAAAAAACAAGGTGGGCAAGAGGAGGAAGAGAGCACCGGCATCAGAGAGCATCTGGCATCTTCCCCTGGAAAGGGCAGTGTTTTTGGAGAGTGCAGCAAATCCGTGTTTCTGGACAAGGGAGGCATAAGTGCGCTGCGCTCCTAAGCTATCTCCCTGCTAAGACACACTGCCAAAGCTTTTCGCTATGATGCAGTTCAGTGCAGACGCACACTACGGCTCTACGGAGCTGTCCGAAGCCAAGCGCCGGTCGCCGGCGTCTTTCGGCTGAAGCAGCGCTTCGGAGCGTACGGCTGTTGTGTGCGCGAAGCAGCCGCTTCTCCTGCTCCGGGAGCCGGACAGAGCGGTAGCTTGTAGGAGGGCGAAGAACGAAGCCGCAGAGCACCGGCCTTCTGCGCGCACCCTAAGGACTGCGAGAGGACCGTGGTGGCCGCTCGCCTGCCCCTTCAATTCCATTCTAGCATCCTTAGGGAAGGTGTTCCAGGACAATTTTCCTGAGTTTTGAATTCGTCCTGATGCAGCCCCTCCTGGGAAACAACTGCTCGTCGTCTGAGTCTCCGAGTGCAGAGACCTCGATGGCAACTGCAGAAATGAAGGGCTGCGTTGAGTTGTCGAGAAGCAAGAACATAGCCAGCGCCTTGTGTTTGGGAGTCAGCAGCACCTGGACTTTTGCGATTGCTTTCACAGTGCACTGAATGCCAGGACGGCATGTGCACGTTAAAACAACGAGCTGGGCAAGAGCAGGAAGGGACCACGGGCATCAGAGAGCATCTGGCATCTTGCCCTGGAAAGAGCAGTGTTTTTGGAGTGTGCAGTAAAATCGTGTTTCTGGACAAGGGAGGCATAAGTGCGCTGCGCTCCTAAGCTATCTCCCTGCTAAGACACACTGCCAAAGCTTTTCGTTATCATGCAGGCTAGTGCAGACGCACACTACGGCTCTCCGGAGCTGTCCGAAGCGAAGCGCCGGTCGCCGGCGTCTTTCGGCTGAAGCAGCGCTTCGGAGCGTACGGCTGTTGTGTGCGCGAAGCAGCCGCTTCTCCTGCTCCGTGAGCCGGACAGAGCGGTAGCTTGTACGACGGCGAAGAACGAAGCCGCAGAGCACCGGGCTTCTGCGGGCACCCTAAGGACTGCGAGAGGACCGTGGTGGCCGCTCGCCTGCCCCTTCAATTCCATTCTAGCATCCTTATGGAAGGTGTTCTAGGACAATTTTCCTGAGTTTTGAATTCGTCCTGATGCAGCCCCTCCTGGGAAACTCCTACTCGTCCTCTGCGTCTCCGAGTGCAGAGACCTCGATGGCAACTGCAGAAATGAAGGGCTGCGTTGAGTAGTCGAGAAGCAAGAACATAGCCAGCGCCTTGTGTTTGGGAGTCAGCAGCACCTGGACTTTTGCGATTGCTTTCACTGTGCACTGAATGCCAGGACGGCATGTGCACGTTAAAACAACGAGCTGGGCAAGAGTAATCGAAAGATCACGGCCGTCAGAAAGCAGCTTATATATTGCCCAGGAAAGAGCAGTGTTTTTGGAGTGTGCAGTAAAATCGTGTTTCTGGACAAGGGAGGCATAAGTGCGCTGCGCTCCTAAGCTATCTCCCTGCTAAGACACACTGCCAAAGCTTTTCGCTATGATGCAGTCCAGTGCAGACGCACACTACGGCTCTCCGGAGCTGTCCGAAGCCAAGCGCCGGTCGCCGGCGTCTTTCGGCTGAAGCAGCGCTTCGGAGCGTACGGCTGTTGTGTGCGCGAAGCAGCCGCTTCTCCTGCTCCGTGAGCCGGACAGAGCGGTAGCTTGTAGGAGGGCGAAGAACGAAGCCGCAGAGCACCGGCCTTCTGCGCGCACCCTAAGGACTGCGAGAGGACCGTGGTGGCCGCTCGCCTGCCCCTTCAATTCCATTCTAGCATCCTTAGGGAAGGTGTTCCAGGACAATTTTCCTGAGTTTTGAATTCGTCCTGATGCAGCCCCTCCTGGGAAACAACTGCTCGTCGTCTGAGTCTCCGAGTGCAGAGACCTCGATGGCAACTGCAGAAATGAAGGGCTGCGTTGAGTTGTCGAGAAGCAAGAACATAGCCAGCGCCTTGTGTTTGGGAGTCAGCAGCACCTGGACTTTTGTGATTGCTTTCACAGTGCACTGAATGCCAGGACGGCATGTGCATGTTAAAACAACGAGCTGGGCAAGAGCAGGAAGGGACCACGGGCATCAGAGAGCATCTGGCATCTTGCCCTGGAAAGAGCAGTGTTTTTGGAGTGTGCAGTAAAATCGTGTTTCTGGACAAGGGAGGCATAAGTGCGCTGCGCTCCTAAGCTATCTCTCTGCGAGACACACTGGCAAAGCTTTTCGCTATAGTGCAGTCTAGTGCAGACGGACACTGCGGCTCTCCGGAGCTGTCCGAAGCGAAGCGCCGGTCGCCGGCGTCTTTCGGCTGAAGCAGCGCTTCGGGGCGTACGGCTGCCGCTCCGCTGTTGTGTGCGCGAGGCAGCCGCTTCTCCTGCTCCGTGAGCCGGACAGAGCGGTAGCTTGTACGAGGGCGAAGAACGAAGCCGCAGGGAGACGACATTGTGTGTACAGTCTTGGGACTGCTAGATGACAGTGGCTAAAGCTCCCTGCCTTTTCAATGCACTGCTGCCATGCTTTATTGAAGGCGTTCCGAGACAACTTTCCTGGGTTTTGACTTCGTCCTGATGAAGCCCCTGTTGGGAAATTCGTTTGGGAGTCAGCAGCTGCTGGACTTTTGCGATTGCCTTCACTGTGCACTGAATGCCAGGACGGCATGTGCACGTTAAAACAACGAGCTGGGCAAGAGCAGGAAGGGGCCACGGGCATCAAGAGAGCATCTGACATCTTGCCCTGGAAAGAGCAGTGTTTTTGGAGTGTGCAGTAAAATCGTGTTTCTGGACAAGGGAGGCATAAGTGCGCTGCGCTCCTAAGCTATCTCCCTGCGAGACAGACTGGCAAAGCTTTTCGTTATCATGCAGTCTTGTGCAGACGCACACTACGGCTCTCCGGAGCTGTCCGAAGCCAAGCGCCGGTCGCCGGCGTCTTTCGGCTGAAGCAGCGCTTCGGAGCGTACGGCTGTTGTGTGCGCGAAGCAGCCGCTTCTCCTGCTCCGTGAGCCGGACAGAGCGGTAGCTTGTACGACGGCGAAGAACGAAGCCGCAGAGCACCGGCCTTCTGCGCGCACCCTAAGGACTGCGAGAGGACCGTGGTGGCCGCTTGCCTGCCTCTTCAATTCCATTCTAGCATCCTTAGGGAAGGTGTTCCAGGACAATTTTCCTGAGTTTTGAATTCGTCCTGATGCAGCCCCTCCTGGGAAACTCCTACTCGTCCTCTGAGTCTCCGAGTGCAGAGACCTCGATGGCAACTGCAGAAATGAAGGGCTGCGTTGAGTAGTCGAGAAGCAAGAACATAGCCAGCGCCTTTTGTTTGGGAGTCAGCAGCTGCTGGACTTTTGCGATTGCCTTCACTGTGCACTGAATGCCAGGACGGCATGTGCACGTTAAAACAACGAGCTGGGCAAGAGCAGTAATCGAAAGATCACGGCCGACAGAAAGCAGCTTATATATTGCCCACGAAAGAGCAGTGTTTTTGGAGTGTGCAGTAAAATCGTGTTTCTGGACAAGGGAGGCATAAGTGCGCTGCGCTCCTAAGCTATCTCCCTGCGAGACACACTGCCAAAGCTTTTCGCTATGATGCAGTCTAGTGCAGACGCACACTACGGCTCTCCGGAGCTGTCCGACGCCAAGCGCCGCTCGCCGGCGTCTTTCGGCTGAAGCAGCGCTTCGGAGCGTACGGCTGTTGTGTGCGCGAAGCAGCCGCTTCTCCTGCTCCGCGAGCCGGACAGAGCGGTAGCTTCTACGAGGGCGAAGAACGAAGCCGCAGAGCACCGGACTTGTATGCACAGCCTACGGGCTGCTAGAGGAAGGTGGCTGCTGCTCCCTAACCCATCAATTCACAGCTGGCATGCTCTATGGAGCTGTTCCAGGACAACTTTCATTGCTTATTGGTTCGTCCTGATGCAGCCCCTACTGGGAAATTCATGCTCGTCCCCTGAGGCTCCGACATGCAGAAACATCGATGGCAGCTGCAGAAAAGAAGGGCTGCGTTGAGTTGTCGAGAAGCAAGAACATAGCCAGCGCCTAGCGTCTGGGAGTCAGCAACTGCTGGACTTTTGCGATTGCCTTCACTGTGCACTGAATGTCGAGATATGTGCACGCTAAAAAAACAAGGTGGGCAAGAGGAGGAAGAGAGCACGGGCATCAGAGAGCATCTGGCATCTTCCCCTGGAAAGGGCAGTGTTTTTGGAGACGCACACTACGGCTCTACGGAGCTGTCCGAAGCCAAGCGCCGGTGGCCGGCGTCTTTCGGCTGAAGCAGCGCTTCGGAGCGTACGGCTGTTGTGTGCGCGAAGCAGCCGCTTCTCCTGCTCCGCGAGCCGGACAGAGCGGTAGCTTGTACGACGGCGAAGAACGAAGCCGCAGAGCACCGGGCTTCTGCGCGCACCCTAAGGACTGCTAGAGGACCGTGGTGGCCGCTCGCCTGCCCCTTCAATTCCATTCTAGCATCCTTAGGGAAGGTGTTCTAGGACAATTTTCCTGAGTTTTGAATTCGTCCTGATGCAGCCCCTCCTGGGAAACTCCTACTCGTCCTCTGCGTCTCCGAGTGCAGAGACCTCGATGGCAACTGCAGAAATGAAGGGCTGCGTTGAGTAGTCGAGAAGCAAGAACATAGCCAGCGCCTTGTGTTTAGGAGTCAGCAACTGCTGGACTTTTGCGATTGCCTTCACTGTGCACTGAATGTCGAGATATGTGCACGCTAAAAAAACAAGGTGGGCAAGAGGAGGAAGAGAGCACCGGCATCAGAGAGCATCTGGCATCTTCCCCTGGAAAGGGCAGTGTTTTTGGAGAGTGCAGCAAATCCGTGTTTCTGGACAAGGGAGGCATAAGTGCGCTGCGCTCCTAAGCTATCTCACTGCTAAGACACACTGCCAAAGCTTTTCGCTATGATGCAGTCCAGTGCAGACGCACACTACGGCTCTACGGAGCTGTCCGAAGCCAAGCGCCGGTCGCCGGCGTCTTTCGGCTGAAGGAGCGCTTCGGAGCGTACGGCTGTTGTGTGCGCGAAGCAGCCGCTTCTCCTGCTCCGGGAGCCGGACAGAGCGGTAGCTTGTAGGAGGGCGAAGAACGAAGCCGCAGAGCACCGGCCTTCTGCGCGCACCCTAAGGACTGCGAGAGGACCGTGGTGGCCGCTCGCCTGCCCCTTCAATTCCATTCTAGCATCCTTAGGGAAGGTGTTCCAGGACAATTTTCCTGAGTTTTGAATTCGTCCTGATGCAGCCCCTCCTGGGAAACAACTGCTCGTCGTCTGAGTCTCCGAGTGCAGAGACCTCGATAGCAACTGCAGAAATGAAGGGCTGCGTTGAGTTGTCGAGAAGCAAGAACATAGCCAGCGCCTTGTGTTTGGGAGTCAGCAGCACCTGGACTTTTGCGATTGCTTTCACAGTGCACTGAATGCCAGGACGGCATGTGCACGTTAAAACAACGAGCTGGGCAAGAGCAGGAAGGGAGCACGGGCATCAGAGAGCATCTGGCATCTTGCCCTGGAAAGAGCAGTGTTTTTGGAGTGTGCAGTAAAATCGTGTTTCTGGACAAGGGAGGCATAAGTGCGCTGCGCTCCTAAGCTATCTCCCTGCTAAGACACACTGCCAAAGCTTTTCGTTATCATGCAGGCTAGTGCAGACGCACACTACGGCTCTACGGAGCTGTCCGAAGCGAAGCGCCGGTCGCCGGCGTCTTTCGGCTGAAGCAGCGCTTCGGAGCGTACGGCTGTTGTGTGCGCGAAGCAGCCGCTTCTCCTGCTCCGTGAGCCGGACAGAGCGGTAGCTTGTACGACGGCGAAGAACGAAGCCGCAGAGCACCGGGCTTCTGCGGGCACCCTAAGGACTGCGAGAGGACCGTGGTGGCCGCTCGCCTGCCCCTTCAATTCCATTCTAGCATCCTTATGGAAGGTGTTCTAGGACAATTTTCCTGAGTTTTGAATTCGTCCTGATGCAGCCCCTCCTGGGAAACTCCTACTCGTCCTCTGCGTCTCCGAGTGCAGAGACCTCGATGGCAACTGCAGAAATGAAGGGCTGCGTTGAGTAGTCGAGAAGCAAGAACATAGCCAGCGCCTTGTGTTTGGGAGACAGCAGCACCTGGAGTTTTGCGATTGCTTTCACTGTGCACTGAATGCCAGGACGGCATGTGCACGTTAAAACAACGAGCTGGGCAAGAGTAATCGAAAGATCAAGGCCGTCAGAAAGCAGCTTATATATTGCCCAGGAAAGAGCAGTGTTTTTGGAGTGTGCAGTAAAATCGTGTTTCTGGACAAGGGAGGCATAAGTGCGCTGCGCTCCTAAGCTATCTCCCTGCTAAGACACACTGCCAAAGCTTTTCGCTATGATGCAGTCCAGTGCAGACGCACACTACGGCTCTCCGGAGCTGTCCGAAGCCAAGCGCCGGTCGCCGGCGTCTTTCGGCTGAAGCAGCGCTTCGGAGCGTACGGCTGTTGTGTGCGCGAAGCAGCCGCTTCTCCTGCTCCGGGAGCCGGACAGAGCGGTAGCTTGTAGGAGGGCGAAGAACGAAGCCGCAGAGCACCGGCCTTCTGCGCGCACCCTAAGGACTGCGAGAGGACCGTGGTGGCCGCTCGCCTGCCCCTTCAATTCCATTCTAGCATCCTTAGGGAAGGTGTTCCAGGACAATTTTCCTGAGTTTTGAATTCGTCCTGATGCAGCCCCTCCTGGGAAACAACTGCTCGTCGTCTGAGTCTCCGAGTGCAGAGACCTCGATGGCAACTGCAGAAATGAAGGGCTGCGTTGAGTTGTCGAGAAGCAAGAACATAGCCAGCGCCTTGTGTTTGGGAGTCAGCAGCACCTGGACTTTTGCGATTGCTTTCACAGTGCACTGAATGCCAGGACGGCATGTGCACGTTAAAACAACGAGCTGGGCAAGAGCAGGAAGGGAGCACGGGCATCAGAGAGCATCTGGCATCTTGCCCTGGAAAGAGCAGTGTTTTTGGAGTGTGCAGTAAAATCGTGTTTCTGGACAAGGGAGGCATAAGTGCGCTGCGCTCCTAAGCTATCTCTCTGCGAGACACACTGGCAAAGCTTTTCGCTATAGTGCAGTCTAGTGCAGACGGACACTGCGGCTCTCCGGAGCTGTCCGAAGCGAAGCGCCGGTCGCCGGCGTCTTTCGGCTGAAGCAGCGCTTCGGGGCGTACGGCTGCCGCTCCGCTGTTGTGTGCGCGAGGCAGCCGCTTCTCCTGCTCCGTGAGCCGGACAGAGCGGTAGCTTCTACGACGGCGAAGAACGAAGCCGCAGGGAGACGACATTGTGTGTACAGTCTTGGGACTGCTAGATGACAGTGGCTAAAGCTCCCTGCCTTTTCAATGCACTGCTGCCATGCTTTATTGAAGGCGTTCCGAGACAACTTTCCTGGGTTTTGACTTCGTCCTGATGAAGCCCCTGTTGGGAAATTCGTTTGGGAGTCAGCAGCTGCTGGACTTTTGCGATTGCCTTCACTGTGCACTGAATGCCAGGACGGCATGTGCACGTTAAAACAACGAGCTGGGCAAGAGCAGGAAGGGGCCACGGGCATCAAGAGAGCATCTGACATCTTGCCCTGGAAAGAGCAGTGTTTTTGGAGTGTGCAGTAAAATCGTGTTTCTGGACAAGGGAGGCATAAGTGCGCTGCGCTCCTAAGCTATCTCCCTGCGAGACAGACTGGCAAAGCTTTTCGTTATCATGCAGTCTTGTGCAGATGCACACTACGGCTCTCCGGAGCTGTCCGAAGCCAAGCGCCGGTCGCCGGCGTCTTTCGGCTGAAGCAGCGCTTCGGAGCGTACGGCTGTTGTGTGCGCGAAGCAGCCGCTTCTCCTGCTCCGTGAGCCGGACAGAGCGGTAGCTTGTACGACGGCGAAGAACGAAGCCGCAGAGCACCGGGCTTCTGCGCGCACCCTAAGGACTGCTAGAGGACCGTGGTGGCCGCTCGCCTGCCCCTTCAATTCCATTCTAGCATCCTTAGGGAAGGTGTTCTAGGACAATTTTCCTGAGTTTTGAATTCGTCCTGATGCAGCCCCTCCTGGGAAACAACTGCTCGTCGTCTGAGTCTCCGAGTGCAGAGACCTCGATGGCAACTGCAGAAATGAAGGGCTGCGTTGAGTTGTCGAGAAGCAAGAACATAGCCAGCGCCTTGTGTTTGGGAGTCAGCAGCACCTGGACTTTTGCGATTGCTTTCACAGTGCACTGAATGCCAGGACGGCATGTGCACTTTAAAACAACGAGCTGGGCAAGAGCAGGAAGGGAGCACGGGCATCAGAGAGCATCTGGCATCTTGCCCTGGAAAGAGCAGTGTTTTTGGAGTGTGCAGTAAAATCGTGTTTCTGGACAAGGGAGGCATAAGTGCGCTGCGCTCCTAAGCTATCTCCCTGCTAAGACACACTGGCAAAGCTTTTCGCTATAGTGCAGTCTAGTGCAGACGCACACTACGGCTCTCCGGAGCTGTCCGAAGCGAAGCGCCGGTGGCCGGCGTCTTTCGGCTGAAGCAGCGCTTCGGAGCGTACGGCTGTTGTGTGCGCGAAGCAGCCGCTTCTCCTGCTCCGGGAGCCGGACAGAGCGGTAGCTTGTAGGAGGGCGAAGAACGAAGCCGCAGAGCACCGGCCTTCTGCGCGCACCCTAAGGACTGCGAGAGGACCGTGGTGGCCGCTCGCCTGCCCCTTCAATTCCATTCTAGCATCCTTAGGGAAGGTGTTCCAGGACAATTTTCCTGAGTTTTGAATTCGTCCTGATGCAGCCCCTCCTGGGAAACAACTGCTCGTCGTCTGAGTCTCCGAGTGCAGAGACCTCGATGGCAACTGCAGAAATGAAGGGCTGCGTTGAGTTGTCGAGAAGCAAGAACATAGCCAGCGCCTTGTGTTTGGGAGTCAGCAGCACCTGGACTTTTGCGATTGCTTTCACAGTGCACTGAATGCCAGGACGGCATGTGCACGTTAAAACAACGAGCTGGGCATGAGCAGGAAGGGAGCACGGGCATCAGAGAGCATCTGGCATCTTGCCCTGGAAAGAGCAGTGTTTTTGGAGTGTGCAGTAAAATCGTGTTTCTGGACAAGGGAGGCATAAGTGCGCTGCGCTCCTAAGCTATCTCCCTGCTAAGACACACTGCCAAAGCTTTTCGTTATCATGCAGGCTAGTGCAGACGCACACTACGGCTCTCCGGAGCTGTCCGAAGCCAAGCGCCGGTGGCCGGCGTCTTTCGGCTGAAGCAGCGCTTCGGAGCGTACGGCTGTTGTGTGCGCGAAGCAGCCGCTTCTCCTGCTCCGTGAGCCGGACAGAGCGGTAGCTTGTACGACGGCGAAGAACGAAGCCGCAGAGCACCGGGCTTCTGCGGGCACCCTAAGGACTGCGAGAGGACCGTGGTGGCCGCTCGCCTGCCCCTTCAATTCCATTCTAGCATCCTTAGGGAAGGTGTTCTAGGACAATTTTCCTGAGTTTTGAATTCGTCCTGATGCAGCCCCTCCTGGGAAACTCCTACTCGTCCTCTGCGTCTCCGAGTGCAGAGACCTCGATGGCAACTGCAGAAATGAAGGGCTGCGTTGAGTAGTCGAGAAGCAAGAACATAGCCAGCGCCTTGTGTTTAGGAGTCAGCAACTGCTGGACTTTTGCGATTGCCTTCACTGTGCACTGAATGTCGAGATATGTGCACGCTAAAAAAACAAGGTGGGCAAGAGGAGGAAGAGAGCACCGGCATCAGAGAGCATCTGGCATCTTCCCCTGGAAAGGGCAGTGTTTTTGGAGAGTGCAGCAAATCCGTGTTTCTGGACAAGGGAGGCATAAGTGCGCTGCGCTCCTAAGCTATCTCCCTGCTAAGACACACTGCCAAAGCTTTTCGCTATGATGCAGTCCAGTGCAGACGCACACTACGGCTCTACGGAGCTGTCCGAAGCCAAGCGCCGGTCGCCGGCGTCTTTCGGCTGAAGGAGCGCTTCGGAGCGTACGGCTGTTGTGTGCGCGAAGCAGCCGCTTCTCCTGCTCCGGGAGCCGGACAGAGCGGTAGCTTGTAGGAGGGCGAAGAACGAAGCCGCAGAGCACCGGCCTTCTGCGCGCACCCTAAGGACTGCGAGAGGACCGTGGTGGCCGCTCGCCTGCCCCTTCAATTCCATTCTAGCATCCTTAGGGAAGGTGTTCCAGGACAATTTTCCTGAGTTTTGAATTCGTCCTGATGCAGCCCCTCCTGGGAAACAACTGCTCGTCGTCTGAGTCTCCGAGTGCAGAGACCTCGATGGCAACTGCAGAAATGAAGGGCTGCGTTGAGTTGTCGAGAAGCAAGAACATAGCCAGCGCCTTGTGTTTGGGAGTCAGCAGCACCTGGACTTTTGCGATTGCTTTCACAGTGCACTGAATGCCAGGACGGCATGTGCACGTTAAAACAACGAGCTGGGCAAGAGCAGGAAGGGAGCACGGGCATCAGAGAGCATCTGGCATCTTGCCCTGGAAAGAGCAGTGTTTTTGGAGTGTGCAGTAAAATCGTGTTTCTGGACAAGGGAGGCATAAGTGCGCTGCGCTCCTAAGCTATCTCCCTGCGAGACAGACTGGCAAAGCTTTTCGTTATCATGCAGTCTTGTGCAGACGCACACTACGGCTCTCCGGAGCTGTCCGAAGCGAAGCGCCGGTCGCCGGCGTCTTTCGGCTGAAGCAGCGCTTCGGAGCGTACGGCTGTTGTGTGCGCGAAGCAGCCGCTTCTCCTGCTCCGTGAGCCGGACAGAGCGGTAGCTTGTACGACGGCGAAGAACGAAGCCGCAGAGCACCGGGCTTCTGCGGGCACCCTAAGGACTGCGAGAGGACCGTGGTGGCCGCTCGCCTGCCCCTTCAATTCCATTCTAGCATCCTTAGGGAAGGTGTTCTAGGACAATTTTCCTGAGTTTTGAATTCGTCCTGATGCAGCCCCTCCTGGGAAACTCCTACTCGTCCTCTGCGTCTCCGAGTGCAGAGACCTCGATGGCAACTGCAGAAATGAAGGGCTGCGTTGAGTAGTCGAGAAGCAAGAACATAGCCAGCGCCTTGTGTTTAGGAGTCAGCAACTGCTGGACTTTTGCGATTGCCTTCACTGTGCACTGAATGTCGAGATATGTGCACGCTAAAAAAACAAGGTGGGCAAGAGGAGGAAGAGAGCACCGGCATCAGAGAGCATCTGGCATCTTCCCCTGGAAAGGGCAGTGTTTTTGGAGAGTGCAGCAAATCCGTGTTTCTGGACAAGGGAGGCATAAGTGCGCTGCGCTCCTAAGCTATCTCCCTGCTAAGACACACTGCCAAAGCTTTTCGCTATGATGCAGTTCAGTGCAGACGCACACTACGGCTCTACGGAGCTGTCCGAAGCCAAGCGCCGGTCGCCGGCGTCTTTCGGCTGAAGCAGCGCTTCGGAGCGTACGGCTGTTGTGTGCGCGAAGCAGCCGCTTCTCCTGCTCCGGGAGCCGGACAGAGCGGTAGCTTGTAGGAGGGCGAAGAACGAAGCCGCAGAGCACCGGCCTTCTGCGCGCACCCTAAGGACTGCGAGAGGACCGTGGTGGCCGCTCGCCTGCCCCTTCAATTCCATTCTAGCATCCTTAGGGAAGGTGTTCCAGGACAATTTTCCTGAGTTTTGAATTCGTCCTGATGCAGCCCCTCCTGGGAAACAACTGCTCGTCGTCTGAGTCTCCGAGTGCAGAGACCTCGATGGCAACTGCAGAAATGAAGGGCTGCGTTGAGTTGTCGAGAAGCAAGAACATAGCCAGCGCCTTGTGTTTGGGAGTCAGCAGCACCTGGACTTTTGCGATTGCTTTCACAGTGCACTGAATGCCAGGACGGCATGTGCACGTTAAAACAACGAGCTGGGCAAGAGCAGGAAGGGACCACGGGCATCAGAGAGCATCTGGCATCTTGCCCTGGAAAGAGCAGTGTTTTTGGAGTGTGCAGTAAAATCGTGTTTCTGGACAAGGGAGGCATAAGTGCGCTGCGCTCCTAAGCTATCTCCCTGCTAAGACACACTGCCAAAGCTTTTCGTTATCATGCAGGCTAGTGCAGACGCACACTACGGCTCTACGGAGCTGTCCGAAGCGAAGCGCCGGTCGCCGGCGTCTTTCGGCTGAAGCAGCGCTTCGGAGCGTACGGCTGTTGTGTGCGCGAAGCAGCCGCTTCTCCTGCTCCGTGAGCCGGACAGAGCGGTAGCTTGTACGACGGCGAAGAACGAAGCCGCAGAGCACCGGGCTTCTGCGGGCACCCTAAGGACTGCGAGAGGACCGTGGTGGCCGCTCGCCTGCCCCTTCAATTCCATTCTAGCATCCTTATGGAAGGTGTTCTAGGACAATTTTCCTGAGTTTTGAATTCGTCCTGATGCAGCCCCTCCTGGGAAACTCCTACTCGTCCTCTGCGTCTCCGAGTGCAGAGACCTCGATGGCAACTGCAGAAATGAAGGGCTGCGTTGAGTAGTCGAGAAGCAAGAACATAGCCAGCGCCTTGTGTTTGGGAGTCAGCAGCACCTGGACTTTTGCGATTGCTTTCACTGTGCACTGAATGCCAGGACGGCATGTGCACGTTAAAACAACGAGCTGGGCAAGAGTAATCGAAAGATCACGGCCGTCAGAAAGCAGCTTATATATTGCCCAGGAAAGAGCAGTGTTTTTGGAGTGTGCAGTAAAATCGTGTTTCTGGACAAGGGAGGCATAAGTGCGCTGCGCTCCTAAGCTATCTCCCTGCTAAGACACACTGCCAAAGCTTTTCGCTATGATGCAGTCCAGTGCAGACGCACACTACGGCTCTCCGGAGCTGTCCGAAGCCAAGCGCCGGTCGCCGGCGTCTTTCGGCTGAAGCAGCGCTTCGGAGCGTACGGCTGTTGTGTGCGCGAAGCAGCCGCTTCTCCTGCTCCGGGAGCCGGACAGAGCGGTAGCTTGTAGGAGGGCGAAGAACGAAGCCGCAGAGCACCGGCCTTCTGCGCGCACCCTAAGGACTGCGAGAGGACCGTGGTGGCCGCTCGCCTGCCCCTTCAATTCCATTCTAGCATCCTTAGGGAAGGTGTTCCAGGACAATTTTCCTGAGTTTTGAATTCGTCCTGATGCAGCCCCTCCTGGGAAACAACTGCTCGTCGTCTGAGTCTCCGAGTGCAGAGACCTCGATGGCAACTGCAGAAATGAAGGGCTGCGTTGAGTTGTCGAGAAGCAAGAACATAGCCAGCGCCTTGTGTTTGGGAGTCAGCAGCACCTGGACTTTTGCGATTGCTTTCACAGTGCACTGAATGCCAGGACGGCATGTGCACGTTAAAACAACGAGCTGGGCAAGAGCAGGAAGGGACCACGGGCATCAGAGAGCATCTGGCATCTTGCCCTGGAAAGAGCAGTGTTTTTGGAGTGTGCAGTAAAATCGTGTTTCTGGACAAGGGAGGCATAAGTGCGCTGCGCTCCTAAGCTATCTCTCTGCGAGACACACTGGCAAAGCTTTTCGCTATAGTGCAGTCTAGTGCAGACGGACACTGCGGCTCTCCGGAGCTGTCCGAAGCGAAGCGCCGGACGCCGGCGTCTTTCGGCTGAAGCAGCGCTTCGGGGCGTACGGCTGCCGCTCCGCTGTTGTGTGCGCGAGGCAGCCGCTTCTCCTGCTCCGTGAGCCGGACAGAGCGGTAGCTTGTACGAGGGCGAAGAACGAAGCCGCAGGGAGACGACATTGTGTGTACAGTCTTGGGACTGCTAGATGACAGTGGCTAAAGCTCCCTGCCTTTTCAATGCACTGCTGCCATGCTTTATTGAAGGCGTTCCGAGACAACTTTCCTGGGTTTTGACTTCGTCCTGATGAAGCCCCTGTTGGGAAATTCGTTTGGGAGTCAGCAGCTGCTGGACTTTTGCGATTGCCTTCACTGTGCACTGAATGCCAGGACGGCATGTGCACGTTAAAACAACGAGCTGGGCAAGAGCAGGAAGGGGCCACGGGCATCAAGAGAGCATCTGACATCTTGCCCTGGAAAGAGCAGTGTTTTTGGAGTGTGCAGTAAAATCGTGTTTCTGGACAAGGGAGGCATAAGTGCGCTGCGCTCCTAAGCTATCTCCCTGCGAGACAGACTGGCAAAGCTTTTCGTTATCATGCAGTCTTGTGCAGACGCACACTACGGCTCTCCGGAGCTGTCCGAAGCCAAGCGCCGGTCGCCGGCGTCTTTCGGCTGAAGCAGCGCTTCGGAGCGTACGGCTGTTGTGTGCGCGAAGCAGCCGCTTCTCCTGCTCCGTGAGCCGGACAGAGCGGTAGCTTGTACGACGGCGAAGAACGAAGCCGCAGAGCACCGGCCTTCTGCGCGCACCCTAAGGACTGCGAGAGGACCGTGGTGGCCGCTCGCCTGCCTCTTCAATTCCATTCTAGCATCCTTAGGGAAGGTGTTCCATGACAATTTTCCTGAGTTTTGAATTCGTCCTGATGCAGCCCCTCCTGGGAAACTCCTACTCGTCCTCTGAGTCTCCGAGTGCAGAGACCTCGATGGCAACTGCAGAAATGAAGGGCTGCGTTGAGTAGTCGAGAAGCAAGAACATAGCCAGCGCCTTTTGTTTGGGAGTCAGCAGCTGCTGGACTTTTGCGATTGCCTTCACTGTGCACTGAATGCCAGGACGGCATGTGCACGTTAAAACAACGAGCTGGGCAAGAGCAGTAATCGAAAGATCACGGCCGACAGAAAGCAGCTTATATATTGCCCACGAAAGAGCAGTGTTTTTGGAGTGTGCAGTAAAATCGTGTTTCTGGACAAGGGAGGCATAAGTGCGCTGCGCTCCTAAGCTATCTCCCTGCGAGACACACTGCCAAAGCTTTTCGCTATGATGCAGTCTAGTGCAGACGCACACTACGGCTCTCCGGAGCTGTCCGACGCCAAGCGCCGGTCGCCGGCGTCTTTCGGCTGAAGCAGCGCTTCGGAGCGTACGGCTGTTGTGTGCGCGAAGCAGCCGCTTCTCCTGCTCCGCGAGCCGGACAGAGCGGTAGCTTCTACGAGGGCGAAGAACGAAGCCGCAGAGCACCGGACTTGTATGCACAGCCTACGGGCTGCTAGAGGAAGGTGGCTGCTGCTCCCTAACCCATCAATTCACAGCTGGCATGCTCTATGGAGCTGTTCCAGGACAACTTTCATTGCTTATTGGTTCGTCCTGATGCAGCCCCTACTGGGAAATTCATGCTCGTCCCCTGAGGCTCCGACATGCAGAAACATCGATGGCAGCTGCAGAAAAGAAGGGCTGCGTTGAGTTGTCGAGAAGCAAGAACATAGCCAGCGCCTAGCGTCTGGGAGTCAGCAACTGCTGGACTTTTGCGATTGCCTTCACTGTGCACTGAATGTCGAGATATGTGCACGCTAAAAAAACAAGGTGGGCAAGAGGAGGAAGAGAGCACGGGCATCAGAGAGCATCTGGCATCTTCCCCTGGAAAGGGCAGTGTTTTTGGAGACGCACACTACGGCTCTACGGAGCTGTCCGAAGCCAAGCGCCGGTGGCCGGCGTCTTTCGGCTGAAGCAGCGCTTCGGAGCGTACGGCTGTTGTGTGCGCGAAGCAGCCGCTTCTCCTGCTCCGCGAGCCGGACAGAGCGGTAGCTTGTACGACGGCGAAGAACGAAGCCGCAGAGCACCGGGCTTCTGCGCGCACCCTAAGGACTGCTAGAGGACCGTGGTGGCCGCTCGCCTGCCCCTTCAATTCCATTCTAGCATCCTTAGGGAAGGTGTTCTAGGACAATTTTCCTGAGTTTTGAATTCGTCCTGATGCAGCCCCTCCTGGGAAACAACTGCTCGTCGTCTGAGTCTCCGAGTGCAGAGACCTCGATGGCAACTGCAGAAATGAAGGGCTGCGTTGAGTTGTCGAGAAGCAAGAACATAGCCAGCGCCTTGTGTTTGGGAGTCAGCAGCACCTGGACTTTTGCGATTGCTTTCACAGTGCACTGAATGCCAGGACGGCATGTGCACTTTAAAACAACGAGCTGGGCAAGAGCAGGAAGGGACCACGGGCATCAGAGAGCATCTGGCATCTTGCCCTGGAAAGAGCAGTGTTTTTGGAGTGTGCAGTAAAATCGTGTTTCTGGACAAGGGAGGCATAAGTGCGCTGCGCTCCTAAGCTATCTCCCTGCTAAGACACACTGGCAAAGCTTTTCGCTATAGTGCAGTCTAGTGCAGACGCACACTACGGCTCTCCGGAGCTGTCCGAAGCCAAGCGCCGGTGGCCGGCGTCTTTCGGCTGAAGGAGCGCTTCGGAGCGTACGGCTGTTGTGTGCGCGAAGCAGCCGCTTCTCCTGCTCCGCGAGCCGGACAGAGCGGTAGCTTGTACGACGGCGAAGAACGAAGCCGCAGAGCACCGGGCTTCTGCGCGCACCCTAAGGACTGCTAGAGGACCGTGGTGGCCGCTCGCCTGCCCCTTCAATTCCATTCTAGCATCCTTAGGGAAGGTGTTCCAGGACAATTTTCCTGAGTTTTGAATTCGTCCTGATGCAGCCCCTCCTGGGAAACAACTGCTCGTCGTCTGAGTCTCCGAGTGCAGAGACCTCGATGGCAACTGCAGAAATGAAGGGCTGCGTTGAGTTGTCGAGAAGCAAGAACATAGCCAGCGCCTTGTGTTTGGGAGTCAGCAGCACCTGGACTTTTGCGATTGCTTTCACAGTGCACTGAATGCCAGGACGGCATGTGCACGTTAAAACAACGAGCTGGGCATGAGCAGGAAGGGAGCACGGGCATCAGAGAGCATCTGGCATCTTGCCCTGGAAAGAGCAGTGTTTTTGGAGTGTGCAGTAAAATCGTGTTTCTGGACAAGGGAGGCATAAGTGCGCTGCGCTCCTAAGCTCTCTCCCTGCTAAGACACACTGCCAAAGCTTTTCGTTATCATGCAGGCTAGTGCAGACGCACACTACGGCTCTCCGGAGCTGTCCGAAGCGAAACGCCGGTCGCCGGCGTCTTTCGGCTGAAGCAGCGCTTCGGAGCGTACGGCTGTTGTGTGCGCGAAGCAGCCGCTTCTCCTGCTCCGTGAGCCGGACAGAGCGGTAGCTTGTACGACGGCGAAGAACGAAGCCGCAGAGCACCGGGCTTCTGCGGGCACCCTAAGGACTGCGAGAGGACCGTGGTGGCCGCTCGCCTGCCCCTTCAATTCCATTCTAGCATCCTTATGGAAGGTGTTCTAGGACAATTTTCCTGAGTTTTGAATTCGTCCTGATGCAGCCCCTCCTGGGAAACTCCTACTCGTCCTCTGAGTCTCCGAGTGCAGAGACCTCGATGGCAACTGCAGAAATGAAGGGCTGCGTTGAGTAGTCGAGAAGCAAGAACATAGCCAGCGCCTTGTGTTTGGGAGTCAGCAGCACCTGGACTTTTGCGATTGCTTTCACTGTGCACTGAATGCCAGGACGGCATGTGCACGTTAAAACAACGAGCTGGGCAAGAGTAATCGAAAGATCACGGCCGTCAGAAAGCAGCTTATATATTGCCCAGGAAAGAGCAGTGTTTTTGGAGTGTGCAGTAAAATCGTGTTTCTGGACAAGGGAGGCATAAGTGCGCTGCGCTCCTAAGCTATCTCCCTGCTAAGACACACTGCCAAAGCTTTTCGTTATCATGCAGGCTAGTGCAGACGCACACTACGGCTCTCCGGAGCTGTCCGAAGCCAAGCGCCGGTCGCCGGCGTCTTTCGGCTGAAGCAGCGCTTCGGAGCGTACGGCTGTTGTGTGCGCGAAGCAGCCGCTTCTCCTGCTCCGTGAGCCGGACAGAGCGGTAGCTTGTACGACGGCGAAGAACGAAGCCGCAGAGCACCGGCCTTCTGCGCGCACCCTAAGGACTGCGAGAGGACCGTGGTGGCCGCTCGCCTGCCCCTTCAATTCCATTCTAGCATCCTTAGGGAAGGTGTTCTAGGACAATTTTCCTGAGTTTTGAATTCGTCCTGATGCAGCCCCTCCTGGGAAACTCCTACTCGTCCTCTGCGTCTCCGAGTGCAGAGACCTCGATGGCAACTGCAGAAATGAAGGGCTGCGTTGAGTAGTCGAGAAGCAAGAACATAGCCAGCGCCTTGTGTTTAGGAGTCAGCAACTGCTGGACTTTTGCGATTGCCTTCACTGTGCACTGAATGTCGAGATATGTGCACGCTAAAAAAACAAGGTGGGCAAGAGGAGGAAGAGAGCACCGGCATCAGAGAGCATCTGGCATCTTCCCCTGGAAAGGGCAGTGTTTTTGGAGAGTGCAGCAAATCCGTGTTTCTGGACAAGGGAGGCATAAGTGCGCTGCGCTCCTAAGCTATCTCCCTGCTAAGACACACTGCCAAAGCTTTTCGCTATGATGCAGTCCAGTGCAGACGCACACTACGGCTCTACGGAGCTGTCCGAAGCCAAGCGCCGGTCGCCGGCGTCTTTCGGCTGAAGGAGCGCTTCGGAGCGTACGGCTGTTGTGTGCGCGAAGCAGCCGCTTCTCCTGCTCCGGGAGCCGGACAGAGCGGTAGCTTGTAGGAGGGCGAAGAACGAAGCCGCAGAGCACCGGCCTTCTGCGCGCACCCTAAGGACTGCGAGAGGACCGTGGTGGCCGCTCGCCTGCCCCTTCAATTCCATTCTAGCATCCTTAGGGAAGGTGTTCCAGGACAATTTTCCTGAGTTTTGAATTCGTCCTGATGCAGCCCCTCCTGGGAAACAACTGCTCGTCGTCTGAGTCTCCGAGTGCAGAGACCTCGATGGCAACTGCAGAAATGAAGGGCTGCGTTGAGTTGTCGAGAAGCAAGAACATAGCCAGCGCCTTGTGTTTGGGAGTCAGCAGCACCTGGACTTTTGCGATTGCTTTCACAGTGCACTGAATGCCAGGACGGCATGTGCACGTTAAAACAACGAGCTGGGCAAGAGCAGGAAGGGACCACGGGCATCAGAGAGCATCTGGCATCTTGCCCTGGAAAGAGCAGTGTTTTTGGAGTGTGCAGTAAAATCGTGTTTCTGGACAAGGGAGGCATAAGTGCGCTGCGCTCCTAAGCTATCTCCCTGCTAAGACACACTGCCAAAGCTTTTCGTTATCATGCAGGCTAGTGCAGACGCACACTACGGCTCTCCGGAGCTGTCCGAAGCGAAGCGCCGGTCGCCGGCGTCTTTCGGCTGAAGCAGCGCTTCGGAGCGTACGGCTGTTGTGTGCGCGAAGCAGCCGCTTCTCCTGCTCCGTGAGCCGGACAGAGCGGTAGCTTGTACGACGGCGAAGAACGAAGCCGCAGAGCACCGGGCTTCTGCGGGCACCCTAAGGACTGCGAGAGGACCGTGGTGGCCGCTCGCCTGCCCCTTCAATTCCATTCTAGCATCCTTATGGAAGGTGTTCTAGGACAATTTTCCTGAGTTTTGAATTCGTCCTGATGCAGCCCCTCCTGGGAAACTCCTACTCGTCCTCTGCGTCTCCGAGTGCAGAGACCTCGATGGCAACTGCAGAAATGAAGGGCTGCGTTGAGGAGTCGAGAAGCAAGAACATAGCCAGCGCCTTGTGTTTGGGAGTCAGCAGCACCTGGACTTTTGCGATTGCTTTCACTGTGCACTGAATGCCAGGACGGCATGTGCACGTTAAAACAACGAGCTGGGCAAGAGTAATCGAAAGATCACGGCCGTCAGAAAGCAGCTTATATATTGCCCAGGAAAGAGCAGTGTTTTTGGAGTGTGCAGTAAAATCGTGTTTCTGGACAAGGGAGGCATAAGTGCGCTGCGCTCCTAAGCTATCTCCCTGCTAAGACACACTGCCAAAGCTTTTCGTTATCATGCAGGCTAGTGCAGACGCACACTACGGCTCTCCGGAGCTGTCCGAAGCCAAGCGCCGGTGGCCGGCGTCTTTCGGCTGAAGCAGCGCTTCGGAGCGTACGGCTGTTGTGTGCGCGAAGCAGCCGCTTCTCCTGCTCCGTGAGCCGGACAGAGCGGTAGCTTGTACGAGGGCGAAGAACGAAGCCGCAGAGTACCGGGCTTCTGCGGGCACCCTAAGGACTGCGAGAGGACCGTGGTGGCCGCTCGCCTGCCCCTTCAATTCCATTCTAGCATCCTTAGGGAAGGTGTTCTAGGACAATTTTCCTGAGTTTTGAATTCGTCCTGATGCAGCCCCTCCTGGGAAACTCCTACTCGTCCTCTGCGTCTCCGAGTGCAGAGACCTCGATGGCAACTGCAGAAATGAAGGGCTGCGTTGAGTAGTCGAGAAGCAAGAACATAGCCAGCGCCTTGTGTTTAGGAGTCAGCAACTGCTGGACTTTTGCGATTGCCTTCACTGTGCACTGAATGTCGAGATATGTGCACGCTAAAAAAACAAGGTGGGCAAGAGGAGGAAGAGAGCACCGGCATCAGAGAGCATCTGGCATCTTCCCCTGGAAAGGGCAGTGTTTTTGGAGAGTGCAGCAAATCCGTGTTTCTGGACAAGGGAGGCATAAGTGCGCTGCGCTCCTAAGCTATCTCCCTGCTAAGACACACTGCCAAAGCTTTTCGCTATGATGCAGTCCAGTGCAGACGCACACTACGGCTCTACGGAGCTGTCCGAAGCCAAGCGCCGGTGGCCGGCGTCTTTCGGCTGAAGCAGCGCTTCGGAGCGTACGGCTGTTGTGTGCGCGAAGCAGCCGCTTCTCCTGCTCCGTGAGCCGGACAGAGCGGTAGCTTGTACGACGGCGAAGAACGAAGCCGCAGAGCACCGGGCTTCTGCGGGCACCCTAAGGACTGCGAGAGGACCGTGGTGGCCGCTCGCCTGCCCCTTCAATTCCATTCTAGCATCCTTAGGGAAGGTGTTCTAGGACAATTTTCCTGAGTTTTGAATTCGTCCTGATGCAGCCCCTCCTGGGAAACTCCTACTCGTCCTCTGCGTCTCCGAGTGCAGAGACCTCGATGGCAACTGCAGAAATGAAGGGCTGCGTTGAGTAGTCGAGAAGCAAGAACATAGCCAGCGCCTTGTGTTTAGGAGTCAGCAACTGCTGGACTTTTGCGATTGCCTTCACTGTGCACTGAATGTCGAGATATGTGCACGCTAAAAAAACAAGGTGGGCAAGAGGAGGAAGAGAGCACCGGCATCAGAGAGCATCTGGCATCTTCCCCTGGAAAGGGCAGTGTTTTTGGAGAGTGCAGCAAATCCGTGTTTCTGGACAAGGGAGGCATAAGTGCGCTGCGCTCCTAAGCTATCTCCCTGCTAAGACACACTGCCAAAGCTTTTCGCTATGATGCAGTCCAGTGCAGACGCACACTACGGCTCTACGGAGCTGTCCGAAGCCAAGCGCCGGTCGCCGGCGTCTTTCGGCTGAAGGAGCGCTTCGGAGCGTACGGCTGTTGTGTGCGCGAAGCAGCCGCTTCTCCTGCTCCGGGAGCCGGACAGAGCGGTAGCTTGTAGGAGGGCGAAGAACGAAGCCGCAGAGCACCGGCCTTCTGCGCGCACCCTAAGGACTGCGAGAGGACCGTGGTGGCCGCTCGCCTGCCCCTTCAATTCCATTCTAGCATCCTTAGGGAAGGTGTTCCAGGACAATTTTCCTGAGTTTTGAATTCGTCCTGATGCAGCCCCTCCTGGGAAACAACTGCTCGTCGTCTGAGTCTCCGAGTGCAGAGACCTCGATGGCAACTGCAGAAATGAAGGGCTGCGTTGAGTTGTCGAGAAGCAAGAACATAGCCAGCGCCTTGTGTTTGGGAGTCAGCAGCACCTGGACTTTTGCGATTGCTTTCACAGTGCACTGAATGCCAGGACGGCATGTGCACGTTAAAACAACGAGCTGGGCAAGAGCAGGAAGGGACCACGGGCATCAGAGAGCATCTGGCATCTTGCCCTGGAAAGAGCAGTGTTTTTGGAGTGTGCAGTAAAATCGTGTTTCTGGACAAGGGAGGCATAAGTGCGCTGCGCTCCTAAGCTATCTCCCTGCTAAGACACACTGCCAAAGCTTTTCGTTATCATGCAGGCTAGTGCAGACGCACACTACGGCTCTCCGGAGCTGTCCGAAGCGAAGCGCCGGTCGCCAGCGTCTTTCGGCTGAAGCAGCGCTTCGGAGCGTACGGCTGTTGTGTGCGCGAAGCAGCCGCTTCTCCTGCTCCGTGAGCCGGACAGAGCGGTAGCTTGTACGAGGGCGAAGAACGAAGCCGCAGAGCACCGGGCTTCTGCGGGCACCCTAAGGACTGCGAGAGGACCGTGGTGGCCGCTCGCCTGCCCCTTCAATTCCATTCTAGCATCCTTATGGAAGGTGTTCTAGGACAATTTTCCTGAGTTTTGAATTCGTCCTGATGCAGCCCCTCCTGGGAAACTCCTACTCGTCCTCTGCGTCTCCGAGTGCAGAGACCTCGATGGCAACTGCAGAAATGAAGGGCTGCGTTGAGGAGTCGAGAAGCAAGAACATAGCCAGCGCCTTGTGTTTGGGAGTCAGCAGCACCTGGACTTTTGCGATTGCTTTCACTGTGCACTGAATGCCAGGACGGCATGTGCACGTTAAAACAACGAGCTGGGCAAGAGTAATCGAAAGATCACGGCCGTCAGAAAGCAGCTTATATATTGCCCAGGAAAGAGCAGTGTTTTTGGAGTGTGCAGTAAAATCGTGTTTCTGGACAAGGGAGGCATAAGTGCGCTGCGCTCCTAAGCTATCTCCCTGCTAAGACACACTGCCAAAGCTTTTCGTTATCATGCAGGCTAGTGCAGACGCACACTACGGCTCTCCGGAGCTGTCCGAAGCCAAGCGCCGGTGGCCGGCGTCTTTCGGCTGAAGCAGCGCTTCGGAGCGTACGGCTGTTGTGTGCGCGAAGCAGCCGCTTCTCCTGCTCCGTGAGCCGGACAGAGCGGTAGCTTGTACGAGGGCGAAGAACGAAGCCGCAGAGTACCGGGCTTCTGCGGGCACCCTAAGGACTGCGAGAGGACCGTGGTGGCCGCTCGCCTGCCCCTTCAATTCCATTCTAGCATCCTTAGGGAAGGTGTTCTAGGACAATTTTCCTGAGTTTTGAATTCGTCCTGATGCAGCCCCTCCTGGGAAACTCCTACTCGTCCTCTGCGTCTCCGAGTGCAGAGACCTCGATGGCAACTGCAGAAATGAAGGGCTGCGTTGAGTAGTCGAGAAGCAAGAACATAGCCAGCGCCTTGTGTTTAGGAGTCAGCAACTGCTGGACTTTTGCGATTGCCTTCACTGTGCACTGAATGTCGAGATATGTGCACGCTAAAAAAACAAGGTGGGCAAGAGGAGGAAGAGAGCACCGGCATCAGAGAGCATCTGGCATCTTCCCCTGGAAAGGGCAGTGTTTTTGGAGAGTGCAGCAAATCCGTGTTTCTGGACAAGGGAGGCATAAGTGCGCTGCGCTCCTAAGCTATCTCCCTGCTAAGACACACTGCCAAAGCTTTTCGCTATGATGCAGTTCAGTGCAGACGCACACTACGGCTCTACGGAGCTGTCCGAAGCCAAGCGCCGGTCGCCGGCGTCTTTCGGCTGAAGCAGCGCTTCGGAGCGTACGGCTGTTGTGTGCGCGAAGCAGCCGCTTCTCCTGCTCCGTGAGCCGGACAGAGCGGTAGCTTGTACGACGGCGAAGAACGAAGCCGCAGAGCACCGGGCTTCTGCGGGCACCCTAAGGACTGCGAGAGGACCGTGGTGGCCGCTCGCCTGCCCCTTCAATTCCATTCTAGCATCCTTAGGGAAGGTGTTCCAGGACAATTTTCCTGAGTTTTGAATTCGTCCTGATGCAGCCCCTCCTGGGAAACAACTGCTCGTCGTCTGAGTCTCCGAGTGCAGAGACCTCGATGGCAACTGCAGAAATGAAGGGCTGCGTTGAGTTGTCGAGAAGCAAGAACATAGCCAGCGCCTTGTGTTTGGGAGTCAGCAGCACCTGGACTTTTGCGATTGCTTTCACAGTGCACTGAATGCCAGGACGGCATGTGCACGTTAAAACAACGAGCTGGGCAAGAGCAGGAAGGGACCACGGGCATCAGAGAGCATCTGGCATCTTGCCCTGGAAAGAGCAGTGTTTTTGGAGTGTGCAGTAAAATCGTGTTTCTGGACAAGGGAGGCATAAGTGCGCTGCGCTCCTAAGCTATCTCCCTGCTAAGACACACTGCCAAAGCTTTTCGCTATGATGCAGTCCAGTGCAGACGCACACTACGGCTCTCCGGAGCTGTCCGAAGCCAAGCGCCGGTCGCCGGCGTCTTTCGGCTGAAGCAGCGCTTCGGAGCGTACGGCTGTTGTGTGCGCGAAGCAGCCGCTTCTCCTGCTCCGTGAGCCGGACAGAGCGGTAGCTTGTAGGAGGGCGAAGAACGAAGCCGCAGAGCACCGGGCTTCTGCGGGCACCCTAAGGACTGCGAGAGGACCGTGGTGGCCGCTCGCCTGCCCCTTCAATTCCCTTCTAGCATCCTTAGGGAAAGTGTTCCAGGACAATTTTCCTGAGTTTTGAATTCGTCCTGATGCAGCCCCTCCTGGGAAACAACTGCTCGTCGTCTGAGTCTCCGAGTGCAGAGACCTCGATGGCAACTGCAGAAATGAAGGGCTGCGTTGAGTAGTCGAGAAGCAAGAACATAGCCAGCGCCTTGTGTTTGGGAGTCAGCAGCACCTGGACTTTTGCGATTGCTTTCACAGTGCATTGAATGCCAGGACGGCATGTGCACGTTAAAACAACGAGCTGGGCAAGAGCAGGAAGGGACCACGGGCATCAGAGAGCATCTGGCATCTTGCCCTGGAAAGAGCAGTGTTTTTGGAGTGTGCAGTAAAATCGTGTTTCTGGACAAGGGAGGCATAAGTGCGCTGCGCTCCTAAGCTATCTCTCTGCGAGACACACTGGCAAAGCTTTTCGCTATAGTGCAGTCTAGTGCAGACGGACACTGCGGCTCTCCGGAGCTGTCCGAAGCGAAGCGCCGGTCGCCGGCGTCTTTCGGCTGAAGCAGCGCTTCGGGGCGTACGGCTGCCGCTCCGCTGTTGTGTGCGCGAGGCAGCCGCTTCTCCTGCTCCGTGAGCCGGACAGAGCGGTAGCTTGTACGAGGGCGAAGAACGAAGCCGCAGGGAGACGACATTGTGTGTACAGTCTTGGGACTGCTAGATGACAGTGGCTAAAGCTCCCTGCCTTTTCAATGCACTGCTGCCATGCTTTATTGAAGGCGTTCCGAGACAACTTTCCTGGGTTTTGACTTCGTCCTGATGAAGCCCCTGTTGGGAAATTCGTTTGGGAGTCAGCAGCTGCTGGACTTTTGCGATTACCTTCACTGTGCACTGAATGCCAGGACGGCATGTGCACGTTAAAACAACGAGCTGGGCAAGAGCAGGAAGGGGCCACGGGCATCAAGAGAGCATCTGACATCTTGCCCTGGAAAGAGCAGTGTTTTTGGAGTGTGCAGTAAAATCGTGTTTCTGGACAAGGGAGGCATAAGTGCGCTGCGCTCCTAAGCTATCTCCCTGCGAGACAGACTGGCAAAGCTTTTCGTTATCATGCAGTCTTGTGCAGACGCACACTACGGCTCTCCGGAGCTGTCCGAAGCCAAGCGCCGGTCGCCGGCGTCTTTCGGCTGAAGCAGCGCTTCGGAGCGTACGGCTGTTGTGTGCGCGAAGCAGCCGCTTCTCCTGCTCCGTGAGCCGGACAGAGCGGTAGCTTGTACGACGGCGAAGAACGAAGCCGCAGAGCACCGGCCTTCTGCGCGCACCCTAAGGACTGCGACAGGACCGTGGTGGCCGCTCGCCTGCCTCTTCAATTCCATTCTAGCATCCTTAGGGAAGGTGTTCCATGACAATTTTCCTGAGTTTTGAATTCGTCCTGATGCAGCCCCTCCTGGGAAACTCCTACTCGTCCTCTGAGTCTCCGAGTGCAGAGACCTCGATGGCAACTGCAGAAATGAAGGGCTGCGTTGAGTAGTCGAGAAGCAAGAACATAGCCAGCGCCTTTTGTTTGGGAGTCAGCAGCTGCTGGACTTTTGCGATTGCCTTCACTGTGCACTGAATGCCAGGACGGCATGTGCACGTTAAAACAACGAGCTGGGCAAGAGCAGTAATCGAAAGATCACGGCCGACAGAAAGCAGCTTATATATTGCCCAGGAAAGAGCAGTGTTTTTGGAGTGTGCAGTAAAATCGTGTTTCTGGACAAGGGAGGCATAAGTGTGCTGCGCTCCTAAGCTATCTCCCTGCGAGACACACTGCCAAAGCTTTTCGCTATGATGCAGTCTAGTGCAGACGCACACTACGGCTCTCCGGAGCTGTCCGACGCCAAGCGCCGCTCGCCGGCGTCTTTCGGCTGAAGCAGCGCTTCGGAGCGTACGGCTGTTGTGTGCGCGAAGCAGCCGCTTCTCCTGCTCCGCGAGCCGGACAGAGCGGTAGCTTCTACGAGGGCGAAGAACGAAGCCGCAGAGCACCGGACTTGTATGCACAGCCTACGGGCTGCTAGAGGAAGGTGGCTGCTGCTCCCTAACCCATCAATTCACAGCTGGCATGCTCTATGGAGCTGTTCCAGGACAACTTTCATTGCTTATTGGTTCGTCCTGATGCAGCCCCTCCTGGGAAATTCATGCTCGTCCCCTGAGGCTCCGACATGCAGAAACATCGATGGCAGCTGCAGAAAAGAAGGGCTGCGTTGAGTTGTCGAGAAGCAAGAACATAGCCAGCGCCTAGCGTCTGGGAGTCAGCAACTGCTGGACTTTTGCGATTGCCTTCACTGTGCACTGAATGTCGAGATATGTGCACGCTAAAAAAACAAGGTGGGCAAGAGGAGGAAGAGAGCACGGGCATCAGAGAGCATCTGGCATCTTCCCCTGGAAAGGGCAGTGTTTTTGGAGACGCACACTACGGCTCTACGGAGCTGTCCGAAGCCAAGCGCCGGTGGCCGGCGTCTTTCGGCTGAAGCAGCGCTTCGGAGCGTACGGCTGTTGTGTGCGCGAAGCAGCCGCTTCTCCTGCTCCGCGAGCCGGACAGAGCGGTAGCTTGTACGACGGCGAAGAACGAAGCCGCAGAGCACCGGGCTTCTGCGCGCACCCTAAGGACTGCTAGAGGACCGTGGTGGCCGCTCGCCTGCCCCTTCAATTCCATTCTAGCATCCTTAGGGAAGGTGTTCTAGGACAATTTTCCTGAGTTTTGAATTCGTCCTGATGCAGCCCCTCCTGGGAAACAACTGCTCGTCGTCTGAGTCTCCGAGTGCAGAGACCTCGATGGCAACTGCAGAAATGAAGGGCTGCGTTGAGTTGTCGAGAAGCAAGAACATAGCCAGCGCCTTGTGTTTGGGAGTCAGCAGCACCTGGACTTTTGCGATTGCTTTCACAGTGCACTGAATGCCAGGACGGCATGTGCACGTTAAAACAACGAGCTGGGCAAGAGCAGGAAGGGACCACGGGCATCAGAGAGCATCTGGCATCTTGCCCTGGAAAGAGCAGTGTTTTTGGAGTGTGCAGTAAAATCGTGTTTCTGGACAAGGGAGGCATAAGTGCGCTGCGCTCCTAAGCTATCTCCCTGCTAAGACACACTGGCAAAGCTTTTCGCTATAGTGCAGTCTAGTGCAGACGCACACTACGGCTCTCCGGAGCTGTCCGAAGCGAAGCGCCGGTCGCCGGCGTCTTTCGGCTGAAGCAGCGCTTCGGAGCGTACGGCTGTTGTGTGCGCGAAGCAGCCGCTTCTCCTGCTCCGTGAGCCGGACAGAGCGGTAGCTTGTACGACGGCGAAGAACGAAGCCGCAGAGCACCGGGCTTCTGCGGGCACCCTAAGGACTGCGAGAGGACCGTGGTGGCCGCTCGCCTGCCCCTTCAATTCCATTCTAGCATCCTTAGGGAAGGTGTTCTAGGACAATTTTCCTGAGTTTTGAATTCGTCCTGATGCAGCCCCTCCTGGGAAACTCCTACTCGTCCTCTGCGTCTCCGAGTGCAGAGACCTCGATGGCAACTGCAGAAATGAAGGGCTGCGTTGAGGAGTCGAGAAGCAAGAACATAGCCAGCGCCTTGTGTTTGGGAGTCAGCAGCACCTGGACTTTTGCGATTGCTTTCACTGTGCACTGAATGCCAGGACGGCATGTGCACGTTAAAACAACGAGCTGGGCAAGAGTAATCGAAAGATCACGGCCGTCAGAAAGCAGCTTATATATTGCCCAGGAAAGAGCAGTGTTTTTGGAGTGTGCAGTAAAATCGTGTTTCTGGACAAGGGAGGCATAAGTGCGCTGCGCTCCTAAGCTATCTCCCTGCTAAGACACACTGCCAAAGCTTTTCGTTATCATGCAGGCTAGTGCAGACGCACACTACGGCTCTCCGGAGCTGTCCGAAGCCAAGCGCCGGTGGCCGGCGTCTTTCGGCTGAAGCAGCGCTTCGGAGCGTACGGCTGTTGTGTGCGCGAAGCAGCCGCTTCTCCTGCTCCGTGAGCCGGACAGAGCGGTAGCTTGTACGAGGGCGAAGAACGAAGCCGCAGAGTACCGGGCTTCTGCGGGCACCCTAAGGACTGCGACAGGACCGTGGTGGCCGCTCGCCTGCCCCTTCAATTCCATTCTAGCATCCTTAGGGAAGGTGTTCTAGGACAATTTTCCTGAGTTTTGAATTCGTCCTGATGCAGCCCCTCCTGGGAAACTCCTACTCGTCCTCTGCGTCTCCGAGTGCAGAGACCTCGATGGCAACTGCAGAAATGAAGGGCTGCGTTGAGTAGTCGAGAAGCAAGAACATAGCCAGCGCCTTGTGTTTAGGAGTCAGCAACTGCTGGACTTTTGCGATTGCCTTCACTGTGCACTGAATGTCGAGATATGTGCACGCTAAAAAAACAAGGTGGGCAAGAGGAGGAAGAGAGCACCGGCATCAGAGAGCATCTGGCATCTTCCCCTGGAAAGGGCAGTGTTTTTGGAGAGTGCAGCAAATCCGTGTTTCTGGACAAGGGAGGCATAAGTGCGCTGCGCTCCTAAGCTATCTCCCTGCTAAGACACACTGCCAAAGCTTTTCGCTATGATGCAGTTCAGTGCAGACGCACACTACGGCTCTACGGAGCTGTCCGAAGCCAAGCGCCGGTCGCCGGCGTCTTTCGGCTGAAGCAGCGCTTCGGAGCGTACGGCTGTTGTGTGCGCGAAGCAGCCGCTTCTCCTGCTCCGGGAGCCGGACAGAGCGGTAGCTTGTAGGAGGGCGAAGAACGAAGCCGCAGAGCACCGGCCTTCTGCGCGCACCCTAAGGACTGCGAGAGGACCGTGGTGGCCGCTCGCCTGCCCCTTCAATTCCATTCTAGCATCCTTAGGGAAGGTGTTCCAGGACAATTTTCCTGAGTTTTGAATTCGTCCTGATGCAGCCCCTCCTGGGAAACAACTGCTCGTCGTCTGAGTCTCCGAGTGCAGAGACCTCGATGGCAACTGCAGAAATGAAGGGCTGCGTTGAGTTGTCGAGAAGCAAGAACATAGCCAGCGCCTTGTGTTTGGGAGTCAGCAGCACCTGGACTTTTGCGATTGCTTTCACAGTGCACTGAATGCCAGGACGGCATGTGCACGTTAAAACAACGAGCTGGGCAAGAGCAGGAAGGGACCACGGGCATCAGAGAGCATCTGGCATCTTGCCCTGGAAAGAGCAGTGTTTTTGGAGTGTGCAGTAAAATCGTGTTTCTGGACAAGGGAGGCATAAGTGCGCTGCGCTCCTAAGCTATCTCCCTGCTAAGACACACTGCCAAAGCTTTTCGCTATGATGCAGTCCAGTGCAGACGCACACTACGGCTCTACGGAGCTGTCCGAAGCCAAGCGCCGGTCGCCGGCGTCTTTCGGCTGAAGCAGCGCTTCGGAGCGTACGGCTGTTGTGTGCGCGAAGCAGCCGCTTCTCCTGCTCCGGGAGCCGGACAGAGCGGTAGCTTGTAGGAGGGCGAAGAACGAAGCCGCAGAGCACCGGGCTTCTGCGGGCACCCTAAGGACTGCGAGAGGACCGTGGTGGCCGCTCGCCTGCCCCTTCAATTCCCTTCTAGCATCCTTAGGGAAGGTGTTCCAGGACAATTTTCCTGAGTTTTGAATTCGTCCTGATGCAGCCCCTCCTGGGAAACAACTGCTCGTCGTCTGAGTCTCCGAGTGCAGAGACCTCGATGGCAACTGCAGAAATGAAGGGCTGCGTTGAGTAGTCGAGAAGCAAGAACATAGCCAGCGCCTTGTGTTTGGGAGTCAGCAGCACCTGGACTTTTGCGATTGCTTTCACAGTGCACTGAATGCCAGGACGGCATGTGCACGTTAAAACAACGAGCTGGGCAAGAGCAGGAAGGGACCACGGGCATCAGAGAGCATCTGGCATCTTGCCCTGGAAAGAGCAGTGTTTTTGGAGTGTGCAGTAAAATCGTGTTTCTGGACAAGGGAGGCATAAGTGCGCTGCGCTCCTAAGCTATCTCTCTGCGAGACACACTGGCAAAGCTTTTCGCTATAGTGCAGTCTAGTGCAGACGGACACTGCGGCTCTCCGGAGCTGTCCGAAGCGAAGCGCCGGTCGCCGGCGTCTTTCGGCTGAAGCAGCGCTTCGGGGCGTACGGCTGCCGCTCCGCTGTTGTGTGCGCGAGGCAGCCGCTTCTCCTGCTCCGTGAGCCGGACAGAGCGGTAGCTTGTACGAGGGCGAAGAACGAAGCCGCAGGGAGACGACATTGTGTGTACAGTCTTGGGACTGCTAGATGACAGTGGCTAAAGCTCCCTGCCTTTTCAATGCACTGCTGCCATGCTTTATTGAAGGCGTTCCGAGACAACTTTCCTGGGTTTTGACTTCGTCCTGATGAAGCCCCTGTTGGGAAATTCATTTGGGAGTCAGCAGCTGCTGGACTTTTGCGATTACCTTCACTGTGCACTGAATGCCAGGACGGCATGTGCACGTTAAAACAACGAGCTGGGCAAGAGCAGGAAGGGGCCACGGGCATCAAGAGAGCATCTGACATCTTGCCCTGGAAAGAGCAGTGTTTTTGGAGTGTGCAGTAAAATCGTGTTTCTGGACAAGGGAGGCATAAGTGCGCTGCGCTCCTAAGCTATCTCCCTGCGAGACAGACTGGCAAAGCTTTTCGTTATCATGCAGTCTTGTGCAGACGCACACTACGGCTCTCCGGAGCTGTCCGAAGCCAAGCGCCGGTCGCCGGCGTCTTTCGGCTGAAGCAGCGCTTCGGAGCGTACGGCTGTTGTGTGCGCGAAGCAGCCGCTTCTCCTGCTCCGTGAGCCGGACAGAGCGGTAGCTTGTACGACGGCGAAGAACGAAGCCGCAGAGCACCGGCCTTCTGCGCGCACCCTAAGGACTGCGACAGGACCGTGGTGGCCGCTCGCCTGCCTCTTCAATTCCATTCTAGCATCCTTAGGGAAGGTGTTCCATGACAATTTTCCTGAGTTTTGAATTCGTCCTGATGCAGCCCCTCCTGGGAAACTCCTACTCGTCCTCTGAGTCTCCGAGTGCAGAGACCTCGATGGCAACTGCAGAAATGAAGGGCTGCGTTGAGTAGTCGAGAAGCAAGAACATAGCCAGCGCCTTTTGTTTGGGAGTCAGCAGCTGCTGGACTTTTGCGATTGCCTTCACTGTGCACTGAATGCCAGGACGGCATGTGCACGTTAAAACAACGAGCTGGGCAAGAGCAGTAATCGAAAGATCACGGCCGACAGAAAGCAGCTTATATATTGCCCAGGAAAGAGCAGTGTTTTTGGAGTGTGCAGTAAAATCGTGTTTCTGGACAAGGGAGGCATAAGTGTGCTGCGCTCCTAAGCTATCTCCCTGCGAGACACACTGCCAAAGCTTTTCGCTATGATGCAGTCTAGTGCAGACGCACACTACGGCTCTCCGGAGCTGTCCGACGCCAAGCGCCGCTCGCCGGCGTCTTTCGGCTGAAGCAGCGCTTCGGAGCGTACGGCTGTTGTGTGCGCGAAGCAGCCGCTTCTCCTGCTCCGCGAGCCGGACAGAGCGGTAGCTTCTACGAGGGCGAAGAACGAAGCCGCAGAGCACCGGACTTGTATGCACAGCCTACGGGCTGCTAGAGGAAGGTGGCTGCTGCTCCCTAACCCATCAATTCACAGCTGGCATGCTCTATGGAGCTGTTCCAGGACAACTTTCATTGCTTATTGGTTCGTCCTGATGCAGCCCCTCCTGGGAAATTCATGCTCGTCCCCTGAGGCTCCGACATGCAGAAACATCGATGGCAGCTGCAGAAAAGAAGGGCTGCGTTGAGTTGTCGAGAAGCAAGAACATAGCCAGCGCCTAGCGTCTGGGAGTCAGCAACTGCTGGACTTTTGCGATTGCCTTCACTGTGCACTGAATGTCGAGATATGTGCACGCTAAAAAAACAAGGTGGGCAAGAGGAGGAAGAGAGCACGGGCATCAGAGAGCATCTGGCATCTTCCCCTGGAAAGGGCAGTGTTTTTGGAGACGCACACTACGGCTCTAAGGAGCTGTCCGAAGCCAAGCGCCGGTGGCCGGCGTCTTTCGGCTGAAGCAGCGCTTCGGAGCGTACGGCTGTTGTGTGCGCGAAGCAGCCGCTTCTCCTGCTCCGCGAGCCGGACAGAGCGGTAGCTTGTACGACGGCGAAGAACGAAGCCGCAGAGCACCGGGCTTCTGCGCGCACCCTAAGGACTGCTAGAGGACCGTGGTGGCCGCTCGCCTGCCCCTTCAATTCCATTCTAGCATCCTTAGGGAAGGTGTTCTAGGACAATTTTCCTGAGTTTTGAATTCGTCCTGATGCAGCCCCTCCTGGGAAACAACTGCTCGTCGTCTGAGTCTCCGAGTGCAGAGACCTCGATGGCAACTGCAGAAATGAAGGGCTGCGTTGAGTTGTCGAGAAGCAAGAACATAGCCAGCGCCTTGTGTTTGGGAGTCAGCAGCACCTGGACTTTTGCGATTGCTTTCACAGTGCACTGAATGCCAGGACGGCATGTGCACGTTAAAACAACGAGCTGGGCAAGAGCAGGAAGGGACCACGGGCATCAGAGAGCATCTGGCATCTTGCCCTGGAAAGAGCAGTGTTTTTGGAGTGTGCAGTAAAATCGTGTTTCTGGACAAGGGAGGCATAAGTGCGCTGCGCTCCTAAGCTATCTCCCTGCTAAGACACACTGGCAAAGCTTTTCGCTATAGTGCAGTCTAGTGCAGACGCACACTACGGCTCTCCGGAGCTGTCCGAAGCGAAGCGCCGGTGGCCGGCGTCTTTCGGCTGAAGCAGCGCTTCGGAGCGTACGGCTGTTGTGTGCGCGAAGCAGCCGCTTCTCCTGCTCCGTGAGCCGGACAGAGCGGTAGCTTGTACGACGGCGAAGAACGAAGCCGCAGAGCACCGGGCTTCTGCGGGCACCCTAAGGACTGCGAGAGGACCGTGGTGGCCGCTCGCCTGCCCCTTCAATTCCATTCTAGCATCCTTAGGGAAGGTGTTCTAGGACAATTTTCCTGAGTTTTGAATTCGTCCTGATGCAGCCCCTCCTGGGAAACTCCTACTCGTCCTCTGCGTCTCCGAGTGCAGAGACCTCGATGGCAACTGCAGAAATGAAGGGCTGCGTTGAGGAGTCGAGAAGCAAGAACATAGCCAGCGCCTTGTGTTTGGGAGTCAGCAGCACCTGGACTTTTGCGATTGCTTTCACTGTGCACTGAATGCCAGGACGGCATGTGCACGTTAAAACAACGAGCTGGGCAAGAGTAATCGAAAGATCACGGCCGTCAGAAAGCAGCTTATATATTGCCCAGGAAAGAGCAGTGTTTTTGGAGTGTGCAGTAAAATCGTGTTTCTGGACAAGGGAGGCATAAGTGCGCTGCGCTCCTAAGCTATCTCCCTGCTAAGACACACTGCCAAAGCTTTTCGTTATCATGCAGGCTAGTGCAGACGCACACTACGGCTCTACGGAGCTGTCCGACGCCAAGCGCCGGTCGCCGGCGTCTTTCGGCTGAAGCAGCGCTTCGGAGCGTACGGCTGTTGTGTGCGCGAAGCAGCCGCTTCTCCTGCTCCGTGAGCCGGACAGAGCGGTAGCTTGTAGGAGGGCGAAGAACGAAGCCGCAGAGCACCGGGCTTCTGCGGGCACCCTAAGGACTGCGAGAGGACCGTGGTGGCCGCTCGCCTGCCCCTTCAATTCCATTCTAGCATCCTTAGGGAAGGTGTTCTAGGACAATTTTCCTGAGTTTTGAATTCGTCCTGATGCAGCCCCTCCTGGGAAACTCCTACTCGTCCTCTGCGTCTCCGAGTGCAGAGACCTCGATGGCAACTGCAGAAATGAAGGGCTGCGTTGAGTAGTCGAGAAGCAAGAACATAGCCAGCGCCTTGTGTTTAGGAGTCAGCAACTGCTGGACTTTTGCGATTGCCTTCACTGTGCACTGAATGTCGAGATATGTGCACGCTAAAAAAACAAGGTGGGCAAGAGGAGGAAGAGAGCACCGGCATCAGAGAGCATCTGGCATCTTCCCCTGGAAAGGGCAGTGTTTTTGGAGAGTGCAGCAAATCCGTGTTTCTGGACAAGGGAGGCATAAGTGCGCTGCGCTCCTAAGCTATCTCCCTGCTAAGACACACTGCCAAAGCTTTTCGCTATGATGCAGTCCAGTGCAGACGCACACTACGGCTCTACGGAGCTGTCCGACGCCAAGCGCCGGTCGCCGGCGTCTTTCGGCTGAAGCAGCGCTTCGGAGCGTACGGCTGCCGCTCCGCTGCTGTGTGCGCGAAGCAGCCGCTTCTCCTGCTCCGGGAGCCGGACAGAGCGGTAGCTTGTAGGAGGGCGAAGAACGAAGCCGCAGAGCACCGGCCTTCTGCGCGCACCCTAAGGACTGCGAGAGGACCGTGGTGGCCGCTCGCCTGCCCCTTCAATTCCATTCTAGCATCCTTAGGGAAGGTGTTCCAGGACAATTTTCCTGAGTTTTGAATTCGTCCTGATGCAGCCCCTCCTGGGAAACAACTGCTCGTCGTCTGAGTCTCCGAGTGCAGAGACCTCGATGGCAACTGCAGAAATGAAGGGCTGCGTTGAGTAGTCGAGAAGCAAGAACATAGCCAGCGCCTTGTGTTTGGGAGTCAGCAGCACCTGGACTTTTGCGATTGCTTTCACAGTGCACTGAATGCCAGGACGGCATGTGCACGTTAAAACAACGAGCTGGGCAAGAGCAGGAAGGGACCACGGGCATCAGAGAGCATCTGGCATCTTGCCCTGGAAAGAGCAGTGTTTTTGGAGTGTGCAGTAAAATCGTGTTTCTGGACAAGGGAGGCATAAGTGCGCTGCGCTCCTAAGCTATCTCCCTGCTAAGACACACTGCCAAAGCTTTTCGTTATCATGCAGGCTAGTGCAGACGCACACTACGGCTCTACGGAGCTGTCCGAAGCGAAGCGCCGGTGGCCGGCGTCTTTCGGCTGAAGCAGCGCTTCGGAGCGTACGGCTGTTGTGTGCGCGAAGCAGCCGCTTCTCCTGCTCCGTGAGCCGGACAGAGCGGTAGCTTGTACGACGGCGAAGAACGAAGCCGCAGAGCACCGGGCTTCTGCGCGCACCCTAAGGACTGCGAGAGGACCGTGGTGGCCGCTCGCCTGCCCCTTCAATTCCATTCTAGCATCCTTATGGAAGGTGTTCTAGGACAATTTTCCTGAGTTTTGAATTCGTCCTGATGCAGCCCCTCCTGGGAAACTCCTACTCGTCCTCTGCGTCTCCGAGTGCAGAGACCTCGATGGCAACTGCAGAAATGAAGGGCTGCGTTGAGTAGTCGAGAAGCAAGAACATAGCCAGCGCCTTGTGTTTGGGAGTCAGCAGCACCTGGACTTTTGCGATTGCTTTCACTGTGCACTGAATGCCAGGACGGCATGTGCACGTTAAAACAACGAGCTGGGCAAGAGTAATCGAAAGATCACGGCCGACAGAAAGCAGCTTATATATTGCCCAGGAAAGAGCAGTGTTTTTGGAGTGTGCAGTAAAATCGTGTTTCTGGACAAGGGAGGCATAAGTGCGCTGCGCTCCTAAGCTATCTCCCTGCTAAGACACACTGCCAAAGCTTTTCGTTATCATGCAGGCTAGTGCAGACGCACACTACGGCTCTCCGGAGCTGTCCGAAGCCAAGCGCCGGTCGCCGGCGTCTTTCGGCTGAAGCAGCGCTTCGGAGCGTACGGCTGTTGTGTGCACGAAGCAGCCGCTTCTCCTGCTCCGCGAGCCGGACAGAGCGGTAGCTTGTACGACGGCGAAGAACGAAGCCGCAGAGCACCGGCCTTCTGCGCGCACCCTAAGGACTGCGAGAGGACCGTGGTGGCCGCTCGCCTGCCCCTTCAATTCCATTCTAGCATCCTTAGGGAAGGTGTTCCAGGACAATTTTCCTGAGTTTTGAATTCGTCCTGATGCAGCCCCTCCTGGGAAACAACTGCTCGTCGTCTGAGTCTCCGAGTGCAGAGACCTCGATGGCAACTGCAGAAATGAAGGGCTGCGTTGAGTTGTCGAGAAGCAAGAACATAGCCAGCGCCTTGTGTTTGGGAGTCAGCAGCACCTGGACTTTTGCGATTGCTTTCACAGTGCACTGAATGCCAGGACGGCATGTGCACGTTAAAACAACGAGCTGGGCATGAGCAGGAAGGGAGCACGGGCATCAGAGAGCATCTGGCATCTTGCCCTGGAAAGAGCAGTGTTTTTGGAGTGTGCAGTAAAATCGTGTTTCTGGACAAGGGAGGCATAAGTGCGCTGCGCTCCTAAGCTATCTCCCTGCTAAGACACACTGCCAAAGCTTTTCGTTATCATGCAGGCTAGTGCAGACGCACACTACGGCTCTCCGGAGCTGTCCGAAGCCAAGCGCCGGTCGCCGGCGTCTTTCGGCTGAAGCAGCGCTTCGGAGCGTACGGCTGTTGTGTGCGCGAAGCAGCCGCTTCTCCTGCTCCGGGAGCCGGACAGAGCGGTAGCTTGTACGACGGCGAAGAACGAAGCCGCAGAGCACCGGGCTTCTGCGGGCACCCTAAGGACTGCGAGAGGACCGTGGTGGCCGCTCGCCTGCCCCTTCAATTCCATTCTAGTATCCTTATGGAAGGTGTTCTAGGACAATTTTCCTGAGTTTTGAATTCGTCCTGATGCAGCCCCTCCTGGGAAACTCCTACTCGTCCTCTGCGTCTCCGAGTGCAGAGACCTCGATGGCAACTGCAGAAATGAAGGGCTGCGTTGAGTAGTCGAGAAGCAAGAACATAGCCAGCGCCTTGTGTTTGGGAGTCAGCAGCACCTGGACTTTTGCGATTGCTTTCACTGTGCACTGAATGCCAGGACGGCATGTGCACGTTAAAACAACGAGCTGGGCAAGAGTAATCGAAAGATCACGGCCGTCAGAAAGCAGCTTATATATTGCCCAGGAAAGAGCAGTGTTTTTGGAGTGTGCAGTAAAATCGTGTTTCTGGACAAGGGAGGCATAAGTGCGCTGCGCTCCTAAGCTATCTCCCTGCTAAGACACACTGCCAAAGCTTTTCGTTATCATGCAGGCTAGTGCAGACGCACACTACGGCTCTCCGGAGCTGTCCGAAGCCAAGCGCCGGTCGCCGGCGTCTTTCGGCTGAAGCAGCGCTTCGGAGCGTACGGCTGTTGTGTGCGCGAAGCAGCCGCTTCTCCTGCTCCGGGAGCCGGACAGAGCGGTAGCTTCTACGAGGGCGAAGAACGAAGCCGCAGAGCACCGGGCTTCTGCGGGCACCCTAAGGACTGCGAGAGGACCGTGGTGGCCGCTCGCCTGCCCCTTCAATTCCATTCTAGCATCCTTAGGGAAGGTGTTCTAGGACAATTTTCCTGAGTTTTGAATTCGTCCTGATGCAGCCCCTCCTGGGAAACTCCTACTCGTCCTCTGCGTCTCCGAGTGCAGAGACCTCGATGGCAACTGCAGAAATGAAGGGCTGCGTTGAGTAGTCGAGAAGCAAGAACATAGCCAGCGCCTTGTGTTTAGGAGTCAGCAACTGCTGGACTTTTGCGATTGCCTTCACTGTGCACTGAATGTCGAGAGATGTGCACGCTAAAAAAACAAGGTGGGCAAGAGGAGGAAGAGAGCACCGGCATCAGAGAGCATCTGGCATCTTCCCCTGGAAAGGGCAGTGTTTTTGGAGAGTGCAGCAAATCCGTGTTTCTGGACAAGGGAGGCATAAGTGCGCTGCGCTCCTAAGCTATCTCCCTGCTAAGACACACTGCCAAAGCTTTTCGCTATGATGCAGTCCAGTGCAGACGCACACTACGGCTCTACGGAGCTGTCCGAAGCCAAGCGCCGGTGGCCGGCGTCTTTCGGCTGAAGCAGCGCTTCGGAGCGTACGGCTGTTGTGTGCGCGAAGCAGCCGCTTCTCCTGCTCCGCGAGCCGGACAGAGCGGTAGCTTGTACGACGGCGAAGAACGAAGCCGCAGAGCACCGGCCTTCTGCGCGCACCCTAAGGACTGCGAGAGGACCGTGGTGGCCGCTCGCCTGCCCCTTCAATTCCATTCTAGCATCCTTAGGGAAGGTGTTCCAGGACAATTTTCCTGAGTTTTGAATTCGTCCTGATGCAGCCCCTCCTGGGAAACAACTGCTCGTCGTCTGAGTCTCCGAGTGCAGAGACCTCGATGGCAACTGCAGAAATGAAGGGCTGCGTTGAGTTGTCGAGAAGCAAGAACATAGCCAGCGCCTTGTGTTTGGGAGTCAGCAGCACCTGGACTTTTGCGATTGCTTTCACAGTGCACTGAATGCCAGGACGGCATGTGCACGTTAAAACAACGAGCTGGGCATGAGCAGGAAGGGAGCACGGGCATCAGAGAGCATCTGGCATCTTGCCCTGGAAAGAGCAGTGTTTTTGGAGTGTGCAGTAAAATCGTGTTTCTGGACAAGGGAGGCATAAGTGCGCTGCGCTCCTAAGCTATCTCCCTGCTAAGACACACTGCCAAAGCTTTTCGTTATCATGCAGGCTAGTGCAGACGCACACTACGGCTCTCCGGAGCTGTCCGAAGCCAAGCGCCGGTCGCCGGCGTCTTTCGGCTGAAGCAGCGCTTCGGAGCGTACGGCTGTTGTGTGCGCGAAGCAGCCGCTTCTCCTGCTCCGTGAGCCGGACAGAGCGGTAGCTTGTACGACGGCGAAGAACGAAGCCGCAGAGCACCGGGCTTCTGCGGGCACCCTAAGGACTGCGAGAGGACCGTGGTGGCCGCTCGCCTGCCCCTTCAATTCCATTCTAGCATCCTTATGGAAGGTGTTCTAGGACAATTTTCCTGAGTTTTGAATTCGTCCTGATGCAGCCCCTCCTGGGAAACTCCTACTCGTCCTCTGCGTCTCCGAGTGCAGAGACCTCGATGGCAACTGCAGAAATGAAGGGCTGCGTTGAGTAGTCGAGAAGCAAGAACATAGCCAGCGCCTTGTGTTTGGGAGTCAGCAGCACCTGGACTTTTGCGATTGCTTTCACTGTGCACTGAATGCCAGGACGGCATGTGCACGTTAAAACAACGAGCTGGGCAAGAGTAATCGAAAGATCACGGCCGACAGAAAGCAGCTTATATATTGCCCAGGAAAGAGCAGTGTTTTTGGAGTGTGCAGTAAAATCGTGTTTCTGGACAAGGGAGGCATAAGTGCGCTGCGCTCCTAAGCTATCTCCCTGCTAAGACACACTGCCAAAGCTTTTCGTTATCATGCAGGCTAGTGCAGACGCACACTACGGCTCTCCGGAGCTGTCCGAAGCCAAGCGCCGGTCGCCGGCGTCTTTCGGCTGAAGCAGCGCTTCGGAGCGTACGGCTGTTGTGTGCGCGAAGCAGCCGCTTCTCCTGCTCCGGGAGCCGGACAGAGCGGTAGCTTGTACGAGGGCGAAGAACGAAGCCGCAGAGCACCGGGCTTCTGCGGGCACCCTAAGGACTGCGAGAGGACCGTGGTGGCCGCTCGCCTGCCCCTTCAATTCCATTCTAGCATCCTTAGGGAAGGTGTTCTAGGACAATTTTCCTGAGTTTTGAATTCGTCCTGATGCAGCCCCTCCTGGGAAACTCCTACTCGTCCTCTGCGTCTCCGAGTGCAGAGACCTCGATGGCAACTGCAGAAATGAAGGGCTGCGTTGAGTAGTCGAGAAGCAAGAACATAGCCAGCGCCTTGTGTTTAGGAGTCAGCAACTGCTGGACTTTTGCGATTGCCTTCACTGTGCACTGAATGTCGAGATATGTGCACGCTAAAAAAACAAGGTGGGCAAGAGTAGGAAGAGAGCACCGGCATCAGAGAGCATCTGGCATCTTCCCCTGGAAAGGGCAGTGTTTTTGGAGAGTGCAGCAAATCCGTGTTTCTGGACAAGGGAGGCATAAGTGCGCTGCGCTCCTAAGCTATCTCCCTGCTAAGACACACTGCCAAAGCTTTTCGCTATGATGCAGTCCAGTGCAGACGCACACTACGGCTCTACGGAGCTGTCCGAAGCCAAGCGCCGGTCGCCGGCGTCTTTCGGCTGAAGCAGCGCTTCGGAGCGTACGGCTGTTGTGTGCGCGAAGCAGCCGCTTCTCCTGCTCCGGGAGCCGGACAGAGCGGTAGCTTGTAGGAGGGCGAAGAACGAAGCCGCAGAGCACCGGCCTTCTGCGCGCACCCTAAGGACTGCGAGAGGACCGTGGTGGCCGCTCGCCTGCCCCTTCAATTCCATTCTAGCATCCTTAGGGAAGGTGTTCCAGGACAATTTTCCTGAGTTTTGAATTCGTCCTGATGCAGCTCCTCCTGGGAAACAACTGCTCGTCGTCTGAGTCTCCGAGTGCAGAGACCTCGATGGCAACTGCAGAAATGAAGGGCTGCGTTGAGTAGTCGAGAAGCAAGAACATAGCCAGCGCCTTGTGTTTGGGAGTCAGCAGCACCTGGACTTTTGCGATTGCTTTCACAGTGCACTGAATGCCAGGACGGCATGTGCACGTTAAAACAACGAGCTGGGCAAGAGCAGGAAGGGACCACGGGCATCAGAGAGCATCTGGCATCTTGCCCTGGAAAGAGCAGTGTTTTTGGAGTGTGCAGTAAAATCGTGTTTCTGGACAAGGGAGGCATAAGTGCGCTGCGCTCCTAAGCTATCTCCCTGCTAAGACACACTGCCAAAGCTTTTCGTTATCATGCAGGCTAGTGCAGACGCACACTACGGCTCTCCGGAGCTGTCCGAAGCCAAGCGCCGGTCGCCGGCGTCTTTCGGCTGAAGCAGCGCTTCGGAGCGTACGGCTGTTGTGTGCGCGAAGCAGCGGCTTCTCCTGCTCCGTGAGCCGGACAGAGCGGTAGCTTGTACGAGGGCGAAGAACGAAGCCGCAGAGCACCGGGCTTCTGCGGGCACCCTAAGGACTGCGAGAGGACCGTGGTGGCCGCTCGCCTGCCCCTTCAATTCCATTCTAGCATCCTTATGGAAGGTGTTCTAGGACAATTTTCCTGAGTTTTGAATTCGTCCTGATGCAGCCCCTCCTGGGAAACTCCTACTCGTCCTCTGCGTCTCCGAGTGCAGAGACCTCGATGGCAACTGCAGAAATGAAGGGCTGCGTTGAGGAGTCGAGAAGCAAGAACATAGCCAGCGCCTTGTGTTTGGGAGTCAGCAGCACCTGGACTTTTGCGATTGCTTTCACAGTGCACTGAATGCCAGGACGGCATGTGCACGTTAAAACAACGAGCTGGGCATGAGCAGGAAGGGACCACGGGCATCAGAGAGCATCTGGCATCTTGCCCTGGAAAGAGCAGTGTTTTTGGAGTGTGCAGTAAAATCGTGTTTCTGGACAAGGGAGGCATAAGTGCGCTGCGCTCCTAAGCTATCTCCCTGCTAAGACACACTGCCAAAGCTTTTCGTTATCATGCAGGCTAGTGCAGACGCACACTACGGCTCTCCGGAGCTGTCCGAAGCCAAGCGCCGGTCGCCGGCGTCTTTCGGCTGAAGCAGCGCTTCGGAGCGTACGGCTGTTGTGTGCGCGAAGCAGCCGCTTCTCCTGCTCCGGGAGCCGGACAGAGCGGTAGCTTGTACGACGGCGAAGAACGAAGCCGCAGAGCACCGGGCTTCTGCGGGCACCCTAAGGACTGCGAGAGGACCGTGGTGGCCGCTCGCCTGCCCCTTCAATTCCATTCTAGCATCCTTATGGAAGGTGTTCTAGGACAATTTTCCTGAGTTTTGAATTCGTCCTGATGCAGCCCCTCCTGGGAAACTCCTACTCGTCCTCTGAGGCTCCGAGTGCAGAGACCTCGATGGCAACTGCAGAAATGAAGGGCTGCGTTGAGTAGTCGAGAAGCAAGAACATAGCCAGCGCCTTGTGTTTAGGAGTCAGCAACTGCTGGACTTTTGCGATTGCCTTCACTGTGCACTGAATGTCGAGAGATGTGCACGCTAAAAAAACAAGGTGGGCAAGAGGAGGAAGAGACCACCGGCATCAGAGAGCATCTGGCATCTTCCCCTGGAAAGGGCAGTGTTTTTGGAGAGTGCAGCAAATCCGTGTTTCTGGACAAGGGAGGCATAAGTGCGCTGCGCTCCTAAGCTATCTCCCTGCTAAGACACACTGCCAAAGCTTTTCGCTATGATGCAGTCCAGTGCAGACGCACACTACGGCTCTACGGAGCTGTCCGAAGCCAAGCGCCGGTCGCCGGCGTCTTTCGGCTGAAGCAGCGCTTCGGAGCGTACGGCTGTTGTGTGCGCGAAGCAGCCGCTTCTCCTGCTCCGGGAGCCGGACAGAGCGGTAGCTTGTACGACGGCGAAGAACGAAGCCGCAGAGCACCGGCCTTCTGCGCGCACCCTAAGGACTGCGAGAGGACCGTGGTGGCCGCTCGCCTGCCCCTTCAATTCCCTTCTAGCATCCTTAGGGAAGGTGTTCCAGGACAATTTTCCTGAGTTTTGAATTCGTCCTGATGCAGCCCCTCCTGGGAAACAACTGCTCGTCGTCTGAGTCTCCGAGTGCAGAGACCTCGATGGCAACTGCAGAAATGAAGGGCTGCGTTGAGTTGTCGAGACGCAAGAACATAGCCAGCGCCTTGTGTTTGGGAGTCAGCAGCTGCTGGACTTTTGCGATTGCTTTCACAGTGCACTGAATGCCAGGACGGCATGTGCACGTTAAAACAGGGAGCTGGGCAAGAGCAGTAATCGAAAGATCACGGCCGACAGAAAGCAGCTTATATATTGCCCAGGAAAGAGCAGTGTTTTTGGAGTGTGCAGTAAAATCGTGTTTCTGGACAAGGGAGGCATAAGTGCGCTGCGCTCCTAAGCTATCTCCCTGCTAAGACACACTGCCAAAGCTTTTCGTTATCATGCAGGCTAGTGCAGACGCACACTACGGCTCTCCGGAGCTGTCCGAAGCCAAGCGCCGGTCGCCGGCGTCTTTCGGCTGAAGCAGCGCTTCGGAGCGTACGGCTGTTGTGTGCGCGAAGCAGCCGCTTCTCCTGCTCCGTGAGCCGGACAGAGCGGTAGCTTGTACGACGGCGAAGAACGAAGCCGCAGAGCACCGGGCTTCTGCGGGCACCCTAAGGACTGCGAGAGGACCGTGGTGGCCGCTCGCCTGCCCCTTCAATTCCATTCTAGCATCCTTATGGAAGGTGTTCTAGGACAATTTTCCTGAGTTTTGAATTCGTCCTGATGCAGCCCCTCCTGGGAAACTCCTACTCGTCCTCTGCGTCTCCGAGTGCAGAGACCTCGATGGCAACTGCAGAAATGAAGGGCTGCGTTGAGTAGTCGAGAAGCAAGAACATAGCCAGCGCCTTGTGTTTGGGAGTCAGCAGCACCTGGACTTTTGCGATTGCTTTCACTGTGCACTGAATGCCAGGACGGCATGTGCACGTTAAAACAACGAGCTGGGCAAGAGTAATCGAAAGATCACGGCCGACAGAAAGCAGCTTATATATTGCCCAGGAAAGAGCAGTGTTTTTGGAGTGTGCAGTAAAATCGTGTTTCTGGACAAGGGAGGCATAAGTGCGCTGCGCTCCTAAGCTATCTCCCTGCTAAGACACACTGCCAAAGCTTTTCGTTATCATGCAGGCTAGTGCAGACGCACACTACGGCTCTCCGGAGCTGTCCGAAGCCAAGCGCCGGTCGCCGGCGTCTTTCGGCTGAAGCAGCGCTTCGGAGCGTACGGCTGTTGTGTGCGCGAAGCAGCCGCTTCTCCTGCTCCGTGAGCCGGACAGAGCGGTAGCTTGTACGAGGGCGAAGAACGAAGCCGCAGAGCACCGGGCTTCTGCGGGCACCCTAAGGACTGCGAGAGGACCGTGGTGGCCGCTCGCCTGCCCCTTCAATTCCATTCTAGCATCCTTAGGGAAGGTGTTCTAGGACAATTTTCCTGAGTTTTGAATTCGTCCTGATGCAGCCCCTCCTGGGAAACTCCTACTCGTCCTCTGCGTCTCCGAGTGCAGAGACCTCGATGGCAACTGCAGAAATGAAGGGCTGCGTTGAGTAGTCGAGAAGCAAGAACATAGCCAGCGCCTTGTGTTTAAGAGTCAGCAACTGCTGGACTTTTGCGATTGCCTTCACTGTGCACTGAATGTCGAGATATGTGCACGCTAAAAAAACAAGGTGGGCAAGAGGAGGAAGAGAGCACCGGCATCAGAGAGCATCTGGCATCTTCCCCTGGAAAGGGCAGTGTTTTTGGAGAGTGCAGCAAATCCGTGTTTCTGGACAAGGGAGGCATAAGTGCGCTGCGCTCCTAAGCTATCTCCCTGCTAAGACACACTGCCAAAGCTTTTCGCTATGATGCAGTCCAGTGCAGACGCACACTACGGCTCTACGGAGCTGTCCGAAGCCAAGCGCCGGTCGCCGGCGTCTTTCGGCTGAAGCAGCGCTTCGGAGCGTACGGCTGTTGTGTGCGCGAAGCAGCCGCTTCTCCTGCTCCGCGAGCCGGACAGAGCGGTAGCTTGTACGACGGCGAAGAACGAAGCCGCAGAGCACCGGCCTTCTGCGCGCACCCTAAGGACTGCGAGAGGACCGTGGTGGCCGCTCGCCTGCCCCTTCAATTCCATTCTAGCATCCTTAGGGAAGGTGTTCCAGGACAATTTTCCTGAGTTTTGAATTCGTCCTGATGCAGCCCCTCCTGGGAAACAACTGCTCGTCGTCTGAGTCTCCGAGTGCAGAGACCTCGATGGCAACTGCAGAAATGAAGGGCTGCGTTGAGTAGTCGAGAAGCAAGAACATAGCCAGCGCCTTGTGTTTGGGAGTCAGCAGCACCTGGACTTTTGCGATTGCTTTCACAGTGCACTGAATGCCAGGACGGCATGTGCACGTTAAAACAACGAGCTGGGCAAGAGCAGGAAGGGACCACGGGCATCAGAGAGCATCTGGCATCTTGCCCTGGAAAGAGCAGTGTTTTTGGAGTGTGCAGTAAAATCGTGTTTCTGGACAAGGGAGGCATAAGTGCGCTGCGCTCCTAAGCTATCTCCCTGCTAAGACACACTGCCAAAGCTTTTCGTTATCATGCAGGCTAGTGCAGACGCACACTACGGCTCTCCGGAGCTGTCCGAAGCCAAGCGCCGGTCGCCGGCGTCTTTCGGCTGAAGCAGCGCTTCGGAGCGTACGGCTGTTGTGTGCGCGAAGCAGCCGCTTCTCCTGCTCCGTGAGCCGGACAGAGCGGTAGCTTGTACGAGGGCGAAGAACGAAGCCGCAGAGCACCGGGCTTCTGCGGGCACCCTAAGGACTGCGAGAGGACCGTGGTGGCCGCTCGCCTGCCCCTTCAATTCCATTCTAGCATCCTTATGGAAGGTGTTCTAGGACAATTTTCCTGAGTTTTGAATTCGTCCTGATGCAGCCCCTCCTGGGAAACTCCTACTCGTCCTCTGCGTCTCCGAGTGCAGAGACCTCGATGGCAACTGCAGAAATGAAGGGCTGCGTTGAGTAGTCGAGAAGCAAGAACATAGCCAGCGCCTTGTGTTTGGGAGTCAGCAGCACCTGGACTTTTGCGATTGCTTTCACTGTGCACTGAATGCCAGGACGGCATGTGCACGTTAAAACAACGAGCTGGGCAAGAGTAATCGAAAGATCACGGCCGACAGAAAGCAGCTTATATATTGCCCAGGAAAGAGCAGTGTTTTTGGAGTGTGCAGTAAAATCGTGTTTCTGGACAAGGGAGGCATAAGTGCGCTGCGCTCCTAAGCTATCTCCCTGCTAAGACACACTGCCAAAGCTTTTCGTTATCATGCAGGCTAGTGCAGACGCACACTACGGCTCTCCGGAGCTGTCCGAAGCCAAGCGCCGGTCGCCGGCGTCTTTCGGCTGAAGCAGCGCTTCGGAGCGTACGGCTGTTGTGTGCGCGAAGCAGCCGCTTCTCCTGCTCCGCGAGCCGGACAGAGCGGTAGCTTGTACGACGGCGAAGAACGAAGCCGCAGAGCACCGGCCTTCTGCGCGCACCCTAAGGACTGCGAGAGGACCGTGGTGGCCGCTCGCCTGCCCCTTCAATTCCATTCTAGCATCCTTAGGGAAGGTGTTCCAGGACAATTTTCCTGAGTTTTGAATTCGTCCTGATGCAGCCCCTCCTGGGAAACAACTGCTCGTCGTCTGAGTCTCCGAGTGCAGAGACCTCGATGGCAACTGCAGAAATGAAGGGCTGCGTTGAGTTGTCGAGAAGCAAGAACATAGCCAGCGCCTTGTGTTTGGGAGTCAGCAGCACCTGGACTTTTGCGATTGCTTTCACAGTGCACTGAATGCCAGGACGGCATGTGCACGTTAAAACAACGAGCTGGGCATGAGCAGGAAGGGAGCACGGGCATCAGAGATCATCTGGCATCTTGCCCTGGAAAGAGCAGTGTTTTTGGAGTGTGCAGTAAAATCGTGTTTCTGGACAAGGGAGGCATAAGTGCGCTGCGCTCCTAAGCTATCTCCCTGCTAAGACACACTGCCAAAGCTTTTCGTTATCATGCAGGCTAGTGCAGACGCACACTACGGCTCTCCGGAGCTGTCCGAAGCCAAGCGCCGGTCGCCGGCGTCTTTCGGCTGAAGCAGCGCTTCGGAGCGTACGGCTGTTGTGTGCGCGAAGCAGCCGCTTCTCCTGCTCCGTGAGCCGGACAGAGCGGTAGCTTGTACGACGGCGAAGAACGAAGCCGCAGAGCACCGGGCTTCTGCGGGCACCCTAAGGACTGCGAGAGGACCGTGGTGGCCGCTCGCCTGCCCCTTCAATTCCATTCTAGCATCCTTATGGAAGGTGTTCTAGGACAATTTTCCTGAGTTTTGAATTCGTCCTGATGCAGCCCCTCCTGGGAAACTCCTACTCGTCCTCTGCGTCTCCGAGTGCAGAGACCTCGATGGCAACTGCAGAAATGAAGGGCTGCGTTGAGTAGTCGAGAAGCAAGAACATAGCCAGCGCCTTGTGTTTGGGAGTCAGCAGCACCTGGACTTTTGCGATTGCTTTCACTGTGCACTGAATGCCAGGACGGCATGTGCACGTTAAAACAACGAGCTGGGCAAGAGTAATCGAAAGATCACGGCCGTCAGAAAGCAGCTTATATATTGCCCAGGAAAGAGCAGTGTTTTTGGAGTGTGCAGTAAAATCGTGTTTCTGGACAAGGGAGGCATAAGTGCGCTGCGCTCCTAAGCTATCTCCCTGCTAAGACACACTGCCAAAGCTTTTCGTTATCATGCAGGCTAGTGCAGACGCACACTACGGCTCTCCGGAGCTGTCCGAAGCCAAGCGCCGGTCGCCGGCGTCTTTCGGCTGAAGCAGCGCTTCGGAGCGTACGGCTGTTGTGTGCGCGAAGCAGCCGCTTCTCCTGCTCCGGGAGCCGGACAGAGCGGTAGCTTCTACGAGGGCGAAGAACGAAGCCGCAGAGCACCGGGCTTCTGCGGGCACCCTAAGGACTGCGAGAGGACCGTGGTGGCCGCTCGCCTGCCCCTTCAATTCCATTCTAGCATCCTTAGGGAAGGTGTTCTAGGACAATTTTCCTGAGTTTTGAATTCGTCCTGATGCAGCCCCTCCTGGGAAACTCCTACTCGTCCTCTGCGTCTCCGAGTGCAGAGACCTCGATGGCAACTGCAGAAATGAAGGGCTGCGTTGAGTAGTCGAGAAGCAAGAACATAGCCAGCGCCTTGTGTTTAGGAGTCAGCAACTGCTGGACTTTTGCGATTGCCTTCACTGTGCACTGAATGTCGAGATATGTGCACGCTAAAAAAACAAGGTGGGCAAGAGGAGGAAGAGAGCACCGGCATCAGAGAGCATCTGGCATCTTCCCCTGGAAAGGGCAGTGTTTTTGGAGAGTGCAGCAAATCCGTGTTTCTGGACAAGGGAGGCATAAGTGCGCTGCGCTCCTAAGCTATCTCCCTGCTAAGACACACTGCCAAAGCTTTTCGCTATGATGCAGTCCAGTGCAGACGCACACTACGGCTCTACGGAGCTGTCCGAAGCCAAGCGCCGGTCGCCGGCGTCTTTCGGCTGAAGCAGCGCTTCGGAGCGTACGGCTGTTGTGTGCGCGAAGCAGCCGCTTCTCCTGCTCCGCGATCCGGACAGAGCGGTAGCTTGTACGACGGCGAAGAACGAAGCCGCAGAGCACCGGCCTTCTGCGCGCACCCTAAGGACTGCGAGAGGACCGTGGTGGCCGCTCGCCTGCCCCTTCAATTCCATTCTAGCATCCTTAGGGAAGGTGTTCCAGGACAATTTTCCTGAGTTTTGAATTCGTCCTGATGCAGCCCCTCCTGGGAAACAACTGCTCGTCGTCTGAGTCTCCGAGTGCAGAGACCTCGATGGCAACTGCAGAAATGAAGGGCTGCGTTGAGTTGTCGAGAAGCAAGAACATAGCCAGCGCCTTGTGTTTGGGAGTCAGCAGCACCTGGACTTTTGCGATTGCTTTCACAGTGCACTGAATGCCAGGACGGCATGTGCACGTTAAAACAACGAGCTGGGCATGAGCAGGAAGGGAGCACGGGCATCAGAGAGCATCTGGCATCTTGCCCTGGAAAGAGCAGTGTTTTTGGAGTGTGCAGTAAAATCGTGTTTCTGGACAAGGGAGGCATAAGTGCGCTGCGCTCCTAAGCTATCTCCCTGCTAAGACACACTGCCAAAGCTTTTCGTTATCATGCAGGCTAGTGCAGACGCACACTACGGCTCTCCGGAGCTGTCCGAAGCCAAGCGCCGGTCGCCGGCGTCTTTCGGCTGAAGCAGCGCTTCGGAGCGTACGGCTGTTGTGTGCGCGAAGCAGCCGCTTCTCCTGCTCCGTGAGCCGGACAGAGCGGTAGCTTGTACGACGGCGAAGAACGAAGCCGCAGAGCACCGGGCTTCTGCGGGCACCCTAAGGACTGCGAGAGGACCGTGGTGGCCGCTCGCCTGCCCCTTCAATTCCATTCTAGCATCCTTATGGAAGGTGTTCTAGGACAATTTTCCTGAGTTTTGAATTCGTCCTGATGCAGCCCCTCCTGGGAAACTCCTACTCGTCCTCTGCGTCTCCGAGTGCAGAGACCTCGATGGCAACTGCAGAAATGAAGGGCTGCGTTGAGTAGTCGAGAAGCAAGAACATAGCCAGCGCCTTGTGTTTGGGAGTCAGCAGCACCTGGACTTTTGCGATTGCTTTCACTGTGCACTGAATGCCAGGACGGCATGTGCACGTTAAAACAACGAGCTGGGCAAGAGTAATCGAAAGATCACGGCCGACAGAAAGCAGCTTATATATTGCCCAGGAAAGAGCAGTGTTTTTGGAGTGTGCAGTAAAATCGTGTTTCTGGACAAGGGAGGCATAAGTGCGCTGCGCTCCTAAGCTATCTCCCTGCTAAGACACACTGCCAAAGCTTTTCGTTATCATGCAGGCTAGTGCAGACGCACACTACGGCTCTCCGGAGCTGTCCGAAGCCAAGCGCCGGTCGCCGGCGTCTTTCGGCTGAAGCAGCGCTTCGGAGCGTATGGCTGTTGTGTGCGCGAAGCAGCCGCTTCTCCTGCTCCGGGAGCCGGACAGAGCGGTAGCTTCTACGAGGGCGAAGAACGAAGCCGCAGAGCACCGGGCTTCTGCGGGCACCCTAAGGACTGCGAGAGGACCGTGGTGGCCGCTCGCCTGCCCCTTCAATTCCATTCTAGCATCCTTAGGGAAGGTGTTCTAGGACAATTTTCCTGAGTTTTGAATTCGTCCTGATGCAGCCCCTCCTGGGAAACTCCTACTCGTCCTCTGCGTCTCCGAGTGCAGAGACCTCGATGGCAACTGCAGAAATGAAGGGCTGCGTTGAGTAGTCGAGAAGCAAGAACATAGCCAGCGCCTTGTGTTTAGGAGTCAGCAACTGCTGGACTTTTGCGATTGCCTTCACTGTGCACTGAATGTCGAGATATGTGCACGCTAAAAAAACAAGGTGGGCAAGAGGAGGAAGAGAGCACCGGCATCAGAGAGCATCTGGCATCTTCCCCTGGAAAGGGCAGTGTTTTTGGAGAGTGCAGCAAATCCGTGTTTCTGGACAAGGGAGGCATAAGTGCGCTGCGCTCCTAAGCTATCTCCCTGCTAAGACACACTGCCAAAGCTTTTCGCTATGATGCAGTCCAGTGCAGACGCACACTACGGCTCTACGGAGCTGTCCGAAGCCAAGCGCCGGTCGCCGGCGTCTTTCGGCTGAAGCAGCGCTTCGGAGCGTACGGCTGTTGTGTGCGCGAAGCAGCCGCTTCTCCTGCTCCGTGAGCCGGACAGAGCGGTAGCTTGTACGAGGGCGAAGAACGAAGCCGCAGAGCACCGGGCTTCTGCGGGCACCCTAAGGACTGCGAGAGGACCGTGGTGGCCGCTCGCCTGCCCCTTCAATTCCATTCTAGCATCCTTATGGAAGGTGTTCTAGGACAATTTTCCTGAGTTTTGAATTCGTCCTGATGCAGCCCCTCCTGGGAAACTCCTACTCGTCCTCTGCGTCTCCGAGTGCAGAGACCTCGATGGCAACTGCAGAAATGAAGGGCTGCGTTGAGGAGTCGAGAAGCAAGAACATAGCCAGCGCCTTGTGTTTGGGAGTCAGCAGCACCTGGACTTTTGCGATTGCTTTCACAGTGCACTGAATGCCAGGACGGCATGTGCACGTTAAAACAACGAGCTGGGCATGAGCAGGAAGGGACCACGGGCATCAGAGAGCATCTGGCATCTTGCCCTGGAAAGAGCAGTGTTTTTGGAGTGTGCAGTAAAATCGTGTTTCTGGACAAGGGAGGCATAAGTGCGCTGCGCTCCTAAGCTATCTCCCTGCTAAGACACACTGCCAAAGCTTTTCGTTATCATGCAGGCTAGTGCAGACGCACACTACGGCTCTCCGGAGCTGTCCGAAGCCAAGCGCCGGTCGCCGGCGTCTTTCGGCTGAAGCAGCGCTTCGGAGCGTACGGCTGTTGTGTGCGCGAAGCAGCCGCTTCTCCTGCTCCGGGAGCCGGACAGAGCGGTAGCTTCTACGAGGGCGAAGAACGAAGCCGCAGAGCACCGGGCTTCTGCGGGCACCCTAAGGACTGCGAGAGGACCGTGGTGGCCGCTCGCCTGCCCCTTCAATTCCATTCTAGCATCCTTAGGGAAGGTGTTCTAGGACAATTTTCCTGAGTTTTGAATTCGTCCTGATGCAGCCCCTCCTGGGAAACTCCTACTCGTCCTCTGCGTCTCCGAGTGCAGAGACCTCGATGGCAACTGCAGAAATGAAGGGCTGCGTTGAGTAGTCGAGAAGCAAGAACATAGCCAGCGCCTTGTGTTTAGGAGTCAGCAACTGCTGGACTTTTGCGATTGCCTTCACTGTGCACTGAATGTCGAGATATGTGCACGCTAAAAAAACAAGGTGGGCAAGAGGAGGAAGAGAGCACCGGCATCAGAGAGCATCTGGCATCTTCCCCTGGAAAGGGCAGTGTTTTTGGAGAGTGCAGCAAATCCGTGTTTCTGGACAAGGGAGGCATAAGTGCGCTGCGCTCCTAAGCTATCTCCCTGCTAAGACACACTGCCAAAGCTTTTCGCTATGATGCAGTCCAGTGCAGACGCACACTACGGCTCTACGGAGCTGTCCGAAGCCAAGCGCCGGTCGCCGGCGTCTTTCGGCTGAAGCAGCGCTTCGGAGCGTACGGCTGTTGTGTGCGCGAAGCAGCCGCTTCTCCTGCTCCGGGAGCCGGACAGAGCGGTAGCTTGTAGGAGGGCGAAGAACGAAGCCGCAGAGCACCGGCCTTCTGCGCGCACCCTAAGGACTGCGAGAGGACCGTGGTGGCCGCTCGCCTGCCCCTTCAATTCCATTCTAGCATCCTTAGGGAAGGTGTTCCAGGACAATTTTCCTGAGTTTTGAATTCGTCCTGATGCAGCCCCTCCTGGGAAACAACTGCTCGTCGTCTGAGTCTCCGAGTGCAGAGACCTCGATGGCAACTGCAGAAATGAAGGGCTGCGTTGAGTAGTCGAGAAGCAAGAACATAGCCAGCGCCTTGTGTTTGGGAGTCAGCAGCACCTGGACTTTTGCGATTGCTTTCACAGTGCACTGAATGCCAGGACGGCATGTGCACGTTAAAACAACGAGCTGGGCATGAGCAGGAAGGGAGCACGGGCATCAGAGAGCATCTGGCATCTTGCCCTGGAAAGAGCAGTGTTTTTGGAGTGTGCAGTAAAATCGTGTTTCTGGACAAGGGAGGCATAAGTGCGCTGCGCTCCTAAGCTATCTCCCTGCTAAGACACACTGCCAAAGCTTTTCGTTATCATGCAGGCTAGTGCAGACGCACACTACGGCTCTCCGGAGCTGTCCGAAGCCAAGCGCCGGTCGCCGGCGTCTTTCGGCTGAAGCAGCGCTTCGGAGCGTACGGCTGTTGTGTGCGCGAAGCAGCCGCTTCTCCTGCTCCGTGAGCCGGACAGAGCGGTAGCTTGTACGAGGGCGAAGAACGAAGCCGCAGAGCACCGGCCTTCTGCGGGCACCCTAAGGACTGCGAGAGGACCGTGGTGGCCGCTCGCCTGCCCCTTCAATTCCATTCTAGCATCCTTATGGAAGGTGTTCTAGGACAATTTTCCTGAGTTTTGAATTCGTCCTGATGCAGCCCCTCCTGGGAAACTCCTACTCGTCCTCTGCGTCTCCGAGTGCAGAGACCTCGATGGCAACTGCAGAAATGAAGGGCTGCGTTGAGGAGTCGAGAAGCAAGAACATAGCCAGCGCCTTGTGTTTGGGAGTCAGCAGCACCTGGACTTTTGCGATTGCTTTCACAGTGCACTGAATGCCAGGACGGCATGTGCACGTTAAAACAACGAGCTGGGCAAGAGCAGGAAGGGACCACGGGCATCAGAGAGCATCTGGCATCTTGCCCTGGAAAGAGCAGTGTTTTTGGAGTGTGCAGTAAAATCGTGTTTCTGGACAAGGGAGGCATAAGTGCGCTGCGCTCCTAAGCTATCTCCCTGCTAAGACACACTGCCAAAGCTTTTCGTTATCATGCAGGCTAGTGCAGACGCACACTACGGCTCTCCGGAGCTGTCCGAAGCCAAGCGCTGGTCGCCGGCGTCTTTCGGCTGAAGCAGCGCTTCGGAGCGTACGGCTGTTGTGTGCGCGAAGCAGCCGCTTCTCCTGCTCCGGGAGCCGGACAGAGCGGTAGCTTGTACGACGGCGAAGAACGAAGCCGCAGAGCACCGGGCTTCTGCGGGCACCCTAAGGACTGCGAGAGGACCGTGGTGGCCGCTCGCCTGCCCCTTCAATTCCATTCTAGCATCCTTATGGAAGGTGTTCTAGGACAATTTTCCTGAGTTTTGAATTCGTCCTGATGCAGCCCCTCCTGGGAAACTCCTACTCGTCCTCTGCGTCTCCGAGTGCAGAGACCTCGATGGCAACTGCAGAAATGAAGGGCTGCGTTGAGTAGTCGAGAAGCAAGAACATAGCCAGCGCCTTGTGTTTAGGAGTCAGCAACTGCTGGACTTTTGCGATTGCCTTCACTGTGCACTGAATGTCGAGAGATGTGCACGCTAAAAAAACAAGGTGGGCAAGAGGAGGAAGAGAGCACCGGCATCAGAGAGCATCTGGCATCTTCCCCTGGAAAGGGCAGTGTTTTTGGAGAGTGCAGCAAATCCGTGTTTCTGGACAAGGGAGGCATAAGTGCGCTGCGCTCCTAAGCTATCTCCCTGCTAAGACACACTGTCAAAGCTTTTCGCTATGATGCAGTCCAGTGCAGACGCACACTACGGCTCTACGGAGCTGTCCGAAGCCAAGCGCCGGTGGCCGGCGTCTTTCGGCTGAAGCAGCGCTTCGGAGCGTACGGCTGTTGTGTGCGCGAAGCAGCCGCTTCTCCTGCTCCGGGAGCCGGACAGAGCGGTAGCTTGTACGACGGCGAAGAACGAAGCCGCAGAGCACCGGCCTTCTGTGCGCACCCTAAGGACTGCGAGAGGACCGTGGTGGCCGCTCGCCTGCCCCTTCAATTCCCTTCTAGCATCCTTAGGGAAGGTGTTCCAGGACAATTTTCCTGAGTTTTGAATTCGTCCTGATGCAGCCCCTCCTGGGAAACAACTGCTCGTCGTCTGAGTCTCCGAGTGCAGAGACCTCGATGGCAACTGCAGAAATGAAGGGCTGCGTTGAGTTGTCGAGACGCAAGAACATAGCCAGCGCCTTGTGTTTGGGAGTCAGCAGCTGCTGGACTTTTGCGATTGCTTTCACAGTGCACTGAATGCCAGGACGGCATGTGCACGTTAAAACAACGATCTGGGCAAGAGCAGTAATCGAAAGATCACGGCCGACAGAAAGCAGCTTATATATTGCCCAGGAAAGAGCAGTGTTTTTGGAGTGTGCAGTAAAATCGTGTTTCTGGACAAGGGAGGCATAAGTGCGCTGCGCTCCTAAGCTATCTCCCTGCTAAGACACACTGCCAAAGCTTTTCGTTATCATGCAGGCTAGTGCAGACGCACACTACGGCTCTCCGGAGCTGTCCGAAGCCAAGCGCCGGTCGCCGGCGTCTTTCGGCTGAAGCAGCGCTTCGGAGCGTACGGCTGTTGTGTGCGCGAAGCAGCCGCTTCTCCTGCTCCGTGAGCCGGACAGAGCGGTAGCTTGTACGACGGCGAAGAACGAAGCCGCAGAGCACCGGGCTTCTGCGGGCACCCTAAGGACTGCGAGAGGACCGTGGTGGCCGCTCGCCTGCCCCTTCAATTCCATTCTAGCATCCTTATGGAAGGTGTTCTAGGACAATTTTCCTGAGTTTTGAATTCGTCCTGATGCAGCCCCTCCTGGGAAACTCCTACTCGTCCTCTGCGTCTCCGAGTGCAGAGACCTCGATGGCAACTGCAGAAATGAAGGGCTGCGTTGAGTAGTCGAGAAGCAAGAACATAGCCAGCGCCTTGTGTTTGGGAGTCAGCAGCACCTGGACTTTTGCGATTGCTTTCACTGTGCACTGAATGCCAGGACGGCATGTGCACGTTAAAACAACGAGCTGGGCAAGAGTAATCGAAAGATCACGGCCGACAGAAAGCAGCTTATATATTGCCCAGGAAAGAGCAGTGTTTTTGGAGTGTGCAGTAAAATCGTGTTTCTGGACAAGGGAGGCATAAGTGCGCTGCGCTCCTAAGCTATCTCCCTGCTAAGACACACTGCCAAAGCTTTTCGTTATCATGCAGGCTAGTGCAGACGCACACTACGGCTCTCCGGAGCTGTCCGAAGCCAAGCGCCGGTCGCCGGCGTCTTTCGGCTGAAGCAGCGCTTCGGAGCGTACGGCTGTTGTGTGCGCGAAGCAGCCGCTTCTCCTGCTCCGGGAGCCGGACAGAGCGGTAGCTTCTACGAGGGCGAAGAACGAAGCCGCAGAGCACCGGGCTTCTGCGGGCACCCTAAGGACTGCGAGAGGACCGTGGTGGCCGCTCGCCTGCCCCTTCAATTCCATTCTAGCATCCTTAGGGAAGGTGTTCTAGGACAATTTTCCTGAGTTTTGAATTCGTCCTGATGCAGCCCCTCCTGGGAAACTCCTACTCGTCCTCTGCGTCTCCGAGTGCAGAGACCTCGATGGCAACTGCAGAAATGAAGGGCTGCGTTGAGTAGTCGAGAAGCAAGAACATAGCCAGCGCCTTGTGTTTAGGAGTCAGCAACTGCTGGACTTTTGCGATTGCCTTCACTGTGCACTGAATGTCGAGATATGTGCACGCTAAAAAAACAAGGTGGGCAAGAGGAGGAAGAGAGCACCGGCATCAGAGAGCATCTGGCATTTTCCCCTGGAAAGGGCAGTGTTTTTGGAGAGTGCAGCAAATCCGTGTTTCTGGACAAGGGAGGCATAAGTGCGCTGCGCTCCTAAGCTATCTCCCTGCTAAGACACACTGCCAAAGCTTTTCGCTATGATGCAGTCCAGTGCAGACGCACACTACGGCTCTACGGAGCTGTCCGAAGCCAAGCGCCGGTGGCCGGCGTCTTTCGGCTGAAGCAGCGCTTCGGAGCGTACGGCTGTTGTGTGCGCGAAGCAGCCGCTTCTCCTGCTCCGCGAGCCGGACAGAGCGGTAGCTTGTACGACGGCGAAGAACGAAGCCGCAGAGCACCGGCCTTCTGCGCGCACCCTAAGGACTGCGAGAGGACCGTGGTGGCCGCTCGCCTGCCCCTTCAATTCCATTCTAGCATCCTTAGGGAAGGTGTTCCAGGACAATTTTCCTGAGTTTTGAATTCGTCCTGATGCAGCCCCTCCTGGGAAACAACTGCTCGTCGTCTGAGTCTCCGAGTGCAGAGACCTCGATGGCAACTGCAGAAATGAAGGGCTGCGTTGAGTTGTCGAGAAGCAAGAACATAGCCAGCGCCTTGTGTTTGGGAGTCAGCAGCACCTGGACTTTTGCGATTGCTTTCACAGTGCACTGAATGCCAGGACGGCATGTGCACGTTAAAACAACGAGCTGGGCATGAGCAGGAAGGGAGCACGGGCATCAGAGAGCATCTGGCATCTTGCCCTGGAAAGAGCAGTGTTTTTGGAGTGTGCAGTAAAATCGTGTTTCTGGACAAGGGAGGCATAAGTGCGCTGCGCTCCTAAGCTATCTCCCTGCTAAGACACACTGCCAAAGCTTTTCGTTATCATGCAGGCTAGTGCAGACGCACACTACGGCTCTCCGGAGCTGTCCGAAGCCAAGCGCCGGTCGCCGGCGTCTTTCGGCTGAAGCAGCGCTTCGGAGCGTACGGCTGTTGTGTGCGCGAAGCAGCCGCTTCTCCTGCTCCGGGAGCCGGACAGAGCGGTAGCTTCTACGAGGGCGAAGAACGAAGCCGCAGAGCACCGGGCTTCTGCGGGCACCCTAAGGACTGCGAGAGGACCGTGGTGGCCGCTCGCCTGCCCCTTCAATTCCATTCTAGCATCCTTAGGGAAGGTGTTCTAGGACAATTTTCCTGAGTTTTGAATTCGTCCTGATGCAGCCCCTCCTGGGAAACTCCTACTCGTCCTCTGCGTCTCCGAGTGCAGAGACCTCGATGGCAACTGCAGAAATGAAGGGCTGCGTTGAGTAGTCGAGAAGCAAGAACATAGCCAGCGCCTTGTGTTTAGGAGTCAGCAACTGCTGGACTTTTGCGATTGCCTTCACTGTGCACTGAATGTCGAGATATGTGCACGCTAAAAAAACAAGGTGGGCAAGAGGAGGAAGAGAGCACCGGCATCAGAGAGCATCTGGCATCTTCCCCTGGAAAGGGCAGTGTTTTTGGAGAGTGCAGCAAATCCGTGTTTCTGGACAAGGGAGGCATAAGTGCGCTGCGCTCCTAAGCTATCTCCCTGCTAAGACACACTGCCAAAGCTTTTCGCTATGATGCAGTCCAGTGCAGACGCACACTACGGCTCTACGGAGCTGTCCGAAGCCAAGCGCCGGTCGCCGGCGTCTTTCGGCTGAAGCAGCGCTTCGGAGCGTACGGCTGTTGTGTGCGCGAAGCAGCCGCTTCTCCTGCTCCGGGAGCCGGACAGAGCGGTAGCTTGTAGGAGGGCGAAGAACGAAGCCGCAGAGCACCGGCCTTCTGCGCGCACCCTAAGGACTGCGAGAGGACCGTGGTGGCCGCTCGCCTGCCCCTTCAATTCCATTCTAGCATCCTTAGGGAAGGTGTTCCAGGACAATTTTCCTGAGTTTTGAATTCGTCCTGATGCAGCCCCTCCTGGGAAACAACTGCTCGTCGTCTGAGTCTCCGAGTGCAGAGACCTCGATGGCAACTGCAGAAATGAAGGGCTGCGTTGAGTAGTCGAGAAGCAAGAACATAGCCAGCGCCTTGTGTTTGGGAGTCAGCAGCACCTGGACTTTTGCGATTGCTTTCACAGTGCACTGAATGCCAGGACGGCATGTGCACGTTAAAACAACGAGCTGGGCAAGAGCAGGAAGGGACCACGGGCATCAGAGAGCATCTGGCATCTTGCCCTGGAAAGAGCAGTGTTTTTGGAGTGTGCAGTAAAATCGTGTTTCTGGACAAGGGAGGCATAAGTGCGCTGCGCTCCTAAGCTATCTCCCTGCTAAGACACACTGCCAAAGCTTTTCGTTATCATGCAGGCTAGTGCAGACGCACACTACGGCTCTCCGGAGCTGTCCGAAGCCAAGCGCCGGTCGCCGGCGTCTTTCGGCTGAAGCAGCGCTTCGGAGCGTACGGCTGTTGTGTGCGCGAAGCAGCCGCTTCTCCTGCTCCGTGAGCCGGACAGAGCGGTAGCTTGTACGAGGGCGAAGAACGAAGCCGCAGAGCACCGGGCTTCTGCGGGCACCCTAAGGACTGCGAGAGGACCGTGGTGGCCGCTCGCCTGCCCCTTCAATTCCATTCTAGCATCCTTATGGAAGGTGTTCTAGGACAATTTTCCTGAGTTTTGAATTCGTCCTGATGCAGCCCCTCCTGGGAAACTCCTACTCGTCCTCTGCGTCTCCGAGTGCAGAGACCTCGATGGCAACTGCAGAAATGAAGGGCTGCGTTGAGGAGTCGAGAAGCAAGAACATAGCCAGCGCCTTGTGTTTGGGAGTCAGCAGCACCTGGACTTTTGCGATTGCTTTCACAGTGCACTGAATGCCAGGACGGCATGTGCACGTTAAAACAACGAGCTGGGCATGAGCAGGAAGGGACCACGGGCATCAGAGAGCATCTGGCATCTTGCCCTGGAAAGAGCAGTGTTTTTGGAGTGTGCAGTAAAATCGTGTTTCTGGACAAGGGAGGCATAAGTGCGCTGCGCTCCTAAGCTATCTCCCTGCTAAGACACACTGCCAAAGCTTTTCGTTATCATGCAGGCTAGTGCAGACGCACACTACGGCTCTCCGGAGCTGTCCGAAGCCAAGCGCCGGTCGCCGGCGTCTTTCGGCTGAAGCAGCGCTTCGGAGCGTACGGCTGTTGTGTGCGCGAAGCAGCCGCTTCTCCTGCTCCGGGAGCCGGACAGAGCGGTAGCTTCTACGAGGGCGAAGAACGAAGCCGCAGAGCACCGGGCTTCTGCGGGCACCCTAAGGACTGCGAGAGGACCGTGGTGGCCGCTCGCCTGCCCCTTCAATTCCATTCTAGCATCCTTAGGGAAGGTGTTCTAGGACAATTTTCCTGAGTTTTGAATTCGTCCTGATGCAGCCCCTCCTGGGAAACTCCTACTCGTCCTCTGCGTCTCCGAGTGCAGAGACCTCGATGGCAACTGCAGAAATGAAGGGCTGCGTTGAGTAGTCGAGAAGCAAGAACATAGCCAGCGCCTTGTGTTTAGGAGTCAGCAACTGCTGGACTTTTGCGATTGCCTTCACTGTGCACTGAATGTCGAGATATGTGCACGCTAAAAAAACAAGGTGGGCAAGAGGAGGAAGAGAGCACCGGCATCAGAGAGCATCTGGCATCTTCCCCTGGAAAGGGCAGTGTTTTTGGAGAGTGCAGCAAATCCGTGTTTCTGGACAAGGGAGGCATAAGTGCGCTGCGCTCCTAAGCTATCTCCCTGCTAAGACACACTGCCAAAGCTTTTCGCTATGATGCAGTCCAGTGCAGACGCACACTACGGCTCTACGGAGCTGTCCGAAGCCAAGCGCCGGTGGCCGGCGTCTTTCGGCTGAAGCAGCGCTTCGGAGCGTACGGCTGTTGTGTGCGCGAAGCAGCCGCTTCTCCTGCTCCGGGAGCCGGACAGAGCGGTAGCTTGTAGGAGGGCGAAGAACGAAGCCGCAGAGCACCGGCCTTCTGCGCGCACCCTAAGGACTGCGAGAGGACCGTGGTGGCCGCTCGCCTGCCCCTTCAATTCCATTCTAGCATCCTTAGGGAAGGTGTTCCAGGACAATTTTCCTGAGTTTTGAATTCGTCCTGATGCAGCCCCTCCTGGGAAACAACTGCTCGTCGTCTGAGTCTCCGAGTGCAGAGACCTCGATGGCAACTGCAGAAATGAAGGGCTGCGTTGAGTAGTCGAGAAGCAAGAACATAGCCAGCGCCTTGTGTTTGGGAGTCAGCAGCACCTGGACTTTTGCGATTGCTTTCACAGTGCACTGAATGCCAGGACGGCATGTGCACGTTAAAACAACGAGCTGGGCATGAGCAGGAAGGGAGCACGGGCATCAGAGAGCATCTGGCATCTTGCCCTGGAAAGAGCAGTGTTTTTGGAGTGTGCAGTAAAATCGTGTTTCTGGACAAGGGAGGCATAAGTGCGCTGCGCTCCTAAGCTATCTCCCTGCTAAGACACACTGCCAAAGCTTTTCGTTATCATGCAGGCTAGTGCAGACGCACACTACGGCTCTCCGGAGCTGTCCGAAGCCAAGCGCCGGTCGCCGGCGTCTTTCGGCTGAAGCAGCGCTTCGGAGCGTACGGCTGTTGTGTGCGCGAAGCAGCCGCTTCTCCTGCTCCGTGAGCCGGACAGAGCGGTAGCTTGTACGAGGGCGAAGAACGAAGCCGCAGAGCACCGGGCTTCTGCGGGCACCCTAAGGACTGCGAGAGGACCGTGGTGGCCGCTCGCCTGCCCCTTCAATTCCATTCTAGCATCCTTATGGAAGGTGTTCTAGGACAATTTTCCTGAGTTTTGAATTCGTCCTGATGCAGCCCCTCCTGGGAAACTCCTACTCGTCCTCTGCGTCTCCGAGTGCAGAGACCTCGATGGCAACTGCAGAAATGAAGGGCTGCGTTGAGGAGTCGAGAAGCAAGAACATAGCCAGCGCCTTGTGTTTGGGAGTCAGCAGCACCTGGACTTTTGCGATTGCTTTCACAGTGCACTGAATGCCAGGACGGCATGTGCACGTTAAAACAACGAGCTGGGCATGAGCAGGAAGGGACCACGGGCATCAGAGAGCATCTGGCATCTTGCCCTGGAAAGAGCAGTGTTTTTGGAGTGTGCAGTAAAATCGTGTTTCTGGACAAGGGAGGCATAAGTGCGCTGCGCTCCTAAGCTATCTCCCTGCTAAGACACACTGCCAAAGCTTTTCGTTATCATGCAGGCTAGTGCAGACGCACACTACGGCTCTCCGGAGCTGTCCGAAGCCAAGCGCCGGTCGCCGGCGTCTTTCGGCTGAAGCAGCGCTTCGGAGCGTACGGCTGTTGTGTGCGCGAAGCAGCCGCTTCTCCTGCTCCGGGAGCCGGACAGAGCGGTAGCTTGTACGACGGCGAAGAACGAAGCCGCAGAGCACCGGGCTTCTGCGGGCACCCTAAGGACTGCGAGAGGACCGTGGTGGCCGCTCGCCTGCCCCTTCAATTCCATTCTAGCATCCTTATGGAAGGTGTTCTAGGACAATTTTCCTGAGTTTTGAATTCGTCCTGATGCAGCCCCTCCTGGGAAACTCCTACTCGTCCTCTGAGGCTCCGAGTGCAGAGACCTCGATGGCAACTGCAGAAATGAAGGGCTGCGTTGAGTAGTCGAGAAGCAAGAACATAGCCAGCGCCTTGTGTTTAGGAGTCAGCAACTGCTGGACTTTTGCGATTGCCTTCACTGTGCACTGAATGTCGAGAGATGTGCACGCTAAAAAAACAAGGTGGGCAAGAGGAGGAAGAGAGCACCGGCATCAGAGAGCATCTGGCATCTTCCCCTGGAAAGGGCAGTGTTTTTGGAGAGTGCAGCAAATCCGTGTTTCTGGACAAGGGAGGCATAAGTGCGCTGCGCTCCTAAGCTATCTCCCTGCTAAGACACACTGCCAAAGCTTTTCGCTATGATGCAGTCCAGTGCAGACGCACACTACGGCTCTACGGAGCTGTCCGAAGCCAAGCGCCGGTCGCCGGCGTCTTTCGGCTGAAGCAGCGCTTCGGAGCGTACGGCTGTTGTGTGCGCGAAGCAGCCGCTTCTCCTGCTCCGGGAGCCGGACAGAGCGGTAGCTTGTACGACGGCGAAGAACGAAGCCGCAGAGCACCGGCCTTCTGCGCGCACCCTAAGGACTGCGAGAGGACCGTGGTGGCCGCTCGCCTGCCCCTTCAATTCCCTTCTAGCATCCTTAGGGAAGGTGTTCCAGGACAATTTTCCTGAGTTTTGAATTCGTCCTGATGCAGCCCCTCCTGGGAAACAACTGCTCGTCGTCTGAGTCTCCGAGTGCAGAGACCTCGATGGCAACTGCAGAAATGAAGGGCTGCGTTGAGTTGTCGAGACGCAAGAACATAGCCAGCGCCTTGTGTTTGGGAGTCAGCAGCTGCTGGACTTTTGCGATTGCTTTCACAGTGCACTGAATGCCAGGACGGCATGTGCACGTTAAAACAACGAGCTGGGCAAGAGCAGTAATCGAAAGATCACGGCCGACAGAAAGCAGCTTATATATTGCCCAGGAAAGAGCAGTGTTTTTGGAGTGTGCAGTAAAATCGTGTTTCTGGACAAGGGAGGCATAAGTGCGCTGCGCTCCTAAGCTATCTCCCTGCTAAGACACACTGCCAAAGCTTTTCGTTATCATGCAGGCTAGTGCAGACGCACACTACGGCTCTCCGGAGCTGTCCGAAGCCAAGCGCCGGTCGCCGGCGTCTTTCGGCTGAAGCAGCGCTTCGGAGCGTACGGCTGTTGTGTGCGCGAAGCAGCCGCTTCTCCTGCTCCGTGAGCCGGACAGAGCGGTAGCTTGTACGAGGGCGAAGAACGAAGCCGCAGAGCACCGGGCTTCTGCGGGCACCCTAAGGACTGCGAGAGGACCGTGGTGGCCGCTCGCCTGCCCCTTCAATTCCATTCTAGCATCCTTATGGAAGGTGTTCTAGGACAATTTTCCTGAGTTTTGAATTCGTCCTGATGCAGCCCCTCCTGGGAAACTCCTACTCGTCCTCTGCGTCTCCGAGTGCAGAGACCTCGATGGCAACTGCAGAAATGAAGGGCTGCGTTGAGTAGTCGAGAAGCAAGAACATAGCCAGCGCCTTGTGTTTGGGAGTCAGCAGCACCTGGACTTTTGCGATTGCTTTCACTGTGCACTGAATGCCAGGACGGCATGTGCACGTTAAAACAACGAGCTGGGCAAGAGTAATCGAAAGATCACGGCCGACAGAAAGCAGCTTATATATTGCCCAGGAAAGAGCAGTGTTTTTGGAGTGTGCAGTAAAATCGTGTTTCTGGACAAGGGAGGCATAAGTGCGCTGCGCTCCTAAGCTATCTCCCTGCTAAGACACACTGCCAAAGCTTTTCGTTATCATGCAGGCTAGTGCAGACGCACACTACGGCTCTCCGGAGCTGTCCGAAGCCAAGCGCCGGTCGCCGGCGTCTTTCGGCTGAAGCAGCGCTTCGGAGCGTACGGCTGTTGTGTGCGCGAAGCAGCCGCTTCTCCTGCTCCGGGAGCCGGACAGAGCGGTAGCTTCTACGAGGGCGAAGAACGAAGCCGCAGAGCACCGGGCTTCTGCGGGCACCCTAAGGACTGCGAGAGGACCGTGGTGGCCGCTCGCCTGCCCCTTCAATTCCATTCTAGCATCCTTAGGGAAGGTGTTCTAGGACAATTTTCCTGAGTTTTGAATTCGTCCTGATGCAGCCCCTCCTGGGAAACTCCTACTCGTCCTCTGCGTCTCCGAGTGCAGAGACCTCGATGGCAACTGCAGAAATGAAGGGCTGCGTTGAGTAGTCGAGAAGCAAGAACATAGCCAGCGCCTTGTGTTTAAGAGTCAGCAACTGCTGGACTTTTGCGATTGCCTTCACTGTGCACTGAATGTCGAGAGATGTGCACGCTAAAAAAACAAGGTGGGCAAGAGGAGGAAGAGAGCACCGGCATCAGAGAGCATCTGGCATCTTCCCCTGGAAAGGGCAGTGTTTTTGGAGAGTGCAGCAAATCCGTGTTTCTGGACAAGGGAGGCATAAGTGCGCTGCGCTCCTAAGCTATCTCCCTGCTAAGACACACTGCCAAAGCTTTTCGCTATGATGCAGTCCAGTGCAGACGCACACTACGGCTCTACGGAGCTGTCCGAAGCCAAGCGCCGGTCGCCGGCGTCTTTCGGCTGAAGCAGCGCTTCGGAGCGTACGGCTGTTGTGTGCGCGAAGCAGCCGCTTCTCCTGCTCCGGGAGCCGGACAGAGCGGTAGCTTGTAGGAGGGCGAAGAACGAAGCCGCAGAGCACCGGCCTTCTGCGCGCACCCTAAGGACTGCGAGAGGACCGTGGTGGCCGCTCGCCTGCCCCTTCAATTCCATTCTAGCATCCTTAGGGAAGGTGTTCCAGGACAATTTTCCTGAGTTTTGAATTCGTCCTGATGCAGCCCCTCCTGGGAAACAACTGCTCGTCGTCTGAGTCTCCGAGTGCAGAGACCTCGATGGCAACTGCAGAAATGAAGGGCTGCGTTGAGTAGTCGAGAAGCAAGAACATAGCCAGCGCCTTGTGTTTGGGAGTCAGCAGCACCTGGACTTTTGCGATTGCTTTCACAGTGCACTGAATGCCAGGACGGCATGTGCACGTTAAAACAACGAGCTGGGCAAGAGCAGGAAGGGACCACGGGCATCAGAGAGCATCTGGCATCTTGCCCTGGAAAGAGCAGTGTTTTTGGAGTGTGCAGTAAAATCGTGTTTCTGGACAAGGGAGGCATAAGTGCGCTGCGCTCCTAAGCTATCTCCCTGCTAAGACACACTGCCAAAGCTTTTCGTTATCATGCAGGCTAGTGCAGACGCACACTACGGCTCTCCGGAGCTGTCCGAAGCCAAGCGCCGGTCGCCGGCGTCTTTCGGCTGAAGCAGCGCTTCGGAGCGTACGGCTGTTGTGTGCGCGAAGCAGCCGCTTCTCCTGCTCCGTGAGCCGGACAGAGCGGTAGCTTGTACGAGGGCGAAGAACGAAGCCGCAGAGCACCGGGCTTCTGCGGGCACCCTAAGGACTGCGAGAGGACCGTGGTGGCCGCTCGCCTGCCCCTTCAATTCCATTCTAGCATCCTTATGGAAGGTGTTCTAGGACAATTTTCCTGAGTTTTGAATTCGTCCTGATGCAGCCCCTCCTGGGAAACTCCTACTCGTCCTCTGCGTCTCCGAGTGCAGAGACCTCGATGGCAACTGCAGAAATGAAGGGCTGCGTTGAGTAGTCGAGAAGCAAGAACATAGCCAGCGCCTTGTGTTTGGGAGTCATCAGCACCTGGACTTTTGCGATTGCTTTCACTGTGCACTGAATGCCAGGACGGCATGTGCACGTTAAAACAACGAGCTGGGCAAGAGTAATCGAAAGATCACGGCCGACAGAAAGCAGCTTATATATTGCCCAGGAAAGAGCAGTGTTTTTGGAGTGTGCAGTAAAATCGTGTTTCTGGACAAGGGAGGCATAAGTGCGCTGCGCTCCTAAGCTATCTCCCTGCTAAGACACACTGCCAAAGCTTTTCGTTATCATGCAGGCTAGTGCAGACGCACACTACGGCTCTCCGGAGCTGTCCGAAGCCAAGCGCCGGTCGCCGGCGTCTTTCGGCTGAAGCAGCGCTTCGGAGCGTACGGCTGTTGTGTGCGCGAAGCAGCCGCTTCTCCTGCTCCGCGAGCCGGACAGAGCGGTAGCTTGTACGACGGCGAAGAACGAAGCCGCAGAGCACCGGCCTTCTGCGCGCACCCTAAGGACTGCGAGAGGACCGTGGTGGCCGCTCGCCTGCCCCTTCAATTCCATTCTAGCATCCTTAGGGAAGGTGTTCCAGGACAATTTTCCTGAGTTTTGAATTCGTCCTGATGCAGCCCCTCCTGGGAAACAACTGCTCGTCGTCTGAGTCTCCGAGTGCAGAGACCTCGATGGCAACTGCAGAAATGAAGGGCTGCGTTGAGTTGTCGAGAAGCAAGAACATAGCCAGCGCCTTGTGTTTGGGAGTCAGCAGCACCTGGACTTTTGCGATTGCTTTCACAGTGCACTGAATGCCAGGACGGCATGTGCACGTTAAAACAACGAGCTGGGCAAGAGCAGGAAGGGACCACGGGCATCAGAGAGCATCTGGCATCTTGCCCTGGAAAGAGCAGTGTTTTTGGAGTGTGCAGTAAAATCGTGTTTCTGGACAAGGGAGGCATAAGTGCGCTGCGCTCCTAAGCTATCTCCCTGCTAAGACACACTGCCAAAGCTTTTCGTTATCATGCAGGCTAGTGCAGACGCACACTACGGCTCTCCGGAGCTGTCCGAAGCCAAGCGCCGGTCGCCGGCGTCTTTCGGCTGAAGCAGCGCTTCGGAGCGTACGGCTGTTGTGTGCGCGAAGCAGCCGCTTCTCCTGCTCCGGGAGCCGGACAGAGCGGTAGCTTGTACGACGGCGAAGAACGAAGCCGCAGAGCACCGGGCTTCTGCGGGCACCCTAAGGACTGCGAGAGGACCGTGGTGGCCGCTCGCCTGCCCCTTCAATTCCATTCTAGCATCCTTAGGGAAGGTGTTCTAGGACAATTTTCCTGAGTTTTGAATTCGTCCTGATGCAGCCCCTCCTGGGAAACTCCTACTCGTCCTCTGCGTCTCCGAGTGCAGAGACCTCGATGGCAACTGCAGAAATGAAGGGCTGCGTTGAGTAGTCGAGAAGCAAGAACATAGCCAGCGCCTTGTGTTTGGGAGTCAGCAACTGCTGGACTTTTGCGATTGCCTTCACTGTGCACTGAATGTCGAGATATGTGCACGCTAAAAAAACAAGGTGGGCAAGAGGAGGAAGAGAGCACCGGCATCAGAGAGCATCTGGCATTTTCCCCTGGAAAGGGCAGTGTTTTTGGAGAGTGCAGCAAATCCGTGTTTCTGGACAAGGGAGGCATAAGTGCGCTGCGCTCCTAAGCTATCTCCCTGCTAAGACACACTGCCAAAGCTTTTCGCTATGATGCAGTCCAGTGCAGACGCACACTACGGCTCTACGGAGCTGTCCGAAGCCAAGCGCCGGTGGCCGGCGTCTTTCGGCTGAAGCAGCGCTTCGGAGCGTACGGCTGTTGTGTGCGCGAAGCAGCCGCTTCTCCTGCTCCGGGAGCCGGACAGAGCGGTAGCTTGTACGAGGGCGAAGAACGAAGCCGCAGAGCACCGGCCTTCTGCGCGCACCCTAAGGACTGCGAGAGGACCGTGGTGGCCGCTCGCCTGCCCCTTCAATTCCATTCTAGCATCCTTAGGGAAGGTGTTCCAGGACAATTTTCCTGAGTTTTGAATTCGTCCTGATGCAGCCCCTCCTGGGAAACAACTGCTCGTCGTCTGAGTCTCCGAGTGCAGAGACCTCGATGGCAACTGCAGAAATGAAGGGCTGCGTTGAGTTGTCGAGAAGCAAGAACATAGCCAGCGCCTTGTGTTTGGGAGTCAGCAGCACCTGGACTTTTGCGATTGCTTTCACAGTGCACTGAATGCCAGGACGGCATGTGCACGTTAAAACAACGAGCTGGGCATGAGCAGGAAGGGAGCACGGGCATCAGAGAGCATCTGGCATCTTGCCCTGGAAAGAGCAGTGTTTTTGGAGTGTGCAGTAAAATCGTGTTTCTGGACAAGGGAGGCATAAGTGCGCTGCGCTCCTAAGCTATCTCCCTGCTAAGACACACTGCCAAAGCTTTTCGTTATCATGCAGGCTAGTGCAGACGCACACTACGGCTCTCCGGAGCTGTCCGAAGCCAAGCGCCGGTCGCCGGCGTCTTTCGGCTGAAGCAGCGCTTCGGAGCGTACGGCTGTTGTGTGCGCGAAGCAGCCGCTTCTCCTGCTCCGTGAGCCGGACAGAGCGGTAGCTTGTACGACGGCGAAGAACGAAGCCGCAGAGCACCGGGCTTCTGCGGGCACCCTAAGGACTGCGAGAGGACCGTGGTGGCCGCTCGCCTGCCCCTTCAATTCCATTCTAGCATCCTTATGGAAGGTGTTCTAGGACAATTTTCCTGAGTTTTGAATTCGTCCTGATGCAGCCCCTCCTGGGAAACTCCTACTCGTCCTCTGCGTCTCCGAGTGCAGAGACCTCGATGGCAACTGCAGAAATGAAGGGCTGCGTTGAGTAGTCGAGAAGCAAGAACATAGCCAGCGCCTTGTGTTTGGGAGTCAGCAGCACCTGGACTTTTGCGATTGCTTTCACTGTGCACTGAATGCCAGGACGGCATGTGCACGTTAAAACAACGAGCTGGGCAAGAGTAATCGAAAGATCACGGCCGACAGAAAGCAGCTTATATATTGCCCAGGAAAGAGCAGTGTTTTTGGAGTGTGCAGTAAAATCGTGTTTCTGGACAAGGGAGGCATAAGTGCGCTGCGCTCCTAAGCTATCTCCCTGCTAAGACACACTGCCAAAGCTTTTCGTTATCATGCAGGCTAGTGCAGACGCACACTACGGCTCTCCGGAGCTGTCCGAAGCCAAGCGCCGGTCGCCGGCGTCTTTCGGCTGAAGCAGCGCTTCGGAGCGTACGGCTGTTGTGTGCGCGAAGCAGCCGCTTCTCCTGCTCCGGGAGCCGGACAGAGCGGTAGCTTCTACGAGGGCGAAGAACGAAGCCGCAGAGCACCGGGCTTCTGCGGGCACCCTAAGGACTGCGAGAGGACCGTGGTGGCCGCTCGCCTGCCCCTTCAATTCCATTCTAGCATCCTTAGGGAAGGTGTTCTAGGACAATTTTCCTGAGTTTTGAATTCGTCCTGATGCAGCCCCTCCTGGGAAACTCCTACTCGTCCTCTGCGTCTCCGAGTGCAGAGACCTCGATGGCAACTGCAGAAATGAAGGGCTGCGTTGAGTAGTCGAGAAGCAAGAACATAGCCAGCGCCTTGTGTTTAGGAGTCAGCAACTGCTGGACTTTTGCGATTGCCTTCACTGTGCACTGAATGTCGAGATATGTGCACGCTAAAAAAACAAGGTGGGCAAGAGGAGGAAGAGAGCACCGGCATCAGAGAGCATCTGGCATCTTCCCCTGGAAAGGGCAGTGTTTTTGGAGAGTGCAGCAAATCCGTGTTTCTGGACAAGGGAGGCATAAGTGCGCTGCGCTCCTAAGCTATCTCCCTGCTAAGACACACTGCCAAAGCTTTTCGCTATGATGCAGTCCAGTGCAGACGCACACTACGGCTCTACGGAGCTGTCCGAAGCCAAGCGCCGGTCGCCGGCGTCTTTCGGCTGAAGCAGCGCTTCGGAGCGTACGGCTGTTGTGTGCGCGAAGCAGCCGCTTCTCCTGCTCCGGGAGCCGGACAGAGCGGTAGCTTGTAGGAGGGCGAAGAACGAAGCCGCAGAGCACCGGCCTTCTGCGCGCACCCTAAGGACTGCGAGAGGACCGTGGTGGCCGCTCGCCTGCCCCTTCAATTCCATTCTAGCATCCTTAGGGAAGGTGTTCCAGGACAATTTTCCTGAGTTTTGAATTCGTCCTGATGCAGCCCCTCCTGGGAAACAACTGCTCGTCGTCTGAGTCTCCGAGTGCAGAGACCTCGATGGCAACTGCAGAAATGAAGGGCTGCGTTGAGTAGTCGAGAAGCAAGAACATAGCCAGCGCCTTGTGTTTGGGAGTCAGCAGCACCTGGACTTTTGCGATTGCTTTCACAGTGCACTGAATGCCAGGACGGCATGTGCACGTTAAAACAACGAGCTGGGCAAGAGCAGGAAGGGACCACGGGCATCAGAGAGCATCTGGCATCTTGCCCTGGAAAGAGCAGTGTTTTTGGAGTGTGCAGTAAAATCGTGTTTCTGGACAAGGGAGGCATAAGTGCGCTGCGCTCCTAAGCTATCTCCCTGCTAAGACACACTGCCAAAGCTTTTCGTTATCATGCAGGCTAGTGCAGACGCACACTACGGCTCTCCGGAGCTGTCCGAAGCCAAGCGCCGGTCGCCGGCGTCTTTCGGCTGAAGCAGCGCTTCGGAGCGTACGGCTGTTGTGTGCGCGAAGCAGCCGCTTCTCCTGCTCCGTGAGCCGGACAGAGCGGTAGCTTGTACGAGGGCGAAGAACGAAGCCGCAGAGCACCGGCCTTCTGCGCGCACCCTAAGGACTGCGAGAGGACCGTGGTGGCCGCTCGCCTGCCCCTTCAATTCCATTCTAGCATCCTTATGGAAGGTGTTCTAGGACAATTTTCCTGAGTTTTGAATTCGTCCTGATGCAGCCCCTCCTGGGAAACTCCTACTCGTCCTCTGCGTCTCCGAGTGCAGAGACCTCGATGGCAACTGCAGAAATGAAGGGCTGCGTTGAGGAGTCGAGAAGCAAGAACATAGCCAGCGCCTTGTGTTTGGGAGTCAGCAGCACCTGGACTTTTGCGATTGCTTTCACAGTGCACTGAATGCCAGGACGGCATGTGCACGTTAAAACAACGAGCTGGGCATGAGCAGGAAGGGACCACGGGCATCAGAGAGCATCTGGCATCTTGCCCTGGAAAGAGCAGTGTTTTTGGAGTGTGCAGTAAAATCGTGTTTCTGGACAAGGGAGGCATAAGTGCGCTGCGCTCCTAAGCTATCTCCCTGCTAAGACACACTGCCAAAGCTTTTCGTTATCATGCAGGCTAGTGCAGACGCACACTACGGCTCTCCGGAGCTGTCCGAAGCCAAGCGCCGGTCGCCGGCGTCTTTCGGCTGAAGCAGCGCTTCGGAGCGTACGGCTGTTGTGTGCGCGAAGCAGCCGCTTCTCCTGCTCCGGGAGCCGGACAGAGCGGTAGCTTGTACGAGGGCGAAGAACGAAGCCGCAGAGCACCGGGCTTCTGCGGGCACCCTAAGGACTGCGAGAGGACCGTGGTGGCCGCTCGCCTGCCCCTTCAATTCCATTCTAGCATCCTTATGGAAGGTGTTCTAGGACAATTTTCCTGAGTTTTGAATTCGTCCTGATGCAGCCCCTCCTGGGAAACTCCTACTCGTCCTCTGAGGCTCCGAGTGCAGAGACCTCGATGGCAACTGCAGAAATGAAGGGCTGCGTTGAGTAGTCGAGAAGCAAGAACATAGCCAGCGCCTTGTGTTTAGGAGTCAGCAACTGCTGGACTTTTGCGATTGCCTTCACTGTGCACTGAATGTCGAGAGATGTGCACGCTAAAAAAACAAGGTGGGCAAGAGGAGGAAGAGAGCACCGGCATCAGAGAGCATCTGGCATCTTCCCCTGGAAAGGGCAGTGTTTTTGGAGAGTGCAGCAAATCCGTGTTTCTGGACAAGGGAGGCATAAGTGCGCTGCGCTCCTAAGCTATCTCCCTGCTAAGACACACTGCCAAAGCTTTTCGCTATGATGCAGTCCAGTGCAGACGCACACTACGGCTCTACGGAGCTGTCCGAAGCCAAGCGCCGGTCGCCGGCGTCTTTCGGCTGAAGCAGCGCTTCGGAGCGTACGGCTGTTGTGTGCGCGAAGCAGCCGCTTCTCCTGCTCCGGGAGCCGGACAGAGCGGTAGCTTGTACGACGGCGAAGAACGAAGCCGCAGAGCACCGGCCTTCTGCGCGCACCCTAAGGACTGCGAGAGGACCGTGGTGGCCGCTCGCCTGCCCCTTCAATTCCCTTCTAGCATCCTTAGGGAAGGTGTTCTAGGACAATTTTCCTGAGTTTTGAATTCGTCCTGATGCAGCCCCTCCTGGGAAACAACTGCTCGTCGTCTGAGTCTCCGAGTGCAGAGACCTCGATGGCAACTGCAGAAATGAAGGGCTGCGTTGAGTTGTCGAGACGCAAGAACATAGCCAGCGCCTTGTGTTTGGGAGTCAGCAGCTGCTGGACTTTTGCGATTGCTTTCACAGTGCACTGAATGCCAGGACGGCATGTGCACGTTAAAACAACGATCTGGGCAAGAGCAGTAATCGAAAGATCACGGCCGACAGAAAGCAGCTTATATATTGCCCAGGAAAGAGCAGTGTTTTTGGAGTGTGCAGTAAAATCGTGTTTCTGGACAAGGGAGGCATAAGTGCGCTGCGCTCCTAAGCTATCTCCCTGCTAAGACACACTGCCAAAGCTTTTCGTTATCATGCAGGCTAGTGCAGACGCACACTACGGCTCTCCGGAGCTGTCCGAAGCCAAGCGCCGGTCGCCGGCGTCTTTCGGCTGAAGCAGCGCTTCGGAGCGTACGGCTGTTGTGTGCGCGAAGCAGCCGCTTCTCCTGCTCCGTGAGCCGGACAGAGCGGTAGCTTGTACGACGGCGAAGAACGAAGCCGCAGAGCACCGGGCTTCTGCGGGCACCCTAAGGACTGCGAGAGGACCGTGGTGGCCGCTCGCCTGCCCCTTCAATTCCATTCTAGCATCCTTAGGGAAGGTGTTCTAGGACAATTTTCCTGAGTTTTGAATTCGTCCTGATGCAGCCCCTCCTGGGAAACTCCTACTCATCCTCTGCGTCTCCGAGTGCAGAGACCTCGATGGCAACTGCAGAAATGAAGGGCTGCGTTGAGTAGTCGAGAAGCAAGAACATAGCCAGCGCCTTGTGTTTGGGAGTCAGCAGCACCTGGACTTTTGCGATTGCTTTCACTGTGCACTGAATGCCAGGACGGCATGTGCACGTTAAAACAACGAGCTGGGCAAGAGTAATCGAAAGATCACGGCCGACAGAAAGCAGCTTATATATTGCCCAGGAAAGAGCAGTGTTTTTGGAGTGTGCAGTAAAATCGTGTTTCTGGACAAGGGAGGCATAAGTGCGCTGCGCTCCTAAGCTATCTCCCTGCTAAGACACACTGCCAAAGCTTTTCGTTATCATGCAGGCTAGTGCAGACGCACACTACGGCTCTCCGGAGCTGTCCGAAGCCAAGCGCCGGTCGCCGGCGTCTTTCGGCTGAAGCAGCGCTTCGGAGCGTACGGCTGTTGTGTGCGCGAAGCAGCCGCTTCTCCTGCTCCGGGAGCCGGACAGAGCGGTAGCTTCTACGAGGGCGAAGAACGAAGCCGCAGAGCACCGGGCTTCTGCGGGCACCCTAAGGACTGCGAGAGGACCGTGGTGGCCGCTCGCCTGCCCCTTCAATTCCATTCTAGCATCCTTAGGGAAGGTGTTCTAGGACAATTTTCCTGAGTTTTGAATTCGTCCTGATGCAGCCCCTCCTGGGAAACTCCTACTCGTCCTCTGCGTCTCCGAGTGCAGAGACCTCGATGGCAACTGCAGAAATGAAGGGCTGCGTTGAGTAGTCGAGAAGCAAGAACATAGCCAGCGCCTTGTGTTTAAGAGTCAGCAACTGCTGGACTTTTGCGATTGCCTTCACTGTGCACTGAATGTCGAGATATGTGCACGCTAAAAAAACAAGGTGGGCAAGAGGAGGAAGAGAGCACCGGCATCAGAGAGCATCTGGCATCTTCCCCTGGAAAGGGCAGTGTTTTTGGAGAGTGCAGCAAATCCGTGTTTCTGGACAAGGGAGGCATAAGTGCGCTGCGCTCCTAAGCTATCTCCCTGCTAAGACACACTGCCAAAGCTTTTCGCTATGATGCAGTCCAGTGCAGACGCACACTACGGCTCTACGGAGCTGTCCGAAGCCAAGCGCCGGTCGCCGGCGTCTTTCGGCTGAAGCAGCGCTTCGGAGCGTACGGCTGTTGTGTGCGCGAAGCAGCCGCTTCTCCTGCTCCGGGAGCCGGACAGAGCGGTAGCTTGTAGGAGGGCGAAGAACGAAGCCGCAGAGCACCGGCCTTCTGCGCGCACCCTAAGGACTGCGAGAGGACCGTGGTGGCCGCTCGCCTGCCCCTTCAATTCCATTCTAGCATCCTTAGGGAAGGTGTTCCAGGACAATTTTCCTGAGTTTTGAATTCGTCCTGATGCAGCCCCTCCTGGGAAACAACTGCTCGTCGTCTGAGTCTCCGAGTGCAGAGACCTCGATGGCAACTGCAGAAATGAAGGGCTGCGTTGAGTAGTCGAGAAGCAAGAACATAGCCAGCGCCTTGTGTTTGGGAGTCAGCAGCACCTGGACTTTTGCGATTGCTTTCACAGTGCACTGAATGCCAGGACGGCATGTGCACGTTAAAACAACGAGCTGGGCAAGAGCAGGAAGGGACCACGGGCATCAGAGAGCATCTGGCATCTTGCCCTGGAAAGAGCAGTGTTTTTGGAGTGTGCAGTAAAATCGTGTTTCTGGACAAGGGAGGCATAAGTGCGCTGCGCTCCTAAGCTATCTCCCTGCTAAGACACACTGCCAAAGCTTTTCGTTATCATGCAGGCTAGTGCAGACGCACACTACGGCTCTCCGGAGCTGTCCGAAGCCAAGCGCCGGTCGCCGGCGTCTTTCGGCTGAAGCAGCGCTTCGGAGCGTACGGCTGTTGTGTGCGCGAAGCAGCCGCTTCTCCTGCTCCGTGAGCCGGACAGAGCGGTAGCTTGTACGAGGGCGAAGAACGAAGCCGCAGAGCACCGGCCTTCTGCGCGCACCCTAAGGACTGCGAGAGGACCGTGGTGGCCGCTCGCCTGCCCCTTCAATTCCATTCTAGCATCCTTATGGAAGGTGTTCTAGGACAATTTTCCTGAGTTTTGAATTCGTCCTGATGCAGCCCCTCCTGGGAAACTCCTACTCGTCCTCTGCGTCTCCGAGTGCAGAGACCTCGATGGCAACTGCAGAAATGAAGGGCTGCGTTGAGGAGTCGAGAAGCAAGAACATAGCCAGCGCCTTGTGTTTGGGAGTCAGCAGCACCTGGACTTTTGCGATTGCTTTCACAGTGCACTGAATGCCAGGACGGCATGTGCACGTTAAAACAACGAGCTGGGCATGAGCAGGAAGGGACCACGGGCATCAGAGAGCATCTGGCATCTTGCCCTGGAAAGAGCAGTGTTTTTGGAGTGTGCAGTAAAATCGTGTTTCTGGACAAGGGAGGCATAAGTGCGCTGCGCTCCTAAGCTATCTCCCTGCTAAGACACACTGCCAAAGCTTTTCGTTATCATGCAGGCTAGTGCAGACGCACACTACGGCTCTCCGGAGCTGTCCGAAGCCAAGCGCCGGTCGCCGGCGTCTTTCGGCTGAAGCAGCGCTTCGGAGCGTACGGCTGTTGTGTGCGCGAAGCAGCCGCTTCTCCTGCTCCGCGAGCCGGACAGAGCGGTAGCTTCTACGAGGGCGAAGAACGAAGCCGCAGAGCACCGGGCTTCTGCGGGCACCCTAAGGACTGCGAGAGGACCGTGGTGGCCGCTCGCCTGCCCCTTCAATTCCATTCTAGCATCCTTAGGGAAGGTGTTCTAGGACAATTTTCCTGAGTTTTGAATTCGTCCTGATGCAGCCCCTCCTGGGAAACTCCTACTCGTCCTCTGAGGCTCCGAGTGCAGAGACCTCGATGGCAACTGCAGAAATGAAGGGCTGCGTTGAGTAGTCGAGAAGCAAGAACATAGCCAGCGCCTTGTGTTTAGGAGTCAGCAACTGCTGGACTTTTGCGATTGCCTTCACTGTGCACTGAATGTCGAGAGATGTGCACGCTAAAAAAACAAGGTGGGCAAGAGGAGGAAGAGAGCACCGGCATCAGAGAGCATCTGGCATCTTCCCCTGGAAAGGGCAGTGTTTTTGGAGAGTGCAGCAAATCCGTGTTTCTGGACAAGGGAGGCATAAGTGCGCTGCGCTCCTAAGCTATCTCCCTGCTAAGACACACTGCCAAAGCTTTTCGCTATGATGCAGTCCAGTGCAGACGCACACTACGGCTCTACGGAGCTGTCCGAAGCCAAGCGCCGGTCGCCGGCGTCTTTCGGCTGAAGCAGCGCTTCGGAGCGTACGGCTGTTGTGTGCGCGAAGCAGCCGCTTCTCCTGCTCCGGGAGCCGGACAGAGCGGTAGCTTGTACGACGGCGAAGAACGAAGCCGCAGAGCACCGGCCTTCTGCGCGCACCCTAAGGACTGCGAGAGGACCGTGGTGGCCGCTCGCCTGCCCCTTCAATTCCCTTCTAGCATCCTTAGGGAAGGTGTTCTAGGACAATTTTCCTGAGTTTTGAATTCGTCCTGATGCAGCCCCTCCTGGGAAACAACTGCTCGTCGTCTGAGTCTCCGAGTGCAGAGACCTCGATGGCAACTGCAGAAATGAAGGGCTGCGTTGAGTTGTCGAGACGCAAGAACATAGCCAGCGCCTTGTGTTTGGGAGTCAGCAGCTGCTGGACTTTTGCGATTGCTTTCACAGTGCACTGAATGCCAGGACGGCATGTGCACGTTAAAACAACGATCTGGGCAAGAGCAGTAATCGAAAGATCACGGCCGACAGAAAGCAGCTTATATATTGCCCAGGAAAGAGCAGTGTTTTTGGAGTGTGCAGTAAAATCGTGTTTCTGGACAAGGGAGGCATAAGTGCGCTGCGCTCCTAAGCTATCTCCCTGCTAAGACACACTGCCAAAGCTTTTCGTTATCATGCAGGCTAGTGCAGACGCACACTACGGCTCTCCGGAGCTGTCCGAAGCCAAGCGCCGGTCGCCGGCGTCTTTCGGCTGAAGCAGCGCTTCGGAGCGTACGGCTGTTGTGTGCGCGAAGCAGCCGCTTCTCCTGCTCCGTGAGCCGGACAGAGCGGTAGCTTGTACGACGGCGAAGAACGAAGCCGCAGAGCACCGGGCTTCTGCGGGCACCCTAAGGACTGCGAGAGGACCGTGGTGGCCGCTCGCCTGCCCCTTCAATTCCATTCTAGCATCCTTAGGGAAGGTGTTCTAGGACAATTTTCCTGAGTTTTGAATTCGTCCTGATGCAGCCCCTCCTGGGAAACTCCTACTCATCCTCTGCGTCTCCGAGTGCAGAGACCTCGATGGCAACTGCAGAAATGAAGGGCTGCGTTGAGTAGTCGAGAAGCAAGAACATAGCCAGCGCCTTGTGTTTGGGAGTCAGCAGCACCTGGACTTTTGCGATTGCTTTCACTGTGCACTGAATGCCAGGACGGCATGTGCACGTTAAAACAACGAGCTGGGCAAGAGTAATCGAAAGATCACGGCCGACAGAAAGCAGCTTATATATTGCCCAGGAAAGAGCAGTGTTTTTGGAGTGTGCAGTAAAATCGTGTTTCTGGACAAGGGAGGCATAAGTGCGCTGCGCTCCTAAGCTATCTCCCTGCTAAGACACACTGCCAAAGCTTTTCGTTATCATGCAGGCTAGTGCAGACGCACACTACGGCTCTCCGGAGCTGTCCGAAGCCAAGCGCCGGTCGCCGGCGTCTTTCGGCTGAAGCAGCGCTTCGGAGCGTACGGCTGTTGTGTGCGCGAAGCAGCCGCTTCTCCTGCTCCGGGAGCCGGACAGAGCGGTAGCTTCTACGAGGGCGAAGAACGAAGCCGCAGAGCACCGGGCTTCTGCGGGCACCCTAAGGACTGCGAGAGGACCGTGGTGGCCGCTCGCCTGCCCCTTCAATTCCATTCTAGCATCCTTAGGGAAGGTGTTCTAGGACAATTTTCCTGAGTTTTGAATTCGTCCTGATGCAGCCCCTCCTGGGAAACTCCTACTCGTCCTCTGCGTCTCCGAGTGCAGAGACCTCGATGGCAACTGCAGAAATGAAGGGCTGCGTTGAGTAGTCGAGAAGCAAGAACATAGCCAGCGCCTTGTGTTTAAGAGTCAGCAACTGCTGGACTTTTGCGATTGCCTTCACTGTGCACTGAATGTCGAGATATGTGCACGCTAAAAAAACAAGGTGGGCAAGAGGAGGAAGAGAGCACCGGCATCAGAGAGCATCTGGCATCTTCCCCTGGAAAGGGCAGTGTTTTTGGAGAGTGCAGCAAATCCGTGTTTCTGGACAAGGGAGGCATAAGTGCGCTGCGCTCCTAAGCTATCTCCCTGCTAAGACACACTGCCAAAGCTTTTCGCTATGATGCAGTCCAGTGCAGACGCACACTACGGCTCTACGGAGCTGTCCGAAGCCAAGCGCCGGTCGCCGGCGTCTTTCGGCTGAAGCAGCGCTTCGGAGCGTACGGCTGTTGTGTGCGCGAAGCAGCCGCTTCTCCTGCTCCGGGAGCCGGACAGAGCGGTAGCTTGTAGGAGGGCGAAGAACGAAGCCGCAGAGCACCGGCCTTCTGCGCGCACCCTAAGGACTGCGAGAGGACCGTGGTGGCCGCTCGCCTGCCCCTTCAATTCCATTCTAGCATCCTTAGGGAAGGTGTTCCAGGACAATTTTCCTGAGTTTTGAATTCGTCCTGATGCAGCCCCTCCTGGGAAACAACTGCTCGTCGTCTGAGTCTCCGAGTGCAGAGACCTCGATGGCAACTGCAGAAATGAAGGGCTGCGTTGAGTAGTCGAGAAGCAAGAACATAGCCAGCGCCTTGTGTTTGGGAGTCAGCAGCACCTGGACTTTTGCGATTGCTTTCACAGTGCACTGAATGCCAGGACGGCATGTGCACGTTAAAACAACGAGCTGGGCAAGAGCAGGAAGGGACCACGGGCATCAGAGAGCATCTGGCATCTTGCCCTGGAAAGAGCAGTGTTTTTGGAGTGTGCAGTAAAATCGTGTTTCTGGACAAGGGAGGCATAAGTGCGCTGCGCTCCTAAGCTATCTCCCTGCTAAGACACACTGCCAAAGCTTTTCGTTATCATGCAGGCTAGTGCAGACGCACACTACGGCTCTCCGGAGCTGTCCGAAGCCAAGCGCCGGTCGCCGGCGTCTTTCGGCTGAAGCAGCGCTTCGGAGCGTACGGCTGTTGTGTGCGCGAAGCAGCCGCTTCTCCTGCTCCGTGAGCCGGACAGAGCGGTAGCTTGTACGAGGGCGAAGAACGAAGCCGCAGAGCACCGGGCTTCTGCGGGCACCCTAAGGACTGCGAGAGGACCGTGGTGGCCGCTCGCCTGCCCCTTCAATTCCATTCTAGCATCCTTATGGAAGGTGTTCTAGGACAATTTTCCTGAGTTTTGAATTCGTCCTGATGCAGCCCCTCCTGGGAAACTCCTACTCGTCCTCTGCGTCTCCGAGTGCAGAGACCTCGATGGCAACTGCAGAAATGAAGGGCTGCGTTGAGTAGTCGAGAAGCAAGAACATAGCCAGCGCCTTGTGTTTGGGAGTCAGCAGCACCTGGACTTTTGCGATTGCTTTCACTGTGCACTGAATGCCAGGACGGCATGTGCACGTTAAAACAACGAGCTGGGCAAGAGTAATCGAAAGATCACGGCCGTCAGAAAGCAGCTTATATATTGCCCAGGAAAGAGCAGTGTTTTTGGAGTGTGCAGTAAAATCGTGTTTCTGGACAAGGGAGGCATAAGTGCGCTGCGCTCCTAAGCTATCTCCCTGCTAAGACACACTGCCAAAGCTTTTCGTTATCATGCAGGCTAGTGCAGACGCACACTACGGCTCTCCGGAGCTGTCCGAAGCCAAGCGCCGGTCGCCGGCGTCTTTCGGCTGAAGCAGCGCTTCGGAGCGTACGGCTGTTGTGTGCGCGAAGCAGCCGCTTCTCCTGCTCCGCGAGCCGGACAGAGCGGTAGCTTCTACGAGGGCGAAGAACGAAGCCGCAGAGCACCGGGCTTCTGCGGGCACCCTAAGGACTGCGAGAGGACCGTGGTGGCCGCTCGCCTGCCCCTTCAATTCCATTCTAGCATCCTTAGGGAAGGTGTTCTAGGACAATTTTCCTGAGTTTTGAATTCGTCCTGATGCAGCCCCTCCTGGGAAACTCCTACTCGTCCTCTGCGTCTCCGAGTGCAGAGACCTCGATGGCAACTGCAGAAATGAAGGGCTGCGTTGAGTAGTCGAGAAGCAAGAACATAGCCAGCGCCTTGTGTTTGGGAGTCAGCAACTGCTGGACTTTTGCGATTGCCTTCACTGTGCACTGAATGTCGAGATATGTGCACGCTAAAAAAACAAGGTGGGCAAGAGGAGGAAGAGAGCACCGGCATCAGAGAGCATCTGGCATTTTCCCCTGGAAAGGGCAGTGTTTTTGGAGAGTGCAGCAAATCCGTGTTTCTGGACAAGGGAGGCATAAGTGCGCTGCGCTCCTAAGCTATCTCCCTGCTAAGACACACTGCCAAAGCTTTTCGCTATGATGCAGTCCAGTGCAGACGCACACTACGGCTCTACGGAGCTGTCCGAAGCCAAGCGCCGGTGGCCGGCGTCTTTCGGCTGAAGCAGCGCTTCGGAGCGTACGGCTGTTGTGTGCGCGAAGCAGCCGCTTCTCCTGCTCCGCGAGCCGGACAGAGCGGTAGCTTGTACGACGGCGAAGAACGAAGCCGCAGAGCACCGGCCTTCTGCGCGCACCCTAAGGACTGCGAGAGGACCGTGGTGGCCGCTCGCCTGCCCCTTCAATTCCATTCTAGCATCCTTAGGGAAGGTGTTCCAGGACAATTTTCCTGAGTTTTGAATTCGTCCTGATGCAGCCCCTCCTGGGAAACAACTGCTCGTCGTCTGAGTCTCCGAGTGCAGAGACCTCGATGGCAACTGCAGAAATGAAGGGCTGCGTTGAGTTGTCGAGAAGCAAGAACATAGCCAGCGCCTTGTGTTTGGGAGTCAGCAGCACCTGGACTTTTGCGATTGCTTTCACAGTGCACTGAATGCCAGGACGGCATGTGCACGTTAAAACAACGAGCTGGGCATGAGCAGGAAGGGACCACGGGCATCAGAGAGCATCTGGCATCTTGCCCTGGAAAGAGCAGTGTTTTTGGAGTGTGCAGTAAAATCGTGTTTCTGGACAAGGGAGGCATAAGTGCGCTGCGCTCCTAAGCTATCTCCCTGCTAAGACACACTGCCAAAGCTTTTCGTTATCATGCAGGCTAGTGCAGACGCACACTACGGCTCTCCGGAGCTGTCCGAAGCCAAGCGCCGGTCGCCGGCGTCTTTCGGCTGAAGCAGCGCTTCGGAGCGTACGGCTGTTGTGTGCGCGAAGCAGCCGCTTCTCCTGCTCCGTGAGCCGGACAGAGCGGTAGCTTGTACGAGGGCGAAGAACGAAGCCGCAGAGCACCGGGCTTCTGCGGGCACCCTAAGGACTGCGAGAGGACCGTGGTGGCCGCTCGCCTGCCCCTTCAATTCCATTCTAGCATCCTTATGGAAGGTGTTCTAGGACAATTTTCCTGAGTTTTGAATTCGTCCTGATGCAGCCCCTCCTGGGAAACTCCTACTCGTCCTCTGCGTCTCCGAGTGCAGAGACCTCGATGGCAACTGCAGAAATGAAGGGCTGCGTTGAGTAGTCGAGAAGCAAGAACATAGCCAGCGCCTTGTGTTTGGGAGTCAGCAGCACCTGGACTTTTGCGATTGCTTTCACTGTGCACTGAATGCCAGGACGGCATGTGCACGTTAAAACAACGAGCTGGGCAAGAGTAATCGAAAGATCACGGCCGACAGAAAGCAGCTTATATATTGCCCAGGAAAGAGCAGTGTTTTTGGAGTGTGCAGTAAAATCGTGTTTCTGGACAAGGGAGGCATAAGTGTGCTGCGCTCCTAAGCTATCTCCCTGCTAAGACACACTGCCAAAGCTTTTCGCTATGATGCAGTCCAGTGCAGACGCACACTACGGCTCTACGGAGCTGTCCGAAGCCAAGCGCCGGTCGCCGGCGTCTTTCGGCTGAAGGAGCGCTTCGGAGCGTACGGCTGTTGTGTGCGCGAAGCAGCCGCTTCTCCTGCTCCGGGAGCCGGACAGAGCGGTAGCTTCTACGAGGGCGAAGAACGAAGCCGCAGAGCACCGGGCTTCTGCGGGCACCCTAAGGACTGCGAGAGGACCGTGGTGGCCGCTCGCCTGCCCCTTCAATTCCATTCTAGCATCCTTAGGGAAGGTGTTCTAGGACAATTTTCCTGAGTTTTGAATTCGTCCTGATGCAGCCCCTCCTGGGAAACTCCTACTCGTCCTCTGCGTCTCCGAGTGCAGAGACCTCGATGGCAACTGCAGAAATGAAGGGCTGCGTTGAGTAGTCGAGAAGCAAGAACATAGCCAGCGCCTTGTGTTTAGGAGTCAGCAACTGCTGGACTTTTGCGATTGCCTTCACTGTGCACTGAATGTCGAGATATGTGCACGCTAAAAAAACAAGGTGGGCAAGAGGAGGAAGAGAGCACCGGCATCAGAGAGCATCTGGCATCTTCCCCTGGAAAGGGCAGTGTTTTTGGAGAGTGCAGCAAATCCGTGTTTCTGGACAAGGGAGGCATAAGTGCGCTGCGCTCCTAAGCTATCTCCCTGCTAAGACACACTGCCAAAGCTTTTCGCTATGATGCAGTCCAGTGCAGACGCACACTACGGCTCTACGGAGCTGTCCGAAGCCAAGCGCCGGTCGCCGGCGTCTTTCGGCTGAAGCAGCGCTTCGGAGCGTACGGCTGTTGTGTGCGCGAAGCAGCCGCTTCTCCTGCTCCGCGAGCCGGACAGAGCGGTAGCTTGTACGACGGCGAAGAACGAAGCCGCAGAGCACCGGCCTTCTGCGCGCACCCTAAGGACTGCGAGAGGACCGTGGTGGCCGCTCGCCTGCCCCTTCAATTCCATTCTAGCATCCTTAGGGAAGGTGTTCCAGGACAATTTTCCTGAGTTTTGAATTCGTCCTGATGCAGCCCCTCCTGGGAAACAACTGCTCGTCGTCTGAGTCTCCGAGTGCAGAGACCTCGATGGCAACTGCAGAAATGAAGGGCTGCGTTGAGTAGTCGAGAAGCAAGAACATAGCCAGCGCCTTGTGTTTGGGAGTCAGCAGCACCTGGACTTTTGCGATTGCTTTCACAGTGCACTGAATGCCAGGACGGCATGTGCACGTTAAAACAACGATCTGGGCAAGAGCAGGAAGGGACCACGGGCATCAGAGAGCATCTGGCATCTTGCCCTGGAAAGAGCAGTGTTTTTGGAGTGTGCAGTAAAATCGTGTTTCTGGACAAGGGAGGCATAAGTGCGCTGCGCTCCTAAGCTATCTCCCTGCTAAGACACACTGCCAAAGCTTTTCGTTATCATGCAGGCTAGTGCAGACGCACACTACGGCTCTCCGGAGCTGTCCGAAGCCAAGCGCCGGTGGCCGGCGTCTTTCGGCTGAAGCAGCGCTTCGGAGCGTACGGCTGTTGTGTGCGCGAAGCAGCCGCTTCTCCTGCTCCGTGAGCCGGACAGAGCGGTAGCTTGTACGACGGCGAAGAACGAAGCCGCAGAGCACCGGGCTTCTGCGGGCACCCTAAGGACTGCGAGAGGACCGTGGTGGCCGCTCGCCTGCCCCTTCAATTCCATTCTAGCATCCTTATGGAAGGTGTTCTAGGACAATTTTCCTGAGTTTTGAATTCGTCCTGATGCAGCCCCTCCTGGGAAACTCCTACTCGTCCTCTGCGTCTCCGAGTGCAGAGACCTCGATGGCAACTGCAGAAATGAAGGGCTGCGTTGAGGAGTCGAGAAGCAAGAACATAGCCAGCGCCTTGTGTTTGGGAGTCAGCAGCACCTGGACTTTTGCGATTGCTTTCACAGTGCACTGAATGCCAGGACGGCATGTGCACGTTAAAACAACGAGCTGGGCATGAGCAGGAAGGGACCACGGGCATCAGAGAGCATCTGGCATCTTGCCCTGGAAAGAGCAGTGTTTTTGGAGTGTGCAGTAAAATCGTGTTTCTGGACAAGGGAGGCATAAGTGCGCTGCGCTCCTAAGCTATCTCCCTGCTAAGACACACTGCCAAAGCTTTTCGTTATCATGCAGGCTAGTGCAGACGCACACTACGGCTCTCCGGAGCTGTCCGAAGCGAAGCGCCGGTCGCCGGCGTCTTTCGGCTGAAGCAGCGCTTCGGAGCGTACGGCTGTTGTGTGCGCGAAGCAGCCGCTTCTCCTGCTCCGTGAGCCGGACAGAGCGGTAGCTTGTACGAGGGCGAAGAACGAAGCCGCAGAGCACCGGGCTTCTGCGGGCACCCTAAGGACTGCGAGAGGACCGTGGTGGCCGCTCGCCTGCCCCTTCAATTCCATTCTAGCATCCTTATGGAAGGTGTTCTAGGACAATTTTCCTGAGTTTTGAATTCGTCCTGATGCAGCCCCTCCTGGGAAACTCCTACTCGTCCTCTGAGGCTCCGAGTGCAGAGACCTCGATGGCAACTGCAGAAATGAAGGGCTGCGTTGAGTAGTCGAGAAGCAAGAACATAGCCAGCGCCTTGTGTTTAGGAGTCAGCAACTGCTGGACTTTTGCGATTGCCTTCACTGTGCACTGAATGTCGAGAGATGTGCACGCTAAAAAAACAAGGTGGGCAAGAGGAGGAAGAGAGCACCGGCATCAGAGAGCATCTGGCATCTTCCCCTGGAAAGGGCAGTGTTTTTGGAGAGTGCAGCAAATCCGTGTTTCTGGACAAGGGAGGCATAAGTGCGCTGCGCTCCTAAGCTATCTCCCTGCTAAGACACACTGCCAAAGCTTTTCGCTATGATGCAGTCCAGTGCAGACGCACACTACGGCTCTACGGAGCTGTCCGAAGCCAAGCGCCGGTCGCCGGCGTCTTTCGGCTGAAGCAGCGCTTCGGAGCGTACGGCTGTTGTGTGCGCGAAGCAGCCGCTTCTCCTGCTCCGGGAGCCGGACAGAGCGGTAGCTTGTACGACGGCGAAGAACGAAGCCGCAGAGCACCGGCCTTCTGCGCGCACCCTAAGGACTGCGAGAGGACCGTGGTGGCCGCTCGCCTGCCCCTTCAATTCCATTCTAGCATCCTTAGGGAAGGTGTTCCAGGACAATTTTCCTGAGTTTTGAATTCGTCCTGATGCAGCCCCTCCTGGGAAACAACTGCTCGTCGTCTGAGTCTCCGAGTGCAGAGACCTCGATGGCAACTGCAGAAATGAAGGGCTGCGTTGAGTTGTCGAGACGCAAGAACATAGCCAGCGCCTTGTGTTTGGGAGTCAGCAGCTGCTGGACTTTTGCGATTGCTTTCACAGTGCACTGAATGCCAGGACGGCATGTGCACGTTAAAACAACGAGCTGGGCAAGAGCAGTAATCGAAAGATCACGGCCGACAGAAAGCAGCTTATATATTGCCCAGGAAAGAGCAGTGTTTTTGGAGTGTGCAGTAAAATCGTGTTTCTGGACAAGGGAGGCATAAGTGCGCTGCGCTCCTAAGCTATCTCCCTGCTAAGACACACTGCCAAAGCTTTTCGTTATCATGCAGGCTAGTGCAGACGCACACTACGGCTCTCCGGAGCTGTCCGAAGCCAAGCGCCGGTCGCCGGCGTCTTTCGGCTGAAGCAGCGCTTCGGAGCGTACGGCTGTTGTGTGCGCGAAGCAGCCGCTTCTCCTGCTCCGTGAGCCGGACAGAGCGGTAGCTTGTACGACGGCGAAGAACGAAGCCGCAGAGCACCGGGCTTCTGCGGGCACCCTAAGGACTGCGAGAGGACCGTGGTGGCCGCTCGCCTGCCCCTTCAATTCCATTCTAGCATCCTTAGGGAAGGTGTTCCAGGACAATTTTCCTGAGTTTTGAATTCGTCCTGATGCAGCCCCTCCTGGGAAACAACTGCTCGTCGTCTGAGTCTCCGAGTGCAGAGACCTCGATGGCAACTGCAGAAATGAAGGGCTGCGTTGAGTTGTCGAGAAGCAAGAACATAGCCAGCGCCTTGTGTTTGGGAGTCAGCAGCACCTGGACTTTTGCGATTGCTTTCACAGTGCACTGAATGCCAGGACGGCATGTGCACGTTAAAACAACGAGCTGGGCATGAGCAGGAAGGGAGCACGGGCATCAGAGAGCATCTGGCATCTTGCCCTGGAAAGAGCAGTGTTTTTGGAGTGTGCAGTAAAATCGTGTTTCTGGACAAGGGAGGCATAAGTGCGCTGCGCTCCTAAGCTATCTCCCTGCTAAGACACACTGCCAAAGCTTTTCGTTATCATGCAGGCTAGTGCAGACGCACACTACGGCTCTCCGGAGCTGTCCGAAGCCAAGCGCCGGTCGCCGGCGTCTTTCGGCTGAAGCAGCGCTTCGGAGCGTACGGCTGTTGTGTGCGCGAAGCAGCCGCTTCTCCTGCTCCGTGAGCCGGACAGAGCGGTAGCTTGTACGACGGCGAAGAACGAAGCCGCAGAGCACCGGGCTTCTGCGGGCACCCTAAGGACTGCGAGAGGACCGTGGTGGCCGCTCGCCTGCCCCTTCAATTCCATTCTAGCATCCTTATGGAAGGTGTTCTAGGACAATTTTCCTGAGTTTTGAATTCGTCCTGATGCAGCCCCTCCTGGGAAACTCCTACTCGTCCTCTGCGTCTCCGAGTGCAGAGACCTCGATGGCAACTGCAGAAATGAAGGGCTGCGTTGAGTAGTCGAGAAGCAAGAACATAGCCAGCGCCTTGTGTTTGGGAGTCAGCAGCACCTGGACTTTTGCGATTGCTTTCACTGTGCACTGAATGCCAGGACGGCATGTGCACGTTAAAACAACGAGCTGGGCAAGAGTAATCGAAAGATCACGGCCGACAGAAAGCAGCTTATATATTGCCCAGGAAAGAGCAGTGTTTTTGGAGTGTGCAGTAAAATCGTGTTTCTGGACAAGGGAGGCATAAGTGCGCTGCGCTCCTAAGCTATCTCCCTGCTAAGACACACTGCCAAAGCTTTTCGTTATCATGCAGGCTAGTGCAGACGCACACTACGGCTCTCCGGAGCTGTCCGAAGCCAAGCGCCGGTCGCCGGCGTCTTTCGGCTGAAGCAGCGCTTCGGAGCGTACGGCTGTTGTGTGCGCGAAGCAGCCGCTTCTCCTGCTCCGGGAGCCGGACAGAGCGGTAGCTTCTACGAGGGCGAAGAACGAAGCCGCAGAGCACCGGGCTTCTGCGGGCACCCTAAGGACTGCGAGAGGACCGTGGTGGCCGCTCGCCTGCCCCTTCAATTCCATTCTAGCATCCTTAGGGAAGGTGTTCTAGGACAATTTTCCTGAGTTTTGAATTCGTCCTGATGCAGCCCCTCCTGGGAAACTCCTACTCGTCCTCTGCGTCTCCGAGTGCAGAGACCTCGATGGCAACTGCAGAAATGAAGGGCTGCGTTGAGTAGTCGAGAAGCAAGAACATAGCCAGCGCCTTGTGTTTAGGAGTCAGCAACTGCTGGACTTTTGCGATTGCCTTCACTGTGCACTGAATGTCGAGATATGTGCACGCTAAAAAAACAAGGTGGGCAAGAGGAGGAAGAGAGCACCGGCATCAGAGAGCATCTGGCATCTTCCCCTGGAAAGGGCAGTGTTTTTGGAGAGTGCAGCAAATCCGTGTTTCTGGACAAGGGAGGCATAAGTGCGCTGCGCTCCTAAGCTATCTCCCTGCTAAGACACACTGCCAAAGCTTTTCGCTATGATGCAGTCCAGTGCAGACGCACACTACGGCTCTACGGAGCTGTCCGAAGCCAAGCGCCGGTCGCCGGCGTCTTTCGGCTGAAGCAGCGCTTCGGAGCGTACGGCTGTTGTGTGCGCGAAGCAGCCGCTTCTCCTGCTCCGTGAGCCGGACAGAGCGGTAGCTTCTACGAGGGCGAAGAACGAAGCCGCAGAGCACCGGGCTTCTGCGGGCACCCTAAGGACTGCGAGAGGACCGTGGTGGCCGCTCGCCTGCCCCTTCAATTCCATTCTAGCATCCTTAGGGAAGGTGTTCTAGGACAATTTTCCTGAGTTTTGAATTCGTCCTGATGCAGCCCCTCCTGGGAAACTCCTACTCGTCCTCTGCGTCTCCGAGTGCAGAGACCTCGATGGCAACTGCAGAAATGAAGGGCTGCGTTGAGTAGTCGAGAAGCAAGAACATAGCCAGCGCCTTGTGTTTAGGAGTCAGCAACTGCTGGACTTTTGCGATTGCCTTCACTGTGCACTGAATGTCGAGATATGTGCACGCTAAAAAAACAAGGTGGGCAAGAGGAGGAAGAGAGCACCGGCATCAGAGAGCATCTGGCATCTTCCCCTGGAAAGGGCAGTGTTTTTGGAGAGTGCAGCAAATCCGTGTTTCTGGACAAGGGAGGCATAAGTGCGCTGCGCTCCTAAGCTATCTCCCTGCTAAGACACACTGCCAAAGCTTTTCGCTATGATGCAGTCCAGTGCAGACGCACACTACGGCTCTACGGAGCTGTCCGAAGCCAAGCGCCGGTCGCCGGCGTCTTTCGGCTGAAGCAGCGCTTCGGAGCGTACGGCTGTTGTGTGCGCGAAGCAGCCGCTTCTCCTGCTCCGGGAGCCGGACAGAGCGGTAGCTTGTAGGAGGGCGAAGAACGAAGCCGCAGAGCACCGGCCTTCTGCGCGCACCCTAAGGACTGCGAGAGGACCGTGGTGGCCGCTCGCCTGCCCCTTCAATTCCATTCTAGCATCCTTAGGGAAGGTGTTCCAGGACAATTTTCCTGAGTTTTGAATTCGTCCTGATGCAGCCCCTCCTGGGAAACAACTGCTCGTCGTCTGAGTCTCCGAGTGCAGAGACCTCGATGGCAACTGCAGAAATGAAGGGCTGCGTTGAGTAGTCGAGAAGCAAGAACATAGCCAGCGCCTTGTGTTTGGGAGTCAGCAGCACCTGGACTTTTGCGATTGCTTTCACAGTGCACTGAATGCCAGGACGGCATGTGCACGTTAAAACAACGAGCTGGGCAAGAGCAGGAAGGGACCACGGGCATCAGAGAGCATCTGGCATCTTCCCCTGGAAAGGGCAGTGTTTTTGGAGAGTGCAGCAAATCCGTGTTTCTGGACAAGGGAGGCATAAGTGCGCTGCGCTCCTAAGCTATCTCCCTGCTAAGACACACTGCCAAAGCTTTTCGTTATCATGCAGGCTAGTGCAGACGCACACTACGGCTCTCCGGAGCTGTCCGAAGCCAAGCGCCGGTCGCCGGCGTCTTTCGGCTGAAGCAGCGCTTCGGAGCGTACGGCTGTTGTGTGCGCGAAGCAGCCGCTTCTCCTGCTCCGTGAGCCGGACAGAGCGGTAGCTTGTACGAGGGCGAAGAACGAAGCCGCAGAGCACCGGGCTTCTGCGGGCACCCTAAGGACTGCGAGAGGACCGTGGTGGCCGCTCGCCTGCCCCTTCAATTCCATTCTAGCATCCTTATGGAAGGTGTTCTAGGACAATTTTCCTGAGTTTTGAATTCGTCCTGATGCAGCCCCTCCTGGGAAACTCCTACTCGTCCTCTGCGTCTCCGAGTGCAGAGACCTCGATGGCAACTGCAGAAATGAAGGGCTGCGTTGAGGAGTCGAGAAGCAAGAACATAGCCAGCGCCTTGTGTTTGGGAGTCAGCAGCACCTGGACTTTTGCGATTGCTTTCACAGTGCACTGAATGCCAGGACGGCATGTGCACGTTAAAACAACGAGCTGGGCATGAGCAGGAAGGGACCACGGGCATCAGAGAGCATCTGGCATCTTGCCCTGGAAAGAGCAGTGTTTTTGGAGTGTGCAGTAAAATCGTGTTTCTGGACAAGGGAGGCATAAGTGCGCTGCGCTCCTAAGCTATCTCCCTGCTAAGACACACTGCCAAAGCTTTTCGTTATCATGCAGGCTAGTGCAGACGCACACTACGGCTCTCCGGAGCTGTCCGAAGCCAAGCGCCGGTCGCCGGCGTCTTTCGGCTGAAGCAGCGCTTCGGAGCGTACGGCTGTTGTGTGCGCGAAGCAGCCGCTTCTCCTGCTCCGTGAGCCGGACAGAGCGGTAGCTTGTACGACGGCGAAGAACGAAGCCGCAGAGTACCGGGCTTCTGCGGGCACCCTAAGGACTGCGAGAGGACCGTGGTGGCCGCTCGCCTGCCCCTTCAATTCCATTCTAGCATCCTTAGGGAAGGTGTTCTAGGACAATTTTCCTGAGTTTTGAATTCGTCCTGATGCAGCCCCTCCTGGGAAACTCCTACTCGTCCTCTGCGTCTCCGAGTGCAGAGACCTCGATGGCAACTGCAGAAATGAAGGGCTGCGTTGAGTAGTCGAGAAGCAAGAACATAGCCAGCGCCTTGTGTTTAGGAGTCAGCAACTGCTGGACTTTTGCGATTGCCTTCACTGTGCACTGAATGTCGAGAGATGTGCACGCTAAAAAAACAAGGTGGGCAAGAGGAGGAAGAGAGCACCGGCATCAGAGAGCATCTGGCATCTTCCCCTGGAAAGGGCAGTGTTTTTGGAGAGTGCAGCAAATCCGTGTTTCTGGACAAGGGAGGCATAAGTGCGCTGCGCTCCTAAGCTATCTCCCTGCTAAGACACACTGCCAAAGCTTTTCGCTATGATGCAGTCCAGTGCAGACGCACACTACGGCTCTACGGAGCTGTCCGAAGCCAAGCGCCGGTCGCCGGCGTCTTTCGGCTGAAGCAGCGCTTCGGAGCGTACGGCTGTTGTGTGCGCGAAGCAGCCGCTTCTCCTGCTCCGGGAGCCGGACAGAGCGGTAGCTTGTACGACGGCGAAGAACGAAGCCGCAGAGCACCGGCCTTCTGCGCGCACCCTAAGGACTGCGAGAGGACCGTGGTGGCCGCTCGCCTGCCCCTTCAATTCCCTTCTAGCATCCTTAGGGAAGGTGTTCCAGGACAATTTTCCTGAGTTTTGAATTCGTCCTGATGCAGCCCCTCCTGGGAAACAACTGCTCGTCGTCTGAGTCTCCGAGTGCAGAGACCTCGATGGCAACTGCAGAAATGAAGGGCTGCGTTGAGTTGTCGAGACGCAAGAACATAGCCAGCGCCTTGTGTTTGGGAGTCAGCAGCTGCTGGACTTTTGCGATTGCTTTCACTGTGCACTGAATGCCAGGACGGCATGTGCACGTTAAAACAACGAGCTGGGCAAGAGCAGGAAGGGACCACGGGCATCAGAGAGCATCTGGCATCTTGCCCTGGAAAGAGCAGTGTTTTTGGAGTGTGCAGTAAAATCGTGTTTCTGGACAAGGGAGGCATAAGTGCGCTGCGCTCCTAAGCTATCTCCCTGCGAGACAGACTGGCAAAGCTTTTCGTTATCATGCAGGCTAGTGCAGACGCACACTACGGCTCTCCGGAGCTGTCCGAAGCCAAGCGCCGGTCGCCGGCGTCTTTCGGCTGAAGCAGCGCTTCGGAGCGTACGGCTGTTGTGTGCGCGAAGCAGCCGCTTCTCCTGCTCCGGGAGCCGGACAGAGCGGTAGCTTGTACGACGGCGAAGAACGAAGCCGCAGAGCACCGGGCTTCTGCGGGCACCCTAAGGACTGCGAGAGGACCGTGGTGGCCGCTCGCCTGCCTCTTCAATTCCATTCTAGCATCCTTAGGGAAGGTGTTCTAGGACAATTTTCCTGAGTTTTGAATTCGTCCTGATGCAGCCCCTCCTGGGAAACTCCTACTCGTCCTCTGCGTCTCCGAGTGCAGAGACCTCGATGGCAACTGCAGAAATGAAGGGCTGCGTTGAGTAGTCGAGAAGCAAGAACATAGCCAGCGCCTTGTGTCTGGGAGTCAGCAGCACCTGGACTTTTGCGATTGCTTTCACAGTGCACTGAATGCCAGGACGGCATGTGCACGTTAAAACAACGAGCTGGGCAAGAGCAGTAATCGAAAGATCACGGCCGACAGAAAGCAGCTTATATATTGCCCAGGAAAGAGCAGTGTTTTTGGAGTGTGCAGTAAAATCGTGTTTCTGGACAAGGGAGGCATAAGTGCGCTGCGCTCCTAAGCTATCTCCCTGCTAAGACACACTGGCAAAGCTTTTCGCTATAGTGCAGTCTAGTGCAGACGCACACTACGGCTCTCCGGAGCTGTCCGACGCCAAGCGCCGGTCGCCGGCGTCTTTCGGCTGAAGGAGCGCTTCGGAGCGTACGGCTGTTGTGTGCGCGAAGCAGCCGCTTCTCCTGCTCCGTGAGCCGGACAGAGCGGTAGCTTGTACGACGGCGAAGAACGAAGCCGCAGAGCACCGGGCTTCTGCGGGCACCCTAAGGACTGCGAGAGGACCGTGGTGGCCGCTCGCCTGCCTCTTCAATTCCATTCTAGCATCCTTATGGAAGGTGTTCTAGGACAATTTTCCTGAGTTTTGAATTCGTCCTGATGCAGCCCCTCCTGGGAAACTCCTACTCGTCCTCTGCGTCTCCGAGTGCAGAGACCTCGTTGGCAACTGCAGAAATGAAGGGCTGCGTTGAGTAGTCGAGAAGCAAGAACATAGCCAGCGCCTTGTGTTTGGGAGTCAGCAGCTGCTGGACTTTTGCGATTGCTTTCACTGTGCACTGAATGCCAGGACGGCATGTGCACGTTAAAACAACGAGCTGGGCAAGAGCAGTAATCGAAAGATCACGGCCGTCAGAAAGCAGCTTATATATTGCCCTGGAAAGAGCAGTGTTTTTGGAGTGTGCAGTAAAATCGTGTTTCTGGACAAGGGAGGCATAAGTGCGCTGCGCTCCTAAGCTATCTCCCTGCGAGACACACTGCCAAAGCTTTTCGCTATAGTGCAGTCTAGTGCAGACGGACACTGCGGCTCTCCGGAACTGTCCGAAGCGAAGCGCCGCTCGCCGGCGTCTTTCGGCTGAAGCAGCGCTTCGGGGCGTACAGCTGCCGCTCCGCTGTTGTGTGCGCGAGGCAGCCGCTTCTCCTGCTCCGTGAGCCGGACAGAGCGGTAGCTTGTACGAGGGCGAAGAACGAAGCCGCAGGGAGACGACATTGTGTGTACAGTCTTGGGACTGCTAGATGACAGTGGCTAAAGCTCCCTGCCTTTTCAATGCACTGCTGCCATGCTTTATTGAAGGCGTTCCGAGACAACTTTCCTTGGTTTTGACTTCGTCCTGATGAAGCCCCTGTTGGGAAATTCGTTTGGGAGTCAGCAGCTGCTGGACTTTTGCGATTGCCTTCACTGTGCACTGAATGCCAGGACGGCATGTGCACGTTAAAACAACGAGCTGGGCAAGAGCAGGAAGGGACCACGGGCATCAAGAGAGCATCTGACATCTTGCCCTGGAAAGAGCAGTGTTTTTGGAGTGTGCAGTAAAATCGTGTTTCTGGACAAGGGAGGCATAAGTGCGCTGCGCTCCTAAGCTATCTCCCTGCTAAGACACACTGCCAAAGCTTTTCGTTATCATGCAGGCTAGTGCAGACGCACACTACGGCTCTCCGGAGCTGTCCGAAGCCAAGCGCCGGTCGCCGGCGTCTTTCGGCTGAAGCAGCGCTTCGGAGCGTACGGCTGTTGTGTGCGCGAAGCAGCCGCTTCTCCTGCTCCGTGAGCCGGACAGAGCGGTAGCTTGTACGACGGCGAAGAACGAAGCCGCAGAGCACCGGGCTTCTGCGGGCACCCTAAGGACTGCGAGAGGACCGTGGTGGCCGCTCGCCTGCCCCTTCAATTCCATTCTAGCATCCTTATGGAAGGTGTTCTAGGACAATTTTCCTGAGTTTTGAATTCGTCCTGATGCAGCCCCTCCTGGGAAACTCCTACTCGTCCTCTGCGTCTCCGAGTGCAGAGACCTCGATGGCAACTGCAGAAATGAAGGGCTGCGTTGAGGAGTCGAGAAGCAAGAACATAGCCAGCGCCTTGTGTTTGGGAGTCAGCAGCACCTGGACTTTTGCGATTGCTTTCACAGTGCACTGAATGCCAGGACGGCATGTGCACGTTAAAACAACGAGCTGGGCATGAGCAGGAAGGGACCACGGGCATCAGAGAGCATCTGGCATCTTGCCCTGGAAAGAGCAGTGTTTTTGGAGTGTGCAGTAAAATCGTGTTTCTGGACAAGGGAGGCATAAGTGCGCTGCGCTCCTAAGCTATCTCCCTGCTAAGACACACTGCCAAAGCTTTTCGTTATCATGCAGGCTAGTGCAGACGCACACTACGGCTCTCCGGAGCTGTCCGAAGCCAAGCGCCGGTCGCCGGCGTCTTTCGGCTGAAGCAGCGCTTCGGAGCGTACGGCTGTTGTGTGCGCGAAGCAGCCGCTTCTCCTGCTCCGTGAGCCGGACAGAGCGGTAGCTTGTACGACGGCGAAGAACGAAGCCGCAGAGTACCGGGCTTCTGCGGGCACCCTAAGGACTGCGAGAGGACCGTGGTGGCCGCTCGCCTGCCCCTTCAATTCCATTCTAGCATCCTTAGGGAAGGTGTTCTAGGACAATTTTCCTGAGTTTTGAATTCGTCCTGATGCAGCCCCTCCTGGGAAACTCCTACTCGTCCTCTGCGTCTCCGAGTGCAGAGACCTCGATGGCAACTGCAGAAATGAAGGGCTGCGTTGAGTAGTCGAGAAACAAGAACATAGCCAGCGCCTTGTGTTTAGGAGTCAGCAACTGCTGGACTTTTGCGATTGCCTTCACTGTGCACTGAATGTCCAGAGATGTGCACGCTAAAAAAACAAGGTGGGCAAGAGGAGGAAGAGAGCACCGGCATCAGAGAGCATCTGGCATCTTCCCCTGGAAAGGGCAGTGTTTTTGGAGAGTGCAGCAAATCCGTGTTTCTGGACAAGGGAGGCATAAGTGCGCTGCGCTCCTAAGCTATCTCCCTGCTAAGACACACTGCCAAAGCTTTTCGCTATGATGCAGTCCAGTGCAGACGCACACTACGGCTCTACGGAGCTGTCCGAAGCCAAGCGCCGGTCGCCGGCGTCTTTCGGCTGAAGCAGCGCTTCGGAGCGTACGGCTGTTGTGTGCGCGAAGCAGCCGCTTCTCCTGCTCCGGGAGCCGGACAGAGCGGTAGCTTGTACGACGGCGAAGAACGAAGCCGCAGAGCACCGGCCTTCTGCGCGCACCCTAAGGACTGCGAGAGGACCGTGGTGGCCGCTCGCCTGCCCCTTCAATTCCCTTCTAGCATCCTTAGGGAAGGTGTTCCAGGACAATTTTCCTGAGTTTTGAATTCGTCCTGATGCAGCCCCTCCTGGGAAACAACTGCTCGTCGTCTGAGTCTCCGAGTGCAGAGACCTCGATGGCAACTGCAGAAATGAAGGGCTGCGTTGAGTTGTCGAGACGCAAGAACATAGCCAGCGCCTTGTGTTTGGGAGTCAGCAGCTGCTGGACTTTTGCGATTGCTTTCACTGTGCACTGAATGCCAGGACGGCATGTGCACGTTAAAACAACGAGCTGGGCAAGAGCAGGAAGGGACCACGGGCATCAGAGAGCATCTGGCATCTTGCCCTGGAAAGAGCAGTGTTTTTGGAGTGTGCAGTAAAATCGTGTTTCTGGACAAGGGAGGCATAAGTGCGCTGCGCTCCTAAGCTATCTCCCTGCGAGACAGACTGGCAAAGCTTTTCGTTATCATGCAGGCTAGTGCAGACGCACACTACGGCTCTCCGGAGCTGTCCGAAGCCAAGCGCCGGTCGCCGGCGTCTTTCGGCTGAAGCAGCGCTTCGGAGCGTACGGCTGTTGTGTGCGCGAAGCAGCCGCTTCTCCTGCTCCGGGAGCCGGACAGAGCGGTAGCTTGTACGACGGCGAAGAACGAAGCCGCAGAGCACCGGGCTTCTGCGGGCACCCTAAGGACTGCGAGAGGACCGTGGTGGCCGCTCGCCTGCCTCTTCAATTCCATTCTAGCATCCTTAGGGAAGGTGTTCTAGGACAATTTTCCTGAGTTTTGAATTCGTCCTGATGCAGCCCCTCCTGGGAAACTCCTACTCGTCCTCTGCGTCTCCGAGTGCAGAGACCTCGATGGCAACTGCAGAAATGAAGGGCTGCGTTGAGTAGTCGAGAAGCAAGAACATAGCCAGCGCCTTGTGTCTGGGAGTCAGCAGCACCTGGACTTTTGCGATTGCTTTCACAGTGCACTGAATGCCAGGACGGCATGTGCACGTTAAAACAACGAGCTGGGCAAGAGCAGTAATCGAAAGATCACGGCCGACAGAAAGCAGCTTATATATTGCCCAGGAAAGAGCAGTGTTTTTGGAGTGTGCAGTAAAATCGTGTTTCTGGACAAGGGAGGCATAAGTGCGCTGCGCTCCTAAGCTATCTCCCTGCTAAGACACACTGGCAAAGCTTTTCGCTATAGTGCAGTCTAGTGCAGACGCACACTACGGCTCTCCGGAGCTGTCCGACGCCAAGCGCCGGTCGCCGGCGTCTTTCGGCTGAAGGAGCGCTTCGGAGCGTACGGCTGTTGTGTGCGCGAAGCAGCCGCTTCTCCTGCTCCGTGAGCCGGACAGAGCGGTAGCTTGTACGACGGCGAAGAACGAAGCCGCAGAGCACCGGGCTTCTGCGGGCACCCTAAGGACTGCGAGAGGACCGTGGTGGCCGCTCGCCTGCCTCTTCAATTCCATTCTAGCATCCTTATGGAAGGTGTTCTAGGACAATTTTCCTGAGTTTTGAATTCGTCCTGATGCAGCCCCTCCTGGGAAACTCCTACTCGTCCTCTGCGTCTCCGAGTGCAGAGACCTCGTTGGCAACTGCAGAAATGAAGGGCTGCGTTGAGTAGTCGAGAAGCAAGAACATAGCCAGCGCCTTGTGTTTGGGAGTCAGCAGCTGCTGGACTTTTGCGATTGCTTTCACTGTGCACTGAATGCCAGGACGGCATGTGCACGTTAAAACAACGAGCTGGGCAAGAGCAGTAATCGAAAGATCACGGCCGTCAGAAAGCAGCTTATATATTGCCCTGGAAAGAGCAGTGTTTTTGGAGTGTGCAGTAAAATCGTGTTTCTGGACAAGGGAGGCATAAGTGCGCTGCGCTCCTAAGCTATCTCCCTGCGAGACACACTGCCAAAGCTTTTCGCTATAGTGCAGTCTAGTGCAGACGGACACTGCGGCTCTCCGGAACTGTCCGAAGCGAAGCGCCGCTCGCCGGCGTCTTTCGGCTGAAGCAGCGCTTCGGGGCGTACAGCTGCCGCTCCGCTGTTGTGTGCGCGAGGCAGCCGCTTCTCCTGCTCCGTGAGCCGGACAGAGCGGTAGCTTGTACGAGGGCGAAGAACGAAGCCGCAGGGAGACGACATTGTGTGTACAGTCTTGGGACTGCTAGATGACAGTGGCTAAAGCTCCCTGCCTTTTCAATGCACTGCTGCCATGCTTTATTGAAGGCGTTCCGAGACAACTTTCCTTGGTTTTGACTTCGTCCTGATGAAGCCCCTGTTGGGAAATTCGTTTGGGAGTCAGCAGCTGCTGGACTTTTGCGATTGCCTTCACTGTGCACTGAATGCCAGGACGGCATGTGCACGTTAAAACAACGAGCTGGGCAAGAGCAGGAAGGGACCACGGGCATCAAGAGAGCATCTGACATCTTGCCCTGGAAAGAGCAGTGTTTTTGGAGTGTGCAGTAAAATCGTGTTTCTGGACAAGGGAGGCATAAGTGCGCTGCGCTCCTAAGTTATCTCCCTGCGAGACAGACTGGCAAAGCTTTTCGTTATCATGCAGGCTAGTGCAGACGCACACTACGGCTCTCCGGAGCTGTCCGAAGCCAAGCGCCGGTCGCCGGCGTCTTTCGGCTGAAGCAGCGCTTCGGAGCGTACGGCTGTTGTGTGCGCGAAGCAGCCGCTTCTCCTGCTCCGCGAGCCGGACAGAGCGGTAGCTTGTACGAGGGCGAAGAACGAAGCCGCAGAGCACCGTCCTTCTGCGCGCACCCTAAGGACTGCTAGAGGACCGTGGTGGCCTCTCGCCTGCCTCTTCAATTCCATTCTAGCATCCTTAGGGAAGGTGTTCCATGACAATTTTCCTGAGTTTTGAATTCGTCCTGATGCAGCCCCTCCTGGGAAACTCCTACTCGTCCTCTGAGTCTCCGAGTGCAGAGACCTCGATGGCAACTGCAGAAATGAAGGGCTGCGTTGAGTAGTCGAGAAGCAAGAACATAGCCAGCGCCTTTTGTTTGGGAGTCAGCAGCTGCTGGACTTTTGCGATTGCCTTCACTGTGCACTGAATGCCAGGACGGCATGTGCACGTTAAAATAACGAGCTGGGCAAGAGCAGTAATCGAAAGATCACGGCCGACAGAAAGCAGCTTATATATTGCCCAGGAAAGAGCAGTGTTTTTGGAGTGTGCAGTAAAATCGTGTTTCTGGACAAGGGAGGCATAAGTGTGCTGCGCTCCTAAGCTATCTCCCTGCGAGACACACTGCCAAAGCTTTTCGTTATCATGCAGGCTAGTGCAGACGCACACTACGGCTCTCCGGAGCTGTCCGACGCCAAGCGCCGCTCGCCGGCGTCTTTCGGCTGAAGCAGCGCTTCGGAGCGTACGGCTGTTGTGTGCGCGAAGCAGCCGCTTCTCCTGCTCCGGGAGCCGGACAGAGCGGTAGCTTCTACGAGGGCGAAGAACGAAGCCGCAGAGCACCGGACTTGTGTGCACAGCCTACGGGCTGCTAGAGGAAGGTGGCTGCTGCTCCCTAACCCATCAATTCACAGCTGGCATGCTCTATGGAGCTGTTCCAGGACAACTTTCATTGCTTATTGGTTCGTCCTGATACAGCCCCTCCTGGGAAATTCATGCTCGTCACCTGAGGCTCCGACATGCAGAAACATCGATGGCAGCTGCAGAAAAGAAGGGCTGCGTTGAGTTGTCGAGAAGCAAGAACATAGCCAGCGCCTAGCGTCTGGGAGTCAGCAACTGCTGGACTTTTGCGATTGCCTTCACTGTGCACTGAATGTCGAGATATGTGCACGCTAAAAAAACAAGGTGGGCAAGAGGAGGAAGAGAGCACGGGCATCAGAGAGCATCTGGCATCTTCCCCTGGAAAGGGCAGTGTTTTTGGAGACGCACACTACGGCTCTACGGAGCTGTCCGAAGCCAAGCGCCGGTGGCCGGCGTCTTTCGGCTGAAGCAGCGCTTCGGAGCGTACGGCTGTTGTGTGCGCGAAGCAGCCGCTTCTCCTGCTCCGCGAGCCGGACAGAGCGGTAGCTTGTACGACGGCGAAGAACGAAGCCGCAGAGCACCGGCCTTCTGCGCGCACCCTAAGGACTGCGAGAGGACCGTGGTGGCCGCTCGCCTGCCCCTTCAATTCCATTCTAGCATCCTTAGGGAAGGTGTTCCAGGACAATTTTCCTGAGTTTTGAATTCGTCCTGATGCAGCCCCTCCTGGGAAACAACTGCTCGTCGTCTGAGTCTCCGAGTGCAGAGACCTCGATGGCAACTGCAGAAATGAAGGGCTGCGTTGAGTTGTCGAGAAGCAAGAACATAGCCAGCGCCTTGTGTTTGGGAGTCAGCAGCACCTGGACTTTTGCGATTGCTTTCACAGTGCACTGAATGCCAGGACGGCATGTGCACGTTGAAACAACGAGCTGGGCATGAGCAGGAAGGGAGCACGGGCATCAGAGAGCATCTGGCATCTTCCCCTGGAAAGGGCAGTGTTTTTGGAGTGTGCAGTAAAATCGTGTTTCTGGACAAGGGAGGCATAAGTGCGCTGCGCTCCTAAGCTATCTCCCTGCTAAGACACACTGCCAAAGCTTTTCGTTATCATGCAGGCTAGTGCAGACGCACACTACGGCTCTCCGGAGCTGTCCGAAGCGAAACGCCGGTCGCCGGCGTCTTTCGGCTGAAGCAGCGCTTCGGAGCGTACGGCTGTTGTGTGCGCGAAGCAGCCGCTTCTCCTGCTCCGTGAGCCGGACAGAGCGGTAGCTTGTACGACGGCGAAGAACGAAGCCGCAGAGCACCGGGCTTCTGCGGGCACCCTAAGGACTGCGAGAGGACCGTGGTGGCCGCTCGCCTGCCCCTTCAATTCCATTCTAGCATCCTTATGGAAGGTGTTCTAGGACAATTTTCCTGAGTTTTGAATTCGTCCTGATGCAGCCCCTCCTGGGAAACTCCTACTCGTCCTCTGCGTCTCCGAGTGCAGAGACCTCGATGGCAACTGCAGAAATGAAGGGCTGCGTTGAGTAGTCGAGAAGCAAGAACATAGCCAGCGCCTTGTGTTTGGGAGTCAGCAGCACCTGGACTTTTGCGATTGCTTTCACTGTGCACTGAATGCCAGGACGGCATGTGCACGTTAAAACAACGAGCTGGGCAAGAGTAATCGAAAGATCACGGCCGACAGAAAGCAGCTTATATATTGCCCAGGAAAGAGCAGTGTTTTTGGAGTGTGCAGTAAAATCGTGTTTCTGGACAAGGGAGGCATAAGTGCGCTGCGCTCCTAAGCTATCTCCCTGCTAAGACACACTGCCAAAGCTTTTCGTTATCATGCAGGCTAGTGCAGACGCACACTACGGCTCTCCGGAGCTGTCCGAAGCCAAGCGCCGGTCGCCGGCGTCTTTCGGCTGAAGCAGCGCTTCGGAGCGTACGGCTGTTGTGTGCGCGAAGCAGCCGCTTCTCCTGCTCCGTGAGCCGGACAGAGCGGTAGCTTCTACGAGGGCGAAGAACGAAGCCGCAGAGCACCGGGCTTCTGCGGGCACCCTAAGGACTGCGAGAGGACCGTGGTGGCCGCTCGCCTGCCCCTTCAATTCCATTCTAGCATCCTTAGGGAAGGTGTTCTAGGACAATTTTCCTGAGTTTTGAATTCGTCCTGATGCAGCCCCTCCTGGGAAACTCCTACTCGTCCTCTGCGTCTCCGAGTGCAGAGACCTCGATGGCAACTGCAGAAATGAAGGGCTGCGTTGAGTAGTCGAGAAGCAAGAACATAGCCAGCGCCTTGTGTTTAGGAGTCAGCAACTGCTGGACTTTTGCGATTGCCTTCACTGTGCACTGAATGTCGAGAGATGTGCACGCTAAAAAAACAAGGTGGGCAAGAGGAGGAAGAGAGCACCGGCATCAGAGAGCATCTGGCATCTTCCCCTGGAAAGGGCAGTGTTTTTGGAGAGTGCAGCAAATCCGTGTTTCTGGACAAGGGAGGCATAAGTGCGCTGCGCTCCTAAGCTATCTCCCTGCTAAGACACACTGCCAAAGCTTTTCGCTATGATGCAGTCCAGTGCAGACGCACACTACGGCTCTACGGAGCTGTCCGAAGCCAAGCGCCGGTCGCCGGCGTATTTCGGCTGAAGCAGCGCTTCGGAGCGTACGGCTGTTGTGTGCGCGAAGCAGCCGCTTCTCCTGCTCCGGGAGCCGGACAGAGCGGTAGCTTGTAGGAGGGCGAAGAACGAAGCCGCAGAGCACCGGCCTTCTGCGCGCACCCTAAGGACTGCGAGAGGACCGTGGTGGCCGCTCGCCTGCCCCTTCAATTCCATTCTAGCATCCTTAGGGAAGGTGTTCCAGGACAATTTTCCTGAGTTTTGAATTCGTCCTGATGCAGCCCCTCCTGGGAAACAACTGCTCGTCGTCTGAGTCTCCGAGTGCAGAGACCTCGATGGCAACTGCAGAAATGAAGGGCTGCGTTGAGTAGTCGAGAAGCAAGAACATAGCCAGCGCCTTGTGTTTGGGAGTCAGCAGCACCTGGACTTTTGCGATTGCTTTCACAGTGCACTGAATGCCAGGACGGCATGTGCACGTTAAAACAACGAGCTGGGCAAGAGCAGGAAGGGACCACGGGCATCAGAGAGCAGCTTATATATTGCCCAGGAAAGAGCAGTGTTTTTGGAGTGTGCAGTAAAATCGTGTTTCTGGACAAGGGAGGCATAAGTGCGCTGCGCTCCTAAGCTATCTCCCTGCTAAGACACACTGCCAAAGCTTTTCGTTATCATGCAGGCTAGTGCAGACGCACACTACGGCTCTCCGGAGCTGTCCGAAGCCAAGCGCCGGTCGCCGGCGTCTTTCGGCTGAAGCAGCGCTTCGGAGCGTACGGCTGTTGTGTGCGCGAAGCAGCCGCTTCTCCTGCTCCGTGAGCCGGACAGAGCGGTAGCTTGTACGAGGGCGAAGAACGAAGCCGCAGAGCACCGGGCTTCTGCGGGCACCCTAAGGACTGCGAGAGGACCGTGGTGGCCGCTCGCCTGCCCCTTCAATTCCATTCTAGCATCCTTATGGAAGGTGTTCTAGGACAATTTTCCTGAGTTTTGAATTCGTCCTGATGCAGCCCCTCCTGGGAAACTCCTACTCGTCCTCTGCGTCTCCGAGTGCAGAGACCTCGATGGCAACTGCAGAAATGAAGGGCTGCGTTGAGTAGTCGAGAAGCAAGAACATAGCCAGCGCCTTGTGTTTGGGAGTCATCAGCACCTGGACTTTTGCGATTGCTTTCACTGTGCACTGAATGCCAGGACGGCATGTGCACGTTAAAACAACGAGCTGGGCAAGAGTAATCGAAAGATCACGGCCGACAGAAAGCAGCTTATATATTGCCCAGGAAAGAGCAGTGTTTTTGGAGTGTGCAGTAAAATCGTGTTTCTGGACAAGGGAGGCATAAGTGCGCTGCGCTCCTAAGCTATCTCCCTGCTAAGACACACTGCCAAAGCTTTTCGTTATCATGCAGGCTAGTGCAGACGCACACTACGGCTCTCCGGAGCTGTCCGAAGCCAAGCGCCGGTCGCCGGCGTCTTTCGGCTGAAGCAGCGCTTCGGAGCGTACGGCTGTTGTGTGCGCGAAGCAGCCGCTTCTCCTGCTCCGGGAGCCGGACAGAGCGGTAGCTTGTACGACGGCGAAGAACGAAGCCGCAGAGCACCGGCCTTCTGCGCGCACCCTAAGGACTGCGAGAGGACCGTGGTGGCCGCTCGCCTGCCCCTTCAATTCCCTTCTAGCATCCTTAGGGAAGGTGTTCCAGGACAATTTTCCTGAGTTTTGAATTCGTCCTGATGCAGCCCCTCCTGGGAAACAACTGCTCGTCGTCTGAGTCTCCGAGTGCAGAGACCTCGATGGCAACTGCAGAAATGAAGGGCTGCGTTGAGTTGTCGAGACGCAAGAACATAGCCAGCGCCTTGTGTTTGGGAGTCAGCAGCTGCTGGACTTTTGCGATTGCTTTCACTGTGCACTGAATGCCAGGACGGCATGTGCACGTTAAAACAACGAGCTGGGCAAGAGCAGGAAGGGACCACGGGCATCAGAGAGCATCTGGCATCTTGCCCTGGAAAGAGCAGTGTTTTTGGAGTGTGCAGTAAAATCGTGTTTCTGGACAAGGGAGGCATAAGTGCGCTGCGCTCCTAAGCTATCTCCCTGCGAGACAGACTGGCAAAGCTTTTCGTTATCATGCAGGCTAGTGCAGACGCACACTACGGCTCTCCGGAGCTGTCCGAAGCCAAGCGCCGGTCGCCGGCGTCTTTCGGCTGAAGCAGCGCTTCGGAGCGTACGGCTGTTGTGTGCGCGAAGCAGCCGCTTCTCCTGCTCCGGGAGCCGGACAGAGCGGTAGCTTGTACGACGGCGAAGAACGAAGCCGCAGAGCACCGGGCTTCTGCGGGCACCCTAAGGACTGCGAGAGGACCGTGGTGGCCGCTCGCCTGCCTCTTCAATTCCATTCTAGCATCCTTAGGGAAGGTGTTCTAGGACAATTTTCCTGAGTTTTGAATTCGTCCTGATGCAGCCCCTCCTGGGAAACTCCTACTCGTCCTCTGCGTCTCCGAGTGCAGAGACCTCGATGGCAACTGCAGAAATGAAGGGCTGCGTTGAGTAGTCGAGAAGCAAGAACATAGCCAGCGCCTTGTGTCTGGGAGTCAGCAGCACCTGGACTTTTGCGATTGCTTTCACAGTGCACTGAATGCCAGGACGGCATGTGCACGTTAAAACAACGAGCTGGGCAAGAGCAGTAATCGAAAGATCACGGCCGACAGAAAGCAGCTTATATATTGCCCAGGAAAGAGCAGTGTTTTTGGAGTGTGCAGTAAAATCGTGTTTCTGGACAAGGGAGGCATAAGTGCGCTGCGCTCCTAAGCTATCTCCCTGCTAAGACACACTGGCAAAGCTTTTCGCTATAGTGCAGTCTAGTGCAGACGCACACTACGGCTCTCCGGAGCTGTCCGACGCCAAGCGCCGGTCGCCGGCGTCTTTCGGCTGAAGGAGCGCTTCGGAGCGTACGGCTGTTGTGTGCGCGAAGCAGCCGCTTCTCCTGCTCCGTGAGCCGGACAGAGCGGTAGCTTGTACGACGGCGAAGAACGAAGCCGCAGAGCACCGGGCTTCTGCGGGCACCCTAAGGACTGCGAGAGGACCGTGGTGGCCGCTCGCCTGCCTCTTCAATTCCATTCTAGCATCCTTATGGAAGGTGTTCTAGGACAATTTTCCTGAGTTTTGAATTCGTCCTGATGCAGCCCCTCCTGGGAAACTCCTACTCGTCCTCTGCGTCTCCGAGTGCAGAGACCTCGTTGGCAACTGCAGAAATGAAGGGCTGCGTTGAGTAGTCGAGAAGCAAGAACATAGCCAGCGCCTTGTGTTTGGGAGTCAGCAGCTGCTGGACTTTTGCGATTGCTTTCACTGTGCACTGAATGCCAGGACGGCATGTGCACGTTAAAACAACGAGCTGGGCAAGAGCAGTAATCGAAAGATCACGGCCGTCAGAAAGCAGCTTATATATTGCCCTGGAAAGAGCAGTGTTTTTGGAGTGTGCAGTAAAATCGTGTTTCTGGACAAGGGAGGCATAAGTGCGCTGCGCTCCTAAGCTATCTCCCTGCGAGACACACTGCCAAAGCTTTTCGCTATAGTGCAGTCTAGTGCAGACGGACACTGCGGCTCTCCGGAACTGTCCGAAGCGAAGCGCCGCTCGCCGGCGTCTTTCGGCTGAAGCAGCGCTTCGGGGCGTACAGCTGCCGCTCCGCTGTTGTGTGCGCGAGGCAGCCGCTTCTCCTGCTCCGTGAGCCGGACAGAGCGGTAGCTTGTACGAGGGCGAAGAACGAAGCCGCAGGGAGACGACATTGTGTGTACAGTCTTGGGACTGCTAGATGACAGTGGCTAAAGCTCCCTGCCTTTTCAATGCACTGCTGCCATGCTTTATTGAAGGCGTTCCGAGACAACTTTCCTTGGTTTTGACTTCGTCCTGATGAAGCCCCTGTTGGGAAATTCGTTTGGGAGTCAGCAGCTGCTGGACTTTTGCGATTGCCTTCACTGTGCACTGAATGCCAGGACGGCATGTGCACGTTAAAACAACGAGCTGGGCAAGAGCAGGAAGGGACCACGGGCATCAAGAGAGCATCTGACATCTTGCCCTGGAAAGAGCAGTGTTTTTGGAGTGTGCAGTAAAATCGTGTTTCTGGACAAGGGAGGCATAAGTGCGCTGCGCTCCTAAGTTATCTCCCTGCGAGACAGACTGGCAAAGCTTTTCGTTATCATGCAGGCTAGTGCAGACGCACACTACGGCTCTCCGGAGCTGTCCGAAGCCAAGCGCCGGTCGCCGGCGTCTTTCGGCTGAAGCAGCGCTTCGGAGCGTACGGCTGTTGTGTGCGCGAAGCAGCCGCTTCTCCTGCTCCGCGAGCCGGACAGAGCGGTAGCTTGTACGAGGGCGAAGAACGAAGCCGCAGAGCACCGTCCTTCTGCGCGCACCCTAAGGACTGCTAGAGGACCGTGGTGGCCTCTCGCCTGCCTCTTCAATTCCATTCTAGCATCCTTAGGGAAGGTGTTCCATGACAATTTTCCTGAGTTTTGAATTCGTCCTGATGCAGCCCCTCCTGGGAAACTCCTACTCGTCCTCTGAGTCTCCGAGTGCAGAGACCTCGATGGCAACTGCAGAAATGAAGGGCTGCGTTGAGTAGTCGAGAAGCAAGAACATAGCCAGCGCCTTTTGTTTGGGAGTCAGCAGCTGCTGGACTTTTGCGATTGCCTTCACTGTGCACTGAATGCCAGGACGGCATGTGCACGTTAAAATAACGAGCTGGGCAAGAGCAGTAATCGAAAGATCACGGCCGACAGAAAGCAGCTTATATATTGCCCAGGAAAGAGCAGTGTTTTTGGAGTGTGCAGTAAAATCGTGTTTCTGGACAAGGGAGGCATAAGTGTGCTGCGCTCCTAAGCTATCTCCCTGCGAGACACACTGCCAAAGCTTTTCGTTATCATGCAGGCTAGTGCAGACGCACACTACGGCTCTCCGGAGCTGTCCGACGCCAAGCGCCGCTCGCCGGCGTCTTTCGGCTGAAGCAGCGCTTCGGAGCGTACGGCTGTTGTGTGCGCGAAGCAGCCGCTTCTCCTGCTCCGGGAGCCGGACAGAGCGGTAGCTTCTACGAGGGCGAAGAACGAAGCCGCAGAGCACCGGACTTGTGTGCACAGCCTACGGGCTGCTAGAGGAAGGTGGCTGCTGCTCCCTAACCCATCAATTCACAGCTGGCATGCTCTATGGAGCTGTTCCAGGACAACTTTCATTGCTTATTGGTTCGTCCTGATACAGCCCCTCCTGGGAAATTCATGCTCGTCACCTGAGGCTCCGACATGCAGAAACATCGATGGCAGCTGCAGAAAAGAAGGGCTGCGTTGAGTTGTCGAGAAGCAAGAACATAGCCAGCGCCTAGCGTCTGGGAGTCAGCAACTGCTGGACTTTTGCGATTGCCTTCACTGTGCACTGAATGTCGAGATATGTGCACGCTAAAAAAACAAGGTGGGCAAGAGGAGGAAGAGAGCACGGGCATCAGAGAGCATCTGGCATCTTCCCCTGGAAAGGGCAGTGTTTTTGGAGACGCACACTACGGCTCTACGGAGCTGTCCGAAGCCAAGCGCCGGTGGCCGGCGTCTTTCGGCTGAAGCAGCGCTTCGGAGCGTACGGCTGTTGTGTGCGCGAAGCAGCCGCTTCTCCTGCTCCGCGAGCCGGACAGAGCGGTAGCTTGTACGACGGCGAAGAACGAAGCCGCAGAGCACCGGCCTTCTGCGCGCACCCTAAGGACTGCGAGAGGACCGTGGTGGCCGCTCGCCTGCCCCTTCAATTCCATTCTAGCATCCTTAGGGAAGGTGTTCCAGGACAATTTTCCTGAGTTTTGAATTCGTCCTGATGCAGCCCCTCCTGGGAAACAACTGCTCGTCGTCTGAGTCTCCGAGTGCAGAGACCTCGATGGCAACTGCAGAAATGAAGGGCTGCGTTGAGTTGTCGAGAAGCAAGAACATAGCCAGCGCCTTGTGTTTGGGAGTCAGCAGCACCTGGACTTTTGCGATTGCTTTCACAGTGCACTGAATGCCAGGACGGCATGTGCACGTTGAAACAACGAGCTGGGCATGAGCAGGAAGGGAGCACGGGCATCAGAGAGCATCTGGCATCTTCCCCTGGAAAGGGCAGTGTTTTTGGAGTGTGCAGTAAAATCGTGTTTCTGGACAAGGGAGGCATAAGTGCGCTGCGCTCCTAAGCTATCTCCCTGCTAAGACACACTGCCAAAGCTTTTCGTTATCATGCAGGCTAGTGCAGACGCACACTACGGCTCTCCGGAGCTGTCCGAAGCGAAACGCCGGTCGCCGGCGTCTTTCGGCTGAAGCAGCGCTTCGGAGCGTACGGCTGTTGTGTGCGCGAAGCAGCCGCTTCTCCTGCTCCGTGAGCCGGACAGAGCGGTAGCTTGTACGACGGCGAAGAACGAAGCCGCAGAGCACCGGGCTTCTGCGGGCACCCTAAGGACTGCGAGAGGACCGTGGTGGCCGCTCGCCTGCCCCTTCAATTCCATTCTAGCATCCTTATGGAAGGTGTTCTAGGACAATTTTCCTGAGTTTTGAATTCGTCCTGATGCAGCCCCTCCTGGGAAACTCCTACTCGTCCTCTGCGTCTCCGAGTGCAGAGACCTCGATGGCAACTGCAGAAATGAAGGGCTGCGTTGAGTAGTCGAGAAGCAAGAACATAGCCAGCGCCTTGTGTTTGGGAGTCAGCAGCACCTGGACTTTTGCGATTGCTTTCACTGTGCACTGAATGCCAGGACGGCATGTGCACGTTAAAACAACGAGCTGGGCAAGAGTAATCGAAAGATCACGGCCGACAGAAAGCAGCTTATATATTGCCCAGGAAAGAGCAGTGTTTTTGGAGTGTGCAGTAAAATCGTGTTTCTGGACAAGGGAGGCATAAGTGCGCTGCGCTCCTAAGCTATCTCCCTGCTAAGACACACTGCCAAAGCTTTTCGTTATCATGCAGGCTAGTGCAGACGCACACTACGGCTCTCCGGAGCTGTCCGAAGCCAAGCGCCGGTCGCCGGCGTCTTTCGGCTGAAGCAGCGCTTCGGAGCGTACGGCTGTTGTGTGCGCGAAGCAGCCGCTTCTCCTGCTCCGTGAGCCGGACAGAGCGGTAGCTTCTACGAGGGCGAAGAACGAAGCCGCAGAGCACCGGGCTTCTGCGGGCACCCTAAGGACTGCGAGAGGACCGTGGTGGCCGCTCGCCTGCCCCTTCAATTCCATTCTAGCATCCTTAGGGAAGGTGTTCTAGGACAATTTTCCTGAGTTTTGAATTCGTCCTGATGCAGCCCCTCCTGGGAAACTCCTACTCGTCCTCTGCGTCTCCGAGTGCAGAGACCTCGATGGCAACTGCAGAAATGAAGGGCTGCGTTGAGTAGTCGAGAAGCAAGAACATAGCCAGCGCCTTGTGTTTAGGAGTCAGCAACTGCTGGACTTTTGCGATTGCCTTCACTGTGCACTGAATGTCGAGAGATGTGCACGCTAAAAAAACAAGGTGGGCAAGAGGAGGAAGAGAGCACCGGCATCAGAGAGCATCTGGCATCTTCCCCTGGAAAGGGCAGTGTTTTTGGAGAGTGCAGCAAATCCGTGTTTCTGGACAAGGGAGGCATAAGTGCGCTGCGCTCCTAAGCTATCTCCCTGCTAAGACACACTGCCAAAGCTTTTCGCTATGATGCAGTCCAGTGCAGACGCACACTACGGCTCTACGGAGCTGTCCGAAGCCAAGCGCCGGTCGCCGGCGTCTTTCGGCTGAAGCAGCGCTTCGGAGCGTACGGCTGTTGTGTGCGCGAAGCAGCCGCTTCTCCTGCTCCGGGAGCCGGACAGAGCGGTAGCTTGTAGGAGGGCGAAGAACGAAGCCGCAGAGCACCGGCCTTCTGCGCGCACCCTAAGGACTGCGAGAGGACCGTGGTGGCCGCTCGCCTGCCCCTTCAATTCCATTCTAGCATCCTTAGGGAAGGTGTTCCAGGACAATTTTCCTGAGTTTTGAATTCGTCCTGATGCAGCCCCTCCTGGGAAACAACTGCTCGTCGTCTGAGTCTCCGAGTGCAGAGACCTCGATGGCAACTGCAGAAATGAAGGGCTGCGTTGAGTAGTCGAGAAGCAAGAACATAGCCAGCGCCTTGTGTTTGGGAGTCAGCAGCACCTGGACTTTTGCGATTGCTTTCACAGTGCACTGAATGCCAGGACGGCATGTGCACGTTAAAACAACGAGCTGGGCAAGAGCAGGAAGGGACCACGGGCATCAGAGAGCAGCTGGCATCTTGCCCTGGAAAGAGCAGTGTTTTTGGAGTGTGCAGTAAAATCGTGTTTCTGGACAAGGGAGGCATAAGTGCGCTGCGCTCCTAAGCTATCTCCCTGCTAAGACACACTGCCAAAGCTTTTCGTTATCATGCAGGCTAGTGCAGACGCACACTACGGCTCTCCGGAGCTGTCCGAAGCCAAGCGCCGGTCGCCGGCGTCTTTCGGCTGAAGCAGCGCTTCGGAGCGTACGGCTGTTGTGTGCGCGAAGCAGCCGCTTCTCCTGCTCCGTGAGCCGGACAGAGCGGTAGCTTGTACGAGGGCGAAGAACGAAGCCGCAGAGCACCGGGCTTCTGCGGGCACCCTAAGGACTGCGAGAGGACCGTGGTGGCCGCTCGCCTGCCCCTTCAATTCCATTCTAGCATCCTTATGGAAGGTGTTCTAGGACAATTTTCCTGAGTTTTGAATTCGTCCTGATGCAGCCCCTCCTGGGAAACTCCTACTCGTCCTCTGCGTCTCCGAGTGCAGAGACCTCGATGGCAACTGCAGAAATGAAGGGCTGCGTTGAGTAGTCGAGAAGCAAGAACATAGCCAGCGCCTTGTGTTTGGGAGTCATCAGCACCTGGACTTTTGCGATTGCTTTCACTGTGCACTGAATGCCAGGACGGCATGTGCACGTTAAAACAATGAGCTGGGCAAGAGTAATCGAAAGATCACGGCCGACAGAAAGCAGCTTATATATTGCCCAGGAAAGAGCAGTGTTTTTGGAGTGTGCAGTAAAATCGTGTTTCTGGACAAGGGAGGCATAAGTGCGCTGCGCTCCTAAGCTATCTCCCTGCTAAGACACACTGCCAAAGCTTTTCGTTATCATGCAGGCTAGTGCAGACGCACACTACGGCTCTCCGGAGCTGTCCGAAGCCAAGCGCCGGTCGCCGGCGTCTTTCGGCTGAAGCAGCGCTTCGGAGCGTACGGCTGTTGTGTGCGCGAAGCAGCCGCTTCTCCTGCTCCGCGAGCCGGACAGAGCGGTAGCTTGTACGACGGCGAAGAACGAAGCCGCAGAGCACCGGCCTTCTGCGCGCACCCTAAGGACTGCGAGAGGACCGTGGTGGCCGCTCGCCTGCCCCTTCAATTCCATTCTAGCATCCTTAGGGAAGGTGTTCCAGGACAATTTTCCTGAGTTTTGAATTCGTCCTGATGCAGCCCCTCCTGGGAAACAACTGCTCGTCGTCTGAGTCTCCGAGTGCAGAGACCTCGATGGCAACTGCAGAAATGAAGGGCTGCGTTGAGTTGTCGAGAAGCAAGAACATAGCCAGCGCCTTGTGTTTGGGAGTCAGCAGCACCTGGACTTTTGCGATTGCTTTCACAGTGCACTGAATGCCAGGACGGCATGTGCACGTTAAAACAACGAGCTGGGCATGAGCAGGAAGGGAGCACGGGCATCAGAGAGCATCTGGCATCTTGCCCTGGAAAGAGCAGTGTTTTTGGAGTGTGCAGTAAAATCGTGTTTCTGGACAAGGGAGGCATAAGTGCGCTGCGCTCCTAAGCTATCTCCCTGCTAAGACACACTGCCAAAGCTTTTCGTTATCATGCAGGCTAGTGCAGACGCACACTACGGCTCTCCGGAGCTGTCCGAAGCCAAGCGCCGGTCGCCGGCGTCTTTCGGCTGAAGCAGCGCTTCGGAGCGTACGGCTGTTGTGTGCGCGAAGCAGCCGCTTCTCCTGCTCCGTGAGCCGGACAGAGCGGTAGCTTGTACGAGGGCGAAGAACGAAGCCGCAGAGCACCGGGCTTCTGCGGGCACCCTAAGGACTGCGAGAGGACCGTGGTGGCCGCTCGCCTGCCCCTTCAATTCCATTCTAGCATCCTTAGGGAAGGTGTTCTAGGACAATTTTCCTGAGTTTTGAATTCGTCCTGATGCAGCCCCTCCTGGGAAACTCCTACTCGTCCTCTGCGTCTCCGAGTGCAGAGACCTCGATGGCAACTGCAGAAATGAAGGGCTGCGTTGAGTAGTCGAGAAGCAAGAACATAGCCAGCGCCTTGTGTTTAGGAGTCAGCAACTGCTGGACTTTTGCGATTGCCTTCACTGTGCACTGAATGTCGAGATATGTGCACGCTAAAAAAACAAGGTGGGCAAGAGGAGGAAGAGAGCACCGGCATCAGAGAGCATCTGGCATCTTCCCCTGGAAAGGGCAGTGTTTTTGGAGAGTGCAGCAAATCCGTGTTTCTGGACAAGGGAGGCATAAGTGCGCTGCGCTCCTAAGCTATCTCCCTGCTAAGACACACTGCCAAAGCTTTTCGCTATGATGCAGTCCAGTGCAGACGCACACTACGGCTCTACGGAGCTGTCCGAAGCCAAGCGCCGGTCGCCGGCGTCTTTCGGCTGAAGCAGCGCTTCGGAGCGTACGGCTGTTGTGTGCGCGAAGCAGCCGCTTCTCCTGCTCCGCGAGCCGGACAGAGCGGTAGCTTGTACGACGGCGAAGAACGAAGCCGCAGAGCACCGGCCTTCTGCGCGCACCCTAAGGACTGCGAGAGGACCGTGGTGGCCGCTCGCCTGCCCCTTCAATTCCATTCTAGCATCCTTAGGGAAGGTGTTCCAGGACAATTTTCCTGAGTTTTGAATTCGTCCTGATGCAGCCCCTCCTGGGAAACAACTGCTCGTCGTCTGAGTCTCCGAGTGCAGAGACCTCGATGGCAACTGCAGAAATGAAGGGCTGCGTTGAGTAGTCGAGAAGCAAGAACATAGCCAGCGCCTTGTGTTTGGGAGTCAGCAGCACCTGGACTTTTGCGATTGCTTTCACAGTGCACTGAATGCCAGGACGGCATGTGCACGTTAAAACAACGATCTGGGCAAGAGCAGGAAGGGACCACGGGCATCAGAGAGCATCTGGCATCTTGCCCTGGAAAGAGCAGTGTTTTTGGAGTGTGCAGTAAAATCGTGTTTCTGGACAAGGGAGGCATAAGTGCGCTGCGCTCCTAAGCTATCTCCCTGCTAAGACACACTGCCAAAGCTTTTCGTTATCATGCAGGCTAGTGCAGACGCACACTACGGCTCTCCGGAGCTGTCCGAAGCCAAGCGCCGGTGGCCGGCGTCTTTCGGCTGAAGCAGCGCTTCGGAGCGTACGGCTGTTGTGTGCGCGAAGCAGCCGCTTCTCCTGCTCCGTGAGCCGGACAGAGCGGTAGCTTGTACGACGGCGAAGAACGAAGCCGCAGAGCACCGGGCTTCTGCGGGCACCCTAAGGACTGCGAGAGGACCGTGGTGGCCGCTCGCCTGCCCCTTCAATTCCATTCTAGCATCCTTATGGAAGGTGTTCTAGGACAATTTTCCTGAGTTTTGAATTCGTCCTGATGCAGCCCCTCCTGGGAAACTCCTACTCGTCCTCTGCGTCTCCGAGTGCAGAGACCTCGATGGCAACTGCAGAAATGAAGGGCTGCGTTGAGGAGTCGAGAAGCAAGAACATAGCCAGCGCCTTGTGTTTGGGAGTCAGCAGCACCTGGACTTTTGCGATTGCTTTCACAGTGCACTGAATGCCAGGACGGCATGTGCACGTTAAAACAACGAGCTGGGCATGAGCAGGAAGGGACCACGGGCATCAGAGAGCATCTGGCATCTTGCCCTGGAAAGAGCAGTGTTTTTGGAGTGTGCAGTAAAATCGTGTTTCTGGACAAGGGAGGCATAAGTGCGCTGCGCTCCTAAGCTATCTCCCTGCTAAGACACACTGCCAAAGCTTTTCGTTATCATGCAGGCTAGTGCAGACGCACACTACGGCTCTCCGGAGCTGTCCGAAGCGAAGCGCCGGTCGCCGGCGTCTTTCGGCTGAAGCAGCGCTTCGGAGCGTACGGCTGTTGTGTGCGCGAAGCAGCCGCTTCTCCTGCTCCGTGAGCCGGACAGAGCGGTAGCTTGTACGAGGGCGAAGAACGAAGCCGCAGAGCACCGGGCTTCTGCGGGCACCCTAAGGACTGCGAGAGGACCGTGGTGGCCGCTCGCCTGCCCCTTCAATTCCATTCTAGCATCCTTATGGAAGGTGTTCTAGGACAATTTTCCTGAGTTTTGAATTCGTCCTGATGCAGCCCCTCCTGGGAAACTCCTACTCGTCCTCTGAGGCTCCGAGTGCAGAGACCTCGATGGCAACTGCAGAAATGAAGGGCTGCGTTGAGTAGTCGAGAAGCAAGAACATAGCCAGCGCCTTGTGTTTAGGAGTCAGCAACTGCTGGACTTTTGCGATTGCCTTCACTGTGCACTGAATGTCGAGAGATGTGCACGCTAAAAAAACAAGGTGGGCAAGAGGAGGAAGAGAGCACCGGCATCAGAGAGCATCTGGCATCTTCCCCTGGAAAGGGCAGTGTTTTTGGAGAGTGCAGCAAATCCGTGTTTCTGGACAAGGGAGGCATAAGTGCGCTGCGCTCCTAAGCTATCTCCCTGCTAAGACACACTGCCAAAGCTTTTCGCTATGATGCAGTCCAGTGCAGACGCACACTACGGCTCTACGGAGCTGTCCGAAGCCAAGCGCCGGTCGCCGGCGTCTTTCGGCTGAAGCAGCGCTTCGGAGCGTACGGCTGTTGTGTGCGCGAAGCAGCCGCTTCTCCTGCTCCGGGAGCCGGACAGAGCGGTAGCTTGTACGACGGCGAAGAACGAAGCCGCAGAGCACCGGCCTTCTGCGCGCACCCTAAGGACTGCGAGAGGACCGTGGTGGCCGCTCGCCTGCCCCTTCAATTCCATTCTAGCATCCTTAGGGAAGGTGTTCCAGGACAATTTTCCTGAGTTTTGAATTCGTCCTGATGCAGCCCCTCCTGGGAAACAACTGCTCGTCGTCTGAGTCTCCGAGTGCAGAGACCTCGATGGCAACTGCAGAAATGAAGGGCTGCGTTGAGTTGTCGAGACGCAAGAACATAGCCAGCGCCTTGTGTTTGGGAGTCAGCAGCTGCTGGACTTTTGCGATTGCTTTCACAGTGCACTGAATGCCAGGACGGCATGTGCACGTTAAAACAACGAGCTGGGCAAGAGCAGTAATCGAAAGATCACGGCCGACAGAAAGCAGCTTATATATTGCCCAGGAAAGAGCAGTGTTTTTGGAGTGTGCAGTAAAATCGTGTTTCTGGACAAGGGAGGCATAAGTGCGCTGCGCTCCTAAGCTATCTCCCTGCTAAGACACACTGCCAAAGCTTTTCGTTATCATGCAGGCTAGTGCAGACGCACACTACGGCTCTCCGGAGCTGTCCGAAGCCAAGCGCCGGTCGCCGGCGTCTTTCGGCTGAAGCAGCGCTTCGGAGCGTACGGCTGTTGTGTGCGCGAAGCAGCCGCTTCTCCTGCTCCGTGAGCCGGACAGAGCGGTAGCTTGTACGACGGCGAAGAACGAAGCCGCAGAGCACCGGGCTTCTGCGGGCACCCTAAGGACTGCGAGAGGACCGTGGTGGCCGCTCGCCTGCCCCTTCAATTCCATTCTAGCATCCTTAGGGAAGGTGTTCCAGGACAATTTTCCTGAGTTTTGAATTCGTCCTGATGCAGCCCCTCCTGGGAAACAACTGCTCGTCGTCTGAGTCTCCGACTGCAGAGACCTCGATGGCAACTGCAGAAATGAAGGGCTGCGTTGAGTTGTCGAGAAGCAAGAACATAGCCAGCGCCTTGTGTTTGGGAGTCAGCAGCACCTGGACTTTTGCGATTGCTTTCACAGTGCACTGAATGCCAGGACGGCATGTGCACGTTAAAACAACGAGCTGGGCATGAGCAGGAAGGGAGCACGGGCATCAGAGAGCATCTGGCATCTTGCCCTGGAAAGAGCAGTGTTTTTGGAGTGTGCAGTAAAATCGTGTTTCTGGACAAGGGAGGCATAAGTGCGCTGCGCTCCTAAGCTATCTCCCTGCTAAGACACACTGCCAAAGCTTTTCGTTATCATGCAGGCTAGTGCAGACGCACACTACGGCTCTCCGGAGCTGTCCGAAGCCAAGCGCCGGTCGCCGGCGTCTTTCGGCTGAAGCAGCGCTTCGGAGCGTACGGCTGTTGTGTGCGCGAAGCAGCCGCTTCTCCTGCTCCGTGAGCCGGACAGAGCGGTAGCTTGTACGACGGCGAAGAACGAAGCCGCAGAGCACCGGGCTTCTGCGGGCACCCTAAGGACTGCGAGAGGACCGTGGTGGCCGCTCGCCTGCCCCTTCAATTCCATTCTAGCATCCTTATGGAAGGTGTTCTAGGACAATTTTCCTGAGTTTTGAATTCGTCCTGATGCAGCCCCTCCTGGGAAACTCCTACTCGTCCTCTGCGTCTCCGAGTGCAGAGACCTCGATGGCAACTGCAGAAATGAAGGGCTGCGTTGAGTAGTCGAGAAGCAAGAACATAGCCAGCGCCTTGTGTTTGGGAGTCAGCAGCACCTGGACTTTTGCGATTGCTTTCACTGTGCACTGAATGCCAGGACGGCATGTGCACGTTAAAACAACGAGCTGGGCAAGAGTAATCGAAAGATCACGGCCGACAGAAAGCAGCTTATATATTGCCCAGGAAAGAGCAGTGTTTTTGGAGTGTGCAGTAAAATCGTGTTTCTGGACAAGGGAGGCATAAGTGCGCTGCGCTCCTAAGCTATCTCCCTGCTAAGACACACTGCCAAAGCTTTTCGTTATCATGCAGGCTAGTGCAGACGCACACTACGGCTCTACGGAGCTGTCCGAAGCCAAGCGCCGGTCGCCGGCGTCTTTCGGCTGAAGCAGCGCTTCGGAGCGTACGGCTGTTGTGTGCGCGAAGCAGCCGCTTCTCCTGCTCCGGGAGCCGGACAGAGCGGTAGCTTCTACGAGGGCGAAGAACGAAGCCGCAGAGCACCGGGCTTCTGCGGGCACCCTAAGGACTGCGAGAGGACCGTGGTGGCCGCTCGCCTGCCCCTTCAATTCCATTCTAGCATCCTTAGGGAAGGTGTTCTAGGACAATTTTCCTGAGTTTTGAATTCGTCCTGATGCAGCCCCTCCTGGGAAACTCCTACTCGTCCTCTGCGTCTCCGAGTGCAGAGACCTCGATGGCAACTGCAGAAATGAAGGGCTGCGTTGAGTAGTCGAGAAGCAAGAACATAGCCAGCGCCTTGTGTTTAGGAGTCAGCAACTGCTGGACTTTTGCGATTGCCTTCACTGTGCACTGAATGTCGAGATATGTGCACGCTAAAAAAACAAGGTGGGCAAGAGGAGGAAGAGAGCACCGGCATCAGAGAGCATCTGGCATCTTCCCCTGGAAAGGGCAGTGTTTTTGGAGAGTGCAGCAAATCCGTGTTTCTGGACAAGGGAGGCATAAGTGCGCTGCGCTCCTAAGCTATCTCCCTGCTAAGACACACTGCCAAAGCTTTTCGCTATGATGCAGTCCAGTGCAGACGCACACTACGGCTCTACGGAGCTGTCCGAAGCCAAGCGCCGGTCGCCGGCGTCTTTCGGCTGAAGCAGCGCTTCGGAGCGTACGGCTGTTGTGTGCGCGAAGCAGCCGCTTCTCCTGCTCCGGGAGCCGGACAGAGCGGTAGCTTCTACGAGGGCGAAGAACGAAGCCGCAGAGCACCGGGCTTCTGCGGGCACCCTAAGGACTGCGAGAGGACCGTGGTGGCCGCTCGCCTGCCCCTTCAATTCCATTCTAGCATCCTTAGGGAAGGTGTTCTAGGACAATTTTCCTGAGTTTTGAATTCGTCCTGATGCAGCCCCTCCTGGGAAACTCCTACTCGTCCTCTGCGTCTCCGAGTGCAGAGACCTCGATGGCAACTGCAGAAATGAAGGGCTGCGTTGAGTAGTCGAGAAGCAAGAACATAGCCAGCGCCTTGTGTTTAGGAGTCAGCAACTGCTGGACTTTTGCGATTGCCTTCACTGTGCACTGAATGTCGAGATATGTGCACGCTAAAAAAACAAGGTGGGCAAGAGGAGGAAGAGAGCACCGGCATCAGAGAGCATCTGGCATCTTCCCCTGGAAAGGGCAGTGTTTTTGGAGAGTGCAGCAAATCCGTGTTTCTGGACAAGGGAGGCATAAGTGCGCTGCGCTCCTAAGCTATCTCCCTGCTAAGACACACTGCCAAAGCTTTTCGCTATGATGCAGTCCAGTGCAGACGCACACTACGGCTCTACGGAGCTGTCCGAAGCCAAGCGCCGGTCGCCGGCGTCTTTCGGCTGAAGCAGCGCTTCGGAGCGTACGGCTGTTGTGTGCGCGAAGCAGCCGCTTCTCCTGCTCCGGGAGCCGGACAGAGCGGTAGCTTGTAGGAGGGCGAAGAACGAAGCCGCAGAGCACCGGCCTTCTGCGCGCACCCTAAGGACTGCGAGAGGACCGTGGTGGCCGCTCGCCTGCCCCTTCAATTCCATTCTAGCATCCTTAGGGAAGGTGTTCCAGGACAATTTTCCTGAGTTTTGAATTCGTCCTGATGCAGCCCCTCCTGGGAAACAACTGCTCGTCGTCTGAGTCTCCGAGTGCAGAGACCTCGATGGCAACTGCAGAAATGAAGGGCTGCGTTGAGTAGTCGAGAAGCAAGAACATAGCCAGCGCCTTGTGTTTGGGAGTCAGCAGCACCTGGACTTTTGCGATTGCTTTCACAGTGCACTGAATGCCAGGACGGCATGTGCACGTTAAAACAACGAGCTGGGCAAGAGCAGGAAGGGACCACGGGCATCAGAGAGCATCTGGCATCTTGCCCTGGAAAGAGCAGTGTTTTTGGAGTGTGCAGTAAAATCGTGTTTCTGGACAAGGGAGGCATAAGTGCGCTGCGCTCCTAAGCTATCTCCCTGCTAAGACACACTGCCAAAGCTTTTCGTTATCATGCAGGCTAGTGCAGACGCACACTACGGCTCTCCGGAGCTGTCCGAAGCCAAGCGCCGGTCGCCGGCGTCTTTCGGCTGAAGCAGCGCTTCGGAGCGTACGGCTGTTGTGTGCGCGAAGCAGCCGCTTCTCCTGCTCCGTGAGCCGGACAGAGCGGTAGCTTGTACGAGGGCGAAGAACGAAGCCGCAGAGCACCGGGCTTCTGCGGGCACCCTAAGGACTGCGAGAGGACCGTGGTGGCCGCTCGCCTGCCCCTTCAATTCCATTCTAGCATCCTTATGGAAGGTGTTCTAGGACAATTTTCCTGAGTTTTGAATTCGTCCTGATGCAGCCCCTCCTGGGAAACTCCTACTCGTCCTCTGCGTCTCCGAGTGCAGAGACCTCGATGGCAACTGCAGAAATGAAGGGCTGCGTTGAGGAGTCGAGAAGCAAGAACATAGCCAGCGCCTTGTGTTTGGGAGTCAGCAGCACCTGGACTTTTGCGATTGCTTTCACAGTGCACTGAATGCCAGGACGGCATGTGCACGTTAAAACAACGAGCTGGGCATGAGCAGGAAGGGACCACGGGCATCAGAGAGCATCTGGCATCTTGCCCTGGAAAGAGCAGTGTTTTTGGAGTGTGCAGTAAAATCGTGTTTCTGGACAAGGGAGGCATAAGTGCGCTGCGCTCCTAAGCTATCTCCCTGCTAAGACACACTGCCAAAGCTTTTCGTTATCATGCAGGCTAGTGCAGACGCACACTACGGCTCTCCGGAGCTGTCCGAAGCCAAGCGCCGGTCGCCGGCGTCTTTCGGCTGAAGCAGCGCTTCGGAGCGTACGGCTGTTGTGTGCGCGAAGCAGCCGCTTCTCCTGCTCCGTGAGCCGGACAGAGCGGTAGCTTGTACGACGGCGAAGAACGAAGCCGCAGAGTACCGGGCTTCTGCGGGCACCCTAAGGACTGCGAGAGGACCGTGGTGGCCGCTCGCCTGCCCCTTCAATTCCATTCTAGCATCCTTAGGGAAGGTGTTCTAGGACAATTTTCCTGAGTTTTGAATTCGTCCTGATGCAGCCCCTCCTGGGAAACTCCTACTCGTCCTCTGCGTCTCCGAGTGCAGAGACCTCGATGGCAACTGCAGAAATGAAGGGCTGCGTTGAGTAGTCGAGAAGCAAGAACATAGCCAGCGCCTTGTGTTTAGGAGTCAGCAACTGCTGGACTTTTGCGATTGCCTTCACTGTGCACTGAATGTCGAGAGATGTGCACGCTAAAAAAACAAGGTGGGCAAGAGGAGGAAGAGAGCACCGGCATCAGAGAGCATCTGGCATCTTCCCCTGGAAAGGGCAGTGTTTTTGGAGAGTGCAGCAAATCCGTGTTTCTGGACAAGGGAGGCATAAGTGCGCTGCGCTCCTAAGCTATCTCCCTGCTAAGACACACTGCCAAAGCTTTTCGCTATGATGCAGTCCAGTGCAGACGCACACTACGGCTCTACGGAGCTGTCCGAAGCCAAGCGCCGGTCGCCGGCGTCTTTCGGCTGAAGCAGCGCTTCGGAGCGTACGGCTGTTGTGTGCGCGAAGCAGCCGCTTCTCCTGCTCCGGGAGCCGGACAGAGCGGTAGCTTGTACGACGGCGAAGAACGAAGCCGCAGAGCACCGGCCTTCTGCGCGCACCCTAAGAACTGCGAGAGGACCGTGGTGGCCGCTCGCCTGCCCCTTCAATTCCCTTCTAGCATCCTTAGGGAAGGTGTTCCAGGACAATTTTCCTGAGTTTTGAATTCGTCCTGATGCAGCCCCTCCTGGGAAACAACTGCTCGTCGTCTGAGTCTCCGAGTGCAGAGACCTCGATGGCAACTGCAGAAATGAAGGGCTGCGTTGAGTTGTCGAGACGCAAGAACATAGCCAGCGCCTTGTGTTTGGGAGTCAGCAGCTGCTGGACTTTTGCGATTGCTTTCACTGTGCACTGAATGCCAGGACGGCATGTGCACGTTAAAACAACGAGCTGGGCAAGAGCAGGAAGGGACCACGGGCATCAGAGAGCATCTGGCATCTTGCCCTGGAAAGAGCAGTGTTTTTGGAGTGTGCAGTAAAATCGTGTTTCTGGACAAGGGAGGCATAAGTGCGCTGCGCTCCTAAGCTATCTCCCTGCGAGACAGACTGGCAAAGCTTTTCGTTATCATGCAGGCTAGTGCAGACGCACACTACGGCTCTCCGGAGCTGTCCGAAGCCAAGCGCCGGTCGCCGGCGTCTTTCGGCTGAAGCAGCGCTTCGGAGCGTACGGCTGTTGTGTGCGCGAAGCAGCCGCTTCTCCTGCTCCGGGAGCCGGACAGAGCGGTAGCTTGTACGACGGCGAAGAACGAAGCCGCAGAGCACCGGGCTTCTGCGGGCACCCTAAGGACTGCGAGAGGACCGTGGTGGCCGCTCGCCTGCCTCTTCAATTCCATTCTAGCATCCTTAGGGAAGGTGTTCTAGGACAATTTTCCTGAGTTTTGAATTCGTCCTGATGCAGCCCCTCCTGGGAAACTCCTACTCGTCCTCTGCGTCTCCGAGTGCAGAGACCTCGATGGCAACTGCAGAAATGAAGGGCTGCGTTGAGTAGTCGAGAAGCAAGAACATAGCCAGCGCCTTGTGTCTGGGAGTCAGCAGCACCTGGACTTTTGCGATTGCTTTCACAGTGCACTGAATGCCAGGACGGCATGTGCACGTTAAAACAACGAGCTGGGCAAGAGCAGTAATCGAAAGATCACGGCCGACAGAAAGCAGCTTATATATTGCCCAGGAAAGAGCAGTGTTTTTGGAGTGTGCAGTAAAATCGTGTTTCTGGACAAGGGAGGCATAAGTGCGCTGCGCTCCTAAGCTATCTCCCTGCTAAGACACACTGGCAAAGCTTTTCGCTATAGTGCAGTCTAGTGCAGACGCACACTACGGCTCTCCGGAGCTGTCCGACGCCAAGCGCCGGTCGCCGGCGTCTTTCGGCTGAAGGAGCGCTTCGGAGCGTACGGCTGTTGTGTGCGCGAAGCAGCCGCTTCTCCTGCTCCGTGAGCCGGACAGAGCGGTAGCTTGTACGACGGCGAAGAACGAAGCCGCAGAGCACCGGGCTTCTGCGGGCACCCTAAGGACTGCGAGAGGACCGTGGTGGCCGCTCGCCTGCCTCTTCAATTCCATTCTAGCATCCTTATGGAAGGTGTTCTAGGACAATTTTCCTGAGTTTTGAATTCGTCCTGATGCAGCCCCTCCTGGGAAACTCCTACTCGTCCTCTGCGTCTCCGAGTGCAGAGACCTCGTTGGCAACTGCAGAAATGAAGGGCTGCGTTGAGTAGTCGAGAAGCAAGAACATAGCCAGCGCCTTGTGTTTGGGAGTCAGCAGCTGCTGGACTTTTGCGATTGCTTTCACTGTGCACTGAATGCCAGGACGGCATGTGCACGTTAAAACAACGAGCTGGGCAAGAGCAGTAATCGAAAGATCACGGCCGTCAGAAAGCAGCTTATATATTGCCCTGGAAAGAGCAGTGTTTTTGGAGTGTGCAGTAAAATCGTGTTTCTGGACAAGGGAGGCATAAGTGCGCTGCGCTCCTAAGCTATCTCCCTGCGAGACACACTGCCAAAGCTTTTCGCTATAGTGCAGTCTAGTGCAGACGGACACTGCGGCTCTCCGGAACTGTCCGAAGCGAAGCGCCGCTCGCCGGCGTCTTTCGGCTGAAGCAGCGCTTCGGGGCGTACAGCTGCCGCTCCGCTGTTGTGTGCGCGAGGCAGCCGCTTCTCCTGCTCCGTGAGCCGGACAGAGCGGTAGCTTGTACGAGGGCGAAGAACGAAGCCGCAGGGAGACGACATTGTGTGTACAGTCTTGGGACTGCTAGATGACAGTGGCTAAAGCTCCCTGCCTTTTCAATGCACTGCTGCCATGCTTTATTGAAGGCGTTCCGAGACAACTTTCCTTGGTTTTGACTTCGTCCTGATGAAGCCCCTGTTGGGAAATTCGTTTGGGAGTCAGCAGCTGCTGGACTTTTGCGATTGCCTTCACTGTGCACTGAATGCCAGGACGGCATGTGCACGTTAAAACAACGAGCTGGGCAAGAGCAGGAAGGGACCACGGGCATCAAGAGAGCATCTGACATCTTGCCCTGGAAAGAGCAGTGTTTTTGGAGTGTGCAGTAAAATCGTGTTTCTGGACAAGGGAGGCATAAGTGCGCTGCGCTCCTAAGTTATCTCCCTGCGAGACAGACTGGCAAAGCTTTTCGTTATCATGCAGGCTAGTGCAGACGCACACTACGGCTCTCCGGAGCTGTCCGAAGCCAAGCGCCGGTCGCCGGCGTCTTTCGGCTGAAGCAGCGCTTCGGAGCGTACGGCTGTTGTGTGCGCGAAGCAGCCGCTTCTCCTGCTCCGCGAGCCGGACAGAGCGGTAGCTTGTACGAGGGCGAAGAACGAAGCCGCAGAGCACCGTCCTTCTGCGCGCACCCTAAGGACTGCTAGAGGACCGTGGTGGCCTCTCGCCTGCCTCTTCAATTCCATTCTAGCATCCTTAGGGAAGGTGTTCCATGACAATTTTCCTGAGTTTTGAATTCGTCCTGATGCAGCCCCTCCTGGGAAACTCCTACTCGTCCTCTGAGTCTCCGAGTGCAGAGACCTCGATGGCAACTGCAGAAATGAAGGGCTGCGTTGAGTAGTCGAGAAGCAAGAACATAGCCAGCGCCTTTTGTTTGGGAGTCAGCAGCTGCTGGACTTTTGCGATTGCCTTCACTGTGCACTGAATGCCAGGACGGCATGTGCACGTTAAAACAACGAGCTGGGCAAGAGCAGTAATCGAAAGATCACGGCCGACAGAAAGCAGCTTATATATTGCCCAGGAAAGAGCAGTGTTTTTGGAGTGTGCAGTAAAATCGTGTTTCTGGACAAGGGAGGCATAAGTGTGCTGCGCTCCTAAGCTATCTCCCTGCGAGACACACTGCCAAAGCTTTTCGTTATCATGCAGGCTAGTGCAGACGCACACTACGGCTCTCCGGAGCTGTCCGACGCCAAGCGCCGCTCGCCGGCGTCTTTCGGCTGAAGCAGCGCTTCGGAGCGTACGGCTGTTGTGTGCGCGAAGCAGCCGCTTCTCCTGCTCCGGGAGCCGGACAGAGCGGTAGCTTCTACGAGGGCGAAGAACGAAGCCGCAGAGCACCGGACTTGTGTGCACAGCCTACGGGCTGCTAGAGGAAGGTGGCTGCTGCTCCCTAACCCATCAATTCACAGCTGGCATGCTCTATGGAGCTGTTCCAGGACAACTTTCATTGCTTATTGGTTCGTCCTGATACAGCCCCTCCTGGGAAATTCATGCTCGTCACCTGAGGCTCCGACATGCAGAAACATCGATGGCAGCTGCAGAAAAGAAGGGCTGCGTTGAGTTGTCGAGAAGCAAGAACATAGCCAGCGCCTAGCGTCTGGGAGTCAGCAACTGCTGGACTTTTGCGATTGCCTTCACTGTGCACTGAATGTCGAGATATGTGCACGCTAAAAAAACAAGGTGGGCAAGAGGAGGAAGAGAGCACGGGCATCAGAGAGCATCTGGCATCTTCCCCTGGAAAGGGCAGTGTTTTTGGAGACGCACACTACGGCTCTACGGAGCTGTCCGAAGCCAAGCGCCGGTGGCCGGCGTCTTTCGGCTGAAGCAGCGCTTCGGAGCGTACGGCTGTTGTGTGCGCGAAGCAGCCGCTTCTCCTGCTCCGCGAGCCGGACAGAGCGGTAGCTTGTACGACGGCGAAGAACGAAGCCGCAGAGCACCGTCCTTCTGCGCGCACCCTAAGGACTGCTAGAGGACCGTGGTGGCCTCTCGCCTGCCTCTTCAATTCCATTCTAGCATCCTTAGGGAAGGTGTTCCATGACAATTTTCCTGAGTTTTGAATTCGTCCTGATGCAGCCCCTCCTGGGAAACTCCTACTCGTCCTCTGAGTCTCCGAGTGCAGAGACCTCGATGGCAACTGCAGAAATGAAGGGCTGCGTTGAGTAGTCGAGAAGCAAGAACATAGCCAGCGCCTTTTGTTTGGGAGTCAGCAGCTGCTGGACTTTTGCGATTGCCTTCACTGTGCACTGAATGCCAGGACGGCATGTGCACGTTAAAACAACGAGCTGGGCAAGAGCAGTAATCGAAAGATCACGGCCGACAGAAAGCAGCTTATATATTGCCCAGGAAAGAGCAGTGTTTTTGGAGTGTGCAGTAAAATCGTGTTTCTGGACAAGGGAGGCATAAGTGTGCTGCGCTCCTAAGCTATCTCCCTGCGAGACACACTGCCAAAGCTTTTCGTTATCATGCAGGCTAGTGCAGACGCACACTACGGCTCTCCGGAGCTGTCCGACGCCAAGCGCCGCTCGCCGGCGTCTTTCGGCTGAAGCAGCGCTTCGGAGCGTACGGCTGTTGTGTGCGCGAAGCAGCCGCTTCTCCTGCTCCGGGAGCCGGACAGAGCGGTAGCTTCTACGAGGGCGAAGAACGAAGCCGCAGAGCACCGGACTTGTGTGCACAGCCTACGGGCTGCTAGAGGAAGGTGGCTGCTGCTCCCTAACCCATCAATTCACAGCTGGCATGCTCTATGGAGCTGTTCCAGGACAACTTTCATTGCTTATTGGTTCGTCCTGATACAGCCCCTCCTGGGAAATTCATGCTCGTCACCTGAGGCTCCGACATGCAGAAACATCGATGGCAGCTGCAGAAAAGAAGGGCTGCGTTGAGTTGTCGAGAAGCAAGAACATAGCCAGCGCCTAGCGTCTGGGAGTCAGCAACTGCTGGACTTTTGCGATTGCCTTCACTGTGCACTGAATGTCGAGATATGTGCACGCTAAAAAAACAAGGTGGGCAAGAGGAGGAAGAGAGCACGGGCATCAGAGAGCATCTGGCATCTTCCCCTGGAAAGGGCAGTGTTTTTGGAGACGCACACTACGGCTCTACGGAGCTGTCCGAAGCCAAGCGCCGGTGGCCGGCGTCTTTCGGCTGAAGCAGCGCTTCGGAGCGTACGGCTGTTGTGTGCGCGAAGCAGCCGCTTCTCCTGCTCCGCGAGCCGGACAGAGCGGTAGCTTGTACGACGGCGAAGAACGAAGCCGCAGAGCACCGGCCTTCTGCGCGCACCCTAAGGACTGCGAGAGGACCGTGGTGGCCGCTCGCCTGCCCCTTCAATTCCATTCTAGCATCCTTAGGGAAGGTGTTCCAGGACAATTTTCCTGAGTTTTGAATTCGTCCTGATGCAGCCCCTCCTGGGAAACAACTGCTCGTCGTCTGAGTCTCCGAGTGCAGAGACCTCGATGGCAACTGCAGAAATGAAGGGCTGCGTTGAGTTGTCGAGAAGCAAGAACATAGCCAGCGCCTTGTGTTTGGGAGTCAGCAGCACCTGGACTTTTGCGATTGCTTTCACAGTGCACTGAATGCCAGGACGGCATGTGCACGTTGAAACAACGAGCTGGGCATGAGCAGGAAGGGAGCACGGGCATCAGAGAGCATCTGGCATCTTCCCCTGGAAAGGGCAGTGTTTTTGGAGTGTGCAGTAAAATCGTGTTTCTGGACAAGGGAGGCATAAGTGCGCTGCGCTCCTAAGCTATCTCCCTGCTAAGACACACTGCCAAAGCTTTTCGTTATCATGCAGGCTAGTGCAGACGCACACTACGGCTCTCCGGAGCTGTCCGAAGCGAAACGCCGGTCGCCGGCGTCTTTCGGCTGAAGCAGCGCTTCGGAGCGTACGGCTGTTGTGTGCGCGAAGCAGCCGCTTCTCCTGCTCCGTGAGCCGGACAGAGCGGTAGCTTGTACGACGGCGAAGAACGAAGCCGCAGAGCACCGGGCTTCTGCGGGCACCCTAAGGACTGCGAGAGGACCGTGGTGGCCGCTCGCCTGCCCCTTCAATTCCATTCTAGCATCCTTATGGAAGGTGTTCTAGGACAATTTTCCTGAGTTTTGAATTCGTCCTGATGCAGCCCCTCCTGGGAAACTCCTACTCGTCCTCTGCGTCTCCGAGTGCAGAGACCTCGATGGCAACTGCAGAAATGAAGGGCTGCGTTGAGTAGTCGAGAAGCAAGAACATAGCCAGCGCCTTGTGTTTGGGAGTCAGCAGCACCTGGACTTTTGCGATTGCTTTCACTGTGCACTGAATGCCAGGACGGCATGTGCACGTTAAAACAACGAGCTGGGCAAGAGTAATCGAAAGATCACGGCCGACAGAAAGCAGCTTATATATTGCCCAGGAAAGAGCAGTGTTTTTGGAGTGTGCAGTAAAATCGTGTTTCTGGACAAGGGAGGCATAAGTGCGCTGCGCTCCTAAGCTATCTCCCTGCTAAGACACACTGCCAAAGCTTTTCGTTATCATGCAGGCTAGTGCAGACGCACACTACGGCTCTCCGGAGCTGTCCGAAGCCAAGCGCCGGTCGCCGGCGTCTTTCGGCTGAAGCAGCGCTTCGGAGCGTACGGCTGTTGTGTGCGCGAAGCAGCCGCTTCTCCTGCTCCGGGAGCCGGACAGAGCGGTAGCTTCTACGAGGGCGAAGAACGAAGCCGCAGAGCACCGGGCTTCTGCGGGCACCCTAAGGACTGCGAGAGGACCGTGGTGGCCGCTCGCCTGCCCCTTCAATTCCATTCTAGCATCCTTAGGGAAGGTGTTCTAGGACAATTTTCCTGAGTTTTGAATTCGTCCTGATGCAGCCCCTCCTGGGAAACTCCTACTCGTCCTCTGCGTCTCCGAGTGCAGAGACCTCGATGGCAACTGCAGAAATGAAGGGCTGCGTTGAGTAGTCGAGAAGCAAGAACATAGCCAGCGCCTTGTGTTTAGGAGTCAGCAACTGCTGGACTTTTGCGATTGCCTTCACTGTGCACTGAATGTCGAGATATGTGCACGCTAAAAAAACAAGGTGGGCAAGAGGAGGAAGAGAGCACCGGCATCAGAGAGCATCTGGCATCTTCCCCTGGAAAGGGCAGTGTTTTTGGAGAGTGCAGCAAATCCGTGTTTCTGGACAAGGGAGGCATAAGTGCGCTGCGCTCCTAAGCTATCTCCCTGCTAAGACACACTGCCAAAGCTTTTCGCTATGATGCAGTCCAGTGCAGACGCACACTACGGCTCTACGGAGCTGTCCGAAGCCAAGCGCCGGTCGCCGGCGTCTTTCGGCTGAAGCAGCGCTTCGGAGCGTACGGCTGTTGTGTGCGCGAAGCAGCCGCTTCTCCTGCTCCGGGAGCCGGACAGAGCGGTAGCTTGTAGGAGGGCGAAGAACGAAGCCGCAGAGCACCGGCCTTCTGCGCGCACCCTAAGGACTGCGAGAGGACCGTGGTGGCCGCTCGCCTGCCCCTTCAATTCCATTCTAGCATCCTTAGGGAAGGTGTTCCAGGACAATTTTCCTGAGTTTTGAATTCGTCCTGATGCAGCCCCTCCTGGGAAACAACTGCTCGTCGTCTGAGTCTCCGAGTGCAGAGACCTCGATGGCAACTGCAGAAATGAAGGGCTGCGTTGAGTAGTCGAGAAGCAAGAACATAGCCAGCGCCTTGTGTTTGGGAGTCAGCAGCACCTGGACTTTTGCGATTGCTTTCACAGTGCACTGAATGCCAGGACGGCATGTGCACGTTAAAACAACGAGCTGGGCAAGAGCAGGAAGGGACCACGGGCATCAGAGAGCAGCTGGCATCTTGCCCTGGAAAGAGCAGTGTTTTTGGAGTGTGCAGTAAAATCGTGTTTCTGGACAAGGGAGGCATAAGTGCGCTGCGCTCCTAAGCTATCTCCCTGCTAAGACACACTGCCAAAGCTTTTCGTTATCATGCAGGCTAGTGCAGACGCACACTACGGCTCTCCGGAGCTGTCCGAAGCCAAGCGCCGGTCGCCGGCGTCTTTCGGCTGAAGCAGCGCTTCGGAGCGTACGGCTGTTGTGTGCGCGAAGCAGCCGCTTCTCCTGCTCCGTGAGCCGGACAGAGCGGTAGCTTGTACGAGGGCGAAGAACGAAGCCGCAGAGCACCGGGCTTCTGCGGGCACCCTAAGGACTGCGAGAGGACCGTGGTGGCCGCTCGCCTGCCCCTTCAATTCCATTCTAGCATCCTTATGGAAGGTGTTCTAGGACAATTTTCCTGAGTTTTGAATTCGTCCTGATGCAGCCCCTCCTGGGAAACTCCTACTCGTCCTCTGCGTCTCCGAGTGCAGAGACCTCGATGGCAACTGCAGAAATGAAGGGCTGCGTTGAGTAGTCGAGAAGCAAGAACATAGCCAGCGCCTTGTGTTTGGGAGTCATCAGCACCTGGACTTTTGCGATTGCTTTCACTGTGCACTGAATGCCAGGACGGCATGTGCACGTTAAAACAACGAGCTGGGCAAGAGTAATCGAAAGATCACGGCCGACAGAAAGCAGCTTATATATTGCCCAGGAAAGAGCAGTGTTTTTGGAGTGTGCAGTAAAATCGTGTTTCTGGACAAGGGAGGCATAAGTGCGCTGCGCTCCTAAGCTATCTCCCTGCTAAGACACACTGCCAAAGCTTTTCGTTATCATGCAGGCTAGTGCAGACGCACACTACGGCTCTCCGGAGCTGTCCGAAGCCAAGCGCCGGTCGCCGGCGTCTTTCGGCTGAAGCAGCGCTTCGGAGCGTACGGCTGTTGTGTGCGCGAAGCAGCCGCTTCTCCTGCTCCGCGAGCCGGACAGAGCGGTAGCTTGTACGACGGCGAAGAACGAAGCCGCAGAGCACCGGCCTTCTGCGCGCACCCTAAGGACTGCGAGAGGACCGTGGTGGCCGCTCGCCTGCCCCTTCAATTCCATTCTAGCATCCTTAGGGAAGGTGTTCCAGGACAATTTTCCTGAGTTTTGAATTCGTCCTGATGCAGCCCCTCCTGGGAAACAACTGCTCGTCGTCTGAGTCTCCGAGTGCAGAGACCTCGATGGCAACTGCAGAAATGAAGGGCTGCGTTGAGTTGTCGAGAAGCAAGAACATAGCCAGCGCCTTGTGTTTGGGAGTCAGCAGCACCTGGACTTTTGCGATTGCTTTCACAGTGCACTGAATGCCAGGACGGCATGTGCACGTTAAAACAACGAGCTGGGCATGAGCAGGAAGGGAGCACGGGCATCAGAGAGCATCTGGCATCTTGCCCTGGAAAGAGCAGTGTTTTTGGAGTGTGCAGTAAAATCGTGTTTCTGGACAAGGGAGGCATAAGTGCGCTGCGCTCCTAAGCTATCTCCCTGCTAAGACACACTGCCAAAGCTTTTCGTTATCATGCAGGCTAGTGCAGACGCACACTACGGCTCTCCGGAGCTGTCCGAAGCCAAGCGCCGGTCGCCGGCGTCTTTCGGCTGAAGCAGCGCTTCGGAGCGTACGGCTGTTGTGTGCGCGAAGCAGCCGCTTCTCCTGCTCCGTGAGCCGGACAGAGCGGTAGCTTGTACGACGGCGAAGAACGAAGCCGCAGAGCACCGGGCTTCTGCGGGCACCCTAAGGACTGCGAGAGGACCGTGGTGGCCGCTCGCCTGCCCCTTCAATTCCATTCTAGCATCCTTATGGAAGGTGTTCTAGGACAATTTTCCTGAGTTTTGAATTCGTCCTGATGCAGCCCCTCCTGGGAAACTCCTACTCGTCCTCTGCGTCTCCGAGTGCAGAGACCTCGATGGCAACTGCAGAAATGAAGGGCTGCGTTGAGTAGTCGAGAAGCAAGAACATAGCCAGCGCCTTGTGTTTGGGAGTCAGCAGCACCTGGACTTTTGCGATTGCTTTCACTGTGCACTGAATGCCAGGACGGCATGTGCACGTTAAAACAACGAGCTGGGCAAGAGTAATCGAAAGATCACGGCCGTCAGAAAGCAGCTTATATATTGCCCAGGAAAGAGCAGTGTTTTTGGAGTGTGCAGTAAAATCGTGTTTCTGGACAAGGGAGGCATAAGTGCGCTGCGCTCCTAAGCTATCTCCCTGCTAAGACACACTGCCAAAGCTTTTCGTTATCATGCAGGCTAGTGCAGACGCACACTACGGCTCTCCGGAGCTGTCCGAAGCCAAGCGCCGGTCGCCGGCGTCTTTCGGCTGAAGCAGCGCTTCGGAGCGTACGGCTGTTGTGTGCGCGAAGCAGCCGCTTCTCCTGCTCCGGGAGCCGGACAGAGCGGTAGCTTGTACGACGGCGAAGAACGAAGCCGCAGAGCACCGGGCTTCTGCGGGCACCCTAAGGACTGCGAGAGGACCGTGGTGGCCGCTCGCCTGCCCCTTCAATTCCATTCTAGCATCCTTAGGGAAGGTGTTCTAGGACAATTTTCCTGAGTTTTGAATTCGTCCTGATGCAGCCCCTCCTGGGAAACTCCTACTCGTCCTCTGCGTCTCCGAGTGCAGAGACCTCGATGGCAACTGCAGAAATGAAGGGCTGCGTTGAGTAGTCGAGAAGCAAGAACATAGCCAGCGCCTTGTGTTTGGGAGTCAGCAACTGCTGGACTTTTGCGATTGCCTTCACTGTGCACTGAATGTCGAGATATGTGCACGCTAAAAAAACAAGGTGGGCAAGAGGAGGAAGAGAGCACCGGCATCAGAGAGCATCTGGCATTTTCCCCTGGAAAGGGCAGTGTTTTTGGAGAGTGCAGCAAATCCGTGTTTCTGGACAAGGGAGGCATAAGTGCGCTGCGCTCCTAAGCTATCTCCCTGCTAAGACACACTGCCAAAGCTTTTCGCTATGATGCAGTCCAGTGCAGACGCACACTACGGCTCTACGGAGCTGTCCGAAGCCAAGCGCCGGTGGCCGGCGTCTTTCGGCTGAAGCAGCGCTTCGGAGCGTACGGCTGTTGTGTGCGCGAAGCAGCCGCTTCTCCTGCTCCGCGAGCCGGACAGAGCGGTAGCTTGTACGACGGCGAAGAACGAAGCCGCAGAGCACCGGCCTTCTGCGCGCACCCTAAGGACTGCGAGAGGACCGTGGTGGCCGCTCGCCTGCCCCTTCAATTCCATTCTAGCATCCTTAGGGAAGGTGTTCCAGGACAATTTTCCTGAGTTTTGAATTCGTCCTGATGCAGCCCCTCCTGGGAAACAACTGCTCGTCGTCTGAGTCTCCGAGTGCAGAGACCTCGATGGCAACTGCAGAAATGAAGGGCTGCGTTGAGTTGTCGAGAAGCAAGAACATAGCCAGCGCCTTGTGTTTGGGAGTCAGCAGCACCTGGACTTTTGCGATTGCTTTCACAGTGCACTGAATGCCAGGACGGCATGTGCACGTTAAAACAACGAGCTGGGCATGAGCAGGAAGGGACCACGGGCATCAGAGAGCATCTGGCATCTTGCCCTGGAAAGAGCAGTGTTTTTGGAGTGTGCAGTAAAATCGTGTTTCTGGACAAGGGAGGCATAAGTGCGCTGCGCTCCTAAGCTATCTCCCTGCTAAGACACACTGCCAAAGCTTTTCGTTATCATGCAGGCTAGTGCAGACGCACACTACGGCTCTCCGGAGCTGTCCGAAGCCAAGCGCCGGTCGCCGGCGTCTTTCGGCTGAAGCAGCGCTTCGGAGCGTACGGCTGTTGTGTGCGCGAAGCAGCCGCTTCTCCTGCTCCGTGAGCCGGACAGAGCGGTAGCTTGTACGACGGCGAAGAACGAAGCCGCAGAGCACCGGGCTTCTGCGGGCACCCTAAGGACTGCGAGAGGACCGTGGTGGCCGCTCGCCTGCCCCTTCAATTCCATTCTAGCATCCTTATGGAAGGTGTTCTAGGACAATTTTCCTGAGTTTTGAATTCGTCCTGATGCAGCCCCTCCTGGGAAACTCCTACTCGTCCTCTGCGTCTCCGAGTGCAGAGACCTCGATGGCAACTGCAGAAATGAAGGGCTGCGTTGAGTAGTCGAGAAGCAAGAACATAGCCAGCGCCTTGTGTTTGGGAGTCAGCAGCACCTGGACTTTTGCGATTGCTTTCACTGTGCACTGAATGCCAGGACGGCATGTGCACGTTAAAACAACGAGCTGGGCAAGAGTAATCGAAAGATCACGGCCGACAGAAAGCAGCTTATATATTGCCCAGGAAAGAGCAGTGTTTTTGGAGTGTGCAGTAAAATCGTGTTTCTGGACAAGGGAGGCATAAGTGCGCTGCGCTCCTAAGCTATCTCCCTGCTAAGACACACTGCCAAAGCTTTTCGCTATGATGCAGTCCAGTGCAGACGCACACTACGGCTCTACGGAGCTGTCCGAAGCCAAGCGCCGGTCGCCGGCGTCTTTCGGCTGAAGCAGCGCTTCGGAGCGTACGGCTGTTGTGTGCGCGAAGCAGCCGCTTCTCCTGCTCCGGGAGCCGGACAGAGCGGTAGCTTCTACGAGGGCGAAGAACGAAGCCGCAGAGCACCGGGCTTCTGCGGGCACCCTAAGGACTGCGAGAGGACCGTGGTGGCCGCTCGCCTGCCCCTTCAATTCCATTCTAGCATCCTTAGGGAAGGTGTTCTAGGACAATTTTCCTGAGTTTTGAATTCGTCCTGATGCAGCCCCTCCTGGGAAACTCCTACTCGTCCTCTGCGTCTCCGAGTGCAGAGACCTCGATGGCAACTGCAGAAATGAAGGGCTGCGTTGAGTAGTCGAGAAGCAAGAACATAGCCAGCGCCTTGTGTTTAGGAGTCAGCAACTGCTGGATTTTTGCGATTGCCTTCACTGTGCACTGAATGTCGAGATATGTGCACGCTAAAAAAACAAGGTGGGCAAGAGGAGGAAGAGAGCACCGGCATCAGAGAGCATCTGGCATCTTCCCCTGGAAAGGGCAGTGTTTTTGGAGAGTGCAGCAAATCCGTGTTTCTGGACAAGGGAGGCATAAGTGCGCTGCGCTCCTAAGCTATCTCCCTGCTAAGACACACTGCCAAAGCTTTTCGCTATGATGCAGTCCAGTGCAGACGCACACTACGGCTCTACGGAGCTGTCCGAAGCCAAGCGCCGGTCGCCGGCGTCTTTCGGCTGAAGCAGCGCTTCGGAGCGTACGGCTGTTGTGTGCGCGAAGCAGCCGCTTCTCCTGCTCCGCGAGCCGGACAGAGCGGTAGCTTGTACGACGGCGAAGAACGAAGCCGCAGAGCACCGGCCTTCTGCGCGCACCCTAAGGACTGCGAGAGGACCGTGGTGGCCGCTCGCCTGCCCCTTCAATTCCATTCTAGCATCCTTAGGGAAGGTGTTCCAGGACAATTTTCCTGAGTTTTGAATTCGTCCTGATGCAGCCCCTCCTGGGAAACAACTGCTCGTCGTCTGAGTCTCCGAGTGCAGAGACCTCGATGGCAACTGCAGAAATGAAGGGCTGCGTTGAGTAGTCGAGAAGCAAGAACATAGCCAGCGCCTTGTGTTTGGGAGTCAGCAGCACCTGGACTTTTGCGATTGCTTTCACAGTGCACTGAATGCCAGGACGGCATGTGCACGTTAAAACAACGAGCTGGGCAAGAGCAGGAAGGGACCACGGGCATCAGAGAGCATCTGGCATCTTGCCCTGGAAAGAGCAGTGTTTTTGGAGTGTGCAGTAAAATCGTGTTTCTGGACAAGGGAGGCATAAGTGCGCTGCGCTCCTAAGCTATCTCCCTGCTAAGACACACTGCCAAAGCTTTTCGTTATCATGCAGGCTAGTGCAGACGCACACTACGGCTCTCCGGAGCTGTCCGAAGCCAAGCGCCGGTCGCCGGCGTCTTTCGGCTGAAGCAGCGCTTCGGAGCGTACGGCTGTTGTGTGCGCGAAGCAGCCGCTTCTCCTGCTCCGTGAGCCGGACAGAGCGGTAGCTTGTACGACGGCGAAGAACGAAGCCGCAGAGCACCGGGCTTCTGCGGGCACCCTAAGGACTGCGAGAGGACCGTGGTGGCCGCTCGCCTGCCCCTTCAATTCCATTCTAGCATCCTTATGGAAGGTGTTCTAGGACAATTTTCCTGAGTTTTGAATTCGTCCTGATGCAGCCCCTCCTGGGAAACTCCTACTCGTCCTCTGCGTCTCCGAGTGCAGAGACCTCGATGGCAACTGCAGAAATGAAGGGCTGCGTTGAGGAGTCGAGAAGCAAGAACATAGCCAGCGCCTTGTGTTTGGGAGTCAGCAGCACCTGGACTTTTGCGATTGCTTTCACAGTGCACTGAATGCCAGGACGGCATGTGCACGTTAAAACAACGAGCTGGGCATGAGCAGGAAGGGACCACGGGCATCAGAGAGCATCTGGCATCTTGCCCTGGAAAGAGCAGTGTTTTTGGAGTGTGCAGTAAAATCGTGTTTCTGGACAAGGGAGGCATAAGTGCGCTGCGCTCCTAAGCTATCTCCCTGCTAAGACACACTGCCAAAGCTTTTCGTTATCATGCAGGCTAGTGCAGACGCACACTACGGCTCTCCGGAGCTGTCCGAAGCCAAGCGCCGGTCGCCGGCGTCTTTCGGCTGAAGCAGCGCTTCGGAGCGTACGGCTGTTGTGTGCGCGAAGCAGCCGCTTCTCCTGCTCCGTGAGCCGGACAGAGCGGTAGCTTGTACGACGGCGAAGAACGAAGCCGCAGAGCACCGGGCTTCTGCGGGCACCCTAAGGACTGCGAGAGGACCGTGGTGGCCGCTCGCCTGCCCCTTCAATTCCATTCTAGCATCCTTATGGAAGGTGTTCTAGGACAATTTTCCTGAGTTTTGAATTCGTCCTGATGCAGCCCCTCCTGGGAAACTCCTACTCGTCGTCTGAGTCTCCGAGTGCAGAGACCTCGATGGCAACTGCAGAAATGAAGGGCTGCGTTGAGTAGTCGAGAAGCAAGAACATAGCCAGCGCCTTGTGTTTAGGAGTCAGCAACTGCTGGACTTTTGCGATTGCCTTCACTGTGCACTGAATGTCGAGAGATGTGCACGCTAAAAAAACAAGGTGGGCAAGAGGAGGAAGAGAGCACCGGCATCAGAGAGCATCTGGCATCTTCCCCTGGAAAGGGCAGTGTTTTTGGAGAGTGCAGCAAATCCGTGTTTCTGGACAAGGGAGGCATAAGTGCGCTGCGCTCCTAAGCTATCTCCCTGCTAAGACACACTGCCAAAGCTTTTCGCTATGATGCAGTCCAGTGCAGACGCACACTACGGCTCTACGGAGCTGTCCGAAGCCAAGCGCCGGTCGCCGGCGTCTTTCGGCTGAAGCAGCGCTTCGGAGCGTACGGCTGTTGTGTGCGCGAAGCAGCCGCTTCTCCTGCTCCGGGAGCCGGACAGAGCGGTAGCTTGTACGACGGCGAAGAACGAAGCCGCAGAGCACCGGCCTTCTGCGCGCACCCTAAGGACTGCGAGAGGACCGTGGTGGCCGCTCGCCTGCCCCTTCAATTCCCTTCTAGCATCCTTAGGGAAGGTGTTCCAGGACAATTTTCCTGAGTTTTGAATTCGTCCTGATGCAGCCCCTCCTGGGAAACAACTGCTCGTCGTCTGAGTCTCCGAGTGCAGAGACCTCGATGGCAACTGCAGAAATGAAGGGCTGCGTTGAGTTGTCGAGACGCAAGAACATAGCCAGCGCCTTGTGTTTGGGAGTCAGCAGCTGCTGGACTTTTGCGATTGCTTTCACAGTGCACTGAATGCCAGGACGGCATGTGCACGTTAAAACAACGAGCTGGGCAAGAGCAGTAATCGAAAGATCACGGCCGACAGAAAGCAGCTTATATATTGCCCAGGAAAGAGCAGTGTTTTTGGAGTGTGCAGTAAAATCGTGTTTCTGGACAAGGGAGGCATAAGTGCGCTGCGCTCCTAAGCTATCTCCCTGCTAAGACACACTGCCAAAGCTTTTCGTTATCATGCAGGCTAGTGCAGACGCACACTACGGCTCTCCGGAGCTGTCCGAAGCCAAGCGCCGGTCGCCGGCGTCTTTCGGCTGAAGCAGCGCTTCGGAGCGTACGGCTGTTGTGTGCGCGAAGCAGCCGCTTCTCCTGCTCCGTGAGCCGGACAGAGCGGTAGCTTGTACGAGGGCGAAGAACGAAGCCGCAGAGCACCGGGCTTCTGCGGGCACCCTAAGGACTGCGAGAGGACCGTGGTGGCCGCTCGCCTGCCCCTTCAATTCCATTCTAGCATCCTTAGGGAAGGTGTTCCAGGACAATTTTCCTGAGTTTTGAATTCGTCCTGATGCAGCCCCTCCTGGGAAACAACTGCTCGTCGTCTGAGTCTCCGAGTGCAGAGACCTCGATGGCAACTGCAGAAATGAAGGGCTGCGTTGAGTTGTCGAGAAGCAAGAACATAGCCAGCGCCTTGTGTTTGGGAGTCAGCAGCACCTGGACTTTTGCGATTGCTTTCACTGTGCACTGAATGCCAGGACGGCATGTGCACGTTAAAACAACAAGCTGGGCATGAGCAGGAAGGGAGCACGGGCATCAGAGAGCATCTGGCATCTTGCCCTGGAAAGAGCAGTGTTTTTGGAGTGTGCAGTAAAATCGTGTTTCTGGACAAGGGAGGCATAAGTGCGCTGCGCTCCTAAGCTATCTCCCTGCTAAGACACACTGCCAAAGCTTTTCGTTATCATGCAGGCTAGTGCAGACGCACACTACGGCTCTCCGGAGCTGTCCGAAGCCAAGCGCCGGTCGCCGGCGTCTTTCGGCTGAAGCAGCGCTTCGGAGCGTACGGCTGTTGTGTGCGCGAAGCAGCCGCTTCTCCTGCTCCGTGAGCCGGACAGAGCGGTAGCTTGTACGACGGCGAAGAACGAAGCCGCAGAGCACCGGGCTTCTGCGGGCACCCTAAGGACTGCGAGAGGACCGTGGTGGCCGCTCGCCTGCCCCTTCAATTCCATTCTAGCATCCTTATGGAAGGTGTTCTAGGACAATTTTCCTGAGTTTTGAATTCGTCCTGATGCAGCCCCTCCTGGGAAACTCCTACTCGTCCTCTGCGTCTCCGAGTGCAGAGACCTCGATGGCAACTGCAGAAATGAAGGGCTGCGTTGAGTAGTCGAGAAGCAAGAACATAGCCAGCGCCTTGTGTTTGGGAGTCAGCAGCACCTGGACTTTTGCGATTGCTTTCACTGTGCACTGAATGCCAGGACGGCATGTGCACGTTAAAACAACGAGCTGGGCAAGAGTAATCGAAAGATCACGGCCGACAGAAAGCAGCTTATATATTGCCCAGGAAAGAGCAGTGTTTTTGGAGTGTGCAGTAAAATCGTGTTTCTGGACAAGGGAGGCATAAGTGCGCTGCGCTCCTAAGCTATCTCCCTGCTAAGACACACTGCCAAAGCTTTTCGTTATCATGCAGGCTAGTGCAGACGCACACTACGGCTCTCCGGAGCTGTCCGAAGCCAAGCGCCGGTCGCCGGCGTCTTTCGGCTGAAGCAGCGCTTCGGAGCGTACGGCTGTTGTGTGCGCGAAGCAGCCGCTTCTCCTGCTCCGGGAGCCGGACAGAGCGGTAGCTTCTACGAGGGCGAAGAACGAAGCCGCAGAGCACCGGGCTTCTGCGGGCACCCTAAGGACTGCGAGAGGACCGTGGTGGCCGCTCGCCTGCCCCTTCAATTCCATTCTAGCATCCTTAGGGAAGGTGTTCTAGGACAATTTTCCTGAGTTTTGAATTCGTCCTGATGCAGCCCCTCCTGGGAAACTCCTACTCGTCCTCTGCGTCTCCGAGTGCAGAGACCTCGATGGCAACTGCAGAAATGAAGGGCTGCGTTGAGTAGTCGAGAAGCAAGAACATAGCCAGCGCCTTGTGTTTAGGAGTCAGCAACTGCTGGACTTTTGCGATTGCCTTCACTGTGCACTGAATGTCGAGATATGTGCACGCTAAAAAAACAAGGTGGGCAAGAGGAGGAAGAGAGCACCGGCATCAGAGAGCATCTGGCATCTTCCCCTGGAAAGGGCAGTGTTTTTGGAGAGTGCAGCAAATCCGTGTTTCTGGACAAGGGAGGCATAAGTGCGCTGCGCTCCTAAGCTATCTCCCTGCTAAGACACACTGCCAAAGCTTTTCGCTATGATGCAGTCCAGTGCAGACGCACACTACGGCTCTACGGAGCTGTCCGAAGCCAAGCGCCGGTCGCCGGCGTCTTTCGGCTGAAGCAGCGCTTCGGAGCGTACGGCTGTTGTGTGCGCGAAGCAGCCGCTTCTCCTGCTCCGGGAGCCGGACAGAGCGGTAGCTTCTACGAGGGCGAAGAACGAAGCCGCAGAGCACCGGGCTTCTGCGGGCACCCTAAGGACTGCGAGAGGACCGTGGTGGCCGCTCGCCTGCCCCTTCAATTCCATTCTAGCATCCTTAGGGAAGGTGTTCTAGGACAATTTTCCTGAGTTTTGAATTCGTCCTGATGCAGCCCCTCCTGGGAAACTCCTACTCGTCCTCTGCGTCTCCGAGTGCAGAGACCTCGATGGCAACTGCAGAAATGAAGGGCTGCGTTGAGTAGTCGAGAAGCAAGAACATAGCCAGCGCCTTGTGTTTAGGAGTCAGCAACTGCTGGACTTTTGCGATTGCCTTCACTGTGCACTGAATGTCGAGATATGTGCACGCTAAAAAAACAAGGTGGGCAAGAGGAGGAAGAGAGCACCGGCATCAGAGAGCATCTGGCATCTTCCCCTGGAAAGGGCAGTGTTTTTGGAGAGTGCAGCAAATCCGTGTTTCTGGACAAGGGAGGCATAAGTGCGCTGCGCTCCTAAGCTATCTCCCTGCTAAGACACACTGCCAAAGCTTTTCGCTATGATGCAGTCCAGTGCAGACGCACACTACGGCTCTACGGAGCTGTCCGAAGCCAAGCGCCGGTCGCCGGCGTCTTTCGGCTGAAGCAGCGCTTCGGAGCGTACGGCTGTTGTGTGCGCGAAGCAGCCGCTTCTCCTGCTCCGGGAGCCGGACAGAGCGGTAGCTTGTAGGAGGGCGAAGAACGAAGCCGCAGAGCACCGGCCTTCTGCGGGCACCCTAAGGACTGCGAGAGGACCGTGGTGGCCGCTCGCCTGCCCCTTCAATTCCATTCTAGCATCCTTAGGGAAGGTGTTCCAGGACAATTTTCCTGAGTTTTGAATTCGTCCTGATGCAGCCCCTCCTGGGAAACAACTGCTCGTCGTCTGAGTCTCCGAGTGCAGAGACCTCGATGGCAACTGCAGAAATGAAGGGCTGCGTTGAGTAGTCGAGAAGCAAGAACATAGCCAGCGCCTTGTGTTTGGGAGTCAGCAGCACCTGGACTTTTGCGATTGCTTTCACAGTGCACTGAATGCCAGGACGGCATGTGCACGTTAAAACAACGAGCTGGGCAAGAGCAGGAAGGGACCACGGGCATCAGAGAGCATCTGGCATCTTGCCCTGGAAAGAGCAGTGTTTTTGGAGTGTGCAGTAAAATCGTGTTTCTGGACAAGGGAGGCATAAGTGCGCTGCGCTCCTAAGCTATCTCCCTGCTAAGACACACTGCCAAAGCTTTTCGTTATCATGCAGGCTAGTGCAGACGCACACTACGGCTCTCCGGAGCTGTCCGAAGCCAAGCGCCGGTCGCCGGCGTCTTTCGGCTGAAGCAGCGCTTCGGAGCGTACGGCTGTTGTGTGCGCGAAGCAGCCGCTTCTCCTGCTCCATGAGCCGGACAGAGCGGTAGCTTGTACGAGGGCGAAGAACGAAGCCGCAGAGCACCGGGCTTCTGCGGGCACCCTAAGGACTGCGAGAGGACCGTGGTGGCCGCTCGCCTGCCCCTTCAATTCCATTCTAGCATCCTTATGGAAGGTGTTCTAGGACAATTTTCCTGAGTTTTGAATTCGTCCTGATGCAGCCCCTCCTGGGAAACTCCTACTCGTCCTCTGCGTCTCCGAGTGCAGAGACCTCGATGGCAACTGCAGAAATGAAGGGCTGCGTTGAGGAGTCGAGAAGCAAGAACATAGCCAGCGCCTTGTGTTTGGGAGTCAGCAGCACCTGGACTTTTGCGATTGCTTTCACAGTGCACTGAATGCCAGGACGGCATGTGCACGTTAAAACAACGAGCTGGGCATGAGCAGGAAGGGACCACGGGCATCAGAGAGCATCTGGCATCTTGCCCTGGAAAGAGCAGTGTTTTTGGAGTGTGCAGTAAAATCGTGTTTCTGGACAAGGGAGGCATAAGTGCGCTGCGCTCCTAAGCTATCTCCCTGCTAAGACACACTGCCAAAGCTTTTCGTTATCATGCAGGCTAGTGCAGACGCACACTACGGCTCTCCGGAGCTGTCCGAAGCCAAGCGCCGGTCGCCGGCGTCTTTCGGCTGAAGCAGCGCTTCGGAGCGTACGGCTGTTGTGTGCGCGAAGCAGCCGCTTCTCCTGCTCCGTGAGCCGGACAGAGCGGTAGCTTGTACGACGGCGAAGAACGAAGCCGCAGAGTACCGGGCTTCTGCGGGCACCCTAAGGACTGCGAGAGGACCGTGGTGGCCGCTCGCCTGCCCCTTCAATTCCATTCTAGCATCCTTAGGGAAGGTGTTCTAGGACAATTTTCCTGAGTTTTGAATTCGTCCTGATGCAGCCCCTCCTGGGAAACTCCTACTCGTCCTCTGAGGCTCCGAGTGCAGAGACCTCGATGGCAACTGCAGAAATGAAGGGCTGCGTTGAGTAGTCGAGAAGCAAGAACATAGCCAGCGCCTTGTGTTTAGGAGTCAGCAACTGCTGGACTTTTGCGATTGCCTTCACTGTGCACTGAATGTCGAGAGATGTGCACGCTAAAAAAACAAGGTGGGCAAGAGGAGGAAGAGAGCACCGGCATCAGAGAGCATCTGGCATCTTCCCCTGGAAAGGGCAGTGTTTTTGGAGAGTGCAGCAAATCCGTGTTTCTGGACAAGGGAGGCATAAGTGCGCTGCGCTCCTAAGCTATCTCCCTGCTAAGACACACTGCCAAAGCTTTTCGCTATGATGCAGTCCAGTGCAGACGCACACTACGGCTCTACGGAGCTGTCCGAAGCCAAGCGCCGGTCGCCGGCGTCTTTCGGCTGAAGCAGCGCTTCGGAGCGTACGGCTGTTGTGTGCGCGAAGCAGCCGCTTCTCCTGCTCCGGGAGCCGGACAGAGCGGTAGCTTGTACGACGGCGAAGAACGAAGCCGCAGAGCACCGGCCTTCTGCGCGCACCCTAAGGACTGCGAGAGGACCGTGGTGGCCGCTCGCCTGCCCCTTCAATTCCCTTCTAGCATCCTTAGGGAAGGTGTTCCAGGACAATTTTCCTGAGTTTTGAATTCGTCCTGATGCAGCCCCTCCTGGGAAACAACTGCTCGTCGTCTGAGTCTCCGAGTGCAGAGACCTCGATGGCAACTGCAGAAATGAAGGGCTGCGTTGAGTTGTCGAGACGCAAGAACATAGCCAGCGCCTTGTGTTTGGGAGTCAGCAGCTGCTGGACTTTTGCGATTGCTTTCACTGTGCACTGAATGCCAGGACGGCATGTGCACGTTAAAACAACGAGCTGGGCAAGAGCAGGAAGGGACCACGGGCATCAGAGAGCATCTGGCATCTTGCCCTGGAAAGAGCAGTGTTTTTGGAGTGTGCAGTAAAATCGTGTTTCTGGACAAGGGAGGCATAAGTGCGCTGCGCTCCTAAGCTATCTCCCTGCGAGACAGACTGGCAAAGCTTTTCGTTATCATGCAGGCTAGTGCAGACGCACACTACGGCTCTCCGGAGCTGTCCGAAGCCAAGCGCCGGTCGCCGGCGTCTTTCGGCTGAAGCAGCGCTTCGGAGCGTACGGCTGTTGTGTGCGCGAAGCAGCCGCTTCTCCTGCTCCGGGAGCCGGACAGAGTTGTAGCTTGTACGACGGCGAAGAACGAAGCCGCAGAGCACCGGGCTTCTGCGGGCACCCTAAGGACTGCGAGAGGACCGTGGTGGCCGCTCGCCTGCCTCTTCAATTCCATTCTAGCATCCTTATGGAAGGTGTTCTAGGACAATTTTCCTGAGTTTTGAATTCGTCCTGATGCAGCCCCTCCTGGGAAACTCCTACTCGTCCTCTGCGTCTCCGAGTGCAGAGACCTCGATGGCAACTGCAGAAATGAAGGGCTGCGTTGAGTAGTCGAGAAGCAAGAACATAGCCAGCGCCTTGTGTCTGGGAGTCAGCAGCACCTGGACTTTTGCGATTGCTTTCACAGTGCACTGAATGCCAGGACGGCATGTGCACGTTAAAACAACGAGCTGGGCAAGAGCAGTAATCGAAAGATCACGGCCGACAGAAAGCAGCTTATATATTGCCCAGGAAAGAGCAGTGTTTTTGGAGTGTGCAGTAAAATCGTGTTTCTGGACAAGGGAGGCATAAGTGCGCTGCGCTCCTAAGCTATCTCCCTGCTAAGACACACTGGCAAAGCTTTTCGCTATAGTGCAGTCTAGTGCAGACGCACACTACGGCTCTCCGGAGCTGTCCGACGCCAAGCGCCGGTCGCCGGCGTCTTTCGGCTGAAGGAGCGCTTCGGAGCGTACGGCTGTTGTGTGCGCGAAGCAGCCGCTTCTCCTGCTCCGTGAGCCGGACAGAGCGGTAGCTTGTACGACGGCGAAGAACGAAGCCGCAGAGCACCGGGCTTCTGCGGGCACCCTAAGGACTGCGAGAGGACCGTGGTGGCCGCTCGCCTGCCTCTTCAATTCCATTCTAGCATCCTTATGGAAGGTGTTCTAGGACAATTTTCCTGAGTTTTGAATTCGTCCTGATGCAGCCCCTCCTGGGAAACTCCTACTCGTCCTCTGCGTCTCCGAGTGCAGAGACCTCGTTGGCAACTGCAGAAATGAAGGGCTGCGTTGAGTAGTCGAGAAGCAAGAACATAGCCAGCGCCTTGTGTTTGGGAGTCAGCAGCTGCTGGACTTTTGCGATTGCTTTCACTGTGCACTGAATGCCAGGACGGCATGTGCACGTTAAAACAACGAGCTGGGCAAGAGCAGTAATCGAAAGATCACGGCCGTCAGAAAGCAGCTTATATATTGCCCTGGAAAGAGCAGTGTTTTTGGAGTGTGCAGTAAAATCGTGTTTCTGGACAAGGGAGGCATAAGTGCGCTGCGCTCCTAAGCTATCTCCCTGCGAGACACACTGCCAAAGCTTTTCGCTATAGTGCAGTCTAGTGCAGACGGACACTGCGGCTCTCCGGAACTGTCCGAAGCGAAGCGCCGCTCGCCGGCGTCTTTCGGCTGAAGCAGCGCTTCGGGGCGTACAGCTGCCGCTCCGCTGTTGTGTGCGCGAGGCAGCCGCTTCTCCTGCTCCGTGAGCCGGACAGAGCGGTAGCTTGTACGAGGGCGAAGAACGAAGCCGCAGGGAGACGACATTGTGTGTACAGTCTTGGGACTGCTAGATGACAGTGGCTAAACCTCCCTGCCTTTTCAATGCACTGCTGCCATGCTTTATTGAAGGCGTTCCGAGACAACTTTCCTTGGTTTTGACTTCGTCCTGATGAAGCCCCTGTTGGGAAATTCGTTTGGGAGTCAGCAGCTGCTGGACTTTTGCGATTGCCTTCACTGTGCACTGAATGCCAGGACGGCATGTGCACGTTAAAACAACGAGCTGGGCAAGAGCAGGAAGGGACCACGGGCATCAAGAGAGCATCTGACATCTTGCCCTGGAAAGAGCAGTGTTTTTGGAGTGTGCAGTAAAATCGTGTTTCTGGACAAGGGAGGCATAAGTGCGCTGCGCTCCTAAGTTATCTCCCTGCGAGACAGACTGGCAAAGCTTTTCGTTATCATGCAGGCTAGTGCAGACGCACACTACGGCTCTCCGGAGCTGTCCGACGCCAAGCGCCGCTCGCCGGCGTCTTTCGGCTGAAGCAGCGCTTCGGAGCGTACGGCTGTTGTGTGCGCGAAGCAGCCGCTTCTCCTGCTCCGGGAGCCGGACAGAGCGGTAGCTTCTACGAGGGCGAAGAACGAAGCCGCAGAGCACCGGACTTGTGTGCACAGCCTACGGGCTGCTAGAGGAAGGTGGCTGCTGCTCCCTAACCCATCAATTCACAGCTGGCATGCTCTATGGAGCTGTTCCAGGACAACTTTCATTGCTTATTGGTTCGTCCTGATACAGCCCCTCCTGGGAAATTCATGCTCGTCACCTGAGGCTCCGACATGCAGAAACATCGATGGCAGCTGCAGAAAAGAAGGGCTGCGTTGAGTTGTCGAGAAGCAAGAACATAGCCAGCGCCTAGCGTCTGGGAGTCAGCAACTGCTGGACTTTTGCGATTGCCTTCACTGTGCACTGAATGTCGAGATATGTGCACGCTAAAAAAACAAGGTGGGCAAGAGGAGGAAGAGAGCACGGGCATCAGAGAGCATCTGGCATCTTCCCCTGGAAAGGGCAGTGTTTTTGGAGACGCACACTACGGCTCTACGGAGCTGTCCGAAGCCAAGCGCCGGTGGCCGGCGTCTTTCGGCTGAAGCAGCGCTTCGGAGCGTACGGCTGTTGTGTGCGCGAAGCAGCCGCTTCTCCTGCTCCGGGAGCCGGACAGAGCGGTAGCTTGTACGAGGGCGAAGAACGAAGCCGCAGAGCACCGGACTTGTGTGCACAGCCTACGGGCTGCTAGAGGAAGGTGGCTGCACCTCCCTAACCTATCAATTCACAGCTGGCATGCTCTATGGAGCTGTTCCAGGACAACTTTCATTGCTTATGGGTTCGTCCTGATACAGCCCCTCCTGGGAAACTCGTGCTCGTTCCCCGAGGCTCCGAGATGCAGAAACATCGATGGCAGCTGCAGAAATGAAGGGCTGCGTTGAGTTGTCGAGAAGCAAGAACATAGCCAGCGCCTAAGTGTCTGGGAGTCAGCAGCTGCTGCACTTTTACGATTGCCTTCACTGTGCACTGATTGCCGAGACATGTGCACGCTAGAAAAACAAGGTGGGCAAGAGGAGGAAGAGAGTACGGGCATCAGAGAGCATCTGGCATCTTGTCCTGGAAACTGCAGTGTTTTTGGAGAGTACAGCAAATCCGTGTTTCTGGACAAGGGAGGCATAAGTGCGCTGCGCTCCTAAGCTATCTCCCTGCGAGACACACTGCCAAAGCTTTTCGTTATCCTGCAGTCTAGTGCAGACGCACACTACGGCTCTCGGCTGCTGTCCGAAGCCAAGCGCCGGTGGCCGGCGTCTTTCGGCTGAAGCTGCGCTTCGGAGCGTACGGCTGCCGCTCCGCTCTTGTGTGCGCGAAGCAGCCGCTTCTCCTGCTCCGGGAGCCGGACAGAGCGGTAGCTTGTACGAGGGCGAAGAACGAAGCCGAAGAGCACCGGGCTTCTGCGCGCACTCTAAGGACTGCTAGAGGCCCCTGCTAGCCGCTGGCCTGCCTCTTCAATTCCCTTCTAGCATCCTTATGGAAGGTGTTCCAGGACAATTTTCCTGAATTTTGAATTCGTCCTGATGCAGCCCCTCCTGGGAAACTCGTGCTCGTCCTCTGAGTCTCCGACATGCAGAGACCTCGATGGCAACTGCAGAAATGAAGGGCTCCGTTGAGTTGTCGAGAAGCGAGAACCTAGCCAGCGGCTTGTGTTTGGGAGTCAGCAGCTGCTGGACTTTTGCGATTGCTTTCACTGTGCACTGAATGCCAGGACGGCATGGGCACGTTAAAACAACGAGCTGAGCAAGAGTCCCCGAAAGATCACGGCCGTCAGAAAGCATCTTATATATTGCCCTGGAAAGAGCAGTGTTTTTGGAGTGTGCAGTAAAATCGTGTTTCTGGACAAGGGAGGCATAAGTGCGCTGCGCTCCTAAGCTATCTCCCTGCTAAGACACACTGCCAAAGCTTTTAGTTATCCTGCAGTCTAGTGCAGACGCACACTCCGGATCTCCGGAGCTGTCCGAAGCCAAGCGCCGGTGGCCGGCGTCTTTCGGCTGAAGCTGCGCTTCGGAGCGTACGGCTGCCGCTCCGCTGTTGTGTGCGCGCAGCAGCCGCTTCTCCTGCTCCGGGAGCCGGACAGAGCGGTAGCTTGTACGAGGGCGAAGAACGAAGCCGAAGAGCACCGGGCTTCTGCGCGCACCCTAAGGATTGCTAGTGGACTGTGGTGGCCGCTGGCCTGCCTCTTCAATTCCCTTCTAGCATACTTTCAAAGGGGTTCCAGGATAATTTTCCTGAATTTTGAATTCGTCCTGATACAGCCCCTTCTGGGAAATTAGTGCTCGGCCTCTGAGGCTCCGACATGCAGAAACATCGATGGCAGCTGCAGAAATGAAGGGCTGCGTTGAGTTGTCGAGAAGCAAGAACATAGCCAGCGCCTTGTGTTTGGGAGTCAGCAGCACCTGGACTTTTTCGATTGCCTTCACTGTGCACTGAATACCACGACGGCATGGGCACGTTAAAACAACGAGCTGAGCAAGAGTCCCGAAAGATCACGGCCGTCAGAAAGCAGCTTATATATTGCCCTGGAAAGAGCAGTGTTTTTGGAGTGTGCAGTAAAATCGTGTTTCTGGACAAGGGAGGCATAAGTGCGCTGCGCTCCTAAGCTATCTCCCTGCGAGACACACTGCCAAAGCTTTTCGTTATCCTGCAGTCTAGTGCAGACGCACACTACGGCTCTCGGCTGCTGTCCGAAGCCAAGCGCCGGTCGCCGGCGTCTTTCGGCTGAAGCTGCGCTTCGGAGCGTACGGCTGCCGCTCCGCTGCTGTGTGCGCGAAGCAGCCGCTTCTCCTGCTCCGGGAGCCGGACAGAGCGGTAGCTTGTAGGAGGGCGAAGAGCGAAGCCGAAGAGCACCGGGCTTCTGCGCGCACCCTAAGGACTGCTAGAGGACCGTGGTGGACACTCGCCTGCGTCTTCAATTCCATTCTAGCATCCTTATGGAAGGTGTTCCAGGACAATTCTCCTGAGTTTTGAATTCGTCCTGATGCAGCCCCTCCTGGGAAACTCCTGCTCGTCCTCTGAGGCTCCGAGTGCAGAGACCTCGATGGCAACTGCAGAAATGAAGCACTCCGTTGAGTTGTCGAGAAGCAAGAACATAGCCAGCGCCTTGTGTTTGGGAGTCAGCAGCTGCTGGACTTTTGCGATTGCCTTCACTGTGCACTGAATGCCACGACGGCATGGGCACGTTAAAACAACGAGCTGAGCAAGAGTCCCCGAAAGATCACGGCCGTCAGAAAGCAGCTTATATATTGCCCTGGAAAGAGCAGTGTTTTAGGAGTGTGCAGTAAAATCGTGTTTCTGAACAAGGGAGGCATAAGTGCGCTGCGCTCCTAAGCTATCTCCCTGCGAGACACACTGCCAAAGCTTTTCGCTATCATGCAGTCTAGTGCAGACGCACACTACGGCTATCGGCTGCTGTCTGAAGCGAAGCGCCGGTGGCCGGCGTCTTTCGGCTGAAGCAGCGCTTCGGAGCGTACGGCTGTTGTGTGCGCGAAGCAGCCGCTTCTCCTGCTCCGGGAGCCGGACAGAGCGGTAGCTTGTACGAGGGCGAAGAACGAAGCCGCAGAGCACCGGACTTGTGTGCACAGCCTACGGGCTGCTAGAGGAAGGTGGCTGCACCTCCCTAACCTATCAATTCACAGCTGGCATGCTCTATGGAGCTGTTCCAGGACAACTTTCATTGCTTATGGGTTCGTCCTGATACAGCCCCTCCTGGGAAACTCGTGCTCGTTCCCCGAGGCTCCGAGATGCAGAAACATCGATGGCAGCTGCAGAAATGAAGGGCTGCGTTGAGTTGTCGAGAAGCAAGAACATAGCCAGCGCCTAAGTGTCTGGGAGTCAGCAGCTGCTGCACTTTTACGATTGCCTTCACTGTGCACTGATTGCCGAGACATGTGCACACTAGAAAAACAAGGTGGGCAAGAGGAGGAAGAGAGTACGGGCATCAGAGAGCATCTGGCATCTTGTCCTGGAAACTGCAGTGTTTTTGGAGAGTACAGCAAATCCGTGTTTCTGGACAAGGGAGGCATAAGTGCGCTGCGCTCCTAAGCTATCTCCCTGCGAGACACACTGCCAAAGCTTTTCCTTATCCTGCAGTCTAGTACAGACGCACACTACGGCTCTCGGCTGCTGTCCGAAGCGAAGCGCCGGTGGCCGGCGTCTTTCGGCTGAAGCTGCGCTTCGGAGCGTACGGCTGCCGCTCCGCTGTTGTGTGCGCGAAGCAGCCGCTTCTCCTGCTCCGGGAGCCGGACAGAGCGGTAGCTTGTACGACGGCGAAGAACGAAGCCGCAGAGCACCGGGCTTCTGCGGGCACCCTAAGGACTGCGAGAGGACCGTGGTGGCCGCTCGCCTGCCCCTTCAATTCCATTCTAGCATCCTTAGGGAAGGTGTTCCAGGACAATTTTCCTGAGTTTTGAATTCGTCCTGATGCAGCCCCTCCTGGGAAACAACTGCTCGTCGTCTGAGTCTCCGAGTGCAGAGACCTCGATGGCAACTGCAGAAATGAAGGGCTGCGTTGAGTTGTCGAGAAGCAAGAACATAGCCAGCGCCTTGTGTTTGGGAGTCAGCAGCACCTGGACTTTTGCGATTGCTTTCACAGTGCACTGAATGCCAGGACGGCATGTGCACGTTGAAACAACGAGCTGGGCATGAGCAGGAAGGGAGCACGGGCATCAGAGAGCATCTGGCATCTTCCCCTGGAAAGGGCAGTGTTTTTGGAGTGTGCAGTAAAATCGTGTTTCTGGACAAGGGAGGCATAAGTGCGCTGCGCTCCTAAGCTATCTCCCTGCTAAGACACACTGCCAAAGCTTTTCGTTATCATGCAGGCTAGTGCAGACGCACACTACGGCTCTCCGGAGCTGTCCGAAGCGAAACGCCGGTCGCCGGCGTCTTTCGGCTGAAGCAGCGCTTCGGAGCGTACGGCTGTTGTGTGCGCGAAGCAGCCGCTTCTCCTGCTCCGTGAGCCGGACAGAGCGGTAGCTTGTACGACGGCGAAGAACGAAGCCGCAGAGCACCGGGCTTCTGCGGGCACCCTAAGGACTGCGAGAGGACCGTGGTGGCCGCTCGCCTGCCCCTTCAATTCCATTCTAGCATCCTTAGGGAAGGTGTTCTAGGACAATTTTCCTGAGTTTTGAATTCGTCCTGATGCAGCCCCTCCTGGGAAACTCCTACTCGTCCTCTGCGTCTCCGAGTGCAGAGACCTCGATGGCAACTGCAGAAATGAAGGGCTGCGTTGAGTAGTCGAGAAGCAAGAACATAGCCAGCGCCTTGTGTTTGGGAGTCAGCAGCACCTGGACTTTTGCGATTGCTTTCACTGTGCACTGAATGCCAGGACGGCATGTGCACGTTAAAACAACGAGCTGGGCAAGAGTAATCGAAAGATCACGGCCGTCAGAAAGCAGCTTATATATTGCCCAGGAAAGAGCAGTGTTTTTGGAGTGTGCAGTAAAATCTTGTTTCTGGACAAGGGAGGCATAAGTGCGCTGCGCTCCTAAGCTATCTCCCTGCTAAGACACACTGCCAAAGCTTTTCGTTATCATGCAGGCTAGTGCAGACGCACACTACGGCTCTCCGGAGCTGTCCGAAGCCAAGCGCCGGTCGCCGGCGTCTTTCGGCTGAAGCAGCGCTTCGGAGCGTACGGCTGTTGTGTGCGCGAAGCAGCCGCTTCTCCTGCTCCGTGAGCCGGACAGAGCGGTAGCTTGTACGAGGGCGAAGAACGAAGCCGCAGAGCACCGGGCTTCTGCGGGCACCCTAAGGACTGCGAGAGGACCGTGGTGGCCGCTCGCCTGCCCCTTCAATTCCATTCTAGCATCCTTATGGAAGGTGTTCTAGGACAATTTTCCTGAGTTTTGAATTCGTCCTGATGCAGCCCCTCCTGGGAAACTCCTACTCGTCCTCTGCGTCTCCGAGTGCAGAGACCTCGATGGCAACTGCAGAAATGAAGGGCTGCGTTGAGGAGTCGAGAAGCAAGAACATAGCCAGCGCCTTGTGTTTGGGAGTCAGCAGCACCTGGACTTTTGCGATTGCTTTCACAGTGCACTGAATGCCAGGACGGCATGTGCACGTTAAAACAACGAGCTGGGCATGAGCAGGAAGGGACCACGGGCATCAGAGAGCATCTGGCATCTTGCCCTGGAAAGAGCAGTGTTTTTGGAGTGTGCAGTAAAATCGTGTTTCTGGACAAGGGAGGCATAAGTGCGCTGCGCTCCTAAGCTATCTCCCTGCTAAGACACACTGCCAAAGCTTTTCGTTATCATGCAGGCTAGTGCAGACGCACACTACGGCTCTCCGGAGCTGTCCGAAGCCAAGCGCCGGTCGCCGGCGTCTTTCGGCTGAAGCAGCGCTTCGGAGCGTACGGCTGTTGTGTGCGCGAAGCAGCCGCTTCTCCTGCTCCGTGAGCCGGACAGAGCGGTAGCTTGTACGACGGCGAAGAACGAAGCCGCAGAGTACCGGGCTTCTGCGGGCACCCTAAGGACTGCGAGAGGACCGTGGTGGCCGCTCGCCTGCCCCTTCAATTCCATTCTAGCATCCTTAGGGAAGGTGTTCTAGGACAATTTTCCTGAGTTTTGAATTCGTCCTGATGCAGCCCCTCCTGGGAAACTCCTACTCGTCCTCTGAGGCTCCGAGTGCAGAGACCTCGATGGCAACTGCAGAAATGAAGGGCTGCGTTGAGTAGTCGAGAAGCAAGAACATAGCCAGCGCCTTGTGTTTAGGAGTCAGCAACTGCTGGACTTTTGCGATTGCCTTCACTGTGCACTGAATGTCGAGAGATGTGCACGCTAAAAAAACAAGGTGGGCAAGAGGAGGAAGAGAGCACCGGCATCAGAGAGCATCTGGCATCTTCCCCTGGAAAGGGCAGTGTTTTTGGAGAGTGCAGCAAATCCGTGTTTCTGGACAAGGGAGGCATAAGTGCGCTGCGCTCCTAAGCTATCTCCCTGCTAAGACACACTGCCAAAGCTTTTCGCTATGATGCAGTCCAGTGCAGACGCACACTACGGCTCTACGGAGCTGTCCGAAGCCAAGCGCCGGTCGCCGGCGTCTTTCGGCTGAAGCAGCGCTTCGGAGCGTACGGCTGTTGTGTGCGCGAAGCAGCCGCTTCTCCTGCTCCGGGAGCCGGACAGAGCGGTAGCTTGTACGACGGCGAAGAACGAAGCCGCAGAGCACCGGCCTTCTGCGCGCACCCTAAGGACTGCGAGAGGACCGTGGTGGCCGCTCGCCTGCCCCTTCAATTCCCTTCTAGCATCCTTAGGGAAGGTGTTCCAGGACAATTTTCCTGAGTTTTGAATTCGTCCTGATGCAGCCCCTCCTGGGAAACAACTGCTCGTCGTCTGAGTCTCCGAGTGCAGAGACCTCGATGGCAACTGCAGAAATGAAGGGCTGCGTTGAGTTGTCGAGACGCAAGAACATAGCCAGCGCCTTGTGTTTGGGAGTCAGCAGCTGCTGGACTTTTGCGATTGCTTTCACTGTGCACTGAATGCCAGGACGGCATGTGCACGTTAAAACAACGAGCTGGGCAAGAGCAGGAAGGGACCACGGGCATCAGAGAGCATCTGGCATCTTGCCCTGGAAAGAGCAGTGTTTTTGGAGTGTGCAGTAAAATCGTGTTTCTGGACAAGGGAGGCATAAGTGCGCTGCGCTCCTAAGCTATCTCCCTGCGAGACAGACTGGCAAAGCTTTTCGTTATCATGCAGGCTAGTGCAGACGCACACTACGGCTCTCCGGAGCTGTCCGAAGCCAAGCGCCGGTCGCCGGCGTCTTTCGGCTGAAGCAGCGCTTCGGAGCGTACGGCTGTTGTGTGCGCGAAGCAGCCGCTTCTCCTGCTCCGGGAGCCGGACAGAGCGGTAGCTTGTACGACGGCGAAGAACGAAGCCGCAGAGCACCGGGCTTCTGCGGGCACCCTAAGGACTGCGAGAGGACCGTGGTGGCCGCTCGCCTGCCTCTTCAATTCCATTCTAGCATCCTTAGGGAAGGTGTTCTAGGACAATTTTCCTGAGTTTTGAATTCGTCCTGATGCAGCCCCTCCTGGGAAACTCCTACTCGTCCTCTGCGTCTCCGAGTGCAGAGACCTCGATGGCAACTGCAGAAATGAAGGGCTGCGTTGAGTAGTCGAGAAGCAAGAACATAGCCAGCGCCTTGTGTCTGGGAGTCAGCAGCACCTGGACTTTTGCGATTGCTTTCACAGTGCACTGAATGCCAGGACGGCATGTGCACGTTAAAACAACGAGCTGGGCAAGAGCAGTAATCGAAAGATCACGGCCGACAGAAAGCAGCTTATATATTGCCCAGGAAAGAGCAGTGTTTTTGGAGTGTGCAGTAAAATCGTGTTTCTGGACAAGGGAGGCATAAGTGCGCTGCGCTCCTAAGCTATCTCCCTGCTAAGACACACTGGCAAAGCTTTTCGCTATAGTGCAGTCTAGTGCAGACGCACACTACGGCTCTCCGGAGCTGTCCGACGCCAAGCGCCGGTCGCCGGCGTCTTTCGGCTGAAGGAGCGCTTCGGAGCGTACGGCTGTTGTGTGCGCGAAGCAGCCGCTTCTCCTGCTCCGTGAGCCGGACAGAGCGGTAGCTTGTACGACGGCGAAGAACGAAGCCGCAGAGCACCGGGCTTCTGCGGGCACCCTAAGGACTGCGAGAGGACCGTGGTGGCCGCTCGCCTGCCTCTTCAATTCCATTCTAGCATCCTTATGGAAGGTGTTCTAGGACAATTTTCCTGAGTTTTGAATTCGTCCTGATGCAGCCCCTCCTGGGAAACTCCTACTCGTCCTCTGCGTCTCCGAGTGCAGAGACCTCGTTGGCAACTGCAGAAATGAAGGGCTGCGTTGAGTAGTCGAGAAGCAAGAACATAGCCAGCGCCTTGTGTTTGGGAGTCAGCAGCTGCTGGACTTTTGCGATTGCTTTCACTGTGCACTGAATGCCAGGACGGCATGTGCACGTTAAAACAACGAGCTGGGCAAGAGCAGTAATCGAAAGATCACGGCCGTCAGAAAGCAGCTTATATATTGCCCTGGAAAGAGCAGTGTTTTTGGAGTGTGCAGTAAAATCGTGTTTCTGGACAAGGGAGGCATAAGTGCGCTGCGCTCCTAAGCTATCTCCCTGCGAGACACACTGCCAAAGCTTTTCGCTATAGTGCAGTCTAGTGCAGACGGACACTGCGGCTCTCCGGAACTGTCCGAAGCGAAGCGCCGCTCGCCGGCGTCTTTCGGCTGAAGCAGCGCTTCGGGGCGTACAGCTGCCGCTCCGCTGTTGTGTGCGCGAGGCAGCCGCTTCTCCTGCTCCGTGAGCCGGACAGAGCGGTAGCTTGTACGAGGGCGAAGAACGAAGCCGCAGGGAGACGACATTGTGTGTACAGTCTTGGGACTGCTAGATGACAGTGGCTAAAGCTCCCTGCCTTTTCAATGCACTGCTGCCATGCTTTATTGAAGGCGTTCCGAGACAACTTTCCTTGGTTTTGACTTCGTCCTGATGAAGCCCCTGTTGGGAAATTCGTTTGGGAGTCAGCAGCTGCTGGACTTTTGCGATTGCCTTCACTGTGCACTGAATGCCAGGACGGCATGTGCACGTTAAAACAACGAGCTGGGCAAGAGCAGGAAGGGACCACGGGCATCAAGAGAGCATCTGACATCTTGCCCTGGAAAGAGCAGTGTTTTTGGAGTGTGCAGTAAAATCGTGTTTCTGGACAAGGGAGGCATAAGTGCGCTGCGCTCCTAAGTTATCTCCCTGCGAGACAGACTGGCAAAGCTTTTCGTTATCATGCAGGCTAGTGCAGACGCACACTACGGCTCTCCGGAGCTGTCCGACGCCAAGCGCCGGTCGCCGGCGTCTTTCGGCTGAAGCAGCGCTTCGGAGCGTACGGCTGTTGTGTGCGCGAAGCAGCCGCTTCTCCTGCTCCGGGAGCCGGACAGAGCGGTAGCTTCTACGAGGGCGAAGAACGAAGCCGCAGAGCACCGGACTTGTGTGCACAGCCTACGGGCTGCTAGAGGAAGGTGGCTGCTGCTCCCTAACCCATCAATTCACAGCTGGCATGCTCTATGGAGCTGTTCCAGGACAACTTTCATTGCTTATTGGTTCGTCCTGATACAGCCCCTCCTGGGAAATTCATGCTCGTCACCTGAGGCTCCGACATGCAGAAACATCGATGGCAGCTGCAGAAAAGAAGGGCTGCGTTGAGTTGTCGAGAAGCAAGAACATAGCCAGCGCCTAGCGTCTGGGAGTCAGCAACTGCTGGACTTTTGCGATTGCCTTCACTGTGCACTGAATGTCGAGATATGTGCACGCTAAAAAAACAAGGTGGGCAAGAGGAGGAAGAGAGCACGGGCATCAGAGAGCATCTGGCATCTTCCCCTGGAAAGGGCAGTGTTTTTGGAGACGCACACTACGGCTCTACGGAGCTGTCCGAAGCCAAGCGCCGGTCGCCGGCGTCTTTCGGCTGAAGCAGCGCTTCGGAGCGTACGGCTGTTGTGTGCGCGAAGCAGCCGCTTCTCCTGCTCCGTGAGCCGGACAGAGCGGTAGCTTGTACGAGGGCGAAGAACGAAGCCGCAGAGCACCGGGCTTCTGCGGGCACCCTAAGGACTGCGAGAGGACCGTGGTGGCCGCTCGCCTGCCCCTTCAATTCCATTCTAGCATCCTTATGGAAGGTGTTCTAGGACAATTTTCCTGAGTTTTGAATTCGTCCTGATGCAGCCCCTCCTGGGAAACTCCTACTCGTCCTCTGCGTCTCCGAGTGCAGAGACCTCGATGGCAACTGCAGAAATGAAGGGCTGCGTTGAGGAGTCGAGAAGCAAGAACATAGCCAGCGCCTTGTGTTTGGGAGTCAGCAGCACCTGGACTTTTGCGATTGCTTTCACAGTGCACTGAATGCCAGGACGGCATGTGCACGTTAAAACAACGAGCTGGGCATGAGCAGGAAGGGACCACGGGCATCAGAGAGCATCTGGCATCTTGCCCTGGAAAGAGCAGTGTTTTTGGAGTGTGCAGTAAAATCGTGTTTCTGGACAAGGGAGGCATAAGTGCGCTGCGCTCCTAAGCTATCTCCCTGCTAAGACACACTGCCAAAGCTTTTCGTTATCATGCAGGCTAGTGCAGACGCACACTACGGCTCTCCGGAGCTGTCCGAAGCCAAGCGCCGGTCGCCGGCGTCTTTCGGCTGAAGCAGCGCTTCGGAGCGTACGGCTGTTGTGTGCGCGAAGCAGCCGCTTCTCCTGCTCCGTGAGCCGGACAGAGCGGTAGCTTGTACGACGGCGAAGAACGAAGCCGCAGAGTACCGGGCTTCTGCGGGCACCCTAAGGACTGCGAGAGGACCGTGGTGGCCGCTCGCCTGCCCCTTCAATTCCATTCTAGCATCCTTAGGGAAGGTGTTCTAGGACAATTTTCCTGAGTTTTGAATTCGTCCTGATGCAGCCCCTCCTGGGAAACTCCTACTCGTCCTCTGAGGCTCCGAGTGCAGAGACCTCGATGGCAACTGCAGAAATGAAGGGCTGCGTTGAGTAGTCGAGAAGCAAGAACATAGCCAGCGCCTTGTGTTTGGGAGTCATCAGCACCTGGACTTTTGCGATTGCTTTCACTGTGCACTGAATGCCAGGACGGCATGTGCACGTTAAAACAACGAGCTGGGCAAGAGTAATCGAAAGATCACGGCCGACAGAAAGCAGCTTATATATTGCCCAGGAAAGAGCAGTGTTTTTGGAGTGTGCAGTAAAATCGTGTTTCTGGACAAGGGAGGCATAAGTGCGCTGCGCTCCTAAGCTATCTCCCTGCTAAGACACACTGCCAAAGCTTTTCGCTATGATGCAGTCCAGTGCAGACGCACACTACGGCTCTACGGAGCTGTCCGAAGCCAAGCGCCGGTCGCCGGCGTCTTTCGGCTGAAGCAGCGCTTCGGAGCGTACGGCTGTTGTGTGCGCGAAGCAGCCGCTTCTCCTGCTCCGGGAGCCGGACAGAGCGGTAGCTTGTACGAGGGCGAAGAACGAAGCCGCAGAGCACCGGGCTTCTGCGGGCACCCTAAGGACTGCGAGAGGACCGTGGTGGCCGCTCGCCTGCCCCTTCAATTCCATTCTAGCATCCTTAGGGAAGGTGTTCTAGGACAATTTTCCTGAGTTTTGAATTCGTCCTGATGCAGCCCCTCCTGGGAAACTCCTACTCGTCCTCTGCGTCTCCGAGTGCAGAGACCTCGATGGCAACTGCAGAAATGAAGGGCTGCGTTGAGTAGTCGAGAAGCAAGAACATAGCCAGCGCCTTGTGTTTAGGAGTCAGCAACTGCTGGACTTTTGCGATTGCCTTCACTGTGCACTGAATGTCGAGATATGTGCACGCTAAAAAAACAAGGTGGGCAAGAGGAGGAAGAGAGCACCGGCATCAGAGAGCATCTGGCATCTTCCCCTGGAAAGGGCAGTGTTTTTGGAGAGTGCAGCAAATCCGTGTTTCTGGACAAGGGAGGCATAAGTGCGCTGCGCTCCTAAGCTATCTCCCTGCGAGACACACTGCCAAAGCTTTTCGCTATAGTGCAGTCTAGTGCAGACGGACACTGCGGCTCTCCGGAACTGTCCGAAGCGAAGCGCCGCTCGCCGGCGTCTTTCGGCTGAAGCAGCGCTTCGGGGCGTACAGCTGCCGCTCCGCTGTTGTGTGCGCGAGGCAGCCGCTTCTCCTGCTCCGTGAGCCGGACAGAGCGGTAGCTTGTACGAGGGCGAAGAACGAAGCCGCAGGGAGACGACATTGTGTGTACAGTCTTGGGACTGCTAGATGACAGTGGCTAAAGCTCCCTGCCTTTTCAATGCACTGCTGCCATGCTTTATTGAAGGCGTTCCGAGACAACTTTCCTTGGTTTTGACTTCGTCCTGATGAAGCCCCTGTTGGGAAATTCGTTTGGGAGTCAGCAGCTGCTGGACTTTTGCGATTGCCTTCACTGTGCACTGAATGCCAGGACGGCATGTGCACGTTAAAACAACGAGCTGGGCAAGAGCAGGAAGGGACCACGGGCATCAAGAGAGCATCTGACATCTTGCCCTGGAAAGAGCAGTGTTTTTGGAGTGTGCAGTAAAATCGTGTTTCTGGACAAGGGAGGCATAAGTGCGCTGCGCTCCTAAGTTATCTCCCTGCGAGACAGACTGGCAAAGCTTTTCGTTATCATGCAGGCTAGTGCAGACGCACACTACGGCTCTCCGGAGCTGTCCGACGCCAAGCGCCGCTCGCCGGCGTCTTTCGGCTGAAGCAGCGCTTCGGAGCGTACGGCTGTTGTGTGCGCGAAGCAGCCGCTTCTCCTGCTCCGGGAGCCGGACAGAGCGGTAGCTTCTACGAGGGCGAAGAACGAAGCCGCAGAGCACCGGACTTGTGTGCACAGCCTACGGGCTGCTAGAGGAAGGTGGCTGCTGCTCCCTAACCCATCAATTCACAGCTGGCATGCTCTATGGAGCTGTTCCAGGACAACTTTCATTGCTTATTGGTTCGTCCTGATACAGCCCCTCCTGGGAAATTCATGCTCGTCACCTGAGGCTCCGACATGCAGAAACATCGATGGCAGCTGCAGAAAAGAAGGGCTGCGTTGAGTTGTCGAGAAGCAAGAACATAGCCAGCGCCTAGCGTCTGGGAGTCAGCAACTGCTGGACTTTTGCGATTGCCTTCACTGTGCACTGAATGTCGAGATATGTGCACGCTAAAAAAACAAGGTGGGCAAGAGGAGGAAGAGAGCACGGGCATCAGAGAGCATCTGGCATCTTCCCCTGGAAAGGGCAGTGTTTTTGGAGACGCACACTACGGCTCTACGGAGCTGTCCGAAGCCAAGCGCCGGTCGCCGGCGTCTTTCGGCTGAAGCAGCGCTTCGGAGCGTACGGCTGTTGTGTGCGCGAAGCAGCCGCTTCTCCTGCTCCGTGAGCCGGACAGAGCGGTAGCTTGTACGAGGGCGAAGAACGAAGCCGCAGAGCACCGGGCTTCTGCGGGCACCCTAAGGACTGCGAGAGGACCGTGGTGGCCGCTCGCCTGCCCCTTCAATTCCATTCTAGCATCCTTATGGAAGGTGTTCTAGGACAATTTTCCTGAGTTTTGAATTCGTCCTGATGCAGCCCCTCCTGGGAAACTCCTACTCGTCCTCTGCGTCTCCGAGTGCAGAGACCTCGATGGCAACTGCAGAAATGAAGGGCTGCGTTGAGGAGTCGAGAAGCAAGAACATAGCCAGCGCCTTGTGTTTGGGAGTCAGCAGCACCTGGACTTTTGCGATTGCTTTCACAGTGCACTGAATGCCAGGACGGCATGTGCACGTTAAAACAACGAGCTGGGCATGAGCAGGAAGGGACCACGGGCATCAGAGAGCATCTGGCATCTTGCCCTGGAAAGAGCAGTGTTTTTGGAGTGTGCAGTAAAATCGTGTTTCTGGACAAGGGAGGCATAAGTGCGCTGCGCTCCTAAGCTATCTCCCTGCTAAGACACACTGCCAAAGCTTTTCGTTATCATGCAGGCTAGTGCAGACGCACACTACGGCTCTCCGGAGCTGTCCGAAGCCAAGCGCCGGTCGCCGGCGTCTTTCGGCTGAAGCAGCGCTTCGGAGCGTACGGCTGTTGTGTGCGCGAAGCAGCCGCTTCTCCTGCTCCGTGAGCTGGACAGAGCGGTAGCTTGTACGACGGCGAAGAACGAAGCCGCAGAGTACCGGGCTTCTGCGGGCACCCTAAGGACTGCGAGAGGACCGTGGTGGCCGCTCGCCTGCCCCTTCAATTCCATTCTAGCATCCTTAGGGAAGGTGTTCTAGGACAATTTTCCTGAGTTTTGAATTCGTCCTGATGCAGCCCCTCCTGGGAAACTCCTACTCGTCCTCTGAGGCTCCGAGTGCAGAGACCTCGATGGCAACTGCAGAAATGAAGGGCTGCGTTGAGTAGTCGAGAAGCAAGAACATAGCCAGCGCCTTGTGTTTGGGAGTCATCAGCACCTGGACTTTTGCGATTGCTTTCACTGTGCACTGAATGCCAGGACGGCATGTGCACGTTAAAACAACGAGCTGGGCAAGAGTAATCGAAAGATCACGGCCGACAGAAAGCAGCTTATATATTGCCCAGGAAAGAGCAGTGTTTTTGGAGTGTGCAGTAAAATCGTGTTTCTGGACAAGGGAGGCATAAGTGCGCTGCGCTCCTAAGCTATCTCCCTGCTAAGACACACTGCCAAAGCTTTTCGCTATGATGCAGTCCAGTGCAGACGCACACTACGGCTCTACGGAGCTGTCCGAAGCCAAGCGCCGGTCGCCGGCGTCTTTCGGCTGAAGCAGCGCTTCGGAGCGTACGGCTGTTGTGTGCGCGAAGCAGCCGCTTCTCCTGCTCCGGGAGCCGGACAGAGCGGTAGCTTGTACGAGGGCGAAGAACGAAGCCGCAGAGCACCGGGCTTCTGCGGGCACCCTAAGGACTGCGAGAGGACCGTGGTGGCCGCTCGCCTGCCCCTTCAATTCCATTCTAGCATCCTTAGGGAAGGTGTTCTAGGACAATTTTCCTGAGTTTTGAATTCGTCCTGATGCAGCCCCTCCTGGGAAACTCCTACTCGTCCTCTGCGTCTCCGAGTGCAGAGACCTCGATGGCAACTGCAGAAATGAAGGGCTGCGTTGAGTAGTCGAGAAGCAAGAACATAGCCAGCGCCTTGTGTTTAGGAGTCAGCAACTGCTGGACTTTTGCGATTGCCTTCACTGTGCACTGAATGTCGAGATATGTGCACGCTAAAAAAACAAGGTGGGCAAGAGGAGGAAGAGAGCACCGGCATCAGAGAGCATCTGGCATCTTCCCCTGGAAAGGGCAGTGTTTTTGGAGAGTGCAGCAAATCCGTGTTTCTGGACAAGGGAGGCATAAGTGCGCTGCGCTCCTAAGCTATCTCCCTGCTAAGACACACTGCCAAAGCTTTTCGCTATGATGCAGTCCAGTGCAGACGCACACTACGGCTCTACGGAGCTGTCCGAAGCCAAGCGCCGGTCGCCGGCGTCTTTCGGCTGAAGCAGCGCTTCGGAGCGTACGGCTGTTGTGTGCGCGAAGCAGCCGCTTCTCCTGCTCCGCGAGCCGGACAGAGCGGTAGCTTGTACGACGGCGAAGAACGAAGCCGCAGAGCACCGGCCTTCTGCGCGCACCCTAAGGACTGCGAGAGGACCGTGGTGGCCGCTCGCCTGCCCCTTCAATTCCATTCTAGCATCCTTAGGGAAGGTGTTCCAGGACAATTTTCCTGAGTTTTGAATTCGTCCTGATGCAGCCCCTCCTGGGAAACAACTGCTCGTCGTCTGAGTCTCCGAGTGCAGAGACCTCGATGGCAACTGCAGAAATGAAGGGCTGCGTTGAGTAGTCGAGAAGCAAGAACATAGCCAGCGCCTTGTGTTTGGGAGTCAGCAGCACCTGGACTTTTGCGATTGCTTTCACAGTGCACTGAATGCCAGGACGGCATGTGCACGTTAAAACAACGAGCTGGGCAAGAGCAGGAAGGGACCACGGGCATCAGAGAGCATCTGGCATCTTGCCCTGGAAAGAGCAGTGTTTTTGGAGTGTGCAGTAAAATCGTGTTTCTGGACAAGGGAGGCATAAGTGCGCTGCGCTCCTAAGCTATCTCCCTGCTAAGACACACTGCCAAAGCTTTTCGTTATCATGCAGGCTAGTGCAGACGCACACTACGGCTCTCCGGAGCTGTCCGAAGCCAAGCGCCGGTCGCCGGCGTCTTTCGGCTGAAGCAGCGCTTCGGAGCGTACGGCTGTTGTGTGCGCGAAGCAGCCGCTTCTCCTGCTCCGTGAGCCGGACAGAGCGGTAGCTTGTACGACGGCGAAGAACGAAGCCGCAGAGCACCGGGCTTCTGCGGGCACCCTAAGGACTGCGAGAGGACCGTGGTGGCCGCTCGCCTGCCCCTTCAATTCCATTCTAGCATCCTTATGGAAGGTGTTCTAGGACAATTTTCCTGAGTTTTGAATTCGTCCTGATGCAGCCCCTCCTGGGAAACTCCTACTCGTCCTCTGCGTCTCCGAGTGCAGAGACCTCGATGGCAACTGCAGAAATGAAGGGCTGCGTTGAGGAGTCGAGAAGCAAGAACATAGCCAGCGCCTTGTGTTTGGGAGTCAGCAGCACCTGGACTTTTGCGATTGCTTTCACAGTGCACTGAATGCCAGGACGGCATGTGCACGTTAAAACAACGAGCTGGGCATGAGCAGGAAGGGACCACGGGCATCAGAGAGCATCTGGCATCTTGCCCTGGAAAGAGCAGTGTTTTTGGAGTGTGCAGTAAAATCGTGTTTCTGGACAAGGGAGGCATAAGTGCGCTGCGCTCCTAAGCTATCTCCCTGCTAAGACACACTGCCAAAGCTTTTCGTTATCATGCAGGCTAGTGCAGACGCACACTACGGCTCTCCGGAGCTGTCCGAAGCCAAGCGCCGGTCGCCGGCGTCTTTCGGCTGAAGCAGCGCTTCAGAGCGTACGGCTGTTGTGTGCGCGAAGCAGCCGCTTCTCCTGCTCCGTGAGCCGGACAGAGCGGTAGCTTGTACGAGGGCGAAGAACGAAGCCGCAGAGCACCGGGCTTCTGCGGGCACCCTAAGGACTGCGAGAGGACCGTGGTGGCCGCTCGCCTGCCCCTTCAATTCCATTCTAGCATCCTTAGGGAAGGTGTTCCAGGACAATTTTCCTGAGTTTTGAATTCGTCCTGATGCAGCCCCTCCTGGGAAACAACTGCTCGTCGTCTGAGTCTCCGAGTGCAGAGACCTCGATGGCAACTGCAGAAATGAAGGGCTGCGTTGAGTTGTCGAGAAGCAAGAACATAGCCAGCGCCTTGTGTTTGGGAGTCAGCAGCACCTGGACTTTTGCGATTGCTTTCACTGTGCACTGAATGCCAGGACGGCATGTGCACGTTAAAACAACGAGCTGGGCATGAGCAGGAAGGGAGCACGGGCATCAGAGAGCATCTGGCATCTTGCCCTGGAAAGAGCAGTGTTTTTGGAGTGTGCAGTAAAATCGTGTTTCTGGACAAGGGAGGCATAAGTGCGCTGCGCTCCTAAGCTATCTCCCTGCTAAGACACACTGCCAAAGCTTTTCGTTATCATGCAGGCTAGTGCAGACGCACACTACGGCTCTCCGGAGCTGTCCGAAGCCAAGCGCCGGTCGCCGGCGTCTTTCGGCTGAAGCAGCGCTTCGGAGCGTACGGCTGTTGTGTGCGCGAAGCAGCCGCTTCTCCTGCTCCGTGAGCCGGACAGAGCGGTAGCTTGTACGACGGCGAAGAACGAAGCCGCAGAGCACCGGGCTTCTGCGGGCACCCTAAGGACTGCGAGAGGACCGTGGTGGCCGCTCGCCTGCCCCTTCAATTCCATTCTAGCATCCTTATGGAAGGTGTTCTAGGACAATTTTCCTGAGTTTTGAATTCGTCCTGATGCAGCCCCTCCTGGGAAACTCCTACTCGTCCTCTGCGTCTCCGAGTGCAGAGACCTCGATGGCAACTGCAGAAATGAAGGGCTGCGTTGAGTAGTCGAGAAGCAAGAACATAGCCAGCGCCTTGTGTTTGGGAGTCAGCAGCACCTGGACTTTTGCGATTGCTTTCACTGTGCACTGAATGCCAGGACGGCATGTGCACGTTAAAACAACGAGCTGGGCAAGAGTAATCGAAAGATCACGGCCGACAGAAAGCAGCTTATATATTGCCCAGGAAAGAGCAGTGTTTTTGGAGTGTGCAGTAAAATCGTGTTTCTGGACAAGGGAGGCATAAGTGCGCTGCGCTCCTAAGCTATCTCCCTGCTAAGACACACTGCCAAAGCTTTTCGTTATCATGCAGGCTAGTGCAGACGCACACTACGGCTCTCCGGAGCTGTCCGAAGCCAAGCGCCGGTCGCCGGCGTCTTTCGGCTGAAGCAGCGCTTCGGAGCGTACGGCTGTTGTGTGCGCGAAGCAGCCGCTTCTCCTGCTCCGGGAGCCGGACAGAGCGGTAGCTTCTACGAGGGCGAAGAACGAAGCCGCAGAGCACCGGGCTTCTGCGGGCACCCTAAGGACTGCGAGAGGACCGTGGTGGCCGCTCGCCTGCCCCTTCAATTCCATTCTAGCATCCTTAGGGAAGGTGTTCTAGGACAATTTTCCTGAGTTTTGAATTCGTCCTGATGCAGCCCCTCCTGGGAAACTCCTACTCGTCCTCTGCGTCTCCGAGTGCAGAGACCTCGATGGCAACTGCAGAAATGAAGGGCTGCGTTGAGTAGTCGAGAAGCAAGAACATAGCCAGCGCCTTGTGTTTAGGAGTCAGCAACTGCTGGACTTTTGCGATTGCCTTCACTGTGCACTGAATGTCGAGATATGTGCACGCTAAAAAAACAAGGTGGGCAAGAGGAGGAAGAGAGCACCGGCATCAGAGAGCATCTGGCATCTTCCCCTGGAAAGGGCAGTGTTTTTGGAGAGTGCAGCAAATCCGTGTTTCTGGACAAGGGAGGCATAAGTGCGCTGCGCTCCTAAGCTATCTCCCTGCTAAGACACACTGCCAAAGCTTTTCGCTATGATGCAGTCCAGTGCAGACGCACACTACGGCTCTACGGAGCTGTCCGAAGCCAAGCGCCGGTCGCCGGCGTCTTTCGGCTGAAGCAGCGCTTCGGAGCGTACGGCTGTTGTGTGCGCGAAGCAGCCGCTTCTCCTGCTCCGGGAGCCGGACAGAGCGGTAGCTTCTACGAGGGCGAAGAACGAAGCCGCAGAGCACCGGGCTTCTGCGGGCACCCTAAGGACTGCGAGAGGACCGTGGTGGCCGCTCGCCTGCCCCTTCAATTCCATTCTAGCATCCTTAGGGAAGGTGTTCTAGGACAATTTTCCTGAGTTTTGAATTCGTCCTGATGCAGCCCCTCCTGGGAAACTCCTACTCGTCCTCTGCGTCTCCGAGTGCAGAGACCTCGATGGCAACTGCAGAAATGAAGGGCTGCGTTGAGTAGTCGAGAAGCAAGAACATAGCCAGCGCCTTGTGTTTAGGAGTCAGCAACTGCTGGACTTTTGCGATTGCCTTCACTGTGCACTGAATGTCGAGATATGTGCACGCTAAAAAAACAAGGTGGGCAAGAGGAGGAAGAGAGCACCGGCATCAGAGAGCATCTGGCATCTTCCCCTGGAAAGGGCAGTGTTTTTGGAGAGTGCAGCAAATCCGTGTTTCTGGACAAGGGAGGCATAAGTGCGCTGCGCTCCTAAGCTATCTCCCTGCTAAGACACACTGCCAAAGCTTTTCGCTATGATGCAGTCCAGTGCAGACGCACACTACGGCTCTACGGAGCTGTCCGAAGCCAAGCGCCGGTCGCCGGCGTCTTTCGGCTGAAGCAGCGCTTCGGAGCGTACGGCTGTTGTGTGCGCGAAGCAGCCGCTTCTCCTGCTCCGGGAGCCGGACAGAGCGGTAGCTTGTAGGAGGGCGAAGAACGAAGCCGCAGAGCACCGGCCTTCTGCGGGCACCCTAAGGACTGCGAGAGGACCGTGGTGGCCGCTCGCCTGCCCCTTCAATTCCATTCTAGCATCCTTAGGGAAGGTGTTCCAGGACAATTTTCCTGAGTTTTGAATTCGTCCTGATGCAGCCCCTCCTGGGAAACAACTGCTCGTCGTCTGAGTCTCCGAGTGCAGAGACCTCGATGGCAACTGCAGAAATGAAGGGCTGCGTTGAGTAGTCGAGAAGCAAGAACATAGCCAGCGCCTTGTGTTTGGGAGTCAGCAGCACCTGGACTTTTGCGATTGCTTTCACAGTGCACTGAATGCCAGGACGGCATGTGCACGTTAAAACAACGAGCTGGGCAAGAGCAGGAAGGGACCACGGGCATCAGAGAGCATCTGGCATCTTGCCCTGGAAAGAGCAGTGTTTTTGGAGTGTGCAGTAAAATCGTGTTTCTGGACAAGGGAGGCATAAGTGCGCTGCGCTCCTAAGCTATCTCCCTGCTAAGACACACTGCCAAAGCTTTTCGTTATCATGCAGGCTAGTGCAGACGCACACTACGGCTCTCCGGAGCTGTCCGAAGCCAAGCGCCGGTCGCCGGCGTCTTTCGGCTGAAGCAGCGCTTCGGAGCGTACGGCTGTTGTGTGCGCGAAGCAGCCGCTTCTCCTGCTCCGTGAGCCGGACAGAGCGGTAGCTTGTACGAGGGCGAAGAACGAAGCCGCAGAGCACCGGGCTTCTGCGGGCACCCTAAGGACTGCGAGAGGACCGTGGTGGCCGCTCGCCTGCCCCTTCAATTCCATTCTAGCATCCTTATGGAAGGTGTTCTAGGACAATTTTCCTGAGTTTTGAATTCGTCCTGATGCAGCCCCTCCTGGGAAACTCCTACTCGTCCTCTGCGTCTCCGAGTGCAGAGACCTCGATGGCAACTGCAGAAATGAAGGGCTGCGTTGAGGAGTCGAGAAGCAAGAACATAGCCAGCGCCTTGTGTTTGGGAGTCAGCAGCACCTGGACTTTTGCGATTGCTTTCACAGTGCACTGAATGCCAGGACGGCATGTGCACGTTAAAACAACGAGCTGGGCATGAGCAGGAAGGGACCACGGGCATCAGAGAGCATCTGGCATCTTGCCCTGGAAAGAGCAGTGTTTTTGGAGTGTGCAGTAAAATCGTGTTTCTGGACAAGGGAGGCATAAGTGCGCTGCGCTCCTAAGCTATCTCCCTGCTAAGACACACTGCCAAAGCTTTTCGTTATCATGCAGGCTAGTGCAGACGCACACTACGGCTCTCCGGAGCTGTCCGAAGCCAAGCGCCGGTCGCCGGCGTCTTTCGGCTGAAGCAGCGCTTCGGAGCGTACGGCTGTTGTGTGCGCGAAGCAGCCGCTTCTCCTGCTCCGTGAGCCGGACAGAGCGGTAGCTTGTACGACGGCGAAGAACGAAGCCGCAGAGTACCGGGCTTCTGCGGGCACCCTAAGGACTGCGAGAGGACCGTGGTGGCCGCTCGCCTGCCCCTTCAATTCCATTCTAGCATCCTTAGGGAAGGTGTTCTAGGACAATTTTCCTGAGTTTTGAATTCGTCCTGATGCAGCCCCTCCTGGGAAACTCCTACTCGTCCTCTGAGGCTCCGAGTGCAGAGACCTCGATGGCAACTGCAGAAATGAAGGGCTGCGTTGAGTAGTCGAGAAGCAAGAACATAGCCAGCGCCTTGTGTTTAGGAGTCAGCAACTGCTGGACTTTTGCGATTGCCTTCACTGTGCACTGAATGTCGAGAGATGTGCACGCTAAAAAAACAAGGTGGGCAAGAGGAGGAAGAGAGCACCGGCATCAGAGAGCATCTGGCATCTTCCCCTGGAAAGGGCAGTGTTTTTGGAGAGTGCAGCAAATCCGTGTTTCTGGACAAGGGAGGCATAAGTGCGCTGCGCTCCTAAGCTATCTCCCTGCTAAGACACACTGCCAAAGCTTTTCGCTATGATGCAGTCCAGTGCAGACGCACACTACGGCTCTACGGAGCTGTCCGAAGCCAAGCGCCGGTCGCCGGCGTCTTTCGGCTGAAGCAGCGCTTCGGAGCGTACGGCTGTTGTGTGCGCGAAGCAGCCGCTTCTCCTGCTCCGGGAGCCGGACAGAGCGGTAGCTTGTACGACGGCGAAGAACGAAGCCGCAGAGCACCGGCCTTCTGCGCGCACCCTAAGGACTGCGAGAGGACCGTGGTGGCCGCTCGCCTGCCCCTTCAATTCCCTTCTAGCATCCTTAGGGAAGGTGTTCCAGGACAATTTTCCTGAGTTTTGAATTCGTCCTGATGCAGCCCCTCCTGGGAAACAACTGCTCGTCCTCTGAGTCTCCGAGTGCAGAGACCTCGATGGCAACTGCAGAAATGAAGGGCTGCGTTGAGTTGTCGAGACGCAAGAACATAGCCAGCGCCTTGTGTTTGGGAGTCAGCAGCTGCTGGACTTTTGCGATTGCTTTCACTGTGCACTGAATGCCAGGACGGCATGTGCACGTTAAAACAACGAGCTGGGCAAGAGCAGGAAGGGACCACGGGCATCAGAGAGCATCTGGCATCTTGCCCTGGAAAGAGCAGTGTTTTTGGAGTGTGCAGTAAAATCGTGTTTCTGGACAAGGGAGGCATAAGTGCGCTGCGCTCCTAAGCTATCTCCCTGCGAGACAGACTGGCAAAGCTTTTCGTTATCATGCAGGCTAGTGCAGACGCACACTACGGCTCTCCGGAGCTGTCCGAAGCCAAGCGCCGGTCGCCGGCGTCTTTCGGCTGAAGCAGCGCTTCGGAGCGTACGGCTGTTGTGTGCGCGAAGCAGCCGCTTCTCCTGCTCCGGGAGCCGGACAGAGTTGTAGCTTGTACGACGGCGAAGAACGAAGCCGCAGAGCACCGGGCTTCTGCGGGCACCCTAAGGACTGCGAGAGGACCGTGGTGGCCGCTCGCCTGCCTCTTCAATTCCATTCTAGCATCCTTATGGAAGGTGTTCTAGGACAATTTTCCTGAGTTTTGAATTCGTCCTGATGCAGCCCCTCCTGGGAAACTCCTACTCGTCCTCTGCGTCTCCGAGTGCAGAGACCTCGATGGCAACTGCAGAAATGAAGGGCTGCGTTGAGTAGTCGAGAAGCAAGAACATAGCCAGCGCCTTGTGTCTGGGAGTCAGCAGCACCTGGACTTTTGCGATTGCTTTCACAGTGCACTGAATGCCAGGACGGCATGTGCACGTTAAAACAACGAGCTGGGCAAGAGCAGTAATCGAAAGATCACGGCCGACAGAAAGCAGCTTATATATTGCCCAGGAAAGAGCAGTGTTTTTGGAGTGTGCAGTAAAATCGTGTTTCTGGACAAGGGAGGCATAAGTGCGCTGCGCTCCTAAGCTATCTCCCTGCTAAGACACACTGGCAAAGCTTTTCGCTATAGTGCAGTCTAGTGCAGACGCACACTACGGCTCTCCGGAGCTGTCCGACGCCAAGCGCCGGTCGCCGGCGTCTTTCGGCTGAAGGAGCGCTTCGGAGCGTACGGCTGTTGTGTGCGCGAAGCAGCCGCTTCTCCTGCTCCGTGAGCCGGACAGAGCGGTAGCTTGTACGACGGCGAAGAACGAAGCCGCAGAGCACCGGGCTTCTGCGGGCACCCTAAGGACTGCGAGAGGACCGTGGTGGCCGCTCGCCTGCCTCTTCAATTCCATTCTAGCATCCTTATGGAAGGTGTTCTAGGACAATTTTCCTGAGTTTTGAATTCGTCCTGATGCAGCCCCTCCTGGGAAACTCCTACTCGTCCTCTGCGTCTCCGAGTGCAGAGACCTCGTTGGCAACTGCAGAAATGAAGGGCTGCGTTGAGTAGTCGAGAAGCAAGAACATAGCCAGCGCCTTGTGTTTGGGAGTCAGCAGCTGCTGGACTTTTGCGATTGCTTTCACTGTGCACTGAATGCCAGGACGGCATGTGCACGTTAAAACAACGAGCTGGGCAAGAGCAGTAATCGAAAGATCACGGCCGTCAGAAAGCAGCTTATATATTGCCCTGGAAAGAGCAGTGTTTTTGGAGTGTGCAGTAAAATCGTGTTTCTGGACAAGGGAGGCATAAGTGCGCTGCGCTCCTAAGCTATCTCCCTGCGAGACACACTGCCAAAGCTTTTCGCTATAGTGCAGTCTAGTGCAGACGGACACTGCGGCTCTCCGGAACTGTCCGAAGCGAAGCGCCGCTCGCCGGCGTCTTTCGGCTGAAGCAGCGCTTCGGGGCGTACAGCTGCCGCTCCGCTGTTGTGTGCGCGAGGCAGCCGCTTCTCCTGCTCCGTGAGCCGGACAGAGCGGTAGCTTGTACGAGGGCGAAGAACGAAGCCGCAGGGAGACGACATTGTGTGTACAGTCTTGGGACTGCTAGATGACAGTGGCTAAAGCTCCCTGCCTTTTCAATGCACTGCTGCCATGCTTTATTGAAGGCGTTCCGAGACAACTTTCCTGGGTTTTGACTTCGTCCTGATGAAGCCCCTGTTGGGAAATTCGTTTGGGAGTCAGCAGCTGCTGGACTTTTGCGATTGCCTTCACTGTGCACTGAATGCCAGGACGGCATGTGCACGTTAAAACAACGAGCTGGGCAAGAGCAGGAAGGGACCACGGGCATCAAGAGAGCATCTGACATCTTGCCCTGGAAAGAGCAGTGTTTTTGGAGTGTGCAGTAAAATCGTGTTTCTGGACAAGGGAGGCATAAGTGCGCTGCGCTCCTAAGTTATCTCCCTGCGAGACAGACTGGCAAAGCTTTTCGTTATCATGCAGGCTAGTGCAGACGCACACTACGGCTCTCCGGAGCTGTCCGACGCCAAGCGCCGCTCGCCGGCGTCTTTCGGCTGAAGCAGCGCTTCGGAGCGTACGGCTGTTGTGTGCGCGAAGCAGCCGCTTCTCCTGCTCCGGGAGCCGGACAGAGCGGTAGCTTCTACGAGGGCGAAGAACGAAGCCGCAGAGCACCGGACTTGTGTGCACAGCCTACGGGCTGCTAGAGGAAGGTGGCTGCTGCTCCCTAACCCATCAATTCACAGCTGGCATGCTCTATGGAGCTGTTCCAGGACAACTTTCATTGCTTATTGGTTCGTCCTGATACAGCCCCTCCTGGGAAATTCATGCTCGTCACCTGAGGCTCCGACATGCAGAAACATCGATGGCAGCTGCAGAAAAGAAGGGCTGCGTTGAGTTGTCGAGAAGCAAGAACATAGCCAGCGCCTAGCGTCTGGGAGTCAGCAACTGCTGGACTTTTGCGATTGCCTTCACTGTGCACTGAATGTCGAGATATGTGCACGCTAAAAAAACAAGGTGGGCAAGAGGAGGAAGAGAGCACGGGCATCAGAGAGCATCTGGCATCTTCCCCTGGAAAGGGCAGTGTTTTTGGAGACGCACACTACGGCTCTACGGAGCTGTCCGAAGCCAAGCGCCGGTGGCCGGCGTCTTTCGGCTGAAGCAGCGCTTCGGAGCGTACGGCTGTTGTGTGCGCGAAGCAGCCGCTTCTCCTGCTCCGCGAGCCGGACAGAGCGGTAGCTTGTACGACGGCGAAGAACGAAGCCGCAGAGCACCGGCCTTCTGCGCGCACCCTAAGGACTGCGAGAGGACCGTGGTGGCCGCTCGCCTGCCCCTTCAATTCCATTCTAGCATCCTTAGGGAAGGTGTTCCAGGACAATTTTCCTGAGTTTTGAATTCGTCCTGATGCAGCCCCTCCTGGGAAACAACTGCTCGTCGTCTGAGTCTCCGAGTGCAGAGACCTCGATGGCAACTGCAGAAATGAAGGGCTGCGTTGAGTTGTCGAGAAGCAAGAACATAGCCAGCGCCTTGTGTTTGGGAGTCAGCAGCACCTGGACTTTTGCGATTGCTTTCACAGTGCACTGAATGCCAGGACGGCATGTGCACGTTGAAACAACGAGCTGGGCATGAGCAGGAAGGGAGCACGGGCATCAGAGAGCATCTGGCATCTTCCCCTGGAAAGGGCAGTGTTTTTGGAGTGTGCAGTAAAATCGTGTTTCTGGACAAGGGAGGCATAAGTGCGCTGCGCTCCTAAGCTATCTCCCTGCTAAGACACACTGCCAAAGCTTTTCGTTATCATGCAGGCTAGTGCAGACGCACACTACGGCTCTCCGGAGCTGTCCGAAGCGAAACGCCGGTCGCCGGCGTCTTTCGGCTGAAGCAGCGCTTCGGAGCGTACGGCTGTTGTGTGCGCGAAGCAGCCGCTTCTCCTGCTCCGTGAGCCGGACAGAGCGGTAGCTTGTACGACGGCGAAGAACGAAGCCGCAGAGCACCGGGCTTCTGCGGGCACCCTAAGGACTGCGAGAGGACCGTGGTGGCCGCTCGCCTGCCCCTTCAATTCCATTCTAGCATCCTTAGGGAAGGTGTTCTAGGACAATTTTCCTGAGTTTTGAATTCGTCCTGATGCAGCCCCTCCTGGGAAACTCCTACTCGTCCTCTGCGTCTCCGAGTGCAGAGACCTCGATGGCAACTGCAGAAATGAAGGGCTGCGTTGAGTAGTCGAGAAGCAAGAACATAGCCAGCGCCTTGTGTTTGGGAGTCAGCAGCACCTGGACTTTTGCGATTGCTTTCACTGTGCACTGAATGCCAGGACGGCATGTGCACGTTAAAACAACGAGCTGGGCAAGAGTAATCGAAAGATCACGGCCGTCAGAAAGCAGCTTATATATTGCCCAGGAAAGAGCAGTGTTTTTGGAGTGTGCAGTAAAATCTTGTTTCTGGACAAGGGAGGCATAAGTGCGCTGCGCTCCTAAGCTATCTCCCTGCTAAGACACACTGCCAAAGCTTTTCGTTATCATGCAGGCTAGTGCAGACGCACACTACGGCTCTCCGGAGCTGTCCGAAGCCAAGCGCCGGTCGCCGGCGTCTTTCGGCTGAAGCAGCGCTTCGGAGCGTACGGCTGTTGTGTGCGCGAAGCAGCCGCTTCTCCTGCTCCGTGAGCCGGACAGAGCGGTAGCTTGTACGAGGGCGAAGAACGAAGCCGCAGAGCACCGGGCTTCTGCGGGCACCCTAAGGACTGCGAGAGGACCGTGGTGGCCGCTCGCCTGCCCCTTCAATTCCATTCTAGCATCCTTATGGAAGGTGTTCTAGGACAATTTTCCTGAGTTTTGAATTCGTCCTGATGCAGCCCCTCCTGGGAAACTCCTACTCGTCCTCTGCGTCTCCGAGTGCAGAGACCTCGATGGCAACTGCAGAAATGAAGGGCTGCGTTGAGGAGTCGAGAAGCAAGAACATAGCCAGCGCCTTGTGTTTGGGAGTCAGCAGCACCTGGACTTTTGCGATTGCTTTCACAGTGCACTGAATGCCAGGACGGCATGTGCACGTTAAAACAACGAGCTGGGCATGAGCAGGAAGGGACCACGGGCATCAGAGAGCATCTGGCATCTTGCCCTGGAAAGAGCAGTGTTTTTGGAGTGTGCAGTAAAATCGTGTTTCTGGACAAGGGAGGCATAAGTGCGCTGCGCTCCTAAGCTATCTCCCTGCTAAGACACACTGCCAAAGCTTTTCGTTATCATGCAGGCTAGTGCAGACGCACACTACGGCTCTCCGGAGCTGTCCGAAGCCAAGCGCCGGTCGCCGGCGTCTTTCGGCTGAAGCAGCGCTTCGGAGCGTACGGCTGTTGTGTGCGCGAAGCAGCCGCTTCTCCTGCTCCGTGAGCCGGACAGAGCGGTAGCTTGTACGACGGCGAAGAACGAAGCCGCAGAGTACCGGGCTTCTGCGGGCACCCTAAGGACTGCGAGAGGACCGTGGTGGCCGCTCGCCTGCCCCTTCAATTCCATTCTAGCATCCTTAGGGAAGGTGTTCTAGGACAATTTTCCTGAGTTTTGAATTCGTCCTGATGCAGCCCCTCCTGGGAAACTCCTACTCGTCCTCTGAGGCTCCGAGTGCAGAGACCTCGATGGCAACTGCAGAAATGAAGGGCTGCGTTGAGTAGTCGAGAAGCAAGAACATAGCCAGCGCCTTGTGTTTAGGAGTCAGCAACTGCTGGACTTTTGCGATTGCCTTCACTGTGCACTGAATGTCGAGAGATGTGCACGCTAAAAAAACAAGGTGGGCAAGAGGAGGAAGAGAGCACCGGCATCAGAGAGCATCTGGCATCTTCCCCTGGAAAGGGCAGTGTTTTTGGAGAGTGCAGCAAATCCGTGTTTCTGGACAAGGGAGGCATAAGTGCGCTGCGCTCCTAAGCTATCTCCCTGCTAAGACACACTGCCAAAGCTTTTCGCTATGATGCAGTCCAGTGCAGACGCACACTACGGCTCTACGGAGCTGTCCGAAGCCAAGCGCCGGTCGCCGGCGTCTTTCGGCTGAAGCAGCGCTTCGGAGCGTACGGCTGTTGTGTGCGCGAAGCAGCCGCTTCTCCTGCTCCGGGAGCCGGACAGAGCGGTAGCTTGTACGACGGCGAAGAACGAAGCCGCAGAGCACCGGCCTTCTGCGCGCACCCTAAGGACTGCGAGAGGACCGTGGTGGCCGCTCGCCTGCCCCTTCAATTCCCTTCTAGCATCCTTAGGGAAGGTGTTCCAGGACAATTTTCCTGAGTTTTGAATTCGTCCTGATGCAGCCCCTCCTGGGAAACAACTGCTCGTCGTCTGAGTCTCCGAGTGCAGAGACCTCGATGGCAACTGCAGAAATGAAGGGCTGCGTTGAGTTGTCGAGACGCAAGAACATAGCCAGCGCCTTGTGTTTGGGAGTCAGCAGCTGCTGGACTTTTGCGATTGCTTTCACTGTGCACTGAATGCCAGGACGGCATGTGCACGTTAAAACAACGAGCTGGGCAAGAGCAGGAAGGGACCACGGGCATCAGAGAGCATCTGGCATCTTGCCCTGGAAAGAGCAGTGTTTTTGGAGTGTGCAGTAAAATCGTGTTTCTGGACAAGGGAGGCATAAGTGCGCTGCGCTCCTAAGCTATCTCCCTGCGAGACAGACTGGCAAAGCTTTTCGTTATCATGCAGGCTAGTGCAGACGCACACTACGGCTCTCCGGAGCTGTCCGAAGCCAAGCGCCGGTCGCCGGCGTCTTTCGGCTGAAGCAGCGCTTCGGAGCGTACGGCTGTTGTGTGCGCGAAGCAGCCGCTTCTCCTGCTCCGGGAGCCGGACAGAGCGGTAGCTTGTACGACGGCGAAGAACGAAGCCGCAGAGCACCGGGCTTCTGCGGGCACCCTAAGGACTGCGAGAGGACCGTGGTGGCCGCTCGCCTGCCTCTTCAATTCCATTCTAGCATCCTTAGGGAAGGTGTTCTAGGACAATTTTCCTGAGTTTTGAATTCGTCCTGATGCAGCCCCTCCTGGGAAACTCCTACTCGTCCTCTGCGTCTCCGAGTGCAGAGACCTCGATGGCAACTGCAGAAATGAAGGGCTGCGTTGAGTAGTCGAGAAGCAAGAACATAGCCAGCGCCTTGTGTCTGGGAGTCAGCAGCACCTGGACTTTTGCGATTGCTTTCACAGTGCACTGAATGCCAGGACGGCATGTGCACGTTAAAACAACGAGCTGGGCAAGAGCAGTAATCGAAAGATCACGGCCGACAGAAAGCAGCTTATATATTGCCCAGGAAAGAGCAGTGTTTTTGGAGTGTGCAGTAAAATCGTGTTTCTGGACAAGGGAGGCATAAGTGCGCTGCGCTCCTAAGCTATCTCCCTGCTAAGACACACTGGCAAAGCTTTTCGCTATAGTGCAGTCTAGTGCAGACGCACACTACGGCTCTCCGGAGCTGTCCGACGCCAAGCGCCGGTCGCCGGCGTCTTTCGGCTGAAGGAGCGCTTCGGAGCGTACGGCTGTTGTGTGCGCGAAGCAGCCGCTTCTCCTGCTCCGTGAGCCGGACAGAGCGGTAGCTTGTACGACGGCGAAGAACGAAGCCGCAGAGCACCGGGCTTCTGCGGGCACCCTAAGGACTGCGAGAGGACCGTGGTGGCCGCTCGCCTGCCTCTTCAATTCCATTCTAGCATCCTTATGGAAGGTGTTCTAGGACAATTTTCCTGAGTTTTGAATTCGTCCTGATGCAGCCCCTCCTGGGAAACTCCTACTCGTCCTCTGCGTCTCCGAGTGCAGAGACCTCGTTGGCAACTGCAGAAATGAAGGGCTGCGTTGAGTAGTCGAGAAGCAAGAACATAGCCAGCGCCTTGTGTTTGGGAGTCAGCAGCTGCTGGACTTTTGCGATTGCTTTCACTGTGCACTGAATGCCAGGACGGCATGTGCACGTTAAAACAACGAGCTGGGCAAGAGCAGTAATCGAAAGATCACGGCCGTCAGAAAGCAGCTTATATATTGCCCTGGAAAGAGCAGTGTTTTTGGAGTGTGCAGTAAAATCGTGTTTCTGGACAAGGGAGGCATAAGTGCGCTGCGCTCCTAAGCTATCTCCCTGCGAGACACACTGCCAAAGCTTTTCGCTATAGTGCAGTCTAGTGCAGACGGACACTGCGGCTCTCCGGAACTGTCCGAAGCGAAGCGCCGCTCGCCGGCGTCTTTCGGCTGAAGCAGCGCTTCGGGGCGTACAGCTGCCGCTCCGCTGTTGTGTGCGCGAGGCAGCCGCTTCTCCTGCTCCGTGAGCCGGACAGAGCGGTAGCTTGTACGAGGGCGAAGAACGAAGCCGCAGGGAGACGACATTGTGTGTACAGTCTTGGGACTGCTAGATGACAGTGGCTAAAGCTCCCTGCCTTTTCAATGCACTGCTGCCATGCTTTATTGAAGGCGTTCCGAGACAACTTTCCTTGGTTTTGACTTCGTCCTGATGAAGCCCCTGTTGGGAAATTCGTTTGGGAGTCAGCAGCTGCTGGACTTTTGCGATTGCCTTCACTGTGCACTGAATGCCAGGACGGCATGTGCACGTTAAAACAACGAGCTGGGCAAGAGCAGGAAGGGACCACGGGCATCAAGAGAGCATCTGACATCTTGCCCTGGAAAGAGCAGTGTTTTTGGAGTGTGCAGTAAAATCGTGTTTCTGGACAAGGGAGGCATAAGTGCGCTGCGCTCCTAAGTTATCTCCCTGCGAGACAGACTGGCAAAGCTTTTCGTTATCATGCAGGCTAGTGCAGACGCACACTACGGCTCTCCGGAGCTGTCCGACGCCAAGCGCCGCTCGCCGGCGTCTTTCGGCTGAAGCAGCGCTTCGGAGCGTACGGCTGTTGTGTGCGCGAAGCAGCCGCTTCTCCTGCTCCGGGAGCCGGACAGAGCGGTAGCTTCTACGAGGGCGAAGAACGAAGCCGCAGAGCACCGGACTTGTGTGCACAGCCTACGGGCTGCTAGAGGAAGGTGGCTGCTGCTCCCTAACCCATCAATTCACAGCTGGCATGCTCTATGGAGCTGTTCCAGGACAACTTTCATTGCTTATTGGTTCGTCCTGATACAGCCCCTCCTGGGAAATTCATGCTCGTCACCTGAGGCTCCGACATGCAGAAACATCGATGGCAGCTGCAGAAAAGAAGGGCTGCGTTGAGTTGTCGAGAAGCAAGAACATAGCCAGCGCCTAGCGTCTGGGAGTCAGCAACTGCTGGACTTTTGCGATTGCCTTCACTGTGCACTGAATGTCGAGATATGTGCACGCTAAAAAAACAAGGTGGGCAAGAGGAGGAAGAGAGCACGGGCATCAGAGAGCATCTGGCATCTTCCCCTGGAAAGGGCAGTGTTTTTGGAGACGCACACTACGGCTCTACGGAGCTGTCCGAAGCCAAGCGCCGGTCGCCGGCGTCTTTCGGCTGAAGCAGCGCTTCGGAGCGTACGGCTGTTGTGTGCGCGAAGCAGCCGCTTCTCCTGCTCCGTGAGCCGGACAGAGCGGTAGCTTGTACGAGGGCGAAGAACGAAGCCGCAGAGCACCGGGCTTCTGCGGGCACCCTAAGGACTGCGAGAGGACCGTGGTGGCCGCTCGCCTGCCCCTTCAATTCCATTCTAGCATCCTTATGGAAGGTGTTCTAGGACAATTTTCCTGAGTTTTGAATTCGTCCTGATGCAGCCCCTCCTGGGAAACTCCTACTCGTCCTCTGCGTCTCCGAGTGCAGAGACCTCGATGGCAACTGCAGAAATGAAGGGCTGCGTTGAGGAGTCGAGAAGCAAGAACATAGCCAGCGCCTTGTGTTTGGGAGTCAGCAGCACCTGGACTTTTGCGATTGCTTTCACAGTGCACTGAATGCCAGGACGGCATGTGCACGTTAAAACAACGAGCTGGGCATGAGCAGGAAGGGACCACGGGCATCAGAGAGCATCTGGCATCTTGCCCTGGAAAGAGCAGTGTTTTTGGAGTGTGCAGTAAAATCGTGTTTCTGGACAAGGGAGGCATAAGTGCGCTGCGCTCCTAAGCTATCTCCCTGCTAAGACACACTGCCAAAGCTTTTCGTTATCATGCAGGCTAGTGCAGACGCACACTACGGCTCTCCGGAGCTGTCCGAAGCCAAGCGCCGGTCGCCGGCGTCTTTCGGCTGAAGCAGCGCTTCGGAGCGTACGGCTGTTGTGTGCGCGAAGCAGCCGCTTCTCCTGCTCCGTGAGCCGGACAGAGCGGTAGCTTGTACGACGGCGAAGAACGAAGCCGCAGAGTACCGGGCTTCTGCGGGCACCCTAAGGACTGCGAGAGGACCGTGGTGGCCGCTCGCCTGCCCCTTCAATTCCATTCTAGCATCCTTAGGGAAGGTGTTCTAGGACAATTTTCCTGAGTTTTGAATTCGTCCTGATGCAGCCCCTCCTGGGAAACTCCTACTCGTCCTCTGAGGCTCCGAGTGCAGAGACCTCGATGGCAACTGCAGAAATGAAGGGCTGCGTTGAGTAGTCGAGAAGCAAGAACATAGCCAGCGCCTTGTGTTTAGGAGTCAGCAACTGCTGGACTTTTGCGATTGCCTTCACTGTGCACTGAATGTCGAGAGATGTGCACGCTAAAAAAACAAGGTGGGCAAGAGGAGGAAGAGAGCACCGGCATCAGAGAGCATCTGGCATCTTCCCCTGGAAAGGGCAGTGTTTTTGGAGAGTGCAGCAAATCCGTGTTTCTGGACAAGGGAGGCATAAGTGCGCTGCGCTCCTAAGCTATCTCCCTGCTAAGACACACTGCCAAAGCTTTTCGCTATGATGCAGTCCAGTGCAGACGCACACTACGGCTCTACGGAGCTGTCCGAAGCCAAGCGCCGGTCGCCGGCGTCTTTCGGCTGAAGCAGCGCTTCGGAGCGTACGGCTGTTGTGTGCGCGAAGCAGCCGCTTCTCCTGCTCCGGGAGCCGGACAGAGCGGTAGCTTGTAGGAGGGCGAAGAACGAAGCCGCAGAGCACCGGCCTTCTGCGCGCACCCTAAGGACTGCGAGAGGACCGTGGTGGCCGCTCGCCTGCCCCTTCAATTCCCTTCTAGCATCCTTAGGGAAGGTGTTCCAGGACAATTTTCCTGAGTTTTGAATTCGTCCTGATGCAGCCCCTCCTGGGAAACAACTGCTCGTCGTCTGAGTCTCCGAGTGCAGAGACCTCGATGGCAACTGCAGAAATGAAGGGCTGCGTTGAGTTGTCGAGACGCAAGAACATAGCCAGCGCCTTGTGTTTGGGAGTCAGCAGCTGCTGGACTTTTGCGATTGCTTTCACTGTGCACTGAATGCCAGGACGGCATGTGCACGTTAAAACAACGAGCTGGGCAAGAGCAGGAAGGGACCACGGGCATCAGAGAGCATCTGGCATCTTGCCCTGGAAAGAGCAGTGTTTTTGGAGTGTGCAGTAAAATCGTGTTTCTGGACAAGGGAGGCATAAGTGCGCTGCGCTCCTAAGCTATCTCCCTGCGAGACAGACTGGCAAAGCTTTTCGTTATCATGCAGGCTAGTGCAGACGCACACTACGGCTCTCCGGAGCTGTCCGAAGCGAAGCGCCGGTCGCCGGCGTCTTTCGGCTGAAGCAGCGCTTCGGAGCGTACGGCTGTTGTGTGCGCGAAGCAGCCGCTTCTCCTGCTCCGTGAGCCGGACAGAGCGGTAGCTTGTACGACGGCGAAGAACGAAGCCGCAGAGCACCGGGCTTCTGCGGGCACCCTAAGGACTGCGAGAGGACCGTGGTGGCCGCTCGCCTGCCTCTTCAATTCCATTCTAGCATCCTTAGGGAAGGTGTTCTAGGACAATTTTCCTGAGTTTTGAATTCGTCCTGATGCAGCCCGTCCTGGGAAACTCCTACTCGTCCTCTGAGTCTCCGAGTGCAGAGACCTCGATGGCAACTGCAGAAATGAAGGGCTGCGTTGAGTAGTCGAGAAGCAAGAACATAGCCAGCGCCTTTTGTTTGGGAGTCAGCAGCTGCTGGACTTTTGCGATTGCCTTCACTGTGCACTGAATGCCAGGACGGCATGTGCACGTTAAAACAACGAGCTGGGCAAGAGCAGTAATCGAAAGATCACGGCCGACAGAAAGCAGCTTATATATTGCCCAGGAAAGAGCAGTGTTTTTGGAGTGTGCAGTAAAATCGTGTTTCTGGACAAGGGAGGCATAAGTGTGCTGCGCTCCTAAGCTATCTCCCTGCGAGACACACTGCCAAAGCTTTTCGCTATGATGCAGTCTAGTGCAGACGCACACTACGGCTCTCCGGAGCTGTCCGACGCCAAGCGCCGCTCGCCGGCGTCTTTCGGCTGAAGCAGCGCTTCGGAGCGTACGGCTGTTGTGTGCGCGAAGCAGCCGCTTCTCCTGCTCCGGGAGCCGGACAGAGCGGTAGCTTCTACGAGGGCGAAGAACGAAGCCGCAGAGCACCGGACTTGTGTGCACAGCCTACGGGCTGCTAGAGGAAGGTGGCTGCTGCTCCCTAACCCATCAATTCACAGCTGGCATGCTCTATGGAGCTGTTCCAGGACAACTTTCATTGCTTATTGGTTCGTCCTGATACAGCCCCTCCTGGGAAATTCATGCTCGTCACCTGAGGCTCCGACATGCAGAAACATCGATGGCAGCTGCAGAAATGAAGGGCTGCGTTGAGTTGTCGAGAAGCAAGAACATAGCCAGCGCCTAGCGTCTGGGAGTCAGCAACTGCTGGACTTTTGCGATTGCCTTCACTGTGCACTGAATGTCGAGATATGTGCACGCTAAAAAAACAAGGTGGGCAAGAGGAGGAAGAGAGCACCGGCATCAGAGAGCATCTGGCATCTTCCCCTGGAAAGGGCAGTGTTTTTGGAGACGCACACTACGGCTCTACGGAGCTGTCCGAAGCCAAGCGCCGGTGGCCGGCGTCTTTCGGCTGAAGCAGTGCTTCGGAGCGTACGGCTGTTGTGTGCGCGAAGCAGCCGCTTCTCCTGCTCCGCGAGCCGGACAGAGCGGTAGCTTGTACGACGGCGAAGAACGAAGCCGCAGAGCACCGGCCTTCTGCGCGCACCCTAAGGACTGCGAGAGGACCGTGGTGGCCGCTCGCCTGCCCCTTCAATTCCATTCTAGCATCCTTAGGGAAGGTGTTCCAGGACAATTTTCCTGAGTTTTGAATTCGTCCTGATGCAGCCCCTCCTGGGAAACAACTGCTCGTCGTCTGAGTCTCCGAGTGCAGAGACCTCGATGGCAACTGCAGAAATGAAGGGCTGCGTTGAGTTGTCGAGAAGCAAGAACATAGCCAGCGCCTTGTGTTTGGGAGTCAGCAGCACCTGGACTTTTGCGATTGCTTTCACAGTGCACTGAATGCCAGGACGGCATGTGCACGTTAAAACAACGAGCTGGGCATGAGCAGGAAGGGAGCACGGGCATCAGAGAGCATCTGGCATCTTGCCCTGGAAAGAGCAGTGTTTTTGGAGTGTGCAGTAAAATCGTGTTTCTGGACAAGGGAGGCATAAGTGCGCTGCGCTCCTAAGCTATCTCCCTGCTAAGACACACTGCCAAAGCTTTTCGTTATCATGCAGGCTAGTGCAGACGCACACTACGGCTCTCCGGAGCTGTCCGAAGCGAAACGCCGGTCGCCGGCGTCTTTCGGCTGAAGCAGCGCTTCGGAGCGTACGGCTGTTGTGTGCGCGAAGCAGCCGCTTCTCCTGCTCCGTGAGCCGGACAGAGCGGTAGCTTGTACGAGGGCGAAGAACGAAGCCGCAGAGCACCGGGCTTCTGCGGGCACCCTAAGGACTGCGAGAGGACCGTGGTGGCCGCTCGCCTGCCCCTTCAATTCCATTCTAGCATCCTTATGGAAGGTGTTCTAGGACAATTTTCCTGAGTTTTGAATTCGTCCTGATGCAGCCCCTCCTGGGAAACTCCTACTCGTCGTCTGAGTCTCCGAGTGCAGAGACCTCGATGGCAACTGCAGAAATGAAGGGCTGCGTTGAGTAGTCGAGAAGCAAGAACATAGCCAGCGCCTTGTGTTTGGGAGTCAGCAGCACCTGGACTTTTGCGATTGCTTTCACTGTGCACTGAATGCCAGGACGGCATGTGCACGTTAAAACAACGAGCTGGGCAAGAGTAATCGAAAGATCACGGCCGTCAGAAAGCAGCTTATATATTGCCCAGGAAAGAGCAGTGTTTTTGGAGTGTGCAGTAAAATCGTGTTTCTGGACAAGGGAGGCATAAGTGCGCTGCGCTCCTAAGCTATCTCCCTGCGAGACACACTGCCAAAGCTTTTCGTTATCATGCAGTCTTGTGCAGACGCACACTACGGCTCTCCGGAGCTGTCCGAAGCCAAGCGCCGGTCGCCGGCGTCTTTCGGCTGAAGCAGCGCTTCGGAGCGTACGGCTGTTGTGTGCGCGAAGCAGCCGCTTCTCCTGCTCCGGGAGCCGGACAGAGCGGTAGCTTGTACGACGGCGAAGAACGAAGCCGCAGAGCACCGGGCTTCTGCGGGCACCCTAAGGACTGCGAGAGGACCGTGGTGGCCGCTCGCCTGCCTCTTCAATTCCATTCTAGCATCCTTAGGGAAGGTGTTCTAGGACAATTTTCCTGAGTTTTGAATTCGTCCTGATGCAGCCCCTCCTGGGAAACTCCTACTCGTCCTCTGCGTCTCCGAGTGCAGAGACCTCGATGGCAACTGCAGAAATGAAGGGCTGCGTTGAGTAGTCGAGAAGCAAGAACATAGCCAGTGCCTTGTGTTTAGGAGTCAGCAACTGCTGGACTTTTGCGATTGCCTTCACTGTGCACTGAATGTCGAGATATGTGCACGCTAAAAAAACAAGGTGGGCAAGAGGAGGAAGAGAGCACCGGCATCAGAGAGCATCTGGCATCTTCCCCTGGAAAGGGCAGTGTTTTTGGAGAGTGCAGCAAATCCGTGTTTCTGGACAAGGGAGGCATAAGTGCGCTGCGCTCCTAAGCTATCTCCCTGCTAAGACACACTGCCAAAGCTTTTCGCTATGATGCAGTCCAGTGCAGACGCACACTACGGCTCTACGGAGCTGTCCGAAGCCAAGCGCCGGTGGCCGGCGTCTTTCGGCTGAAGCAGCGCTTCGGAGCGTACGGCTGTTGTGTGCGCGAAGCAGCCGCTTCTCCTGCTCCGGGAGCCGGACAGAGCGGTAGCTTGTAGGAGGGCGAAGAACGAAGCCGCAGAGCACCGGCCTTCTGCGCGCACCCTAAGGACTGCGAGAGGACCGTGGTGGCCGCTCGCCTGCCCCTTCAATTCCATTCTAGCATCCTTAGGGAAGGTGTTCCAGGACAATTTTCCTGAGTTTTGAATTCGTCCTGATGCAGCCCCTCCTGGGAAACAACTGCTCGTCGTCTGAGTCTCCGAGTGCAGAGACCTCGATGGCAACTGCAGAAATGAAGGGCTGCGTTGAGTAGTCGAGAAGCAAGAACATAGCCAGCGCCTTGTGTTTGGGAGTCAGCAGCACCTGGACTTTTGCGATTGCTTTCACAGTGCACTGAATGCCAGGACGGCATGTGCACGTTAAAACAACGAGCTGGGCAAGAGCAGTAATCGAAAGATCACGGCCGACAGAAAGCAGCTTATATATTGCCCAGGAAAGAGCAGTGTTTTTGGAGTGTGCAGTAAAATCGTGTTTCTGGACAAGGGAGGCATAAGTGCGCTGCGCTCCTAAGCTATCTCCCTGCTAAGACACACTGGCAAAGCTTTTCGCTATAGTGCAGTCTAGTGCAGACGCACACTACGGCTCTCCGGAGCTGTCCGACGCCAAGCGCCGGTCGCCAGCGTCTTTCGGCTGAAGCAGCGCTTCGGAGCGTACGGCTGTTGTGTGCGCGAAGCAGCCGCTTCTCCTGCTCCGCGAGCCGGACAGAGCGGTAGCTTGTACGACGGCGAAGAACGAAGCCGCAGAGCACCGGGCTTCTGCGGGCACCCTAAGGACTGCGAGAGGACCGTGGTGGCCGCTCGCCTGCCCCTTCAATTCCATTCTAGCATCCTTATGGAAGGTGTTCTAGGACAATTTTCCTGAGTTTTGAATTCGTCCTGATGCAGCCCCTCCTGGGAAACTCCTACTCGTCCTCTGCGTCTCCGAGTGCAGAGACCTCGATGGCAACTGCAGAAATGAAGGGCTGCGTTGAGTTGTCGAGAAGCAAGAACATAGCCAGCGCCTTGTGTTTGGGAGTCAGCAGCACCTGGTCTTTTGCGATTGCTTTCACTGTGCACTGAATGCCAGGACGGCATGTGCACGTTAAAACAACGAGCTGGGCAAGAGCAGGAAGGGACCACGGGCATCAGAGAGCATCTGGCATCTTGCCCTGGAAAGAGCAGTGTTTTTGGAGTGTGCAGTAAAATCGTGTTTCTGGACAAGGGAGGCATAAGTGCGCTGCGCTCCTAAGCTATCTCCCTGCTAAGACACACTGCCAAAGCTTTTCGTTATCATGCAGGCTAGTGCAGACGCACACTACGGCTCTCCGGAGCTGTCCGAAGCGAAGCGCCGGTCGCCGGCGTCTTTCGGCTGAAGCAGCGCTTCGGAGCGTACGGCTGTTGTGTGCGCGAAGCAGCCGCTTCTCCTGCTCCGGGAGCCGGACAGAGCGGTAGCTTGTACGAGGGCGAAGAACGAAGCCGCAGAGCACCGGGCTTCTGCGGGCACCCTAAGGACTGCGAGAGGACCGTGGTGGCCGCTCGCCTGCCCCTTCAATTCCATTCTAGCATCCTTATGGAAGGTGTTCTAGGACAATTTTCCTGAGTTTTGAATTCGTCCTGATGCAGCCCCTCCTGGGAAACTCCTACTCGTCCTCTGCGTCTCCGAGTGCAGAGACCTCGATGGCAACTGCAGAAATGAAGGGCTGCGTTGAGGAGTCGAGAAGCAAGAACATAGCCAGCGCCTTGTGTTTGGGAGTCAGCAGCACCTGGACTTTTGCGATTGCTTTCACAGTGCACTGAATGCCAGGACGGCATGTGCACGTTAAAACAACGAGCTGGGCATGAGCAGGAAGGGACTACGGGCATCAGAGAGCATCTGGCATCTTGCCCTGGAAAGAGCAGTGTTTTTGGAGTGTGCAGTAAAATCGTGTTTCTGGACAAGGGAGGCATAAGTGCGCTGCGCTCCTAAGCTATCTCCCTGCTAAGACACACTGCCAAAGCTTTTCGTTATCATGCAGGCTAGTGCAGACGCACACTACGGCTCTACGGAGCTGTCCGAAGCCAAGCGCCGGTCGCCGGCGTCTTTCGGCTGAAGCAGCGCTTCGGAGCGTACGGCTGTTGTGTGCGCGAAGCAGCCGCTTCTCCTGCTCCGGGAGCCGGACAGAGCGGTAGCTTGTACGACGGCGAAGAACGAAGCCGCAGAGCACCGGGCTTCTGCGGGCACCCTAAGGACTGCGAGAGGACCGTGGTGGCCGCTCGCCTGCCCCTTCAATTCCATTCTAGCATCCTTATGGAAGGTGTTCTAGGACAATTTTCCTGAGTTTTGAATTCGTCCTGATGCAGCCCCTCCTGGGAAACTCCTACTCGTCCTCTGCGTCTCCGAGTGCAGAGACCTCGATGGCAACTGCAGAAATGAAGGGCTGCGTTGAGTAGTCGAGAAACAAGAACATAGCCAGCGCCTTGTGTTTAGGAGTCAGCAACTGCTGGACTTTTGCGATTGCCTTCACTGTGCACTGAATGTCCAGAGATGTGCACGCTAAAAAAACAAGGTGGGCAAGAGGAGGAAGAGAGCACCGGCATCAGAGAGCATCTGGCATCTTCCCCTGGAAAGGGCAGTGTTTTTGGAGAGTGCAGCAAATCCGTGTTTCTGGACAAGGGAGGCATAAGTGCGCTGCGCTCCTAAGCTATCTCCCTGCTAAGACACACTGCCAAAGCTTTTCGCTATGATGCAGTCCAGTGCAGACGCACACTACGGCTCTACGGAGCTGTCCGAAGCCAAGCGCCGGTCGCCGGCGTCTTTCGGCTGAAGCAGCGCTTCGGAGCGTACGGCTGTTGTGTGCGCGAAGCAGCCGCTTCTCCTGCTCCGGGAGCCGGACAGAGCGGTAGCTTGTAGGAGGGCGAAGAACGAAGCCGCAGAGCACCGGCCTTCTGCGCGCACCCTAAGGACTGCGAGAGGACCGTGGTGGCCGCTCGCCTGCCCCTTCAATTCCCTTCTAGCATCCTTAGGGAAGGTGTTCCAGGACAATTTTCCTGAGTTTTGAATTCGTCCTGATGCAGCCCCTCCTGGGAAACAACTGCTCGTCGTCTGAGTCTCCGAGTGCAGAGACCTCGATGGCAAATGCAGAAATGAAGGGCTGCGTTGAGTTGTCGAGACGCAAGAACATAGCCAGCGCCTTGTGTTTGGGAGTCAGCAGCTGCTGGACTTTTGCGATTGCTTTCACTGTGCACTGAATGCCAGGACGGCATGTGCACGTTAAAACAACGAGCTGGGCAAGAGCAGGAAGGGACCACGGGCATCAGAGAGCATCTGGCATCTTGCCCTGGAAAGAGCAGTGTTTTTGGAGTGTGCAGTAAAATCGTGTTTCTGGACAAGGGAGGCATAAGTGCGCTGCGCTCCTAAGCTATCTCCCTGCGAGACAGACTGGCAAAGCTTTTCGTTATCATGCAGGCTAGTGCAGACGCACACTACGGCTCTCCGGAGCTGTCCGAAGCGAAGCGCCGGTCGCCGGCGTCTTTCGGCTGAAGCAGCGCTTCGGAGCGTACGGCTGTTGTGTGCGCGAAGCAGCCGCTTCTCCTGCTCCGTGAGCCGGACAGAGCGGTAGCTTGTACGACGGCGAAGAACGAAGCCGCAGAGCACCGGGCTTCTGCGGGCACCCTAAGGACTGCGAGAGGACCGTGGTGGCCGCTCGCCTGCCTCTTCAATTCCATTCTAGCATCCTTAGGGAAGGTGTTCTAGGACAATTTTCCTGAGTTTTGAATTCGTCCTGATGCAGCCCGTCCTGGGAAACTCCTACTCGTCCTCTGAGTCTCCGAGTGCAGAGACCTCGATGGCAACTGCAGAAATGAAGGGCTGCGTTGAGTAGTCGAGAAGCAAGAACATAGCCAGCGCCTTTTGTTTGGGAGTCAGCAGCTGCTGGACTTTTGCGATTGCCTTCACTGTGCACTGAATGCCAGGACGGCATGTGCACGTTAAAACAACGAGCTGGGCAAGAGCAGTAATCGAAAGATCACGGCCGACAGAAAGCAGCTTATATATTGCCCAGGAAAGAGCAGTGTTTTTGGAGTGTGCAGTAAAATCGTGTTTCTGGACAAGGGAGGCATAAGTGTGCTGCGCTCCTAAGCTATCTCCCTGCTAAGACACACTGCCAAAGCTTTTCGCTATGATGCAGTCTAGTGCAGACGCACACTACGGCTCTCCGGAGCTGTCCGACGCCAAGCGCCGCTCGCCGGCGTCTTTCGGCTGAAGCAGCGCTTCGGAGCGTACGGCTGTTGTGTGCGCGAAGCAGCCGCTTCTCCTGCTCCGGGAGCCGGACAGAGCGGTAGCTTCTACGAGGGCGAAGAACGAAGCCGCAGAGCACCGGACTTGTGTGCACAGCCTACGGGCTGCTAGAGGAAGGTGGCTGCTGCTCCCTAACCCATCAATTCACAGCTGGCATGCTCTATGGAGCTGTTCCAGGACAACTTTCATTGCTTATTGGTTCGTCCTGATACAGCCCCTCCTGGGAAATTCATGCTCGTCACCTGAGGCTCCGACATGCAGAAACATCGATGGCAGCTGCAGAAATGAAGGGCTGCGTTGAGTTGTCGAGAAGCAAGAACATAGCCAGCGCCTAGCGTCTGGGAGTCAGCAACTGCTGGACTTTTGCGATTGCCTTCACTGTGCACTGAATGTCGAGATATGTGCACGCTAAAAAAACAAGGTGGGCAAGAGGAGGAAGAGAGCACGGGCATCAGAGAGCATCTGGCATCTTCCCCTGGAAAGGGCAGTGTTTTTGGAGACGCACACTACGGCTCTACGGAGCTGTCCGAAGCCAAGCGCCGGTGGCCGGCGTCTTTTGGCTGAAGCAGCGCTTCGGAGCGTACGGCTGTTGTGTGCGCGAAGCAGCCGCTTCTCCTGCTCCGCGAGCCGGACAGAGCGGTAGCTTGTACGACGGCGAAGAACGAAGCCGCAGAGCACCGGCCTTCTGCGCGCACCCTAAGGACTGCGAGAGGACCGTGGTGGCCGCTCGCCTGCCCCTTCAATTCCATTCTAGCATCCTTAGGGAAGGTGTTCCAGGACAATTTTCCTGAGTTTTGAATTCGTCCTGAGGCAGCCCCTCCTGGGAAACAACTGCTCGTCGTCTGAGTCTCCGAGTGCAGAGACCTCGATGGCAACTGCAGTAATGAAGGGCTGCGTTGAGTTGTCGAGAAGCAAGAACATAGCCAGCGCCTTGTGTTTGGGAGTCAGCAGCACCTGGACTTTTGCGATTGCTTTCACAGTGCACTGAATGCCAGGACGGCATGTGCACGTTAAAACAACGAGCTGGGCATGAGCAGGAAGGGAGCACGGGCATCAGAGAGCATCTGGCATCTTGCCCTGGAAAGAGCAGTGTTTTTGGAGTGTGCAGTAAAATCGTGTTTCTGGACAAGGGAGGCATAAGTGCGCTGCGCTCCTAAGCTATCTCCCTGCTAAGACACACTGCCAAAGCTTTTCGTTATCATGCAGGCTAGTGCAGACGCACACTACGGCTCTCCGGAGCTGTCCGAAGCGAAACGCCGGTCGCCGGCGTCTTTCGGCTGAAGCAGCGCTTCGGAGCGTACGGCTGTTGTGTGCGCGAAGCAGCCGCTTCTCCTGCTCCGTGAGCCGGACAGAGCGGTAGCTTGTACGACGGCGAAGAACGAAGCCGCAGAGCACCGGGCTTCTGCGGGCACCCTAAGGACTGCGAGAGGACCGTGGTGGCCGCTCGCCTGCCCCTTCAATTCCATTCTAGCATCCTTATGGAAGGTGTTCTAGGACAATTTTCCTGAGTTTTGAATTCGTCCTGATGCAGCCCCTCCTGGGAAACTCCTACTCGTCCTCTGAGTCTCCGAGTGCAGAGACCTCGATGGCAACTGCAGAAATGAAGGGCTGCGTTGAGTAGTCGAGAAGCAAGAACATAGCCAGCGCCTTGTGTTTGGGAGTCAGCAGCACCTGGACTTTTGCGATTGCTTTCACTGTGCACTGAATGCCAGGACGGCATGTGCACGTTAAAACAACGAGCTGGGCATGAGCAGGAAGGGACCACGGGCATCAGAGAGCATCTGGCATCTTGCCCTGGAAAGAGCAGTGTTTTTGGAGTGTGCAGTAAAATCGTGTTTCTGGACAAGGGAGGCATAAGTGCGCTGCGCTCCTAAGCTATCTCCCTGCTAAGACACACTGCCAAAGCTTTTCGTTATCATGCAGGCTAGTGCAGACGCACACTACGGCTCTACGGAGCTGTCCGAAGCCAAGCGCCGGTCGCCGGCGTCTTTCGGCTGAAGCAGCGCTTCGGAGCGTACGGCTGTTGTGTGCGCGAAGCAGCCGCTTCTCCTGCTCCGGGAGCCGGACAGAGCGGTAGCTTGTACGACGGCGAAGAACGAAGCCGCAGAGCACCGGGCTTCTGCGGGCACCCTAAGGACTGCGAGAGGACCGTGGTGGCCGCTCGCCTGCCCCTTCAATTCCATTCTAGCATCCTTATGGAAGGTGTTCTAGGACAATTTTCCTGAGTTTTGAATTCGTCCTGATGCAGCCCCTCCTGGGAAACTCCTACTCGTCCTCTGCGTCTCCGAGTGCAGAGACCTCGATGGCAACTGCAGAAATGAAGGGCTGCGTTGAGTAGTCGAGAAACAAGAACATAGCCAGCGCCTTGTGTTTAGGAGTCAGCAACTGCTGGACTTTTGCGATTGCCTTCACTGTGCACTGAATGTCGAGAGATGTGCACGCTAAAAAAACAAGGTGGGCAAGAGGAGGAAGAGAGCACCGGCATCAGAGAGCATCTGGCATCTTCCCCTGGAAAGGGCAGTGTTTTTGGAGAGTGCAGCAAATCCGTGTTTCTGGACAAGGGAGGCATAAGTGCGCTGCGCTCCTAAGCTATCTCCCTGCTAAGACACACTGCCAAAGCTTTTCGCTATGATGCAGTCCAGTGCAGACGCACACTACGGCTCTACGGAGCTGTCCGAAGCCAAGCGCCGGTCGCCGGCGTCTTTCGGCTGAAGCAGCGCTTCGGAGCGTACGGCTGTTGTGTGCGCGAAGCAGCCGCTTCTCCTGCTCCGGGAGCCGGACAGAGCGGTAGCTTGTAGGAGGGCGAAGAACGAAGCCGCAGAGCACCGGCCTTCTGCGCGCACCCTAAGGACTGCGAGAGGACCGTGGTGGCCGCTCGCCTGCCCCTTCAATTCCCTTCTAGCATCCTTAGGGAAGGTGTTCCAGGACAATTTTCCTGAGTTTTGAATTCGTCCTGATGCAGCCCCTCCTGGGAAACAACTGCTCGTCGTCTGAGTCTCCGAGTGCAGAGACCTCGATGGCAACTGCAGAAATGAAGGGCTGCGTTGAGTTGTCGAGACGCAAGAACATAGCCAGCGCCTTGTGTTTGGGAGTCAGCAGCTGCTGGACTTTTGCGATTGCTTTCACTGTGCACTGAATGCCAGGACGGCATGTGCACGTTAAAACAACGAGCTGGGCAAGAGCAGGAAGGGACCACGGGCATCAGAGAGCATCTGGCATCTTGCCCTGGAAAGAGCAGTGTTTTTGGAGTGTGCAGTAAAATCGTGTTTCTGGACAAGGGAGGCATAAGTGCGCTGCGCTCCTAAGCTATCTCCCTGCGAGACAGACTGGCAAAGCTTTTCGTTATCATGCAGGCTAGTGCAGACGCACACTACGGCTCTCCGGAGCTGTCCGAAGCCAAGCGCCGGTCGCCGGCGTCTTTCGGCTGAAGCAGCGCTTCGGAGCGTACGGCTGTTGTGTGCGCGAAGCAGCCGCTTCTCCTGCTCCGGGAGCCGGACAGAGCGGTAGCTTGTACGACGGCGAAGAACGAAGCCGCAGAGCACCGGGCTTCTGCGGGCACCCTAAGGACTGCGAGAGGACCGTGGTGGCCGCTCGCCTGCCTCTTCAATTCCATTCTAGCATCCTTAGGGAAGGTGTTCTAGGACAATTTTCCTGAGTTTTGAATTCGTCCTGATGCAGCCCCTCCTGGGAAACTCCTACTCGTCCTCTGCGTCTCCGAGTGCAGAGACCTCGATGGCAACTGCAGAAATGAAGGGCTGCGTTGAGTAGTCGAGAAGCAAGAACATAGCCAGCGCCTTGTGTCTGGGAGTCAGCAGCACCTGGACTTTTGCGATTGCTTTCACAGTGCACTGAATGCCAGGACGGCATGTGCACGTTAAAACAACGAGCTGGGCAAGAGCAGTAATCGAAAGATCACGGCCGACAGAAAGCAGCTTATATATTGCCCAGGAAAGAGCAGTGTTTTTGGAGTGTGCAGTAAAATCGTGTTTCTGGACAAGGGAGGCATAAGTGCGCTGCGCTCCTAAGCTATCTCCCTGCTAAGACACACTGCCAAAGCTTTTCGCTATAGTGCAGTCTAGTGCAGACGCACACTACGGCTCTCCGGAGCTGTCCGACGCCAAGCGCCGGTCGCCGGCGTCTTTCGGCTGAAGCAGCGCTTCGGAGCGTACGGCTGTTGTGTGCGCGAAGCAGCCGCTTCTCCTGCTCCGCGAGCCGGACAGAGCGGTAGCTTGTACGACGGCGAAGAACGAAGCCGCAGAGCACCGGGCTTCTGCGGGCACCCTAAGGACTGCGAGAGGACCGTGGTGGCCGCTCGCCTGCCCCTTCAATTCCATTCTAGCATCCTTATGGAAGGTGTTCTAGGACAATTTTCCTGAGTTTTGAATTCGTCCTGATGCAGCCCCTCCTGGGAAACTCCTACTCGTCCTCTGCGTCTCCGAGTGCAGAGACCTCGATGGCAACTGCAGAAATGAAGGGCTGCGTTGAGGAGTCGAGAAGCAAGAACATAGCCAGCGCCTTGTGTTTGGGAGTCAGCAGCACCTGGACTTTTGCGATTGCTTTCACAGTGCACTGAATGCCAGGACGGCATGTGCACGTTAAAACAACGAGCTGGGCATGAGCAGGAAGGGACCACGGGCATCAGAGAGCATCTGGCATCTTGCCCTGGAAAGAGCAGTGTTTTTGGAGTGTGCAGTAAAATCGTGTTTCTGGACAAGGGAGGCATAAGTGCGCTGCGCTCCTAAGCTATCTCCCTGCTAAGACACACTGCCAAAGCTTTTCGTTATCATGCAGGCTAGTGCAGACGCACACTACGGCTCTCCGGAGCTGTCCGAAGCCAAGCGCCGGTCGCCGGCGTCTTTCGGCTGAAGCAGCGCTTCGGAGCGTACGGCTGTTGTGTGCGCGAAGCAGCCGCTTCTCCTGCTCCGGGAGCCGGACAGAGCGGTAGCTTGTACGAGGGCGAAGAACGAAGCCGCAGAGCACCGGGCTTCTGCGGGCACCCTAAGGACTGCGAGAGGACCGTGGTGGCCGCTCGCCTGCCTCTTCAATTCCATTCTAGCATCCTTATGGAAGGTGTTCTAGGACAATTTTCCTGAGTTTTGAATTCGTCCTGATGCAGCCCCTCCTGGGAAACTCCTACTCGTCCTCTGCGTCTCCGAGTGCAGAGACCTCGATGGCAACTGCAGAAATGAAGGGCTGCGTTGAGTAGTCGAGAAACAAGAACATAGCCAGCGCCTTGTGTTTAGGAGTCAGCAACTGCTGGACTTTTGCGATTGCCTTCACTGTGCACTGAATGTCGAGAGATGTGCACGCTAAAAAAACAAGGTGGGCAAGAGGAGGAAGAGAGCACCGGCATCAGAGAGCATCTGGCATCTTCCCCTGGAAAGGGCAGTGTTTTTGGAGAGTGCAGCAAATCCGTGTTTCTGGACAAGGGAGGCATAAGTGCGCTGCGCTCCTAAGCTATCTCCCTGCTAAGACACACTGCCAAAGCTTTTCGCTATGATGCAGTCCAGTGCAGACGCACACTACGGCTCTACGGAGCTGTCCGAAGCCAAGCGCCGGTCGCCGGCGTCTTTCGGCTGAAGCAGCGCTTCGGAGCGTACGGCTGTTGTGTGCGCGAAGCAGCCGCTTCTCCTGCTCCGGGAGCCGGACAGAGCGGTAGCTTGTAGGAGGGCGAAGAACGAAGCCGCAGAGCACCGGCCTTCTGCGCGCACCCTAAGGACTGCGAGAGGACCGTGGTGGCCGCTCGCCTGCCCCTTCAATTCCCTTCTAGCATCCTTAGGGAAGGTGTTCCAGGACAATTTTCCTGAGTTTTGAATTCGTCCTGATGCAGCCCCTCCTGGGAAACAACTGCTCGTCGTCTGAGTCTCCGAGTGCAGAGACCTCGATGGCAACTGCAGAAATGAAGGGCTGCGTTGGGTTGTCGAGACGCAAGAACATAGCCAGCGCCTTGTGTTTGGGAGTCAGCAGCTGCTGGACTTTTGCGATTGCTTTCACTGTGCACTGAATGCCAGGACGGCATGTGCACGTTAAAACAACGAGCTGGGCAAGAGCAGGAAGGGACCACGGGCATCAGAGAGCATCTGGCATCTTGCCCTGGAAAGAGCAGTGTTTTTGGAGTGTGCAGTAAAATCGTGTTTCTGGACAAGGGAGGCATAAGTGCGCTGCGCTCCTAAGCTATCTCCCTGCTAAGACACACTGGCAAAGCTTTTCGCTATAGTGCAGTCTAGTGCAGACGCACACTACGGCTCTCCGGAGCTGTCCGACGCCAAGCGCCGGTCGCCGGCGTCTTTCGGCTGAAGCAGCGCTTCGGAGCGTACGGCTGTTGTGTGCGCGAAGCAGCCGCTTCTCCTGCTCCGCGAGCCGGACAGAGCGGTAGCTTGTACGACGGCGAAGAACGAAGCCGCAGAGCACCGGGCTTCTGCGGGCACCCTAAGGACTGCGAGAGGACCGTGGTGGCCGCTCGCCTGCCCCTTCAATTCCATTCTAGCATCCTTATGGAAGGTGTTCTAGGACAATTTTCCTGAGTTTTGAATTCGTCCTGATGCAGCCCCTCCTGGGAAACTCCTACTCGTCCTCTGCGTCTCCGAGTGCAGAGACCTCGATGGCAACTGCAGAAATGAAGGGCTGCGTTGAGGAGTCGAGAAGCAAGAACATAGCCAGCGCCTTGTGTTTGGGAGTCAGCAGCTGCTGGACTTTTGCGATTGCTTTCACAGTGCACTGAATGCCAGGACGGCATGTGCACGTTAAAACAACGAGCTGGGCATGAGCAGGAAGGGAGCACGGGCATCAGAGAGCATCTGGCATCTTGCCCTGGAAAGAGCAGTGTTTTTGGAGTGTGCAGTAAAATCGTGTTTCTGGACAAGGGAGGCATAAGTGCGCTGCGCTCCTAAGCTATCTCCCTGCTAAGACACACTGCCAAAGCTTTTCGTTATCATGCAGGCTAGTGCAGACGCACACTACGGCTCTACGGAGCTGTCCGAAGCCAAGCGCCGGTCGCCGGCGTCTTTCGGCTGAAGCAGCGCTTCGGAGCGTACGGCTGTTGTGTGCGCGAAGCAGCCGCTTCTCCTGCTCCGGGAGCCGGACAGAGCGGTAGCTTGTACGACGGCGAAGAACGAAGCCGCAGAGCACCGGGCTTCTGCGGGCACCCTAAGGACTGCGAGAGGACCGTGGTGGCCGCTCGCCTGCCCCTTCAATTCCATTCTAGCATCCTTATGGAAGGTGTTCTAGGACAATTTTCCTGAGTTTTGAATTCGTCCTGATGCAGCCCCTCCTGGGAAACTCCTACTCGTCCTCTGCGTCTCCGAGTGCAGAGACCTCGATGGCAACTGCAGAAATGAAGGGCTGCGTTGAGTAGTCGAGAAACAAGAACATAGCCAGCGCCTTGTGTTTAGGAGTCAGCAACTGCTGGACTTTTGCGATTGCCTTCACTGTGCACTGAATGTCCAGAGATGTGCACGCTAAAAAAACAAGGTGGGCAAGAGGAGGAAGAGAGCACCGGCATCAGAGAGCATCTGGCATCTTCCCCTGGAAAGGGCAGTGTTTTTGGAGAGTGCAGCAAATCCGTGTTTCTGGACAAGGGAGGCATAAGTGCGCTGCGCTCCTAAGCTATCTCCCTGCTAAGACACACTGCCAAAGCTTTTCGCTATGATGCAGTCCAGTGCAGACGCACACTACGGCTCTACGGAGCTGTCCGAAGCCAAGCGCCGGTCGCCGGCGTCTTTCGGCTGAAGCAGCGCTTCGGAGCGTACGGCTGTTGTGTGCGCGAAGCAGCCGCTTCTCCTGCTCCGGGAGCCGGACAGAGCGGTAGCTTGTAGGAGGGCGAAGAACGAAGCCGCAGAGCACCGGCCTTCTGCGCGCACCCTAAGGACTGCGAGAGGACCGTGGTGGCCGCTCGCCTGCCCCTTCAATTCCCTTCTAGCATCCTTAGGGAAGGTGTTCCAGGACAATTTTCCTGAGTTTTGAATTCGTCCTGATGCAGCCCCTCCTGGGAAACAACTGCTCGTCGTCTGAGTCTCCGAGTGCAGAGACCTCGATGGCAACTGCAGAAATGAAGGGCTGCGTTGAGTTGTCGAGACGCAAGAACATAGCCAGCGCCTTGTGTTTGGGAGTCAGCAGCTGCTGGACTTTTGCGATTGCTTTCACTGTGCACTGAATGCCAGGACGGCATGTGCACGTTAAAACAACGAGCTGGGCAAGAGCAGGAAGGGACCACGGGCATCAGAGAGCATCTGGCATCTTGCCCTGGAAAGAGCAGTGTTTTTGGAGTGTGCAGTAAAATCGTGTTTCTGGACAAGGGAGGCATAAGTGCGCTGCGCTCCTAAGCTATCTCCCTGCGAGACAGACTGGCAAAGCTTTTCGTTATCATGCAGGCTAGTGCAGACGCACACTACGGCTCTCCGGAGCTGTCCGAAGCCAAGCGCCGGTCGCCGGCGTCTTTCGGCTGAAGCAGCGCTTCGGAGCGTACGGCTGTTGTGTGCGCGAAGCAGCCGCTTCTCCTGCTCCGTGAGCCGGACAGAGCGGTAGCTTGTACGACGGCGAAGAACGAAGCCGCAGAGCACCGGGCTTCTGCGGGCACCCTAAGGACTGCGAGAGGACCGTGGTGGCCGCTCGCCTGCCTCTTCAATTCCATTCTAGCATCCTTAGGGAAGGTGTTCTAGGACAATTTTCCTGAGTTTTGAATTCGTCCTGATGCAGCCCCTCCTGGGAAACTCCTACTCGTCCTCTGCGTCTCCGAGTGCAGAGACCTCGATGGCAACTGCAGAAATGAAGGGCTGCGTTGAGTAGTCGAGAAGCAAGAACATAGCCAGCGCCTTGTGTCTGGGAGTCAGCAGCACCTGGACTTTTGCGATTGCTTTCACAGTGCACTGAATGCCAGGACGGCATGTGCACGTTAAAACAACGAGCTGGGCAAGAGCAGTAATCGAAAGATCACGGCCGACAGAAAGCAGCTTATATATTGCCCAGGAAAGAGCAGTGTTTTTGGAGTGTGCAGTAAAATCGTGTTTCTGGACAAGGGAGGCATAAGTGCGCTGCGCTCCTAAGCTATCTCCCTGCTAAGACACACTGGCAAAGCTTTTCGCTATAGTGCAGTCTAGTGCAGACGCACACTACGGCTCTCCGGAGCTGTCCGACGCCAAGCGCCGGTCGCCGGCGTCTTTCGGCTGAAGCAGCGCTTCGGAGCGTACGGCTGTTGTGTGCGCGAAGCAGCCGCTTCTCCTGCTCCGCGAGCCGGACAGAGCGGTAGCTTGTACGACGGCGAAGAACGAAGCCGCAGAGCACCGGGCTTCTGCGGGCACCCTAAGGACTGCGAGAGGACCGTGGTGGCCGCTCGCCTGCCTCTTCAATTCCATTCTAGCATCCTTAGGGAAGGTGTTCTAGGACAATTTTCCTGAGTTTTGAATTCGTCCTGATGCAGCCCCTCCTGGGAAACTCCTACTCGTCCTCTGCGTCTCCGAGTGCAGAGACCTCGTTGGCAACTGCAGAAATGAAGGGCTGCGTTGAGTAGTCGAGAAGCAAGAACATAGCCAGCGCCTTGTGTTTGGGAGTCAGCAGCTGCTGGACTTTTGCGATTGCTTTCACTGTGCACTGAATGCCAGGACGGCATGTGCACGTTAAAACAACGAGCTGGGCAAGAGCAGTAATCGAAAGATCACGGCCGTCAGAAAGCAGCTTATATATTGCCCTGGAAAGAGCAGTGTTTTTGGAGTGTGCAGTAAAATCGTGTTTCTGGACAAGGGAGGCATAAGTGCGCTGCGCTCCTAAGCTATCTCCCTGCGAGACACACTGCCAAAGCTTTTCGCTATAGTGCAGTCTAGTGCAGACGGACACTGCGGCTCTCCGGAACTGTCCGAAGCGAAGCGCCGCTCGCCGGCGTCTTTCGGCTGAAGCAGCGCTTCGGGGCGTACGGCTGTTGTGTGCGCGAAGCAGCCGCTTCTCCTGCTCCGGGAGCCGGACAGAGCGGTAGCTTGTACGAGGGCGAAGAACGAAGCCGCAGGGAGACGACATTGTGTGTACAGTCTTGGGACTGCTAGATGACAGTGGCTAAAGCTCCCTGCCTTTTCAATGCACTGCTGCCATGCTTTATTGAAGGCGTTCCGAGACAACTTTCCTTGGTTTTGACTTCGTCCTGATGAAGCCCCTGTTGGGAAATTCGTTTGGGAGTCAGCAGCTGCTGGACTTTTGCGATTGCCTTCACTGTGCACTGAATGCCAGGACGGCATGTGCACGTTAAAACAACGAGCTGGGCAAGAGCAGGAAGGGACCACGGGCATCAAGAGAGCATCTGACATCTTGCCCTGGAAAGAGCAGTGTTTTTGGAGTGTGCAGTAAAATCGTGTTTCTGGACAAGGGAGGCATAAGTGCGCTGCGCTCCTAAGTTATCTCCCTGCGAGACAGACTGGCAAAGCTTTTCGTTATCATGCAGGCTAGTGCAGACGCACACTACGGCTCTCCGGAGCTGTCCGAAGCCAAGCGCCGGTCGCCGGCGTCTTTCGGCTGAAGCAGCGCTTCGGAGCGTACGGCTGTTGTGTGCGCGAAGCAGCCGCTTCTCCTGCTCCGTGAGCCGGACAGAGCGGTAGCTTGTACGACGGCGAAGAACGAAGCCGCAGAGCACCGGGCTTCTGCGGGCACCCTAAGGACTGCGAGAGGACCGTGGTGGCCGCTCGCCTGCCTCTTCAATTCCATTCTAGCATCCTTAGGGAAGGTGTTCTAGGACAATTTTCCTGAGTTTTGAATTCGTCCTGATGCAGCCCGTCCTGGGAAACTCCTACTCGTCCTCTGAGTCTCCGAGTGCAGAGACCTCGATGGCAACTGCAGAAATGAAGGGCTGCGTTGAGTAGTCGAGAAGCAAGAACATAGCCAGCGCCTTTTGTTTGGGAGTCAGCAGCTGCTGGACTTTTGCGATTGCCTTCACTGTGCACTGAATGCCAGGACGGCATGTGCACGTTAAAACAACGAGCTGGGCAAGAGCAGTAATCGAAAGATCACGGCCGACAGAAAGCAGCTTATATATTGCCCAGGAAAGAGCAGTGTTTTTGGAGTGTGCAGTAAAATCGTGTTTCTGGACAAGGGAGGCATAAGTGAGCTGCGCTCCTAAGCTATCTCCCTGCTAAGACACACTGCCAAAGCTTTTCGCTATGATGCAGTCTAGTGCAGACGCACACTACGGCTCTCCGGAGCTGTCCGACGCCAAGCGCCGCTCGCCGGCGTCTTTCGGCTGAAGCAGCGCTTCGGAGCGTACGGCTGTTGTGTGCGCGAAGCAGCCGCTTCTCCTGCTCCGGGAGCCGGACAGAGCGGTAGCTTCTACGAGGGCGAAGAACGAAGCCGCAGAGCACCGGACTTGTGTGCACAGCCTACGGGCTGCTAGAGGAAGGTGGCTGCTGCTCCCTAACCCATCAATTCACAGCTGGCATGCTCTATGGAGCTGTTCCAGGACAACTTTCATTGCTTATTGGTTCGTCCTGATACAGCCCCTCCTGGGAAATTCATGCTCGTCACCTGAGGCTCCGACATGCAGAAACATCGATGGCAGCTGCAGAAATGAAGGGCTGCGTTGAGTTGTCGAGAAGCAAGAACATAGCCAGCGCCTAGCGTCTGGGAGTCAGCAACTGCTGGACTTTTGCGATTGCCTTCACTGTGCACTGAATGTCGAGATATGTGCACGCTAAAAAAACAAGGTGGGCAAGAGGAGGAAGAGAGCACGGGCATCAGAGAGCATCTGGCATCTTCCCCTGGAAAGGGCAGTGTTTTTGGAGACGCACACTACGGCTCTACGGAGCTGTCCGAAGCCAAGCGCCGGTGGCCGGCGTCTTTCGGCTGAAGCAGCGCTTCGGAGCGTACGGCTGTTGTGTGCGCGAAGCAGCCGCTTCTCCTGCTCCGCGAGCCGGACAGAGCGGTAGCTTGTACGACGGCGAAGAACGAAGCCGCAGAGCACCGGCCTTCTGCGCGCACCCTAAGGACTGCGAGAGGACCGTGGTGGCCGCTCGCCTGCCCCTTCAATTCCATTCTAGCATCCTTAGGGAAGGTGTTCCAGGACAATTTTCCTGAGTTTTGAATTCGTCCTGAGGCAGCCCCTCCTGGGAAACAACTGCTCGTCGTCTGAGTCTCCGAGTGCAGAGACCTCGATGGCAACTGCAGTAATGAAGGGCTGCGTTGAGTTGTCGAGAAGCAAGAACATAGCCAGCGCCTTGTGTTTGGGAGTCAGCAGCACCTGGACTTTTGCGATTGCTTTCACAGTGCACTGAATGCCAGGACGGCATGTGCACGTTAAAACAACGAGCTGGGCATGAGCAGGAAGGGAGCACGGGCATCAGAGAGCATCTGGCATCTTGCCCTGGAAAGAGCAGTGTTTTTGGAGTGTGCAGTAAAATCGTGTTTCTGGACAAGGGAGGCATAAGTGCGCTGCGCTCCTAAGCTATCTCCCTGCTAAGACACACTGCCAAAGCTTTTCGTTATCATGCAGGCTAGTGCAGACGCACACTACGGCTCTCCGGAGCTGTCCGAAGCGAAACGCCGGTCGCCGGCGTCTTTCGGCTGAAGCAGCGCTTCGGAGCGTACGGCTGTTGTGTGCGCGAAGCAGCCGCTTCTCCTGCTCCGTGAGCCGGACAGAGCGGTAGCTTGTACGACGGCGAAGAACGAAGCCGCAGAGCACCGGGCTTCTGCGGGCACCCTAAGGACTGCGAGAGGACCGTGGTGGCCACTCGCCTGCCCCTTCAATTCCATTCTAGCATCCTTATGGAAGGTGTTCTAGGACAATTTTCCTGAGTTTTGAATTCGTCCTGATGCAGCCCCTCCTGGGAAACTCCTACTCGTCCTCTGAGTCTCCGAGTGCAGAGACCTCGATGGCAACTGCAGAAATGAAGGGCTGCGTTGAGTAGTCGAGAAGCAAGAACATAGCCAGCGCCTTGTGTTTGGGAGTCAGCAGCACCTGGACTTTTGCGATTGCTTTCACTGTGCACTGAATGCCAGGACGGCATGTGCACGTTAAAACAACGAGCTGGGCATGAGCAGGAAGGGACCACGGGCATCAGAGAGCATCTGGCATCTTGCCCTGGAAAGAGCAGTGTTTTTGGAGTGTGCAGTAAAATCGTGTTTCTGGACAAGGGAGGCATAAGTGCGCTGCGCTCCTAAGCTATCTCCCTGCTAAGACACACTGCCAAAGCTTTTCGTTATCATGCAGGCTAGTGCAGACGCACACTACGGCTCTACGGAGCTGTCCGAAGCCAAGCGCCGGTCGCCGGCGTCTTTCGGCTGAAGCAGCGCTTCGGAGCGTACGGCTGTTGTGTGCGTGAAGCAGCCGCTTCTCCTGCTCCGGGAGCCGGACAGAGCGGTAGCTTGTACGACGGCGAAGAACGAAGCCGCAGAGCACCGGGCTTCTGCGGGCACCCTAAGGACTGCGAGAGGACCGTGGTGGCCGCTCGCCTGCCTCTTCAATTCCATTCTAGCATCCTTATGGAAGGTGTTCTAGGACAATTTTCCTGAGTTTTGAATTCGTCCTGATGCAGCCCCTCCTGGGAAACTCCTACTCGTCCTCTGCGTCTCCGAGTGCAGAGACCTCGATGGCAACTGCAGAAATGAAGGGCTGCGTTGAGTAGTCGAGAAACAAGAACATAGCCAGCGCCTTGTGTTTAGGAGTCAGCAACTGCTGGACTTTTGCGATTGCCTTCACTGTGCACTGAATGTCGAGAGATGTGCACGCTAAAAAAACAAGGTGGGCAAGAGGAGGAAGAGAGCACCGGCATCAGAGAGCATCTGGCATCTTCCCCTGGAAAGGGCAGTGTTTTTGGAGAGTGCAGCAAATCCGTGTTTCTGGACAAGGGAGGCATAAGTGCGCTGCGCTCCTAAGCTATCTCCCTGCTAAGACACACTGCCAAAGCTTTTCGCTATGATGCAGTCCAGTGCAGACGCACACTACGGCTCTACGGAGCTGTCCGAAGCCAAGCGCCGGTCGCCGGCGTCTTTCGGCTGAAGCAGCGCTTCGGAGCGTACGGCTGTTGTGTGCGCGAAGCAGCCGCTTCTCCTGCTCCGGGAGCCGGACAGAGCGGTAGCTTGTAGGAGGGCGAAGAACGAAGCCGCAGAGCACCGGCCTTCTGCGCGCACCCTAAGGACTGCGAGAGGACCGTGGTGGCCGCTCGCCTGCCCCTTCAATTCCCTTCTAGCATCCTTAGGGAAGGTGTTCCAGGACAATTTTCCTGAGTTTTGAATTCGTCCTGATGCAGCCCCTCCTGGGAAACAACTGCTCGTCGTCTGAGTCTCCGAGTGCAGAGACCTCGATGGCAACTGCAGAAATGAAGGGCTGCGTTGAGTTGTCGAGACGCAAGAACATAGCCAGCGCCTTGTGTTTGGGAGTCAGCAGCTGCTGGACTTTTGCGATTGCTTTCACTGTGCACTGAATGCCAGGACGGCATGTGCACGTTAAAACAACGAGCTGGGCAAGAGCAGGAAGGGACCACGGGCATCAGAGAGCATCTGGCATCTTGCCCTGGAAAGAGCAGTGTTTTTGGAGTGTGCAGTAAAATCGTGTTTCTGGACAAGGGAGGCATAAGTGCGCTGCGCTCCTAAGCTATCTCCCTGCGAGACAGACTGGCAAAGCTTTTCGTTATCATGCAGGCTAGTGCAGACGCACACTACGGCTCTCCGGAGCTGTCCGAAGCCAAGCGCCGGTCGCCGGCGTCTTTCGGCTGAAGCAGCGCTTCGGAGCGTACGGCTGTTGTGTGCGCGAAGCAGCCGCTTCTCCTGCTCCGTGAGCCGGACAGAGCGGTAGCTTGTACGACGGCGAAGAACGAAGCCGCAGAGCACCGGGCTTCTGCGGGCACCCTAAGGACTGCGAGAGGACCGTGGTGGCCGCTCGCCTGCCTCTTCAATTCCATTCTAGCATCCTTAGGGAAGGTGTTCTAGGACAATTTTCCTGAGTTTTGAATTCGTCCTGATGCAGCCCCTCCTGGGAAACTCCTACTCGTCCTCTGCGTCTCCGAGTGCAGAGACCTCGATGGCAACTGCAGAAATGAAGGGCTGCGTTGAGTAGTCGAGAAGCAAGAACATAGCCAGCGCCTTGTGTCTGGGAGTCAGCAGCACCTGGACTTTTGCGATTGCTTTCACAGTGCACTGAATGCCAGGACGGCATGTGCACGTTAAAACAACGAGCTGGGCAAGAGCAGTAATCGAAAGATCACGGCCGACAGAAAGCAGCTTATATATTGCCCAGGAAAGAGCAGTGTTTTTGGAGTGTGCAGTAAAATCGTGTTTCTGGACAAGGGAGGCATAAGTGCGCTGCGCTCCTAAGCTATCTCCCTGCTAAGACACACTGGCAAAGCTTTTCGCTATAGTGCAGTCTAGTGCAGACGCACACTACGGCTCTCCGGAGCTGTCCGACGCCAAGCGCCGGTCGCCGGCGTCTTTCGGCTGAAGCAGCGCTTCGGAGCGTACGGCTGTTGTGTGCGCGAAGCAGCCGCTTCTCCTGCTCCGGGAGCCGGACAGAGCGGTAGCTTGTACGACGGCGAAGAACGAAGCCGCAGAGCACCGGGCTTCTGCGGGCACCCTAAGGACTGCGAGAGGACCGTGGTGGCCGCTCGCCTGCCCCTTCAATTCCATTCTAGCATCCTTATGGAAGGTGTTCTAGGACAATTTTCCTGAGTTTTGAATTCGTCCTGATGCAGCCCCTCCTGGGAAACTCCTACTCGTCCTCTGCGTCTCCGAGTGCAGAGACCTCGATGGCAACTGCAGAAATGAAGGGCTGCGTTGAGGAGTCGAGAAGCAAGAACATAGCCAGCGCCTTGTGTTTGGGAGTCAGCAGCACCTGGACTTTTGCGATTGCTTTCACAGTGCACTGAATGCCAGGACGGCATGTGCACGTTAAAACAACGAGCTGGGCATGAGCAGGAAGGGACCACGGGCATCAGAGAGCATCTGGCATCTTGCCCTGGAAAGAGCAGTGTTTTTGGAGTGTGCAGTAAAATCGTGTTTCTGGACAAGGGAGGCATAAGTGCGCTGCGCTCCTAAGCTATCTCCCTGCTAAGACACACTGCCAAAGCTTTTCGTTATCATGCAGGCTAGTGCAGACGCACACTACGGCTCTCCGGAGCTGTCCGAAGCCAAGCGCCGGTCGCCGGCGTCTTTCGGCTGAAGCAGCGCTTCGGAGCGTACGGCTGTTGTGTGCGCGAAGCAGCCGCTTCTCCTGCTCCGGGAGCCGGACAGAGCGGTAGCTTGTACGAGGGCGAAGAACGAAGCCGCAGAGCACCGGGCTTCTGCGGGCACCCTAAGGACTGCGAGAGGACCGTGGTGGCCGCTCGCCTGCCTCTTCAATTCCATTCTAGCATCCTTATGGAAGGTGTTCTAGGACAATTTTCCTGAGTTTTGAATTCGTCCTGATGCAGCCCCTCCTGGGAAACTCCTACTCGTCCTCTGCGTCTCCGAGTGCAGAGACCTCGATGGCAACTGCAGAAATGAAGGGCTGCGTTGAGTAGTCGAGAAACAAGAACATAGCCAGCGCCTTGTGTTTAGGAGTCAGCAACTGCTGGACTTTTGCGATTGCCTTCACTGTGCACTGAATGTCGAGAGATGTGCACGCTAAAAAAACAAGGTGGGCAAGAGGAGGAAGAGAGCACCGGCATCAGAGAGCATCTGGCATCTTCCCCTGGAAAGGGCAGTGTTTTTGGAGAGTGCAGCAAATCCGTGTTTCTGGACAAGGGAGGCATAAGTGCGCTGCGCTCCTAAGCTATCTCCCTGCTAAGACACACTGCCAAAGCTTTTCGCTATGATGCAGTCCAGTGCAGACGCACACTACGGCTCTACGGAGCTGTCCGAAGCCAAGCGCCGGTCGCCGGCGTCTTTCGGCTGAAGCAGCGCTTCGGAGCGTACGGCTGTTGTGTGCGCGAAGCAGCCGCTTCTCCTGCTCCGGGAGCCGGACAGAGCGGTAGCTTGTAGGAGGGCGAAGAACGAAGCCGCAGAGCACCGGCCTTCTGCGCGCACCCTAAGGACTGCGAGAGGACCGTGGTGGCCGCTCGCCTGCCCCTTCAATTCCCTTCTAGCATCCTTAGGGAAGGTGTTCCAGGACAATTTTCCTGAGTTTTGAATTCGTCCTGATGCAGCCCCTCCTGGGAAACAACTGCTCGTCGTCTGAGTCTCCGAGTGCAGAGACCTCGATGGCAACTGCAGAAATGAAGGGCTGCGTTGAGTTGTCGAGACGCAAGAACATAGCCAGCGCCTTGTGTTTGGGAGTCAGCAGCTGCTGGACTTTTGCGATTGCTTTCACTGTGCACTGAATGCCAGGACGGCATGTGCACGTTAAAACAACGAGCTGGGCAAGAGCAGGAAGGGACCACGGGCATCAGAGAGCATCTGGCATCTTGCCCTGGAAAGAGCAGTGTTTTTGGAGTGTGCAGTAAAATCGTGTTTCTGGACAAGGGAGGCATAAGTGCGCTGCGCTCCTAAGCTATCTCCCTGCGAGACAGACTGGCAAAGCTTTTCGTTATCATGCAGGCTAGTGCAGACGCACACTACGGCTCTCCGGAGCTGTCCGAAGCCAAGCGCCGGTCGCCGGCGTCTTTCGGCTGAAGCAGCGCTTCGGAGCGTACGGCTGTTGTGTGCGCGAAGCAGCCGCTTCTCCTGCTCCGTGAGCCGGACAGAGCGGTAGCTTGTACGACGGCGAAGAACGAAGCCGCAGAGCACCGGGCTTCTGCGGGCACCCTAAGGACTGCGAGAGGACCGTGGTGGCCGCTCGCCTGCCTCTTCAATTCCATTCTAGCATCCTTAGGGAAGGTGTTCTAGGACAATTTTCCTGAGTTTTGAATTCGTCCTGATGCAGCCCCTCCTGGGAAACTCCTACTCGTCCTCTGCGTCTCCGAGTGCAGAGACCTCGATGGCAACTGCAGAAATGAAGGGCTGCGTTGAGTAGTCGAGAAGCAAGAACATAGCCAGCGCCTTGTGTCTGGGAGTCAGCAGCACCTGGACTTTTGCGATTGCTTTCACAGTGCACTGAATGCCAGGACGGCATGTGCACGTTAAAACAACGAGCTGGGCAAGAGCAGTAATCGAAAGATCACGGCCGACAGAAAGCAGCTTATATATTGCCCAGGAAAGAGCAGTGTTTTTGGAGTGTGCAGTAAAATCGTGTTTCTGGACAAGGGAGGCATAAGTGCGCTGCGCTCCTAAGCTATCTCCCTGCTAAGACACACTGGCAAAGCTTTTCGCTATAGTGCAGTCTAGTGCAGACGCACACTACGGCTCTCCGGAGCTGTCCGACGCCAAGCGCCGGTCGCCGGCGTCTTTCGGCTGAAGCAGCGCTTCGGAGCGTACGGCTGTTGTGTGCGCGAAGCAGCCGCTTCTCCTGCTCCGCGAGCCGGACAGAGCGGTAGCTTGTACGACGGCGAAGAACGAAGCCGCAGAGCACCGGGCTTCTGCGGGCACCCTAAGGACTGCGAGAGGACCGTGGTGGCCGCTCGCCTGCCCCTTCAATTCCATTCTAGCATCCTTATGGAAGGTGTTCTAGGACAATTTTCCTGAGTTTTGAATTCGTCCTGATGCAGCCCCTCCTGGGAAACTCCTACTCGTCCTCTGCGTCTCCGAGTGCAGAGACCTCGATGGCAACTGCAGAAATGAAGGGCTGCGTTGAGGAGTCGAGAAGCAAGAACATAGCCAGCGCCTTGTGTTTGGGAGTCAGCAGCACCTGGACTTTTGCGATTGCTTTCACAGTGCACTGAATGCCAGGACGGCATGTGCACGTTAAAACAACGAGCTGGGCATGAGCAGGAAGGGACCACGGGCATCAGAGAGCATCTGGCATCTTGCCCTGGAAAGAGCAGTGTTTTTGGAGTGTGCAGTAAAATCGTGTTTCTGGACAAGGGAGGCATAAGTGCGCTGCGCTCCTAAGTTATCTCCCTGCGAGACAGACTGGCAAAGCTTTTCGTTATCATGCAGGCTAGTGCAGACGCACACTACGGCTCTCCGGAGCTGTCCGAAGCCAAGCGCCGGTCGCCGGCGTCTTTCGGCTGAAGCAGCGCTTCGGAGCGTACGGCTGTTGTGTGCGCGAAGCAGCCGCTTCTCCTGCTCCGTGAGCCGGACAGAGCGGTAGCTTGTACGACGGCGAAGAACGAAGCCGCAGAGCACCGGGCTTCTGCGGGCACCCTAAGGACTGCGAGAGGACCGTGGTGGCCGCTCGCCTGCCTCTTCAATTCCATTCTAGCATCCTTAGGGAAGGTGTTCTAGGACAATTTTCCTGAGTTTTGAATTCGTCCTGATGCAGCCCGTCCTGGGAAACTCCTACTCGTCCTCTGAGTCTCCGAGTGCAGAGACCTCGATGGCAACTGCAGAAATGAAGGGCTGCGTTGAGTAGTCGAGAAGCAAGAACATAGCCAGCGCCTTTTGTTTGGGAGTCAGCAGCTGCTGGACTTTTGCGATTGCCTTCACTGTGCACTGAATGCCAGGACGGCATGTGCACGTTAAAACAACGAGCTGGGCAAGAGCAGTAATCGAAAGATCACGGCCGACAGAAAGCAGCTTATATATTGCCCAGGAAAGAGCAGTGTTTTTGGAGTGTGCAGTAAAATCGTGTTTCTGGACAAGGGAGGCATAAGTGTGCTGCGCTCCTAAGCTATCTCCCTGCTAAGACACACTGCCAAAGCTTTTCGCTATGATGCAGTCTAGTGCAGACGCACACTACGGCTCTCCGGAGCTGTCCGACGCCAAGCGCCGCTCGCCGGCGTCTTTCGGCTGAAGCAGCGCTTCGGAGCGTACGGCTGTTGTGTGCGCGAAGCAGCCGCTTCTCCTGCTCCGGGAGCCGGACAGAGCGGTAGCTTCTACGAGGGCGAAGAACGAAGCCGCAGAGCACCGGACTTGTGTGCACAGCCTACGGGCTGCTAGAGGAAGGTGGCTGCTGCTCCCTAACCCATCAATTCACAGCTGGCATGCTCTATGGAGCTGTTCCAGGACAACTTTCATTGCTTATTGGTTCGTCCTGATACAGCCCCTCCTGGGAAATTCATGCTCGTCACCTGAGGCTCCGACATGCAGAAACATCGATGGCAGCTGCAGAAATGAAGGGCTGCGTTGAGTTGTCGAGAAGCAAGAACATAGCCAGCGCCTAGCGTCTGGGAGTCAGCAACTGCTGGACTTTTGCGATTGCCTTCACTGTGCACTGAATGTCGAGATATGTGCACGCTAAAAAAACAAGGTGGGCAAGAGGAGGAAGAGAGCACCGGCATCAGAGAGCATCTGGCATCTTCCCCTGGAAAGGGCAGTGTTTTTGGAGACGCACACTACGGCTCTACGGAGCTGTCCGAAGCCAAGCGCCGGTGGCCGGCGTCTTTCGGCTGAAGCAGCGCTTCGGAGCGTACGGCTGTTGTGTGCGCGAAGCAGCCGCTTCTCCTGCTCCGCGAGCCGGACAGAGCGGTAGCTTGTACGACGGCGAAGAACGAAGCCGCAGAGCACCGGCCTTCTGCGCGCACCCTAAGGACTGCGAGAGGACCGTGGTGGCCGCTCGCCTGCCCCTTCAATTCCATTCTAGCATCCTTAGGGAAGGTGTTCCAGGACAATTTTCCTGAGTTTTGAATTCGTCCTGAGGCAGCCCCTCCTGGGAAACAACTGCTCGTCGTCTGAGTCTCCGAGTGCAGAGACCTCGATGGCAACTGCAGTAATGAAGGGCTGCGTTGAGTTGTCGAGAAGCAAGAACATAGCCAGCGCCTTGTGTTTGGGAGTCAGCAGCACCTGGACTTTTGCGATTGCTTTCACAGTGCACTGAATGCCAGGACGGCATGTGCACGTTAAAACAACGAGCTGGGCATGAGCAGGAAGGGAGCACGGGCATCAGAGAGCATCTGGCATCTTGCCCTGGAAAGAGCAGTGTTTTTGGAGTGTGCAGTAAAATCGTGTTTCTGGACAAGGGAGGCATAAGTGCGCTGCGCTCCTAAGCTATCTCCCTGCTAAGACACACTGCCAAAGCTTTTCGTTATCATGCAGGCTAGTGCAGACGCACACTACGGCTCTCCGGAGCTGTCCGAAGCGAAACGCCGGTCGCCGGCGTCTTTCGGCTGAAGCAGCGCTTCGGAGCGTACGGCTGTTGTGTGCGCGAAGCAGCCGCTTCTCCTGCTCCGTGAGCCGGACAGAGCGGTAGCTTGTACGACGGCGAAGAACGAAGCCGCAGAGCACCGGGCTTCTGCGGGCACCCTAAGGACTGCGAGAGGACCGTGGTGGCCGCTCGCCTGCCCCTTCAATTCCATTCTAGCATCCTTATGGAAGGTGTTCTAGGACAATTTTCCTGAGTTTTGAATTCGTCCTGATGCAGCCCCTCCTGGGAAACTCCTACTCGTCCTCTGAGTCTCCGAGTGCAGAGACCTCGATGGCAACTGCAGAAATGAAGGGCTGCGTTGAGTAGTCGAGAAGCAAGAACATAGCCAGCGCCTTGTGTTTGGGAGTCAGCAGCTGCTGGACTTTTGCGATTGCCTTCACTGTGCACTGAATGCCAGGACGGCATGTGCACGTTAAAACAACGAGCTGGGCAAGAGCAGTAATCGAAAGATCACGGCCGACAGAAAGCAGCTTATATATTGCCCAGGAAAGAGCAGTGTTTTTGGAGTGTGCAGTAAAATCGTGTTTCTGGACAAGGGAGGCATAAGTGTGCTGCGCTCCTAAGCTATCTCCCTGCTAAGACACACTGCCAAAGCTTTTCGCTATGATGCAGTCTAGTGCAGACGCACACTACGGCTCTCCGGAGCTGTCCGACGCCAAGCGCCGCTCGCCGGCGTCTTTCGGCTGAAGCAGCGCTTCGGAGCGTACGGCTGTTGTGTGCGCGAAGCAGCCGCTTCTCCTGCTCCGGGAGCCGGACAGAGCGGTAGCTTCTACGAGGGCGAAGAACGAAGCCGCAGAGCACCGGACTTGTGTGCACAGCCTACGGGCTGCTAGAGGAAGGTGGCTGCTGCTCCCTAACCCATCAATTCACAGCTGGCATGCTCTATGGAGCTGTTCCAGGACAACTTTCATTGCTTATTGGTTCGTCCTGATACAGCCCCTCCTGGGAAATTCATGCTCGTCACCTGAGGCTCCGACATGCAGAAACATCGATGGCAGCTGCAGAAATGAAGGGCTGCGTTGAGTTGTCGAGAAGCAAGAACATAGCCAGCGCCTAGCGTCTGGGAGTCAGCAACTGCTGGACTTTTGCGATTGCCTTCACTGTGCACTGAATGTCGAGATATGTGCACGCTAAAAAAACAAGGTGGGCAAGAGGAGGAAGAGAGCACCGGCATCAGAGAGCATCTGGCATCTTCCCCTGGAAAGGGCAGTGTTTTTGGAGACGCACACTACGGCTCTACGGAGCTGTCCGAAGCCAAGCGCCGGTGGCCGGCGTCTTTCGGCTGAAGCAGCGCTTCGGAGCGTACGGCTGTTGTGTGCGCGAAGCAGCCGCTTCTCCTGCTCCGCGAGCCGGACAGAGCGGTAGCTTGTACGACGGCGAAGAACGAAGCCGCAGAGCACCGGCCTTCTGCGCGCACCCTAAGGACTGCGAGAGGACCGTGGTGGCCGCTCGCCTGCCCCTTCAATTCCATTCTAGCATCCTTAGGGAAGGTGTTCCAGGACAATTTTCCTGAGTTTTGAATTCGTCCTGAGGCAGCCCCTCCTGGGAAACAACTGCTCGTCGTCTGAGTCTCCGAGTGCAGAGACCTCGATGGCAACTGCAGTAATGAAGGGCTGCGTTGAGTTGTCGAGAAGCAAGAACATAGCCAGCGCCTTGTGTTTGGGAGTCAGCAGCACCTGGACTTTTGCGATTGCTTTCACAGTGCACTGAATGCCAGGACGGCATGTGCACGTTAAAACAACGAGCTGGGCATGAGCAGGAAGGGAGCACGGGCATCAGAGAGCATCTGGCATCTTGCCCTGGAAAGAGCAGTGTTTTTGGAGTGTGCAGTAAAATCGTGTTTCTGGACAAGGGAGGCATAAGTGCGCTGCGCTCCTAAGCTATCTCCCTGCTAAGACACACTGCCAAAGCTTTTCGTTATCATGCAGGCTAGTGCAGACGCACACTACGGCTCTCCGGAGCTGTCCGAAGCGAAACGCCGGTCGCCGGCGTCTTTCGGCTGAAGCAGCGCTTCGGAGCGTACGGCTGTTGTGTGCGCGAAGCAGCCGCTTCTCCTGCTCCGTGAGCCGGACAGAGCGGTAGCTTGTACGACGGCGAAGAACGAAGCCGCAGAGCACCGGGCTTCTGCGGGCACCCTAAGGACTGCGAGAGGACCGTGGTGGCCGCTCGCCTGCCCCTTCAATTCCATTCTAGCATCCTTATGGAAGGTGTTCTAGGACAATTTTCCTGAGTTTTGAATTCGTCCTGATGCAGCCCCTCCTGGGAAACTCCTACTCGTCCTCTGAGTCTCCGAGTGCAGAGACCTCGATGGCAACTGCAGAAATGAAGGGCTGCGTTGAGTAGTCGAGAAGCAAGAACATAGCCAGCGCCTTGTGTTTGGGAGTCAGCAGCACCTGGACTTTTGCGATTGCTTTCACTGTGCACTGAATGCCAGGACGGCATGTGCACGTTAAAACAACGAGCTGGGCATGAGCAGGAAGGGACCACGGGCATCAGAGAGCATCTGGCATCTTGCCCTGGAAAGAGCAGTGTTTTTGGAGTGTGCAGTAAAATCGTGTTTCTGGACAAGGGAGGCATAAGTGCGCTGCGCTCCTAAGCTATCTCCCTGCTAAGACACACTGCCAAAGCTTTTCGTTATCATGCAGGCTAGTGCAGACGCACACTACGGCTCTACGGAGCTGTCCGAAGCCAAGCGCCGGTCGCCGGCGTCTTTCGGCTGAAGCAGCGCTTCGGAGCGTACGGCTGTTGTGTGCGCGAAGCAGCCGCTTCTCCTGCTCCGGGAGCCGGACAGAGCGGTAGCTTGTACGACGGCGAAGAACGAAGCCGCAGAGCACCGGGCTTCTGCGGGCACCCTAAGGACTGCGAGAGGACCGTGGTGGCCGCTCGCCTGCCCCTTCAATTCCATTCTAGCATCCTTATGGAAGGTGTTCTAGGACAATTTTCCTGAGTTTTGAATTCGTCCTGATGCAGCCCCTCCTGGGAAACTCCTACTCGTCCTCTGCGTCTCCGAGTGCAGAGACCTCGATGGCAACTGCAGAAATGAAGGGCTGCGTTGAGTAGTCGAGAAACAAGAACATAGCCAGCGCCTTGTGTTTAGGAGTCAGCAACTGCTGGACTTTTGCGATTGCCTTCACTGTGCACTGAATGTCGAGAGATGTGCACGCTAAAAAAACAAGGTGGGCAAGAGGAGGAAGAGAGCACCGGCATCAGAGAGCATCTGGCATCTTCCCCTGGAAAGGGCAGTGTTTTTGGAGAGTGCAGCAAATCCGTGTTTCTGGACAAGGGAGGCATAAGTGCGCTGCGCTCCTAAGCTATCTCCCTGCTAAGACACACTGCCAAAGCTTTTCGCTATGATGCAGTCCAGTGCAGACGCACACTACGGCTCTACGGAGCTGTCCGAAGCCAAGCGCCGGTCGCCGGCGTCTTTCGGCTGAAGCAGCGCTTCGGAGCGTACGGCTGTTGTGTGCGCGAAGCAGCCGCTTCTCCTGCTCCGGGAGCCGGACAGAGCGGTAGCTTGTAGGAGGGCGAAGAACGAAGCCGCAGAGCACCGGCCTTCTGCGCGCACCCTAAGGACTGCGAGAGGACCGTGGTGGCCGCTCGCCTGCCCCTTCAATTCCCTTCTAGCATCCTTAGGGAAGGTGTTCCAGGACAATTTTCCTGAGTTTTGAATTCGTCCTGATGCAGCCCCTCCTGGGAAACAACTGCTCGTCGTCTGAGTCTCCGAGTGCAGAGACCTCGATGGCAACTGCAGAAATGAAGGGCTGCGTTGAGTTGTCGAGACGCAAGAACATAGCCAGCGCCTTGTGTTTGGGAGTCAGCAGCTGCTGGACTTTTGCGATTGCTTTCACTGTGCACTGAATGCCAGGACGGCATGTGCACGTTAAAACAACGAGCTGGGCAAGAGCAGGAAGGGACCACGGGCATCAGAGAGCATCTGGCATCTTGCCCTGGAAAGAGCAGTGTTTTTGGAGTGTGCAGTAAAATCGTGTTTCTGGACAAGGGAGGCATAAGTGCGCTGCGCTCCTAAGCTATCTCCCTGCGAGACAGACTGGCAAAGCTTTTCGTTATCATGCAGGCTAGTGCAGACGCACACTACGGCTCTACGGAGCTGTCCGAAGCCAAGCGCCGGTCGCCGGCGTCTTTCGGCTGAAGCAGCGCTTCGGAGCGTACGGCTGTTGTGTGCGCGAAGCAGCCGCTTCTCCTGCTCCGTGAGCCGGACAGAGCGGTAGCTTGTACGACGGCGAAGAACGAAGCCGCAGAGCACCGGGCTTCTGCGGGCACCCTAAGGACTGCGAGAGGACCGTGGTGGCCGCTCGCCTGCCTCTTCAATTCCATTCTAGCATCCTTAGGGAAGGTGTTCTAGGACAATTTTCCTGAGTTTTGAATTCGTCCTGATGCAGCCCCTCCTGGGAAACTCCTACTCGTCCTCTGCGTCTCCGAGTGCAGAGACCTCGATGGCAACTGCAGAAATGAAGGGCTGCGTTGAGTAGTCGAGAAGCAAGAACATAGCCAGCGCCTTGTGTCTGGGAGTCAGCAGCACCTGGACTTTTGCGATTGCTTTCACAGTGCACTGAATGCCAGGACGGCATGTGCACGTTAAAACAACGAGCTGGGCAAGAGCAGTAATCGAAAGATCACGGCCGACAGAAAGCAGCTTATATATTGCCCAGGAAAGAGCAGTGTTTTTGGAGTGTGCAGTAAAATCGTGTTTCTGGACAAGGGAGGCATAAGTGCGCTGCGCTCCTAAGCTATCTCCCTGCTAAGACACACTGGCAAAGCTTTTCGCTATAGTGCAGTCTAGTGCAGACGCACACTACGGCTCTCCGGAGCTGTCCGACGCCAAGCGCCGGTCGCCGGCGTCTTTCGGCTGAAGCAGCGCTTCGGAGCGTACGGCTGTTGTGTGCGCGAAGCAGCCGCTTCTCCTGCTCCGGGAGCCGGACAGAGCGGTAGCTTGTACGACGGCGAAGAACGAAGCCGCAGAGCACCGGGCTTCTGCGGGCACCCTAAGGACTGCGAGAGGACCGTGGTGGCCGCTCGCCTGCCCCTTCAATTCCATTCTAGCATCCTTATGGAAGGTGTTCTAGGACAATTTTCCTGAGTTTTGAATTCGTCCTGATGCAGCCCCTCCTGGGAAACTCCTACTCGTCCTCTGCGTCTCCGAGTGCAGAGACCTCGATGGCAACTGCAGAAATGAAGGGCTGCGTTGAGGAGTCGAGAAGCAAGAACATAGCCAGCGCCTTGTGTTTGGGAGTCAGCAGCTGCTGGACTTTTGCGATTGCTTTCACAGTGCACTGAATGCCAGGACGGCATGTGCACGTTAAAACAACGAGCTGGGCATGAGCAGGAAGGGAGCACGGGCATCAGAGAGCATCTGGCATCTTGCCCTGGAAAGAGCAGTGTTTTTGGAGTGTGCAGTAAAATCGTGTTTCTGGACAAGGGAGGCATAAGTGCGCTGCGCTCCTAAGCTATCTCCCTGCTAAGACACACTGCCAAAGCTTTTCGTTATCATGCAGGCTAGTGCAGACGCACACTACGGCTCTACGGAGCTGTCCGAAGCCAAGCGCCGGTCGCCGGCGTCTTTCGGCTGAAGCAGCGCTTCGGAGCGTACGGCTGTTGTGTGCGCGAAGCAGCCGCTTCTCCTGCTCCGGGAGCCGGACAGAGCGGTAGCTTGTACGACGGCGAAGAACGAAGCCGCAGAGCACCGGGCTTCTGCGGGCACCCTAAGGACTGCGAGAGGACCGTGGTGGCCGCTCGCCTGCCCCTTCAATTCCATTCTAGCATCCTTATGGAAGGTGTTCTAGGACAATTTTCCTGAGTTTTGAATTCGTCCTGATGCAGCCCCTCCTGGGAAACTCCTACTCGTCCTCTGCGTCTCCGAGTGCAGAGACCTCGATGGCAACTGCAGAAATGAAGGGCTGCGTTGAGTAGTCGAGAAACAAGAACATAGCCAGCGCCTTGTGTTTAGGAGTCAGCAACTGCTGGACTTTTGCGATTGCCTTCACTGTGCACTGAATGTCGAGAGATGTGCACGCTAAAAAAACAAGGTGGGCAAGAGGAGGAAGAGAGCACCGGCATCAGAGAGCATCTGGCATCTTCCCCTGGAAAGGGCAGTGTTTTTGGAGAGTGCAGCAAATCCGTGTTTCTGGACAAGGGAGGCATAAGTGCGCTGCGCTCCTAAGCTATCTCCCTGCTAAGACACACTGCCAAAGCTTTTCGCTATGATGCAGTCCAGTGCAGACGCACACTACGGCTCTACGGAGCTGTCCGAAGCCAAGCGCCGGTCGCCGGCGTCTTTCGGCTGAAGCAGCGCTTCGGAGCGTACGGCTGTTGTGTGCGCGAAGCAGCCGCTTCTCCTGCTCCGGGAGCCGGACAGAGCGGTAGCTTGTACGACGGCGAAGAACGAAGCCGCAGAGCACCGGGCTTCTGCGGGCACCCTAAGGACTGCGAGAGGACCGTGGTGGCCGCTCGCCTGCCCCTTCAATTCCATTCTAGCATCCTTATGGAAGGTGTTCTAGGACAATTTTCCTGAGTTTTGAATTCGTCCTGATGCAGCCCCTCCTGGGAAACTCCTACTCGTCCTCTGCGTCTCCGAGTGCAGAGACCTCGATGGCAACTGCAGAAATGAAGGGCTGCGTTGAGGAGTCGAGAAGCAAGAACATAGCCAGCGCCTTGTGTTTGGGAGTCAGCAGCACCTGGACTTTTGCGATTGCTTTCACAGTGCACTGAATGCCAGGACGGCATGTGCACGTTAAAACAACGAGCTGGGCATGAGCAGGAAGGGACCACGGGCATCAGAGAGCATCTGGCATCTTGCCCTGGAAAGAGCAGTGTTTTTGGAGTGTGCAGTAAAATCGTGTTTCTGGACAAGGGAGGCATAAGTGCGCTGCGCTCCTAAGTTATCTCCCTGCGAGACAGACTGGCAAAGCTTTTCGTTATCATGCAGGCTAGTGCAGACGCACACTACGGCTCTCCGGAGCTGTCCGAAGCGAAGCGCCGGTCGCCGGCGTCTTTCGGCTGAAGCAGCGCTTCGGAGCGTACGGCTGTTGTGTGCGCGAAGCAGCCGCTTCTCCTGCTCCGTGAGCCGGACAGAGCGGTAGCTTGTACGACGGCGAAGAACGAAGCCGCAGAGCACCGGGCTTCTGCGGGCACCCTAAGGACTGCGAGAGGACCGTGGTAGCCGCTCGCCTGCCTCTTCAATTCCATTCTAGCATCCTTAGGGAAGGTGTTCTAGGACAATTTTCCTGAGTTTTGAATTCGTCCTGATGCAGCCCGTCCTGGGAAACTCCTACTCGTCCTCTGAGTCTCCGAGTGCAGAGACCTCGATGGCAACTGCAGAAATGAAGGGCTGCGTTGAGTAGTCGAGAAGCAAGAACATAGCCAGCGCCTTTTGTTTGGGAGTCAGCAGCTGCTGGACTTTTGCGATTGCCTTCACTGTGCACTGAATGCCAGGACGGCATGTGCACGTTAAAACAACGAGCTGGGCAAGAGCAGTAATCGAAAGATCACGGCCGACAGAAAGCAGCTTATATATTGCCCAGGAAAGAGCAGTGTTTTTGGAGTGTGCAGTAAAATCGTGTTTCTGGACAAGGGAGGCATAAGTGTGCTGCGCTCCTAAGCTATCTCCCTGCTAAGACACACTGCCAAAGCTTTTCGCTATGATGCAGTCTAGTGCAGACGCACACTACGGCTCTCCGGAGCTGTCCGACGCCAAGCGCCGCTCGCCGGCGTCTTTCGGCTGAAGCAGCGCTTCGGAGCGTACGGCTGTTGTGTGCGCGAAGCAGCCGCTTCTCCTGCTCCGGGAGCCGGACAGAGCGGTAGCTTCTACGAGGGCGAAGAACGAAGCCGCAGAGCACCGGACTTGTGTGCACAGCCTACGGGCTGCTAGAGGAAGGTGGCTGCTGCTCCCTAACCCATCAATTCACAGCTGGCATGCTCTATGGAGCTGTTCCAGGACAACTTTCATTGCTTATTGGTTCGTCCTGATACAGCCCCTCCTGGGAAATTCATGCTCGTCACCTGAGGCTCCGACATGCAGAAACATCGATGGCAGCTGCAGAAATGAAGGGCTGCGTTGAGTTGTCGAGAAGCAAGAACATAGCCAGCGCCTAGCGTCTGGGAGTCAGCAACTGCTGGACTTTTGCGATTGCCTTCACTGTGCACTGAATGTCGAGATATGTGCACGCTAAAAAAACAAGGTGGGCAAGAGGAGGAAGAGAGCACCGGCATCAGAGAGCATCTGGCATCTTCCCCTGGAAAGGGCAGTGTTTTTGGAGACGCACACTACGGCTCTACGGAGCTGTCCGAAGCCAAGCGCCGGTGGCCGGCGTCTTTCGGCTGAAGCAGCGCTTCGGAGCGTACGGCTGTTGTGTGCGCGAAGCAGCCGCTTCTCCTGCTCCGCGAGCCGGACAGAGCGGTAGCTTGTACGACGGCGAAGAACGAAGCCGCAGAGCACCGGCCTTCTGCGCGCACCCTAAGGACTGCGAGAGGACCGTGGTGGCCGCTCGCCTGCCCCTTCAATTCCATTCTAGCATCCTTAGGGAAGGTGTTCCAGGACAATTTTCCTGAGTTTTGAATTCGTCCTGAGGCAGCCCCTCCTGGGAAACAACTGCTCGTCGTCTGAGTCTCCGAGTGCAGAGACCTCGATGGCAACTGCAGTAATGAAGGGCTGCGTTGAGTTGTCGAGAAGCAAGAACATAGCCAGCGCCTTGTGTTTGGGAGTCAGCAGCACCTGGACTTTTGCGATTGCTTTCACAGTGCACTGAATGCCAGGACGGCATGTGCACGTTAAAACAACGAGCTGGGCATGAGCAGGAAGGGAGCACGGGCATCAGAGAGCATCTGGCATCTTGCCCTGGAAAGAGCAGTGTTTTTGGAGTGTGCAGTAAAATCGTGTTTCTGGACAAGGGAGGCATAAGTGCGCTGCGCTCCTAAGCTATCTCCCTGCTAAGACACACTGCCAAAGCTTTTCGTTATCATGCAGGCTAGTGCAGACGCACACTACGGCTCTCCGGAGCTGTCCGAAGCGAAACGCCGGTCGCCGGCGTCTTTCGGCTGAAGCAGCGCTTCGGAGCGTACGGCTGTTGTGTGCGCGAAGCAGCCGCTTCTCCTGCTCCGTGAGCCGGACAGAGCGGTAGCTTGTACGACGGCGAAGAACGAAGCCGCAGAGCACCGGGCTTCTGCGGGCACCCTAAGGACTGCGAGAGGACCGTGGTGGCCGCTCGCCTGCCCCTTCAATTCCCTTCTAGCATCCTTAGGGAAGGTGTTCCAGGACAATTTTCCTGAGTTTTGAATTCGTCCTGATGCAGCCCCTCCTGGGAAACAACTGCTCGTCGTCTGAGTCTCCGAGTGCAGAGACCTCGATGGCAACTGCAGAAATGAAGGGCTGCGTTGAGTTGTCGAGACGCAAGAACATAGCCAGCGCCTTGTGTTTGGGAGTCAGCAGCTGCTGGACTTTTGCGATTGCTTTCACTGTGCACTGAATGCCAGGACGGCATGTGCACGTTAAAACAACGAGCTGGGCAAGAGCAGGAAGGGACCACGGGCATCAGAGAGCATCTGGCATCTTGCCCTGGAAAGAGCAGTGTTTTTGGAGTGTGCAGTAAAATCGTGTTTCTGGACAAGGGAGGCATAAGTGCGCTGCGCTCCTAAGCTATCTCCCTGCGAGACAGACTGGCAAAGCTTTTCGTTATCATGCAGGCTAGTGCAGACGCACACTACGGCTCTCCGGAGCTGTCCGAAGCCAAGCGCCGGTCGCCGGCGTCTTTCGGCTGAAGCAGCGCTTCGGAGCGTACGGCTGTTGTGTGCGCGAAGCAGCCGCTTCTCCTGCTCCGTGAGCCGGACAGAGCGGTAGCTTGTACGACGGCGAAGAACGAAGCCGCAGAGCACCGGGCTTCTGCGGGCACCCTAAGGACTGCGAGAGGACCGTGGTGGCCGCTCGCCTGCCTCTTCAATTCCATTCTAGCATCCTTAGGGAAGGTGTTCTAGGACAATTTTCCTGAGTTTTGAATTCGTCCTGATGCAGCCCCTCCTGGGAAACTCCTACTCGTCCTCTGCGTCTCCGAGTGCAGAGACCTCGATGGCAACTGCAGAAATGAAGGGCTGCGTTGAGTAGTCGAGAAGCAAGAACATAGCCAGCGCCTTGTGTCTGGGAGTCAGCAGCACCTGGACTTTTGCGATTGCTTTCACAGTGCACTGAATGCCAGGACGGCATGTGCACGTTAAAACAACGAGCTGGGCAAGAGCAGTAATCGAAAGATCACGGCCGACAGAAAGCAGCTTATATATTGCCCAGGAAAGAGCAGTGTTTTTGGAGTGTGCAGTAAAATCGTGTTTCTGGACAAGGGAGGCATAAGTGCGCTGCGCTCCTAAGCTATCTCCCTGCTAAGACACACTGGCAAAGCTTTTCGCTATAGTGCAGTCTAGTGCAGACGCACACTACGGCTCTCCGGAGCTGTCCGACGCCAAGCGCCGGTCGCCGGCGTCTTTCGGCTGAAGCAGCGCTTCGGAGCGTACGGCTGTTGTGTGCGCGAAGCAGCCGCTTCTCCTGCTCCGGGAGCCGGACAGAGCGGTAGCTTGTACGACGGCGAAGAACGAAGCCGCAGAGCACCGGGCTTCTGCGGGCACCCTAAGGACTGCGAGAGGACCGTGGTGGCCGCTCGCCTGCCCCTTCAATTCCATTCTAGCATCCTTATGGAAGGTGTTCTAGGACAATTTTCCTGAGTTTTGAATTCGTCCTGATGCAGCCCCTCCTGGGAAACTCCTACTCGTCCTCTGCGTCTCCGAGTGCAGAGACCTCGATGGCAACTGCAGAAATGAAGGGCTGCGTTGAGGAGTCGAGAAGCAAGAACATAGCCAGCGCCTTGTGTTTGGGAGTCAGCAGCTGCTGGACTTTTGCGATTGCTTTCACAGTGCACTGAATGCCAGGACGGCATGTGCACGTTAAAACAACGAGCTGGGCATGAGCAGGAAGGGAGCACGGGCATCAGAGAGCATCTGGCATCTTGCCCTGGAAAGAGCAGTGTTTTTGGAGTGTGCAGTAAAATCGTGTTTCTGGACAAGGGAGGCATAAGTGCGCTGCGCTCCTAAGCTATCTCCCTGCTAAGACACACTGCCAAAGCTTTTCGTTATCATGCAGGCTAGTGCAGACGCACACTACGGCTCTACGGAGCTGTCCGAAGCCAAGCGCCGGTCGCCGGCGTCTTTCGGCTGAAGCAGCGCTTCGGAGCGTACGGCTGTTGTGTGCGCGAAGCAGCCGCTTCTCCTGCTCCGGGAGCCGGACAGAGCGGTAGCTTGTACGAGGGCGAAGAACGAAGCCGCAGAGCACCGGGCTTCTGCGGGCACCCTAAGGACTGCGAGAGGACCGTGGTGGCCGCTCGCCTGCCCCTTCAATTCCATTCTAGCATCCTTATGGAAGGTGTTCTAGGACAATTTTCCTGAGTTTTGAATTCGTCCTGATGCAGCCCCTCCTGGGAAACTCCTACTCGTCCTCTGCGTCTCCGAGTGCAGAGACCTCGATGGCAACTGCAGAAATGAAGGGCTGCGTTGAGTAGTCGAGAAACAAGAACATAGCCAGCGCCTTGTGTTTAGGAGTCAGCAACTGCTGGACTTTTGCGATTGCCTTCACTGTGCACTGAATGTCGAGAGATGTGCACGCTAAAAAAACAAGGTGGGCAAGAGGAGGAAGAGAGCACCGGCATCAGAGAGCATCTGGCATCTTCCCCTGGAAAGGGCAGTGTTTTTGGAGAGTGCAGCAAATCCGTGTTTCTGGACAAGGGAGGCATAAGTGCGCTGCGCTCCTAAGCTATCTCCCTGCTAAGACACACTGCCAAAGCTTTTCGCTATGATGCAGTCCAGTGCAGACGCACACTACGGCTCTACGGAGCTGTCCGAAGCCAAGCGCCGGTCGCCGGCGTCTTTCGGCTGAAGCAGCGCTTCGGAGCGTACGGCTGTTGTGTGCGCGAAGCAGCCGCTTCTCCTGCTCCGGGAGCCGGACAGAGCGGTAGCTTGTAGGAGGGCGAAGAACGAAGCCGCAGAGCACCGGCCTTCTGCGCGCACCCTAAGGACTGCGAGAGGACCGTGGTGGCCGCTCGCCTGCCCCTTCAATTCCCTTCTAGCATCCTTAGGGAAGGTGTTCCAGGACAATTTTCCTGAGTTTTGAATTCGTCCTGATGCAGCCCCTCCTGGGAAACAACTGCTCGTCGTCTGAGTCTCCGAGTGCAGAGACCTCGATGGCAACTGCAGAAATGAAGGGCTGCGTTGAGTTGTCGAGACGCAAGAACATAGCCAGCGCCTTGTGTTTGGGAGTCAGCAGCTGCTGGACTTTTGCGATTGCTTTCACTGTGCACTGAATGCCAGGACGGCATGTGCACGTTAAAACAACGAGCTGGGCAAGAGCAGGAAGGGACCACGGGCATCAGAGAGCATCTGGCATCTTGCCCTGGAAAGAGCAGTGTTTTTGGAGTGTGCAGTAAAATCGTGTTTCTGGACAAGGGAGGCATAAGTGCGCTGCGCTCCTAAGCTATCTCCCTGCGAGACAGACTGGCAAAGCTTTTCGTTATCATGCAGGCTAGTGCAGACGCACACTACGGCTCTCCGGAGCTGTCCGAAGCCAAGCGCCGGTCGCCGGCGTCTTTCGGCTGAAGCAGCGCTTCGGAGCGTACGGCTGTTGTGTGCGCGAAGCAGCCGCTTCTCCTGCTCCGTGAGCCGGACAGAGCGGTAGCTTGTACGACGGCGAAGAACGAAGCCGCAGAGCACCGGGCTTCTGCGGGCACCCTAAGGACTGCGAGAGGACCGTGGTGGCCGCTCGCCTGCCTCTTCAATTCCATTCTAGCATCCTTAGGGAAGGTGTTCTAGGACAATTTTCCTGAGTTTTGAATTCGTCCTGATGCAGCCCCTCCTGGGAAACTCCTACTCGTCCTCTGCGTCTCCGAGTGCAGAGACCTCGATGGCAACTGCAGAAATGAAGGGCTGCGTTGAGTAGTCGAGAAGCAAGAACATAGCCAGCGCCTTGTGTCTGGGAGTCAGCAGCACCTGGACTTTTGCGATTGCTTTCACAGTGCACTGAATGCCAGGACGGCATGTGCACGTTAAAACAACGAGCTGGGCAAGAGCAGTAATCGAAAGATCACGGCCGACAGAAAGCAGCTTATATATTGCCCAGGAAAGAGCAGTGTTTTTGGAGTGTGCAGTAAAATCGTGTTTCTGGACAAGGGAGGCATAAGTGCGCTGCGCTCCTAAGCTATCTCCCTGCTAAGACACACTGGCAAAGCTTTTCGCTATAGTGCAGTCTAGTGCAGACGCACACTACGGCTCTCCGGAGCTGTCCGACGCCAAGCGCCGGTCGCCGGCGTCTTTCGGCTGAAGCAGCGCTTCGGAGCGTACGGCTGTTGTGTGCGCGAAGCAGCCGCTTCTCCTGCTCCGCGAGCCGGACAGAGCGGTAGCTTGTACGACGGCGAAGAACGAAGCCGCAGAGCACCGGGCTTCTGCGGGCACCCTAAGGACTGCGAGAGGACCGTGGTGGCCGCTCGCCTGCCTCTTCAATTCCATTCTAGCATCCTTAGGGAAGGTGTTCTAGGACAATTTTCCTGAGTTTTGAATTCGTCCTGATGCAGCCCCTCCTGGGAAACTCCTACTCGTCCTCTGCGTCTCCGAGTGCAGAGACCTCGTTGGCAACTGCAGAAATGAAGGGCTGCGTTGAGTAGTCGAGAAGCAAGAACATAGCCAGCGCCTTGTGTTTGGGAGTCAGCAGCTGCTGGACTTTTGCGATTGCTTTCACTGTGCACTGAATGCCAGGACGGCATGTGCACGTTAAAACAACGAGCTGGGCAAGAGCAGTAATCGAAAGATCACGGCCGTCAGAAAGCAGCTTATATATTGCCCTGGAAAGAGCAGTGTTTTTGGAGTGTGCAGTAAAATCGTGTTTCTGGACAAGGGAGGCATAAGTGCGCTGCGCTCCTAAGCTATCTCCCTGCGAGACACACTGCCAAAGCTTTTCGCTATAGTGCAGTCTAGTGCAGACGGACACTGCGGCTCTCCGGAACTGTCCGAAGCGAAGCGCCGCTCGCCGGCGTCTTTCGGCTGAAGCAGCGCTTCGGGGCGTACGGCTGTTGTGTGCGCGAAGCAGCCGCTTCTCCTGCTCCGGGAGCCGGACAGAGCGGTAGCTTGTACGAGGGCGAAGAACGAAGCCGCAGGGAGACGACATTGTGTGTACAGTCTTGGGACTGCTAGATGACAGTGGCTAAAGCTCCCTGCCTTTTCAATGCACTGCTGCCATGCTTTATTGAAGGCGTTCCGAGACAACTTTCCTTGGTTTTGACTTCGTCCTGATGAAGCCCCTGTTGGGAAATTCGTTTGGGAGTCAGCAGCTGCTGGACTTTTGCGATTGCCTTCACTGTGCACTGAATGCCAGGACGGCATGTGCACGTTAAAACAACGAGCTGGGCAAGAGCAGGAAGGGACCACGGGCATCAAGAGAGCATCTGACATCTTGCCCTGGAAAGAGCAGTGTTTTTGGAGTGTGCAGTAAAATCGTGTTTCTGGACAAGGGAGGCATAAGTGCGCTGCGCTCCTAAGTTATCTCCCTGCGAGACAGACTGGCAAAGCTTTTCGTTATCATGCAGGCTAGTGCAGACGCACACTACGGCTCTCCGGAGCTGTCCGAAGCCAAGCGCCGGTCGCCGGCGTCTTTCGGCTGAAGCAGCGCTTCGGAGCGTACGGCTGTTGTGTGCGCGAAGCAGCCGCTTCTCCTGCTCCGTGAGCCGGACAGAGCGGTAGCTTGTACGACGGCGAAGAACGAAGCCGCAGAGCACCGGGCTTCTGCGGGCACCCTAAGGACTGCGAGAGGACCGTGGTGGCCGCTCGCCTGCCTCTTCAATTCCATTCTAGCATCCTTAGGGAAGGTGTTCTAGGACAATTTTCCTGAGTTTTGAATTCGTCCTGATGCAGCCCGTCCTGGGAAACTCCTACTCGTCCTCTGAGTCTCCGAGTGCAGAGACCTCGATGGCAACTGCAGAAATGAAGGGCTGCGTTGAGTAGTCGAGAAGCAAGAACATAGCCAGCGCCTTTTGTTTGGGAGTCAGCAGCTGCTGGACTTTTGCGATTGCCTTCACTGTGCACTGAATGCCAGGACGGCATGTGCACGTTAAAACAACGAGCTGGGCAAGAGCAGTAATCGAAAGATCACGGCCGACAGAAAGCAGCTTATATATTGCCCAGGAAAGAGCAGTGTTTTTGGAGTGTGCAGTAAAATCGTGTTTCTGGACAAGGGAGGCATAAGTGTGCTGCGCTCCTAAGCTATCTCCCTGCTAAGACACACTGCCAAAGCTTTTCGCTATGATGCAGTCTAGTGCAGACGCACACTACGGCTCTCCGGAGCTGTCCGACGCCAAGCGCCGCTCGCCGGCGTCTTTCGGCTGAAGCAGCGCTTCGGAGCGTACGGCTGTTGTGTGCGCGAAGCAGCCGCTTCTCCTGCTCCGGGAGCCGGACAGAGCGGTAGCTTCTACGAGGGCGAAGAACGAAGCCGCAGAGCACCGGACTTGTGTGCACAGCCTACGGGCTGCTAGAGGAAGGTGGCTGCTGCTCCCTAACCCATCAATTCACAGCTGGCATGCTCTATGGAGCTGTTCCAGGACAACTTTCATTGCTTATTGGTTCGTCCTGATACAGCCCCTCCTGGGAAATTCATGCTCGTCACCTGAGGCTCCGACATGCAGAAACATCGATGGCAGCTGCAGAAATGAAGGGCTGCGTTGAGTTGTCGAGAAGCAAGAACATAGCCAGCGCCTAGCGTCTGGGAGTCAGCAACTGCTGGACTTTTGCGATTGCCTTCACTGTGCACTGAATGTCGAGATATGTGCACGCTAAAAAAACAAGGTGGGCAAGAGGAGGAAGAGAGCACGGGCATCAGAGAGCATCTGGCATCTTCCCCTGGAAAGGGCAGTGTTTTTGGAGACGCACACTACGGCTCTACGGAGCTGTCCGAAGCCAAGCGCCGGTGGCCGGCGTCTTTCGGCTGAAGCAGCGCTTCGGAGCGTACGGCTGTTGTGTGCGCGAAGCAGCCGCTTCTCCTGCTCCGCGAGCCGGACAGAGCGGTAGCTTGTAGGAGGGCGAAGAACGAAGCCGCAGAGCACCGGCCTTCTGCGCGCACCCTAAGGACTGCGAGAGGACCGTGGTGGCCGCTCGCCTGCCCCTTCAATTCCATTCTAGCATCCTTAGGGAAGGTGTTCCAGGACAATTTTCCTGAGTTTTGAATTCGTCCTGAGGCAGCCCCTCCTGGGAAACAACTGCTCGTCGTCTGAGTCTCCGAGTGCAGAGACCTCGATGGCAACTGCAGTAATGAAGGGCTGCGTTGAGTTGTCGAGAAGCAAGAACATAGCCAGCGCCTTGTGTTTGGGAGTCAGCAGCACCTGGACTTTTGCGATTGCTTTCACAGTGCACTGAATGCCAGGACGGCATGTGCACGTTAAAACAACGAGCTGGGCATGAGCAGGAAGGGAGCACGGGCATCAGAGAGCATCTGGCATCTTGCCCTGGAAAGAGCAGTGTTTTTGGAGTGTGCAGTAAAATCGTGTTTCTGGACAAGGGAGGCATAAGTGCGCTGCGCTCCTAAGCTATCTCCCTGCTAAGACACACTGCCAAAGCTTTTCGTTATCATGCAGGCTAGTGCAGACGCACACTACGGCTCTCCGGAGCTGTCCGAAGCGAAACGCCGGTCGCCGGCGTCTTTCGGCTGAAGCAGCGCTTCGGAGCGTACGGCTGTTGTGTGCGCGAAGCAGCCGCTTCTCCTGCTCCGTGAGCCGGACAGAGCGGTAGCTTGTACGACGGCGAAGAACGAAGCCGCAGAGCACCGGGCTTCTGCGGGCACCCTAAGGACTGCGAGAGGACCGTGGTGGCCGCTCGCCTGCCCCTTCAATTCCATTCTAGCATCCTTATGGAAGGTGTTCTAGGACAATTTTCCTGAGTTTTGAATTCGTCCTGATGCAGCCCCTCCTGGGAAACTCCTACTCGTCCTCTGAGTCTCCGAGTGCAGAGACCTCGATGGCAACTGCAGAAATGAAGGGCTGCGTTGAGTAGTCGAGAAGCAAGAACATAGCCAGCGCCTTGTGTTTGGGAGTCAGCAGCACCTGGACTTTTGCGATTGCTTTCACTGTGCACTGAATGCCAGGACGGCATGTGCACGTTAAAACAACGAGCTGGGCATGAGCAGGAAGGGACCACGGGCATCAGAGAGCATCTGGCATCTTGCCCTGGAAAGAGCAGTGTTTTTGGAGTGTGCAGTAAAATCGTGTTTCTGGACAAGGGAGGCATAAGTGCGCTGCGCTCCTAAGCTATCTCCCTGCTAAGACACACTGCCAAAGCTTTTCGTTATCATGCAGGCTAGTGCAGACGCACACTACGGCTCTACGGAGCTGTCCGAAGCCAAGCGCCGGTCGCCGGCGTCTTTCGGCTGAAGCAGCGCTTCGGAGCGTACGGCTGTTGTGTGCGCGAAGCAGCCGCTTCTCCTGCTCCGGGAGCCGGACAGAGCGGTAGCTTGTACGACGGCGAAGAACGAAGCCGCAGAGCACCGGGCTTCTGCGGGCACCCTAAGGACTGCGAGAGGACCGTGGTGGCCGCTCGCCTGCCCCTTCAATTCCATTCTAGCATCCTTATGGAAGGTGTTCTAGGACAATTTTCCTGAGTTTTGAATTCGTCCTGATGCAGCCCCTCCTGGGAAACTCCTACTCGTCCTCTGCGTCTCCGAGTGCAGAGACCTCGATGGCAACTGCAGAAATGAAGGGCTGCGTTGAGTAGTCGAGAAACAAGAACATAGCCAGCGCCTTGTGTTTAGGAGTCAGCAACTGCTGGACTTTTGCGATTGCCTTCACTGTGCACTGAATGTCGAGAGATGTGCACGCTAAAAAAACAAGGTGGGCAAGAGGAGGAAGAGAGCACCGGCATCAGAGAGCATCTGGCATCTTCCCCTGGAAAGGGCAGTGTTTTTGGAGAGTGCAGCAAATCCGTGTTTCTGGACAAGGGAGGCATAAGTGCGCTGCGCTCCTAAGCTATCTCCCTGCTAAGACACACTGCCAAAGCTTTTCGCTATGATGCAGTCCAGTGCAGACGCACACTACGGCTCTACGGAGCTGTCCGAAGCCAAGCGCCGGTCGCCGGCGTCTTTCGGCTGAAGCAGCGCTTCGGAGCGTACGGCTGTTGTGTGCGCGAAGCAGCCGCTTCTCCTGCTCCGGGAGCCGGACAGAGCGGTAGCTTGTAGGAGGGCGAAGAACGAAGCCGCAGAGCACCGGCCTTCTGCGCGCACCCTAAGGACTGCGAGAGGACCGTGGTGGCCGCTCGCCTGCCCCTTCAATTCCCTTCTAGCATCCTTAGGGAAGGTGTTCCAGGACAATTTTCCTGAGTTTTGAATTCGTCCTGATGCAGCCCCTCCTGGGAAACAACTGCTCGTCGTCTGAGTCTCCGAGTGCAGAGACCTCGATGGCAAATGCAGAAATGAAGGGCTGCGTTGAGTTGTCGAGACGCAAGAACATAGCCAGCGCCTTGTGTTTGGGAGTCAGCAGCTGCTGGACTTTTGCGATTGCTTTCACTGTGCACTGAATGCCAGGACGGCATGTGCACGTTAAAACAACGAGCTGGGCAAGAGCAGGAAGGGACCACGGGCATCAGAGAGCATCTGGCATCTTGCCCTGGAAAGAGCAGTGTTTTTGGAGTGTGCAGTAAAATCGTGTTTCTGGACAAGGGAGGCATAAGTGCGCTGCGCTCCTAAGCTATCTCCCTGCGAGACAGACTGGCAAAGCTTTTCGTTATCATGCAGGCTAGTGCAGACGCACACTACGGCTCTCCGGAGCTGTCCGAAGCCAAGCGCCGGTCGCCGGCGTCTTTCGGCTGAAGCAGCGCTTCGGAGCGTACGGCTGTTGTGTGCGCGAAGCAGCCGCTTCTCCTGCTCCGTGAGCCGGACAGAGCGGTAGCTTGTACGACGGCGAAGAACGAAGCCGCAGAGCACCGGGCTTCTGCGGGCACCCTAAGGACTGCGAGAGGACCGTGGTGGCCGCTCGCCTGCCTCTTCAATTCCATTCTAGCATCCTTAGGGAAGGTGTTCTAGGACAATTTTCCTGAGTTTTGAATTCGTCCTGATGCAGCCCCTCCTGGGAAACTCCTACTCGTCCTCTGCGTCTCCGAGTGCAGAGACCTCGATGGCAACTGCAGAAATGAAGGGCTGCGTTGAGTAGTCGAGAAGCAAGAACATAGCCAGCGCCTTGTGTCTGGGAGTCAGCAGCACCTGGACTTTTGCGATTGCTTTCACAGTGCACTGAATGCCAGGACGGCATGTGCACGTTAAAACAACGAGCTGGGCAAGAGCAGTAATCGAAAGATCACGGCCGACAGAAAGCAGCTTATATATTGCCCAGGAAAGAGCAGTGTTTTTGGAGTGTGCAGTAAAATCGTGTTTCTGGACAAGGGAGGCATAAGTGCGCTGCGCTCCTAAGCTATCTCCCTGCTAAGACACACTGGCAAAGCTTTTCGCTATAGTGCAGTCTAGTGCAGACGCACACTACGGCTCTCCGGAGCTGTCCGACGCCAAGCGCCGGTCGCCGGCGTCTTTCGGCTGAAGCAGCGCTTCGGAGCGTACGGCTGTTGTGTGCGCGAAGCAGCCGCTTCTCCTGCTCCGGGAGCCGGACAGAGCGGTAGCTTGTACGACGGCGAAGAACGAAGCCGCAGAGCACCGGGCTTCTGCGGGCACCCTAAGGACTGCGAGAGGACCGTGGTGGCCGCTCGCCTGCCCCTTCAATTCCATTCTAGCATCCTTATGGAAGGTGTTCTAGGACAATTTTCCTGAGTTTTGAATTCGTCCTGATGCAGCCCCTCCTGGGAAACTCCTACTCGTCCTCTGCGTCTCCGAGTGCAGAGACCTCGATGGCAACTGCAGAAATGAAGGGCTGCGTTGAGGAGTCGAGAAGCAAGAACATAGCCAGCGCCTTGTGTTTGAGAGTCAGCAGCACCTGGACTTTTGCGATTGCTTTCACAGTGCACTGAATGCCAGGACGGCATGTGCACGTTAAAACAACGAGCTGGGCATGAGCAGGAAGGGACCACGGGCATCAGAGAGCATCTGGCATCTTGCCCTGGAAAGAGCAGTGTTTTTGGAGTGTGCAGTAAAATCGTGTTTCTGGACAAGGGAGGCATAAGTGCGCTGCGCTCCTAAGCTATCTCCCTGCTAAGACACACTGCCAAAGCTTTTCGTTATCATGCAGGCTAGTGCAGACGCACACTACGGCTCTCCGGAGCTGTCCGAAGCCAAGCGCCGGTCGCCGGCGTCTTTCGGCTGAAGCAGCGCTTCGGAGCGTACGGCTGTTGTGTGCGCGAAGCAGCCGCTTCTCCTGCTCCGGGAGCCGGACAGAGCGGTAGCTTGTACGAGGGCGAAGAACGAAGCCGCAGAGCACCGGGCTTCTGCGGGCACCCTAAGGACTGCGAGAGGACCGTGGTGGCCGCTCGCCTGCCTCTTCAATTCCATTCTAGCATCCTTATGGAAGGTGTTCTAGGACAATTTTCCTGAGTTTTGAATTCGTCCTGATGCAGCCCCTCCTGGGAAACTCCTACTCGTCCTCTGCGTCTCCGAGTGCAGAGACCTCGATGGCAACTGCAGAAATGAAGGGCTGCGTTGAGTAGTCGAGAAACAAGAACATAGCCAGCGCCTTGTGTTTAGGAGTCAGCAACTGCTGGACTTTTGCGATTGCCTTCACTGTGCACTGAATGTCGAGAGATGTGCACGCTAAAAAAACAAGGTGGGCAAGAGGAGGAAGAGAGCACCGGCATCAGAGAGCATCTGGCATCTTCCCCTGGAAAGGGCAGTGTTTTTGGAGAGTGCAGCAAATCCGTGTTTCTGGACAAGGGAGGCATAAGTGCGCTGCGCTCCTAAGCTATCTCCCTGCTAAGACACACTGCCAAAGCTTTTCGCTATGATGCAGTCCAGTGCAGACGCACACTACGGCTCTACGGAGCTGTCCGAAGCCAAGCGCCGGTCGCCGGCGTCTTTCGGCTGAAGCAGCGCTTCGGAGCGTACGGCTGTTGTGTGCGCGAAGCAGCCGCTTCTCCTGCTCCGGGAGCCGGACAGAGCGGTAGCTTGTAGGAGGGCGAAGAACGAAGCCGCAGAGCACCGGCCTTCTGCGCGCACCCTAAGGACTGCGAGAGGACCGTGGTGGCCGCTCGCCTGCCCCTTCAATTCCCTTCTAGCATCCTTAGGGAAGGTGTTCCAGGACAATTTTCCTGAGTTTTGAATTCGTCCTGATGCAGCCCCTCCTGGGAAACAACTGCTCGTCGTCTGAGTCTCCGAGTGCAGAGACCTCGATGGCAACTGCAGAAATGAAGGGCTGCGTTGAGTTGTCGAGACGCAAGAACATAGCCAGCGCCTTGTGTTTGGGAGTCAGCAGCTGCTGGACTTTTGCGATTGCTTTCACTGTGCACTGAATGCCAGGACGGCATGTGCACGTTAAAACAACGAGCTGGGCAAGAGCAGGAAGGGACCACGGGCATCAGAGAGCATCTGGCATCTTGCCCTGGAAAGAGCAGTGTTTTTGGAGTGTGCAGTAAAATCGTGTTTCTGGACAAGGGAGGCATAAGTGCGCTGCGCTCCTAAGCTATCTCCCTGCGAGACAGACTGGCAAAGCTTTTCGTTATCATGCAGGCTAGTGCAGACGCACACTACGGCTCTCCGGAGCTGTCCGAAGCCAAGCGCCGGTCGCCGGCGTCTTTCGGCTGAAGCAGCGCTTCGGAGCGTACGGCTGTTGTGTGCGCGAAGCAGCCGCTTCTCCTGCTCCGTGAGCCGGACAGAGCGGTAGCTTGTACGACGGCGAAGAACGAAGCCGCAGAGCACCGGGCTTCTGCGCGCACCCTAAGGACTGCGAGAGGACCGTGGTGGCCGCTCGCCTGCCTCTTCAATTCCATTCTAGCATCCTTAGGGAAGGTGTTCTAGGACAATTTTCCTGAGTTTTGAATTCGTCCTGATGCAGCCCCTCCTGGGAAACTCCTACTCGTCCTCTGCGTCTCCGAGTGCAGAGACCTCGATGGCAACTGCAGAAATGAAGGGCTGCGTTGAGTAGTCGAGAAGCAAGAACATAGCCAGCGCCTTGTGTCTGGGAGTCAGCAGCACCTGGACTTTTGCGATTGCTTTCACAGTGCACTGAATGCCAGGACGGCATGTGCACGTTAAAACAACGAGCTGGGCAAGAGCAGTAATCGAAAGATCACGGCCGACAGAAAGCAGCTTATATATTGCCCAGGAAAGAGCAGTGTTTTTGGAGTGTGCAGTAAAATCGTGTTTCTGGACAAGGGAGGCATAAGTGCGCTGCGCTCCTAAGCTATCTCCCTGCTAAGACACACTGGCAAAGCTTTTCGCTATAGTGCAGTCTAGTGCAGACGCACACTACGGCTCTCCGGAGCTGTCCGACGCCAAGCGCCGGTCGCCGGCGTCTTTCGGCTGAAGCAGCGCTTCGGAGCGTACGGCTGTTGTGTGCGCGAAGCAGCCGCTTCTCCTGCTCCGGGAGCCGGACAGAGCGGTAGCTTGTAGGAGGGCGAAGAACGAAGCCGCAGAGCACCGGCCTTCTGCGCGCACCCTAAGGACTGCGAGAGGACCGTGGTGGCCGCTCGCCTGCCCCTTCAATTCCCTTCTAGCATCCTTAGGGAAGGTGTTCCAGGACAATTTTCCTGAGTTTTGAATTCGTCCTGATGCAGCCCCTCCTGGGAAACAACTGCTCGTCGTCTGAGTCTCCGAGTGCAGAGACCTCGATGGCAACTGCAGAAATGAAGGGCTGCGTTGAGTTGTCGAGACGCAAGAACATAGCCAGCGCCTTGTGTTTGGGAGTCAGCAGCTGCTGGACTTTTGCGATTGCTTTCACTGTGCACTGAATGCCAGGACGGCATGTGCACGTTAAAACAACGAGCTGGGCAAGAGCAGGAAGGGACCACGGGCATCAGAGAGCATCTGGCATCTTGCCCTGGAAAGAGCAGTGTTTTTGGAGTGTGCAGTAAAATCGTGTTTCTGGACAAGGGAGGCATAAGTGCGCTGCGCTCCTAAGCTATCTCCCTGCGAGACAGACTGGCAAAGCTTTTCGTTATCATGCAGGCTAGTGCAGACGCACACTACGGCTCTCCGGAGCTGTCCGAAGCGAAGCGCCGGTCGCCGGCGTCTTTCGGCTGAAGCAGCGCTTCGGAGCGTACGGCTGTTGTGTGCGCGAAGCAGCCGCTTCTCCTGCTCCGTGAGCCGGACAGAGCGGTAGCTTGTACGACGGCGAAGAACGAAGCCGCAGAGCACCGGGCTTCTGCGGGCACCCTAAGGACTGCGAGAGGACCGTGGTGGCCGCTCGCCTGCCTCTTCAATTCCATTCTAGCATCCTTAGGGAAGGTGTTCTAGGACAATTTTCCTGAGTTTTGAATTCGTCCTGATGCAGCCCCTCCTGGGAAACTCCTACTCGTCCTCTGCGTCTCCGAGTGCAGAGACCTCGATGGCAACTGCAGAAATGAAGGGCTGCGTTGAGTAGTCGAGAAGCAAGAACATAGCCAGCGCCTTGTGTCTGGGAGTCAGCAGCACCTGGACTTTTGCGATTGCTTTCACAGTGCACTGAATGCCAGGACGGCATGTGCACGTTAAAACAACGAGCTGGGCATGAGCAGGAAGGGACCACGGGCATCAGAGAGCATCTGGCATCTTGCCCTGGAAAGAGCAGTGTTTTTGGAGTGTGCAGTAAAATCGTGTTTCTGGACAAGGGAGGCATAAGTGCGCTGCGCTCCTAAGTTATCTCCCTGCGAGACAGACTGGCAAAGCTTTTCGTTATCATGCAGGCTAGTGCAGACGCACACTACGGCTCTCCGGAGCTGTCCGAAGCCAAGCGCCGGTCGCCGGCGTCTTTCGGCTGAAGCAGCGCTTCGGAGCGTACGGCTGTTGTGTGCGCGAAGCAGCCGCTTCTCCTGCTCCGTGAGCCGGACAGAGCGGTAGCTTGTACGACGGCGAAGAACGAAGCCGCAGAGCACCGGGCTTCTGCGGGCACCCTAAGGACTGCGAGAGGACCGTGGTGGCCGCTCGCCTGCCTCTTCAATTCCATTCTAGCATCCTTAGGGAAGGTGTTCTAGGACAATTTTCCTGAGTTTTGAATTCGTCCTGATGCAGCCCGTCCTGGGAAACTCCTACTCGTCCTCTGAGTCTCCGAGTGCAGAGACCTCGATGGCAACTGCAGAAATGAAGGGCTGCGTTGAGTAGTCGAGAAGCAAGAACATAGCCAGCGCCTTTTGTTTGGGATTCAGCAGCTGCTGGACTTTTGCGATTGCCTTCACTGTGCACTGAATGCCAGGACGGCATGTGCACGTTAAAACAACGAGCTGGGCAAGAGCAGTAATCGAAAGATCACGGCCGACAGAAAGCAGCTTATATATTGCCCAGGAAAGAGCAGTGTTTTTGGAGTGTGCAGTAAAATCGTGTTTCTGGACAAGGGAGGCATAAGTGTGCTGCGCTCCTAAGCTATCTCCCTGCTAAGACACACTGCCAAAGCTTTTCGCTATGATGCAGTCTAGTGCAGACGCACACTACGGCTCTCCGGAGCTGTCCGACGCCAAGCGCCGCTCGCCGGCGTCTTTCGGCTGAAGCAGCGCTTCGGAGCGTACGGCTGTTGTGTGCGCGAAGCAGCCGCTTCTCCTGCTCCGGGAGCCGGACAGAGCGGTAGCTTGTACGAGGGCGAAGAACGAAGCCGCAGAGCACCGGACTTGTGTGCACAGCCTACGGGCTGCTAGAGGAAGGTGGCTGCTGCTCCCTAACCCATCAATTCACAGCTGGCATGCTCTATGGAGCTGTTCCAGGACAACTTTCATTGCTTATTGGTTCGTCCTGATACAGCCCCTCCTGGGAAATTCATGCTCGTCACCTGAGGCTCCGACATGCAGAAACATCGATGGCAGCTGCAGAAATGAAGGGCTGCGTTGAGTTGTCGAGAAGCAAGAACATAGCCAGCGCCTAGCGTCTGGGAGTCAGCAACTGCTGGACTTTTGCGATTGCCTTCACTGTGCACTGAATGTCGAGATATGTGCACGCTAAAAAAACAAGGTGGGCAAGAGGAGGAAGAGAGCACGGGCATCAGAGAGCATCTGGCATCTTCCCCTGGAAAGGGCAGTGTTTTTGGAGACGCACACTACGGCTCTACGGAGCTGTCCGAAGCCAAGCGCCGGTGGCCGGCGTCTTTCGGCTGAAGCAGCGCTTCGGAGCGTACGGCTGTTGTGTGCGCGAAGCAGCCGCTTCTCCTGCTCCGCGAGCCGGACAGAGCGGTAGCTTGTACGACGGCGAAGAACGAAGCCGCAGAGCACCGGCCTTCTGCGCGCACCCTAAGGACTGCGAGAGGACCGTGGTGGCCGCTCGCCTGCCCCTTCAATTCCATTCTAGCATCCTTAGGGAAGGTGTTCCAGGACAATTTTCCTGAGTTTTGAATTCGTCCTGAGGCAGCCCCTCCTGGGAAACAACTGCTCGTCGTCTGAGTCTCCGAGTGCAGAGACCTCGATGGCAACTGCAGTAATGAAGGGCTGCGTTGAGTTGTCGAGAAGCAAGAACATAGCCAGCGCCTTGTGTTTGGGAGTCAGCAGCACCTGGACTTTTGCGATTGCTTTCACAGTGCACTGAATGCCAGGACGGCATGTGCACGTTAAAACAACGAGCTGGGCATGAGCAGGAAGGGAGCACGGGCATCAGAGAGCATCTGGCATCTTGCCCTGGAAAGAGCAGTGTTTTTGGAGTGTGCAGTAAAATCGTGTTTCTGGACAAGGGAGGCATAAGTGCGCTGCGCTCCTAAGCTATCTCCCTGCTAAGACACACTGCCAAAGCTTTTCGTTATCATGCAGGCTAGTGCAGACGCACACTACGGCTCTCCGGAGCTGTCCGAAGCGAAACGCCGGTCGCCGGCGTCTTTCGGCTGAAGCAGCGCTTCGGAGCGTACGGCTGTTGTGTGCGCGAAGCAGCCGCTTCTCCTGCTCCGTGAGCCGGACAGAGCGGTAGCTTGTACGAGGGCGAAGAACGAAGCCGCAGAGCACCGGGCTTCTGCGGGCACCCTAAGGACTGCGAGAGGACCGTGGTGGCCGCTCGCCTGCCCCTTCAATTCCATTCTAGCATCCTTATGGAAGGTGTTCTAGGACAATTTTCCTGAGTTTTGAATTCGTCCTGATGCAGCCCCTCCTGGGAAACTCCTACTCGTCCTCTGCGTCTCCGAGTGCAGAGACCTCGATGGCAACTGCAGAAATGAAGGGCTGCGTTGAGTAGTCGAGAAGCAAGAACATAGCCAGCGCCTTGTGTTTGGGAGTCAGCAGCACCTGGACTTTTGCGATTGCTTTCACTGTGCACTGAATGCCAGGACGGCATGTGCACGTTAAAACAACGAGCTGGGCATGAGCAGGAAGGGACCACGGGCATCAGAGAGCATCTGGCATCTTGCCCTGGAAAGAGCAGTGTTTTTGGAGTGTGCAGTAAAATCGTGTTTCTGGACAAGGGAGGCATAAGTGCGCTGCGCTCCTAAGCTATCTCCCTGCTAAGACACACTGCCAAAGCTTTTCGTTATCATGCAGGCTAGTGCAGACGCACACTACGGCTCTACGGAGCTGTCCGAAGCCAAGCGCCGGTCGCCGGCGTCTTTCGGCTGAAGCAGCGCTTCGGAGCGTACGGCTGTTGTGTGCGCGAAGCAGCCGCTTCTCCTGCTCCGGGAGCCGGACAGAGCGGTAGCTTGTACGACGGCGAAGAACGAAGCCGCAGAGCACCGGGCTTCTGCGGGCACCCTAAGGACTGCGAGAGGACCGTGGTGGCCGCTCGCCTGCCCCTTCAATTCCATTCTAGCATCCTTATGGAAGGTGTTCTAGGACAATTTTCCTGAGTTTTGAATTCGTCCTGATGCAGCCCCTCCTGGGAAACTCCTACTCGTCCTCTGCGTCTCCGAGTGCAGAGACCTCGATGGCAACTGCAGAAATGAAGGGCTGCGTTGAGTAGTCGAGAAACAAGAACATAGCCAGCGCCTTGTGTTTAGGAGTCAGCAACTGCTGGACTTTTGCGATTGCCTTCACTGTGCACTGAATGTCGAGAGATGTGCACGCTAAAAAAACAAGGTGGGCAAGAGGAGGAAGAGAGCACCGGCATCAGAGAGCATCTGGCATCTTCCCCTGGAAAGGGCAGTGTTTTTGGAGAGTGCAGCAAATCCGTGTTTCTGGACAAGGGAGGCATAAGTGCGCTGCGCTCCTAAGCTATCTCCCTGCTAAGACACACTGCCAAAGCTTTTCGCTATGATGCAGTCCAGTGCAGACGCACACTACGGCTCTACGGAGCTGTCCGAAGCCAAGCGCCGGTCGCCGGCGTCTTTCGGCTGAAGCAGCGCTTCGGAGCGTACGGCTGTTGTGTGCGCGAAGCAGCCGCTTCTCCTGCTCCGGGAGCCGGACAGAGCGGTAGCTTGTAGGAGGGCGAAGAACGAAGCCGCAGAGCACCGGCCTTCTGCGCGCACCCTAAGGACTGCGAGAGGACCGTGGTGGCCGCTCGCCTGCCCCTTCAATTCCCTTCTAGCATCCTTAGGGAAGGTGTTCCAGGACAATTTTCCTGAGTTTTGAATTCGTCCTGATGCAGCCCCTCCTGGGAAACAACTGCTCGTCGTCTGAGTCTCCGAGTGCAGAGACCTCGATGGCAACTGCAGAAATGAAGGGCTGCGTTGAGTTGTCGAGACGCAAGAACATAGCCAGCGCCTTGTGTTTGGGAGTCAGCAGCTGCTGGACTTTTGCGATTGCTTTCACTGTGCACTGAATGCCAGGACGGCATGTGCACGTTAAAACAACGAGCTGGGCATGAGCAGGAAGGGACCACGGGCATCAGAGAGCATCTGGCATCTTGCCCTGGAAAGAGCAGTGTTTTTGGAGTGTGCAGTAAAATCGTGTTTCTGGACAAGGGAGGCATAAGTGCGCTGCGCTCCTAAGCTATCTCCCTGCGAGACAGACTGGCAAAGCTTTTCGTTATCATGCAGGCTAGTGCAGACGCACACTACGGCTCTCCGGAGCTGTCCGAAGCCAAGCGCCGGTCGCCGGCGTCTTTCGGCTGAAGCAGCGCTTCGGAGCGTACGGCTGTTGTGTGCGCGAAGCAGCCGCTTCTCCTGCTCCGTGAGCCGGACAGAGCGGTAGCTTGTACGACGGCGAAGAACGAAGCCGCAGAGCACCGGGCTTCTGCGGGCACCCTAAGGACTGCGAGAGGACCGTGGTGGCCGCTCGCCTGCCTCTTCAATTCCATTCTAGCATCCTTAGGGAAGGTGTTCTAGGACAATTTTCCTGAGTTTTGAATTCGTCCTGATGCAGCCCCTCCTGGGAAACTCCTACTCGTCCTCTGCGTCTCCGAGTGCAGAGACCTCGATGGCAACTGCAGAAATGAAGGGCTGCGTTGAGTAGTCGAGAAGCAAGAACATAGCCAGCGCCTTGTGTCTGGGAGTCAGCAGCACCTGGACTTTTGCGATTGCTTTCACAGTGCACTGAATGCCAGGACGGCATGTGCACGTTAAAACAACGAGCTGGGCAAGAGCAGTAATCGAAAGATCACGGCCGACAGAAAGCAGCTTATATATTGCCCAGGAAAGAGCAGTGTTTTTGGAGTGTGCAGTAAAATCGTGTTTCTGGACAAGGGAGGCATAAGTGCGCTGCGCTCCTAAGCTATCTCCCTGCTAAGACACACTGGCAAAGCTTTTCGCTATAGTGCAGTCTAGTGCAGACGCACACTACGGCTCTCCGGAGCTGTCCGACGCCAAGCGCCGGTCGCCGGCGTCTTTCGGCTGAAGCAGCGCTTCGGAGCGTACGGCTGTTGTGTGCGCGAAGCAGCCGCTTCTCCTGCTCCGGGAGCCGGACAGAGCGGTAGCTTGTACGACGGCGAAGAACGAAGCCGCAGAGCACCGGGCTTCTGCGGGCACCCTAAGGACTGCGAGAGGACCGTGGTGGCCGCTCGCCTGCCCCTTCAATTCCATTCTAGCATCCTTATGGAAGGTGTTCTAGGACAATTTTCCTGAGTTTTGAATTCGTCCTGATGCAGCCCCTCCTGGGAAACTCCTACTCGTCCTCTGCGTCTCCGAGTGCAGAGACCTCGATGGCAACTGCAGAAATGAAGGGCTGCGTTGAGTTGTCGAGAAGCAAGAACATAGCCAGCGCCTTGTGTTTGGGAGTCAGCAGCACCTGGACTTTTGCGATTGCTTTCACAGTGCACTGAATGCCAGGACGGCATGTGCACGTTAAAACAACGAGCTGGGCATGAGCAGGAAGGGACCACGGGCATCAGAGAGCATCTGGCATCTTGCCCTGGAAAGAGCAGTGTTTTTGGAGTGTGCAGTAAAATCGTGTTTCTGGACAAGGGAGGCATAAGTGCGCTGCGCTCCTAAGCTATCTCCCTGCTAAGACACACTGCCAAAGCTTTTCGTTATCATGCAGGCTAGTGCAGACGCACACTACGGCTCTCCGGAGCTGTCCGAAGCCAAGCGCCGGTCGCCGGCGTCTTTCGGCTGAAGCAGCGCTTCGGAGCGTACGGCTGTTGTGTGCGCGAAGCAGCCGCTTCTCCTGCTCCGGGAGCCGGACAGAGCGGTAGCTTGTACGAGGGCGAAGAACGAAGCCGCAGAGCACCGGGCTTCTGCGGGCACCCTAAGGACTGCGAGAGGACCGTGGTGGCCGCTCGCCTGCCTCTTCAATTCCATTCTAGCATCCTTATGGAAGGTGTTCTAGGACAATTTTCCTGAGTTTTGAATTCGTCCTGATGCAGCCCCTCCTGGGAAACTCCTACTCGTCCTCTGCGTCTCCGAGTGCAGAGACCTCGATGGCAACTGCAGAAATGAAGGGCTGCGTTGAGTAGTCGAGAAACAAGAACATAGCCAGCGCCTTGTGTTTAGGAGTCAGCAACTGCTGGACTTTTGCGATTGCCTTCACTGTGCACTGAATGTCGAGAGATGTGCACGCTAAAAAAACAAGGTGGGCAAGAGGAGGAAGAGAGCACCGGCATCAGAGAGCATCTGGCATCTTCCCCTGGAAAGGGCAGTGTTTTTGGAGAGTGCAGCAAATCCGTGTTTCTGGACAAGGGAGGCATAAGTGCGCTGCGCTCCTAAGCTATCTCCCTGCTAAGACACACTGGCAAAGCTTTTCGCTATAGTGCAGTCTAGTGCAGACGCACACTACGGCTCTCCGGAGCTGTCCGACGCCAAGCGCCGGTCGCCGGCGTCTTTCGGCTGAAGCAGCGCTTCGGAGCGTACGGCTGTTGTGTGCGCGAAGCAGCCGCTTCTCCTGCTCCGGGAGCCGGACAGAGCGGTAGCTTGTAGGAGGGCGAAGAACGAAGCCGCAGAGCACCGGCCTTCTGCGCGCACCCTAAGGACTGCGAGAGGACCGTGGTGGCCGCTCGCCTGCCCCTTCAATTCCCTTCTAGCATCCTTAGGGAAGGTGTTCCAGGACAATTTTCCTGAGTTTTGAATTCGTCCTGATGCAGCCCCTCCTGGGAAACAACTGCTCGTCGTCTGAGTCTCCGAGTGCAGAGACCTCGATGGCAACTGCAGAAATGAAGGGCTGCGTTGAGTTGTCGAGACGCAAGAACATAGCCAGCGCCTTGTGTTTGGGAGTCAGCAGCTGCTGGACTTTTGCGATTGCTTTCACTGTGCACTGAATGCCAGGACGGCATGTGCACGTTAAAACAACGAGCTGGGCAAGAGCAGGAAGGGACCACGGGCATCAGAGAGCATCTGGCATCTTGCCCTGGAAAGAGCAGTGTTTTTGGAGTGTGCAGTAAAATCGTGTTTCTGGACAAGGGAGGCATAAGTGCGCTGCGCTCCTAAGCTATCTCCCTGCGAGACAGACTGGCAAAGCTTTTCGTTATCATGCAGGCTAGTGCAGACGCACACTACGGCTCTCCGGAGCTGTCCGAAGCGAAGCGCCGGTCGCCGGCGTCTTTCGGCTGAAGCAGCGCTTCGGAGCGTACGGCTGTTGTGTGCGCGAAGCAGCCGCTTCTCCTGCTCCGTGAGCCGGACAGAGCGGTAGCTTGTACGACGGCGAAGAACGAAGCCGCAGAGCACCGGCCTTCTGCGGGCACCCTAAGGACTGCGAGAGGACCGTGGTGGCCGCTCGCCTGCCTCTTCAATTCCATTCTAGCATCCTTAGGGAAGGTGTTCTAGGACAATTTTCCTGAGTTTTGAATTCGTCCTGATGCAGCCCCTCCTGGGAAACTCCTACTCGTCCTCTGCGTCTCCGAGTGCAGAGACCTCGATGGCAACTGCAGAAATGAAGGGCTGCGTTGAGTAGTCGAGAAGCAAGAACATAGCCAGCGCCTTGTGTCTGGGAGTCAGCAGCACCTGGACTTTTGCGATTGCTTTCACAGTGCACTGAATGCCAGGACGGCATGTGCACGTTAAAACAACGAGCTGGGCAAGAGCAGTAATCGAAAGATCACGGCCGACAGAAAGCAGCTTATATATTGCCCAGGAAAGAGCAGTGTTTTTGGAGTGTGCAGTAAAATCGTGTTTCTGGACAAGGGAGGCATAAGTGCGCTGCGCTCCTAAGCTATCTCCCTGCTAAGACACACTGCCAAAGCTTTTCGCTATAGTGCAGTCTAGTGCAGACGCACACTACGGCTCTCCGGAGCTGTCCGACGCCAAGCGCCGGTCGCCGGCGTCTTTCGGCTGAAGCAGCGCTTCGGAGCGTACGGCTGTTGTGTGCGCGAAGCAGCCGCTTCTCCTGCTCCGCGAGCCGGACAGAGCGGTAGCTTGTACGACGGCGAAGAACGAAGCCGCAGAGCACCGGGCTTCTGCGGGCACCCTAAGGACTGCGAGAGGACCGTGGTGGCCGCTCGCCTGCCTCTTCAATTCCATTCTAGCATCCTTATGGAAGGTGTTCTAGGACAATTTTCCTGAGTTTTGAATTCGTCCTGATGCAGCCCCTCCTGGGAAACTCCTACTCGTCCTCTGCGTCTCCGAGTGCAGAGACCTCGATGGCAACTGCAGAAATGAAGGGCTGCGTTGAGGAGTCGAGAAGCAAGAACATAGCCAGCGCCTTGTGTTTGGGAGTCAGCAGCACCTGGACTTTTGCGATTGCTTTCACAGTGCACTGAATGCCAGGACGGCATGTGCACGTTAAAACAACGAGCTGGGCATGAGCAGGAAGGGACCACGGGCATCAGAGAGCATCTGGCATCTTGCCCTGGAAAGAGCAGTGTTTTTGGAGTGTGCAGTAAAATCGTGTTTCTGGACAAGGGAGGCATAAGTGCGCTGCGCTCCTAAGCTATCTCCCTGCTAAGACACACTGCCAAAGCTTTTCGTTATCATGCAGGCTAGTGCAGACGCACACTACGGCTCTACGGAGCTGTCCGAAGCCAAGCGCCGGTCGCCGGCGTCTTTCGGCTGAAGCAGCGCTTCGGAGCGTACGGCTGTTGTGTGCGCGAAGCAGCCGCTTCTCCTGCTCCGGGAGCCGGACAGAGCGGTAGCTTGTACGACGGCGAAGAACGAAGCCGCAGAGCACCGGGCTTCTGCGGGCACCCTAAGGACTGCGAGAGGACCGTGGTGGCCGCTCGCCTGCCCCTTCAATTCCATTCTAGCATCCTTATGGAAGGTGTTCTAGGACAATTTTCCTGAGTTTTGAATTCGTCCTGATGCAGCCCCTCCTGGGAAACTCCTACTCGTCCTCTGCGTCTCCGAGTGCAGAGACCTCGATGGCAACTGCAGAAATGAAGGGCTGCGTTGAGTAGTCGAGAAACAAGAACATAGCCAGCGCCTTGTGTTTAGGAGTCAGCAACTGCTGGACTTTTGCGATTGCCTTCACTGTGCACTGAATGTCGAGAGATGTGCACGCTAAAAAAACAAGGTGGGCAAGAGGAGGAAGAGAGCACCGGCATCAGAGAGCATCTGGCATCTTCCCCTGGAAAGGGCAGTGTTTTTGGAGAGTGCAGCAAATCCGTGTTTCTGGACAAGGGAGGCATAAGTGCGCTGCGCTCCTAAGCTATCTCCCTGCTAAGACACACTGCCAAAGCTTTTCGCTATGATGCAGTCCAGTGCAGACGCACACTACGGCTCTACGGAGCTGTCCGAAGCCAAGCGCCGGTCGCCGGCGTCTTTCGGCTGAAGCAGCGCTTCGGAGCGTACGGCTGTTGTGTGCGCGAAGCAGCCGCTTCTCCTGCTCCGGGAGCCGGACAGAGCGGTAGCTTGTAGGAGGGCGAAGAACGAAGCCGCAGAGCACCGGCCTTCTGCGCGCACCCTAAGGACTGCGAGAGGACCGTGGTGGCCGCTCGCCTGCCCCTTCAATTCCCTTCTAGCATCCTTAGGGAAGGTGTTCCAGGACAATTTTCCTGAGTTTTGAATTCGTCCTGATGCAGCCCCTCCTGGGAAACAACTGCTCGTCGTCTGAGTCTCCGAGTGCAGAGACCTCGATGGCAACTGCAGAAATGAAGGGCTGCGTTGAGTTGTCGAGACGCAAGAACATAGCCAGCGCCTTGTGTTTGGGAGTCAGCAGCTGCTGGACTTTTGCGATTGCTTTCACTGTGCACTGAATGCCAGGACGGCATGTGCACGTTAAAACAACGAGCTGGGCAAGAGCAGGAAGGGACCACGGGCATCAGAGAGCATCTGGCATCTTGCCCTGGAAAGAGCAGTGTTTTTGGAGTGTGCAGTAAAATCGTGTTTCTGGACAAGGGAGGCATAAGTGCGCTGCGCTCCTAAGCTATCTCCCTGCGAGACAGACTGGCAAAGCTTTTCGTTATCATGCAGGCTAGTGCAGACGCACACTACGGCTCTCCGGAGCTGTCCGAAGCGAAGCGCCGGTCGCCGGCGTCTTTCGGCTGAAGCAGCGCTTCGGAGCGTACGGCTGTTGTGTGCGCGAAGCAGCCGCTTCTCCTGCTCCGTGAGCCGGACAGAGCGGTAGCTTGTACGACGGCGAAGAACGAAGCCGCAGAGCACCGGGCTTCTGCGGGCACCCTAAGGACTGCGAGAGGACCGTGGTGGCCGCTCGCCTGCCTCTTCAATTCCATTCTAGCATCCTTAGGGAAGGTGTTCTAGGACAATTTTCCTGAGTTTTGAATTCGTCCTGATGCAGCCCCTCCTGGGAAACTCCTACTCGTCCTCTGCGTCTCCGAGTGCAGAGACCTCGATGGCAACTGCAGAAATGAAGGGCTGCGTTGAGTAGTCGAGAAGCAAGAACATAGCCAGCGCCTTGTGTCTGGGAGTCAGCAGCACCTGGACTTTTGCGATTGCTTTCACAGTGCACTGAATGCCAGGACGGCATGTGCACGTTAAAACAACGAGCTGGGCAAGAGCAGTAATCGAAAGATCACGGCCGACAGAAAGCAGCTTATATATTGCCCAGGAAAGAGCAGTGTTTTTGGAGTGTGCAGTAAAATCGTGTTTCTGGACAAGGGAGGCATAAGTGCGCTGCGCTCCTAAGCTATCTCCCTGCTAAGACACACTGGCAAAGCTTTTCGCTATAGTGCAGTCTAGTGCAGACGCACACTACGGCTCTCCGGAGCTGTCCGACGCCAAGCGCCGGTCGCCGGCGTCTTTCGGCTGAAGCAGCGCTTCGGAGCGTACGGCTGTTGTGTGCGCGAAGCAGCCGCTTCTCCTGCTCCGCGAGCCGGACAGAGCGGTAGCTTGTACGACGGCGAAGAACGAAGCCGCAGAGCACCGGGCTTCTGCGGGCACCCTAAGGACTGCGAGAGGACCGTGGTGGCCGCTCGCCTGCCTCTTCAATTCCATTCTAGCATCCTTAGGGAAGGTGTTCTAGGACAATTTTCCTGAGTTTTGAATTCGTCCTGATGCAGCCCCTCCTGGGAAACTCCTACTCGTCCTCTGCGTCTCCGAGTGCAGAGACCTCGTTGGCAACTGCAGAAATGAAGGGCTGCGTTGAGTAGTCGAGAAGCAAGAACATAGCCAGCGCCTTGTGTTTGGGAGTCAGCAGCTGCTGGACTTTTGCGATTGCTTTCACAGTGCACTGAATGCCAGGACGGCATGTGCACGTTAAAACAACGAGCTGGGCAAGAGCAGTAATCGAAAGATCACGGCCGTCAGAAAGCAGCTTATATATTGCCCTGGAAAGAGCAGTGTTTTTGGAGTGTGCAGTAAAATCGTGTTTCTGGACAAGGGAGGCATAAGTGCGCTGCGCTCCTAAGCTATCTCCCTGCGAGACACACTGCCAAAGCTTTTCGCTATAGTGCAGTCTAGTGCAGACGGACACTGCGGCTCTCCGGAACTGTCCGAAGCGAAGCGCCGCTCGCCGGCGTCTTTCGGCTGAAGCAGCGCTTCGGGGCGTACGGCTGTTGTGTGCGCGAAGCAGCCGCTTCTCCTGCTCCGGGAGCCGGACAGAGCGGTAGCTTGTACGAGGGCGAAGAACGAAGCCGCAGGGAGACGACATTGTGTGTACAGTCTTGGGACTGCTAGATGACAGTGGCTAAAGCTCCCTGCCTTTTCAATGCACTGCTGCCATGCTTTATTGAAGGCGTTCCGAGACAACTTTCCTTGGTTTTGACTTCGTCCTGATGAAGCCCCTGTTGGGAAATTCGTTTGGGAGTCAGCAGCTGCTGGACTTTTGCGATTGCCTTCACTGTGCACTGAATGCCAGGACGGCATGTGCACGTTAAAACAACGAGCTGGGCAAGAGCAGGAAGGGACCACGGGCATCAAGAGAGCATCTGACATCTTGCCCTGGAAAGAGCAGTGTTTTTGGAGTGTGCAGTAAAATCGTGTTTCTGGACAAGGGAGGCATAAGTGCGCTGCGCTCCTAAGTTATCTCCCTGCGAGACAGACTGGCAAAGCTTTTCGTTATCATGCAGGCTAGTGCAGACGCACACTACGGCTCTCCGGAGCTGTCCGAAGCCAAGCGCCGGTCGCCGGCGTCTTTCGGCTGAAGCAGCGCTTCGGAGCGTACGGCTGTTGTGTGCGCGAAGCAGCCGCTTCTCCTGCTCCGCGAGCCGGACAGAGCGGTAGCTTGTACGAGGGCGAAGAACGAAGCCGCAGAGCACCGTCCTTCTGCGCGCACCCTAAGGACTGCTAGAGGACCGTGGTGGCCTCTCGCCTGCCTCTTCAATTCCATTCTAGCATCCTTAGGGAAGGTGTTCCATGACAATTTTCCTGAGTTTTGAATTCGTCCTGATGCAGCCCCTCCTGGGAAACTCCTACTCGTCCTCTGAGTCTCCGAGTGCAGAGACCTCGATGGCAACTGCAGAAATGAAGGGCTGCGTTGAGTAGTCGAGAAGCAAGAACATAGCCAGCGCCTTGTGTTTGGGAGTCAGCAGCTGCTGGACTTTTGCGATTGCCTTCACTGTGCACTGAATGCCAGGACGGCATGTGCACGTTAAAACAACGAGCTGGGCAAGAGCAGTAATCGAAAGATCACGGCCGACAGAAAGCAGCTTATATATTGCCCAGGAAAGAGCAGTGTTTTTGGAGTGTGCAGTAAAATCGTGTTTCTGGACAAGGGAGGCATAAGTGTGCTGCGCTCCTAAGCTATCTCCCTGCGAGACACACTGCCAAAGCTTTTCGCTATGATGCAGTCTAGTGCAGACGCACACTACGGCTCTCCGGAGCTGTCCGACGCCAAGCGCCGCTCGCCGGCGTCTTTCGGCTGAAGCAGCGCTTCGGAGCGTACGGCTGTTGTGTGCGCGAAGCAGCCGCTTCTCCTGCTCCGGGAGCCGGACAGAGCGGTAGCTTGTACGAGGGCGAAGAACGAAGCCGCAGAGCACCGGCCTTCTGCGCGCACCCTAAGGACTGCGAGAGGACCGTGGTGGCCGCTCGCCTGCCCCTTCAATTCCCTTCTAGCATCCTTAGGGAAGGTGTTCCAGGACAATTTTCCTGAGTTTTGAATTCGTCCTGATGCAGCCCCTCCTGGGAAACAACTGCTCGTCGTCTGAGTCTCCGAGTGCAGAGACCTCGATGGCAACTGCAGAAATGAAGGGCTGCGTTGAGTTGTCGAGACGCAAGAACATAGCCAGCGCCTTGTGTTTGGGAGTCAGCAGCTGCTGGACTTTTGCGATTGCTTTCACTGTGCACTGAATGCCAGGACGGCATGTGCACGTTAAAACAACGAGCTGGGCAAGAGCAGGAAGGGACCACGGGCATCAGAGAGCATCTGGCATCTTGCCCTGGAAAGAGCAGTGTTTTTGGAGTGTGCAGTAAAATCGTGTTTCTGGACAAGGGAGGCATAAGTGCGCTGCGCTCCTAAGCTATCTCCCTGCGAGACAGACTGGCAAAGCTTTTCGTTATCATGCAGGCTAGTGCAGACGCACACTACGGCTCTCCGGAGCTGTCCGAAGCGAAGCGCCGGTCGCCGGCGTCTTTCGGCTGAAGCAGCGCTTCGGAGCGTACGGCTGTTGTGTGCGCGAAGCAGCCGCTTCTCCTGCTCCGTGAGCCGGACAGAGCGGTAGCTTGTACGACGGCGAAGAACGAAGCCGCAGAGCACCGGGCTTCTGCGGGCACCCTAAGGACTGCGAGAGGACCGTGGTGGCCGCTCGCCTGCCTCTTCAATTCCATTCTAGCATCCTTAGGGAAGGTGTTCTAGGACAATTTTCCTGAGTTTTGAATTCGTCCTGATGCAGCCCCTCCTGGGAAACTCCTACTCGTCCTCTGCGTCTCCGAGTGCAGAGACCTCGATGGCAACTGCAGAAATGAAGGGCTGCGTTGAGTAGTCGAGAAGCAAGAACATAGCCAGCGCCTTGTGTCTGGGAGTCAGCAGCACCTGGACTTTTGCGATTGCTTTCACAGTGCACTGAATGCCAGGACGGCATGTGCACGTTAAAACAACGAGCTGGGCAAGAGCAGTAATCGAAAGATCACGGCCGACAGAAAGCAGCTTATATATTGCCCAGGAAAGAGCAGTGTTTTTGGAGTGTGCAGTAAAATCGTGTTTCTGGACAAGGGAGGCATAAGTGCGCTGCGCTCCTAAGCTATCTCCCTGCTAAGACACACTGGCAAAGCTTTTCGCTATAGTGCAGTCTAGTGCAGACGCACACTACGGCTCTCCGGAGCTGTCCGACGCCAAGCGCCGGTCGCCGGCGTCTTTCGGCTGAAGCAGCGCTTCGGAGCGTACGGCTGTTGTGTGCGCGAAGCAGCCGCTTCTCCTGCTCCGCGAGCCGGACAGAGCGGTAGCTTGTACGACGGCGAAGAACGAAGCCGCAGAGCACCGGGCTTCTGCGGGCACCCTAAGGACTGCGAGAGGACCGTGGTGGCCGCTCGCCTGCCTCTTCAATTCCATTCTAGCATCCTTATGGAAGGTGTTCTAGGACAATTTTCCTGAGTTTTGAATTCGTCCTGATGCAGCCCCTCCTGGGAAACTCCTACTCGTCCTCTGCGTCTCCGAGTGCAGAGACCTCGATGGCAACTGCAGAAATGAAGGGCTGCGTTGAGGAGTCGAGAAGCAAGAACATAGCCAGCGCCTTGTGTTTGGGAGTCAGCAGCACCTGGACTTTTGCGATTGCTTTCACAGTGCACTGAATGCCAGGACGGCATGTGCACGTTAAAACAACGAGCTGGGCATGAGCAGGAAGGGACCACGGGCATCAGAGAGCATCTGGCATCTTGCCCTGGAAAGAGCAGTGTTTTTGGAGTGTGCAGTAAAATCGTGTTTCTGGACAAGGGAGGCATAAGTGCGCTGCGCTCCTAAGCTATCTCCCTGCTAAGACACACTGCCAAAGCTTTTCGTTATCATGCAGGCTAGTGCAGACGCACACTACGGCTCTCCGGAGCTGTCCGAAGCCAAGCGCCGGTCGCCGGCGTCTTTCGGCTGAAGCAGCGCTTCGGAGCGTACGGCTGTTGTGTGCGCGAAGCAGCCGCTTCTCCTGCTCCGGGAGCCGGACAGAGCGGTAGCTTGTACGAGGGCGAAGAACGAAGCCGCAGAGCACCGGGCTTCTGCGGGCACCCTAAGGACTGCGAGAGGACCGTGGTGGCCGCTCGCCTGCCTCTTCAATTCCATTCTAGCATCCTTATGGAAGGTGTTCTAGGACAATTTTCCTGAGTTTTGAATTCGTCCTGATGCAGCCCCTCCTGGGAAACTCCTACTCGTCCTCTGCGTCTCCGAGTGCAGAGACCTCGATGGCAACTGCAGAAATGAAGGGCTGCGTTGAGTAGTCGAGAAACAAGAACATAGCCAGCGCCTTGTGTTTAGGAGTCAGCAACTGCTGGACTTTTGCGATTGCCTTCACTGTGCACTGAATGTCGAGAGATGTGCACGCTAAAAAAACAAGGTGGGCAAGAGGAGGAAGAGAGCACCGGCATCAGAGAGCATCTGGCATCTTCCCCTGGAAAGGGCAGTGTTTTTGGAGAGTGCAGCAAATCCGTGTTTCTGGACAAGGGAGGCATAAGTGCGCTGCGCTCCTAAGCTATCTCCCTGCTAAGACACACTGGCAAAGCTTTTCGCTATAGTGCAGTCTAGTGCAGACGCACACTACGGCTCTCCGGAGCTGTCCGACGCCAAGCGCCGGTCGCCGGCGTCTTTCGGCTGAAGCAGCGCTTCGGAGCGTACGGCTGTTGTGTGCGCGAAGCAGCCGCTTCTCCTGCTCCGGGAGCCGGACAGAGCGGTAGCTTGTAGGAGGGCGAAGAACGAAGCCGCAGAGCACCGGCCTTCTGCGCGCACCCTAAGGACTGCGAGAGGACCGTGGTGGCCGCTCGCCTGCCCCTTCAATTCCCTTCTAGCATCCTTAGGGAAGGTGTTCCAGGACAATTTTCCTGAGTTTTGAATTCGTCCTGATGCAGCCCCTCCTGGGAAACAACTGCTCGTCGTCTGAGTCTCCGAGTGCAGAGACCTCGATGGCAACTGCAGAAATGAAGGGCTGCGTTGAGTTGTCGAGACGCAAGAACATAGCCAGCGCCTTGTGTTTGGGAGTCAGCAGCTGCTGGACTTTTGCGATTGCTTTCACTGTGCACTGAATGCCAGGACGGCATGTGCACGTTAAAACAACGAGCTGGGCAAGAGCAGGAAGGGACCACGGGCATCAGAGAGCATCTGGCATCTTGCCCTGGAAAGAGCAGTGTTTTTGGAGTGTGCAGTAAAATCGTGTTTCTGGACAAGGGAGGCATAAGTGCGCTGCGCTCCTAAGCTATCTCCCTGCGAGACAGACTGGCAAAGCTTTTCGTTATCATGCAGGCTAGTGCAGACGCACACTACGGCTCTCCGGAGCTGTCCGAAGCGAAGCGCCGGTCGCCGGCGTCTTTCGGCTGAAGCAGCGCTTCGGAGCGTACGGCTGTTGTGTGCGCGAAGCAGCCGCTTCTCCTGCTCCGTGAGCCGGACAGAGCGGTAGCTTGTACGACGGCGAAGAACGAAGCCGCAGAGCACCGGCCTTCTGCGGGCACCCTAAGGACTGCGAGAGGACCGTGGTGGCCGCTCGCCTGCCTCTTCAATTCCATTCTAGCATCCTTAGGGAAGGTGTTCTAGGACAATTTTCCTGAGTTTTGAATTCGTCCTGATGCAGCCCCTCCTGGGAAACTCCTACTCGTCCTCTGCGTCTCCGAGTGCAGAGACCTCGATGGCAACTGCAGAAATGAAGGGCTGCGTTGAGTAGTCGAGAAGCAAGAACATAGCCAGCGCCTTGTGTCTGGGAGTCAGCAGCACCTGGACTTTTGCGATTGCTTTCACAGTGCACTGAATGCCAGGACGGCATGTGCACGTTAAAACAACGAGCTGGGCAAGAGCAGTAATCGAAAGATCACGGCCGACAGAAAGCAGCTTATATATTGCCCAGGAAAGAGCAGTGTTTTTGGAGTGTGCAGTAAAATCGTGTTTCTGGACAAGGGAGGCATAAGTGCGCTGCGCTCCTAAGCTATCTCCCTGCTAAGACACACTGGCAAAGCTTTTCGCTATAGTGCAGTCTAGTGCAGACGCACACTACGGCTCTCCGGAGCTGTCCGACGCCAAGCGCCGGTCGCCGGCGTCTTTCGGCTGAAGCAGCGCTTCGGAGCGTACGGCTGTTGTGTGCGCGAAGCAGCCGCTTCTCCTGCTCCGCGAGCCGGACAGAGCGGTAGCTTGTACGACGGCGAAGAACGAAGCCGCAGAGCACCGGGCTTCTGCGGGCACCCTAAGGACTGCGAGAGGACCGTGGTGGCCGCTCGCCTGCCTCTTCAATTCCATTCTAGCATCCTTATGGAAGGTGTTCTAGGACAATTTTCCTGAGTTTTGAATTCGTCCTGATGCAGCCCCTCCTGGGAAACTCCTACTCGTCCTCTGCGTCTCCGAGTGCAGAGACCTCGATGGCAACTGCAGAAATGAAGGGCTGCGTTGAGGAGTCGAGAAGCAAGAACATAGCCAGCGCCTTGTGTTTGGGAGTCAGCAGCACCTGGACTTTTGCGATTGCTTTCACAGTGCACTGAATGCCAGGACGGCATGTGCACGTTAAAACAACGAGCTGGGCATGAGCAGGAAGGGACCACGGGCATCAGAGAGCATCTGGCATCTTGCCCTGGAAAGAGCAGTGTTTTTGGAGTGTGCAGTAAAATCGTGTTTCTGGACAAGGGAGGCATAAGTGCGCTGCGCTCCTAAGCTATCTCCCTGCTAAGACACACTGCCAAAGCTTTTCGTTATCATGCAGGCTAGTGCAGACGCACACTACGGCTCTACGGAGCTGTCCGAAGCCAAGCGCCGGTCGCCGGCGTCTTTCGGCTGAAGCAGCGCTTCGGAGCGTACGGCTGTTGTGTGCGCGAAGCAGCCGCTTCTCCTGCTCCGGGAGCCGGACAGAGCGGTAGCTTGTACGACGGCGAAGAACGAAGCCGCAGAGCACCGGGCTTCTGCGGGCACCCTAAGGACTGCGAGAGGACCGTGGTGGCCGCTCGCCTGCCCCTTCAATTCCATTCTAGCATCCTTATGGAAGGTGTTCTAGGACAATTTTCCTGAGTTTTGAATTCGTCCTGATGCAGCCCCTCCTGGGAAACTCCTACTCGTCCTCTGCGTCTCCGAGTGCAGAGACCTCGATGGCAACTGCAGAAATGAAGGGCTGCGTTGAGTAGTCGAGAAACAAGAACATAGCCAGCGCCTTGTGTTTAGGAGTCAGCAACTGCTGGACTTTTGCGATTGCCTTCACTGTGCACTGAATGTCGAGAGATGTGCACGCTAAAAAAACAAGGTGGGCAAGAGGAGGAAGAGAGCACCGGCATCAGAGAGCATCTGGCATCTTCCCCTGGAAAGGGCAGTGTTTTTGGAGAGTGCAGCAAATCCGTGTTTCTGGACAAGGGAGGCATAAGTGCGCTGCGCTCCTAAGCTATCTCCCTGCTAAGACACACTGCCAAAGCTTTTCGCTATGATGCAGTCCAGTGCAGACGCACACTACGGCTCTACGGAGCTGTCCGAAGCCAAGCGCCGGTCGCCGGCGTCTTTCGGCTGAAGCAGCGCTTCGGAGCGTACGGCTGTTGTGTGCGCGAAGCAGCCGCTTCTCCTGCTCCGGGAGCCGGACAGAGCGGTAGCTTGTAGGAGGGCGAAGAACGAAGCCGCAGAGCACCGGCCTTCTGCGCGCACCCTAAGGACTGCGAGAGGACCGTGGTGGCCGCTCGCCTGCCCCTTCAATTCCCTTCTAGCATCCTTAGGGAAGGTGTTCCAGGACAATTTTCCTGAGTTTTGAATTCGTCCTGATGCAGCCCCTCCTGGGAAACAACTGCTCGTCGTCTGAGTCTCCGAGTGCAGAGACCTCGATGGCAACTGCAGAAATGAAGGGCTGCGTTGAGTTGTCGAGACGCAAGAACATAGCCAGCGCCTTGTGTTTGGGAGTCAGCAGCTGCTGGACTTTTGCGATTGCTTTCACTGTGCACTGAATGCCAGGACGGCATGTGCACGTTAAAACAACGAGCTGGGCAAGAGCAGGAAGGGACCACGGGCATCAGAGAGCATCTGGCATCTTGCCCTGGAAAGAGCAGTGTTTTTGGAGTGTGCAGTAAAATCGTGTTTCTGGACAAGGGAGGCATAAGTGCGCTGCGCTCCTAAGCTATCTCCCTGCGAGACAGACTGGCAAAGCTTTTCGTTATCATGCAGGCTAGTGCAGACGCACACTACGGCTCTCCGGAGCTGTCCGAAGCGAAGCGCCGGTCGCCGGCGTCTTTCGGCTGAAGCAGCGCTTCGGAGCGTACGGCTGTTGTGTGCGCGAAGCAGCCGCTTCTCCTGCTCCGTGAGCCGGACAGAGCGGTAGCTTGTACGACGGCGAAGAACGAAGCCGCAGAGCACCGGGCTTCTGCGGGCACCCTAAGGACTGCGAGAGGACCGTGGTGGCCGCTCGCCTGCCTCTTCAATTCCATTCTAGCATCCTTAGGGAAGGTGTTCTAGGACAATTTTCCTGAGTTTTGAATTCGTCCTGATGCAGCCCCTCCTGGGAAACTCCTACTCGTCCTCTGCGTCTCCGAGTGCAGAGACCTCGATGGCAACTGCAGAAATGAAGGGCTGCGTTGAGTAGTCGAGAAGCAAGAACATAGCCAGCGCCTTGTGTCTGGGAGTCAGCAGCACCTGGACTTTTGCGATTGCTTTCACAGTGCACTGAATGCCAGGACGGCATGTGCACGTTAAAACAACGAGCTGGGCAAGAGCAGTAATCGAAAGATCACGGCCGACAGAAAGCAGCTTATATATTGCCCAGGAAAGAGCAGTGTTTTTGGAGTGTGCAGTAAAATCGTGTTTCTGGACAAGGGAGGCATAAGTGCGCTGCGCTCCTAAGCTATCTCCCTGCTAAGACACACTGCCAAAGCTTTTCGCTATAGTGCAGTCTAGTGCAGACGCACACTACGGCTCTCCGGAGCTGTCCGACGCCAAGCGCCGGTCGCCGGCGTCTTTCGGCTGAAGCAGCGCTTCGGAGCGTACGGCTGTTGTGTGCGCGAAGCAGCCGCTTCTCCTGCTCCGCGAGCCGGACAGAGCGGTAGCTTGTACGACGGCGAAGAACGAAGCCGCAGAGCACCGGGCTTCTGCGGGCACCCTAAGGACTGCGAGAGGACCGTGGTGGCCGCTCGCCTGCCTCTTCAATTCCATTCTAGCATCCTTAGGGAAGGTGTTCTAGGACAATTTTCCTGAGTTTTGAATTCGTCCTGATGCAGCCCCTCCTGGGAAACTCCTACTCGTCCTCTGCGTCTCCGAGTGCAGAGACCTCGTTGGCAACTGCAGAAATGAAGGGCTGCGTTGAGTAGTCGAGAAGCAAGAACATAGCCAGCGCCTTGTGTTTGGGAGTCAGCAGCTGCTGGACTTTTGCGATTGCTTTCACAGTGCACTGAATGCCAGGACGGCATGTGCACGTTAAAACAACGAGCTGGGCAAGAGCAGTAATCGAAAGATCACGGCCGTCAGAAAGCAGCTTATATATTGCCCTGGAAAGAGCAGTGTTTTTGGAGTGTGCAGTAAAATCGTGTTTCTGGACAAGGGAGGCATAAGTGCGCTGCGCTCCTAAGCTATCTCCCTGCGAGACACACTGCCAAAGCTTTTCGCTATAGTGCAGTCTAGTGCAGACGGACACTGCGGCTCTCCGGAACTGTCCGAAGCGAAGCGCCGCTCGCCGGCGTCTTTCGGCTGAAGCAGCGCTTCGGGGCGTACGGCTGTTGTGTGCGCGAAGCAGCCGCTTCTCCTGCTCCGGGAGCCGGACAGAGCGGTAGCTTGTACGAGGGCGAAGAACGAAGCCGCAGGGAGACGACATTGTGTGTACAGTCTTGGGACTGCTAGATGACAGTGGCTAAAGCTCCCTGCCTTTTCAATGCACTGCTGCCATGCTTTATTGAAGGCGTTCCGAGACAACTTTCCTTGGTTTTGACTTCGTCCTGATGAAGCCCCTGTTGGGAAATTCGTTTGGGAGTCAGCAGCTGCTGGACTTTTGCGATTGCCTTCACTGTGCACTGAATGCCAGGACGGCATGTGCACGTTAAAACAACGAGCTGGGCAAGAGCAGGAAGGGACCACGGGCATCAAGAGAGCATCTGACATCTTGCCCTGGAAAGAGCAGTGTTTTTGGAGTGTGCAGTAAAATCGTGTTTCTGGACAAGGGAGGCATAAGTGCGCTGCGCTCCTAAGTTATCTCCCTGCGAGACAGACTGGCAAAGCTTTTCGTTATCATGCAGGCTAGTGCAGACGCACACTACGGCTCTCCGGAGCTGTCCGAAGCCAAGCGCCGGTCGCCGGCGTCTTTCGGCTGAAGCAGCGCTTCGGAGCGTACGGCTGTTGTGTGCGCGAAGCAGCCGCTTCTCCTGCTCCGCGAGCCGGACAGAGCGGTAGCTTGTACGAGGGCGAAGAACGAAGCCGCAGAGCACCGTCCTTCTGCGCGCACCCTAAGGACTGCTAGAGGACCGTGGTGGCCTCTCGCCTGCCTCTTCAATTCCATTCTAGCATCCTTAGGGAAGGTGTTCCATGACAATTTTCCTGAGTTTTGAATTCGTCCTGATGCAGCCCCTCCTGGGAAACTCCTACTCGTCCTCTGAGTCTCCGAGTGCAGAGACCTCGATGGCAACTGCAGAAATGAAGGGCTGCGTTGAGTAGTCGAGAAGCAAGAACATAGCCAGCGCCTTGTGTTTGGGAGTCAGCAGCTGCTGGACTTTTGCGATTGCCTTCACTGTGCACTGAATGCCAGGACGGCATGTGCACGTTAAAACAACGAGCTGGGCAAGAGCAGTAATCGAAAGATCACGGCCGACAGAAAGCAGCTTATATATTGCCCAGGAAAGAGCAGTGTTTTTGGAGTGTGCAGTAAAATCGTGTTTCTGGACAAGGGAGGCATAAGTGTGCTGCGCTCCTAAGCTATCTCCCTGCGAGACACACTGCCAAAGCTTTTCGCTATGATGCAGTCTAGTGCAGACGCACACTACGGCTCTCCGGAGCTGTCCGACGCCAAGCGCCGCTCGCCGGCGTCTTTCGGCTGAAGCAGCGCTTCGGAGCGTACGGCTGTTGTGTGCGCGAAGCAGCCGCTTCTCCTGCTCCGGGAGCCGGACAGAGCGGTAGCTTGTACGAGGGCGAAGAACGAAGCCGCAGAGCACCGGCCTTCTGCGCGCACCCTAAGGACTGCGAGAGGACCGTGGTGGCCGCTCGCCTGCCCCTTCAATTCCCTTCTAGCATCCTTAGGGAAGGTGTTCCAGGACAATTTTCCTGAGTTTTGAATTCGTCCTGATGCAGCCCCTCCTGGGAAACAACTGCTCGTCGTCTGAGTCTCCGAGTGCAGAGACCTCGATGGCAACTGCAGAAATGAAGGGCTGCGTTGAGTTGTCGAGACGCAAGAACATAGCCAGCGCCTTGTGTTTGGGAGTCAGCAGCTGCTGGACTTTTGCGATTGCTTTCACTGTGCACTGAATGCCAGGACGGCATGTGCACGTTAAAACAACGAGCTGGGCAAGAGCAGGAAGGGACCACGGGCATCAGAGAGCATCTGGCATCTTGCCCTGGAAAGAGCAGTGTTTTTGGAGTGTGCAGTAAAATCGTGTTTCTGGACAAGGGAGGCATAAGTGCGCTGCGCTCCTAAGCTATCTCCCTGCGAGACAGACTGGCAAAGCTTTTCGTTATCATGCAGGCTAGTGCAGACGCACACTACGGCTCTCCGGAGCTGTCCGAAGCGAAGCGCCGGTCGCCGGCGTCTTTCGGCTGAAGCAGCGCTTCGGAGCGTACGGCTGTTGTGTGCGCGAAGCAGCCGCTTCTCCTGCTCCGTGAGCCGGACAGAGCGGTAGCTTGTACGACGGCGAAGAACGAAGCCGCAGAGCACCGGGCTTCTGCGGGCACCCTAAGGACTGCGAGAGGACCGTGGTGGCCGCTCGCCTGCCTCTTCAATTCCATTCTAGCATCCTTAGGGAAGGTGTTCTAGGACAATTTTCCTGAGTTTTGAATTCGTCCTGATGCAGCCCCTCCTGGGAAACTCCTACTCGTCCTCTGCGTCTCCGAGTGCAGAGACCTCGATGGCAACTGCAGAAATGAAGGGCTGCGTTGAGTAGTCGAGAAGCAAGAACATAGCCAGCGCCTTGTGTCTGGGAGTCAGCAGCACCTGGACTTTTGCGATTGCTTTCACAGTGCACTGAATGCCAGGACGGCATGTGCACGTTAAAACAACGAGCTGGGCAAGAGCAGTAATCGAAAGATCACGGCCGACAGAAAGCAGCTTATATATTGCCCAGGAAAGAGCAGTGTTTTTGGAGTGTGCAGTAAAATCGTGTTTCTGGACAAGGGAGGCATAAGTGCGCTGCGCTCCTAAGCTATCTCCCTGCTAAGACACACTGGCAAAGCTTTTCGCTATAGTGCAGTCTAGTGCAGACGCACACTACGGCTCTCCGGAGCTGTCCGACGCCAAGCGCCGGTCGCCGGCGTCTTTCGGCTGAAGCAGCGCTTCGGAGCGTACGGCTGTTGTGTGCGCGAAGCAGCCGCTTCTCCTGCTCCGCGAGCCGGACAGAGCGGTAGCTTGTACGACGGCGAAGAACGAAGCCGCAGAGCACCGGGCTTCTGCGGGCACCCTAAGGACTGCGAGAGGACCGTGGTGGCCGCTCGCCTGCCTCTTCAATTCCATTCTAGCATCCTTATGGAAGGTGTTCTAGGACAATTTTCCTGAGTTTTGAATTCGTCCTGATGCAGCCCCTCCTGGGAAACTCCTACTCGTCCTCTGCGTCTCCGAGTGCAGAGACCTCGATGGCAACTGCAGAAATGAAGGGCTGCGTTGAGGAGTCGAGAAGCAAGAACATAGCCAGCGCCTTGTGTTTGGGAGTCAGCAGCACCTGGACTTTTGCGATTGCTTTCACAGTGCACTGAATGCCAGGACGGCATGTGCACGTTAAAACAACGAGCTGGGCATGAGCAGGAAGGGACCACGGGCATCAGAGAGCATCTGGCATCTTGCCCTGGAAAGAGCAGTGTTTTTGGAGTGTGCAGTAAAATCGTGTTTCTGGACAAGGGAGGCATAAGTGCGCTGCGCTCCTAAGCTATCTCCCTGCTAAGACACACTGCCAAAGCTTTTCGTTATCATGCAGGCTAGTGCAGACGCACACTACGGCTCTACGGAGCTGTCCGAAGCCAAGCGCCGGTCGCCGGCGTCTTTCGGCTGAAGCAGCGCTTCGGAGCGTACGGCTGTTGTGTGCGCGAAGCAGCCGCTTCTCCTGCTCCGGGAGCCGGACAGAGCGGTAGCTTGTACGACGGCGAAGAACGAAGCCGCAGAGCACCGGGCTTCTGCGGGCACCCTAAGGACTGCGAGAGGACCGTGGTGGCCGCTCGCCTGCCCCTTCAATTCCATTCTAGCATCCTTATGGAAGGTGTTCTAGGACAATTTTCCTGAGTTTTGAATTCGTCCTGATGCAGCCCCTCCTGGGAAACTCCTACTCGTCCTCTGCGTCTCCGAGTGCAGAGACCTCGATGGCAACTGCAGAAATGAAGGGCTGCGTTGAGTAGTCGAGAAACAAGAACATAGCCAGCGCCTTGTGTTTAGGAGTCAGCAACTGCTGGACTTTTGCGATTGCCTTCACTGTGCACTGAATGTCGAGAGATGTGCACGCTAAAAAAACAAGGTGGGCAAGAGGAGGAAGAGAGCACCGGCATCAGAGAGCATCTGGCATCTTCCCCTGGAAAGGGCAGTGTTTTTGGAGAGTGCAGCAAATCCGTGTTTCTGGACAAGGGAGGCATAAGTGCGCTGCGCTCCTAAGCTATCTCCCTGCTAAGACACACTGCCAAAGCTTTTCGCTATGATGCAGTCCAGTGCAGACGCACACTACGGCTCTACGGAGCTGTCCGAAGCCAAGCGCCGGTCGCCGGCGTCTTTCGGCTGAAGCAGCGCTTCGGAGCGTACGGCTGTTGTGTGCGCGAAGCAGCCGCTTCTCCTGCTCCGGGAGCCGGACAGAGCGGTAGCTTGTAGGAGGGCGAAGAACGAAGCCGCAGAGCACCGGCCTTCTGCGCGCACCCTAAGGACTGCGAGAGGACCGTGGTGGCCGCTCGCCTGCCCCTTCAATTCCCTTCTAGCATCCTTAGGGAAGGTGTTCCAGGACAATTTTCCTGAGTTTTGAATTCGTCCTGATGCAGCCCCTCCTGGGAAACAACTGCTCGTCGTCTGAGTCTCCGAGTGCAGAGACCTCGATGGCAACTGCAGAAATGAAGGGCTGCGTTGAGTTGTCGAGACGCAAGAACATAGCCAGCGCCTTGTGTTTGGGAGTCAGCAGCTGCTGGACTTTTGCGATTGCTTTCACTGTGCACTGAATGCCAGGACGGCATGTGCACGTTAAAACAACGAGCTGGGCAAGAGCAGGAAGGGACCACGGGCATCAGAGAGCATCTGGCATCTTGCCCTGGAAAGAGCAGTGTTTTTGGAGTGTGCAGTAAAATCGTGTTTCTGGACAAGGGAGGCATAAGTGCGCTGCGCTCCTAAGCTATCTCCCTGCGAGACAGACTGGCAAAGCTTTTCGTTATCATGCAGGCTAGTGCAGACGCACACTACGGCTCTCCGGAGCTGTCCGAAGCGAAGCGCCGGTCGCCGGCGTCTTTCGGCTGAAGCAGCGCTTCGGAGCGTACGGCTGTTGTGTGCGCGAAGCAGCCGCTTCTCCTGCTCCGTGAGCCGGACAGAGCGGTAGCTTGTACGACGGCGAAGAACGAAGCCGCAGAGCACCGGGCTTCTGCGGGCACCCTAAGGACTGCGAGAGGACCGTGGTGGCCGCTCGCCTGCCTCTTCAATTCCATTCTAGCATCCTTAGGGAAGGTGTTCTAGGACAATTTTCCTGAGTTTTGAATTCGTCCTGATGCAGCCCCTCCTGGGAAACTCCTACTCGTCCTCTGCGTCTCCGAGTGCAGAGACCTCGATGGCAACTGCAGAAATGAAGGGCTGCGTTGAGTAGTCGAGAAGCAAGAACATAGCCAGCGCCTTGTGTCTGGGAGTCAGCAGCACCTGGACTTTTGCGATTGCTTTCACAGTGCACTGAATGCCAGGACGGCATGTGCACGTTAAAACAACGAGCTGGGCAAGAGCAGTAATCGAAAGATCACGGCCGACAGAAAGCAGCTTATATATTGCCCAGGAAAGAGCAGTGTTTTTGGAGTGTGCAGTAAAATCGTGTTTCTGGACAAGGGAGGCATAAGTGCGCTGCGCTCCTAAGCTATCTCCCTGCTAAGACACACTGGCAAAGCTTTTCGCTATAGTGCAGTCTAGTGCAGACGCACACTACGGCTCTCCGGAGCTGTCCGACGCCAAGCGCCGGTCGCCGGCGTCTTTCGGCTGAAGCAGCGCTTCGGAGCGTACGGCTGTTGTGTGCGCGAAGCAGCCGCTTCTCCTGCTCCGCGAGCCGGACAGAGCGGTAGCTTGTACGACGGCGAAGAACGAAGCCGCAGAGCACCGGGCTTCTGCGGGCACCCTAAGGACTGCGAGAGGACCGTGGTGGCCGCTCGCCTGCCTCTTCAATTCCATTCTAGCATCCTTAGGGAAGGTGTTCTAGGACAATTTTCCTGAGTTTTGAATTCGTCCTGATGCAGCCCCTCCTGGGAAACTCCTACTCGTCCTCTGCGTCTCCGAGTGCAGAGACCTCGTTGGCAACTGCAGAAATGAAGGGCTGCGTTGAGTAGTCGAGAAGCAAGAACATAGCCAGCGCCTTGTGTTTGGGAGTCAGCAGCTGCTGGACTTTTGCGATTGCTTTCACAGTGCACTGAATGCCAGGACGGCATGTGCACGTTAAAACAACGAGCTGGGCAAGAGCAGTAATCGAAAGATCACGGCCGTCAGAAAGCAGCTTATATATTGCCCTGGAAAGAGCAGTGTTTTTGGAGTGTGCAGTAAAATCGTGTTTCTGGACAAGGGAGGCATAAGTGCGCTGCGCTCCTAAGCTATCTCCCTGCGAGACACACTGCCAAAGCTTTTCGCTATAGTGCAGTCTAGTGCAGACGGACACTGCGGCTCTCCGGAACTGTCCGAAGCGAAGCGCCGCTCGCCGGCGTCTTTCGGCTGAAGCAGCGCTTCGGGGCGTACGGCTGTTGTGTGCGCGAAGCAGCCGCTTCTCCTGCTCCGGGAGCCGGACAGAGCGGTAGCTTGTACGAGGGCGAAGAACGAAGCCGCAGGGAGACGACATTGTGTGTACAGTCTTGGGACTGCTAGATGACAGTGGCTAAAGCTCCCTGCCTTTTCAATGCACTGCTGCCATGCTTTATTGAAGGCGTTCCGAGACAACTTTCCTTGGTTTTGACTTCGTCCTGATGAAGCCCCTGTTGGGAAATTCGTTTGGGAGTCAGCAGCTGCTGGACTTTTGCGATTGCCTTCACTGTGCACTGAATGCCAGGACGGCATGTGCACGTTAAAACAACGAGCTGGGCAAGAGCAGGAAGGGACCACGGGCATCAAGAGAGCATCTGACATCTTGCCCTGGAAAGAGCAGTGTTTTTGGAGTGTGCAGTAAAATCGTGTTTCTGGACAAGGGAGGCATAAGTGCGCTGCGCTCCTAAGTTATCTCCCTGCGAGACAGACTGGCAAAGCTTTTCGTTATCATGCAGGCTAGTGCAGACGCACACTACGGCTCTCCGGAGCTGTCCGAAGCCAAGCGCCGGTCGCCGGCGTCTTTCGGCTGAAGCAGCGCTTCGGAGCGTACGGCTGTTGTGTGCGCGAAGCAGCCGCTTCTCCTGCTCCGCGAGCCGGACAGAGCGGTAGCTTGTACGAGGGCGAAGAACGAAGCCGCAGAGCACCGTCCTTCTGCGCGCACCCTAAGGACTGCTAGAGGACCGTGGTGGCCTCTCGCCTGCCTCTTCAATTCCATTCTAGCATCCTTAGGGAAGGTGTTCCATGACAATTTTCCTGAGTTTTGAATTCGTCCTGATGCAGCCCCTCCTGGGAAACTCCTACTCGTCCTCTGAGTCTCCGAGTGCAGAGACCTCGATGGCAACTGCAGAAATGAAGGGCTGCGTTGAGTAGTCGAGAAGCAAGAACATAGCCAGCGCCTTGTGTTTGGGAGTCAGCAGCTGCTGGACTTTTGCGATTGCCTTCACTGTGCACTGAATGCCAGGACGGCATGTGCACGTTAAAACAACGAGCTGGGCAAGAGCAGTAATCGAAAGATCACGGCCGACAGAAAGCAGCTTATATATTGCCCAGGAAAGAGCAGTGTTTTTGGAGTGTGCAGTAAAATCGTGTTTCTGGACAAGGGAGGCATAAGTGTGCTGCGCTCCTAAGCTATCTCCCTGCGAGACACACTGCCAAAGCTTTTCGCTATGATGCAGTCTAGTGCAGACGCACACTACGGCTCTCCGGAGCTGTCCGACGCCAAGCGCCGCTCGCCGGCGTCTTTCGGCTGAAGCAGCGCTTCGGAGCGTACGGCTGTTGTGTGCGCGAAGCAGCCGCTTCTCCTGCTCCGGGAGCCGGACAGAGCGGTAGCTTCTACGAGGGCGAAGAACGAAGCCGCAGAGCACCGGACTTGTGTGCACAGCCTACGGGCTGCTAGAGGAAGGTGGCTGCTGCTCCCTAACCCATCAATTCACAGCTGGCATGCTCTATGGAGCTGTTCCAGGACAACTTTCATTGCTTATTGGTTCGTCCTGATACAGCCCCTCCTGGGAAATTCATGCTCGTCACCTGAGGCTCCGACATGCAGAAACATCGATGGCAGCTGCAGAAAAGAAGGGCTGCGTTGAGTTGTCGAGAAGCAAGAACATAGCCAGCGCCTAGCGTCTGGGAGTCAGCAACTGCTGGACTTTTGCGATTGCCTTCACTGTGCACTGAATGTCGAGATATGTGCACGCTAAAAAAACAAGGTGGGCAAGAGGAGGAAGAGAGCACGGGCATCAGAGAGCATCTGGCATCTTCCCCTGGAAAGGGCAGTGTTTTTGGAGACGCACACTACGGCTCTACGGAGCTGTCCGAAGCCAAGCGCCGGTGGCCGGCGTCTTTCGGCTGAAGCAGCGCTTCGGAGCGTACGGCTGTTGTGTGCGCGAAGCAGCCGCTTCTCCTGCTCCGCGAGCCGGACAGAGCGGTAGCTTGTACGACGGCGAAGAACGAAGCCGCAGAGCACCGGCCTTCTGCGCGCACCCTAAGGACTGCGAGAGGACCGTGGTGGCCGCTCGCCTGCCTCTTCAATTCCATTCTAGCATCCTTAGGGAAGGTGTTCTAGGACAATTTTCCTGAGTTTTGAATTCGTCCTGATGCAGCCCCTCCTGGGAAACTCCTACTCGTCCTCTGCGTCTCCGAGTGCAGAGACCTCGATGGCAACTGCAGAAATGAAGGGCTGCGTTGAGTAGTCGAGAAGCAAGAACATAGCCAGCGCCTTGTGTCTGGGAGTCAGCAGCACCTGGACTTTTGCGATTGCTTTCACAGTGCACTGAATGCCAGGACGGCATGTGCACGTTAAAACAACGAGCTGGGCAAGAGCAGTAATCGAAAGATCACGGCCGACAGAAAGCAGCTTATATATTGCCCAGGAAAGAGCAGTGTTTTTGGAGTGTGCAGTAAAATCGTGTTTCTGGACAAGGGAGGCATAAGTGCGCTGCGCTCCTAAGCTATCTCCCTGCTAAGACACACTGGCAAAGCTTTTCGCTATAGTGCAGTCTAGTGCAGACGCACACTACGGCTCTCCGGAGCTGTCCGACGCCAAGCGCCGGTCGCCGGCGTCTTTCGGCTGAAGCAGCGCTTCGGAGCGTACGGCTGTTGTGTGCGCGAAGCAGCCGCTTCTCCTGCTCCGCGAGCCGGACAGAGCGGTAGCTTGTACGAGGGCGAAGAACGAAGCCGCAGGGAGACGACATTGTGTGTACAGTCTTGGGACTGCTAGATGACAGTGGCTAAAGCTCCCTGCCTTTTCAATGCACTGCTGCCATGCTTTATTGAAGGCGTTCCGAGACAACTTTCCTTGGTTTTGACTTCGTCCTGATGAAGCCCCTGTTGGGAAATTCGTTTGGGAGTCAGCAGCTGCTGGACTTTTGCGATTGCCTTCACTGTGCACTGAATGCCAGGACGGCATGTGCACGTTAAAACAACGAGCTGGGCAAGAGCAGGAAGGGACCACGGGCATCAAGAGAGCATCTGACATCTTGCCCTGGAAAGAGCAGTGTTTTTGGAGTGTGCAGTAAAATCGTGTTTCTGGACAAGGGAGGCATAAGTGCGCTGCGCTCCTAAGTTATCTCCCTGCGAGACAGACTGGCAAAGCTTTTCGTTATCATGCAGGCTAGTGCAGACGCACACTACGGCTCTCCGGAGCTGTCCGAAGCCAAGCGCCGGTCGCCGGCGTCTTTCGGCTGAAGCAGCGCTTCGGAGCGTACGGCTGTTGTGTGCGCGAAGCAGCCGCTTCTCCTGCTCCGCGAGCCGGACAGAGCGGTAGCTTGTACGAGGGCGAAGAACGAAGCCGCAGAGCACCGTCCTTCTGCGCGCACCCTAAGGACTGCTAGAGGACCGTGGTGGCCTCTCGCCTGCCTCTTCAATTCCATTCTAGCATCCTTAGGGAAGGTGTTCCATGACAATTTTCCTGAGTTTTGAATTCGTCCTGATGCAGCCCCTCCTGGGAAACTCCTACTCGTCCTCTGAGTCTCCGAGTGCAGAGACCTCGATGGCAACTGCAGAAATGAAGGGCTGCGTTGAGTAGTCGAGAAGCAAGAACATAGCCAGCGCCTTGTGTTTGGGAGTCAGCAGCTGCTGGACTTTTGCGATTGCCTTCACTGTGCACTGAATGCCAGGACGGCATGTGCACGTTAAAACAACGAGCTGGGCAAGAGCAGTAATCGAAAGATCACGGCCGACAGAAAGCAGCTTATATATTGCCCAGGAAAGAGCAGTGTTTTTGGAGTGTGCAGTAAAATCGTGTTTCTGGACAAGGGAGGCATAAGTGTGCTGCGCTCCTAAGCTATCTCCCTGCGAGACACACTGCCAAAGCTTTTCGCTATGATGCAGTCTAGTGCAGACGCACACTACGGCTCTCCGGAGCTGTCCGACGCCAAGCGCCGCTCGCCGGCGTCTTTCGGCTGAAGCAGCGCTTCGGAGCGTACGGCTGTTGTGTGCGCGAAGCAGCCGCTTCTCCTGCTCCGGGAGCCGGACAGAGCGGTAGCTTCTACGAGGGCGAAGAACGAAGCCGCAGAGCACCGGACTTGTGTGCACAGCCTACGGGCTGCTAGAGGAAGGTGGCTGCTGCTCCCTAACCCATCAATTCACAGCTGGCATGCTCTATGGAGCTGTTCCAGGACAACTTTCATTGCTTATTGGTTCGTCCTGATACAGCCCCTCCTGGGAAATTCATGCTCGTCACCTGAGGCTCCGACATGCAGAAACATCGATGGCAGCTGCAGAAAAGAAGGGCTGCGTTGAGTTGTCGAGAAGCAAGAACATAGCCAGCGCCTAGCGTCTGGGAGTCAGCAACTGCTGGACTTTTGCGATTGCCTTCACTGTGCACTGAATGTCGAGATATGTGCACGCTAAAAAAACAAGGTGGGCAAGAGGAGGAAGAGAGCACGGGCATCAGAGAGCATCTGGCATCTTCCCCTGGAAAGGGCAGTGTTTTTGGAGACGCACACTACGGCTCTACGGAGCTGTCCGAAGCCAAGCGCCGGTGGCCGGCGTCTTTCGGCTGAAGCAGCGCTTCGGAGCGTACGGCTGTTGTGTGCGCGAAGCAGCCGCTTCTCCTGCTCCGCGATCCGGACAGAGCGGTAGCTTGTACGACGGCGAAGAACGAAGCCGCAGAGCACCGGCCTTCTGCGCGCACCCTAAGGACTGCGAGAGGACCGTGGTGGCCGCTCGCCTGCCCCTTCAATTCCATTCTAGCATCCTTAGGGAAGGTGTTCCAGGACAATTTTCCTGAGTTTTGAATTCGTCCTGATGCAGCCCCTCCTGGGAAACAACTGCTCGTCGTCTGAGTCTCCGAGTGCAGAGACCTCGATGGCAACTGCAGAAATGAAGGGCTGCGTTGAGTAGTCGAGAAGCAAGAACATAGCCAGCGCCTTGTGTTTGGGAGTCAGCAGCACCTGGACTTTTGCGATTGCTTTCACAGTGCACTGAATGCCAGGACGGCATGTGCACGTTAAAACAACGAGCTGGGCATGAGCAGGAAGGGAGCACGGGCATCAGAGAGCATCTGGCATCTTGCCCTGGAAAGAGCAGTGTTTTTGGAGTGTGCAGTAAAATCGTGTTTCTGGACAAGGGAGGCATAAGTGCGCTGCGCTCCTAAGCTATCTCCCTGCTAAGACACACTGCCAAAGCTTTTCGTTATCATGCAGGCTAGTGCAGACGCACACTACGGCTCTCCGGAGCTGTCCGAAGCGAAACGCCGGTCGCCGGCGTCTTTCGGCTGAAGCAGCGCTTCGGAGCGTACGGCTGTTGTGTGCGCGAAGCAGCCGCTTCTCCTGCTCCGTGAGCCGGACAGAGCGGTAGCTTGTACGAGGGCGAAGAACGAAGCCGCAGAGCACCGGGCTTCTGCGGGCACCCTAAGGACTGCGAGAGGACCGTGGTGGCCGCTCGCCTGCCCCTTCAATTCCATTCTAGCATCCTTAGGGAAGGTGTTCTAGGACAATTTTCCTGAGTTTTGAATTCGTCCTGATGCAGCCCCTCCTGGGAAACTCCTACTCGTCCTCTGAGTCTCCGAGTGCAGAGACCTCGATGGCAACTGCAGAAATGAAGGGCTGCGTTGAGTAGTCGAGAAGCAAGAACATAGCCAGCGCCTTGTGTTTGGGAGTCAGCAGCACCTGGACTTTTGCGATTGCTTTCACTGTGCACTGAATGCCAGGACGGCATGTGCACGTTAAAACAACGAGCTGGGCAAGAGTAATCGAAAGATCACGGCCGTCAGAAAGCAGCTTATATATTGCCCAGGAAAGAGCAGTGTTTTTGGAGTGTGCAGTAAAATCGTGTTTCTGGACAAGGGAGGCATAAGTGCGCTGCGCTCCTAAGCTATCTCCCTGCTAAGACACACTGCCAAAGCTTTTCGTTATCATGCAGGCTAGTGCAGACGCACACTACGGCTCTCCGGAGCTGTCCGAAGCGAAACGCCGGTCGCCGGCGTCTTTCGGCTGAAGCAGCGCTTCGGAGCGTACGGCTGTTGTGTGCGCGAAGCAGCCGCTTCTCCTGCTCCGTGAGCCGGACAGAGCGGTAGCTTGTACGACGGCGAAGAACGAAGCCGCAGAGCACCGGGCTTCTGCGGGCACCCTAAGGACTGCGAGAGGACCGTGGTGGCCGCTCGCCTGCCCCTTCAATTCCCTTCTAGCATCCTTAGGGAAGGTGTTCCAGGACAATTTTCCTGAGTTTTGAATTCGTCCTGATGCAGCCCCTCCTGGGAAACAACTGCTCGTTGTCTGAGTCTCCGAGTGCAGAGACCTCGATGGCAACTGCAGAAATGAAGGGCTGCGTTGAGTTGTCGAGAAGCAAGAACATAGCCAGCGCCTTGTGTTTGGGAGTCAGCAGCTGCTGGACTTTTGCGATTGCTTTCACTGTGCACTGAATGCCAGGACGGCATGTGCACGTTAAAACAACGAGCTGGGCAAGAGCAGGAAGGGACCACGGGCATCAGAGAGCATCTGGCATCTTGCCCTGGAAAGAGCAGTGTTTTTGGAGTGTGCAGTAAAATCGTGTTTCTGGACAAGGGAGGCATAAGTGCGCTGCGCTCCTAAGCTATCTCCCTGCGAGACAGACTGGCAAAGCTTTTCGTTATCATGCAGGCTAGTGCAGACGCACACTACGGCTCTCCGGAGCTGTCCGAAGCCAAGCGCCGGTCGCCGGCGTCTTTCGGCTGAAGCAGCGCTTCGGAGCGTACGGCTGTTGTGTGCGCGAAGCAGCCGCTTCTCCTGCTCCGTGAGCCGGACAGAGCGGTAGCTTGTACGACGGCGAAGAACGAAGCCGCAGAGCACCGGGCTTCTGCGGGCACCCTAAGGACTGCGAGAGGACCGTGGTGGCCGCTCGCCTGCCTCTTCAATTCCATTCTAGCATCCTTAGGGAAGGTGTTCTAGGACAATTTTCCTGAGTTTTGAATTCGTCCTGATGCAGCCCCTCCTGGGAAACTCCTACTCGTCCTCTGCGTCTCCGAGTGCAGAGACCTCGATGGCAACTGCAGAAATGAAGGGCTGCGTTGAGTAGTCGAGAAGCAAGAACATAGCCAGCGCCTTGTGTCTGGGAGTCAGCAGCACCTGGACTTTTGCGATTGCTTTCACAGTGCACTGAATGCCAGGACGGCATGTGCACGTTAAAACAACGAGCTGGGCAAGAGCAGTAATCGAAAGATCACGGCCGACAGAAAGCAGCTTATATATTGCCCAGGAAAGAGCAGTGTTTTTGGAGTGTGCAGTAAAATCGTGTTTCTGGACAAGGGAGGCATAAGTGCGCTGCGCTCCTAAGCTATCTCCCTGCTAAGACACACTGGCAAAGCTTTTCGCTATAGTGCAGTCTAGTGCAGACGCACACTACGGCTCTCCGGAGCTGTCCGACGCCAAGCGCCGGTCGCCGGCGTCTTTCGGCTGAAGCAGCGCTTCGGAGCGTACGGCTGTTGTGTGCGCGAAGCAGCCGCTTCTCCTGCTCCGGGAGCCGGACAGAGCGGTAGCTTGTAGGAGGGCGAAGAACGAAGCCGCAGAGCACCGGCCTTCTGCGCGCACCCTAAGGACTGCGAGAGGACCGTGGTGGCCGCTCGCCTGCCCCTTCAATTCACTTCTAGCATCCTTAGGGAAGGTGTTCCATGACAATTTTCCTGAGTTTTGAATTCGTCCTGATGCAGCCCCTCCTGGGAAACAACTGCTCGTCGTCTGAGTCTCCGAGTGCAGAGACCTCGATGGCAACTGCAGAAATGAAGGGCTGCGTTGAGTTGTCGAGACGCAAGAACATAGCCAGCGCCTTGTGTTTGGGAGTCAGCAGCTGCTGGACTTTTGCGATTGCTTTCACTGTGCACTGAATGCCAGGACGGCATGTGCACGTTAAAACAACGAGCTGGGCAAGAGCAGGAAGGGACCACGGGCATCAGAGAGCATCTGGCATCTTGCCCTGGAAAGAGCAGTGTTTTTGGAGTGTGCAGTAAAATCGTGTTTCTGGACAAGGGAGGCATAAGTGCGCTGCGCTCCTAAGCTATCTCCCTGCTAAGACACACTGGCAAAGCTTTTCGCTATAGTGCAGTCTAGTGCAGACGCACACTACGGCTCTCCGGAGCTGTCCGAAGCCAAGCGCCGGTCGCCGGCGTCTTTCGGCTGAAGCAGCGCTTCGGAGCGTACGGCTGTTGTGTGCGCGAAGCAGCCGCTTCTCCTGCTCCGCGAGCCGGACAGAGCGGTAGCTTGTACGACGGCGAAGAACGAAGCCGCAGAGCACCGGGCTTCTGCGGGCACCCTAAGGACTGCGAGAGGACCGTGGTGGCCGCTCGCCTGCCCCTTCAATTCCATTCTAGCATCCTTATGGAAGGTGTTCTAGGACAATTTTCCTGAGTTTTGAATTCGTCCTGATGCAGCCCCTCCTGGGAAACTCCTACTCGTCCTCTGCGTCTCCGAGTGCAGAGACCTCGATGGCAACTGCAGAAATGAAGGGCTGCGTTGAGGAGTCGAGAAGCAAGAACATAGCCAGCGCCTTGTGTTTGGGAGTCAGCAGCACCTGGACTTTTGCGATTGCTTTCACAGTGCACTGAATGCCAGGACGGCATGTGCACGTTAAAACAACGAGCTGGGCATGAGCAGGAAGGGACCACGGGCATCAGAGAGCATCTGGCATCTTGCCCTGGAAAGAGCAGTGTTTTTGGAGTGTGCAGTAAAATCGTGTTTCTGGACAAGGGAGGCATAAGTGCGCTGCGCTCCTAAGCTATCTCCCTGCTAAGACACACTGCCAAAGCTTTTCGCTATGATGCAGTCCAGTGCAGACGCACACTACGGCTCTACGGAGCTGTCCGAAGCCAAGCGCCGGTCGCCGGCGTCTTTCGGCTGAAGCAGCGCTTCGGAGCGTACGGCTGTTGTGTGCGCGAAGCAGCCGCTTCTCCTGCTCCGGGAGCCGGACAGAGCGGTAGCTTGTAGGAGGGCGAAGAACGAAGCCGCAGAGCACCGGCCTTCTGCGCGCACCCTAAGGACTGCGAGAGGACCGTGGTGGCCGCTCGCCTGCCCCTTCAATTCCCTTCTAGCATCCTTAGGGAAGGTGTTCTAGGACAATTTTCCTGAGTTTTGAATTCGTCCTGATGCAGCCCCTCCTGGGAAACAACTGCTCGTCGTCTGAGTCTCCGAGTGCAGAGACCTCGATGGCAACTGCAGAAATGAAGGGCTGCGTTGAGTTGTCGAGACGCAAGAACATAGCCAGCGCCTTGTGTTTGGGAGTCAGCAGCTGCTGGACTTTTGCGATTGCTTTCACTGTGCACTGAATGCCAGGACGGCATGTGCACGTTAAAACAACGAGCTGGGCAAGAGCAGGAAGGGACCACGGGCATCAGAGAGCATCTGGCATCTTGCCCTGGAAAGAGCAGTGTTTTTGGAGTGTGCAGTAAAATCGTGTTTCTGGACAAGGGAGGCATAAGTGCGCTGCGCTCCTAAGCTATCTCCCTGCGAGACAGACTGGCAAAGCTTTTCGTTATCATGCAGGCTAGTGCAGACGCACACTACGGCTCTCCGGAGCTGTCCGAAGCCAAGCGCCGGTCGCCGGCGTCTTTCGGCTGAAGCAGCGCTTCGGAGCGTACGGCTGTTGTGTGCGCGAAGCAGCCGCTTCTCCTGCTCCGTGAGCCGGACAGAGCGGTAGCTTGTACGACGGCGAAGAACGAAGCCGCAGAGCACCGGGCTTCTGCGGGCACCCTAAGGACTGCGAGAGGACCGTGGTGGCTGCTCGCCTGCCTCTTCAATTCCATTCTAGCATCCTTAGGGAAGGTGTTCTAGGACAATTTTCCTGAGTTTTGAATTCGTCCTGATGCAGCCCCTCCTGGGAAACTCCTACTCGTCCTCTGCGTCTCCGAGTGCAGAGACCTCGATGGCAACTGCAGAAATGAAGGGCTGCGTTGAGTAGTCGAGAAGCAAGAACATAGCCAGCGCCTTGTGTCTGGGAGTCAGCAGCACCTGGACTTTTGCGATTGCTTTCACAGTGCACTGAATGCCAGGACGGCATGTGCACGTTAAAACAACGAGCTGGGCAAGAGCAGTAATCGAAAGATCACGGCCGACAGAAAGCAGCTTATATATTGCCCAGGAAAGAGCAGTGTTTTTGGAGTGTGCAGTAAAATCGTGTTTCTGGACAAGGGAGGCATAAGTGCGCTGCGCTCCTAAGCTATCTCCCTGCTAAGACACACTGGCAAAGCTTTTCGCTATAGTGCAGTCTAGTGCAGACGCACACTACGGCTCTCCGGAGCTGTCCGACGCCAAGCGCCGGTCGCCGGCGTCTTTCGGCTGAAGCAGCGCTTCGGAGCGTACGGCTGTTGTGTGCGCGAAGCAGCCGCTTCTCCTGCTCCGGGAGCCGGACAGAGCGGTAGCTTGTAGGAGGGCGAAGAACGAAGCCGCAGAGCACCGGCCTTCTGCGCGCACCCTAAGGACTGCGAGAGGACCGTGGTGGCCGCTCGCCTGCCCCTTCAATTCACTTCTAGCATCCTTAGGGAAGGTGTTCCATGACAATTTTCCTGAGTTTTGAATTCGTCCTGATGCAGCCCCTCCTGGGAAACAACTGCTCGTCGTCTGAGTCTCCGAGTGCAGAGACCTCGATGGCAACTGCAGAAATGAAGGGCTGCGTTGAGTTGTCGAGACGCAAGAACATAGCCAGCGCCTTGTGTTTGGGAGTCAGCAGCTGCTGGACTTTTGCGATTGCTTTCACTGTGCACTGAATGCCAGGACGGCATGTGCACGTTAAAACAACGAGCTGGGCAAGAGCAGGAAGGGACCACGGGCATCAGAGAGCATCTGGCATCTTGCCCTGGAAAGAGCAGTGTTTTTGGAGTGTGCAGTAAAATCGTGTTTCTGGACAAGGGAGGCATAAGTGCGCTGCGCTCCTAAGCTATCTCCCTGCTAAGACACACTGGCAAAGCTTTTCGCTATAGTGCAGTCTAGTGCAGACGCACACTACGGCTCTCCGGAGCTGTCCGAAGCCAAGCGCCGGTCGCCGGCGTCTTTCGGCTGAAGCAGCGCTTCGGAGCGTACGGCTGTTGTGTGCGCGAAGCAGCCGCTTCTCCTGCTCCGCGAGCCGGACAGAGCGGTAGCTTGTACGACGGCGAAGAACGAAGCCGCAGAGCACCGGGCTTCTGCGGGCACCCTAAGGACTGCGAGAGGACCGTGGTGGCCGCTCGCCTGCCCCTTCAATTCCATTCTAGCATCCTTATGGAAGGTGTTCTAGGACAATTTTCCTGAGTTTTGAATTCGTCCTGATGCAGCCCCTCCTGGGAAACTCCTACTCGTCCTCTGCGTCTCCGAGTGCAGAGACCTCGATGGCAACTGCAGAAATGAAGGGCTGCGTTGAGGAGTCGAGAAGCAAGAACATAGCCAGCGCCTTGTGTTTGGGAGTCAGCAGCACCTGGACTTTTGCGATTGCTTTCACAGTGCACTGAATGCCAGGACGGCATGTGCACGTTAAAACAACGAGCTGGGCATGAGCAGGAAGGGACCACGGGCATCAGAGAGCATCTGGCATCTTGCCCTGGAAAGAGCAGTGTTTTTGGAGTGTGCAGTAAAATCGTGTTTCTGGACAAGGGAGGCATAAGTGCGCTGCGCTCCTAAGCTATCTCCCTGCTAAGACACACTGCCAAAGCTTTTCGCTATGATGCAGTCCAGTGCAGACGCACACTACGGCTCTACGGAGCTGTCCGAAGCCAAGCGCCGGTCGCCGGCGTCTTTCGGCTGAAGCAGCGCTTCGGAGCGTACGGCTGTTGTGTGCGCGAAGCAGCCGCTTCTCCTGCTCCGGGAGCCGGACAGAGCGGTAGCTTGTAGGAGGGCGAAGAACGAAGCCGCAGAGCACCGGCCTTCTGCGCGCACCCTAAGGACTGCGAGAGGACCGTGGTGGCCGCTCGCCTGCCCCTTCAATTCCCTTCTAGCATCCTTAGGGAAGGTGTTCTAGGACAATTTTCCTGAGTTTTGAATTCGTCCTGATGCAGCCCCTCCTGGGAAACAACTGCTCGTCGTCTGAGTCTCCGAGTGCAGAGACCTCGATGGCAACTGCAGAAATGAAGGGCTGCGTTGAGTTGTCGAGACGCAAGAACATAGCCAGCGCCTTGTGTTTGGGAGTCAGCAGCTGCTGGACTTTTGCGATTGCTTTCACTGTGCACTGAATGCCAGGACGGCATGTGCACGTTAAAACAACGAGCTGGGCAAGAGCAGGAAGGGACCACGGGCATCAGAGAGCATCTGGCATCTTGCCCTGGAAAGAGCAGTGTTTTTGGAGTGTGCAGTAAAATCGTGTTTCTGGACAAGGGAGGCATAAGTGCGCTGCGCTCCTAAGCTATCTCCCTGCGAGACAGACTGGCAAAGCTTTTCGTTATCATGCAGGCTAGTGCAGACGCACACTACGGCTCTCCGGAGCTGTCCGAAGCCAAGCGCCGGTCGCCGGCGTCTTTCGGCTGAAGCAGCGCTTCGGAGCGTACGGCTGTTGTGTGCGCGAAGCAGCCGCTTCTCCTGCTCCGTGAGCCGGACAGAGCGGTAGCTTGTACGACGGCGAAGAACGAAGCCGCAGAGCACCGGGCTTCTGCGGGCACCCTAAGGACTGCGAGAGGACCGTGGTGGCTGCTCGCCTGCCTCTTCAATTCCATTCTAGCATCCTTAGGGAAGGTGTTCTAGGACAATTTTCCTGAGTTTTGAATTCGTCCTGATGCAGCCCCTCCTGGGAAACTCCTACTCGTCCTCTGCGTCTCCGAGTGCAGAGACCTCGATGGCAACTGCAGAAATGAAGGGCTGCGTTGAGTAGTCGAGAAGCAAGAACATAGCCAGCGCCTTGTGTCTGGGAGTCAGCAGCACCTGGACTTTTGCGATTGCTTTCACAGTGCACTGAATGCCAGGACGGCATGTGCACGTTAAAACAACGAGCTGGGCAAGAGCAGTAATCGAAAGATCACGGCCGACAGAAAGCAGCTTATATATTGCCCAGGAAAGAGCAGTGTTTTTGGAGTGTGCAGTAAAATCGTGTTTCTGGACAAGGGAGGCATAAGTGCGCTGCGCTCCTAAGCTATCTCCCTGCTAAGACACACTGGCAAAGCTTTTCGCTATAGTGCAGTCTAGTGCAGACGCACACTACGGCTCTCCGGAGCTGTCCGACGCCAAGCGCCGGTCGCCGGCGTCTTTCGGCTGAAGCAGCGCTTCGGAGCGTACGGCTGTTGTGTGCGCGAAGCAGCCGCTTCTCCTGCTCCGCGAGCCGGACAGAGCGGTAGCTTGTAGGAGGGCGAAGAACGAAGCCGCAGAGCACCGGCCTTCTGCGCGCACCCTAAGGACTGCGAGAGGACCGTGGTGGCCGCTCGCCTGCCCCTTCAATTCCCTTCTAGCATCCTTAGGGAAGGTGTTCCATGACAATTTTCCTGAGTTTTGAATTCGTCCTGATGCAGCCCCTCCTGGGAAACAACTGCTCGTCGTCTGAGTCTCCGAGTGCAGAGACCTCGATGGCAACTGCAGAAATGAAGGGCTGCGTTGAGTTGTCGAGACGCAAGAACATAGCCAGCGCCTTGTGTTTGGGAGTCAGCAGCTGCTGGACTTTTGCGATTGCTTTCACTGTGCACTGAATGCCAGGACGGCATGTGCACGTTAAAACAACGAGCTGGGCAAGAGCAGGAAGGGAGCACGGGCATCAGAGAGCATCTGGCATCTTGCCCTGGAAAGAGCAGTGTTTTTGGAGTGTGCAGTAAAATCGTGTTTCTGGACAAGGGAGGCATAAGTGCGCTGCGCTCCTAAGCTATCTCCCTGCGAGACAGACTGGCAAAGCTTTTCGTTATCATGCAGGCTAGTGCAGACGCACACTACGGCTCTCCGGAGCTGTCCGAAGCCAAGCGCCGGTCGCCGGCGTCTTTCGGCTGAAGCAGCGCTTCGGAGCGTACGGCTGTTGTGTGCGCGAAGCAGCCGCTTCTCCTGCTCCGTGAGCCGGACAGAGCGGTAGCTTGTACGACGGCGAAGAACGAAGCCGCAGAGCACCGGGCTTCTGCGGGCACCCTAAGGACTGCGAGAGGACCGTGGTGGCCGCTCGCCTGCCTCTTCAATTCCATTCTAGCATCCTTAGGGAAGGTGTTCTAGGACAATTTTCCTGAGTTTTGAATTCGTCCTGATGCAGCCCCTCCTGGGAAACTCCTACTCGTCCTCTGCGTCTCCGAGTGCAGAGACCTCGATGGCAACTGCAGAAATGAAGGGCTGCGTTGAGTAGTCGAGAAGCAAGAACATAGCCAGCGCCTTGTGTCTGGGAGTCAGCAGCACCTGGACTTTTGCGATTGCTTTCACAGTGCACTGAATGCCAGGACGGCATGTGCACGTTAAAACAACGAGCTGGGCAAGAGCAGTAATCGAAAGATCACGGCCGACAGAAAGCAGCTTATATATTGCCCAGGAAAGAGCAGTGTTTTTGGAGTGTGCAGTAAAATCGTGTTTCTGGACAAGGGAGGCATAAGTGCGCTGCGCTCCTAAGCTATCTCCCTGCTAAGACACACTGGCAAAGCTTTTCGCTATAGTGCAGTCTAGTGCAGACGCACACTACGGCTCTCCGGAGCTGTCCGACGCCAAGCGCCGGTCGCCGGCGTCTTTCGGCTGAAGCAGCGCTTCGGAGCGTACGGCTGTTGTGTGCGCGAAGCAGCCGCTTCTCCTGCTCCGGGAGCCGGACAGAGCGGTAGCTTGTAGGAGGGCGAAGAACGAAGCCGCAGAGCACCGGCCTTCTGCGCGCACCCTAAGGACTGCGAGAGGACCGTGGTGGCCGCTCGCCTGCCCCTTCAATTCCCTTCTAGCATCCTTAGGGAAGGTGTTCTAGGACAATTTTCCTGAGTTTTGAATTCGTCCTGATGCAGCCCCTCCTGGGAAACAACTGCTCGTCGTCTGAGTCTCCGAGTGCAGAGACCTCGATGGCAACTGCAGAAATGAAGGGCTGCGTTGAGTTGTCGAGACGCAAGAACATAGCCAGCGCCTTGTGTTTGGGAGTCAGCAGCTGCTGGACTTTTGCGATTGCTTTCACTGTGCACTGAATGCCAGGACGGCATGTGCACGTTAAAACAACGAGCTGGGCAAGAGCAGGAAGGGACCACGGGCATCAGAGAGCATCTGGCATCTTGCCCTGGAAAGAGCAGTGTTTTTGGAGTGTGCAGTAAAATCGTGTTTCTGGACAAGGGAGGCATAAGTGCGCTGCGCTCCTAAGCTATCTCCCTGCGAGACAGACTGGCAAAGCTTTTCGTTATCATGCAGGCTAGTGCAGACGCACACTACGGCTCTCCGGAGCTGTCCGAAGCCAAGCGCCGGTCGCCGGCGTCTTTCGGCTGAAGCAGCGCTTCGGAGCGTACGGCTGTTGTGTGCGCGAAGCAGCCGCTTCTCCTGCTCCGTGAGCCGGACAGAGCGGTAGCTTGTACGACGGCGAAGAACGAAGCCGCAGAGCACCGGGCTTCTGCGGGCACCCTAAGGACTGCGAGAGGACCGTGGTGGCCGCTCGCCTGCCTCTTCAATTCCATTCTAGCATCCTTAGGGAAGGTGTTCTAGGACAATTTTCCTGAGTTTTGAATTCGTCCTGATGCAGCCCCTCCTGGGAAACTCCTACTCGTCCTCTGCGTCTCCGAGTGCAGAGACCTCGATGGCAACTGCAGAAATGAAGGGCTGCGTTGAGTAGTCGAGAAGCAAGAACATAGCCAGCGCCTTGTGTCTGGGAGTCAGCAGCACCTGGACTTTTGCGATTGCTTTCACAGTGCACTGAATGCCAGGACGGCATGTGCACGTTAAAACAACGAGCTGGGCAAGAGCAGTAATCGAAAGATCACGGCCGACAGAAAGCAGCTTATATATTGCCCAGGAAAGAGCAGTGTTTTTGGAGTGTGCAGTAAAATCGTGTTTCTGGACAAGGGAGGCATAAGTGCGCTGCGCTCCTAAGCTATCTCCCTGCTAAGACACACTGCCAAAGCTTTTCGCTATAGTGCAGTCTAGTGCAGACGCACACTACGGCTCTCCGGAGCTGTCCGAAGCCAAGCGCCGGTCGCCGGCGTCTTTCGGCTGAAGCAGCGCTTCGGAGCGTACGGCTGTTGTGTGCGCGAAGCAGCCGCTTCTCCTGCTCCGCGAGCCGGACAGAGCGGTAGCTTGTACGACGGCGAAGAACGAAGCCGCAGAGCACCGGGCTTCTGCGGGCACCCTAAGGACTGCGAGAGGACCGTGGTGGCCGCTCGCCTGCCCCTTCAATTCCATTCTAGCATCCTTAGGGAAGGTGTTCTAGGACAATTTTCCTGAGTTTTGAATTCGTCCTGATGCAGCCCCTCCTGGGAAACTCCTACTCGTCCTCTGCGTCTCCGAGTGCAGAGACCTCGATGGCAACTGCAGAAATGAAGGGCTGCGTTGAGGAGTCGAGAAGCAAGAACATAGCCAGCGCCTTGTGTTTGGGAGTCAGCAGCACCTGGACTTTTGCGATTGCTTTCACAGTGCACTGAATGCCAGGACGGCATGTGCACGTTAAAACAACGAGCTGGGCATGAGCAGGAAGGGACCACGGGCATCAGAGAGCATCTGGCATCTTGCCCTGGAAAGAGCAGTGTTTTTGGAGTGTGCAGTAAAATCGTGTTTCTGGACAAGGGAGGCATAAGTGCGCTGCGCTCCTAAGCTATCTCCCTGCTAAGACACACTGCCAAAGCTTTTCGCTATGATGCAGTCCAGTGCAGACGCACACTACGGCTCTACGGAGCTGTCCGAAGCCAAGCGCCGGTCGCCGGCGTCTTTCGGCTGAAGCAGCGCTTCGGAGCGTACGGCTGTTGTGTGCGCGAAGCAGCCGCTTCTCCTGCTCCGGGAGCCGGACAGAGCGGTAGCTTGTAGGAGGGCGAAGAACGAAGCCGCAGAGCACCGGCCTTCTGCGCGCACCCTAAGGACTGCGAGAGGACCGTGGTGGCCGCTCGCCTGCCCCTTCAATTCCCTTCTAGCATCCTTAGGGAAGGTGTTCTAGGACAATTTTCCTGAGTTTTGAATTCGTCCTGATGCAGCCCCTCCTGGGAAACAACTGCTCGTCGTCTGAGTCTCCGAGTGCAGAGACCTCGATGGCAACTGCAGAAATGAAGGGCTGCGTTGAGTTGTCGAGACGCAAGAACATAGCCAGCGCCTTGTGTTTGGGAGTCAGCAGCTGCTGGACTTTTGCGATTGCTTTCACTGTGCACTGAATGCCAGGACGGCATGTGCACGTTAAAACAACGAGCTGGGCAAGAGCAGGAAGGGACCACGGGCATCAGAGAGCATCTGGCATCTTGCCCTGGAAAGAGCAGTGTTTTTGGAGTGTGCAGTAAAATCGTGTTTCTGGACAAGGGAGGCATAAGTGCGCTGCGCTCCTAAGCTATCTCCCTGCGAGACAGACTGGCAAAGCTTTTCGTTATCATGCAGGCTAGTGCAGACGCACACTACGGCTCTCCGGAGCTGTCCGACGCCAAGCGCCGGTCGCCGGCGTCTTTCGGCTGAAGCAGCGCTTCGGAGCGTACGGCTGTTGTGTGCGCGAAGCAGCCGCTTCTCCTGCTCCGTGAGCCGGACAGAGCGGTAGCTTGTACGACGGCGAAGAACGAAGCCGCAGAGCACCGGGCTTCTGCGGGCACCCTAAGGACTGCGAGAGGACCGTGGTGGCTGCTCGCCTGCCTCTTCAATTCCATTCTAGCATCCTTAGGGAAGGTGTTCTAGGACAATTTTCCTGAGTTTTGAATTCGTCCTGATGCAGCCCCTCCTGGGAAACTCCTACTCGTCCTCTGCGTCTCCGAGTGCAGAGACCTCGATGGCAACTGCAGAAATGAAGGGCTGCGTTGAGTAGTCGAGAAGCAAGAACATAGCCAGCGCCTTGTGTCTGGGAGTCAGCAGCACCTGGACTTTTGCGATTGCTTTCACAGTGCACTGAATGCCAGGACGGCATGTGCACGTTAAAACAACGAGCTGGGCAAGAGCAGTAATCGAAAGATCACGGCCGACAGAAAGCAGCTTATATATTGCCCAGGAAAGAGCAGTGTTTTTGGAGTGTGCAGTAAAATCGTGTTTCTGGACAAGGGAGGCATAAGTGCGCTGCGCTCCTAAGCTATCTCCCTGCTAAGACACACTGGCAAAGCTTTTCGCTATAGTGCAGTCTAGTGCAGACGCACACTACGGCTCTCCGGAGCTGTCCGACGCCAAGCGCCGGTCGCCGGCGTCTTTCGGCTGAAGCAGCGCTTCGGAGCGTACGGCTGTTGTGTGCGCGAAGCAGCCGCTTCTCCTGCTCCGCGAGCCGGACAGAGCGGTAGCTTGTAGGAGGGCGAAGAACGAAGCCGCAGAGCACCGGCCTTCTGCGCGCACCCTAAGGACTGCGAGAGGACCGTGGTGGCCGCTCGCCTGCCCCTTCAATTCCCTTCTAGCATCCTTAGGGAAGGTGTTCCATGACAATTTTCCTGAGTTTTGAATTCGTCCTGATGCAGCCCCTCCTGGGAAACAACTGCTCGTCGTCTGAGTCTCCGAGTGCAGAGACCTCGATGGCAACTGCAGAAATGAAGGGCTGCGTTGAGTTGTCGAGACGCAAGAACATAGCCAGCGCCTTGTGTTTGGGAGTCAGCAGCTGCTGGACTTTTGCGATTGCTTTCACTGTGCACTGAATGCCAGGACGGCATGTGCACGTTAAAACAACGAGCTGGGCAAGAGCAGGAAGGGAGCACGGGCATCAGAGAGCATCTGGCATCTTGCCCTGGAAAGAGCAGTGTTTTTGGAGTGTGCAGTAAAATCGTGTTTCTGGACAAGGGAGGCATAAGTGCGCTGCGCTCCTAAGCTATCTCCCTGCGAGACACACTGCCAAAGCTTTTCGTTATCATGCAGGCTAGTGCAGACGCACACTACGGCTCTCCGGAGCTGTCCGAAGCCAAGCGCCGGTCGCCGGCGTCTTTCGGCTGAAGCAGCGCTTCGGAGCGTACGGCTGTTGTGTGCGCGAAGCAGCCGCTTCTCCTGCTCCGTGAGCCGGACAGAGCGGTAGCTTGTACGACGGCGAAGAACGAAGCCGCAGAGCACCGGGCTTCTGCGGGCACCCTAAGGACTGCGAGAGGACCGTGGTGGCCGCTCGCCTGCCTCTTCAATTCCATTCTAGCATCCTTAGGGAAGGTGTTCTAGGACAATTTTCCTGAGTTTTGAATTCGTCCTGATGCAGCCCCTCCTGGGAAACTCCTACTCGTCCTCTGCGTCTCCGAGTGCAGAGACCTCGATGGCAACTGCAGAAATGAAGGGCTGCGTTGAGTAGTCGAGAAGCAAGAACATAGCCAGCGCCTTGTGTCTGGGAGTCAGCAGCACCTGGACTTTTGCGATTGCTTTCACAGTGCACTGAATGCCAGGACGGCATGTGCACGTTAAAACAACGAGCTGGGCAAGAGCAGTAATCGAAAGATCACGGCCGACAGAAAGCAGCTTATATATTGCCCAGGAAAGAGCAGTGTTTTTGGAGTGTGCAGTAAAATCGTGTTTCTGGACAAGGGAGGCATAAGTGCGCTGCGCTCCTAAGCTATCTCCCTGCTAAGACACACTGCCAAAGCTTTTCGCTATCATGCAGTCTAGTGCAGACGCACACTACGGCTCTCCGGAGCTGTCCGACGCCAAGCGCCGGTCGCCGGCGTCTTTCGGCTGAAGCAGCGCTTCGGAGCGTACGGCTGTTGTGTGCGCGAAGCAGCCGCTTCTCCTGCTCCGCGAGCCGGACAGAGCGGTAGCTTGTACGACGGCGAAGAACGAAGCCGCAGAGCACCGGGCTTCTGCGGGCACCCTAAGGACTGCGAGAGGACCGTGGTGGCCGCTCGCCTGCCCCTTCAATTCCATTCTAGCATCCTTATGGAAGGTGTTCTAGGACAATTTTCCTGAGTTTTGAATTCGTCCTGATGCAGCCCCTCCTGGGAAACTCCTACTCGTCCTCTGCGTCTCCGAGTGCAGAGACCTCGATGGCAACTGCAGAAATGAAGGGCTGCGTTGAGGAGTCGAGAAGCAAGAACATAGCCAGCGCCTTGTGTTTGGGAGTCAGCAGCACCTGGACTTTTGCGATTGCTTTCACAGTGCACTGAATGCCAGGACGGCATGTGCACGTTAAAACAACGAGCTGGGCATGAGCAGGAAGGGACCACGGGCATCAGAGAGCATCTGGCATCTTGCCCTGGAAAGAGCAGTGTTTTTGGAGTGTGCAGTAAAATCGTGTTTCTGGACAAGGGAGGCATAAGTGCGCTGCGCTCCTAAGCTATCTCCCTGCTAAGACACACTGCCAAAGCTTTTCGTTATCATGCAGGCTAGTGCAGACGCACACTACGGCTCTACGGAGCTGTCCGAAGCCAAGCGCCGGTCGCCGGCGTCTTTCGGCTGAAGCAGCGCTTCGGAGCGTACGGCTGTTGTGTGCGCGAAGCAGCCGCTTCTCCTGCTCCGGGAGCCGGACAGAGCGGTAGCTTGTACGACGGCGAAGAACGAAGCCGCAGAGCACCGGGCTTCTGCGGGCACCCTAAGGACTGCGAGAGGAACGTGGTGGCCGCTCGCCTGCCCCTTCAATTCCATTCTAGCATCCTTATGGAAGGTGTTCCAGGACAATTTTCCTGAGTTTTGAATTCGTCCTGATGCAGCCCCTCCTGGGAAACTCCTACTCGTCCTCTGCGTCTCCGAGTGCAGAGACCTCGATGGCAACTGCAGAAATGAAGGGCTGCGTTGAGTAGTCGAGAAACAAGAACATAGCCAGCGCCTTGTGTTTAGGAGTCAGCAACTGCTGGACTTTTGCGATTGCCTTCACTGTGCACTGAATGTCGAGAGATGTGCACGCTAAAAAAACAAGGTGGGCAAGAGGAGGAAGAGAGCACCGGCATCAGAGAGCATCTGGCATCTTCCCCTGGAAAGGGCAGTGTTTTTGGAGAGTGCAGCAAATCCGTGTTTCTGGACAAGGGAGGCATAAGTGCGCTGCGCTCCTAAGCTATCTCCCTGCTAAGACACACTGCCAAAGCTTTTCGCTATGATGCAGTCCAGTGCAGACGCACACTACGGCTCTACGGAGCTGTCCGAAGCCAAGCGCCGGTCGCCGGCGTCTTTCGGCTGAAGCAGCGCTTCGGAGCGTACGGCTGTTGTGTGCGCGAAGCAGCCGCTTCTCCTGCTCCGCGAGCCGGACAGAGCGGTAGCTTGTAGGAGGGCGAAGAACGAAGCCGCAGAGCACCGGCCTTCTGCGCGCACCCTAAGGACTGCGAGAGGACCGTGGTGGCCGCTCGCCTGCCCCTTCAATTCCCTTCTAGCATCCTTAGGGAAGGTGTTCCATGACAATTTTCCTGAGTTTTGAATTCGTCCTGATGCAGCCCCTCCTGGGAAACAACTGCTCGTCGTCTGAGTCTCCGAGTGCAGAGACCTCGATGGCAACTGCAGAAATGAAGGGCTGCGTTGAGTTGTCGAGACGCAAGAACATAGCCAGCGCCTTGTGTTTGGGAGTCAGCAGCTGCTGGACTTTTGCGATTGCTTTCACTGTGCACTGAATGCCAGGACGGCATGTGCACGTTAAAACAACGAGCTGGGCAAGAGCAGGAAGGGAGCACGGGCATCAGAGAGCATCTGGCATCTTGCCCTGGAAAGAGCAGTGTTTTTGGAGTGTGCAGTAAAATCGTGTTTCTGGACAAGGGAGGCATAAGTGCGCTGCGCTCCTAAGCTATCTCCCTGCGAGACAGACTGCCAAAGCTTTTCGTTATCATGCAGGCTAGTGCAGACGCACACTACGGCTCTCCGGAGCTGTCCGAAGCCAAGCGCCGGTCGCCGGCGTCTTTCGGCTGAAGCAGCGCTTCGGAGCGTACGGCTGTTGTGTGCGCGAAGCAGCCGCTTCTCCTGCTCCGTGAGCCGGACAGAGCGGTAGCTTGTACGACGGCGAAGAACGAAGCCGCAGAGCACCGGGCTTCTGCGGGCACCCTAAGGACTGCGAGAGGACCGTGGTGGCCGCTCGCCTGCCTCTTCAATTCCATTCTAGCATCCTTAGGGAAGGTGTTCTAGGACAATTTTCCTGAGTTTTGAATTCGTCCTGATGCAGCCCCTCCTGGGAAACTCCTACTCGTCCTCTGCGTCTCCGAGTGCAGAGACCTCGATGGCAACTGCAGAAATGAAGGGCTGCGTTGAGTAGTCGAGAAGCAAGAACATAGCCAGCGCCTTGTGTCTGGGAGTCAGCAGCACCTGGACTTTTGCGATTGCTTTCACAGTGCACTGAATGCCAGGACGGCATGTGCACGTTAAAACAACGAGCTGGGCAAGAGCAGTAATCGAAAGATCACGGCCGACAGAAAGCAGCTTATATATTGCCCAGGAAAGAGCAGTGTTTTTGGAGTGTGCAGTAAAATCGTGTTTCTGGACAAGGGAGGCATAAGTGCGCTGCGCTCCTAAGCTATCTCCCTGCTAAGACACACTGGCAAAGCTTTTCGCTATCATGCAGTCTAGTGCAGACGCACACTACGGCTCTCCGGAGCTGTCCGACGCCAAGCGCCGGTCGCCGGCGTCTTTCGGCTGAAGCAGCGCTTCGGAGCGTACGGCTGTTGTGTGCGCGAAGCAGCCGCTTCTCCTGCTCCGCGAGCCGGACAGAGCGGTAGCTTGTACGACGGCGAAGAACGAAGCCGCAGAGCACCGGGCTTCTGCGGGCACCCTAAGGACTGCGAGAGGACCGTGGTGGCCGCTCGCCTGCCCCTTCAATTCCATTCTAGCATCCTTATGGAAGGTGTTCTAGGACAATTTTCCTGAGTTTTGAATTCGTCCTGATGCAGCCCCTCCTGGGAAACTCCTACTCGTCCTCTGCGTCTCCGAGTGCAGAGACCTCGATGGCAACTGCAGAAATGAAGGGCTGCGTTGAGGAGTCGAGAAGCAAGAACATAGCCAGCGCCTTGTGTTTGGGAGTCAGCAGCACCTGGACTTTTGCGATTGCTTTCACAGTGCACTGAATGCCAGGACGGCATGTGCACGTTAAAACAACGAGCTGGGCATGAGCAGGAAGGGAGCACGGGCATCAGAGAGCATCTGGCATCTTGCCCTGGAAAGAGCAGTGTTTTTGGAGTGTGCAGTAAAATCGTGTTTCTGGACAAGGGAGGCATAAGTGCGCTGCGCTCCTAAGCTATCTCCCTGCTAAGACACACTGCCAAAGCTTTTCGTTATCATGCAGGCTAGTGCAGACGCACACTACGGCTCTACGGAGCTGTCCGAAGCCAAGCGCCGGTCGCCGGCGTCTTTCGGCTGAAGCAGCGCTTCGGAGCGTACGGCTGTTGTGTGCGCGAAGCAGCCGCTTCTCCTGCTCCGGGAGCCGGACAGAGCGGTAGCTTGTACGACGGCGAAGAACGAAGCCGCAGAGCACCGGGCTTCTGCGGGCACCCTAAGGACTGCGAGAGGAACGTGGTGGCCGCTCGCCTGCCCCTTCAATTCCATTCTAGCATCCTTATGGAAGGTGTTCCAGGACAATTTTCCTGAGTTTTGAATTCGTCCTGATGCAGCCCCTCCTGGGAAACTCCTACTCGTCCTCTGCGTCTCCGAGTGCAGAGACCTCGATGGCAACTGCAGAAATGAAGGGCTGCGTTGAGTAGTCGAGAAACAAGAACATAGCCAGCGCCTTGTGTTTAGGAGTCAGCAACTGCTGGACTTTTGCGATTGCCTTCACTGTGCACTGAATGTCGAGAGATGTGCACGCTAAAAAAACAAGGTGGGCAAGAGGAGGAAGAGAGCACCGGCATCAGAGAGCATCTGGCATCTTCCCCTGGAAAGGGCAGTGTTTTTGGAGAGTGCAGCAAATCCGTGTTTCTGGACAAGGGAGGCATAAGTGCGCTGCGCTCCTAAGCTATCTCCCTGCTAAGACACACTGCCAAAGCTTTTCGCTATGATGCAGTCCAGTGCAGACGCACACTACGGCTCTACGGAGCTGTCCGAAGCCAAGCGCCGGTCGCCGGCGTCTTTCGGCTGAAGCAGCGCTTCGGAGCGTACGGCTGTTGTGTGCGCGAAGCAGCCGCTTCTCCTGCTCCGGGAGCCGGACAGAGCGGTAGCTTGTACGACGGCGAAGAACGAAGCCGCAGAGCACCGGCCTTCTGCGCGCACCCTAAGGACTGCGAGAGGACCGTGGTGGCCGCTCGCCTGCCCCTTCAATTCCCTTCTAGCATCCTTAGGGAAGGTGTTCCAGGACAATTTTCCTGAGTTTTGAATTCGTCCTGATGCAGCCCCTCCTGGGAAACAACTGCTCGTCGTCTGAGTCTCCGAGTGCAGAGACCTCGATGGCAACTGCAGAAATGAAGGGCTGCGTTGAGTTGTCGAGACGCAAGAACATAGCCAGCGCCTTGTGTTTGGGAGTCAGCAGCACCTGGACTTTTGCGATTGCTTTCACTGTGCACTGAATGCCAGGACGGCATGTGCACGTTAAAACAACGAGCTGGGCAAGAGCAGGAAGGGACCACGGGCATCAGAGAGCATCTGGCATCTTGCCCTGGAAAGAGCAGTGTTTTTGGAGTGTGCAGTAAAATCGTGTTTCTGGACAAGGGAGGCATAAGTGCGCTGCGCTCCTAAGCTATCTCCCTGCGAGACAGACTGGCAAAGCTTTTCGTTATCATGCAGGCTAGTGCAGACGCACACTACGGCTCTCCGGAGCTGTCCGAAGCCAAGCGCCGGTCGCCGGCGTCTTTCGGCTGAAGCAGCGCTTCGGAGCGTACGGCTGTTGTGTGCGCGAAGCAGCCGCTTCTCCTGCTCCGTGAGCCGGACAGAGCGGTAGCTTGTACGACGGCGAAGAACGAAGCCGCAGAGCACCGGGCTTCTGCGGGCACCCTAAGGACTGCGAGAGGACCGTGGTGGCCGCTCGCCTGCCTCTTCAATTCCATTCTAGCATCCTTAGGGAAGGTGTTCTAGGACAATTTTCCTGAGTTTTGAATTCGTCCTGATGCAGCCCCTCCTGGGAAACTCCTACTCGTCCTCTGCGTCTCCGAGTGCAGAGACCTCGATGGCAACTGCAGAAATGAAGGGCTGCGTTGAGTAGTCGAGAAGCAAGAACATAGCCAGCGCCTTGTGTCTGGGAGTCAGCAGCACCTGGACTTTTGCGATTGCTTTCACAGTGCACTGAATGCCAGGACGGCATGTGCACGTTAAAACAACGAGCTGGGCAAGAGCAGTAATCGAAAGATCACGGCCGACAGAAAGCAGCTTATATATTGCCCAGGAAAGAGCAGTGTTTTTGGAGTGTGCAGTAAAATCGTGTTTCTGGACAAGGGAGGCATAAGTGCGCTGCGCTCCTAAGCTATCTCCCTGCTAAGACACACTGGCAAAGCTTTTCGCTATCATGCAGTCTAGTGCAGACGCACACTACGGCTCTCCGGAGCTGTCCGACGCCAAGCGCCGGTCGCCGGCGTCTTTCGGCTGAAGCAGCGCTTCGGAGCGTACGGCTGTTGTGTGCGCGAAGCAGCCGCTTCTCCTGCTCCGCGAGCCGGACAGAGCGGTAGCTTGTACGACGGCGAAGAACGAAGCCGCAGAGCACCGGGCTTCTGCGGGCACCCTAAGGACTGCGAGAGGACCGTGGTGGCCGCTCGCCTGCCCCTTCAATTCCATTCTAGCATCCTTATGGAAGGTGTTCTAGGACAATTTTCCTGAGTTTTGAATTCGTCCTGATGCAGCCCCTCCTGGGAAACTCCTACTCGTCCTCTGCGTCTCCGAGTGCAGAGACCTCGATGGCAACTGCAGAAATGAAGGGCTGCGTTGAGGAGTCGAGAAGCAAGAACATAGCCAGCGCCTTGTGTTTGGGAGTCAGCAGCACCTGGACTTTTGCGATTGCTTTCACAGTGCACTGAATGCCAGGACGGCATGTGCACGTTAAAACAACGAGCTGGGCATGAGCAGGAAGGGACCACGGGCATCAGAGAGCATCTGGCATCTTGCCCTGGAAAGAGCAGTGTTTTTGGAGTGTGCAGTAAAATCGTGTTTCTGGACAAGGGAGGCATAAGTGCGCTGCGCTCCTAAGCTATCTCCCTGCTAAGACACACTGCCAAAGCTTTTCGTTATCATGCAGGCTAGTGCAGACGCACACTACGGCTCTACGGAGCTGTCCGAAGCCAAGCGCCGGTCGCCGGCGTCTTTCGGCTGAAGCAGCGCTTCGGAGCGTACGGCTGTTGTGTGCGCGAAGCAGCCGCTTCTCCTGCTCCGGGAGCCGGACAGAGCGGTAGCTTGTACGACGGCGAAGAACGAAGCCGCAGAGCACCGGGCTTCTGCGGGCACCCTAAGGACTGCGAGAGGACCGTGGTGGCCGCTCGCCTGCCCCTTCAATTCCATTCTAGCATCCTTATGGAAGGTGTTCTAGGACAATTTTCCTGAGTTTTGAATTCGTCCTGATGCAGCCCCTCCTGGGAAACTCCTACTCGTCCTCTGCGTCTCCGAGTGCAGAGACCTCGATGGCAACTGCAGAAATGAAGGGCTGCGTTGAGTAGTCGAGAAACAAGAACATAGCCAGCGCCTTGTGTTTAGGAGTCAGCAACTGCTGGACTTTTGCGATTGCCTTCACTGTGCACTGAATGTCGAGAGATGTGCACGCTAAAAAAACAAGGTGGGCAAGAGGAGGAAGAGAGCACCGGCATCAGAGAGCATCTGGCATCTTCCCCTGGAAAGGGCAGTGTTTTTGGAGAGTGCAGCAAATCCGTGTTTCTGGACAAGGGAGGCATAAGTGCGCTGCGCTCCTAAGCTATCTCCCTGCTAAGACACACTGCCAAAGCTTTTCGCTATGATGCAGTCCAGTGCAGACGCACACTACGGCTCTACGGAGCTGTCCGAAGCCAAGCGCCGGTCGCCGGCGTCTTTCGGCTGAAGCAGCGCTTCGGAGCGTACGGCTGTTGTGTGCGCGAAGCAGCCGCTTCTCCTGCTCCGGGAGCCGGACAGAGCGGTAGCTTGTAGGAGGGCGAAGAACGAAGCCGCAGAGCACCGGCCTTCTGCGCGCACCCTAAGGACTGCTAGAGGACCGTGGTGGCCTCTCGCCTGCCCCTTCAATTCCCTTCTAGCATCCTTAGGGAAGGTGTTCCAGGACAATTTTCCTGAGTTTTGAATTCGTCCTGATGCAGCCCCTCCTGGGAAACAACTGCTCGTCGTCTGAGTCTCCGAGTGCAGAGACCTCGATGGCAACTGCAGAAATGAAGGGCTGCGTTGAGTTGTCGAGACGCAAGAACATAGCCAGCGCCTTGTGTTTGGGAGTCAGCAGCTGCTGGACTTTTGCGATTGCTTTCACTGTGCACTGAATGCCAGGACGGCATGTGCACGTTAAAACAACGAGCTGGGCAAGAGCAGGAAGGGACCACGGGCATCAGAGAGCATCTGGCATCTTGCCCTGGAAAGAGCAGTGTTTTTGGAGTGTGCAGTAAAATCGTGTTTCTGGACAAGGGAGGCATAAGTGCGCTGCGCTCCTAAGCTATCTCCCTGCGAGACAGACTGGCAAAGCTTTTCGTTATCATGCAGGCTAGTGCAGACGCACACTACGGCTCTCCGGAGCTGTCCGAAGCCAAGCGCCGGTCGCCGGCGTCTTTCGGCTGAAGCAGCGCTTCGGAGCGTACGGCTGTTGTGTGCGCGAAGCAGCCGCTTCTCCTGCTCCGTGAGCCGGACAGAGCGGTAGCTTGTACGACGGCGAAGAACGAAGCCGCAGAGCACCGGGCTTCTGCGGGCACCCTAAGGACTGCGAGAGGACCGTGGTGGCCGCTCGCCTGCCTCTTCAATTCCATTCTAGCATCCTTAGGGAAGGTGTTCTAGGACAATTTTCCTGAGTTTTGAATTCGTCCTGATGCAGCCCCTCCTGGGAAACTCCTACTCGTCCTCTGCGTCTCCGAGTGCAGAGACCTCGATGGCAACTGCAGAAATGAAGGGCTGCGTTGAGTAGTCGAGAAGCAAGAACATAGCCAGCGCCTTGTGTCTGGGAGTCAGCAGCACCTGGACTTTTGCGATTGCTTTCACTGTGCACTGAATGCCAGGACGGCATGTGCACGTTAAAACAACGAGCTGGGCAAGAGCAGTAATCGAAAGATCACGGCCGACAGAAAGCAGCTTATATATTGCCCAGGAAAGAGCAGTGTTTTTGGAGTGTGCAGTAAAATCGTGTTTCTGGACAAGGGAGGCATAAGTGCGCTGCGCTCCTAAGCTATCTCCCTGCTAAGACACACTGGCAAAGCTTTTCGCTATAGTGCAGTCTAGTGCAGACGCACACTACGGCTCTCCGGAGCTGTCCGACGCCAAGCGCCGGTCGCCGGCGTCTTTCGGCTGAAGCAGCGCTTCGGAGCGTACGGCTGTTGTGTGCGCGAAGCAGCCGCTTCTCCTGCTCCGCGAGCCGGACAGAGCGGTAGCTTGTACGACGGCGAAGAACGAAGCCGCAGAGCACCGGGCTTCTGCGGGCACCCTAAGGACTGCGAGAGGACCGTGGTGGCCGCTCGCCTGCCTCTTCAATTCCATTCTAGCATCCTTATGGAAGGTGTTCTAGGACAATTTTCCTGAGTTTTGAATTCGTCCTGATGCAGCCCCTCCTGGGAAACTCCTACTCGTCCTCTGCGTCTCCGAGTGCAGAGACCTCGATGGCAACTGCAGAAATGAAGGGCTGCGTTGAGTAGTCGAGAAGCAAGAACATAGCCAGCGCCTTGTGTTTGGGAGTCAGCAGCTGCTGGACTTTTGCGATTGCTTTCACTGTGCACTGAATGCCAGGACGGCATGTGCACGTTAAAACAACGAGCTGGGCAAGAGCAGTAATCGAAAGATCACGGCCGTCAGAAAGCAGCTTATATATTGCCCTGGAAAGAGCAGTGTTTTTGGAGTGTGCAGTAAAATCGTGTTTCTGGACAAGGGAGGCATAAGTGCGCTGCGCTCCTAAGCTATCTCCCTGCGAGACACACTGCCAAAGCTTTTCGCTATAGTGCAGTCTAGTGCAGACGGACACTGCGGCTCTCCGGAACTGTCCGAAGCGAAGCGCCGCTCGCCGGCGTCTTTCGGCTGAAGCAGCGCTTCGGGGCGTACGGCTGCCGCTCCGCTGTTGTGTGCGCGAGGCAGCCGCTTCTCCTGCTCCGTGAGCCGGACAGAGCGGTAGCTTGTACGAGGGCGAAGAACGAAGCCGCAGGGAGACGACATTGTGTGTACAGTCTTGGGACTGCTAGATGACAGTGGCTAAAGCTCCCTGTCTTTTCAATGCACTGCTGCCATGCTTTATTGAAGGCGTTCCGAGACAACTTTCCTTGGTTTTGACTTCGTCCTGATGAAGCCCCTGTTGGGAAATTCGTTTGGGAGTCAGCAGCTGCTGGACTTTTGCGATTGCCTTCACTGTGCACTGAATGCCAGGACGGCATGTGCACGTTAAAACAACGAGCTGGGCAAGAGCAGTAATCGAAAGATCACGGCCGACAGAAAGCAGCTTATATATTGCCCAGGAAAGAGCAGTGTTTTTGGAGTGTGCAGTAAAATCGTGTTTCTGGACAAGGGAGGCATAAGTGCGCTGCGCTCCTAAGTTATCTCCCTGCGAGACAGACTGGCAAAGCTTTTCGTTATCATGCAGGCTAGTGCAGACGCACACTACGGCTCTCCGGAGCTGTCCGAAGCCAAGCGCCGGTCGCCGGCGTCTTTCGGCTGAAGCAGCGCTTCGGAGCGTACGGCTGTTGTGTGCGCGAAGCAGCCGCTTCTCCTGCTCCGGGAGCCGGACAGAGCGGTAGCTTGTACGAGGGCGAAGAACGAAGCCGCAGAGCACCGTCCTTCTGCGCGCACCCTAAGGACTGCTAGAGGACCGTGGTGGCCTCTCGCCTGCCTCTTCAATTCCATTCTAGCATCCTTAGGGAAGGTGTTCTAGGACAATTTTCCTGAGTTTTGAATTCGTCCTGATGCAGCCCCTCCTGGGAAACTCCTACTCGTCCTCTGAGTCTCCGAGTGCAGAGACCTCGATGGCAACTGCAGAAATGAAGGGCTGCGTTGAGTAGTCGAGAAGCAAGAACATAGCCAGCGCCTTTTGTTTGGGAGTCAGCAGCTGCTGGACTTTTGCGATTGCCTTCACTGTGCACTGAATGCCAGGACGGCATGTGCACGTTAAAACAACGAGCTGGGCAAGAGCAGTAATCGAAAGATCACGGCCGACAGAAAGCAGCTTATATATTGCCCAGGAAAGAGCAGTGTTTTTGGAGTGTGCAGTAAAATCGTGTTTCTGGACAAGGGAGGCATAAGTGTGCTGCGCTCCTAAGCTATCTCCCTGCGAGACACACTGCCAAAGCTTTTCGCTATGATGCAGTCTAGTGCAGACGCACACTACGGCTCTCCGGAGCTGTCCGACGCCAAGCGCCGGTGGCCGGCGTCTTTCGGCTGAAGCAGCGCTTCGGAGCGTACGGCTGTTGTGTGCGCGAAGCAGCCGCTTCTCCTGCTCCGTGAGCCGGACAGAGCGGTAGCTTGTACGAGGGCGAAGAACGAAGCCGCAGAGCACCGGACTTGTGTGCACAGCCTACGGGCTGCTAGAGGAAGGTGGCTGCTGCTCCCTAACCCATCAATTCACAGCTGGCATGCTCTATGGAGCTGTTCCAGGACAACTTTCATTGCTTATTGGTTCGTCCTGATACAGCCCCTCCTGGGAAATTCATGCTCGTCACCTGAGGCTCCGACATGCAGAAACATCGATGGCAGCTGCAGAAAAGAAGGGCTGCGTTGAGTTGTCGAGAAGCAAGAACATAGCCAGCGCCTAGCGTCTGGGAGTCAGCAACTGCTGGACTTTTGCGATTGCCTTCACTGTGCACTGAATGTCGAGATATGTGCACGCTAAAAAAACAAGGTGGGCAAGAGGAGGAAGAGAGCACGGGCATCAGAGAGCATCTGGCATCTTCCCCTGGAAAGGGCAGTGTTTTTGGAGACGCACACTACGGCTCTACGGAGCTGTCCGAAGCCAAGCGCCGGTGGCCGGCGTCTTTCGGCTGAAGCAGCGCTTCGGAGCGTACGGCTGTTGTGTGCGCGAAGCAGCCGCTTCTCCTGCTCCGTGAGCCGGACAGAGCGGTAGCTTGTACGAGGGCGAAGAACGAAGCCGCAGAGCACCGGGCTTCTGCGGGCACCCTAAGGACTGCGAGAGGACCGTGGTGGCCGCTCGCCTGCCCCTTCAATTCCCTTCTAGCATCCTTATGGAAGGTGTTCTAGGACAATTTTCCTGAGTTTTGAATTCGTCCTGATGCAGCCCCTCCTGGGAAACTCCTACTCGTCCTCTGAGTCTCCGAGTGCAGAGACCTCGATGGCAACTGCAGAAATGAAGGGCTGCGTTGAGTAGTCGAGAAGCTAGAACATAGCCAGCGCCTTGTGTTTGGGAGTCAGCAGCTGCTGGACTTTTGCGATTGCTTTCACTGTGCACTGAATGCCAAGACGGCATGTGCACGTTAAAACAACGAGCTGGGCAAGAGTAATCGAAAGATCACGGCCGTCAGAAAGCAGCTTATATATTGCCCAGGAAAGAGCAGTGTTTTTGGAGTGTGCAGTAAAATCGTGTTTCTGGACAAGGGAGGCATAAGTGCGCTGCGCTCCTAAGCTATCTCCCTGCTAAGACACACTGCCAAAGCTTTTCGTTATCATGCAGGCTAGTGCAGACGCACACTACGGCTCTCCGGAGCTGTCCGAAGCCAAGCGCCGGTCGCCGGCGTCTTTCGGCTGAAGCAGCGCTTCGGAGCGTACGGCTGTTGTGTGCGCGAAGCAGCCGCTTCTCCTGCTCCGTGAGCCGGACAGAGCGGTAGCTTGTACGACGGCGAAGAACGAAGCCGCAGAGCACCGGGCTTCTGCGGGCACCCTAAGGACTGCGAGAGGACCGTGGTGGCCGCTCGCCTGCCCCTTCAATTCCATTCTAGCATCCTTAGGGAAGGTGTTCTAGGACAATTTTCCTGAGTTTTGAATTCGTCCTGATGCAGCCCCTCCTGGGAAACTCCTACTCGTCCTCTGCGTCTCCGAGTGCAGAGACCTCGATGGCAACTGCAGAAATGAAGGGCTGCGTTGAGTAGTCGAGAAGCAAGAACATAGCCAGCGCCTTGTGTTTAGGAGTCAGCAACTGCTGGACTTTTGCGATTGCCTTCACTGTGCACTGAATGTCGAGATATGTGCACGCTAAAAAAACAAGGTGGGCAAGAGGAGGAAGAGAGCACCGGCATCAGAGAGCATCTGGCATCTTCCCCTGGAAAGGGCAGTGTTTTTGGAGAGTGCAGCAAATCCGTGTTTCTGGACAAGGGAGGCATAAGTGCGCTGCGCTCCTAAGCTATCTCCCTGCTAAGACACACTGCCAAAGCTTTTCGCTATGATGCAGTCCAGTGCAGACGCACACTACGGCTCTACGGAGCTGTCCGAAGCCAAGCGCCGGTCGCCGGCGTCTTTCGGCTGAAGCAGCGCTTCGGAGCGTACGGCTGTTGTGTGCGCGAAGCAGCCGCTTCTCCTGCTCCGGGAGCCGGACAGAGCGGTAGCTTGTACGACGGCGAAGAACGAAGCCGCAGAGCACCGGCCTTCTGCGCGCACCCTAAGGACTGCGAGAGGACCGTGGTGGCCGCTCGCCTGCCCCTTCAATTCCATTCTAGCATCCTTAGGGAAGGTGTTCCAGGACAATTTTCCTGAGTTTTGAATTCGTCCTGATGCAGCCCCTCCTGGGAAACAACTGCTCGTCGTCTGAGTCTCCGAGTGCAGAGACCTCGATGGCAACTGCAGAAATGAAGGGCTGCGTTGAGTTGTCGAGAAGCAAGAACATAGCCAGCGCCTTGTGTTTGGGAGTCAGCAGCACCTGGACTTTTGCGATTGCTTTCACAGTGCACTGAATGCCAGGACGGCATGTGCACGTTAAAACAACGAGCTGGGCAAGAGCAGGAAGGGACCACGGGCATCAGAGAGCATCTGGCATCTTGCCCTGGAAAGAGCAGTGTTTTTGGAGTGTGCAGTAAAATCGTGTTTCTGGACAAGGGAGGCATAAGTGCGCTGCGCTCCTAAGCTATCTCCCTGCTAAGACACACTGCCAAAGCTTTTCGTTATCATGCAGTCTAGTGCAGACGCACACTACGGCTCTCCGGAGCTGTCCGAAGCGAAGCGCCGGTCGCCGGCGTCTTTCGGCTGAAGCAGCGCTTCGGAGCGTACGGCTGTTGTGTGCGCGAAGCAGCCGCTTCTCCTGCTCCGCGAGCCGGACAGAGCGGTAGCTTGTACGACGGCGAAGAACGAAGCCGCAGAGCACCGGGCTTCTGCGGGCACCCTAAGGACTGCGAGAGGACCGTGGTGGCCGCTCGCCTGCCTCTTCAATTCCATTCTAGCATCCTTATGGAAGGTGTTCTAGGACAATTTTCCTGAGTTTTGAATTCGTCCTGATGCAGCCCCTCCTGGGAAACTCCTACTCGTCCTCTGCGTCTCCGAGTGCAGAGACCTCGATGGCAACTGCAGAAATGAAGGGCTGCGTTGAGGAGTCGAGAAGCAAGAACATAGCCAGCGCCTTGTGTTTGGGAGTCAGCAGCACCTGGACTTTTGCGATTGCTTTCACTGTGCACTGAATGCCAGGACGGCATGTGCACGTTAAAACAACGAGCTGGGCAAGAGTAATCGAAAGATCACGGCCGTCAGAAAGCAGCTTATATATTGCCCAGGAAAGAGCAGTGTTTTTGGAGTGTGCAGTAAAATCGTGTTTCTGGACAAGGGAGGCATAAGTGCGCTGCGCTCCTAAGCTATCTCCCTGCTAAGACACACTGCCAAAGCTTTTCGTTATCATGCAGGCTAGTGCAGACGCACACTACGGCTCTCCGGAGCTGTCCGAAGCCAAGCGCCGGTCGCCGGCGTCTTTCGGCTGAAGCAGCGCTTCGGAGCGTACGGCTGTTGTGTGCGCGAAGCAGCCGCTTCTCCTGCTCCGTGAGCCGGACAGAGCGGTAGCTTGTACGACGGCGAAGAACGAAGCCGCAGAGCACCGGGCTTCTGCGGGCACCCTAAGGACTGCGAGAGGACCGTGGTGGCCGCTCGCCTGCCCCTTCAATTCCATTCTAGCATCCTTAGGGAAGGTGTTCTAGGACAATTTTCCTGAGTTTTGAATTCGTCCTGATGCAGCCCCTCCTGGGAAACTCCTACTCGTCCTCTGCGTCTCCGAGTGCAGAGACCTCGATGGCAACTGCAGAAATGAAGGGCTGCGTTGAGTAGTCGAGAAGCAAGAACATAGCCAGCGCCTTGTGTTTAGGAGTCAGCAACTGCTGGACTTTTCGAATTGCCTTCACTGTGCACTGAATGTCGAGATATGTGCACGCTAAAAAAACAAGGTGGGCAAGAGGAGGAAGAGAGCACCGGCATCAGAGAGCATCTGGCATCTTCCCCTGGAAAGGGCAGTGTTTTTGGAGAGTGCAGCAAATCCGTGTTTCTGGACAAGGGAGGCATAAGTGCGCTGCGCTCCTAAGCTATCTCCCTGCTAAGACACACTGCCAAAGCTTTTCGCTATGATGCAGTCCAGTGCAGACGCACACTACGGCTCTACGGAGCTGTCCGAAGCCAAGCGCCGGTGGCCGGCGTCTTTCGGCTGAAGCAGCGCTTCGGAGCGTACGGCTGTTGTGTGCGCGAAGCAGCCGCTTCTCCTGCTCCGTGAGCCGGACAGAGCGGTAGCTTGTACGACGGCGAAGAACGAAGCCGCAGAGCACCGGCCTTCTGCGCGCACCCTAAGGACTGCGAGAGGACCGTGGTGGCCGCTCGCCTGCCCCTTCAATTCCATTCTAGCATCCTTAGGGAAGGTGTTCCAGGACAATTTTCCTGAGTTTTGAATTCGTCCTGATGCAGCCCCTCCTGGGAAACAACTGCTCGTCGTCTGAGTCTCCGAGTGCAGAGACCTCGATGGCAACTGCAGAAATGAAGGGCTGCGTTGAGTTGTCGAGAAGCAAGAACATAGCCAGCGCCTTGTGTTTGGGAGTCAGCAGCTGCTGGACTTTTGCGATTGCTTTCACAGTGCACTGAATGCCAGGACGGCATGTGCACGTTAAAACAACGAGCTGGGCAAGAGCAGGAAGGGACCACGGGCATCAGAGAGCATCTGGCATCTTGCCCTGGAAAGAGCAGTGTTTTTGGAGTGTGCAGTAAAATCGTGTTTCTGGACAAGGGAGGCATAAGTGCGCTGCGCTCCTAAGCTATCTCCCTGCGAGACAGACTGGCAAAGCTTTTCGTTATCATGCAGGCTAGTGCAGACGCACACTACGGCTCTCCGGAGCTGTCCGAAGCCAAGCGCCGGTCGCCGGCGTCTTTCGGCTGAAGCAGCGCTTCGGAGCGTACGGCTGTTGTGTGCGCGAAGCAGCCGCTTCTCCTGCTCCGTGAGCCGGACAGAGCGGTAGCTTGTACGACGGCGAAGAACGAAGCCGCAGAGCACCGGGCTTCTGCGGGCACCCTAAGGACTGCGAGAGGACCGTGGTGGCCGCTCGCCTGCCTCTTCAATTCCATTCTAGCATCCTTAGGGAAGGTGTTCTAGGACAATTTTCCTGAGTTTTGAATTCGTCCTGATGCAGCCCCTCCTGGGAAACTCCTACTCGTCCTCTGAGTCTCCGAGTGCAGAGACCTCGATGGCAACTGCAGAAATGAAGGGCTGCGTTGAGTAGTCGAGAAGCAAGAACATAGCCAGCGCCTTGTGTCTGGGAGTCAGCAGCACCTGGACTTTTGCGATTGCTTTCACAGTGCACTGAATGCCAGGACGGCATGTGCACGTTAAAACAACGAGCTGGGCAAGAGCAGTAATCGAAAGATCACGGCCGACAGAAAGCAGCTTATATATTGCCCAGGAAAGAGCAGTGTTTTTGGAGTGTGCAGTAAAATCGTGTTTCTGGACAAGGGAGGCATAAGTGCGCTGCGCTCCTAAGCTATCTCCCTGCTAAGACACACTGGCAAAGCTTTTCGCTATAGTGCAGTCTAGTGCAGACGCACACTACGGCTCTCCGGAGCTGTCCGACGCCAAGCGCCGGTCGCCGGCGTCTTTCGGCTGAAGCAGCGCTTCGGAGCGTACGGCTGTTGTGTGCGCGAAGCAGCCGCTTCTCCTGCTCCGCGAGCCGGACAGAGCGGTAGCTTGTACGACGGCGAAGAACGAAGCCGCAGAGCACCGGGCTTCTGCGGGCACCCTAAGGACTGCGAGAGGACCGTGGTGGCCGCTCGCCTGCCTCTTCAATTTCATTCTAGCATCCTTATGGAAGGTGTTCTAGGACAATTTTCCTGAGTTTTGAATTCGTCCTGATGCAGCCCCTCCTGGGAAACTCCTACTCGTCCTCTGCGTCTCCGAGTGCAGAGACCTCGTTGGCAACTGCAGAAATGAAGGGCTGCGTTGAGTAGTCGAGAAGCAAGAACATAGCCAGCGCCTTGTGTTTGGGAGTCAGCAGCTGCTGGACTTTTGCGATTGCTTTCACTGTGCACTGAATGCCAGGACGGCATGTGCACGTTAAAACAACGAGCTGGGCAAGAGCAGTAATCGAAAGATCACGGCCGTCAGAAAGCAGCTTATATATTGCCCTGGAAAGAGCAGTGTTTTTGGAGTGTGCAGTAAAATCGTGTTTCTGGACAAGGGAGGCATAAGTGCGCTGCGCTCCTAAGCTATCTCCCTGCGAGACACACTGCCAAAGCTTTTCGCTATAGTGCAGTCTAGTGCAGACGGACACTGCGGCTCTCCGGAACTGTCCGAAGCGAAGCGCCGCTCGCCGGCGTCTTTCGGCTGAAGCAGCGCTTCGGGGCGTACGGCTGCCGCTCCGCTGTTGTGTGCGCGAGGCAGCCGCTTCTCCTGCTCCGTGAGCCGGACAGAGCCGTAGCTTGTAGGAGGGCGAAGAACGAAGCCGCAGGGAGACGACATTGTGTGTACAGTCTTGGGACTGCTAGATGACAGTGGCTAAAGCTCCCTGCCTTTTCAATGCACTGCTGCCATGCTTTATTGAAGGCGTTCCGAGACAACTTTCCTTGGTTTTGACTTCGTCCTGATGAAGCCCCTGTTGGGAAATTCGTTTGGGAGTCAGCAGCTGCTGGACTTTTGCGATTGCCTTCACTGTGCACTGAATGCCAGGACGGCATGTGCACGTTAAAACAACGAGCTGGGCAAGAGCAGGAAGGGAGCACGGGCATCAAGAGAGCATCTGACATCTTGCCCTGGAAAGAGCAGTGTTTTTGGAGTGTGCAGTAAAATCGTGTTTCTGGACAAGGGAGGCATAAGTGTGCTGCGCTCCTAAGCTATCTCCCTGCGAGACACACTGCCAAAGCTTTTCGCTATCATGCAGGCTAGTGCAGACGCACACTACGGCTCTCCGGAGCTGTCCGACGCCAAGCGCCGCTCGCCGGCGTCTTTCGGCTGAAGCAGCGCTTCGGAGCGTACGGCTGTTGTGTGCGCGAAGCAGCCGCTTCTCCTGCTCCGTGAGCCGGACAGAGCGGTAGCTTGTACGACGGCGAAGAACGAAGCCGCAGAGCACCGGACTTGTGTGCACAGCCTACGGGCTGCTAGAGGAAGGTGGCTGCTGCTCCCTAACCCATCAATTCACAGCTGGCATGCTCTATGGAGCTGTTCCAGGACAACTTTCATTGCTTATTGGTTCGTCCTGATACAGCCCCTCCTGGGAAATTCATGCTCGTCACCTGAGGCTCCGACATGCAGAAACATCGATGGCAGCTGCAGAAAAGAAGGGCTGCGTTGAGTTGTCGAGAAGCAAGAACATAGCCAGCGCCTAGCGTCTGGGAGTCAGCAACTGCTGGACTTTTGCGATTGCCTTCACTGTGCACTGAATGTCGAGATATGTGCACGCTAAAAAAACAAGGTGGGCAAGAGGAGGAAGAGAGCACGGGCATCAGAGAGCATCTGGCATCTTCCCCTGGAAAGGGCAGTGTTTTTGGAGACGCACACTACGGCTCTACGGAGCTGTCCGAAGCCAAGCGCCGGTGGCCGGCGTCTTTCGGCTGAAGCAGCGCTTCGGAGCGTACGGCTGTTGTGTGCGCGAAGCAGCCGCTTCTCCTGCTCCGTGAGCCGGACAGAGCGGTAGCTTGTACGACGGCGAAGAACGAAGCCGCAGAGCACCGGCCTTCTGCGCGCACCCTAAGGACTGCGAGAGGACCGTGGTGGCCGCTCGCCTGCCCCTTCAATTCCATTCTAGCATCCTTAGGGAAGGTGTTCCAGGACAATTTTCCTGAGTTTTGAATTCGTCCTGATGCAGCCCCTCCTGGGAAACAACTGCTCGTCGTCTGAGTCTCCGAGTGCAGAGACCTCGATGGCAACTGCAGAAATGAAGGGCTGCGTTGAGTTGTCGAGAAGCAAGAACATAGCCAGCGCCTTGTGTTTGGGAGTCAGCAGCACCTGGACTTTTGCGATTGCTTTCACAGTGCACTGAATGCCAGGACGGCATGTGCACGTTAAAACAACGAGCTGGGCATGAGCAGGAAGGGAGCACGGGCATCAGAGAGCATCTGGCATCTTGCCCTGGAAAGAGCAGTGTTTTTGGAGTGTGCAGTAAAATCGTGTTTCTGGACAAGGGAGGCATAAGTGCGCTGCGCTCCTAAGCTATCTCCCTGCTAAGACACACTGCCAAAGCTTTTCGTTATCATGCAGGCTAGTGCAGACGCACACTACGGCTCTCCGGAGCTGTCCGAAGCGAAACGCCGGTCGCCGGCGTCTTTCGGCTGAAGCAGCGCTTCGGAGCGTACGGCTGTTGTGTGCGCGAAGCAGCCGCTTCTCCTGCTCCGTGAGCCGGACAGAGCGGTAGCTTGTACGACGGCGAAGAACGAAGCCGCAGAGCACCGGGCTTCTGCGGGCACCCTAAGGACTGCGAGAGGACCGTGGTGGCCGCTCGCCTGCCCCTTCAATTCCATTCTAGCATCCTTAGGGAAGGTGTTCTAGGACAATTTTCCTGAGTTTTGAATTCGTCCTGATGCAGCCCCTCCTGGGAAACTCCTACTCGTCCTCTGAGTCTCCGAGTGCAGAGACCTCGATGGCAACTGCAGAAATGAAGGGCTGCGTTGAGTAGTCGAGAAGCAAGAACATAGCCAGCGCCTTGTGTTTGGGAGTCAGCAGCACCTGGACTTTTGCGATTGCTTTCACTGTGCACTGAATGCCAGGACGGCATGTGCACGTTAAAACAACGAGCTGGGCAAGAGTAATCGAAAGATCACGGCCGTCAGAAAGCAGCTTATATATTGCCCAGGAAAGAGCAGTGTTTTTGGAGTGTGCAGTAAAATCGTGTTTCTGGACAAGGGAGGCATAAGTGCGCTGCGCTCCTAAGCTATCTCCCTGCTAAGACATACTGCCAAAGCTTTTCGCTATGATGCAGTCCAGTGCAGACGCACACTACGGCTCTCCGGAGCTGTCCGAAGCCAAGCGCCGGTCGCCGGCGTCTTTCGGCTGAAGGAGCGCTTCGGAGCGTACGGCTGTTGTGTGCGCGAAGCAGCCGCTTCTCCTGCTCCGGGAGCCGGACAGAGCGGTAGCTTGTACGACGGCGAAGAACGAAGCCGCAGAGCACCGGCCTTCTGCGCGCACCCTAAGGACTGCGAGAGGACCGTGGTGGCCGCTCGCCTGCCCCTTCAATTCCATTCTAGCATCCTTAGGGAAGGTGTTCCAGGACAATTTTCCTGAGTTTTGAATTCGTCCTGATGCAGCCCCTCCTGGGAAACAACTGCTCGTCGTCTGAGTCTCCGAGTGCAGAGACCTCGATGGCAACTGCAGAAATGAAGGGCTGCGTTGAGTTGTCGAGAAGCAAGAACATAGCCAGCGCCTTGTGTTTGGGAGTCAGCAGCACCTGGACTTTTGCGATTGCTTTCACAGTGCACTGAATGCCAGGACGGCATGTGCACGTTAAAACAACGAGCTGGGCAAGAGCAGGAAGGGACCACGGGCATCAGAGAGCATCTGGCATCTTGCCCTGGAAAGAGCAGTGTTTTTGGAGTGTGCAGTAAAATCGTGTTTCTGGACAAGGGAGGCATAAGTGCGCTGCGCTCCTAAGCTATCTCCCTGCTAAGACACACTGCCAAAGCTTTTCGTTATCATGCAGGCTAGTGCAGACGCACACTACGGCTCTCCGGAGCTGTCCGAAGCCAAGCGCCGGTCGCCGGCGTCTTTCGGCTGAAGCAGCGCTTCGGAGCGTACGGCTGTTGTGTGCGCGAAGCAGCCGCTTCTCCTGCTCCGCGAGCCGGACAGAGCGGTAGCTTGTACGACGGCGAAGAACGAAGCCGCAGAGCACCGGGCTTCTGCGGGCACCCTAAGGACTGCGAGAGGACCGTGGTGGCCGCTCGCCTGCCCCTTCAATTCCATTCTAGCATCCTTATGGAAGGTGTTCTAGGACAATTTTCTGGAGTTTTGAATTCGTCCTGATGCAGCCCCTCCTGGGAAACTCCTACTCGTCCTCTGCGTCTCCGAGTGCAGAGACCTCGATGGCAACTGCAGAAATGAAGGGCTGCGTTGAGGAGTCGAGAAGCAAGAACATAGCCAGCGCCTTGTGTTTGGGAGTCAGCAGCACCTGGACTTTTGCGATTGCTTTCACTGTGCACTGAATGCCAGGACGGCATGTGCACGTTAAAACAACGAGCTGGGTAAGAGTAATCGAAAGATCACGGCCGTCAGAAAGCAGCTTATATATTGCCCAGGAAAGAGCAGTGTTTTTGGAGTGTGCAGTAAAATCGTGTTTCTGGACAAGGGAGGCATAAGTGCGCTGCGCTCCTAAGCTATCTCCCTGCTAAGACACACTGCCAAAGCTTTTCGTTATCATGCAGGCTAGTGCAGACGCACACTACGGCTCTCCGGAGCTGTCCGAAGCCAAGCGCCGGTCGCCGGCGTCTTTCGGCTGAAGCAGCGCTTCGGAGCGTACGGCTGTTGTGTGCGCGAAGCAGCCGCTTCTCCTGCTCCGTGAGCCGGACAGAGCGGTAGCTTGTACGAGGGCGAAGAACGAAGCCGCAGAGTACCGGGCTTCTGCGGGCACCCTAAGGACTGCGAGAGGACCGTGGTGGCCGCTCGCCTGCCCCTTCAATTCCATTCTAGCATCCTTAGGGAAGGTGTTCTAGGACAATTTTCCTGAGTTTTGAATTCGTCCTGATGCAGCCCCTCCTGGGAAACTCCTACTCGTCCTCTGCGTCTCCGAGTGCAGAGACCTCGATGGCAACTGCAGAAATGAAGGGCTGCGTTGAGTAGTCGAGAAGCAAGAACATAGCCAGCGCCTTGTGTTTAGGAGTCAGCAACTGCTGGACTTTTGCGATTGCCTTCACTGTGCACTGAATGTCGAGATATGTGCACGCTAAAAAAACAAGGTGGGCAAGAGGAGGAAGAGAGCACCGGCATCAGAGAGCATCTGGCATCTTCCCCTGGAAAGGGCAGTGTTTTTGGAGAGTGCAGCAAATCCGTGTTTCTGGACAAGGGAGGCATAAGTGCGCTGCGCTCCTAAGCTATCTCCCTGCTAAGACACACTGCCAAAGCTTTTCGCTATGATGCAGTTCAGTGCAGACGCACACTACGGCTCTACGGAGCTGTCCGAAGCCAAGCGCCGGTCGCCGGCGTCTTTCGGCTGAAGCAGCGCTTCGGAGCGTACGGCTGTTGTGTGCGCGAAGCAGCCGCTTCTCCTGCTCCGGGAGCCGGACAGAGCGGTAGCTTGTAGGAGGGCGAAGAACGAAGCCGCAGAGCACCGGCCTTCTGCGCGCACCCTAAGGACTGCGAGAGGACCGTGGTGGCCGCTCGCCTGCCCCTTCAATTCCATTCTAGCATCCTTAGGGAAGGTGTTCCAGGACAATTTTCCTGAGTTTTGAATTCGTCCTGATGCAGCCCCTCCTGGGAAACAACTGCTCGTCGTCTGAGTCTCCGAGTGCAGAGACCTCGATGGCAACTGCAGAAATGAAGGACTGCGTTGAGTTGTCGAGAAGCAAGAACATAGCCAGCGCCTTGTGTTTGGGAGTCAGCAGCACCTGGACTTTTGCGATTGCTTTCACAGTGCACTGAATGCCAGGACGGCATGTGCACGTTAAAACAACGAGCTGGGCAAGAGCAGGAAGGGACCACGGGCATCAGAGAGCATCTGGCATCTTGCCCTGGAAAGAGCAGTGTTTTTGGAGTGTGCAGTAAAATCGTGTTTCTGGACAAGGGAGGCATAAGTGCGCTGCGCTCCTAAGCTATCTCCCTGCTAAGACACACTGCCAAAGCTTTTCGTTATCATGCAGGCTAGTGCAGACGCACACTACGGCTCTCCGGAGCTGTCCGAAGCCAAGCGCCGGTCGCCGGCGTCTTTCGGCTGAAGCAGCGCTTCGGAGCGTACGGCTGTTGTGTGCGCGAAGCAGCCGCTTCTCCTGCTCCGTGAGCCGGACAGAGCGGTAGCTTGTACGACGGCGAAGAACGAAGCCGCAGAGCACCGGGCTTCTGCGGGCACCCTAAGGACTGCGAGAGGACCGTGGTGGCCGCTCGCCTGCCCCTTCAATTCCATTCTAGCATCCTTATGGAAGGTGTTCTAGGACAATTTTCCTGAGTTTTGAATTCGTCCTGATGCAGCCCCTCCTGGGAAACTCCTACTCGTCCTCTGCGTCTCCGAGTGCAGAGACCTCGATGGCAACTGCAGAAATGAAGGGCTGCGTTGAGTAGTCGAGAAGCAAGAACATAGCCAGCGCCTTGTGTTTAGGAGTCAGCAACTGCTGGACTTTTGCGATTGCCTTCACTGTGCACTGAATGTCGAGATATGTGCACGCTAAAAAAACAAGGTGGGCAAGAGGAGGAAGAGAGCACCGGCATCAGAGAGCATCTGGCATCTTCCCCTGGAAAGGGCAGTGTTTTTGGAGAGTGCAGCAAATCCGTGTTTCTGGACAAGGGAGGCATAAGTGCGCTGCGCTCCTAAGCTATCTCCCTGCTAAGACACACTGCCAAAGCTTTTCGCTATGATGCAGTCCAGTGCAGACGCACACTACGGCTCTACGGAGCTGTCCGAAGCCAAGCGCCGGTCGCCGGCGTCTTTCGGCTGAAGCAGCGCTTCGGAGCGTACGGCTGTTGTGTGCGCGAAGCAGCCGCTTCTCCTGCTCCGGGAGCCGGACAGAGCGGTAGCTTGTAGGAGGGCGAAGAACGAAGCCGCAGAGCACCGGCCTTCTGCGCGCACCCTAAGGACTGCGAGAGGACCGTGGTGGCCGCTCGCCTGCCCCTTCAATTCCATTCTAGCATCCTTAGGGAAGGTGTTCCAGGACAATTTTCCTGAGTTTTGAATTCGTCCTGATGCAGCCCCTCCTGGGAAACAACTGCTCGTCGTCTGAGTCTCCGAGTGCAGAGACCTCGATGGCAACTGCAGAAATGAAGGGCTGCGTTGAGTTGTCGAGAAGCAAGAACATAGCCAGCGCCTTGTGTTTGGGAGTCAGCAGCACCTGGACTTTTGCGATTGCTTTCACAGTGCACTGAATGCCAGGACGGCATGTGCACGTTAAAACAACGAGCTGGGCAAGAGCAGGAAGGGACCACGGGCATCAGAGAGCATCTGGCATCTTGCCCTGGAAAGAGCAGTGTTTTTGGAGTGTGCAGTAAAATCGTGTTTCTGGACAAGGGAGGCATAAGTGCGCTGCGCTCCTAAGCTATCTCCCTGCTAAGACACACTGCCAAAGCTTTTCGTTATCATGCAGGCTAGTGCAGACGCACACTACGGCTCTCCGGAGCTGTCCGAAGCCAAGCGCCGGTCGCCGGCGTCTTTCGGCTGAAGCAGCGCTTCGGAGCGTACGGCTGTTGTGTGCGCGAAGCAGCCGCTTCTCCTGCTCCGGGAGCCGGACAGAGCGGTAGCTTGTACGAGGGCGAAGAACGAAGCCGCAGAGCACCGGGCTTCTGCGGGCACCCTAAGGACTGCGAGAGGACCGTGGTGGCCGCTCGCCTGCCCCTTCAATTCCATTCTAGCATCCTTAGGGAAGGTGTTCCAGGACAATTTTCCTGAGTTTTGAATTCGTCCTGATGCAGCCCCTCCTGGGAAACTCCTACTCGTCCTCTGCGTCTCCGAGTGCAGAGACCTCGATGGCAACTGCAGAAATGAAGGGCTGCGTTGAGGAGTCGAGAAGCAAGAACATAGCCAGCGCCTTGTGTTTGGGAGTCAGCAGCACCTGGACTTTTGCGATTGCTTTCACTGTGCACTGAATGCCAGGACGGCATGTGCACGTTAAAACAACGAGCTGGGCAAGAGTAATCGAAAGATCACGGCCGTCAGAAAGCAGCTTATATATTGCCCAGGAAAGAGCAGTGTTTTTGGAGTGTGCAGTAAAATCGTGTTTCTGGACAAGGGAGGCATAAGTGCGCTGCGCTCCTAAGCTATCTCCCTGCTAAGACACACTGCCAAAGCTTTTCGTTATCATGCAGGCTAGTGCAGACGCACACTACGGCTCTCCGGAGCTGTCCGAAGCCAAGCGCCGGTGGCCGGCGTCTTTCGGCTGAAGCAGCGCTTCGGAGCGTACGGCTGTTGTGTGCGCGAAGCAGCCGCTTCTCCTGCTCCGGGAGCCGGACAGAGCGGTAGCTTGTACGAGGGCGAAGAACGAAGCCGCAGAGTACCGGGCTTCTGCGGGCACCCTAAGGACTGCGAGAGGACCGTGGTGGCCGCTCGCCTGCCCCTTCAATTCCATTCTAGCATCCTTAGGGAAGGTGTTCTAGGACAATTTTCCTGAGTTTTGAATTCGTCCTGATGCAGCCCCTCCTGGGAAACTCCTACTCGTCCTCTGCGTCTCCGAGTGCAGAGACCTCGATGGCAACTGCAGAAATGAAGGGCTGCGTTGAGTAGTCGAGAAGCAAGAACATAGCCAGCGCCTTGTGTTTAGGAGTCAGCAACTGCTGGACTTTTGCGATTGCCTTCACTGTGCACTGAATGTCGAGATATGTGCACGCTAAAAAAACAAGGTGGGCAAGAGGAGGAAGAGAGCACCGGCATCAGAGAGCATCTGGCATCTTCCCCTGGAAAGGGCAGTGTTTTTGGAGAGTGCAGCAAATCCGTGTTTCTGGACAAGGGAGGCATAAGTGCGCTGCGCTCCTAAGCTATCTCCCTGCTAAGACACACTGCCAAAGCTTTTCGCTATGATGCAGTTCAGTGCAGACGCACACTACGGCTCTACGGAGCTGTCCGAAGCCAAGCGCCGGTCGCCGGCGTCTTTCGGCTGAAGCAGCGCTTCGGAGCGTACGGCTGTTGTGTGCGCGAAGCAGCCGCTTCTCCTGCTCCGGGAGCCGGACAGAGCGGTAGCTTGTAGGAGGGCGAAGAACGAAGCCGCAGAGCACCGGCCTTCTGCGCGCACCCTAAGGACTGCGAGAGGACCGTGGTGGCCGCTCGCCTGCCCCTTCAATTCCATTCTAGCATCCTTAGGGAAGGTGTTCTAGGACAATTTTCCTGAGTTTTGAATTCGTCCTGATGCAGCCCCTCCTGGGAAACAACTGCTCGTCGTCTGAGTCTCCGAGTGCAGAGACCTCGATGGCAACTGCAGAAATGAAGGGCTGCGTTGAGTTGTCGAGAAGCAAGAACATAGCCAGCGCCTTGTGTTTGGGAGTCAGCAGCACCTGGACTTTTGCGATTGCTTTCACAGTGCACTGAATGCCAGGACGGCATGTGCACGTTAAAACAACGAGCTGGGCAAGAGCAGGAAGGGACCACGGGCATCAGAGAGCATCTGGCATCTTGCCCTGGAAAGAGCAGTGTTTTTGGAGTGTGCAGTAAAATCGTGTTTCTGGACAAGGGAGGCATAAGTGCGCTGCGCTCCTAAGCTATCTCCCTGCTAAGACACACTGCCAAAGCTTTTCGTTATCATGCAGGCTAGTGCAGACGCACACTACGGCTCTACGGAGCTGTCCGAAGCGAAGCGCCGGTCGCCGGCGTCTTTCGGCTGAAGCAGCGCTTCGGAGCGTACGGCTGTTGTGTGCGCGAAGCAGCCGCTTCTCCTGCTCCGTGAGCCGGACAGAGCGGTAGCTTGTACGACGGCGAAGAACGAAGCCGCAGAGCACCGGGCTTCTGCGGGCACCCTAAGGACTGCGAGAGGACCGTGGTGGCCGCTCGCCTGCCCCTTCAATTCCATTCTAGCATCCTTATGGAAGGTGTTCTAGGACAATTTTCCTGAGTTTTGAATTCGTCCTGATGCAGCCCCTCCTGGGAAACTCCTACTCGTCCTCTGCGTCTCCGAGTGCAGAGACCTCGATGGCAACTGCAGAAATGAAGGGCTGCGTTGAGTAGTCGAGAAGCAAGAACATAGCCAGCGCCTTGTGTTTAGGAGTCAGCAACTGCTGGACTTTTGCGATTGCCTTCACTGTGCACTGAATGTCGAGATATGTGCACGCTAAAAAAACAAGGTGGGCAAGAGGAGGAAGAGAGCACCGGCATCAGAGAGCATCTGGCATCTTCCCCTGGAAAGGGCAGTGTTTTTGGAGAGTGCAGCAAATCCGTGTTTCTGGACAAGGGAGGCATAAGTGCGCTGCGCTCCTAAGCTATCTCCCTGCTAAGACACACTGCCAAAGCTTTTCGCTATGATGCAGTCCAGTGCAGACGCACACTACGGCTCTACGGAGCTGTCCGAAGCCAAGCGCCGGTCGCCGGCGTCTTTCGGCTGAAGGAGCGCTTCGGAGCGTACGGCTGTTGTGTGCGCGAAGCAGCCGCTTCTCCTGCTCCGGGAGCCGGACAGAGCGGTAGCTTGTAGGAGGGCGAAGAACGAAGCCGCAGAGCACCGGCCTTCTGCGCGCACCCTAAGGACTGCGAGAGGACCGTGGTGGCCGCTCGCCTGCCCCTTCAATTCCATTCTAGCATCCTTAGGGAAGGTGTTCCAGGACAATTTTCCTGAGTTTTGAATTCGTCCTGATGCAGCCCCTCCTGGGAAACAACTGCTCGTCGTCTGAGTCTCCGAGTGCAGAGACCTCGATGGCAACTGCAGAAATGAAGGGCTGCGTTGAGTTGTCGAGAAGCAAGAACACAGCCAGCGCCTTGTGTTTGGGAGTCAGCAGCACCTGGACTTTTGCGATTGCTTTCACAGTGCACTGAATGCCAGGACGGCATGTGCACGTTAAAACAACGAGCTGGGCAAGAGCAGGAAGGGACCACGGGCATCAGAGAGCATCTGGCATCTTGCCCTGGAAAGAGCAGTGTTTTTGGAGTGTGCAGTAAAATCGTGTTTCTGGACAAGGGAGGCATAAGTGCGCTGCGCTCCTAAGCTATCTCTCTGCGAGACACACTGGCAAAGCTTTTCGCTATAGTGCAGTCTAGTGCAGACGGACACTGCGGCTCTCCGGAGCTGTCCGAAGCCAAGCGCCGGTCGCCGGCGTCTTTCGGCTGAAGCAGCGCTTCGGGGCGTACGGCTGCCGCTCCGCTGTTGTGTGCGCGAGGCAGCCGCTTCTCCTGCTCCGTGAGCCGGACAGAGCGGTAGCTTGTACGAGGGCGAAGAACGAAGCCGCAGGGAGACGACATTGTGTGTACAGTCTTGGGACTGCTAGATGACAGTGGCTAAAGCTCCCTGCCTTTTCAATGCACTGCTGCCATGCTTTATTGAAGGCGTTCCGAGACAACTTTCCTGGGTTTTGACTTCGTCCTGATGAAGCCCCTGTTGGGAAATTCGTTTGGGAGTCAGCAGCTGCTGGACTTTTGCGATTGCCTTCACTGTGCACTGAATGCCAGGACGGCATGTGCCCGTTAAAACAACGAGCTGGGCAAGAGCAGGAAGGGACCACGGGCATCAAGAGAGCATCTGACATCTTGCCCTGGAAAGAGCAGTGTTTTTGGAGTGTGCAGTAAAATCGTGTTTCTGGACAAGGGAGGCATAAGTGCGCTGCGCTCCTAAGCTATCTCCCTGCGAGACAGACTGGCAAAGCTTTTCGTTATCATGCAGTCTTGTGCAGACGCACACTACGGCTCTCCGGAGCTGTCCGAAGCCAAGCGCCGGTCGCCGGCGTCTTTCGGCTGAAGCAGCGCTTCGGAGCGTACGGCTGTTGTGTGCGCGAAGCAGCCGCTTCTCCTGCTCCGTGAGCCGGACAGAGCGGTAGCTTGTACGACGGCGAAGAACGAAGCCGCAGAGCACCGGCCTTCTGCGCGCACCCTAAGGACTGCGAGAGGACCGTGGTGGCCGCTCGCCTGCCTCTTCAATTCCATTCTAGCATCCTTAGGGAAGGTGTTCCATGACAATTTTCCTGAGTTTTGAATTCGTCCTGATGCAGCCCCTCCTGGGAAACTCGTGCTCGTCCTCTGAGTCTCCGAGTGCAGAGACCTCGATGGCAACTGCAGAAATGAAGGGCTGCGTTGAGGAGTCGAGAAGCAAGAACATAGCCAGCGCCTTTTGTTTGGGAGTCAGCAGCTGCTGGACTTTTGCGATTGCCTTCACTGTGCACTGAATGCCAGGACGGCATGTGCACGTTAAAACAACGAGCTGGGCAAGAGCAGTAATCGAAAGATCACGGCCGACAGAAAGCAGCTTATATATTGCCCACGAAAGAGCAGTGTTTTTGGAGTGTGCAGTAAAATCGTGTTTCTGGACAAGGGAGGCATAAGTGTGCTGCGCTCCTAAGCTATCTCCCTGCGAGACACACTGCCAAAGCTTTTCGCTATGATGCAGTCTAGTGCAGACGCACACTACGGCTCTACGGAGCTGTCCGACGCCAAGCGCCGCTCGCCGGCGTCTTTCGGCTGAAGCAGCGCTTCGGAGCGTACGGCTGTTGTGTGCGCGAAGCAGCCGCTTCTCCTGCTCCGCGAGCCGGACAGAGCGGTAGCTTCTACGAGGGCGAAGAACGAAGCCGCAGAGCACCGGACTTGTATGCACAGCCTACGGGCTGCTAGAGGAAGGTGGCTGCTGCTCCCTAACCCATCAATTCACAGCTGGCATGCTCTATGGAGCTGTTCCAGGACAACTTTCATTGCTTATTGGTTCGTCCTGATGCAGCCCCTACTGGGAAATTCATGCTCGTCCCCTGAGGCTCCGACATGCAGAAACATCGATGGCAGCTGCAGAAAAGAAGGGCTGCGTTGAGTTGTCGAGAAGCAAGAACATAGCCAGCGCCTAGCGTCTGGGAGTCAGCAACTGCTGGACTTTTGCGATTGCCTTCACTGTGCACTGAATGTCGAGATATGTGCACGCTAAAAAAACAAGGTGGGCAAGAGGAGGAAGAGAGCACGGGCATCAGAGAGCATCTGGCATCTTCCCCTGGAAAGGGCAGTGTTTTTGGAGACGCACACTACGGCTCTACGGAGCTGTCCGAAGCCAAGCGCCGGTGGCCGGCGTCTTTCGGCTGAAGCAGCGCTTCGGAGCGTACGGCTGTTGTGTGCGCGAAGCAGCCGCTTCTCCTGCTCCGTGAGCCGGACAGAGCGGTAGCTTGTACGACGGCGAAGAACGAAGCCGCAGAGCACCGGGCTTCTGCGCGCACCCTAAGGACTGCGAGAGGACCGTGGTGGCCGCTCGCCTGCCCCTTCAATTCCATTCTAGCATCCTTAGGGAAGGTGTTCTAGGACAATTTTCCTGACTTTTGAATTCGTCCTGATGCAGCCCCTCCTGGGAAACTCCTACTCGTCCTCTGAGTCTCCGAGTGCAGAGACCTCGATGGCAACTGCAGAAATGAAGGGCTGCGTTGAGGAGTCGAGAAGCAAGAACATAGCCAGCGCCTTGTGTTTGGGAGTCAGCAGCACCTGGACTTTTGCGATTGCTTTCACTGTGCACTGAATGCCAGGACGGCATGTGCACGTTAAAACAACGAGCTGGGCAAGAGTAATCGAAAGATCACGGCCGTCAGAAAGCAGCTTATATATTGCCCAGGAAAGAGCAGTGTTTTTGGAGTGTGCAGTAAAATCGTGTTTCTGGACAAGGGAGGCATAAGTGCGCTGCGCTCCTAAGCTATCTCCCTGCTAAGACACACTGCCAAAGCTTTTCGTTATCATGCAGGCTAGTGCAGACGCACACTACGGCTCTCCGGAGCTGTCCGAAGCCAAGCGCCGGTCGCCGGCGTCTTTCGGCTGAAGCAGCGCTTCGGAGCGTACGGCTGTTGTGTGCGCGAAGCAGCCGCTTCTCCTGCTCCGTGAGCCGGACAGAGCGGTAGCTTGTACGACGGCGAAGAACGAAGCCGCAGAGCACCGGGCTTCTGCGGGCACCCTAAGGACTGCGAGAGGACCGTGGTGGCCGCTCGCCTGCCCCTTCAATTCCATTCTAGCATCCTTAGGGAAGGTGTTCTAGGACAATTTTCCTGAGTTTTGAATTCGTCCTGATGCAGCCCCTCCTGGGAAACTCCTACTCGTCCTCTGCGTCTCCGAGTGCAGAGACCTCGATGGCAACTGCAGAAATGAAGGGCTGCGTTGAGTAGTCGAGAAGCAAGAACATAGCCAGCGCCTTGTGTTTAGGAGTCAGCAACTGCTGGACTTTTGCGATTGCCTTCACTGTGCACTGAATGTCGAGATATGTGCACGCTAAAAAAACAAGGTGGGCAAGAGGAGGAAGAGAGCACCGGCATCAGAGAGCATCTGGCATCTTCCCCTGGAAAGGGCAGTGTTTTTGGAGAGTGCAGCAAATCCGTGTTTCTGGACAAGGGAGGCATAAGTGCGCTGCGCTCCTAAGCTATCTCCCTGCTAAGACACACTGCCAAAGCTTTTCGCTATGATGCAGTCCAGTGCAGACGCACACTACGGCTCTACGGAGCTGTCCGAAGCCAAGCGCCGGTCGCCGGCGTCTTTCGGCTGAAGGAGCGCTTCGGAGCGTACGGCTGTTGTGTGCGCGAAGCAGCCGCTTCTCCTGCTCCGGGAGCCGGACAGAGCGGTAGCTTGTACGACGGCGAAGAACGAAGCCGCAGAGCACCGGCCTTCTGCGCGCACCCTAAGGACTGCGAGAGGACCGTGGTGGCCGCTCGCCTGCCCCTTCAATTCCATTCTAGCATCCTTAGGGAAGGTGTTCCAGGACAATTTTCCTGAGTTTTGAATTCGTCCTGATGCAGCCCCTCCTGGGAAACAACTGCTCGTCGTCTGAGTCTCCGAGTGCAGAGACCTCGATGGCAACTGCAGAAATGAAGGGCTGCGTTGAGTTGTCGAGAAGCAAGAACATAGCCAGCGCCTTGTGTTTGGGAGTCAGCAGCACCTGGACTTTTGCGATTGCTTTCACAGTGCACTGAATGCCAGGACGGCATGTGCACGTTAAAACAACGAGCTGGGCAAGAGCAGGAAGGGACCACGGGCATCAGAGAGCATCTGGCATCTTGCCCTGGAAAGAGCAGTGTTTTTGGAGTGTGCAGTAAAATCGTGTTTCTGGACAAGGGAGGCATAAGTGCGCTGCGCTCCTAAGCTATCTCCCTGCTAAGACACACTGCCAAAGCTTTTCGTTATCATGCAGGCTAGTGCAGACGCACACTACGGCTCTCCGGAGCTGTCCGAAGCCAAGCGCCGGTCGCCGGCGTCTTTCGGCTGAAGCAGCGCTTCGGAGCGTACGGCTGTTGTGTGCGCGAAGCAGCCGCTTCTCCTGCTCCGGGAGCCGGACAGAGCGGTAGCTTGTACGACGGCGAAGAACGAAGCCGCAGAGCACCGGGCTTCTGCGGGCACCCTAAGGACTGCGAGAGGACCGTGGTGGCCGCTCGCCTGCCCCTTCAATTCCATTCTAGCATCCTTAGGGAAGGTGTTCCAGGACAATTTTCCTGAGTTTTGAATTCGTCCTGATGCAGCCCCTCCTGGGAAACTCCTACTCGTCCTCTGCGTCTCCGAGTGCAGAGACCTCGATGGCAACTGCAGAAATGAAGGGCTGCGTTGAGGAGTCGAGAAGCAAGAACATAGCCAGCGCCTTGTGTTTGGGAGTCAGCAGCACCTGGACTTTTGCGATTGCTTTCACTGTGCACTGAATGCCAGGACGGCATGTGCACGTTAAAACAACGAGCTGGGCAAGAGTAATCGAAAGATCACGGCCGTCAGAAAGCAGCTTATATATTGCCCAGGAAAGAGCAGTGTTTTTGGAGTGTGCAGTAAAATCGTGTTTCTGGACAAGGGAGGCATAAGTGCGCTGCGCTCCTAAGCTATCTCCCTGCTAAGACACACTGCCAAAGCTTTTCGTTATCATGCAGGCTAGTGCAGACGCACACTACGGCTCTCCGGAGCTGTCCGAAGCCAAGCGCCGGTGGCCGGCGTCTTTCGGCTGAAGCAGCGCTTCGGAGCGTACGGCTGTTGTGTGCGCGAAGCAGCCGCTTCTCCTGCTCCGTGAGCCGGACAGAGCGGTAGCTTGTACGAGGGCGAAGAACGAAGCCGCAGAGTACCGGGCTTCTGCGCGCACCCTAAGGACTGCGAGAGGACCGTGGTGGCCGCTCGCCTGCCCCTTCAATTCCCTTCTAGCATCCTTAGGGAAGGTGTTCCAGGACAATTTTCCTGAGTTTTGAATTCGTCCTGATGCAGCCCCTCCTGGGAAACAACTGCTCGTCGTCTGAGTCTCCGAGTGCAGAGACCTCGATGGCAACTGCAGAAATGAAGGGCTGCGTTGAGTTGTCGAGACGCAAGAACATAGCCAGCGCCTTGTGTTTGGGAGTCAGCAGCTGCTGGACTTTTGCGATTGCTTTCACTGTGCACTGAATGCCAGGACGGCATGTGCACGTTAAAACAACGAGCTGGGCAAGAGCAGGAAGGGACCACGGGCATCAGAGAGCATCTGGCATCTTGCCCTGGAAAGAGCAGTGTTTTTGGAGTGTGCAGTAAAATCGTGTTTCTGGACAAGGGAGGCATAAGTGCGCTGCGCTCCTAAGCTATCTCCCTGCTAAGACACACTGGCAAAGCTTTTCGCTATAGTGCAGTCTAGTGCAGACGCACACTACGGCTCTCCGGAGCTGTCCGACGCCAAGCGCCGGTCGCCGGCGTCTTTCGGCTGAAGCAGCGCTTCGGAGCGTACGGCTGTTGTGTGCGCGAAGCAGCCGCTTCTCCTGCTCCGCGAGCCGGACAGAGCGGTAGCTTGTACGACGGCGAAGAACGAAGCCGCAGAGCACCGGGCTTCTGCGGGCACCCTAAGGACTGCGAGAGGACCGTGGTGGCCGCTCGCCTGCCCCTTCAATTCCATTCTAGCATCCTTATGGAAGGTGTTCTAGGACAATTTTCCTGAGTTTTGAATTCGTCCTGATGCAGCCCCTCCTGGGAAACTCCTACTCGTCCTCTGCGTCTCCGAGTGCAGAGACCTCGATGGCAACTGCAGAAATGAAGGGCTGCGTTGAGGAGTCGAGAAGCAAGAACATAGCCAGCGCCTTGTGTTTGGGAGTCAGCAGCTGCTGGACTTTTGCGATTGCTTTCACAGTGCACTGAATGCCAGGACGGCATGTGCACGTTAAAACAACGAGCTGGGCATGAGCAGGAAGGGAGCACGGGCATCAGAGAGCATCTGGCATCTTGCCCTGGAAAGAGCAGTGTTTTTGGAGTGTGCAGTAAAATCGTGTTTCTGGACAAGGGAGGCATAAGTGCGCTGCGCTCCTAAGCTATCTCCCTGCTAAGACACACTGCCAAAGCTTTTCATTATCATGCAGGCTAGTGCAGACGCACACTACGGCTCTACGGAGCTGTCCGAAGCCAAGCGCCGGTCGCCGGCGTCTTTCGGCTGAAGCAGCGCTTCGGAGCGTACGGCTGTTGTGTGCGCGAAGCAGCCGCTTCTCCTGCTCCGGGAGCCGGACAGAGCGGTAGCTTGTACGACGGCGAAGAACGAAGCCGCAGAGCACCGGGCTTCTGCGGGCACCCTAAGGACTGCGAGAGGACCGTGGTGGCCGCTCGCCTGCCCCTTCAATTCCATTCTAGCATCCTTATGGAAGGTGTTCTAGGACAATTTTCCTGAGTTTTGAATTCGTCCTGATGCAGCCCCTCCTGGGAAACTCCTACTCGTCCTCTGCGTCTCCGAGTGCAGAGACCTCGATGGCAACTGCAGAAATGAAGGGCTGCGTTGAGTAGTCGAGAAACAAGAACATAGCCAGCGCCTTGTGTTTAGGAGTCAGCAACTGCTGGACTTTTGCGATTGCCTTCACTGTGCACTGAATGTCCAGAGATGTGCACGCTAAAAAAACAAGGTGGGCAAGAGGAGGAAGAGAGCACCGGCATCAGAGAGCATCTGGCATCTTCCCCTGGAAAGGGCAGTGTTTTTGGAGAGTGCAGCAAATCCGTGTTTCTGGACAAGGGAGGCATAAGTGCGCTGCGCTCCTAAGCTATCTCCCTGCTAAGACACACTGCCAAAGCTTTTCGCTATGATGCAGTCCAGTGCAGACGCACACTACGGCTCTACGGAGCTGTCCGAAGCCAAGCGCCGGTCGCCGGCGTCTTTCGGCTGAAGCAGCGCTTCGGAGCGTACGGCTGTTGTGTGCGCGAAGCAGCCGCTTCTCCTGCTCCGGGAGCCGGACAGAGCGGTAGCTTGTAGGAGGGCGAAGAACGAAGCCGCAGAGCACCGGCCTTCTGCGCGCACCCTAAGGACTGCGAGAGGACCGTGGTGGCCGCTCGCCTGCCCCTTCAATTCCCTTCTAGCATCCTTAGGGAAGGTGTTCCAGGACAATTTTCCTGAGTTTTGAATTCGTCCTGATGCAGCCCCTCCTGGGAAACAACTGCTCGTCGTCTGAGTCTCCGAGTGCAGAGACCTCGATGGCAACTGCAGAAATGAAGGGCTGCGTTGAGTTGTCGAGACGCAAGAACATAGCCAGCGCCTTGTGTTTGGGAGTCAGCAGCTGCTGGACTTTTGCGATTGCTTTCACTGTGCACTGAATGCCAGGACGGCATGTGCACGTTAAAACAACGAGCTGGGCAAGAGCAGGAAGGGACCACGGGCATCAGAGAGCATCTGGCATCTTGCCCTGGAAAGAGCAGTGTTTTTGGAGTGTGCAGTAAAATCGTGTTTCTGGACAAGGGAGGCATAAGTGCGCTGCGCTCCTAAGCTATCTCCCTGCGAGACAGACTGGCAAAGCTTTTCGTTATCATGCAGGCTAGTGCAGACGCACACTACGGCTCTCCGGAGCTGTCCGAAGCCAAGCGCCGGTCGCCGGCGTCTTTCGGCTGAAGCAGCGCTTCGGAGCGTACGGCTGTTGTGTGCGCGAAGCAGCCGCTTCTCCTGCTCCGTGAGCCGGACAGAGCGGTAGCTTGTACGACGGCGAAGAACGAAGCCGCAGAGCACCGGGCTTCTGCGGGCACCCTAAGGACTGCGAGAGGACCGTGGTGGCCGCTCGCCTGCCTCTTCAATTCCATTCTAGCATCCTTAGGGAAGGTGTTCTAGGACAATTTTCCTGAGTTTTGAATTCGTCCTGATGCAGCCCCTCCTGGGAAACTCCTACTCGTCCTCTGCGTCTCCGAGTGCAGAGACCTCGATGGCAACTGCAGAAATGAAGGGCTGCGTTGAGTAGTCGAGAAGCAAGAACATAGCCAGCGCCTTGTGTCTGGGAGTCAGCAGCACCTGGACTTTTGCGATTGCTTTCACAGTGCACTGAATGCCAGGACGGCATGTGCACGTTAAAACAACGAGCTGGGCAAGAGCAGTAATCGAAAGATCACGGCCGACAGAAAGCAGCTTATATATTGCCCAGGAAAGAGCAGTGTTTTTGGAGTGTGCAGTAAAATCGTGTTTCTGGACAAGGGAGGCATAAGTGCGCTGCGCTCCTAAGCTATCTCCCTGCTAAGACACACTGGCAAAGCTTTTCGCTATAGTGCAGTCTAGTGCAGACGCACACTACGGCTCTCCGGAGCTGTCCGACGCCAAGCGCCGGTCGCCGGCGTCTTTCGGCTGAAGCAGCGCTTCGGAGCGTACGGCTGTTGTGTGCGCGAAGCAGCCGCTTCTCCTGCTCCGCGAGCCGGACAGAGCGGTAGCTTGTACGACGGCGAAGAACGAAGCCGCAGAGCACCGGGCTTCTGCGGGCACCCTAAGGACTGCGAGAGGACCGTGGTGGCCGCTCGCCTGCCTCTTCAATTCCATTCTAGCATCCTTAGGGAAGGTGTTCTAGGACAATTTTCCTGAGTTTTGAATTCGTCCTGATGCAGCCCCTCCTGGGAAACTCCTACTCGTCCTCTGCGTCTCCGAGTGCAGAGACCTCGTTGGCAACTGCAGAAATGAAGGGCTGCGTTGAGTAGTCGAGAAGCAAGAACATAGCCAGCGCCTTGTGTTTGGGAGTCAGCAGCTGCTGGACTTTTGCGATTGCTTTCACTGTGCACTGAATGCCAGGACGGCATGTGCACGTTAAAACAACGAGCTGGGCAAGAGCAGTAATCGAAAGATCACGGCCGTCAGAAAGCAGCTTATATATTGCCCTGGAAAGAGCAGTGTTTTTGGAGTGTGCAGTAAAATCGTGTTTCTGGACAAGGGAGGCATAAGTGCGCTGCGCTCCTAAGCTATCTCCCTGCGAGACACACTGCCAAAGCTTTTCGCTATAGTGCAGTCTAGTGCAGACGGACACTGCGGCTCTCCGGAACTGTCCGAAGCGAAGCGCCGCTCGCCGGCGTCTTTCGGCTGAAGCAGCGCTTCGGGGCGTACGGCTGTTGTGTGCGCGAAGCAGCCGCTTCTCCTGCTCCGGGAGCCGGACAGAGCGGTAGCTTGTACGAGGGCGAAGAACGAAGCCGCAGGGAGACGACATTGTGTGTACAGTCTTGGGACTGCTAGATGACAGTGGCTAAAGCTCCCTGCCTTTTCAATGCACTGCTGCCATGCTTTATTGAAGGCGTTCCGAGACAACTTTCCTTGGTTTTGACTTCGTCCTGATGAAGCCCCTGTTGGGAAATTCGTTTGGGAGTCAGCAGCTGCTGGACTTTTGCGATTGCCTTCACTGTGCACTGAATGCCAGGACGGCATGTGCACGTTAAAACAACGAGCTGGGCAAGAGCAGGAAGGGACCACGGGCATCAAGAGAGCATCTGACATCTTGCCCTGGAAAGAGCAGTGTTTTTGGAGTGTGCAGTAAAATCGTGTTTCTGGACAAGGGAGGCATAAGTGCGCTGCGCTCCTAAGTTATCTCCCTGCGAGACAGACTGGCAAAGCTTTTCGTTATCATGCAGGCTAGTGCAGACGCACACTACGGCTCTCCGGAGCTGTCCGAAGCCAAGCGCCGGTCGCCGGCGTCTTTCGGCTGAAGCAGCGCTTCGGAGCGTACGGCTGTTGTGTGCGCGAAGCAGCCGCTTCTCCTGCTCCGTGAGCCGGACAGAGCGGTAGCTTGTACGACGGCGAAGAACGAAGCCGCAGAGCACCGGGCTTCTGCGGGCACCCTAAGGACTGCGAGAGGACCGTGGTGGCCGCTCGCCTGCCTCTTCAATTCCATTCTAGCATCCTTAGGGAAGGTGTTCTAGGACAATTTTCCTGAGTTTTGAATTCGTCCTGATGCAGCCCGTCCTGGGAAACTCCTACTCGTCCTCTGAGTCTCCGAGTGCAGAGACCTCGATGGCAACTGGAGAAATGAAGGGCTGCGTTGAGTAGTCGAGAAGCAAGAACATAGCCAGCGCCTTTTGTTTGGGAGTCAGCAGCTGCTGGACTTTTGCGATTGCCTTCACTGTGCACTGAATGCCAGGACGGCATGTGCACGTTAAAACAACGAGCTGGGCAAGAGCAGTAATCGAAAGATCACGGCCGACAGAAAGCAGCTTATATATTGCCCAGGAAAGAGCAGTGTTTTTGGAGTGTGCAGTAAAATCGTGTTTCTGGACAAGGGAGGCATAAGTGAGCTGCGCTCCTAAGCTATCTCCCTGCTAAGACACACTGCCAAAGCTTTTCGCTATGATGCAGTCTAGTGCAGACGCACACTACGGCTCTCCGGAGCTGTCCGACGCCAAGCGCCGCTCGCCGGCGTCTTTCGGCTGAAGCAGCGCTTCGGAGCGTACGGCTGTTGTGTGCGCGAAGCAGCCGCTTCTCCTGCTCCGGGAGCCGGACAGAGCGGTAGCTTCTACGAGGGCGAAGAACGAAGCCGCAGAGCACCGGACTTGTGTGCACAGCCTACGGGCTGCTAGAGGAAGGTGGCTGCTGCTCCCTAACCCATCAATTCACAGCTGGCATGCTCTAAGGAGCTGTTCCAGGACAACTTTCATTGCTTATTGGTTCGTCCTGATACAGCCCCTCCTGGGAAATTCATGCTCGTCACCTGAGGCTCCGACATGCAGAAACATCGATGGCAGCTGCAGAAATGAAGGGCTGCGTTGAGTTGTCGAGAAGCAAGAACATAGCCAGCGCCTAGCGTCTGGGAGTCAGCAACTGCTGGACTTTTGCGATTGCCTTCACTGTGCACTGAATGTCGAGATATGTGCACGCTAAAAAAACAAGGTGGGCAAGAGGAGGAAGAGAGCACCGGCATCAGAGAGCATCTGGCATCTTCCCCTGGAAAGGGCAGTGTTTTTGGAGACGCACACTACGGCTCTACGGAGCTGTCCGAAGCCAAGCGCCGGTGGCCGGCGTCTTTCGGCTGAAGCAGCGCTTCGGAGCGTACGGCTGTTGTGTGCGCGAAGCAGCCGCTTCTCCTGCTCCGCGAGCCGGACAGAGCGGTAGCTTGTACGACGGCGAAGAACGAAGCCGCAGAGCACCGGCCTTCTGCGCGCACCCTAAGGACTGCGAGAGGACCGTGGTGGCCGCTCGCCTGCCCCTTCAATTCCATTCTAGCATCCTTAGGGAAGGTGTTCCAGGACAATTTTCCTGAGTTTTGAATTCGTCCTGAGGCAGCCCCTCCTGGGAAACAACTGCTCGTCGTCTGAGTCTCCGAGTGCAGAGACCTCGATGGCAACTGCAGTAATGAAGGGCTGCGTTGAGTTGTCGAGAAGCAAGAACATAGCCAGCGCCTTGTGTTTGGGAGTCAGCAGCACCTGGACTTTTGCGATTGCTTTCACAGTGCACTGAATGCCAGGACGGCATGTGCACGTTAAAACAACGAGCTGGGCATGAGCAGGAAGGGAGCACGGGCATCAGAGAGCATCTGGCATCTTGCCCTGGAAAGAGCAGTGTTTTTGGAGTGTGCAGTAAAATCGTGTTTCTGGACAAGGGAGGCATAAGTGCGCTGCGCTCCTAAGCTATCTCCCTGCTAAGACACACTGCCAAAGCTTTTCGTTATCATGCAGGCTAGTGCAGACGCACACTACGGCTCTCCGGAGCTGTCCGAAGCGAAACGCCGGTCGCCGGCGTCTTTCGGCTGAAGCAGCGCTTCGGAGCGTACGGCTGTTGTGTGCGCGAAGCAGCCGCTTCTCCTGCTCCGTGAGCCGGACAGAGCGGTAGCTTGTACGACGGCGAAGAACGAAGCCGCAGAGCACCGGGCTTCTGCGGGCACCCTAAGGACTGCGAGAGGACCGTGGTGGCCGCTCGCCTGCCCCTTCAATTCCATTCTAGCATCCTTATGGAAGGTGTTCTAGGACAATTTTCCTGAGTTTTGAATTCGTCCTGATGCAGCCCCTCCTGGGAAACTCCTACTCGTCCTCTGAGTCTCCGAGTGCAGAGACCTCGATGGCAACTGCAGAAATGAAGGGCTGCGTTGAGTAGTCGAGAAGCAAGAACATAGCCAGCGCCTTGTGTTTGGGAGTCAGCAGCTGCTGGACTTTTGCGATTGCCTTCACTGTGCACTGAATGCCAGGACGGCATGTGCACGTTAAAACAACGAGCTGGGCAAGAGCAGTAATCGAAAGATCACGGCCGACAGAAAGCAGCTTATATATTGCCCAGGAAAGAGCAGTGTTTTTGGAGTGTGCAGTAAAATCGTGTTTCTGGACAAGGGAGGCATAAGTGTGCTGCGCTCCTAAGCTATCTCCCTGCTAAGACACACTGCCAAAGCTTTTCGCTATGATGCAGTCTAGTGCAGACGCACACTACGGCTCTCCGGAGCTGTCCGACGCCAAGCGCCGCTCGCCGGCGTCTTTCGGCTGAAGCAGCGCTTCGGAGCGTACGGCTGTTGTGTGCGCGAAGCAGCCGCTTCTCCTGCTCCGGGAGCCGGACAGAGCGGTAGCTTCTACGAGGGCGAAGAACGAAGCCGCAGAGCACCGGACTTGTGTGCACAGCCTACGGGCTGCTAGAGGAAGGTGGCTGCTGCTCCCTAACCCATCAATTCACAGCTGGCATGCTCTATGGAGCTGTTCCAGGACAACTTTCATTGCTTATTGGTTCGTCCTGATACAGCCCCTCCTGGGAAATTCATGCTCGTCACCTGAGGCTCCGACATGCAGAAACATCGATGGCAGCTGCAGAAATGAAGGGCTGCGTTGAGTTGTCGAGAAGCAAGAACATAGCCAGCGCCTAGCGTCTGGGAGTCAGCAACTGCTGGACTTTTGCGATTGCCTTCACTGTGCACTGAATGTCGAGATATGTGCACGCTAAAAAAACAAGGTGGGCAAGAGGAGGAAGAGAGCACCGGCATCAGAGAGCATCTGGCATCTTCCCCTGGAAAGGGCAGTGTTTTTGGAGACGCACACTACGGCTCTACGGAGCTGTCCGAAGCCAAGCGCCGGTGGCCGGCGTCTTTCGGCTGAAGCAGCGCTTCGGAGCGTACGGCTGTTGTGTGCGCGAAGCAGCCGCTTCTCCTGCTCCGCGAGCCGGACAGAGCGGTAGCTTGTACGACGGCGAAGAACGAAGCCGCAGAGCACCGGCCTTCTGCGCGCACCCTAAGGACTGCGAGAGGACCGTGGTGGCCGCTCGCCTGCCCCTTCAATTCCATTCTAGCATCCTTAGGGAAGGTGTTCCAGGACAATTTTCCTGAGTTTTGAATTCGTCCTGAGGCAGCCCCTCCTGGGAAACAACTGCTCGTCGTCTGAGTCTCCGAGTGCAGAGACCTCGATGGCAACTGCAGTAATGAAGGGCTGCGTTGAGTTGTCGAGAAGCAAGAACATAGCCAGCGCCTTGTGTTTGGGAGTCAGCAGCACCTGGACTTTTGCGATTGCTTTCACAGTGCACTGAATGCCAGGACGGCATGTGCACGTTAAAACAACGAGCTGGGCATGAGCAGGAAGGGAGCACGGGCATCAGAGAGCATCTGGCATCTTGCCCTGGAAAGAGCAGTGTTTTTGGAGTGTGCAGTAAAATCGTGTTTCTGGACAAGGGAGGCATAAGTGCGCTGCGCTCCTAAGCTATCTCCCTGCTAAGACACACTGCCAAAGCTTTTCGTTATCATGCAGGCTAGTGCAGACGCACACTACGGCTCTCCGGAGCTGTCCGAAGCGAAACGCCGGTCGCCGGCGTCTTTCGGCTGAAGCAGCGCTTCGGAGCGTACGGCTGTTGTGTGCGCGAAGCAGCCGCTTCTCCTGCTCCGTGAGCCGGACAGAGCGGTAGCTTGTACGACGGCGAAGAACGAAGCCGCAGAGCACCGGGCTTCTGCGGGCACCCTAAGGACTGCGAGAGGACCGTGGTGGCCGCTCGCCTGCCCCTTCAATTCCATTCTAGCATCCTTATGGAAGGTGTTCTAGGACAATTTTCCTGAGTTTTGAATTCGTCCTGATGCAGCCCCTCCTGGGAAACTCCTACTCGTCCTCTGAGTCTCCGAGTGCAGAGACCTCGATGGCAACTGCAGAAATGAAGGGCTGCGTTGAGTAGTCGAGAAGCAAGAACATAGCCAGCGCCTTGTGTTTGGGAGTCAGCAGCACCTGGACTTTTGCGATTGCTTTCACTGTGCACTGAATGCCAGGACGGCATGTGCACGTTAAAACAACGAGCTGGGCATGAGCAGGAAGGGACCACGGGCATCAGAGAGCATCTGGCATCTTGCCCTGGAAAGAGCAGTGTTTTTGGAGTGTGCAGTAAAATCGTGTTTCTGGACAAGGGAGGCATAAGTGCGCTGCGCTCCTAAGCTATCTCCCTGCTAAGACACACTGCCAAAGCTTTTCGTTATCATGCAGGCTAGTGCAGACGCACACTACGGCTCTACGGAGCTGTCCGAAGCCAAGCGCCGGTCGCCGGCGTCTTTCGGCTGAAGCAGCGCTTCGGAGCGTACGGCTGTTGTGTGCGCGAAGCAGCCGCTTCTCCTGCTCCGGGAGCCGGACAGAGCGGTAGCTTGTACGACGGCGAAGAACGAAGCCGCAGAGCACCGGGCTTCTGCGGGCACCCTAAGGACTGCGAGAGGACCGTGGTGGCCGCTCGCCTGCCCCTTCAATTCCATTCTAGCATCCTTATGGAAGGTGTTCTAGGACAATTTTCCTGAGTTTTGAATTCGTCCTGATGCAGCCCCTCCTGGGAAACTCCTACTCGTCCTCTGCGTCTCCGAGTGCAGAGACCTCGATGGCAACTGCAGAAATGAAGGGCTGCGTTGAGTAGTCGAGAAACAAGAACATAGCCAGCGCCTTGTGTTTAGGAGTCAGCAACTGCTGGACTTTTGCGATTGCCTTCACTGTGCACTGAATGTCGAGAGATGTGCACGCTAAAAAAACAAGGTGGGCAAGAGGAGGAAGAGAGCACCGGCATCAGAGAGCATCTGGCATCTTCCCCTGGAAAGGGCAGTGTTTTTGGAGAGTGCAGCAAATCCGTGTTTCTGGACAAGGGAGGCATAAGTGCGCTGCGCTCCTAAGCTATCTCCCTGCTAAGACACACTGCCAAAGCTTTTCGCTATGATGCAGTCCAGTGCAGACGCACACTACGGCTCTACGGAGCTGTCCGAAGCCAAGCGCCGGTCGCCGGCGTCTTTCGGCTGAAGCAGCGCTTCGGAGCGTACGGCTGTTGTGTGCGCGAAGCAGCCGCTTCTCCTGCTCCGGGAGCCGGACAGAGCGGTAGCTTGTAGGAGGGCGAAGAACGAAGCCGCAGAGCACCGGCCTTCTGCGCGCACCCTAAGGACTGCGAGAGGACCGTGGTGGCCGCTCGCCTGCCCCTTCAATTCCCTTCTAGCATCCTTAGGGAAGGTGTTCCAGGACAATTTTCCTGAGTTTTGAATTCGTCCTGATGCAGCCCCTCCTGGGAAACAACTGCTCGTCGTCTGAGTCTCCGAGTGCAGAGACCTCGATGGCAACTGCAGAAATGAAGGGCTGCGTTGAGTTGTCGAGACGCAAGAACATAGCCAGCGCCTTGTGTTTGGGAGTCAGCAGCTGCTGGACTTTTGCGATTGCTTTCACTGTGCACTGAATGCCAGGACGGCATGTGCACGTTAAAACAACGAGCTGGGCAAGAGCAGGAAGGGACCACGGGCATCAGAGAGCATCTGGCATCTTGCCCTGGAAAGAGCAGTGTTTTTGGAGTGTGCAGTAAAATCGTGTTTCTGGACAAGGGAGGCATAAGTGCGCTGCGCTCCTAAGCTATCTCCCTGCGAGACAGACTGGCAAAGCTTTTCGTTATCATGCAGGCTAGTGCAGACGCACACTACGGCTCTACGGAGCTGTCCGAAGCCAAGCGCCGGTCGCCGGCGTCTTTCGGCTGAAGCAGCGCTTCGGAGCGTACGGCTGTTGTGTGCGCGAAGCAGCCGCTTCTCCTGCTCCGTGAGCCGGACAGAGCGGTAGCTTGTACGACGGCGAAGAACGAAGCCGCAGAGCACCGGGCTTCTGCGGGCACCCTAAGGACTGCGAGAGGACCGTGGTGGCCGCTCGCCTGCCTCTTCAATTCCATTCTAGCATCCTTAGGGAAGGTGTTCTAGGACAATTTTCCTGAGTTTTGAATTCGTCCTGATGCAGCCCCTCCTGGGAAACTCCTACTCGTCCTCTGCGTCTCCGAGTGCAGAGACCTCGATGGCAACTGCAGAAATGAAGGGCTGCGTTGAGTAGTCGAGAAGCAAGAACATAGCCAGCGCCTTGTGTCTGGGAGTCAGCAGCACCTGGACTTTTGCGATTGCTTTCACAGTGCACTGAATGCCAGGACGGCATGTGCACGTTAAAACAACGAGCTGGGCAAGAGCAGTAATCGAAAGATCACGGCCGACAGAAAGCAGCTTATATATTGCCCAGGAAAGAGCAGTGTTTTTGGAGTGTGCAGTAAAATCGTGTTTCTGGACAAGGGAGGCATAAGTGCGCTGCGCTCCTAAGCTATCTCCCTGCTAAGACACACTGGCAAAGCTTTTCGCTATAGTGCAGTCTAGTGCAGACGCACACTACGGCTCTCCGGAGCTGTCCGACGCCAAGCGCCGGTCGCCGGCGTCTTTCGGCTGAAGCAGCGCTTCGGAGCGTACGGCTGTTGTGTGCGCGAAGCAGCCGCTTCTCCTGCTCCGGGAGCCGGACAGAGCGGTAGCTTGTACGACGGCGAAGAACGAAGCCGCAGAGCACCGGGCTTCTGCGGGCACCCTAAGGACTGCGAGAGGACCGTGGTGGCCGCTCGCCTGCCCCTTCAATTCCATTCTAGCATCCTTATGGAAGGTGTTCTAGGACAATTTTCCTGAGTTTTGAATTCGTCCTGATGCAGCCCCTCCTGGGAAACTCCTACTCGTCCTCTGCGTCTCCGAGTGCAGAGACCTCGATGGCAACTGCAGAAATGAAGGGCTGCGTTGAGGAGTCGAGAAGCAAGAACATAGCCAGCGCCTTGTGTTTGGGAGTCAGCAGCTGCTGGACTTTTGCGATTGCTTTCACAGTGCACTGAATGCCAGGACGGCATGTGCACGTTAAAACAACGAGCTGGGCATGAGCAGGAAGGGAGCACGGGCATCAGAGAGCATCTGGCATCTTGCCCTGGAAAGAGCAGTGTTTTTGGAGTGTGCAGTAAAATCGTGTTTCTGGACAAGGGAGGCATAAGTGCGCTGCGCTCCTAAGCTATCTCCCTGCTAAGACACACTGCCAAAGCTTTTCGTTATCATGCAGGCTAGTGCAGACGCACACTACGGCTCTACGGAGCTGTCCGAAGCCAAGCGCCGGTCGCCGGCGTCTTTCGGCTGAAGCAGCGCTTCGGAGCGTACGGCTGTTGTGTGCGCGAAGCAGCCGCTTCTCCTGCTCCGGGAGCCGGACAGAGCGGTAGCTTGTACGACGGCGAAGAACGAAGCCGCAGAGCACCGGGCTTCTGCGGGCACCCTAAGGACTGCGAGAGGACCGTGGTGGCCGCTCGCCTGCCCCTTCAATTCCATTCTAGCATCCTTATGGAAGGTGTTCTAGGACAATTTTCCTGAGTTTTGAATTCGTCCTGATGCAGCCCCTCCTGGGAAACTCCTACTCGTCCTCTGCGTCTCCGAGTGCAGAGACCTCGATGGCAACTGCAGAAATGAAGGGCTGCGTTGAGTAGTCGAGAAACAAGAACATAGCCAGCGCCTTGTGTTTAGGAGTCAGCAACTGCTGGACTTTTGCGATTGCCTTCACTGTGCACTGAATGTCGAGAGATGTGCACGCTAAAAAAACAAGGTGGGCAAGAGGAGGAAGAGAGCACCGGCATCAGAGAGCATCTGGCATCTTCCCCTGGAAAGGGCAGTGTTTTTGGAGAGTGCAGCAAATCCGTGTTTCTGGACAAGGGAGGCATAAGTGCGCTGCGCTCCTAAGCTATCTCCCTGCTAAGACACACTGCCAAAGCTTTTCGCTATGATGCAGTCCAGTGCAGACGCACACTACGGCTCTACGGAGCTGTCCGAAGCCAAGCGCCGGTCGCCGGCGTCTTTCGGCTGAAGCAGCGCTTCGGAGCGTACGGCTGTTGTGTGCGCGAAGCAGCCGCTTCTCCTGCTCCGGGAGCCGGACAGAGCGGTAGCTTGTACGACGGCGAAGAACGAAGCCGCAGAGCACCGGGCTTCTGCGGGCACCCTAAGGACTGCGAGAGGACCGTGGTGGCCGCTCGCCTGCCCCTTCAATTCCATTCTAGCATCCTTATGGAAGGTGTTCTAGGACAATTTTCCTGAGTTTTGAATTCGTCCTGATGCAGCCCCTCCTGGGAAACTCCTACTCGTCCTCTGCGTCTCCGAGTGCAGAGACCTCGATGGCAACTGCAGAAATGAAGGGCTGCGTTGAGGAGTCGAGAAGCAAGAACATAGCCAGCGCCTTGTGTTTGGGAGTCAGCAGCACCTGGACTTTTGCGATTGCTTTCACAGTGCACTGAATGCCAGGACGGCATGTGCACGTTAAAACAACGAGCTGGGCATGAGCAGGAAGGGACCACGGGCATCAGAGAGCATCTGGCATCTTGCCCTGGAAAGAGCAGTGTTTTTGGAGTGTGCAGTAAAATCGTGTTTCTGGACAAGGGAGGCATAAGTGCGCTGCGCTCCTAAGTTATCTCCCTGCGAGACAGACTGGCAAAGCTTTTCGTTATCATGCAGGCTAGTGCAGACGCACACTACGGCTCTCCGGAGCTGTCCGAAGCGAAGCGCCGGTCGCCGGCGTCTTTCGGCTGAAGCAGCGCTTCGGAGCGTACGGCTGTTGTGTGCGCGAAGCAGCCGCTTCTCCTGCTCCGTGAGCCGGACAGAGCGGTAGCTTGTACGACGGCGAAGAACGAAGCCGCAGAGCACCGGGCTTCTGCGGGCACCCTAAGGACTGCGAGAGGACCGTGGTAGCCGCTCGCCTGCCTCTTCAATTCCATTCTAGCATCCTTAGGGAAGGTGTTCTAGGACAATTTTCCTGAGTTTTGAATTCGTCCTGATGCAGCCCGTCCTGGGAAACTCCTACTCGTCCTCTGAGTCTCCGAGTGCAGAGACCTCGATGGCAACTGCAGAAATGAAGGGCTGCGTTGAGTAGTCGAGAAGCAAGAACATAGCCAGCGCCTTTTGTTTGGGAGTCAGCAGCTGCTGGACTTTTGCGATTGCCTTCACTGTGCACTGAATGCCAGGACGGCATGTGCACGTTAAAACAACGAGCTGGGCAAGAGCAGTAATCGAAAGATCACGGCCGACAGAAAGCAGCTTATATATTGCCCAGGAAAGAGCAGTGTTTTTGGAGTGTGCAGTAAAATCGTGTTTCTGGACAAGGGAGGCATAAGTGTGCTGCGCTCCTAAGCTATCTCCCTGCTAAGACACACTGCCAAAGCTTTTCGCTATGATGCAGTCTAGTGCAGACGCACACTACGGCTCTCCGGAGCTGTCCGACGCCAAGCGCCGCTCGCCGGCGTCTTTCGGCTGAAGCAGCGCTTCGGAGCGTACGGCTGTTGTGTGCGCGAAGCAGCCGCTTCTCCTGCTCCGGGAGCCGGACAGAGCGGTAGCTTCTACGAGGGCGAAGAACGAAGCCGCAGAGCACCGGACTTGTGTGCACAGCCTACGGGCTGCTAGAGGAAGGTGGCTGCTGCTCCCTAACCCATCAATTCACAGCTGGCATGCTCTATGGAGCTGTTCCAGGACAACTTTCATTGCTTATTGGTTCGTCCTGATACAGCCCCTCCTGGGAAATTCATGCTCGTCACCTGAGGCTCCGACATGCAGAAACATCGATGGCAGCTGCAGAAATGAAGGGCTGCGTTGAGTTGTCGAGAAGCAAGAACATAGCCAGCGCCTAGCGTCTGGGAGTCAGCAACTGCTGGACTTTTGCGATTGCCTTCACTGTGCACTGAATGTCGAGATATGTGCACGCTAAAAAAACAAGGTGGGCAAGAGGAGGAAGAGAGCACCGGCATCAGAGAGCATCTGGCATCTTCCCCTGGAAAGGGCAGTGTTTTTGGAGACGCACACTACGGCTCTACGGAGCTGTCCGAAGCCAAGCGCCGGTGGCCGGCGTCTTTCGGCTGAAGCAGCGCTTCGGAGCGTACGGCTGTTGTGTGCGCGAAGCAGCCGCTTCTCCTGCTCCGCGAGCCGGACAGAGCGGTAGCTTGTACGACGGCGAAGAACGAAGCCGCAGAGCACCGGCCTTCTGCGCGCACCCTAAGGACTGCGAGAGGACCGTGGTGGCCGCTCGCCTGCCCCTTCAATTCCATTCTAGCATCCTTAGGGAAGGTGTTCCAGGACAATTTTCCTGAGTTTTGAATTCGTCCTGAGGCAGCCCCTCCTGGGAAACAACTGCTCGTCGTCTGAGTCTCCGAGTGCAGAGACCTCGATGGCAACTGCAGTAATGAAGGGCTGCGTTGAGTTGTCGAGAAGCAAGAACATAGCCAGCGCCTTGTGTTTGGGAGTCAGCAGCACCTGGACTTTTGCGATTGCTTTCACAGTGCACTGAATGCCAGGACGGCATGTGCACGTTAAAACAACGAGCTGGGCATGAGCAGGAAGGGAGCACGGGCATCAGAGAGCATCTGGCATCTTGCCCTGGAAAGAGCAGTGTTTTTGGAGTGTGCAGTAAAATCGTGTTTCTGGACAAGGGAGGCATAAGTGCGCTGCGCTCCTAAGCTATCTCCCTGCTAAGACACACTGCCAAAGCTTTTCGTTATCATGCAGGCTAGTGCAGACGCACACTACGGCTCTCCGGAGCTGTCCGAAGCGAAACGCCGGTCGCCGGCGTCTTTCGGCTGAAGCAGCGCTTCGGAGCGTACGGCTGTTGTGTGCGCGAAGCAGCCGCTTCTCCTGCTCCGTGAGCCGGACAGAGCGGTAGCTTGTACGACGGCGAAGAACGAAGCCGCAGAGCACCGGGCTTCTGCGGGCACCCTAAGGACTGCGAGAGGACCGTGGTGGCCGCTCGCCTGCCCCTTCAATTCCCTTCTAGCATCCTTAGGGAAGGTGTTCCAGGACAATTTTCCTGAGTTTTGAATTCGTCCTGATGCAGCCCCTCCTGGGAAACAACTGCTCGTCGTCTGAGTCTCCGAGTGCAGAGACCTCGATGGCAACTGCAGAAATGAAGGGCTGCGTTGAGTTGTCGAGACGCAAGAACATAGCCAGCGCCTTGTGTTTGGGAGTCAGCAGCTGCTGGACTTTTGCGATTGCTTTCACTGTGCACTGAATGCCAGGACGGCATGTGCACGTTAAAACAACGAGCTGGGCAAGAGCAGGAAGGGACCACGGGCATCAGAGAGCATCTGGCATCTTGCCCTGGAAAGAGCAGTGTTTTTGGAGTGTGCAGTAAAATCGTGTTTCTGGACAAGGGAGGCATAAGTGCGCTGCGCTCCTAAGCTATCTCCCTGCGAGACAGACTGGCAAAGCTTTTCGTTATCATGCAGGCTAGTGCAGACGCACACTACGGCTCTCCGGAGCTGTCCGAAGCCAAGCGCCGGTCGCCGGCGTCTTTCGGCTGAAGCAGCGCTTCGGAGCGTACGGCTGTTGTGTGCGCGAAGCAGCCGCTTCTCCTGCTCCGTGAGCCGGACAGAGCGGTAGCTTGTACGACGGCGAAGAACGAAGCCGCAGAGCACCGGGCTTCTGCGGGCACCCTAAGGACTGCGAGAGGACCGTGGTGGCCGCTCGCCTGCCTCTTCAATTCCATTCTAGCATCCTTAGGGAAGGTGTTCTAGGACAATTTTCCTGAGTTTTGAATTCGTCCTGATGCAGCCCCTCCTGGGAAACTCCTACTCGTCCTCTGCGTCTCCGAGTGCAGAGACCTCGATGGCAACTGCAGAAATGAAGGGCTGCGTTGAGTAGTCGAGAAGCAAGAACATAGCCAGCGCCTTGTGTCTGGGAGTCAGCAGCACCTGGACTTTTGCGATTGCTTTCACAGTGCACTGAATGCCAGGACGGCATGTGCACGTTAAAACAACGAGCTGGGCAAGAGCAGTAATCGAAAGATCACGGCCGACAGAAAGCAGCTTATATATTGCCCAGGAAAGAGCAGTGTTTTTGGAGTGTGCAGTAAAATCGTGTTTCTGGACAAGGGAGGCATAAGTGCGCTGCGCTCCTAAGCTATCTCCCTGCTAAGACACACTGGCAAAGCTTTTCGCTATAGTGCAGTCTAGTGCAGACGCACACTACGGCTCTCCGGAGCTGTCCGACGCCAAGCGCCGGTCGCCGGCGTCTTTCGGCTGAAGCAGCGCTTCGGAGCGTACGGCTGTTGTGTGCGCGAAGCAGCCGCTTCTCCTGCTCCGGGAGCCGGACAGAGCGGTAGCTTGTACGACGGCGAAGAACGAAGCCGCAGAGCACCGGGCTTCTGCGGGCACCCTAAGGACTGCGAGAGGACCGTGGTGGCCGCTCGCCTGCCCCTTCAATTCCATTCTAGCATCCTTATGGAAGGTGTTCTAGGACAATTTTCCTGAGTTTTGAATTCGTCCTGATGCAGCCCCTCCTGGGAAACTCCTACTCGTCCTCTGCGTCTCCGAGTGCAGAGACCTCGATGGCAACTGCAGAAATGAAGGGCTGCGTTGAGGAGTCGAGAAGCAAGAACATAGCCAGCGCCTTGTGTTTGGGAGTCAGCAGCTGCTGGACTTTTGCGATTGCTTTCACAGTGCACTGAATGCCAGGACGGCATGTGCACGTTAAAACAACGAGCTGGGCATGAGCAGGAAGGGAGCACGGGCATCAGAGAGCATCTGGCATCTTGCCCTGGAAAGAGCAGTGTTTTTGGAGTGTGCAGTAAAATCGTGTTTCTGGACAAGGGAGGCATAAGTGCGCTGCGCTCCTAAGCTATCTCCCTGCTAAGACACACTGCCAAAGCTTTTCGTTATCATGCAGGCTAGTGCAGACGCACACTACGGCTCTACGGAGCTGTCCGAAGCCAAGCGCCGGTCGCCGGCGTCTTTCGGCTGAAGCAGCGCTTCGGAGCGTACGGCTGTTGTGTGCGCGAAGCAGCCGCTTCTCCTGCTCCGGGAGCCGGACAGAGCGGTAGCTTGTACGAGGGCGAAGAACGAAGCCGCAGAGCACCGGGCTTCTGCGGGCACCCTAAGGACTGCGAGAGGACCGTGGTGGCCGCTCGCCTGCCCCTTCAATTCCATTCTAGCATCCTTATGGAAGGTGTTCTAGGACAATTTTCCTGAGTTTTGAATTCGTCCTGATGCAGCCCCTCCTGGGAAACTCCTACTCGTCCTCTGCGTCTCCGAGTGCAGAGACCTCGATGGCAACTGCAGAAATGAAGGGCTGCGTTGAGTAGTCGAGAAACAAGAACATAGCCAGCGCCTTGTGTTTAGGAGTCAGCAACTGCTGGACTTTTGCGATTGCCTTCACTGTGCACTGAATGTCGAGAGATGTGCACGCTAAAAAAACAAGGTGGGCAAGAGGAGGAAGAGAGCACCGGCATCAGAGAGCATCTGGCATCTTCCCCTGGAAAGGGCAGTGTTTTTGGAGAGTGCAGCAAATCCGTGTTTCTGGACAAGGGAGGCATAAGTGCGCTGCGCTCCTAAGCTATCTCCCTGCTAAGACACACTGCCAAAGCTTTTCGCTATGATGCAGTCCAGTGCAGACGCACACTACGGCTCTACGGAGCTGTCCGAAGCCAAGCGCCGGTCGCCGGCGTCTTTCGGCTGAAGCAGCGCTTCGGAGCGTACGGCTGTTGTGTGCGCGAAGCAGCCGCTTCTCCTGCTCCGGGAGCCGGACAGAGCGGTAGCTTGTAGGAGGGCGAAGAACGAAGCCGCAGAGCACCGGCCTTCTGCGCGCACCCTAAGGACTGCGAGAGGACCGTGGTGGCCGCTCGCCTGCCCCTTCAATTCCCTTCTAGCATCCTTAGGGAAGGTGTTCCAGGACAATTTTCCTGAGTTTTGAATTCGTCCTGATGCAGCCCCTCCTGGGAAACAACTGCTCGTCGTCTGAGTCTCCGAGTGCAGAGACCTCGATGGCAACTGCAGAAATGAAGGGCTGCGTTGAGTTGTCGAGACGCAAGAACATAGCCAGCGCCTTGTGTTTGGGAGTCAGCAGCTGCTGGACTTTTGCGATTGCTTTCACTGTGCACTGAATGCCAGGACGGCATGTGCACGTTAAAACAACGAGCTGGGCAAGAGCAGGAAGGGACCACGGGCATCAGAGAGCATCTGGCATCTTGCCCTGGAAAGAGCAGTGTTTTTGGAGTGTGCAGTAAAATCGTGTTTCTGGACAAGGGAGGCATAAGTGCGCTGCGCTCCTAAGCTATCTCCCTGCGAGACAGACTGGCAAAGCTTTTCGTTATCATGCAGGCTAGTGCAGACGCACACTACGGCTCTCCGGAGCTGTCCGAAGCCAAGCGCCGGTCGCCGGCGTCTTTCGGCTGAAGCAGCGCTTCGGAGCGTACGGCTGTTGTGTGCGCGAAGCAGCCGCTTCTCCTGCTCCGTGAGCCGGACAGAGCGGTAGCTTGTACGACGGCGAAGAACGAAGCCGCAGAGCACCGGGCTTCTGCGGGCACCCTAAGGACTGCGAGAGGACCGTGGTGGCCGCTCGCCTGCCTCTTCAATTCCATTCTAGCATCCTTAGGGAAGGTGTTCTAGGACAATTTTCCTGAGTTTTGAATTCGTCCTGATGCAGCCCCTCCTGGGAAACTCCTACTCGTCCTCTGCGTCTCCGAGTGCAGAGACCTCGATGGCAACTGCAGAAATGAAGGGCTGCGTTGAGTAGTCGAGAAGCAAGAACATAGCCAGCGCCTTGTGTCTGGGAGTCAGCAGCACCTGGACTTTTGCGATTGCTTTCACAGTGCACTGAATGCCAGGACGGCATGTGCACGTTAAAACAACGAGCTGGGCAAGAGCAGTAATCGAAAGATCACGGCCGACAGAAAGCAGCTTATATATTGCCCAGGAAAGAGCAGTGTTTTTGGAGTGTGCAGTAAAATCGTGTTTCTGGACAAGGGAGGCATAAGTGCGCTGCGCTCCTAAGCTATCTCCCTGCTAAGACACACTGGCAAAGCTTTTCGCTATAGTGCAGTCTAGTGCAGACGCACACTACGGCTCTCCGGAGCTGTCCGACGCCAAGCGCCGGTCGCCGGCGTCTTTCGGCTGAAGCAGCGCTTCGGAGCGTACGGCTGTTGTGTGCGCGAAGCAGCCGCTTCTCCTGCTCCGCGAGCCGGACAGAGCGGTAGCTTGTACGACGGCGAAGAACGAAGCCGCAGAGCACCGGGCTTCTGCGGGCACCCTAAGGACTGCGAGAGGACCGTGGTGGCCGCTCGCCTGCCTCTTCAATTCCATTCTAGCATCCTTAGGGAAGGTGTTCTAGGACAATTTTCCTGAGTTTTGAATTCGTCCTGATGCAGCCCCTCCTGGGAAACTCCTACTCGTCCTCTGCGTCTCCGAGTGCAGAGACCTCGTTGGCAACTGCAGAAATGAAGGGCTGCGTTGAGTAGTCGAGAAGCAAGAACATAGCCAGCGCCTTGTGTTTGGGAGTCAGCAGCTGCTGGACTTTTGCGATTGCTTTCACTGTGCACTGAATGCCAGGACGGCATGTGCACGTTAAAACAACGAGCTGGGCAAGAGCAGTAATCGAAAGATCACGGCCGTCAGAAAGCAGCTTATATATTGCCCTGGAAAGAGCAGTGTTTTTGGAGTGTGCAGTAAAATCGTGTTTCTGGACAAGGGAGGCATAAGTGCGCTGCGCTCCTAAGCTATCTCCCTGCGAGACACACTGCCAAAGCTTTTCGCTATAGTGCAGTCTAGTGCAGACGGACACTGCGGCTCTCCGGAACTGTCCGAAGCGAAGCGCCGCTCGCCGGCGTCTTTCGGCTGAAGCAGCGCTTCGGGGCGTACGGCTGTTGTGTGCGCGAAGCAGCCGCTTCTCCTGCTCCGGGAGCCGGACAGAGCGGTAGCTTGTACGAGGGCGAAGAACGAAGCCGCAGGGAGACGACATTGTGTGTACAGTCTTGGGACTGCTAGATGACAGTGGCTAAAGCTCCCTGCCTTTTCAATGCACTGCTGCCATGCTTTATTGAAGGCGTTCCGAGACAACTTTCCTTGGTTTTGACTTCGTCCTGATGAAGCCCCTGTTGGGAAATTCGTTTGGGAGTCAGCAGCTGCTGGACTTTTGCGATTGCCTTCACTGTGCACTGAATGCCAGGACGGCATGTGCACGTTAAAACAACGAGCTGGGCAAGAGCAGGAAGGGACCACGGGCATCAAGAGAGCATCTGACATCTTGCCCTGGAAAGAGCAGTGTTTTTGGAGTGTGCAGTAAAATCGTGTTTCTGGACAAGGGAGGCATAAGTGCGCTGCGCTCCTAAGTTATCTCCCTGCGAGACAGACTGGCAAAGCTTTTCGTTATCATGCAGGCTAGTGCAGACGCACACTACGGCTCTCCGGAGCTGTCCGAAGCCAAGCGCCGGTCGCCGGCGTCTTTCGGCTGAAGCAGCGCTTCGGAGCGTACGGCTGTTGTGTGCGCGAAGCAGCCGCTTCTCCTGCTCCGTGAGCCGGACAGAGCGGTAGCTTGTACGACGGCGAAGAACGAAGCCGCAGAGCACCGGGCTTCTGCGGGCACCCTAAGGACTGCGAGAGGACCGTGGTGGCCGCTCGCCTGCCTCTTCAATTCCATTCTAGCATCCTTAGGGAAGGTGTTCTAGGACAATTTTCCTGAGTTTTGAATTCGTCCTGATGCAGCCCGTCCTGGGAAACTCCTACTCGTCCTCTGAGTCTCCGAGTGCAGAGACCTCGATGGCAACTGCAGAAATGAAGGGCTGCGTTGAGTAGTCGAGAAGCAAGAACATAGCCAGCGCCTTTTGTTTGGGAGTCAGCAGCTGCTGGACTTTTGCGATTGCCTTCACTGTGCACTGAATGCCAGGACGGCATGTGCACGTTAAAACAACGAGCTGGGCAAGAGCAGTAATCGAAAGATCACGGCCGACAGAAAGCAGCTTATATATTGCCCAGGAAAGAGCAGTGTTTTTGGAGTGTGCAGTAAAATCGTGTTTCTGGACAAGGGAGGCATAAGTGTGCTGCGCTCCTAAGCTATCTCCCTGCTAAGACACACTGCCAAAGCTTTTCGCTATGATGCAGTCTAGTGCAGACGCACACTACGGCTCTCCGGAGCTGTCCGACGCCAAGCGCCGCTCGCCGGCGTCTTTCGGCTGAAGCAGCGCTTCGGAGCGTACGGCTGTTGTGTGCGCGAAGCAGCCGCTTCTCCTGCTCCGGGAGCCGGACAGAGCGGTAGCTTCTACGAGGGCGAAGAACGAAGCCGCAGAGCACCGGACTTGTGTGCACAGCCTACGGGCTGCTAGAGGAAGGTGGCTGCTGCTCCCTAACCCATCAATTCACAGCTGGCATGCTCTATGGAGCTGTTCCAGGACAACTTTCATTGCTTATTGGTTCGTCCTGATACAGCCCCTCCTGGGAAATTCATGCTCGTCACCTGAGGCTCCGACATGCAGAAACATCGATGGCAGCTGCAGAAATGAAGGGCTGCGTTGAGTTGTCGAGAAGCAAGAACATAGCCAGCGCCTAGCGTCTGGGAGTCAGCAACTGCTGGACTTTTGCGATTGCCTTCACTGTGCACTGAATGTCGAGATATGTGCACGCTAAAAAAACAAGGTGGGCAAGAGGAGGAAGAGAGCACGGGCATCAGAGAGCATCTGGCATCTTCCCCTGGAAAGGGCAGTGTTTTTGGAGACGCACACTACGGCTCTACGGAGCTGTCCGAAGCCAAGCGCCGGTGGCCGGCGTCTTTCGGCTGAAGCAGCGCTTCGGAGCGTACGGCTGTTGTGTGCGCGAAGCAGCCGCTTCTCCTGCTCCGCGAGCCGGACAGAGCGGTAGCTTGTAGGAGGGCGAAGAACGAAGCCGCAGAGCACCGGCCTTCTGCGCGCACCCTAAGGACTGCGAGAGGACCGTGGTGGCCGCTCGCCTGCCCCTTCAATTCCATTCTAGCATCCTTAGGGAAGGTGTTCCAGGACAATTTTCCTGAGTTTTGAATTCGTCCTGAGGCAGCCCCTCCTGGGAAACAACTGCTCGTCGTCTGAGTCTCCGAGTGCAGAGACCTCGATGGCAACTGCAGTAATGAAGGGCTGCGTTGAGTTGTCGAGAAGCAAGAACATAGCCAGCGCCTTGTGTTTGGGAGTCAGCAGCACCTGGACTTTTGCGATTGCTTTCACAGTGCACTGAATGCCAGGACGGCATGTGCACGTTAAAACAACGAGCTGGGCATGAGCAGGAAGGGAGCACGGGCATCAGAGAGCATCTGGCATCTTGCCCTGGAAAGAGCAGTGTTTTTGGAGTGTGCAGTAAAATCGTGTTTCTGGACAAGGGAGGCATAAGTGCGCTGCGCTCCTAAGCTATCTCCCTGCTAAGACACACTGCCAAAGCTTTTCGTTATCATGCAGGCTAGTGCAGACGCACACTACGGCTCTCCGGAGCTGTCCGAAGCGAAACGCCGGTCGCCGGCGTCTTTCGGCTGAAGCAGCGCTTCGGAGCGTACGGCTGTTGTGTGCGCGAAGCAGCCGCTTCTCCTGCTCCGTGAGCCGGACAGAGCGGTAGCTTGTACGACGGCGAAGAACGAAGCCGCAGAGCACCGGGCTTCTGCGGGCACCCTAAGGACTGCGAGAGGACCGTGGTGGCCGCTCGCCTGCCCCTTCAATTCCATTCTAGCATCCTTATGGAAGGTGTTCTAGGACAATTTTCCTGAGTTTTGAATTCGTCCTGATGCAGCCCCTCCTGGGAAACTCCTACTCGTCCTCTGAGTCTCCGAGTGCAGAGACCTCGATGGCAACTGCAGAAATGAAGGGCTGCGTTGAGTAGTCGAGAAGCAAGAACATAGCCAGCGCCTTGTGTTTGGGAGTCAGCAGCACCTGGACTTTTGCGATTGCTTTCACTGTGCACTGAATGCCAGGACGGCATGTGCACGTTAAAACAACGAGCTGGGCATGAGCAGGAAGGGACCACGGGCATCAGAGAGCATCTGGCATCTTGCCCTGGAAAGAGCAGTGTTTTTGGAGTGTGCAGTAAAATCGTGTTTCTGGACAAGGGAGGCATAAGTGCGCTGCGCTCCTAAGCTATCTCCCTGCTAAGACACACTGCCAAAGCTTTTCGTTATCATGCAGGCTAGTGCAGACGCACACTACGGCTCTACGGAGCTGTCCGAAGCCAAGCGCCGGTCGCCGGCGTCTTTCGGCTGAAGCAGCGCTTCGGAGCGTACGGCTGTTGTGTGCGCGAAGCAGCCGCTTCTCCTGCTCCGGGAGCCGGACAGAGCGGTAGCTTGTACGACGGCGAAGAACGAAGCCGCAGAGCACCGGGCTTCTGCGGGCACCCTAAGGACTGCGAGAGGACCGTGGTGGCCGCTCGCCTGCCCCTTCAATTCCATTCTAGCATCCTTATGGAAGGTGTTCTAGGACAATTTTCCTGAGTTTTGAATTCGTCCTGATGCAGCCCCTCCTGGGAAACTCCTACTCGTCCTCTGCGTCTCCGAGTGCAGAGACCTCGATGGCAACTGCAGAAATGAAGGGCTGCGTTGAGTAGTCGAGAAACAAGAACATAGCCAGCGCCTTGTGTTTAGGAGTCAGCAACTGCTGGACTTTTGCGATTGCCTTCACTGTGCACTGAATGTCGAGAGATGTGCACGCTAAAAAAACAAGGTGGGCAAGAGGAGGAAGAGAGCACCGGCATCAGAGAGCATCTGGCATCTTCCCCTGGAAAGGGCAGTGTTTTTGGAGAGTGCAGCAAATCCGTGTTTCTGGACAAGGGAGGCATAAGTGCGCTGCGCTCCTAAGCTATCTCCCTGCTAAGACACACTGCCAAAGCTTTTCGCTATGATGCAGTCCAGTGCAGACGCACACTACGGCTCTACGGAGCTGTCCGAAGCCAAGCGCCGGTCGCCGGCGTCTTTCGGCTGAAGCAGCGCTTCGGAGCGTACGGCTGTTGTGTGCGCGAAGCAGCCGCTTCTCCTGCTCCGGGAGCCGGACAGAGCGGTAGCTTGTAGGAGGGCGAAGAACGAAGCCGCAGAGCACCGGCCTTCTGCGCGCACCCTAAGGACTGCGAGAGGACCGTGGTGGCCGCTCGCCTGCCCCTTCAATTCCCTTCTAGCATCCTTAGGGAAGGTGTTCCAGGACAATTTTCCTGAGTTTTGAATTCGTCCTGATGCAGCCCCTCCTGGGAAACAACTGCTCGTCGTCTGAGTCTCCGAGTGCAGAGACCTCGATGGCAAATGCAGAAATGAAGGGCTGCGTTGAGTTGTCGAGACGCAAGAACATAGCCAGCGCCTTGTGTTTGGGAGTCAGCAGCTGCTGGACTTTTGCGATTGCTTTCACTGTGCACTGAATGCCAGGACGGCATGTGCACGTTAAAACAACGAGCTGGGCAAGAGCAGGAAGGGACCACGGGCATCAGAGAGCATCTGGCATCTTGCCCTGGAAAGAGCAGTGTTTTTGGAGTGTGCAGTAAAATCGTGTTTCTGGACAAGGGAGGCATAAGTGCGCTGCGCTCCTAAGCTATCTCCCTGCGAGACAGACTGGCAAAGCTTTTCGTTATCATGCAGGCTAGTGCAGACGCACACTACGGCTCTCCGGAGCTGTCCGAAGCCAAGCGCCGGTCGCCGGCGTCTTTCGGCTGAAGCAGCGCTTCGGAGCGTACGGCTGTTGTGTGCGCGAAGCAGCCGCTTCTCCTGCTCCGTGAGCCGGACAGAGCGGTAGCTTGTACGACGGCGAAGAACGAAGCCGCAGAGCACCGGGCTTCTGCGGGCACCCTAAGGACTGCGAGAGGACCGTGGTGGCCGCTCGCCTGCCTCTTCAATTCCATTCTAGCATCCTTAGGGAAGGTGTTCTAGGACAATTTTCCTGAGTTTTGAATTCGTCCTGATGCAGCCCCTCCTGGGAAACTCCTACTCGTCCTCTGCGTCTCCGAGTGCAGAGACCTCGATGGCAACTGCAGAAATGAAGGGCTGCGTTGAGTAGTCGAGAAGCAAGAACATAGCCAGCGCCTTGTGTCTGGGAGTCAGCAGCACCTGGACTTTTGCGATTGCTTTCACAGTGCACTGAATGCCAGGACGGCATGTGCACGTTAAAACAACGAGCTGGGCAAGAGCAGTAATCGAAAGATCACGGCCGACAGAAAGCAGCTTATATATTGCCCAGGAAAGAGCAGTGTTTTTGGAGTGTGCAGTAAAATCGTGTTTCTGGACAAGGGAGGCATAAGTGCGCTGCGCTCCTAAGCTATCTCCCTGCTAAGACACACTGGCAAAGCTTTTCGCTATAGTGCAGTCTAGTGCAGACGCACACTACGGCTCTCCGGAGCTGTCCGACGCCAAGCGCCGGTCGCCGGCGTCTTTCGGCTGAAGCAGCGCTTCGGAGCGTACGGCTGTTGTGTGCGCGAAGCAGCCGCTTCTCCTGCTCCGGGAGCCGGACAGAGCGGTAGCTTGTACGACGGCGAAGAACGAAGCCGCAGAGCACCGGGCTTCTGCGGGCACCCTAAGGACTGCGAGAGGACCGTGGTGGCCGCTCGCCTGCCCCTTCAATTCCATTCTAGCATCCTTATGGAAGGTGTTCTAGGACAATTTTCCTGAGTTTTGAATTCGTCCTGATGCAGCCCCTCCTGGGAAACTCCTACTCGTCCTCTGCGTCTCCGAGTGCAGAGACCTCGATGGCAACTGCAGAAATGAAGGGCTGCGTTGAGGAGTCGAGAAGCAAGAACATAGCCAGCGCCTTGTGTTTGAGAGTCAGCAGCACCTGGACTTTTGCGATTGCTTTCACAGTGCACTGAATGCCAGGACGGCATGTGCACGTTAAAACAACGAGCTGGGCATGAGCAGGAAGGGACCACGGGCATCAGAGAGCATCTGGCATCTTGCCCTGGAAAGAGCAGTGTTTTTGGAGTGTGCAGTAAAATCGTGTTTCTGGACAAGGGAGGCATAAGTGCGCTGCGCTCCTAAGCTATCTCCCTGCTAAGACACACTGCCAAAGCTTTTCGTTATCATGCAGGCTAGTGCAGACGCACACTACGGCTCTCCGGAGCTGTCCGAAGCCAAGCGCCGGTCGCCGGCGTCTTTCGGCTGAAGCAGCGCTTCGGAGCGTACGGCTGTTGTGTGCGCGAAGCAGCCGCTTCTCCTGCTCCGGGAGCCGGACAGAGCGGTAGCTTGTACGAGGGCGAAGAACGAAGCCGCAGAGCACCGGGCTTCTGCGGGCACCCTAAGGACTGCGAGAGGACCGTGGTGGCCGCTCGCCTGCCTCTTCAATTCCATTCTAGCATCCTTATGGAAGGTGTTCTAGGACAATTTTCCTGAGTTTTGAATTCGTCCTGATGCAGCCCCTCCTGGGAAACTCCTACTCGTCCTCTGCGTCTCCGAGTGCAGAGACCTCGATGGCAACTGCAGAAATGAAGGGCTGCGTTGAGTAGTCGAGAAACAAGAACATAGCCAGCGCCTTGTGTTTAGGAGTCAGCAACTGCTGGACTTTTGCGATTGCCTTCACTGTGCACTGAATGTCGAGAGATGTGCACGCTAAAAAAACAAGGTGGGCAAGAGGAGGAAGAGAGCACCGGCATCAGAGAGCATCTGGCATCTTCCCCTGGAAAGGGCAGTGTTTTTGGAGAGTGCAGCAAATCCGTGTTTCTGGACAAGGGAGGCATAAGTGCGCTGCGCTCCTAAGCTATCTCCCTGCTAAGACACACTGCCAAAGCTTTTCGCTATGATGCAGTCCAGTGCAGACGCACACTACGGCTCTACGGAGCTGTCCGAAGCCAAGCGCCGGTCGCCGGCGTCTTTCGGCTGAAGCAGCGCTTCGGAGCGTACGGCTGTTGTGTGCGCGAAGCAGCCGCTTCTCCTGCTCCGTGAGCCGGACAGAGCGGTAGCTTGTAGGAGGGCGAAGAACGAAGCCGCAGAGCACCGGCCTTCTGCGCGCACCCTAAGGACTGCGAGAGGACCGTGGTGGCCGCTCGCCTGCCCCTTCAATTCCCTTCTAGCATCCTTAGGGAAGGTGTTCCAGGACAATTTTCCTGAGTTTTGAATTCGTCCTGATGCAGCCCCTCCTGGGAAACAACTGCTCGTCGTCTGAGTCTCCGAGTGCAGAGACCTCGATGGCAACTGCAGAAATGAAGGGCTGCGTTGAGTTGTCGAGACGCAAGAACATAGCCAGCGCCTTGTGTTTGGGAGTCAGCAGCTGCTGGACTTTTGCGATTGCTTTCACTGTGCACTGAATGCCAGGACGGCATGTGCACGTTAAAACAACGAGCTGGGCAAGAGCAGGAAGGGACCACGGGCATCAGAGAGCATCTGGCATCTTGCCCTGGAAAGAGCAGTGTTTTTGGAGTGTGCAGTAAAATCGTGTTTCTGGACAAGGGAGGCATAAGTGCGCTGCGCTCCTAAGCTATCTCCCTGCGAGACAGACTGGCAAAGCTTTTCGTTATCATGCAGGCTAGTGCAGACGCACACTACGGCTCTCCGGAGCTGTCCGAAGCCAAGCGCCGGTCGCCGGCGTCTTTCGGCTGAAGCAGCGCTTCGGAGCGTACGGCTGTTGTGTGCGCGAAGCAGCCGCTTCTCCTGCTCCGTGAGCCGGACAGAGCGGTAGCTTGTACGACGGCGAAGAACGAAGCCGCAGAGCACCGGGCTTCTGCGCGCACCCTAAGGACTGCGAGAGGACCGTGGTGGCCGCTCGCCTGCCTCTTCAATTCCATTCTAGCATCCTTAGGGAAGGTGTTCTAGGACAATTTTCCTGAGTTTTGAATTCGTCCTGATGCAGCCCCTCCTGGGAAACTCCTACTCGTCCTCTGCGTCTCCGAGTGCAGAGACCTCGATGGCAACTGCAGAAATGAAGGGCTGCGTTGAGTAGTCGAGAAGCAAGAACATAGCCAGCGCCTTGTGTCTGGGAGTCAGCAGCACCTGGACTTTTGCGATTGCTTTCACAGTGCACTGAATGCCAGGACGGCATGTGCACGTTAAAACAACGAGCTGGGCAAGAGCAGTAATCGAAAGATCACGGCCGACAGAAAGCAGCTTATATATTGCCCAGGAAAGAGCAGTGTTTTTGGAGTGTGCAGTAAAATCGTGTTTCTGGACAAGGGAGGCATAAGTGCGCTGCGCTCCTAAGCTATCTCCCTGCTAAGACACACTGGCAAAGCTTTTCGCTATAGTGCAGTCTAGTGCAGACGCACACTACGGCTCTCCGGAGCTGTCCGACGCCAAGCGCCGGTCGCCGGCGTCTTTCGGCTGAAGCAGCGCTTCGGAGCGTACGGCTGTTGTGTGCGCGAAGCAGCCGCTTCTCCTGCTCCGGGAGCCGGACAGAGCGGTAGCTTGTAGGAGGGCGAAGAACGAAGCCGCAGAGCACCGGCCTTCTGCGCGCACCCTAAGGACTGCGAGAGGACCGTGGTGGCCGCTCGCCTGCCCCTTCAATTCCCTTCTAGCATCCTTAGGGAAGGTGTTCCAGGACAATTTTCCTGAGTTTTGAATTCGTCCTGATGCAGCCCCTCCTGGGAAACAACTGCTCGTCGTCTGAGTCTCCGAGTGCAGAGACCTCGATGGCAACTGCAGAAATGAAGGGCTGCGTTGAGTTGTCGAGACGCAAGAACATAGCCAGCGCCTTGTGTTTGGGAGTCAGCAGCTGCTGGACTTTTGCGATTGCTTTCACTGTGCACTGAATGCCAGGACGGCATGTGCACGTTAAAACAACGAGCTGGGCAAGAGCAGGAAGGGACCACGGGCATCAGAGAGCATCTGGCATCTTGCCCTGGAAAGAGCAGTGTTTTTGGAGTGTGCAGTAAAATCGTGTTTCTGGACAAGGGAGGCATAAGTGCGCTGCGCTCCTAAGCTATCTCCCTGCGAGACAGACTGGCAAAGCTTTTCGTTATCATGCAGGCTAGTGCAGACGCACACTACGGCTCTCCGGAGCTGTCCGAAGCGAAGCGCCGGTCGCCGGCGTCTTTCGGCTGAAGCAGCGCTTCGGAGCGTACGGCTGTTGTGTGCGCGAAGCAGCCGCTTCTCCTGCTCCGTGAGCCGGACAGAGCGGTAGCTTGTACGACGGCGAAGAACGAAGCCGCAGAGCACCGGGCTTCTGCGGGCACCCTAAGGACTGCGAGAGGACCGTGGTGGCCGCTCGCCTGCCTCTTCAATTCCATTCTAGCATCCTTAGGGAAGGTGTTCTAGGACAATTTTCCTGAGTTTTGAATTCGTCCTGATGCAGCCCCTCCTGGGAAACTCCTACTCGTCCTCTGCGTCTCCGAGTGCAGAGACCTCGATGGCAACTGCAGAAATGAAGGGCTGCGTTGAGTAGTCGAGAAGCAAGAACATAGCCAGCGCCTTGTGTCTGGGAGTCAGCAGCACCTGGACTTTTGCGATTGCTTTCACAGTGCACTGAATGCCAGGACGGCATGTGCACGTTAAAACAACGAGCTGGGCATGAGCAGGAAGGGACCACGGGCATCAGAGAGCATCTGGCATCTTGCCCTGGAAAGAGCAGTGTTTTTGGAGTGTGCAGTAAAATCGTGTTTCTGGACAAGGGAGGCATAAGTGCGCTGCGCTCCTAAGTTATCTCCCTGCGAGACAGACTGGCAAAGCTTTTCGTTATCATGCAGGCTAGTGCAGACGCACACTACGGCTCTCCGGAGCTGTCCGAAGCCAAGCGCCGGTCGCCGGCGTCTTTCGGCTGAAGCAGCGCTTCGGAGCGTACGGCTGTTGTGTGCGCGAAGCAGCCGCTTCTCCTGCTCCGTGAGCCGGACAGAGCGGTAGCTTGTACGACGGCGAAGAACGAAGCCGCAGAGCACCGGGCTTCTGCGGGCACCCTAAGGACTGCGAGAGGACCGTGGTGGCCGCTCGCCTGCCTCTTCAATTCCATTCTAGCATCCTTAGGGAAGGTGTTCTAGGACAATTTTCCTGAGTTTTGAATTCGTCCTGATGCAGCCCGTCCTGGGAAACTCCTACTCGTCCTCTGAGTCTCCGAGTGCAGAGACCTCGATGGCAACTGCAGAAATGAAGGGCTGCGTTGAGTAGTCGAGAAGCAAGAACATAGCCAGCGCCTTTTGTTTGGGAGTCAGCAGCTGCTGGACTTTTGCGATTGCCTTCACTGTGCACTGAATGCCAGGACGGCATGTGCACGTTAAAACAACGAGCTGGGCAAGAGCAGTAATCGAAAGATCACGGCCGACAGAAAGCAGCTTATATATTGCCCAGGAAAGAGCAGTGTTTTTGGAGTGTGCAGTAAAATCGTGTTTCTGGACAAGGGAGGCATAAGTGTGCTGCGCTCCTAAGCTATCTCCCTGCTAAGACACACTGCCAAAGCTTTTCGCTATGATGCAGTCTAGTGCAGACGCACACTACGGCTCTCCGGAGCTGTCCGACGCCAAGCGCCGCTCGCCGGCGTCTTTCGGCTGAAGCAGCGCTTCGGAGCGTACGGCTGTTGTGTGCGCGAAGCAGCCGCTTCTCCTGCTCCGGGAGCCGGACAGAGCGGTAGCTTCTACGAGGGCGAAGAACGAAGCCGCAGAGCACCGGACTTGTGTGCACAGCCTACGGGCTGCTAGAGGAAGGTGGCTGCTGCTCCCTAACCCATCAATTCACAGCTGGCATGCTCTATGGAGCTGTTCCAGGACAACTTTCATTGCTTATTGGTTCGTCCTGATACAGCCCCTCCTGGGAAATTCATGCTCGTCACCTGAGGCTCCGACATGCAGAAACATCGATGGCAGCTGCAGAAATGAAGGGCTGCGTTGAGTTGTCGAGAAGCAAGAACATAGCCAGCGCCTAGCGTCTGGGAGTCAGCAACTGCTGGACTTTTGCGATTGCCTTCACTGTGCACTGAATGTCGAGATATGTGCACGCTAAAAAAACAAGGTGGGCAAGAGGAGGAAGAGAGCACGGGCATCAGAGAGCATCTGGCATCTTCCCCTGGAAAGGGCAGTGTTTTTGGAGACGCACACTACGGCTCTACGGAGCTGTCCGAAGCCAAGCGCCGGTGGCCGGCGTCTTTCGGCTGAAGCAGCGCTTCGGAGCGTACGGCTGTTGTGTGCGCGAAGCAGCCGCTTCTCCTGCTCCGCGAGCCGGACAGAGCGGTAGCTTGTACGACGGCGAAGAACGAAGCCGCAGAGCACCGGCCTTCTGCGCGCACCCTAAGGACTGCGAGAGGACCGTGGTGGCCGCTCGCCTGCCCCTTCAATTCCATTCTAGCATCCTTAGGGAAGGTGTTCCAGGACAATTTTCCTGAGTTTTGAATTCGTCCTGAGGCAGCCCCTCCTGGGAAACAACTGCTCGTCGTCTGAGTCTCCGAGTGCAGAGACCTCGATGGCAACTGCAGTAATGAAGGGCTGCGTTGAGTTGTCGAGAAGCAAGAACATAGCCAGCGCCTTGTGTTTGGGAGTCAGCAGCACCTGGACTTTTGCGATTGCTTTCACAGTGCACTGAATGCCAGGACGGCATGTGCACGTTAAAACAACGAGCTGGGCATGAGCAGGAAGGGAGCACGGGCATCAGAGAGCATCTGGCATCTTGCCCTGGAAAGAGCAGTGTTTTTGGAGTGTGCAGTAAAATCGTGTTTCTGGACAAGGGAGGCATAAGTGCGCTGCGCTCCTAAGCTATCTCCCTGCTAAGACACACTGCCAAAGCTTTTCGTTATCATGCAGGCTAGTGCAGACGCACACTACGGCTCTCCGGAGCTGTCCGAAGCGAAACGCCGGTCGCCGGCGTCTTTCGGCTGAAGCAGCGCTTCGGAGCGTACGGCTGTTGTGTGCGCGAAGCAGCCGCTTCTCCTGCTCCGTGAGCCGGACAGAGCGGTAGCTTGTACGAGGGCGAAGAACGAAGCCGCAGAGCACCGGGCTTCTGCGGGCACCCTAAGGACTGCGAGAGGACCGTGGTGGCCGCTCGCCTGCCCCTTCAATTCCATTCTAGCATCCTTATGGAAGGTGTTCTAGGACAATTTTCCTGAGTTTTGAATTCGTCCTGATGCAGCCCCTCCTGGGAAACTCCTACTCGTCCTCTGCGTCTCCGAGTGCAGAGACCTCGATGGCAACTGCAGAAATGAAGGGCTGCGTTGAGTAGTCGAGAAGCAAGAACATAGCCAGCGCCTTGTGTTTGGGAGTCAGCAGCACCTGGACTTTTGCGATTGCTTTCACTGTGCACTGAATGCCAGGACGGCATGTGCACGTTAAAACAACGAGCTGGGCATGAGCAGGAAGGGACCACGGGCATCAGAGAGCATCTGGCATCTTGCCCTGGAAAGAGCAGTGTTTTTGGAGTGTGCAGTAAAATCGTGTTTCTGGACAAGGGAGGCATAAGTGCGCTGCGCTCCTAAGCTATCTCCCTGCTAAGACACACTGCCAAAGCTTTTCGTTATCATGCAGGCTAGTGCAGACGCACACTACGGCTCTACGGAGCTGTCCGAAGCCAAGCGCCGGTCGCCGGCGTCTTTCGGCTGAAGCAGCGCTTCGGAGCGTACGGCTGTTGTGTGCGCGAAGCAGCCGCTTCTCCTGCTCCGGGAGCCGGACAGAGCGGTAGCTTGTACGACGGCGAAGAACGAAGCCGCAGAGCACCGGGCTTCTGCGGGCACCCTAAGGACTGCGAGAGGACCGTGGTGGCCGCTCGCCTGCCCCTTCAATTCCATTCTAGCATCCTTATGGAAGGTGTTCTAGGACAATTTTCCTGAGTTTTGAATTCGTCCTGATGCAGCCCCTCCTGGGAAACTCCTACTCGTCCTCTGCGTCTCCGAGTGCAGAGACCTCGATGGCAACTGCAGAAATGAAGGGCTGCGTTGAGTAGTCGAGAAACAAGAACATAGCCAGCGCCTTGTGTTTAGGAGTCAGCAACTGCTGGACTTTTGCGATTGCCTTCACTGTGCACTGAATGTCGAGAGATGTGCACGCTAAAAAAACAAGGTGGGCAAGAGGAGGAAGAGAGCACCGGCATCAGAGAGCATCTGGCATCTTCCCCTGGAAAGGGCAGTGTTTTTGGAGAGTGCAGCAAATCCGTGTTTCTGGACAAGGGAGGCATAAGTGCGCTGCGCTCCTAAGCTATCTCCCTGCTAAGACACACTGCCAAAGCTTTTCGCTATGATGCAGTCCAGTGCAGACGCACACTACGGCTCTACGGAGCTGTCCGAAGCCAAGCGCCGGTCGCCGGCGTCTTTCGGCTGAAGCAGCGCTTCGGAGCGTACGGCTGTTGTGTGCGCGAAGCAGCCGCTTCTCCTGCTCCGGGAGCCGGACAGAGCGGTAGCTTGTAGGAGGGCGAAGAACGAAGCCGCAGAGCACCGGCCTTCTGCGCGCACCCTAAGGACTGCGAGAGGACCGTGGTGGCCGCTCGCCTGCCCCTTCAATTCCCTTCTAGCATCCTTAGGGAAGGTGTTCCAGGACAATTTTCCTGAGTTTTGAATTCGTCCTGATGCAGCCCCTCCTGGGAAACAACTGCTCGTCGTCTGAGTCTCCGAGTGCAGAGACCTCGATGGCAACTGCAGAAATGAAGGGCTGCGTTGAGTTGTCGAGACGCAAGAACATAGCCAGCGCCTTGTGTTTGGGAGTCAGCAGCTGCTGGACTTTTGCGATTGCTTTCACTGTGCACTGAATGCCAGGACGGCATGTGCACGTTAAAACAACGAGCTGGGCATGAGCAGGAAGGGACCACGGGCATCAGAGAGCATCTGGCATCTTGCCCTGGAAAGAGCAGTGTTTTTGGAGTGTGCAGTAAAATCGTGTTTCTGGACAAGGGAGGCATAAGTGCGCTGCGCTCCTAAGCTATCTCCCTGCGAGACAGACTGGCAAAGCTTTTCGTTATCATGCAGGCTAGTGCAGACGCACACTACGGCTCTCCGGAGCTGTCCGAAGCCAAGCGCCGGTCGCCGGCGTCTTTCGGCTGAAGCAGCGCTTCGGAGCGTACGGCTGTTGTGTGCGCGAAGCAGCCGCTTCTCCTGCTCCGTGAGCCGGACAGAGCGGTAGCTTGTACGACGGCGAAGAACGAAGCCGCAGAGCACCGGGCTTCTGCGGGCACCCTAAGGACTGCGAGAGGACCGTGGTGGCCGCTCGCCTGCCTCTTCAATTCCATTCTAGCATCCTTAGGGAAGGTGTTCTAGGACAATTTTCCTGAGTTTTGAATTCGTCCTGATGCAGCCCCTCCTGGGAAACTCCTACTCGTCCTCTGCGTCTCCGAGTGCAGAGACCTCGATGGCAACTGCAGAAATGAAGGGCTGCGTTGAGTAGTCGAGAAGCAAGAACATAGCCAGCGCCTTGTGTCTGGGAGTCAGCAGCACCTGGACTTTTGCGATTGCTTTCACAGTGCACTGAATGCCAGGACGGCATGTGCACGTTAAAACAACGAGCTGGGCAAGAGCAGTAATCGAAAGATCACGGCCGACAGAAAGCAGCTTATATATTGCCCAGGAAAGAGCAGTGTTTTTGGAGTGTGCAGTAAAATCGTGTTTCTGGACAAGGGAGGCATAAGTGCGCTGCGCTCCTAAGCTATCTCCCTGCTAAGACACACTGGCAAAGCTTTTCGCTATAGTGCAGTCTAGTGCAGACGCACACTACGGCTCTCCGGAGCTGTCCGACGCCAAGCGCCGGTCGCCGGCGTCTTTCGGCTGAAGCAGCGCTTCGGAGCGTACGGCTGTTGTGTGCGCGAAGCAGCCGCTTCTCCTGCTCCGGGAGCCGGACAGAGCGGTAGCTTGTACGACGGCGAAGAACGAAGCCGCAGAGCACCGGGCTTCTGCGGGCACCCTAAGGACTGCGAGAGGACCGTGGTGGCCGCTCGCCTGCCCCTTCAATTCCATTCTAGCATCCTTATGGAAGGTGTTCTAGGACAATTTTCCTGAGTTTTGAATTCGTCCTGATGCAGCCCCTCCTGGGAAACTCCTACTCGTCCTCTGCGTCTCCGAGTGCAGAGACCTCGATGGCAACTGCAGAAATGAAGGGCTGCGTTGAGTTGTCGAGAAGCAAGAACATAGCCAGCGCCTTGTGTTTGGGAGTCAGCAGCACCTGGACTTTTGCGATTGCTTTCACAGTGCACTGAATGCCAGGACGGCATGTGCACGTTAAAACAACGAGCTGGGCATGAGCAGGAAGGGACCACGGGCATCAGAGAGCATCTGGCATCTTGCCCTGGAAAGAGCAGTGTTTTTGGAGTGTGCAGTAAAATCGTGTTTCTGGACAAGGGAGGCATAAGTGCGCTGCGCTCCTAAGCTATCTCCCTGCTAAGACACACTGCCAAAGCTTTTCGTTATCATGCAGGCTAGTGCAGACGCACACTACGGCTCTCCGGAGCTGTCCGAAGCCAAGCGCCGGTCGCCGGCGTCTTTCGGCTGAAGCAGCGCTTCGGAGCGTACGGCTGTTGTGTGCGCGAAGCAGCCGCTTCTCCTGCTCCGGGAGCCGGACAGAGCGGTAGCTTGTACGAGGGCGAAGAACGAAGCCGCAGAGCACCGGGCTTCTGCGGGCACCCTAAGGACTGCGAGAGGACCGTGGTGGCCGCTCGCCTGCCTCTTCAATTCCATTCTAGCATCCTTATGGAAGGTGTTCTAGGACAATTTTCCTGAGTTTTGAATTCGTCCTGATGCAGCCCCTCCTGGGAAACTCCTACTCGTCCTCTGCGTCTCCGAGTGCAGAGACCTCGATGGCAACTGCAGAAATGAAGGGCTGCGTTGAGTAGTCGAGAAACAAGAACATAGCCAGCGCCTTGTGTTTAGGAGTCAGCAACTGCTGGACTTTTGCGATTGCCTTCACTGTGCACTGAATGTCGAGAGATGTGCACGCTAAAAAAACAAGGTGGGCAAGAGGAGGAAGAGAGCACCGGCATCAGAGAGCATCTGGCATCTTCCCCTGGAAAGGGCAGTGTTTTTGGAGAGTGCAGCAAATCCGTGTTTCTGGACAAGGGAGGCATAAGTGCGCTGCGCTCCTAAGCTATCTCCCTGCTAAGACACACTGGCAAAGCTTTTCGCTATAGTGCAGTCTAGTGCAGACGCACACTACGGCTCTCCGGAGCTGTCCGACGCCAAGCGCCGGTCGCCAGCGTCTTTCGGCTGAAGCAGCGCTTCGGAGCGTACGGCTGTTGTGTGCGCGAAGCAGCCGCTTCTCCTGCTCCGGGAGCCGGACAGAGCGGTAGCTTGTAGGAGGGCGAAGAACGAAGCCGCAGAGCACCGGCCTTCTGCGCGCACCCTAAGGACTGCGAGAGGACCGTGGTGGCCGCTCGCCTGCCCCTTCAATTCCCTTCTAGCATCCTTAGGGAAGGTGTTCCAGGACAATTTTCCTGAGTTTTGAATTCGTCCTGATGCAGCCCCTCCTGGGAAACAACTGCTCGTCGTCTGAGTCTCCGAGTGCAGAGACCTCGATGGCAACTGCAGAAATGAAGGGCTGCGTTGAGTTGTCGAGACGCAAGAACATAGCCAGCGCCTTGTGTTTGGGAGTCAGCAGCTGCTGGACTTTTGCGATTGCTTTCACTGTGCACTGAATGCCAGGACGGCATGTGCACGTTAAAACAACGAGCTGGGCAAGAGCAGGAAGGGACCACGGGCATCAGAGAGCATCTGGCATCTTGCCCTGGAAAGAGCAGTGTTTTTGGAGTGTGCAGTAAAATCGTGTTTCTGGACAAGGGAGGCATAAGTGCGCTGCGCTCCTAAGCTATCTCCCTGCGAGACAGACTGGCAAAGCTTTTCGTTATCATGCAGGCTAGTGCAGACGCACACTACGGCTCTCCGGAGCTGTCCGAAGCGAAGCGCCGGTCGCCGGCGTCTTTCGGCTGAAGCAGCGCTTCGGAGCGTACGGCTGTTGTGTGCGCGAAGCAGCCGCTTCTCCTGCTCCGTGAGCCGGACAGAGCGGTAGCTTGTACGACGGCGAAGAACGAAGCCGCAGAGCACCGGCCTTCTGCGGGCACCCTAAGGACTGCGAGAGGACCGTGGTGGCCGCTCGCCTGCCTCTTCAATTCCATTCTAGCATCCTTAGGGAAGGTGTTCTAGGACAATTTTCCTGAGTTTTGAATTCGTCCTGATGCAGCCCCTCCTGGGAAACTCCTACTCGTCCTCTGCGTCTCCGAGTGCAGAGACCTCGATGGCAACTGCAGAAATGAAGGGCTGCGTTGAGTAGTCGAGAAGCAAGAACATAGCCAGCGCCTTGTGTCTGGGAGTCAGCAGCACCTGGACTTTTGCGATTGCTTTCACAGTGCACTGAATGCCAGGACGGCATGTGCACGTTAAAACAACGAGCTGGGCAAGAGCAGTAATCGAAAGATCACGGCCGACAGAAAGCAGCTTATATATTGCCCAGGAAAGAGCAGTGTTTTTGGAGTGTGCAGTAAAATCGTGTTTCTGGACAAGGGAGGCATAAGTGCGCTGCGCTCCTAAGCTATCTCCCTGCTAAGACACACTGGCAAAGCTTTTCGCTATAGTGCAGTCTAGTGCAGACGCACACTACGGCTCTCCGGAGCTGTCCGACGCCAAGCGCCGGTCGCCGGCGTCTTTCGGCTGAAGCAGCGCTTCGGAGCGTACGGCTGTTGTGTGCGCGAAGCAGCCGCTTCTCCTGCTCCGCGAGCCGGACAGAGCGGTAGCTTGTACGACGGCGAAGAACGAAGCCGCAGAGCACCGGGCTTCTGCGGGCACCCTAAGGACTGCGAGAGGACCGTGGTGGCCGCTCGCCTGCCTCTTCAATTCCATTCTAGCATCCTTATGGAAGGTGTTCTAGGACAATTTTCCTGAGTTTTGAATTCGTCCTGATGCAGCCCCTCCTGGGAAACTCCTACTCGTCCTCTGCGTCTCCGAGTGCAGAGACCTCGATGGCAACTGCAGAAATGAAGGGCTGCGTTGAGGAGTCGAGAAGCAAGAACATAGCCAGCGCCTTGTGTTTGGGAGTCAGCAGCACCTGGACTTTTGCGATTGCTTTCACAGTGCACTGAATGCCAGGACGGCATGTGCACGTTAAAACAACGAGCTGGGCATGAGCAGGAAGGGACCACGGGCATCAGAGAGCATCTGGCATCTTGCCCTGGAAAGAGCAGTGTTTTTGGAGTGTGCAGTAAAATCGTGTTTCTGGACAAGGGAGGCATAAGTGCGCTGCGCTCCTAAGCTATCTCCCTGCTAAGACACACTGCCAAAGCTTTTCGTTATCATGCAGGCTAGTGCAGACGCACACTACGGCTCTACGGAGCTGTCCGAAGCCAAGCGCCGGTCGCCGGCGTCTTTCGGCTGAAGCAGCGCTTCGGAGCGTACGGCTGTTGTGTGCGCGAAGCAGCCGCTTCTCCTGCTCCGGGAGCCGGACAGAGCGGTAGCTTGTACGACGGCGAAGAACGAAGCCGCAGAGCACCGGGCTTCTGCGGGCACCCTAAGGACTGCGAGAGGACCGTGGTGGCCGCTCGCCTGCCCCTTCAATTCCATTCTAGCATCCTTATGGAAGGTGTTCTAGGACAATTTTCCTGAGTTTTGAATTCGTCCTGATGCAGCCCCTCCTGGGAAACTCCTACTCGTCCTCTGCGTCTCCGAGTGCAGAGACCTCGATGGCAACTGCAGAAATGAAGGGCTGCGTTGAGTAGTCGAGAAACAAGAACATAGCCAGCGCCTTGTGTTTAGGAGTCAGCAACTGCTGGACTTTTGCGATTGCCTTCACTGTGCACTGAATGTCGAGAGATGTGCACGCTAAAAAAACAAGGTGGGCAAGAGGAGGAAGAGAGCACCGGCATCAGAGAGCATCTGGCATCTTCCCCTGGAAAGGGCAGTGTTTTTGGAGAGTGCAGCAAATCCGTGTTTCTGGACAAGGGAGGCATAAGTGCGCTGCGCTCCTAAGCTATCTCCCTGCTAAGACACACTGCCAAAGCTTTTCGCTATGATGCAGTCCAGTGCAGACGCACACTACGGCTCTACGGAGCTGTCCGAAGCCAAGCGCCGGTCGCCGGCGTCTTTCGGCTGAAGCAGCGCTTCGGAGCGTACGGCTGTTGTGTGCGCGAAGCAGCCGCTTCTCCTGCTCCGGGAGCCGGACAGAGCGGTAGCTTGTAGGAGGGCGAAGAACGAAGCCGCAGAGCACCGGCCTTCTGCGCGCACCCTAAGGACTGCGAGAGGACCGTGGTGGCCGCTCGCCTGCCCCTTCAATTCCCTTCTAGCATCCTTAGGGAAGGTGTTCCAGGACAATTTTCCTGAGTTTTGAATTCGTCCTGATGCAGCCCCTCCTGGGAAACAACTGCTCGTCGTCTGAGTCTCCGAGTGCAGAGACCTCGATGGCAACTGCAGAAATGAAGGGCTGCGTTGAGTTGTCGAGACGCAAGAACATAGCCAGCGCCTTGTGTTTGGGAGTCAGCAGCTGCTGGACTTTTGCGATTGCTTTCACTGTGCACTGAATGCCAGGACGGCATGTGCACGTTAAAACAACGAGCTGGGCAAGAGCAGGAAGGGACCACGGGCATCAGAGAGCATCTGGCATCTTGCCCTGGAAAGAGCAGTGTTTTTGGAGTGTGCAGTAAAATCGTGTTTCTGGACAAGGGAGGCATAAGTGCGCTGCGCTCCTAAGCTATCTCCCTGCGAGACAGACTGGCAAAGCTTTTCGTTATCATGCAGGCTAGTGCAGACGCACACTACGGCTCTCCGGAGCTGTCCGAAGCGAAGCGCCGGTCGCCGGCGTCTTTCGGCTGAAGCAGCGCTTCGGAGCGTACGGCTGTTGTGTGCGCGAAGCAGCCGCTTCTCCTGCTCCGTGAGCCGGACAGAGCGGTAGCTTGTACGACGGCGAAGAACGAAGCCGCAGAGCACCGGGCTTCTGCGGGCACCCTAAGGACTGCGAGAGGACCGTGGTGGCCGCTCGCCTGCCTCTTCAATTCCATTCTAGCATCCTTAGGGAAGGTGTTCTAGGACAATTTTCCTGAGTTTTGAATTCGTCCTGATGCAGCCCCTCCTGGGAAACTCCTACTCGTCCTCTGCGTCTCCGAGTGCAGAGACCTCGATGGCAACTGCAGAAATGAAGGGCTGCGTTGAGTAGTCGAGAAGCAAGAACATAGCCAGCGCCTTGTGTCTGGGAGTCAGCAGCACCTGGACTTTTGCGATTGCTTTCACAGTGCACTGAATGCCAGGACGGCATGTGCACGTTAAAACAACGAGCTGGGCAAGAGCAGTAATCGAAAGATCACGGCCGACAGAAAGCAGCTTATATATTGCCCAGGAAAGAGCAGTGTTTTTGGAGTGTGCAGTAAAATCGTGTTTCTGGACAAGGGAGGCATAAGTGCGCTGCGCTCCTAAGCTATCTCCCTGCTAAGACACACTGGCAAAGCTTTTCGCTATAGTGCAGTCTAGTGCAGACGCACACTACGGCTCTCCGGAGCTGTCCGACGCCAAGCGCCGGTCGCCGGCGTCTTTCGGCTGAAGCAGCGCTTCGGAGCGTACGGCTGTTGTGTGCGCGAAGCAGCCGCTTCTCCTGCTCCGCGAGCCGGACAGAGCGGTAGCTTGTACGACGGCGAAGAACGAAGCCGCAGAGCACCGGGCTTCTGCGGGCACCCTAAGGACTGCGAGAGGACCGTGGTGGCCGCTCGCCTGCCTCTTCAATTCCATTCTAGCATCCTTAGGGAAGGTGTTCTAGGACAATTTTCCTGAGTTTTGAATTCGTCCTGATGCAGCCCCTCCTGGGAAACTCCTACTCGTCCTCTGCGTCTCCGAGTGCAGAGACCTCGTTGGCAACTGCAGAAATGAAGGGCTGCGTTGAGTAGTCGAGAAGCAAGAACATAGCCAGCGCCTTGTGTTTGGGAGTCAGCAGCTGCTGGACTTTTGCGATTGCTTTCACAGTGCACTGAATGCCAGGACGGCATGTGCACGTTAAAACAACGAGCTGGGCAAGAGCAGTAATCGAAAGATCACGGCCGTCAGAAAGCAGCTTATATATTGCCCTGGAAAGAGCAGTGTTTTTGGAGTGTGCAGTAAAATCGTGTTTCTGGACAAGGGAGGCATAAGTGCGCTGCGCTCCTAAGCTATCTCCCTGCGAGACACACTGCCAAAGCTTTTCGCTATAGTGCAGTCTAGTGCAGACGGACACTGCGGCTCTCCGGAACTGTCCGAAGCGAAGCGCCGCTCGCCGGCGTCTTTCGGCTGAAGCAGCGCTTCGGGGCGTACGGCTGTTGTGTGCGCGAAGCAGCCGCTTCTCCTGCTCCGGGAGCCGGACAGAGCGGTAGCTTGTACGAGGGCGAAGAACGAAGCCGCAGGGAGACGACATTGTGTGTACAGTCTTGGGACTGCTAGATGACAGTGGCTAAAGCTCCCTGCCTTTTCAATGCACTGCTGCCATGCTTTATTGAAGGCGTTCCGAGACAACTTTCCTTGGTTTTGACTTCGTCCTGATGAAGCCCCTGTTGGGAAATTCGTTTGGGAGTCAGCAGCTGCTGGACTTTTGCGATTGCCTTCACTGTGCACTGAATGCCAGGACGGCATGTGCACGTTAAAACAACGAGCTGGGCAAGAGCAGGAAGGGACCACGGGCATCAAGAGAGCATCTGACATCTTGCCCTGGAAAGAGCAGTGTTTTTGGAGTGTGCAGTAAAATCGTGTTTCTGGACAAGGGAGGCATAAGTGCGCTGCGCTCCTAAGTTATCTCCCTGCGAGACAGACTGGCAAAGCTTTTCGTTATCATGCAGGCTAGTGCAGACGCACACTACGGCTCTCCGGAGCTGTCCGAAGCCAAGCGCCGGTCGCCGGCGTCTTTCGGCTGAAGCAGCGCTTCGGAGCGTACGGCTGTTGTGTGCGCGAAGCAGCCGCTTCTCCTGCTCCGCGAGCCGGACAGAGCGGTAGCTTGTACGAGGGCGAAGAACGAAGCCGCAGAGCACCGTCCTTCTGCGCGCACCCTAAGGACTGCTAGAGGACCGTGGTGGCCTCTCGCCTGCCTCTTCAATTCCATTCTAGCATCCTTAGGGAAGGTGTTCCATGACAATTTTCCTGAGTTTTGAATTCGTCCTGATGCAGCCCCTCCTGGGAAACTCCTACTCGTCCTCTGAGTCTCCGAGTGCAGAGACCTCGATGGCAACTGCAGAAATGAAGGGCTGCGTTGAGTAGTCGAGAAGCAAGAACATAGCCAGCGCCTTGTGTTTGGGAGTCAGCAGCTGCTGGACTTTTGCGATTGCCTTCACTGTGCACTGAATGCCAGGACGGCATGTGCACGTTAAAACAACGAGCTGGGCAAGAGCAGTAATCGAAAGATCACGGCCGACAGAAAGCAGCTTATATATTGCCCAGGAAAGAGCAGTGTTTTTGGAGTGTGCAGTAAAATCGTGTTTCTGGACAAGGGAGGCATAAGTGTGCTGCGCTCCTAAGCTATCTCCCTGCGAGACACACTGCCAAAGCTTTTCGCTATGATGCAGTCTAGTGCAGACGCACACTACGGCTCTCCGGAGCTGTCCGACGCCAAGCGCCGCTCGCCGGCGTCTTTCGGCTGAAGCAGCGCTTCGGAGCGTACGGCTGTTGTGTGCGCGAAGCAGCCGCTTCTCCTGCTCCGGGAGCCGGACAGAGCGGTAGCTTGTACGAGGGCGAAGAACGAAGCCGCAGAGCACCGGCCTTCTGCGCGCACCCTAAGGACTGCGAGAGGACCGTGGTGGCCGCTCGCCTGCCCCTTCAATTCCCTTCTAGCATCCTTAGGGAAGGTGTTCCAGGACAATTTTCCTGAGTTTTGAATTCGTCCTGATGCAGCCCCTCCTGGGAAACAACTGCTCGTCGTCTGAGTCTCCGAGTGCAGAGACCTCGATGGCAACTGCAGAAATGAAGGGCTGCGTTGAGTTGTCGAGACGCAAGAACATAGCCAGCGCCTTGTGTTTGGGAGTCAGCAGCTGCTGGACTTTTGCGATTGCTTTCACTGTGCACTGAATGCCAGGACGGCATGTGCACGTTAAAACAACGAGCTGGGCAAGAGCAGGAAGGGACCACGGGCATCAGAGAGCATCTGGCATCTTGCCCTGGAAAGAGCAGTGTTTTTGGAGTGTGCAGTAAAATCGTGTTTCTGGACAAGGGAGGCATAAGTGCGCTGCGCTCCTAAGCTATCTCCCTGCGAGACAGACTGGCAAAGCTTTTCGTTATCATGCAGGCTAGTGCAGACGCACACTACGGCTCTCCGGAGCTGTCCGAAGCGAAGCGCCGGTCGCCGGCGTCTTTCGGCTGAAGCAGCGCTTCGGAGCGTACGGCTGTTGTGTGCGCGAAGCAGCCGCTTCTCCTGCTCCGTGAGCCGGACAGAGCGGTAGCTTGTACGACGGCGAAGAACGAAGCCGCAGAGCACCGGGCTTCTGCGGGCACCCTAAGGACTGCGAGAGGACCGTGGTGGCCGCTCGCCTGCCTCTTCAATTCCATTCTAGCATCCTTAGGGAAGGTGTTCTAGGACAATTTTCCTGAGTTTTGAATTCGTCCTGATGCAGCCCCTCCTGGGAAACTCCTACTCGTCCTCTGCGTCTCCGAGTGCAGAGACCTCGATGGCAACTGCAGAAATGAAGGGCTGCGTTGAGTAGTCGAGAAGCAAGAACATAGCCAGCGCCTTGTGTCTGGGAGTCAGCAGCACCTGGACTTTTGCGATTGCTTTCACAGTGCACTGAATGCCAGGACGGCATGTGCACGTTAAAACAACGAGCTGGGCAAGAGCAGTAATCGAAAGATCACGGCCGACAGAAAGCAGCTTATATATTGCCCAGGAAAGAGCAGTGTTTTTGGAGTGTGCAGTAAAATCGTGTTTCTGGACAAGGGAGGCATAAGTGCGCTGCGCTCCTAAGCTATCTCCCTGCTAAGACACACTGGCAAAGCTTTTCGCTATAGTGCAGTCTAGTGCAGACGCACACTACGGCTCTCCGGAGCTGTCCGACGCCAAGCGCCGGTCGCCGGCGTCTTTCGGCTGAAGCAGCGCTTCGGAGCGTACGGCTGTTGTGTGCGCGAAGCAGCCGCTTCTCCTGCTCCGCGAGCCGGACAGAGCGGTAGCTTGTACGACGGCGAAGAACGAAGCCGCAGAGCACCGGGCTTCTGCGGGCACCCTAAGGACTGCGAGAGGACCGTGGTGGCCGCTCGCCTGCCTCTTCAATTCCATTCTAGCATCCTTATGGAAGGTGTTCTAGGACAATTTTCCTGAGTTTTGAATTCGTCCTGATGCAGCCCCTCCTGGGAAACTCCTACTCGTCCTCTGCGTCTCCGAGTGCAGAGACCTCGATGGCAACTGCAGAAATGAAGGGCTGCGTTGAGGAGTCGAGAAGCAAGAACATAGCCAGCGCCTTGTGTTTGGGAGTCAGCAGCACCTGGACTTTTGCGATTGCTTTCACAGTGCACTGAATGCCAGGACGGCATGTGCACGTTAAAACAACGAGCTGGGCATGAGCAGGAAGGGACCACGGGCATCAGAGAGCATCTGGCATCTTGCCCTGGAAAGAGCAGTGTTTTTGGAGTGTGCAGTAAAATCGTGTTTCTGGACAAGGGAGGCATAAGTGCGCTGCGCTCCTAAGCTATCTCCCTGCTAAGACACACTGCCAAAGCTTTTCGTTATCATGCAGGCTAGTGCAGACGCACACTACGGCTCTCCGGAGCTGTCCGAAGCCAAGCGCCGGTCGCCGGCGTCTTTCGGCTGAAGCAGCGCTTCGGAGCGTACGGCTGTTGTGTGCGCGAAGCAGCCGCTTCTCCTGCTCCGGGAGCCGGACAGAGCGGTAGCTTGTACGAGGGCGAAGAACGAAGCCGCAGAGCACCGGGCTTCTGCGGGCACCCTAAGGACTGCGAGAGGACCGTGGTGGCCGCTCGCCTGCCTCTTCAATTCCATTCTAGCATCCTTATGGAAGGTGTTCTAGGACAATTTTCCTGAGTTTTGAATTCGTCCTGATGCAGCCCCTCCTGGGAAACTCCTACTCGTCCTCTGCGTCTCCGAGTGCAGAGACCTCGATGGCAACTGCAGAAATGAAGGGCTGCGTTGAGTAGTCGAGAAACAAGAACATAGCCAGCGCCTTGTGTTTAGGAGTCAGCAACTGCTGGACTTTTGCGATTGCCTTCACTGTGCACTGAATGTCGAGAGATGTGCACGCTAAAAAAACAAGGTGGGCAAGAGGAGGAAGAGAGCACCGGCATCAGAGAGCATCTGGCATCTTCCCCTGGAAAGGGCAGTGTTTTTGGAGAGTGCAGCAAATCCGTGTTTCTGGACAAGGGAGGCATAAGTGCGCTGCGCTCCTAAGCTATCTCCCTGCTAAGACACACTGGCAAAGCTTTTCGCTATAGTGCAGTCTAGTGCAGACGCACACTACGGCTCTCCGGAGCTGTCCGACGCCAAGCGCCGGTCGCCGGCGTCTTTCGGCTGAAGCAGCGCTTCGGAGCGTACGGCTGTTGTGTGCGCGAAGCAGCCGCTTCTCCTGCTCCGGGAGCCGGACAGAGCGGTAGCTTGTAGGAGGGCGAAGAACGAAGCCGCAGAGCACCGGCCTTCTGCGCGCACCCTAAGGACTGCGAGAGGACCGTGGTGGCCGCTCGCCTGCCCCTTCAATTCCCTTCTAGCATCCTTAGGGAAGGTGTTCCAGGACAATTTTCCTGAGTTTTGAATTCGTCCTGATGCAGCCCCTCCTGGGAAACAACTGCTCGTCGTCTGAGTCTCCGAGTGCAGAGACCTCGATGGCAACTGCAGAAATGAAGGGCTGCGTTGAGTTGTCGAGACGCAAGAACATAGCCAGCGCCTTGTGTTTGGGAGTCAGCAGCTGCTGGACTTTTGCGATTGCTTTCACTGTGCACTGAATGCCAGGACGGCATGTGCACGTTAAAACAACGAGCTGGGCAAGAGCAGGAAGGGACCACGGGCATCAGAGAGCATCTGGCATCTTGCCCTGGAAAGAGCAGTGTTTTTGGAGTGTGCAGTAAAATCGTGTTTCTGGACAAGGGAGGCATAAGTGCGCTGCGCTCCTAAGCTATCTCCCTGCGAGACAGACTGGCAAAGCTTTTCGTTATCATGCAGGCTAGTGCAGACGCACACTACGGCTCTCCGGAGCTGTCCGAAGCGAAGCGCCGGTCGCCGGCGTCTTTCGGCTGAAGCAGCGCTTCGGAGCGTACGGCTGTTGTGTGCGCGAAGCAGCCGCTTCTCCTGCTCCGTGAGCCGGACAGAGCGGTAGCTTGTACGACGGCGAAGAACGAAGCCGCAGAGCACCGGCCTTCTGCGGGCACCCTAAGGACTGCGAGAGGACCGTGGTGGCCGCTCGCCTGCCTCTTCAATTCCATTCTAGCATCCTTAGGGAAGGTGTTCTAGGACAATTTTCCTGAGTTTTGAATTCGTCCTGATGCAGCCCCTCCTGGGAAACTCCTACTCGTCCTCTGCGTCTCCGAGTGCAGAGACCTCGATGGCAACTGCAGAAATGAAGGGCTGCGTTGAGTAGTCGAGAAGCAAGAACATAGCCAGCGCCTTGTGTCTGGGAGTCAGCAGCACCTGGACTTTTGCGATTGCTTTCACAGTGCACTGAATGCCAGGACGGCATGTGCACGTTAAAACAACGAGCTGGGCAAGAGCAGTAATCGAAAGATCACGGCCGACAGAAAGCAGCTTATATATTGCCCAGGAAAGAGCAGTGTTTTTGGAGTGTGCAGTAAAATCGTGTTTCTGGACAAGGGAGGCATAAGTGCGCTGCGCTCCTAAGCTATCTCCCTGCTAAGACACACTGGCAAAGCTTTTCGCTATAGTGCAGTCTAGTGCAGACGCACACTACGGCTCTCCGGAGCTGTCCGACGCCAAGCGCCGGTCGCCGGCGTCTTTCGGCTGAAGCAGCGCTTCGGAGCGTACGGCTGTTGTGTGCGCGAAGCAGCCGCTTCTCCTGCTCCGCGAGCCGGACAGAGCGGTAGCTTGTACGACGGCGAAGAACGAAGCCGCAGAGCACCGGGCTTCTGCGGGCACCCTAAGGACTGCGAGAGGACCGTGGTGGCCGCTCGCCTGCCTCTTCAATTCCATTCTAGCATCCTTATGGAAGGTGTTCTAGGACAATTTTCCTGAGTTTTGAATTCGTCCTGATGCAGCCCCTCCTGGGAAACTCCTACTCGTCCTCTGCGTCTCCGAGTGCAGAGACCTCGATGGCAACTGCAGAAATGAAGGGCTGCGTTGAGGAGTCGAGAAGCAAGAACATAGCCAGCGCCTTGTGTTTGGGAGTCAGCAGCACCTGGACTTTTGCGATTGCTTTCACAGTGCACTGAATGCCAGGACGGCATGTGCACGTTAAAACAACGAGCTGGGCATGAGCAGGAAGGGACCACGGGCATCAGAGAGCATCTGGCATCTTGCCCTGGAAAGAGCAGTGTTTTTGGAGTGTGCAGTAAAATCGTGTTTCTGGACAAGGGAGGCATAAGTGCGCTGCGCTCCTAAGCTATCTCCCTGCTAAGACACACTGCCAAAGCTTTTCGTTATCATGCAGGCTAGTGCAGACGCACACTACGGCTCTACGGAGCTGTCCGAAGCCAAGCGCCGGTCGCCGGCGTCTTTCGGCTGAAGCAGCGCTTCGGAGCGTACGGCTGTTGTGTGCGCGAAGCAGCCGCTTCTCCTGCTCCGGGAGCCGGACAGAGCGGTAGCTTGTACGACGGCGAAGAACGAAGCCGCAGAGCACCGGGCTTCTGCGGGCACCCTAAGGACTGCGAGAGGACCGTGGTGGCCGCTCGCCTGCCCCTTCAATTCCATTCTAGCATCCTTATGGAAGGTGTTCTAGGACAATTTTCCTGAGTTTTGAATTCGTCCTGATGCAGCCCCTCCTGGGAAACTCCTACTCGTCCTCTGCGTCTCCGAGTGCAGAGACCTCGATGGCAACTGCAGAAATGAAGGGCTGCGTTGAGTAGTCGAGAAACAAGAACATAGCCAGCGCCTTGTGTTTAGGAGTCAGCAACTGCTGGACTTTTGCGATTGCCTTCACTGTGCACTGAATGTCGAGAGATGTGCACGCTAAAAAAACAAGGTGGGCAAGAGGAGGAAGAGAGCACCGGCATCAGAGAGCATCTGGCATCTTCCCCTGGAAAGGGCAGTGTTTTTGGAGAGTGCAGCAAATCCGTGTTTCTGGACAAGGGAGGCATAAGTGCGCTGCGCTCCTAAGCTATCTCCCTGCTAAGACACACTGCCAAAGCTTTTCGCTATGATGCAGTCCAGTGCAGACGCACACTACGGCTCTACGGAGCTGTCCGAAGCCAAGCGCCGGTCGCCGGCGTCTTTCGGCTGAAGCAGCGCTTCGGAGCGTACGGCTGTTGTGTGCGCGAAGCAGCCGCTTCTCCTGCTCCGGGAGCCGGACAGAGCGGTAGCTTGTAGGAGGGCGAAGAACGAAGCCGCAGAGCACCGGCCTTCTGCGCGCACCCTAAGGACTGCGAGAGGACCGTGGTGGCCGCTCGCCTGCCCCTTCAATTCCCTTCTAGCATCCTTAGGGAAGGTGTTCCAGGACAATTTTCCTGAGTTTTGAATTCGTCCTGATGCAGCCCCTCCTGGGAAACAACTGCTCGTCGTCTGAGTCTCCGAGTGCAGAGACCTCGATGGCAACTGCAGAAATGAAGGGCTGCGTTGAGTTGTCGAGACGCAAGAACATAGCCAGCGCCTTGTGTTTGGGAGTCAGCAGCTGCTGGACTTTTGCGATTGCTTTCACTGTGCACTGAATGCCAGGACGGCATGTGCACGTTAAAACAACGAGCTGGGCAAGAGCAGGAAGGGACCACGGGCATCAGAGAGCATCTGGCATCTTGCCCTGGAAAGAGCAGTGTTTTTGGAGTGTGCAGTAAAATCGTGTTTCTGGACAAGGGAGGCATAAGTGCGCTGCGCTCCTAAGCTATCTCCCTGCGAGACAGACTGGCAAAGCTTTTCGTTATCATGCAGGCTAGTGCAGACGCACACTACGGCTCTCCGGAGCTGTCCGAAGCGAAGCGCCGGTCGCCGGCGTCTTTCGGCTGAAGCAGCGCTTCGGAGCGTACGGCTGTTGTGTGCGCGAAGCAGCCGCTTCTCCTGCTCCGTGAGCCGGACAGAGCGGTAGCTTGTACGACGGCGAAGAACGAAGCCGCAGAGCACCGGGCTTCTGCGGGCACCCTAAGGACTGCGAGAGGACCGTGGTGGCCGCTCGCCTGCCTCTTCAATTCCATTCTAGCATCCTTAGGGAAGGTGTTCTAGGACAATTTTCCTGAGTTTTGAATTCGTCCTGATGCAGCCCCTCCTGGGAAACTCCTACTCGTCCTCTGCGTCTCCGAGTGCAGAGACCTCGATGGCAACTGCAGAAATGAAGGGCTGCGTTGAGTAGTCGAGAAGCAAGAACATAGCCAGCGCCTTGTGTCTGGGAGTCAGCAGCACCTGGACTTTTGCGATTGCTTTCACAGTGCACTGAATGCCAGGACGGCATGTGCACGTTAAAACAACGAGCTGGGCAAGAGCAGTAATCGAAAGATCACGGCCGACAGAAAGCAGCTTATATATTGCCCAGGAAAGAGCAGTGTTTTTGGAGTGTGCAGTAAAATCGTGTTTCTGGACAAGGGAGGCATAAGTGCGCTGCGCTCCTAAGCTATCTCCCTGCTAAGACACACTGCCAAAGCTTTTCGCTATAGTGCAGTCTAGTGCAGACGCACACTACGGCTCTCCGGAGCTGTCCGACGCCAAGCGCCGGTCGCCGGCGTCTTTCGGCTGAAGCAGCGCTTCGGAGCGTACGGCTGTTGTGTGCGCGAAGCAGCCGCTTCTCCTGCTCCGCGAGCCGGACAGAGCGGTAGCTTGTACGACGGCGAAGAACGAAGCCGCAGAGCACCGGGCTTCTGCGGGCACCCTAAGGACTGCGAGAGGACCGTGGTGGCCGCTCGCCTGCCTCTTCAATTCCATTCTAGCATCCTTAGGGAAGGTGTTCTAGGACAATTTTCCTGAGTTTTGAATTCGTCCTGATGCAGCCCCTCCTGGGAAACTCCTACTCGTCCTCTGCGTCTCCGAGTGCAGAGACCTCGTTGGCAACTGCAGAAATGAAGGGCTGCGTTGAGTAGTCGAGAAGCAAGAACATAGCCAGCGCCTTGTGTTTGGGAGTCAGCAGCTGCTGGACTTTTGCGATTGCTTTCACAGTGCACTGAATGCCAGGACGGCATGTGCACGTTAAAACAACGAGCTGGGCAAGAGCAGTAATCGAAAGATCACGGCCGTCAGAAAGCAGCTTATATATTGCCCTGGAAAGAGCAGTGTTTTTGGAGTGTGCAGTAAAATCGTGTTTCTGGACAAGGGAGGCATAAGTGCGCTGCGCTCCTAAGCTATCTCCCTGCGAGACACACTGCCAAAGCTTTTCGCTATAGTGCAGTCTAGTGCAGACGGACACTGCGGCTCTCCGGAACTGTCCGAAGCGAAGCGCCGCTCGCCGGCGTCTTTCGGCTGAAGCAGCGCTTCGGGGCGTACGGCTGTTGTGTGCGCGAAGCAGCCGCTTCTCCTGCTCCGGGAGCCGGACAGAGCGGTAGCTTGTACGAGGGCGAAGAACGAAGCCGCAGGGAGACGACATTGTGTGTACAGTCTTGGGACTGCTAGATGACAGTGGCTAAAGCTCCCTGCCTTTTCAATGCACTGCTGCCATGCTTTATTGAAGGCGTTCCGAGACAACTTTCCTTGGTTTTGACTTCGTCCTGATGAAGCCCCTGTTGGGAAATTCGTTTGGGAGTCAGCAGCTGCTGGACTTTTGCGATTGCCTTCACTGTGCACTGAATGCCAGGACGGCATGTGCACGTTAAAACAACGAGCTGGGCAAGAGCAGGAAGGGACCACGGGCATCAAGAGAGCATCTGACATCTTGCCCTGGAAAGAGCAGTGTTTTTGGAGTGTGCAGTAAAATCGTGTTTCTGGACAAGGGAGGCATAAGTGCGCTGCGCTCCTAAGTTATCTCCCTGCGAGACAGACTGGCAAAGCTTTTCGTTATCATGCAGGCTAGTGCAGACGCACACTACGGCTCTCCGGAGCTGTCCGAAGCCAAGCGCCGGTCGCCGGCGTCTTTCGGCTGAAGCAGCGCTTCGGAGCGTACGGCTGTTGTGTGCGCGAAGCAGCCGCTTCTCCTGCTCCGCGAGCCGGACAGAGCGGTAGCTTGTACGAGGGCGAAGAACGAAGCCGCAGAGCACCGTCCTTCTGCGCGCACCCTAAGGACTGCTAGAGGACCGTGGTGGCCTCTCGCCTGCCTCTTCAATTCCATTCTAGCATCCTTAGGGAAGGTGTTCCATGACAATTTTCCTGAGTTTTGAATTCGTCCTGATGCAGCCCCTCCTGGGAAACTCCTACTCGTCCTCTGAGTCTCCGAGTGCAGAGACCTCGATGGCAACTGCAGAAATGAAGGGCTGCGTTGAGTAGTCGAGAAGCAAGAACATAGCCAGCGCCTTGTGTTTGGGAGTCAGCAGCTGCTGGACTTTTGCGATTGCCTTCACTGTGCACTGAATGCCAGGACGGCATGTGCACGTTAAAACAACGAGCTGGGCAAGAGCAGTAATCGAAAGATCACGGCCGACAGAAAGCAGCTTATATATTGCCCAGGAAAGAGCAGTGTTTTTGGAGTGTGCAGTAAAATCGTGTTTCTGGACAAGGGAGGCATAAGTGTGCTGCGCTCCTAAGCTATCTCCCTGCGAGACACACTGCCAAAGCTTTTCGCTATGATGCAGTCTAGTGCAGACGCACACTACGGCTCTCCGGAGCTGTCCGACGCCAAGCGCCGCTCGCCGGCGTCTTTCGGCTGAAGCAGCGCTTCGGAGCGTACGGCTGTTGTGTGCGCGAAGCAGCCGCTTCTCCTGCTCCGGGAGCCGGACAGAGCGGTAGCTTGTACGAGGGCGAAGAACGAAGCCGCAGAGCACCGGCCTTCTGCGCGCACCCTAAGGACTGCGAGAGGACCGTGGTGGCCGCTCGCCTGCCCCTTCAATTCCCTTCTAGCATCCTTAGGGAAGGTGTTCCAGGACAATTTTCCTGAGTTTTGAATTCGTCCTGATGCAGCCCCTCCTGGGAAACAACTGCTCGTCGTCTGAGTCTCCGAGTGCAGAGACCTCGATGGCAACTGCAGAAATGAAGGGCTGCGTTGAGTTGTCGAGACGCAAGAACATAGCCAGCGCCTTGTGTTTGGGAGTCAGCAGCTGCTGGACTTTTGCGATTGCTTTCACTGTGCACTGAATGCCAGGACGGCATGTGCACGTTAAAACAACGAGCTGGGCAAGAGCAGGAAGGGACCACGGGCATCAGAGAGCATCTGGCATCTTGCCCTGGAAAGAGCAGTGTTTTTGGAGTGTGCAGTAAAATCGTGTTTCTGGACAAGGGAGGCATAAGTGCGCTGCGCTCCTAAGCTATCTCCCTGCGAGACAGACTGGCAAAGCTTTTCGTTATCATGCAGGCTAGTGCAGACGCACACTACGGCTCTCCGGAGCTGTCCGAAGCGAAGCGCCGGTCGCCGGCGTCTTTCGGCTGAAGCAGCGCTTCGGAGCGTACGGCTGTTGTGTGCGCGAAGCAGCCGCTTCTCCTGCTCCGTGAGCCGGACAGAGCGGTAGCTTGTACGACGGCGAAGAACGAAGCCGCAGAGCACCGGGCTTCTGCGGGCACCCTAAGGACTGCGAGAGGACCGTGGTGGCCGCTCGCCTGCCTCTTCAATTCCATTCTAGCATCCTTAGGGAAGGTGTTCTAGGACAATTTTCCTGAGTTTTGAATTCGTCCTGATGCAGCCCCTCCTGGGAAACTCCTACTCGTCCTCTGCGTCTCCGAGTGCAGAGACCTCGATGGCAACTGCAGAAATGAAGGGCTGCGTTGAGTAGTCGAGAAGCAAGAACATAGCCAGCGCCTTGTGTCTGGGAGTCAGCAGCACCTGGACTTTTGCGATTGCTTTCACAGTGCACTGAATGCCAGGACGGCATGTGCACGTTAAAACAACGAGCTGGGCAAGAGCAGTAATCGAAAGATCACGGCCGACAGAAAGCAGCTTATATATTGCCCAGGAAAGAGCAGTGTTTTTGGAGTGTGCAGTAAAATCGTGTTTCTGGACAAGGGAGGCATAAGTGCGCTGCGCTCCTAAGCTATCTCCCTGCTAAGACACACTGGCAAAGCTTTTCGCTATAGTGCAGTCTAGTGCAGACGCACACTACGGCTCTCCGGAGCTGTCCGACGCCAAGCGCCGGTCGCCGGCGTCTTTCGGCTGAAGCAGCGCTTCGGAGCGTACGGCTGTTGTGTGCGCGAAGCAGCCGCTTCTCCTGCTCCGCGAGCCGGACAGAGCGGTAGCTTGTACGACGGCGAAGAACGAAGCCGCAGAGCACCGGGCTTCTGCGGGCACCCTAAGGACTGCGAGAGGACCGTGGTGGCCGCTCGCCTGCCTCTTCAATTCCATTCTAGCATCCTTATGGAAGGTGTTCTAGGACAATTTTCCTGAGTTTTGAATTCGTCCTGATGCAGCCCCTCCTGGGAAACTCCTACTCGTCCTCTGCGTCTCCGAGTGCAGAGACCTCGATGGCAACTGCAGAAATGAAGGGCTGCGTTGAGGAGTCGAGAAGCAAGAACATAGCCAGCGCCTTGTGTTTGGGAGTCAGCAGCACCTGGACTTTTGCGATTGCTTTCACAGTGCACTGAATGCCAGGACGGCATGTGCACGTTAAAACAACGAGCTGGGCATGAGCAGGAAGGGACCACGGGCATCAGAGAGCATCTGGCATCTTGCCCTGGAAAGAGCAGTGTTTTTGGAGTGTGCAGTAAAATCGTGTTTCTGGACAAGGGAGGCATAAGTGCGCTGCGCTCCTAAGCTATCTCCCTGCTAAGACACACTGCCAAAGCTTTTCGTTATCATGCAGGCTAGTGCAGACGCACACTACGGCTCTACGGAGCTGTCCGAAGCCAAGCGCCGGTCGCCGGCGTCTTTCGGCTGAAGCAGCGCTTCGGAGCGTACGGCTGTTGTGTGCGCGAAGCAGCCGCTTCTCCTGCTCCGGGAGCCGGACAGAGCGGTAGCTTGTACGACGGCGAAGAACGAAGCCGCAGAGCACCGGGCTTCTGCGGGCACCCTAAGGACTGCGAGAGGACCGTGGTGGCCGCTCGCCTGCCCCTTCAATTCCATTCTAGCATCCTTATGGAAGGTGTTCTAGGACAATTTTCCTGAGTTTTGAATTCGTCCTGATGCAGCCCCTCCTGGGAAACTCCTACTCGTCCTCTGCGTCTCCGAGTGCAGAGACCTCGATGGCAACTGCAGAAATGAAGGGCTGCGTTGAGTAGTCGAGAAACAAGAACATAGCCAGCGCCTTGTGTTTAGGAGTCAGCAACTGCTGGACTTTTGCGATTGCCTTCACTGTGCACTGAATGTCGAGAGATGTGCACGCTAAAAAAACAAGGTGGGCAAGAGGAGGAAGAGAGCACCGGCATCAGAGAGCATCTGGCATCTTCCCCTGGAAAGGGCAGTGTTTTTGGAGAGTGCAGCAAATCCGTGTTTCTGGACAAGGGAGGCATAAGTGCGCTGCGCTCCTAAGCTATCTCCCTGCTAAGACACACTGCCAAAGCTTTTCGCTATGATGCAGTCCAGTGCAGACGCACACTACGGCTCTACGGAGCTGTCCGAAGCCAAGCGCCGGTCGCCGGCGTCTTTCGGCTGAAGCAGCGCTTCGGAGCGTACGGCTGTTGTGTGCGCGAAGCAGCCGCTTCTCCTGCTCCGGGAGCCGGACAGAGCGGTAGCTTGTAGGAGGGCGAAGAACGAAGCCGCAGAGCACCGGCCTTCTGCGCGCACCCTAAGGACTGCGAGAGGACCGTGGTGGCCGCTCGCCTGCCCCTTCAATTCCCTTCTAGCATCCTTAGGGAAGGTGTTCCAGGACAATTTTCCTGAGTTTTGAATTCGTCCTGATGCAGCCCCTCCTGGGAAACAACTGCTCGTCGTCTGAGTCTCCGAGTGCAGAGACCTCGATGGCAACTGCAGAAATGAAGGGCTGCGTTGAGTTGTCGAGACGCAAGAACATAGCCAGCGCCTTGTGTTTGGGAGTCAGCAGCTGCTGGACTTTTGCGATTGCTTTCACTGTGCACTGAATGCCAGGACGGCATGTGCACGTTAAAACAACGAGCTGGGCAAGAGCAGGAAGGGACCACGGGCATCAGAGAGCATCTGGCATCTTGCCCTGGAAAGAGCAGTGTTTTTGGAGTGTGCAGTAAAATCGTGTTTCTGGACAAGGGAGGCATAAGTGCGCTGCGCTCCTAAGCTATCTCCCTGCGAGACAGACTGGCAAAGCTTTTCGTTATCATGCAGGCTAGTGCAGACGCACACTACGGCTCTCCGGAGCTGTCCGAAGCGAAGCGCCGGTCGCCGGCGTCTTTCGGCTGAAGCAGCGCTTCGGAGCGTACGGCTGTTGTGTGCGCGAAGCAGCCGCTTCTCCTGCTCCGTGAGCCGGACAGAGCGGTAGCTTGTACGACGGCGAAGAACGAAGCCGCAGAGCACCGGGCTTCTGCGCGCACCCTAAGGACTGCGAGAGGACCGTGGTGGCCGCTCGCCTGCCTCTTCAATTCCATTCTAGCATCCTTAGGGAAGGTGTTCTAGGACAATTTTCCTGAGTTTTGAATTCGTCCTGATGCAGCCCCTCCTGGGAAACTCCTACTCGTCCTCTGCGTCTCCGAGTGCAGAGACCTCGATGGCAACTGCAGAAATGAAGGGCTGCGTTGAGTAGTCGAGAAGCAAGAACATAGCCAGCGCCTTGTGTCTGGGAGTCAGCAGCACCTGGACTTTTGCGATTGCTTTCACAGTGCACTGAATGCCAGGACGGCATGTGCACGTTAAAACAACGAGCTGGGCAAGAGCAGTAATCGAAAGATCACGGCCGACAGAAAGCAGCTTATATATTGCCCAGGAAAGAGCAGTGTTTTTGGAGTGTGCAGTAAAATCGTGTTTCTGGACAAGGGAGGCATAAGTGCGCTGCGCTCCTAAGCTATCTCCCTGCTAAGACACACTGGCAAAGCTTTTCGCTATAGTGCAGTCTAGTGCAGACGCACACTACGGCTCTCCGGAGCTGTCCGACGCCAAGCGCCGGTCGCCGGCGTCTTTCGGCTGAAGCAGCGCTTCGGAGCGTACGGCTGTTGTGTGCGCGAAGCAGCCGCTTCTCCTGCTCCGCGAGCCGGACAGAGCGGTAGCTTGTACGACGGCGAAGAACGAAGCCGCAGAGCACCGGGCTTCTGCGGGCACCCTAAGGACTGCGAGAGGACCGTGGTGGCCGCTCGCCTGCCTCTTCAATTCCATTCTAGCATCCTTAGGGAAGGTGTTCTAGGACAATTTTCCTGAGTTTTGAATTCGTCCTGATGCAGCCCCTCCTGGGAAACTCCTACTCGTCCTCTGCGTCTCCGAGTGCAGAGACCTCGTTGGCAACTGCAGAAATGAAGGGCTGCGTTGAGTAGTCGAGAAGCAAGAACATAGCCAGCGCCTTGTGTTTGGGAGTCAGCAGCTGCTGGACTTTTGCGATTGCTTTCACAGTGCACTGAATGCCAGGACGGCATGTGCACGTTAAAACAACGAGCTGGGCAAGAGCAGTAATCGAAAGATCACGGCCGTCAGAAAGCAGCTTATATATTGCCCTGGAAAGAGCAGTGTTTTTGGAGTGTGCAGTAAAATCGTGTTTCTGGACAAGGGAGGCATAAGTGCGCTGCGCTCCTAAGCTATCTCCCTGCGAGACACACTGCCAAAGCTTTTCGCTATAGTGCAGTCTAGTGCAGACGGACACTGCGGCTCTCCGGAACTGTCCGAAGCGAAGCGCCGCTCGCCGGCGTCTTTCGGCTGAAGCAGCGCTTCGGGGCGTACGGCTGTTGTGTGCGCGAAGCAGCCGCTTCTCCTGCTCCGGGAGCCGGACAGAGCGGTAGCTTGTACGAGGGCGAAGAACGAAGCCGCAGGGAGACGACATTGTGTGTACAGTCTTGGGACTGCTAGATGACAGTGGCTAAAGCTCCCTGCCTTTTCAATGCACTGCTGCCATGCTTTATTGAAGGCGTTCCGAGACAACTTTCCTTGGTTTTGACTTCGTCCTGATGAAGCCCCTGTTGGGAAATTCGTTTGGGAGTCAGCAGCTGCTGGACTTTTGCGATTGCCTTCACTGTGCACTGAATGCCAGGACGGCATGTGCACGTTAAAACAACGAGCTGGGCAAGAGCAGGAAGGGACCACGGGCATCAAGACAGCATCTGACATCTTGCCCTGGAAAGAGCAGTGTTTTTGGAGTGTGCAGTAAAATCGTGTTTCTGGACAAGGGAGGCATAAGTGCGCTGCGCTCCTAAGTTATCTCCCTGCGAGACAGACTGGCAAAGCTTTTCGTTATCATGCAGGCTAGTGCAGACGCACACTACGGCTCTCCGGAGCTGTCCGAAGCCAAGCGCCGGTCGCCGGCGTCTTTCGGCTGAAGCAGCGCTTCGGAGCGTACGGCTGTTGTGTGCGCGAAGCAGCCGCTTCTCCTGCTCCGCGAGCCGGACAGAGCGGTAGCTTGTACGAGGGCGAAGAACGAAGCCGCAGAGCACCGTCCTTCTGCGCGCACCCTAAGGACTGCTAGAGGACCGTGGTGGCCTCTCGCCTGCCTCTTCAATTCCATTCTAGCATCCTTAGGGAAGGTGTTCCATGACAATTTTCCTGAGTTTTGAATTCGTCCTGATGCAGCCCCTCCTGGGAAACTCCTACTCGTCCTCTGAGTCTCCGAGTGCAGAGACCTCGATGGCAACTGCAGAAATGAAGGGCTGCGTTGAGTAGTCGAGAAGCAAGAACATAGCCAGCGCCTTGTGTTTGGGAGTCAGCAGCTGCTGGACTTTTGCGATTGCCTTCACTGTGCACTGAATGCCAGGACGGCATGTGCACGTTAAAACAACGAGCTGGGCAAGAGCAGTAATCGAAAGATCACGGCCGACAGAAAGCAGCTTATATATTGCCCAGGAAAGAGCAGTGTTTTTGGAGTGTGCAGTAAAATCGTGTTTCTGGACAAGGGAGGCATAAGTGCGCTGCGCTCCTAAGCTATCTCCCTGCGAGACACACTGCCAAAGCTTTTCGCTATGATGCAGTCTAGTGCAGACGCACACTACGGCTCTCCGGAGCTGTCCGACGCCAAGCGCCGCTCGCCGGCGTCTTTCGGCTGAAGCAGCGCTTCGGAGCGTACGGCTGTTGTGTGCGCGAAGCAGCCGCTTCTCCTGCTCCGGGAGCCGGACAGAGCGGTAGCTTCTACGAGGGCGAAGAACGAAGCCGCAGAGCACCGGACTTGTGTGCACAGCCTACGGGCTGCTAGAGGAAGGTGGCTGCTGCTCCCTAACCCATCAATTCACAGCTGGCATGCTCTATGGAGCTGTTCCAGGACAACTTTCATTGCTTATTGGTTCGTCCTGATACAGCCCCTCCTGGGAAATTCATGCTCGTCACCTGAGGCTCCGACATGCAGAAACATCGATGGCAGCTGCAGAAAAGAAGGGCTGCGTTGAGTTGTCGAGAAGCAAGAACATAGCCAGCGCCTAGCGTCTGGGAGTCAGCAACTGCTGGACTTTTGCGATTGCCTTCACTGTGCACTGAATGTCGAGATATGTGCACGCTAAAAAAACAAGGTGGGCAAGAGGAGGAAGAGAGCACGGGCATCAGAGAGCATCTGGCATCTTCCCCTGGAAAGGGCAGTGTTTTTGGAGACGCACACTACGGCTCTACGGAGCTGTCCGAAGCCAAGCGCCGGTGGCCGGCGTCTTTCGGCTGAAGCAGCGCTTCGGAGCGTACGGCTGTTGTGTGCGCGAAGCAGCCGCTTCTCCTGCTCCGCGAGCCGGACAGAGCGGTAGCTTGTACGACGGCGAAGAACGAAGCCGCAGAGCACCGGCCTTCTGCGCGCACCCTAAGGACTGCGAGAGGACCGTGGTGGCCGCTCGCCTGCCTCTTCAATTCCATTCTAGCATCCTTAGGGAAGGTGTTCTAGGACAATTTTCCTGAGTTTTGAATTCGTCCTGATGCAGCCCCTCCTGGGAAACTCCTACTCGTCCTCTGCGTCTCCGAGTGCAGAGACCTCGATGGCAACTGCAGAAATGAAGGGCTGCGTTGAGTAGTCGAGAAGCAAGAACATAGCCAGCGCCTTGTGTCTGGGAGTCAGCAGCACCTGGACTTTTGCGATTGCTTTCACAGTGCACTGAATGCCAGGACGGCATGTGCACGTTAAAACAACGAGCTGGGCAAGAGCAGTAATCGAAAGATCACGGCCGACAGAAAGCAGCTTATATATTGCCCAGGAAAGAGCAGTGTTTTTGGAGTGTGCAGTAAAATCGTGTTTCTGGACAAGGGAGGCATAAGTGCGCTGCGCTCCTAAGCTATCTCCCTGCTAAGACACACTGGCAAAGCTTTTCGCTATAGTGCAGTCTAGTGCAGACGCACACTACGGCTCTCCGGAGCTGTCCGACGCCAAGCGCCGGTCGCCGGCGTCTTTCGGCTGAAGCAGCGCTTCGGAGCGTACGGCTGTTGTGTGCGCGAAGCAGCCGCTTCTCCTGCTCCGCGAGCCGGACAGAGCGGTAGCTTGTACGAGGGCGAAGAACGAAGCCGCAGGGAGACGACATTGTGTGTACAGTCTTGGGACTGCTAGATGACAGTGGCTAAAGCTCCCTGCCTTTTCAATGCACTGCTGCCATGCTTTATTGAAGGCGTTCCGAGACAACTTTCCTTGGTTTTGACTTCGTCCTGATGAAGCCCCTGTTGGGAAATTCGTTTGGGAGTCAGCAGCTGCTGGACTTTTGCGATTGCCTTCACTGTGCACTGAATGCCAGGACGGCATGTGCACGTTAAAACAACGAGCTGGGCAAGAGCAGGAAGGGACCACGGGCATCAAGAGAGCATCTGACATCTTGCCCTGGAAAGAGCAGTGTTTTTGGAGTGTGCAGTAAAATCGTGTTTCTGGACAAGGGAGGCATAAGTGCGCTGCGCTCCTAAGTTATCTCCCTGCGAGACAGACTGGCAAAGCTTTTCGTTATCATGCAGGCTAGTGCAGACGCACACTACGGCTCTCCGGAGCTGTCCGAAGCCAAGCGCCGGTCGCCGGCGTCTTTCGGCTGAAGCAGCGCTTCGGAGCGTACGGCTGTTGTGTGCGCGAAGCAGCCGCTTCTCCTGCTCCGCGAGCCGGACAGAGCGGTAGCTTGTACGAGGGCGAAGAACGAAGCCGCAGAGCACCGTCCTTCTGCGCGCACCCTAAGGACTGCTAGAGGACCGTGGTGGCCTCTCGCCTGCCTCTTCAATTCCATTCTAGCATCCTTAGGGAAGGTGTTCCATGACAATTTTCCTGAGTTTTGAATTCGTCCTGATGCAGCCCCTCCTGGGAAACTCCTACTCGTCCTCTGAGTCTCCGAGTGCAGAGACCTCGATGGCAACTGCAGAAATGAAGGGCTGCGTTGAGTAGTCGAGAAGCAAGAACATAGCCAGCGCCTTGTGTTTGGGAGTCAGCAGCTGCTGGACTTTTGCGATTGCCTTCACTGTGCACTGAATGCCAGGACGGCATGTGCACGTTAAAACAACGAGCTGGGCAAGAGCAGTAATCGAAAGATCACGGCCGACAGAAAGCAGCTTATATATTGCCCAGGAAAGAGCAGTGTTTTTGGAGTGTGCAGTAAAATCGTGTTTCTGGACAAGGGAGGCATAAGTGTGCTGCGCTCCTAAGCTATCTCCCTGCGAGACACACTGCCAAAGCTTTTCGCTATGATGCAGTCTAGTGCAGACGCACACTACGGCTCTCCGGAGCTGTCCGACGCCAAGCGCCGCTCGCCGGCGTCTTTCGGCTGAAGCAGCGCTTCGGAGCGTACGGCTGTTGTGTGCGCGAAGCAGCCGCTTCTCCTGCTCCGGGAGCCGGACAGAGCGGTAGCTTCTACGAGGGCGAAGAACGAAGCCGCAGAGCACCGGACTTGTGTGCACAGCCTACGGGCTGCTAGAGGAAGGTGGCTGCTGCTCCCTAACCCATCAATTCACAGCTGGCATGCTCTATGGAGCTGTTCCAGGACAACTTTCATTGCTTATTGGTTCGTCCTGATACAGCCCCTCCTGGGAAATTCATGCTCGTCACCTGAGGCTCCGACATGCAGAAACATCGATGGCAGCTGCAGAAAAGAAGGGCTGCGTTGAGTTGTCGAGAAGCAAGAACATAGCCAGCGCCTAGCGTCTGGGAGTCAGCAACTGCTGGACTTTTGCGATTGCCTTCACTGTGCACTGAATGTCGAGATATGTGCACGCTAAAAAAACAAGGTGGGCAAGAGGAGGAAGAGAGCACGGGCATCAGAGAGCATCTGGCATCTTCCCCTGGAAAGGGCAGTGTTTTTGGAGACGCACACTACGGCTCTACGGAGCTGTCCGAAGCCAAGCGCCGGTGGCCGGCGTCTTTCGGCTGAAGCAGCGCTTCGGAGCGTACGGCTGTTGTGTGCGCGAAGCAGCCGCTTCTCCTGCTCCGCGATCCGGACAGAGCGGTAGCTTGTACGACGGCGAAGAACGAAGCCGCAGAGCACCGGCCTTCTGCGCGCACCCTAAGGACTGCGAGAGGACCGTGGTGGCCGCTCGCCTGCCCCTTCAATTCCATTCTAGCATCCTTAGGGAAGGTGTTCCAGGACAATTTTCCTGAGTTTTGAATTCGTCCTGATGCAGCCCCTCCTGGGAAACAACTGCTCGTCGTCTGAGTCTCCGAGTGCAGAGACCTCGATGGCAACTGCAGAAATGAAGGGCTGCGTTGAGTAGTCGAGAAGCAAGAACATAGCCAGCGCCTTGTGTTTGGGAGTCAGCAGCACCTGGACTTTTGCGATTGCTTTCACAGTGCACTGAATGCCAGGACGGCATGTGCACGTTAAAACAACGAGCTGGGCATGAGCAGGAAGGGAGCACGGGCATCAGAGAGCATCTGGCATCTTGCCCTGGAAAGAGCAGTGTTTTTGGAGTGTGCAGTAAAATCGTGTTTCTGGACAAGGGAGGCATAAGTGCGCTGCGCTCCTAAGCTATCTCCCTGCTAAGACACACTGCCAAAGCTTTTCGTTATCATGCAGGCTAGTGCAGACGCACACTACGGCTCTCCGGAGCTGTCCGAAGCGAAACGCCGGTCGCCGGCGTCTTTCGGCTGAAGCAGCGCTTCGGAGCGTACGGCTGTTGTGTGCGCGAAGCAGCCGCTTCTCCTGCTCCGTGAGCCGGACAGAGCGGTAGCTTGTACGAGGGCGAAGAACGAAGCCGCAGAGCACCGGGCTTCTGCGGGCACCCTAAGGACTGCGAGAGGACCGTGGTGGCCGCTCGCCTGCCCCTTCAATTCCATTCTAGCATCCTTAGGGAAGGTGTTCTAGGACAATTTTCCTGAGTTTTGAATTCGTCCTGATGCAGCCCCTCCTGGGAAACTCCTACTCGTCCTCTGAGTCTCCGAGTGCAGAGACCTCGATGGCAACTGCAGAAATGAAGGGCTGCGTTGAGTAGTCGAGAAGCAAGAACATAGCCAGCGCCTTGTGTTTGGGAGTCAGCAGCACCTGGACTTTTGCGATTGCTTTCACTGTGCACTGAATGCCAGGACGGCATGTGCACGTTAAAACAACGAGCTGGGCAAGAGTAATCGAAAGATCACGGCCGTCAGAAAGCAGCTTATATATTGCCCAGGAAAGAGCAGTGTTTTTGGAGTGTGCAGTAAAATCGTGTTTCTGGACAAGGGAGGCATAAGTGCGCTGCGCTCCTAAGCTATCTCCCTGCTAAGACACACTGCCAAAGCTTTTCGTTATCATGCAGGCTAGTGCAGACGCACACTACGGCTCTCCGGAGCTGTCCGAAGCGAAACGCCGGTCGCCGGCGTCTTTCGGCTGAAGCAGCGCTTCGGAGCGTACGGCTGTTGTGTGCGCGAAGCAGCCGCTTCTCCTGCTCCGTGAGCCGGACAGAGCGGTAGCTTGTACGACGGCGAAGAACGAAGCCGCAGAGCACCGGGCTTCTGCGGGCACCCTAAGGACTGCGAGAGGACCGTGGTGGCCGCTCGCCTGCCCCTTCAATTCCCTTCTAGCATCCTTAGGGAAGGTGTTCCAGGACAATTTTCCTGAGTTTTGAATTCGTCCTGATGCAGCCCCTCCTGGGAAACAACTGCTCGTTGTCTGAGTCTCCGAGTGCAGAGACCTCGATGGCAACTGCAGAAATGAAGGGCTGCGTTGAGTTGTCGAGAAGCAAGAACATAGCCAGCGCCTTGTGTTTGGGAGTCAGCAGCTGCTGGACTTTTGCGATTGCTTTCACTGTGCACTGAATGCCAGGACGGCATGTGCACGTTAAAACAACGAGCTGGGCAAGAGCAGGAAGGGACCACGGGCATCAGAGAGCATCTGGCATCTTGCCCTGGAAAGAGCAGTGTTTTTGGAGTGTGCAGTAAAATCGTGTTTCTGGACAAGGGAGGCATAAGTGCGCTGCGCTCCTAAGCTATCTCCCTGCGAGACAGACTGGCAAAGCTTTTCGTTATCATGCAGGCTAGTGCAGACGCACACTACGGCTCTCCGGAGCTGTCCGAAGCGAAGCGCCGGTCGCCGGCGTCTTTCGGCTGAAGCAGCGCTTCGGAGCGTACGGCTGTTGTGTGCGCGAAGCAGCCGCTTCTCCTGCTCCGTGAGCCGGACAGAGCGGTAGCTTGTACGACGGCGAAGAACGAAGCCGCAGAGCACCGGGCTTCTGCGGGCACCCTAAGGACTGCGAGAGGACCGTGGTGGCCGCTCGCCTGCCTCTTCAATTCCATTCTAGCATCCTTAGGGAAGGTGTTCTAGGACAATTTTCCTGAGTTTTGAATTCGTCCTGATGCAGCCCCTCCTGGGAAACTCCTACTCGTCCTCTGCGTCTCCGAGTGCAGAGACCTCGATGGCAACTGCAGAAATGAAGGGCTGCGTTGAGTAGTCGAGAAGCAAGAACATAGCCAGCGCCTTGTGTCTGGGAGTCAGCAGCACCTGGACTTTTGCGATTGCTTTCACAGTGCACTGAATGCCAGGACGGCATGTGCACGTTAAAACAACGAGCTGGGCAAGAGCAGTAATCGAAAGATCACGGCCGACAGAAAGCAGCTTATATATTGCCCAGGAAAGAGCAGTGTTTTTGGAGTGTGCAGTAAAATCGTGTTTCTGGACAAGGGAGGCATAAGTGCGCTGCGCTCCTAAGCTATCTCCCTGCTAAGACACACTGGCAAAGCTTTTCGCTATAGTGCAGTCTAGTGCAGACGCACACTACGGCTCTCCGGAGCTGTCCGACGCCAAGCGCCGGTCGCCGGCGTCTTTCGGCTGAAGCAGCGCTTCGGAGCGTACGGCTGTTGTGTGCGCGAAGCAGCCGCTTCTCCTGCTCCGGGAGCCGGACAGAGCGGTAACTTGTAGGAGGGCGAAGAACGAAGCCGCAGAGCACCGGCCTTCTGCGCGCACCCTAAGGACTGCGAGAGGACCGTGGTGGCCGCTCGCCTGCCCCTTCAATTCACTTCTAGCATCCTTAGGGAAGGTGTTCCATGACAATTTTCCTGAGTTTTGAATTCGTCCTGATGCAGCCCCTCCTGGGAAACAACTGCTCGTCGTCTGAGTCTCCGAGTGCAGAGACCTCGATGGCAACTGCAGAAATGAAGGGCTGCGTTGAGTTGTCGAGACGCAAGAACATAGCCAGCGCCTTGTGTTTGGGAGTCAGCAGCTGCTGGACTTTTGCGATTGCTTTCACTGTGCACTGAATGCCAGGACGGCATGTGCACGTTAAAACAACGAGCTGGGCAAGAGCAGGAAGGGACCACGGGCATCAGAGAGCATCTGGCATCTTGCCCTGGAAAGAGCAGTGTTTTTGGAGTGTGCAGTAAAATCGTGTTTCTGGACAAGGGAGGCATAAGTGCGCTGCGCTCCTAAGCTATCTCCCTGCGAGACAGACTGGCAAAGCTTTTCGTTATCATGCAGGCTAGTGCAGACGCACACTACGGCTCTCCGGAGCTGTCCGAAGCCAAGCGCCGGTCGCCGGCGTCTTTCGGCTGAAGCAGCGCTTCGGAGCGTACGGCTGTTGTGTGCGCGAAGCAGCCGCTTCTCCTGCTCCGTGAGCCGGACAGAGCGGTAGCTTGTACGACGGCGAAGAACGAAGCCGCAGAGCACCGGGCTTCTGCGGGCACCCTAAGGACTGCGAGAGGACCGTGGTGGCCGCTCGCCTGCCTCTTCAATTCCATTCTAGCATCCTTAGGGAAGGTGTTCTAGGACAATTTTCCTGAGTTTTGAATTCGTCCTGATGCAGCCCCTCCTGGGAAACTCCTACTCGTCCTCTGCGTCTCCGAGTGCAGAGACCTCGATGGCAACTGCAGAAATGAAGGGCTGCGTTGAGTAGTCGAGAAGCAAGAACATAGCCAGCGCCTTGTGTCTGGGAGTCAGCAGCACCTGGACTTTTGCGATTGCTTTCACAGTGCACTGAATGCCAGGACGGCATGTGCACGTTAAAACAACGAGCTGGGCAAGAGCAGTAATCGAAAGATCACGGCCGACAGAAAGCAGCTTATATATTGCCCAGGAAAGAGCAGTGTTTTTGGAGTGTGCAGTAAAATCGTGTTTCTGGACAAGGGAGGCATAAGTGCGCTGCGCTCCTAAGCTATCTCCCTGCTAAGACACACTGGCAAAGCTTTTCGCTATAGTGCAGTCTAGTGCAGACGCACACTACGGCTCTCCGGAGCTGTCCGAAGCCAAGCGCCGGTCGCCGGCGTCTTTCGGCTGAAGCAGCGCTTCGGAGCGTACGGCTGTTGTGTGCGCGAAGCAGCCGCTTCTCCTGCTCCGGGAGCCGGACAGAGCGGTAGCTTGTACGACGGCGAAGAACGAAGCCGCAGAGCACCGGGCTTCTGCGGGCACCCTAAGGACTGCGAGAGGACCGTGGTGGCCGCTCGCCTGCCCCTTCAATTCCATTCTAGCATCCTTATGGAAGGTGTTCTAGGACAATTTTCCTGAGTTTTGAATTCGTCCTGATGCAGCCCCTCCTGGGAAACTCCTACTCGTCCTCTGCGTCTCCGAGTGCAGAGACCTCGATGGCAACTGCAGAAATGAAGGGCTGCGTTGAGGAGTCGAGAAGCAAGAACATAGCCAGCGCCTTGTGTTTGGGAGTCAGCAGCACCTGGACTTTTGCGATTGCTTTCACAGTGCACTGAATGCCAGGACGGCATGTGCACGTTAAAACAACGAGCTGGGCATGAGCAGGAAGGGACCACGGGCATCAGAGAGCATCTGGCATCTTGCCCTGGAAAGAGCAGTGTTTTTGGAGTGTGCAGTAAAATCGTGTTTCTGGACAAGGGAGGCATAAGTGCGCTGCGCTCCTAAGCTATCTCCCTGCTAAGACACACTGCCAAAGCTTTTCGCTATGATGCAGTCCAGTGCAGACGCACACTACGGCTCTACGGAGCTGTCCGAAGCCAAGCGCCGGTCGCCGGCGTCTTTCGGCTGAAGCAGCGCTTCGGAGCGTACGGCTGTTGTGTGCGCGAAGCAGCCGCTTCTCCTGCTCCGGGAGCCGGACAGAGCGGTAGCTTGTAGGAGGGCGAAGAACGAAGCCGCAGAGCACCGGCCTTCTGCGCGCACCCTAAGGACTGCGAGAGGACCGTGGTGGCCGCTCGCCTGCCCCTTCAATTCCCTTCTAGCATCCTTAGGGAAGGTGTTCTAGGACAATTTTCCTGAGTTTTGAATTCGTCCTGATGCAGCCCCTCCTGGGAAACAACTGCTCGTCGTCTGAGTCTCCGAGTGCAGAGACCTCGATGGCAACTGCAGAAATGAAGGGCTGCGTTGAGTTGTCGAGACGCAAGAACATAGCCAGCGCCTTGTGTTTGGGAGTCAGCAGCTGCTGGACTTTTGCGATTGCTTTCACTGTGCACTGAATGCCAGGACGGCATGTGCACGTTAAAACAACGAGCTGGGCAAGAGCAGGAAGGGACCACGGGCATCAGAGAGCATCTGGCATCTTGCCCTGGAAAGAGCAGTGTTTTTGGAGTGTGCAGTAAAATCGTGTTTCTGGACAAGGGAGGCATAAGTGCGCTGCGCTCCTAAGCTATCTCCCTGCGAGACAGACTGGCAAAGCTTTTCGTTATCATGCAGGCTAGTGCAGACGCACACTACGGCTCTCCGGAGCTGTCCGAAGCCAAGCGCCGGTCGCCGGCGTCTTTCGGCTGAAGCAGCGCTTCGGAGCGTACGGCTGTTGTGTGCGCGAAGCAGCCGCTTCTCCTGCTCCGTGAGCCGGACAGAGCGGTAGCTTGTACGACGGCGAAGAACGAAGCCGCAGAGCACCGGGCTTCTGCGGGCACCCTAAGGACTGCGAGAGGACCGTGGTGGCTGCTCGCCTGCCTCTTCAATTCCATTCTAGCATCCTTAGGGAAGGTGTTCTAGGACAATTTTCCTGAGTTTTGAATTCGTCCTGATGCAGCCCCTCCTGGGAAACTCCTACTCGTCCTCTGCGTCTCCGAGTGCAGAGACCTCGATGGCAACTGCAGAAATGAAGGGCTGCGTTGAGTAGTCGAGAAGCAAGAACATAGCCAGCGCCTTGTGTCTGGGAGTCAGCAGCACCTGGACTTTTGCGATTGCTTTCACAGTGCACTGAATGCCAGGACGGCATGTGCACGTTAAAACAACGAGCTGGGCAAGAGCAGTAATCGAAAGATCACGGCCGACAGAAAGCAGCTTATATATTGCCCAGGAAAGAGCAGTGTTTTTGGAGTGTGCAGTAAAATCGTGTTTCTGGACAAGGGAGGCATAAGTGCGCTGCGCTCCTAAGCTATCTCCCTGCTAAGACACACTGGCAAAGCTTTTCGCTATAGTGCAGTCTAGTGCAGACGCACACTACGGCTCTCCGGAGCTGTCCGACGCCAAGCGCCGGTCGCCGGCGTCTTTCGGCTGAAGCAGCGCTTCGGAGCGTACGGCTGTTGTGTGCGCGAAGCAGCCGCTTCTCCTGCTCCGCGAGCCGGACAGAGCGGTAGCTTGTAGGAGGGCGAAGAACGAAGCCGCAGAGCACCGGCCTTCTGCGCGCACCCTAAGGACTGCGAGAGGACCGTGGTGGCCGCTCGCCTGCCCCTTCAATTCCCTTCTAGCATCCTTAGGGAAGGTGTTCCATGACAATTTTCCTGAGTTTTGAATTCGTCCTGATGCAGCCCCTCCTGGGAAACAACTGCTCGTCGTCTGAGTCTCCGAGTGCAGAGACCTCGATGGCAACTGCAGAAATGAAGGGCTGCGTTGAGTTGTCGAGACGCAAGAACATAGCCAGCGCCTTGTGTTTGGGAGTCAGCAGCTGCTGGACTTTTGCGATTGCTTTCACTGTGCACTGAATGCCAGGACGGCATGTGCACGTTAAAACAACGAGCTGGGCAAGAGCAGGAAGGGAGCACGGGCATCAGAGAGCATCTGGCATCTTGCCCTGGAAAGAGCAGTGTTTTTGGAGTGTGCAGTAAAATCGTGTTTCTGGACAAGGGAGGCATAAGTGCGCTGCGCTCCTAAGCTATCTCCCTGCGAGACAGACTGGCAAAGCTTTTCGTTATCATGCAGGCTAGTGCAGACGCACACTACGGCTCTCCGGAGCTGTCCGAAGCCAAGCGCCGGTCGCCGGCGTCTTTCGGCTGAAGCAGCGCTTCGGAGCGTACGGCTGTTGTGTGCGCGAAGCAGCCGCTTCTCCTGCTCCGTGAGCCGGACAGAGCGGTAGCTTGTACGACGGCGAAGAACGAAGCCGCAGAGCACCGGGCTTCTGCGGGCACCCTAAGGACTGCGAGAGGACCGTGGTGGCCGCTCGCCTGCCTCTTCAATTCCATTCTAGCATCCTTAGGGAAGGTGTTCTAGGACAATTTTCCTGAGTTTTGAATTCGTCCTGATGCAGCCCCTCCTGGGAAACTCCTACTCGTCCTCTGCGTCTCCGAGTGCAGAGACCTCGATGGCAACTGCACAAATGAAGGGCTGCGTTGAGTAGTCGAGAAGCAAGAACATAGCCAGCGCCTTGTGTCTGGGAGTCAGCAGCACCTGGACTTTTGCGATTGCTTTCACAGTGCACTGAATGCCAGGACGGCATGTGCACGTTAAAACAACGAGCTGGGCAAGAGCAGTAATCGAAAGATCACGGCCGACAGAAAGCAGCTTATATATTGCCCAGGAAAGAGCAGTGTTTTTGGAGTGTGCAGTAAAATCGTGTTTCTGGACAAGGGAGGCATAAGTGCGCTGCGCTCCTAAGCTATCTCCCTGCTAAGACACACTGGCAAAGCTTTTCGCTATAGTGCAGTCTAGTGCAGACGCACACTACGGCTCTCCGGAGCTGTCCGACGCCAAGCGCCGGTCGCCGGCGTCTTTCGGCTGAAGCAGCGCTTCGGAGCGTACGGCTGTTGTGTGCGCGAAGCAGCCGCTTCTCCTGCTCCGGGAGCCGGACAGAGCGGTAGCTTGTAGGAGGGCGAAGAACGAAGCCGCAGAGCACCGGCCTTCTGCGCGCACCCTAAGGACTGCGAGAGGACCGTGGTGGCCGCTCGCCTGCCCCTTCAATTCCCTTCTAGCATCCTTAGGGAAGGTGTTCTAGGACAATTTTCCTGAGTTTTGAATTCGTCCTGATGCAGCCCCTCCTGGGAAACAACTGCTCGTCGTCTGAGTCTCCGAGTGCAGAGACCTCGATGGCAACTGCAGAAATGAAGGGCTGCGTTGAGTTGTCGAGACGCAAGAACATAGCCAGCGCCTTGTGTTTGGGAGTCAGCAGCTGCTGGACTTTTGCGATTGCTTTCACTGTGCACTGAATGCCAGGACGGCATGTGCACGTTAAAACAACGAGCTGGGCAAGAGCAGGAAGGGAGCACGGGCATCAGAGAGCATCTGGCATCTTGCCCTGGAAAGAGCAGTGTTTTTGGAGTGTGCAGTAAAATCGTGTTTCTGGACAAGGGAGGCATAAGTGCGCTGCGCTCCTAAGCTATCTCCCTGCGAGACAGACTGGCAAAGCTTTTCGTTATCATGCAGGCTAGTGCAGACGCACACTACGGCTCTCCGGAGCTGTCCGAAGCCAAGCGCCGGTCGCCGGCGTCTTTCGGCTGAAGCAGCGCTTCGGAGCGTACGGCTGTTGTGTGCGCGAAGCAGCCGCTTCTCCTGCTCCGTGAGCCGGACAGAGCGGTAGCTTGTACGACGGCGAAGAACGAAGCCGCAGAGCACCGGGCTTCTGCGGGCACCCTAAGGACTGCGAGAGGACCGTGGTGGCCGCTCGCCTGCCTCTTCAATTCCATTCTAGCATCCTTAAGGAAGGTGTTCTAGGACAATTTTCCTGAGTTTTGAATTCGTCCTGATGCAGCCCCTCCTGGGAAACTCCTACTCGTCCTCTGCGTCTCCGAGTGCAGAGACCTCGATGGCAACTGCAGAAATGAAGGGCTGCGTTGAGTAGTCGAGAAGCAAGAACATAGCCAGCGCCTTGTGTCTGGGAGTCAGCAGCACCTGGACTTTTGCGATTGCTTTCACAGTGCACTGAATGCCAGGACGGCATGTGCACGTTAAAACAACGAGCTGGGCAAGAGCAGTAATCGAAAGATCACGGCCGACAGAAAGCAGCTTATATATTGCCCAGGAAAGAGCAGTGTTTTTGGAGTGTGCAGTAAAATCGTGTTTCTGGACAAGGGAGGCATAAGTGCGCTGCGCTCCTAAGCTATCTCCCTGCTAAGACACACTGCCAAAGCTTTTCGCTATAGTGCAGTCTAGTGCAGACGCACACTACGGCTCTCCGGAGCTGTCCGAAGCCAAGCGCCGGTCGCCGGCGTCTTTCGGCTGAAGCAGCGCTTCGGAGCGTACGGCTGTTGTGTGCGCGAAGCAGCCGCTTCTCCTGCTCCGCGAGCCGGACAGAGCGGTAGCTTGTACGACGGCGAAGAACGAAGCCGCAGAGCACCGGGCTTCTGCGGGCACCCTAAGGACTGCGAGAGGACCGTGGTGGCCGCTCGCCTGCCCCTTCAATTCCATTCTAGCATCCTTATGGAAGGTGTTCTAGGACAATTTTCCTGAGTTTTGAATTCGTCCTGATGCAGCCCCTCCTGGGAAACTCCTACTCGTCCTCTGCGTCTCCGAGTGCAGAGACCTCGATGGCAACTGCAGAAATGAAGGGCTGCGTTGAGGAGTCGAGAAGCAAGAACATAGCCAGCGCCTTGTGTTTGGGAGTCAGCAGCACCTGGACTTTTGCGATTGCTTTCACAGTGCACTGAATGCCAGGACGGCATGTGCACGTTAAAACAACGAGCTGGGCATGAGCAGGAAGGGACCACGGGCATCAGAGAGCATCTGGCATCTTGCCCTGGAAAGAGCAGTGTTTTTGGAGTGTGCAGTAAAATCGTGTTTCTGGACAAGGGAGGCATAAGTGCGCTGCGCTCCTAAGCTATCTCCCTGCTAAGACACACTGCCAAAGCTTTTCGTTATCATGCAGGCTAGTGCAGACGCACACTACGGCTCTACGGAGCTGTCCGAAGCCAAGCGCCGGTCGCCGGCGTCTTTCGGCTGAAGCAGCGCTTCGGAGCGTACGGCTGTTGTGTGCGCGAAGCAGCCGCTTCTCCTGCTCCGGGAGCCGGACAGAGCGGTAGCTTGTAGGAGGGCGAAGAACGAAGCCGCAGAGCACCGGCCTTCTGCGCGCACCCTAAGGACTGCGAGAGGACCGTGGTGGCCGCTCGCCTGCCCCTTCAATTCCCTTCTAGCATCCTTAGGGAAGGTGTTCTAGGACAATTTTCCTGAGTTTTGAATTCGTCCTGATGCAGCCCCTCCTGGGAAACAACTGCTCGTCGTCTGAGTCTCCGAGTGCAGAGACCTCGATGGCAACTGCAGAAATGAAGGGCTGCGTTGAGTTGTCGAGACGCAAGAACATAGCCAGCGCCTTGTGTTTGGGAGTCAGCAGCTGCTGGACTTTTGCGATTGCTTTCACTGTGCACTGAATGCCAGGACGGCATGTGCACGTTAAAACAACGAGCTGGGCAAGAGCAGGAAGGGACCACGGGCATCAGAGAGCATCTGGCATCTTGCCCTGGAAAGAGCAGTGTTTTTGGAGTGTGCAGTAAAATCGTGTTTCTGGACAAGGGAGGCATAAGTGCGCTGCGCTCCTAAGCTATCTCCCTGCGAGACAGACTGGCAAAGCTTTTCGTTATCATGCAGGCTAGTGCAGACGCACACTACGGCTCTCCGGAGCTGTCCGACGCCAAGCGCCGGTCGCCGGCGTCTTTCGGCTGAAGCAGCGCTTCGGAGCGTACGGCTGTTGTGTGCGCGAAGCAGCCGCTTCTCCTGCTCCGTGAGCCGGACAGAGCGGTAGCTTGTACGACGGCGAAGAACGAAGCCGCAGAGCACCGGGCTTCTGCGGGCACCCTAAGGACTGCGAGAGGACCGTGGTGGCTGCTCGCCTGCCTCTTCAATTCCATTCTAGCATCCTTAGGGAAGGTGTTCTAGGACAATTTTCCTGAGTTTTGAATTCGTCCTGATGCAGCCCCTCCTGGGAAACTCCTACTCGTCCTCTGCGTCTCCGAGTGCAGAGACCTCGATGGCAACTGCAGAAATGAAGGGCTGCGTTGAGTAGTCGAGAAGCAAGAACATAGCCAGCGCCTTGTGTCTGGGAGTCAGCAGCACCTGGACTTTTGCGATTGCTTTCACAGTGCACTGAATGCCAGGACGGCATGTGCACGTTAAAACAACGAGCTGGGCAAGAGCAGTAATCGAAAGATCACGGCCGACAGAAAGCAGCTTATATATTGCCCAGGAAAGAGCAGTGTTTTTGGAGTGTGCAGTAAAATCGTGTTTCTGGACAAGGGAGGCATAAGTGCGCTGCGCTCCTAAGCTATCTCCCTGCTAAGACACACTGGCAAAGCTTTTCGCTATAGTGCAGTCTAGTGCAGACGCACACTACGGCTCTCCGGAGCTGTCCGACGCCAAGCGCCGGTCGCCGGCGTCTTTCGGCTGAAGCAGCGCTTCGGAGCGTACGGCTGTTGTGTGCGCGAAGCAGCCGCTTCTCCTGCTCCGGGAGCCGGACAGAGCGGTAGCTTGTACGACGGCGAAGAACGAAGCCGCAGAGCACCGGCCTTCTGCGCGCACCCTAAGGACTGCGAGAGGACCGTGGTGGCCGCTCGCCTGCCCCTTCAATTCCCTTCTAGCATCCTTAGGGAAGGTGTTCCATGACAATTTTCCTGAGTTTTGAATTCGTCCTGATGCAGCCCCTCCTGGGAAACAACTGCTCGTCGTCTGAGTCTCCGAGTGCAGAGACCTCGATGGCAACTGCAGAAATGAAGGGCTGCGTTGAGTTGTCGAGACGCAAGAACATAGCCAGCGCCTTGTGTTTGGGAGTCAGCAGCTGCTGGACTTTTGCGATTGCTTTCACTGTGCACTGAATGCCAGGACGGCATGTGCACGTTAAAACAACGAGCTGGGCAAGAGCAGGAAGGGAGCACGGGCATCAGAGAGCATCTGGCATCTTGCCCTGGAAAGAGCAGTGTTTTTGGAGTGTGCAGTAAAATCGTGTTTCTGGACAAGGGAGGCATAAGTGCGCTGCGCTCCTAAGCTATCTCCCTGCGAGACACACTGCCAAAGCTTTTCGTTATCATGCAGGCTAGTGCAGACGCACACTACGGCTCTCCGGAGCTGTCCGAAGCCAAGCGCCGGTCGCCGGCGTCTTTCGGCTGAAGCAGCGCTTCGGAGCGTACGGCTGTTGTGTGCGCGAAGCAGCCGCTTCTCCTGCTCCGTGAGCCGGACAGAGCGGTAGCTTGTACGACGGCGAAGAACGAAGCCGCAGAGCACCGGGCTTCTGCGGGCACCCTAAGGACTGCGAGAGGACCGTGGTGGCCGCTCGCCTGCCTCTTCAATTCCATTCTAGCATCCTTAGGGAAGGTGTTCTAGGACAATTTTCCTGAGTTTTGAATTCGTCCTGATGCAGCCCCTCCTGGGAAACTCCTACTCGTCCTCTGCGTCTCCGAGTGCAGAGACCTCGATGGCAACTGCAGAAATGAAGGGCTGCGTTGAGTAGTCGAGAAGCAAGAACATAGCCAGCGCCTTGTGTCTGGGAGTCAGCAGCACCTGGACTTTTGCGATTGCTTTCACAGTGCACTGAATGCCAGGACGGCATGTGCACGTTAAAACAACGAGCTGGGCAAGAGCAGTAATCGAAAGATCACGGCCGACAGAAAGCAGCTTATATATTGCCCAGGAAAGAGCAGTGTTTTTGGAGTGTGCAGTAAAATCGTGTTTCTGGACAAGGGAGGCATAAGTGCGCTGCGCTCCTAAGCTATCTCCCTGCTAAGACACACTGCCAAAGCTTTTCGCTATCATGCAGTCTAGTGCAGACGCACACTACGGCTCTCCGGAGCTGTCCGACGCCAAGCGCCGGTCGCCGGCGTCTTTCGGCTGAAGCAGCGCTTCGGAGCGTACGGCTGTTGTGTGCGCGAAGCAGCCGCTTCTCCTGCTCCGCGAGCCGGACAGAGCGGTAGCTTGTACGACGGCGAAGAACGAAGCCGCAGAGCACCGGGCTTCTGCGGGCACCCTAAGGACTGCGAGAGGACCGTGGTGGCCGCTCGCCTGCCCCTTCAATTCCATTCTAGCATCCTTATGGAAGGTGTTCTAGGACAATTTTCCTGAGTTTTGAATTCGTCCTGATGCAGCCCCTCCTGGGAAACTCCTACTCGTCCTCTGCGTCTCCGAGTGCAGAGACCTCGATGGCAACTGCAGAAATGAAGGGCTGCGTTGAGGAGTCGAGAAGCAAGAACATAGCCAGCGCCTTGTGTTTGGGAGTCAGCAGCACCTGGACTTTTGCGATTGCTTTCACAGTGCACTGAATGCCAGGACGGCATGTGCACGTTAAAACAACGAGCTGGGCATGAGCAGGAAGGGACCACGGGCATCAGAGAGCATCTGGCATCTTGCCCTGGAAAGAGCAGTGTTTTTGGAGTGTGCAGTAAAATCGTGTTTCTGGACAAGGGAGGCATAAGTGCGCTGCGCTCCTAAGCTATCTCCCTGCTAAGACACACTGCCAAAGCTTTTCGTTATCATGCAGGCTAGTGCAGACGCACACTACGGCTCTACGGAGCTGTCCGAAGCCAAGCGCCGGTCGCCGGCGTCTTTCGGCTGAAGCAGCGCTTCGGAGCGTACGGCTGTTGTGTGCGCGAAGCAGCCGCTTCTCCTGCTCCGGGAGCCGGACAGAGCGGTAGCTTGTACGACGGCGAAGAACGAAGCCGCAGAGCACCGGGCTTCTGCGGGCACCCTAAGGACTGCGAGAGGAACGTGGTGGCCGCTCGCCTGCCCCTTCAATTCCATTCTAGCATCCTTATGGAAGGTGTTCCAGGACAATTTTCCTGAGTTTTGAATTCGTCCTGATGCAGCCCCTCCTGGGAAACTCCTACTCGTCCTCTGCGTCTCCGAGTGCAGAGACCTCGATGGCAACTGCAGAAATGAAGGGCTGCGTTGAGTAGTCGAGAAACAAGAACATAGCCAGCGCCTTGTGTTTAGGAGTCAGCAACTGCTGGACTTTTGCGATTGCCTTCACTGTGCACTGAATGTCGAGAGATGTGCACGCTAAAAAAACAAGGTGGGCAAGAGGAGGAAGAGAGCACCGGCATCAGAGAGCATCTGGCATCTTCCCCTGGAAAGGGCAGTGTTTTTGGAGAGTGCAGCAAATCCGTGTTTCTGGACAAGGGAGGCATAAGTGCGCTGCGCTCCTAAGCTATCTCCCTGCTAAGACACACTGCCAAAGCTTTTCGCTATGATGCAGTCTAGTGCAGACGCACACTACGGCTCTACGGAGCTGTCCGAAGCCAAGCGCCGGTCGCCGGCGTCTTTCGGCTGAAGCAGCGCTTCGGAGCGTACGGCTGTTGTGTGCGCGAAGCAGCCGCTTCTCCTGCTCCGCGAGCCGGACAGAGCGGTAGCTTGTAGGAGGGCGAAGAACGAAGCCGCAGAGCACCGGCCTTCTGCGCGCACCCTAAGGACTGCGAGAGGACCGTGGTGGCCGCTCGCCTGCCCCTTCAATTCCCTTCTAGCATCCTTAGGGAAGGTGTTCCATGACAATTTTCCTGAGTTTTGAATTCGTCCTGATGCAGCCCCTCCTGGGAAACAACTGCTCGTCGTCTGAGTCTCCGAGTGCAGAGACCTCGATGGCAACTGCAGAAATGAAGGGCTGCGTTGAGTTGTCGAGACGCAAGAACATAGCCAGCGCCTTGTGTTTGGGAGTCAGCAGCTGCTGGACTTTTGCGATTGCTTTCACTGTGCACTGAATGCCAGGACGGCATGTGCACGTTAAAACAACGAGCTGGGCAAGAGCAGGAAGGGAGCACGGGCATCAGAGAGCATCTGGCATCTTGCCCTGGAAAGAGCAGTGTTTTTGGAGTGTGCAGTAAAATCGTGTTTCTGGACAAGGGAGGCATAAGTGCGCTGCGCTCCTAAGCTATCTCCCTGCGAGACAGACTGCCAAAGCTTTTCGTTATCATGCAGGCTAGTGCAGACGCACACTACGGCTCTCCGGAGCTGTCCGAAGCCAAGCGCCGGTCGCCGGCGTCTTTCGGCTGAAGCAGCGCTTCGGAGCGTACGGCTGTTGTGTGCGCGAAGCAGCCGCTTCTCCTGCTCCGTGAGCCGGACAGAGCGGTAGCTTGTACGACGGCGAAGAACGAAGCCGCAGAGCACCGGGCTTCTGCGGGCACCCTAAGGACTGCGAGAGGACCGTGGTGGCCGCTCGCCTGCCTCTTCAATTCCATTCTAGCATCCTTAGGGAAGGTGTTCTAGGACAATTTTCCTGAGTTTTGAATTCGTCCTGATGCAGCCCCTCCTGGGAAACTCCTACTCGTCCTCTGCGTCTCCGAGTGCAGAGACCTCGATGGCAACTGCAGAAATGAAGGGCTGCGTTGAGTAGTCGAGAAGCAAGAACATAGCCAGCGCCTTGTGTCTGGGAGTCAGCAGCACCTGGACTTTTGCGATTGCTTTCACAGTGCACTGAATGCCAGGACGGCATGTGCACGTTAAAACAACGAGCTGGGCAAGAGCAGTAATCGAAAGATCACGGCCGACAGAAAGCAGCTTATATATTGCCCAGGAAAGAGCAGTGTTTTTGGAGTGTGCAGTAAAATCGTGTTTCTGGACAAGGGAGGCATAAGTGCGCTGCGCTCCTAAGCTATCTCCCTGCTAAGACACACTGGCAAAGCTTTTCGCTATCATGCAGTCTAGTGCAGACGCACACTACGGCTCTCCGGAGCTGTCCGACGCCAAGCGCCGGTCGCCGGCGTCTTTCGGCTGAAGCAGCGCTTCGGAGCGTACGGCTGTTGTGTGCGCGAAGCAGCCGCTTCTCCTGCTCCGCGAGCCGGACAGAGCGGTAGCTTGTACGACGGCGAAGAACGAAGCCGCAGAGCACCGGGCTTCTGCGGGCACCCTAAGGACTGCGAGAGGACCGTGGTGGCCGCTCGCCTGCCCCTTCAATTCCATTCTAGCATCCTTATGGAAGGTGTTCTAGGACAATTTTCCTGAGTTTTGAATTCGTCCTGATGCAGCCCCTCCTGGGAAACTCCTACTCGTCCTCTGCGTCTCCGAGTGCAGAGACCTCGATGGCAACTGCAGAAATGAAGGGCTGCGTTGAGGAGTCGAGAAGCAAGAACATAGCCAGCGCCTTGTGTTTGGGAGTCAGCAGCACCTGGACTTTTGCGATTGCTTTCACAGTGCACTGAATGCCAGGACGGCATGTGCACGTTAAAACAACGAGCTGGGCATGAGCAGGAAGGGAGCACGGGCATCAGAGAGCATCTGGCATCTTGCCCTGGAAAGAGCAGTGTTTTTGGAGTGTGCAGTAAAATCGTGTTTCTGGACAAGGGAGGCATAAGTGCGCTGCGCTCCTAAGCTATCTCCCTGCTAAGACACACTGCCAAAGCTTTTCGTTATCATGCAGGCTAGTGCAGACGCACACTACGGCTCTACGGAGCTGTCCGAAGCCAAGCGCCGGTCGCCGGCGTCTTTCGGCTGAAGCAGCGCTTCGGAGCGTACGGCTGTTGTGTGCGCGAAGCAGCCGCTTCTCCTGCTCCGGGAGCCGGACAGAGCGGTAGCTTGTACGACGGCGAAGAACGAAGCCGCAGAGCACCGGGCTTCTGCGGGCACCCTAAGGACTGCGAGAGGAACGTGGTGGCCGCTCGCCTGCCCCTTCAATTCCATTCTAGCATCCTTATGGAAGGTGTTCCAGGACAATTTTCCTGAGTTTTGAATTCGTCCTGATGCAGCCCCTCCTGGGAAACTCCTACTCGTCCTCTGCGTCTCCGAGTGCAGAGACCTCGATGGCAACTGCAGAAATGAAGGGCTGCGTTGAGTAGTCGAGAAACAAGAACATAGCCAGCGCCTTGTGTTTAGGAGTCAGCAACTGCTGGACTTTTGCGATTGCCTTCACTGTGCACTGAATGTCGAGAGATGTGCACGCTAAAAAAACAAGGTGGGCAAGAGGAGGAAGAGAGCACCGGCATCAGAGAGCATCTGGCATCTTCCCCTGGAAAGGGCAGTGTTTTTGGAGAGTGCAGCAAATCCGTGTTTCTGGACAAGGGAGGCATAAGTGCGCTGCGCTCCTAAGCTATCTCCCTGCTAAGACACACTGCCAAAGCTTTTCGCTATGATGCAGTCCAGTGCAGACGCACACTACGGCTCTACGGAGCTGTCCGAAGCCAAGCGCCGGTCGCCGGCGTCTTTCGGCTGAAGCAGCGCTTCGGAGCGTACGGCTGTTGTGTGCGCGAAGCAGCCGCTTCTCCTGCTCCGGGAGCCGGACAGAGCGGTAGCTTGTACGACGGCGAAGAACGAAGCCGCAGAGCACCGGCCTTCTGCGCGCACCCTAAGGACTGCGAGAGGACCGTGGTGGCCGCTCGCCTGCCCCTTCAATTCCCTTCTAGCATCCTTAGGGAAGGTGTTCCAGGACAATTTTCCTGAGTTTTGAATTCGTCCTGATGCAGCCCCTCCTGGGAAACAACTGCTCGTCGTCTGAGTCTCCGAGTGCAGAGACCTCGATGGCAACTGCAGAAATGAAGGGCTGCGTTGAGTTGTCGAGACGCAAGAACATAGCCAGCGCCTTGTGTTTGGGAGTCAGCAGCTGCTGGACTTTTGCGATTGCTTTCACAGTGCACTGAATGCCAGGACGGCATGTGCACGTTAAAACAACGAGCTGGGCAAGAGCAGGAAGGGAGCACGGGCATCAGAGAGCATCTGGCATCTTGCCCTGGAAAGAGCAGTGTTTTTGGAGTGTGCAGTAAAATCGTGTTTCTGGACAAGGGAGGCATAAGTGCGCTGCGCTCCTAAGCTATCTCCCTGCGAGACAGACTGGCAAAGCTTTTCGTTATCATGCAGGCTAGTGCAGACGCACACTACGGCTCTCCGGAGCTGTCCGAAGCCAAGCGCCGGTCGCCGGCGTCTTTCGGCTGAAGCAGCGCTTCGGAGCGTACGGCTGTTGTGTGCGCGAAGCAGCCGCTTCTCCTGCTCCGTGAGCCGGACAGAGCGGTAGCTTGTACGACGGCGAAGAACGAAGCCGCAGAGCACCGGGCTTCTGCGGGCACCCTAAGGACTGCGAGAGGACCGTGGTGGCCGCTCGCCTGCCTCTTCAATTCCATTCTAGCATCCTTAGGGAAGGTGTTCTAGGACAATTTTCCTGAGTTTTGAATTCGTCCTGATGCAGCCCCTCCTGGGAAACTCCTACTCGTCCTCTGCGTCTCCGAGTGCAGAGACCTCGATGGCAACTGCAGAAATGAAGGGCTGCGTTGAGTAGTCGAGAAGCAAGAACATAGCCAGCGCCTTGTGTCTGGGAGTCAGCAGCACCTGGACTTTTGCGATTGCTTTCACAGTGCACTGAATGCCAGGACGGCATGTGCACGTTAAAACAACGAGCTGGGCAAGAGCAGTAATCGAAAGATCACGGCCGACAGAAAGCAGCTTATATATTGCCCAGGAAAGAGCAGTGTTTTTGGAGTGTGCAGTAAAATCGTGTTTCTGGACAAGGGAGGCATAAGTGCGCTGCGCTCCTAAGCTATCTCCCTGCTAAGACACACTGGCAAAGCTTTTCGCTATCATGCAGTCTAGTGCAGACGCACACTACGGCTCTCCGGAGCTGTCCGACGCCAAGCGCCGGTCGCCGGCGTCTTTCGGCTGAAGCAGCGCTTCGGAGCGTACGGCTGTTGTGTGCGCGAAGCAGCCGCTTCTCCTGCTCCGCGAGCCGGACAGAGCGGTAGCTTGTACGACGGCGAAGAACGAAGCCGCAGAGCACCGGGCTTCTGCGGGCACCCTAAGGACTGCGAGAGGACCGTGGTGGCCGCTCGCCTGCCCCTTCAATTCCATTCTAGCATCCTTATGGAAGGTGTTCTAGGACAATTTTCCTGAGTTTTGAATTCGTCCTGATGCAGCCCCTCCTGGGAAACTCCTACTCGTCCTCTGCGTCTCCGAGTGCAGAGACCTCGATGGCAACTGCAGAAATGAAGGGCTGCGTTGAGGAGTCGAGAAGCAAGAACATAGCCAGCGCCTTGTGTTTGGGAGTCAGCAGCACCTGGACTTTTGCGATTGCTTTCACAGTGCACTGAATGCCAGGACGGCATGTGCACGTTAAAACAACGAGCTGGGCATGAGCAGGAAGGGACCACGGGCATCAGAGAGCATCTGGCATCTTGCCCTGGAAAGAGCAGTGTTTTTGGAGTGTGCAGTAAAATCGTGTTTCTGGACAAGGGAGGCATAAGTGCGCTGCGCTCCTAAGCTATCTCCCTGCTAAGACACACTGCCAAAGCTTTTCGTTATCATGCAGGCTAGTGCAGACGCACACTACGGCTCTACGGAGCTGTCCGAAGCCAAGCGCCGGTCGCCGGCGTCTTTCGGCTGAAGCAGCGCTTCGGAGCGTACGGCTGTTGTGTGCGCGAAGCAGCCGCTTCTCCTGCTCCGGGAGCCGGACAGAGCGGTAGCTTGTACGACGGCGAAGAACGAAGCCGCAGAGCACCGGGCTTCTGCGGGCACCCTAAGGACTGCGAGAGGACCGTGGTGGCCGCTCGCCTGCCCCTTCAATTCCATTCTAGCATCCTTATGGAAGGTGTTCTAGGACAATTTTCCTGAGTTTTGAATTCGTCCTGATGCAGCCCCTCCTGGGAAACTCCTACTCGTCCTCTGCGTCTCCGAGTGCAGAGACCTCGATGGCAACTGCAGAAATGAAGGGCTGCGTTGAGTAGTCGAGAAACAAGAACATAGCCAGCGCCTTGTGTTTAGGAGTCAGCAACTGCTGGACTTTTGCGATTGCCTTCACTGTGCACTGAATGTCGAGAGATGTGCACGCTAAAAAAACAAGGTGGGCAAGAGGAGGAAGAGAGCACCGGCATCAGAGAGCATCTGGCATCTTCCCCTGGAAAGGGCAGTGTTTTTGGAGAGTGCAGCAAATCCGTGTTTCTGGACAAGGGAGGCATAAGTGCGCTGCGCTCCTAAGCTATCTCCCTGCTAAGACACACTGCCAAAGCTTTTCGCTATGATGCAGTCCAGTGCAGACGCACACTACGGCTCTACGGAGCTGTCCGAAGCCAAGCGCCGGTCGCCGGCGTCTTTCGGCTGAAGCAGCGCTTCGGAGCGTACGGCTGTTGTGTGCGCGAAGCAGCCGCTTCTCCTGCTCCGGGAGCCGGACAGAGCGGTAGCTTGTAGGAGGGCGAAGAACGAAGCCGCAGAGCACCGGCCTTCTGCGCGCACCCTAAGGACTGCTAGAGGACCGTGGTGGCCTCTCGCCTGCCCCTTCAATTCCCTTCTAGCATCCTTAGGGAAGGTGTTCCAGGACAATTTTCCTGAGTTTTGAATTCGTCCTGATGCAGCCCCTCCTGGGAAACAACTGCTCGTCGTCTGAGTCTCCGAGTGCAGAGACCTCGATGGCAACTGCAGAAATGAAGGGCTGCGTTGAGTTGTCGAGACGCAAGAACATAGCCAGCGCCTTGTGTTTGGGAGTCAGCAGCTGCTGGACTTTTGCGATTGCTTTCACTGTGCACTGAATGCCAGGACGGCATGTGCACGTTAAAACAACGAGCTGGGCAAGAGCAGGAAGGGACCACGGGCATCAGAGAGCATCTGGCATCTTGCCCTGGAAAGAGCAGTGTTTTTGGAGTGTGCAGTAAAATCGTGTTTCTGGACAAGGGAGGCATAAGTGCGCTGCGCTCCTAAGCTATCTCCCTGCGAGACAGACTGGCAAAGCTTTTCGTTATCATGCAGGCTAGTGCAGACGCACACTACGGCTCTCCGGAGCTGTCCGAAGCCAAGCGCCGGTCGCCGGCGTCTTTCGGCTGAAGCAGCGCTTCGGAGCGTACGGCTGTTGTGTGCGCGAAGCAGCCGCTTCTCCTGCTCCGGGAGCCGGACAGAGCGGTAGCTTGTACGACGGCGAAGAACGAAGCCGCAGAGCACCGGGCTTCTGCGGGCACCCTAAGGACTGCGAGAGGACCGTGGTGGCCGCTCGCCTGCCTCTTCAATTCCATTCTAGCATCCTTAGGGAAGGTGTTCTAGGACAATTTTCCTGAGTTTTGAATTCGTCCTGATGCAGCCCCTCCTGGGAAACTCCTACTCGTCCTCTGCGTCTCCGAGTGCAGAGACCTCGATGGCAACTGCAGAAATGAAGGGCTGCGTTGAGTAGTCGAGAAGCAAGAACATAGCCAGCGCCTTGTGTCTGGGAGTCAGCAGCACCTGGACTTTTGCGATTGCTTTCACTGTGCACTGAATGCCAGGACGGCATGTGCACGTTAAAACAACGAGCTGGGCAAGAGCAGTAATCGAAAGATCACGGCCGACAGAAAGCAGCTTATATATTGCCCAGGAAAGAGCAGTGTTTTTGGAGTGTGCAGTAAAATCGTGTTTCTGGACAAGGGAGGCATAAGTGCGCTGCGCTCCTAAGCTATCTCCCTGCTAAGACACACTGGCAAAGCTTTTCGCTATAGTGCAGTCTAGTGCAGACGCACACTACGGCTCTCCGGAGCTGTCCGACGCCAAGCGCCGGTCGCCGGCGTCTTTCGGCTGAAGCAGCGCTTCGGAGCGTACGGCTGTTGTGTGCGCGAAGCAGCCGCTTCTCCTGCTCCGCGAGCCGGACAGAGCGGTAGCTTGTACGACGGCGAAGAACGAAGCCGCAGAGCACCGGGCTTCTGCGGGCACCCTAAGGACTGCGAGAGGACCGTGGTGGCCGCTCGCCTGCCTCTTCAATTCCATTCTAGCATCCTTATGGAAGGTGTTCTAGGACAATTTTCCTGAGTTTTGAATTCGTCCTGATGCAGCCCCTCCTGGGAAACTCCTACTCGTCCTCTGCGTCTCCGAGTGCAGAGACCTCGATGGCAACTGCAGAAATGAAGGGCTGCGTTGAGTAGTCGAGAAGCAAGAACATAGCCAGCGCCTTGTGTTTGGGAGTCAGCAGCTGCTGGACTTTTGCGATTGCTTTCACTGTGCACTGAATGCCAGGACGGCATGTGCACGTTAAAACAACGAGCTGGGCAAGAGCAGTAATCGAAAGATCACGGCCGTCAGAAAGCAGCTTATATATTGCCCTGGAAAGAGCAGTGTTTTTGGAGTGTGCAGTAAAATCGTGTTTCTGGACAAGGGAGGCATAAGTGCGCTGCGCTCCTAAGCTATCTCCCTGCGAGACACACTGCCAAAGCTTTTCGCTATAGTGCAGTCTAGTGCAGACGGACACTGCGGCTCTCCGGAACTGTCCGAAGCGAAGCGCCGCTCGCCGGCGTCTTTCGGCTGAAGCAGCGCTTCGGGGCGTACGGCTGCCGCTCCGCTGTTGTGTGCGCGAGGCAGCCGCTTCTCCTGCTCCGTGAGCCGGACAGAGCGGTAGCTTGTACGAGGGCGAAGAACGAAGCCGCAGGGAGACGACATTGTGTGTACAGTCTTGGGACTGCTAGATGACAGTGGCTAAAGCTCCCTGTCTTTTCAATGCACTGCTGCCATGCTTTATTGAAGGCGTTCCGAGACAACTTTCCTTGGTTTTGACTTCGTCCTGATGAAGCCCCTGTTGGGAAATTCGTTTGGGAGTCAGCAGCTGCTGGACTTTTGCGATTGCCTTCACTGTGCACTGAATGCCAGGACGGCATGTGCACGTTAAAACAACGAGCTGGGCAAGAGCAGTAATCGAAAGATCACGGCCGACAGAAAGCAGCTTATATATTGCCCAGGAAAGAGCAGTGTTTTTGGAGTGTGCAGTAAAATCGTGTTTCTGGACAAGGGAGGCATAAGTGCGCTGCGCTCCTAAGTTATCTCCCTGCGAGACAGACTGGCAAAGCTTTTCGTTATCATGCAGGCTAGTGCAGACGCACACTACGGCTCTCCGGAGCTGTCCGAAGCCAAGCGCCGGTCGCCGGCGTCTTTCGGCTGAAGCAGCGCTTCGGAGCGTACGGCTGTTGTGTGCGCGAAGCAGCCGCTTCTCCTGCTCCGGGAGCCGGACAGAGCGGTAGCTTGTACGAGGGCGAAGAACGAAGCCGCAGAGCACCGTCCTTCTGCGCGCACCCTAAGGACTGCTAGAGGACCGTGGTGGCCTCTCGCCTGCCTCTTCAATTCCATTCTAGCATCCTTAGGGAAGGTGTTCCATGACAATTTTCCTGAGTTTTGAATTCGTCCTGATGCAGCCCCTCCTGGGAAACTCCTACTCGTCCTCTGAGTCTCCGAGTGCAGAGACCTCGATGGCAACTGCAGAAATGAAGGGCTGCGTTGAGTAGTCGAGAAGCAAGAACATAGCCAGCGCCTTTTGTTTGGGAGTCAGCAGCTGCTGGACTTTTGCGATTGCCTTCACTGTGCACTGAATGCCAGGACGGCATGTGCACGTTAAAACAACGAGCTGGGCAAGAGCAGTAATCGAAAGATCACGGCCGACAGAAAGCAGCTTATATATTGCCCAGGAAAGAGCAGTGTTTTTGGAGTGTGCAGTAAAATCGTGTTTCTGGACAAGGGAGGCATAAGTGTGCTGCGCTCCTAAGCTATCTCCCTGCGAGACACACTGCCAAAGCTTTTCGCTATGATGCAGTCTAGTGCAGACGCACACTACGGCTCTCCGGAGCTGTCCGACGCCAAGCGCCGGTGGCCGGCGTCTTTCGGCTGAAGCAGCGCTTCGGAGCGTACGGCTGTTGTGTGCGCGAAGCAGCCGCTTCTCCTGCTCCGTGAGCCGGACAGAGCGGTAGCTTGTAGGAGGGCGAAGAACGAAGCCGCAGAGCACCGGACTTGTGTGCACAGCCTACGGGCTGCTAGAGGAAGGTGGCTGCTGCTCCCTAACCCATCAATTCACAGCTGGCATGCTCTATGGAGCTGTTCCAGGACAACTTTCATTGCTTATTGGTTCGTCCTGATACAGCCCCTCCTGGGAAATTCATGCTCGTCACCTGAGGCTCCGACATGCAGAAACATCGATGGCAGCTGCAGAAAAGAAGGGCTGCGTTGAGTTGTCGAGAAGCAAGAACATAGCCAGCGCCTAGCGTCTGGGAGTCAGCAACTGCTGGACTTTTGCGATTGCCTTCACTGTGCACTGAATGTCGAGATATGTGCACGCTAAAAAAACAAGGTGGGCAAGAGGAGGAAGAGAGCACGGGCATCAGAGAGCATCTGGCATCTTCCCCTGGAAAGGGCAGTGTTTTTGGAGACGCACACTACGGCTCTACGGAGCTGTCCGAAGCCAAGCGCCGGTGGCCGGCGTCTTTCGGCTGAAGCAGCGCTTCGGAGCGTACGGCTGTTGTGTGCGCGAAGCAGCCGCTTCTCCTGCTCCGTGAGCCGGACAGAGCGGTAGCTTGTACGAGGGCGAAGAACGAAGCCGCAGAGCACCGGGCTTCTGCGGGCACCCTAAGGACTGCGAGAGGACCGTGGTGGCCGCTCGCCTGCCCCTTCAATTCCCTTCTAGCATCCTTATGGAAGGTGTTCTAGGACAATTTTCCTGAGTTTTGAATTCGTCCTGATGCAGCCCCTCCTGGGAAACTCCTACTCGTCCTCTGAGTCTCCGAGTGCAGAGACCTCGATGGCAACTGCAGAAATGAAGGGCTGCGTTGAGTAGTCGAGAAGCTAGAACATAGCCAGCGCCTTGTGTTTGGGAGTCAGCAGCACCTGGACTTTTGCGATTGCTTTCACTGTGCACTGAATGCCAAGACGGCATGTGCACGTTAAAACAACGAGCTGGGCAAGAGTAATCGAAAGATCACGGCCGTCAGAAAGCAGCTTATATATTGCCCAGGAAAGAGCAGTGTTTTTGGAGTGTGCAGTAAAATCGTGTTTCTGGACAAGGGAGGCATAAGTGCGCTGCGCTCCTAAGCTATCTCCCTGCTAAGACACACTGCCAAAGCTTTTCGTTATCATGCAGGCTAGTGCAGACGCACACTACGGCTCTCCGGAGCTGTCCGAAGCCAAGCGCCGGTCGCCGGCGTCTTTCGGCTGAAGCAGCGCTTCGGAGCGTACGGCTGTTGTGTGCGCGAAGCAGCCGCTTCTCCTGCTCCGTGAGCCGGACAGAGCGGTAGCTTGTACGACGGCGAAGAACGAAGCCGCAGAGCACCGGGCTTCTGCGGGCACCCTAAGGACTGCGAGAGGACCGTGGTGGCCGCTCGCCTGCCCCTTCAATTCCATTCTAGCATCCTTAGGGAAGGTGTTCTAGGACAATTTTCCTGAGTTTTGAATTCGTCCTGATGCAGCCCCTCCTGGGAAACTCCTACTCGTCCTCTGCGTCTCCGAGTGCAGAGACCTCGATGGCAACTGCAGAAATGAAGGGCTGCGTTGAGTAGTCGAGAAGCAAGAACATAGCCAGCGCCTTGTGTTTAGGAGTCAGCAACTGCTGGACTTTTGCGATTGCCTTCACTGTGCACTGAATGTCGAGATATGTGCACGCTAAAAAAACAAGGTGGGCAAGAGGAGGAAGAGAGCACCGGCATCAGAGAGCATCTGGCATCTTCCCCTGGAAAGGGCAGTGTTTTTGGAGAGTGCAGCAAATCCGTGTTTCTGGACAAGGGAGGCATAAGTGCGCTGCGCTCCTAAGCTATCTCCCTGCTAAGACACACTGCCAAAGCTTTTCGCTATGATGCAGTCCAGTGCAGACGCACACTACGGCTCTACGGAGCTGTCCGAAGCCAAGCGCCGGTCGCCGGCGTCTTTCGGCTGAAGCAGCGCTTCGGAGCGTACGGCTGTTGTGTGCGCGAAGCAGCCGCTTCTCCTGCTCCGGGAGCCGGACAGAGCGGTAGCTTGTACGACGGCGAAGAACGAAGCCGCAGAGCACCGGCCTTCTGCGCGCACCCTAAGGACTGCGAGAGGACCGTGGTGGCCGCTCGCCTGCCCCTTCAATTCCATTCTAGCATCCTTAGGGAAGGTGTTCCAGGACAATTTTCCTGAGTTTTGAATTCGTCCTGATGCAGCCCCTCCTGGGAAACAACTGCTCGTCGTCTGAGTCTCCGAGTGCAGAGACCTCGATGGCAACTGCAGAAATGAAGGGCTGCGTTGAGTTGTCGAGAAGCAAGAACATAGCCAGCGCCTTGTGTTTGGGAGTCAGCAGCACCTGGACTTTTGCGATTGCTTTCACAGTGCACTGAATGCCAGGACGGCATGTGCACGTTAAAACAACGAGCTGGGCAAGAGCAGGAAGGGACCACGGGCATCAGAGAGCATCTGGCATCTTGCCCTGGAAAGAGCAGTGTTTTTGGAGTGTGCAGTAAAATCGTGTTTCTGGACAAGGGAGGCATAAGTGCGCTGCGCTCCTAAGCTATCTCCCTGCTAAGACACACTGCCAAAGCTTTTCGTTATCATGCAGTCTAGTGCAGACGCACACTACGGCTCTCCGGAGCTGTCCGAAGCGAAGCGCCGGTCGCCGGCGTCTTTCGGCTGAAGCAGCGCTTCGGAGCGTACGGCTGTTGTGTGCGCGAAGCAGCCGCTTCTCCTGCTCCGCGAGCCGGACAGAGCGGTAGCTTGTACGACGGCGAAGAACGAAGCCGCAGAGCACCGGGCTTCTGCGGGCACCCTAAGGACTGCGAGAGGACCGTGGTGGCCGCTCGCCTGCCTCTTCAATTCCATTCTAGCATCCTTATGGAAGGTGTTCTAGGACAATTTTCCTGAGTTTTGAATTCGTCCTGATGCAGCCCCTCCTGGGAAACTCCTACTCGTCCTCTGCGTCTCCGAGTGCAGAGACCTCGATGGCAACTGCAGAAATGAAGGGCTGCGTTGAGGAGTCGAGAAGCAAGAACATAGCCAGCGCCTTGTGTTTGGGAGTCAGCAGCACCTGGACTTTTGCGATTGCTTTCACTGTGCACTGAATGCCAGGACGGCATGTGCACGTTAAAACAACGAGCTGGGCAAGAGTAATCGAAAGATCACGGCCGTCAGAAAGCAGCTTATATATTGCCCAGGAAAGAGCAGTGTTTTTGGAGTGTGCAGTAAAATCGTGTTTCTGGACAAGGGAGGCATAAGTGCGCTGCGCTCCTAAGCTATCTCCCTGCTAAGACACACTGCCAAAGCTTTTCGTTATCATGCAGGCTAGTGCAGACGCACACTACGGCTCTCCGGAGCTGTCCGAAGCCAAGCGCCGGTGGCCGGCGTCTTTCGGCTGAAGCAGCGCTTCGGAGCGTACGGCTGTTGTGTGCGCGAAGCAGCCGCTTCTCCTGCTCCGTGAGCCGGACAGAGCGGTAGCTTGTACGACGGCGAAGAACGAAGCCGCAGAGCACCGGGCTTCTGCGGGCACCCTAAGGACTGCGAGAGGACCGTGGTGGCCGCTCGCCTGCCCCTTCAATTCCATTCTAGCATCCTTAGGGAAGGTGTTCTAGGACAATTTTCCTGAGTTTTGAATTCGTCCTGATGCAGCCCCTCCTGGGAAACTCCTACTCGTCCTCTGCGTCTCCGAGTGCAGAGACCTCGATGGCAACTGCAGAAATGAAGGGCTGCGTTGAGTAGTCGAGAAGCAAGAACATAGCCAGCGCCTTGTGTTTAGGAGTCAGCAACTGCTGGACTTTTCGAATTGCCTTCACTGTGCACTGAATGTCGAGATATGTGCACGCTAAAAAAACAAGGTGGGCAAGAGGAGGAAGAGAGCACCGGCATCAGAGAGCATCTGGCATCTTCCCCTGGAAAGGGCAGTGTTTTTGGAGAGTGCAGCAAATCCGTGTTTCTGGACAAGGGAGGCATAAGTGCGCTGCGCTCCTAAGCTATCTCCCTGCTAAGACACACTGCCAAAGCTTTTCGCTATGATGCAGTCTAGTGCAGACGCACACTACGGCTCTACGGAGCTGTCCGAAGCCAAGCGCCGGTGGCCGGCGTCTTTCGGCTGAAGCAGCGCTTCGGAGCGTACGGCTGTTGTGTGCGCGAAGCAGCCGCTTCTCCTGCTCCGTGAGCCGGACAGAGCGGTAGCTTGTACGACGGCGAAGAACGAAGCCGCAGAGCACCGGCCTTCTGCGCGCACCCTAAGGACTGCGAGAGGACCGTGGTGGCCGCTCGCCTGCCCCTTCAATTCCATTCTAGCATCCTTAGGGAAGGTGTTCCAGGACAATTTTCCTGAGTTTTGAATTCGTCCTGATGCAGCCCCTCCTGGGAAACAACTGCTCGTCGTCTGAGTCTCCGAGTGCAGAGACCTCGATGGCAACTGCAGAAATGAAGGGCTGCGTTGAGTTGTCGAGAAGCAAGAACATAGCCAGCGCCTTGTGTTTGGGAGTCAGCAGCTGCTGGACTTTTGCGATTGCTTTCACAGTGCACTGAATGCCAGGACGGCATGTGCACGTTAAAACAACGAGCTGGGCAAGAGCAGGAAGGGACCACGGGCATCAGAGAGCATCTGGCATCTTGCCCTGGAAAGAGCAGTGTTTTTGGAGTGTGCAGTAAAATCGTGTTTCTGGACAAGGGAGGCATAAGTGCGCTGCGCTCCTAAGCTATCTCCCTGCGAGACAGACTGGCAAAGCTTTTCGTTATCATGCAGGCTAGTGCAGACGCACACTACGGCTCTCCGGAGCTGTCCGAAGCCAAGCGCCGGTCGCCGGCGTCTTTCGGCTGAAGCAGCGCTTCGGAGCGTACGGCTGTTGTGTGCGCGAAGCAGCCGCTTCTCCTGCTCCGTGAGCCGGACAGAGCGGTAGCTTGTACGACGGCGAAGAACGAAGCCGCAGAGCACCGGGCTTCTGCGGGCACCCTAAGGACTGCGAGAGGACCGTGGTGGCCGCTCGCCTGCCTCTTCAATTCCATTCTAGCATCCTTAGGGAAGGTGTTCTAGGACAATTTTCCTGAGTTTTGAATTCGTCCTGATGCAGCCCCTCCTGGGAAACTCCTACTCGTCCTCTGCGTCTCCGAGTGCAGAGACCTCGATGGCAACTGCAGAAATGAAGGGCTGCGTTGAGTAGTCGAGAAGCAAGAACATAGCCAGCGCCTTGTGTCTGGGAGTCAGCAGCACCTGGACTTTTGCGATTGCTTTCACAGTGCACTGAATGCCAGGACGGCATGTGCACGTTAAAACAACGAGCTGGGCAAGAGCAGTAATCGAAAGATCACGGCCGACAGAAAGCAGCTTATATATTGCCCAGGAAAGAGCAGTGTTTTTGGAGTGTGCAGTAAAATCGTGTTTCTGGACAAGGGAGGCATAAGTGCGCTGCGCTCCTAAGCTATCTCCCTGCTAAGACACACTGGCAAAGCTTTTCGCTATAGTGCAGTCTAGTGCAGACGCACACTACGGCTCTCCGGAGCTGTCCGACGCCAAGCGCCGGTCGCCGGCGTCTTTCGGCTGAAGCAGCGCTTCGGAGCGTACGGCTGTTGTGTGCGCGAAGCAGCCGCTTCTCCTGCTCCGCGAGCCGGACAGAGCGGTAGCTTGTACGACGGCGAAGAACGAAGCCGCAGAGCACCGGGCTTCTGCGGGCACCCTAAGGACTGCGAGAGGACCGTGGTGGCCGCTCGCCTGCCTCTTCAATTTCATTCTAGCATCCTTATGGAAGGTGTTCTAGGACAATTTTCCTGAGTTTTGAATTCGTCCTGATGCAGCCCCTCCTGGGAAACTCCTACTCGTCCTCTGCGTCTCCGAGTGCAGAGACCTCGTTGGCAACTGCAGAAATGAAGGGCTGCGTTGAGTAGTCGAGAAGCAAGAACATAGCCAGCGCCTTGTGTTTGGGAGTCAGCAGCTGCTGGACTTTTGCGATTGCTTTCACTGTGCACTGAATGCCAGGACGGCATGTGCACGTTAAAACAACGAGCTGGGCAAGAGCAGTAATCGAAAGATCACGGCCGTCAGAAAGCAGCTTATATATTGCCCTGGAAAGAGCAGTGTTTTTGGAGTGTGCAGTAAAATCGTGTTTCTGGACAAGGGAGGCATAAGTGCGCTGCGCTCCTAAGCTATCTCCCTGCGAGACACACTGCCAAAGCTTTTCGCTATAGTGCAGTCTAGTGCAGACGGACACTGCGGCTCTCCGGAACTGTCCGAAGCGAAGCGCCGCTCGCCGGCGTCTTTCGGCTGAAGCAGCGCTTCGGGGCGTACGGCTGCCGCTCCGCTGTTGTGTGCGCGAGGCAGCCGCTTCTCCTGCTCCGTGAGCCGGACAGAGCCGTAGCTTGTAGGAGGGCGAAGAACGAAGCCGCAGGGAGACGACATTGTGTGTACAGTCTTGGGACTGCTAGATGACAGTGGCTAAAGCTCCCTGCCTTTTCAATGCACTGCTGCCATGCTTTATTGAAGGCGTTCCGAGACAACTTTCCTTGGTTTTGACTTCGTCCTGATGAAGCCCCTGTTGGGAAATTCGTTTGGGAGTCAGCAGCTGCTGGACTTTTGCGATTGCCTTCACTGTGCACTGAATGCCAGGACGGCATGTGCACGTTAAAACAACGAGCTGGGCAAGAGCAGGAAGGGAGCACGGGCATCAAGAGAGCATCTGACATCTTGCCCTGGAAAGAGCAGTGTTTTTGGAGTGTGCAGTAAAATCGTGTTTCTGGACAAGGGAGGCATAAGTGCGCTGCGCTCCTAAGTTATCTCCCTGCGAGACAGACTGGCAAAGCTTTTCGTTATCATGCAGGCTAGTGCAGACGCACACTACGGCTCTCCGGAGCTGTCCGAAGCCAAGCGCCGGTCGCCGGCGTCTTTCGGCTGAAGCAGCGCTTCGGAGCGTACGGCTGTTGTGTGCGCGAAGCAGCCGCTTCTCCTGCTCCGGGAGCCGGACAGAGCGGTAGCTTGTACGAGGGCGAAGAACGAAGCCGCAGAGCACCGTCCTTCTGCGCGCACCCTAAGGACTGCTAGAGGACCGTGGTGGCCTCTCGCCTGCCTCTTCAATTCCATTCTAGCATCCTTAGGGAAGGTGTTCCATGACAATTTTCCTGAGTTTTGAATTCGTCCTGATGCAGCCCCTCCTGGGAAACTCCTACTCGTCCTCTGAGTCTCCGAGTGCAGAGACCTCGATGGCAACTGCAGAAATGAAGGGCTGCGTTGAGTAGTCGAGAAGCAAGAACATAGCCAGCGCCTTTTGTTTGGGAGTCAGCAGCTGCTGGACTTTTGCGATTGCCTTCACTGTGCACTGAATGCCAGGACGGCATGTGCACGTTAAAACAACGAGCTGGGCAAGAGCAGTAATCGAAAGATCACGGCCGACAGAAAGCAGCTTATCTATTGCCCAGGAAAGAGCAGTGTTTTTGGAGTGTGCAGTAAAATCGTGTTTCTGGACAAGGGAGGCATAAGTGTGCTGCGCTCCTAAGCTATCTCCCTGCGAGACACACTGCCAAAGCTTTTCGCTATCATGCAGGCTAGTGCAGACGCACACTACGGCTCTCCGGAGCTGTCCGACGCCAAGCGCCGCTCGCCGGCGTCTTTCGGCTGAAGCAGCGCTTCGGAGCGTACGGCTGTTGTGTGCGCGAAGCAGCCGCTTCTCCTGCTCCGCGAGCCGGACAGAGCGGTAGCTTCTACGAGGGCGAAGAACGAAGCCGCAGAGCACCGGACTTGTGTGCACAGCCTACGGGCTGCTAGAGGAAGGTGGCTGCTGCTCCCTAACCCATCAATTCACAGCTGGCATGCTCTATGGAGCTGTTCCAGGACAACTTTCATTGCTTATTGGTTCGTCCTGATACAGCCCCTCCTGGGAAATTCATGCTCGTCACCTGAGGCTCCGACATGCAGAAACATCGATGGCAGCTGCAGAAAAGAAGGGCTGCGTTGAGTTGTCGAGAAGCAAGAACATAGCCAGCGCCTAGCGTCTGGGAGTCAGCAACTGCTGGACTTTTGCGATTGCCTTCACTGTGCACTGAATGTCGAGATATGTGCACGCTAAAAAAACAAGGTGGGCAAGAGGAGGAAGAGAGCACGGGCATCAGAGAGCATCTGGCATCTTCCCCTGGAAAGGGCAGTGTTTTTGGAGACGCACACTACGGCTCTACGGAGCTGTCCGAAGCCAAGCGCCGGTGGCCGGCGTCTTTCGGCTGAAGCAGCGCTTCGGAGCGTACGGCTGTTGTGTGCGCGAAGCAGCCGCTTCTCCTGCTCCGTGAGCCGGACAGAGCGGTAGCTTGTACGACGGCGAAGAACGAAGCCGCAGAGCACCGGCCTTCTGCGCGCACCCTAAGGACTGCGAGAGGACCGTGGTGGCCGCTCGCCTGCCCCTTCAATTCCATTCTAGCATCCTTAGGGAAGGTGTTCCAGGACAATTTTCCTGAGTTTTGAATTCGTCCTGATGCAGCCCCTCCTGGGAAACAACTGCTCGTCGTCTGAGTCTCCGAGTGCAGAGACCTCGATGGCAACTGCAGAAATGAAGGGCTGCGTTGAGTTGTCGAGAAGCAAGAACATAGCCAGCGCCTTGTGTTTGGGAGTCAGCAGCACCTGGACTTTTGCGATTGCTTTCACAGTGCACTGAATGCCAGGACGGCATGTGCACGTTAAAACAACGAGCTGGGCAAGAGCAGGAAGGGACCACGGGCATCAGAGAGCATCTGGCATCTTGCCCTGGAAAGAGCAGTGTTTTTGGAGTGTGCAGTAAAATCGTGTTTCTGGACAAGGGAGGCATAAGTGCGCTGCGCTCCTAAGCTATCTCCCTGCTAAGACACACTGCCAAAGCTTTTCGTTATCATGCAGTCTAGTGCAGACGCACACTACGGCTCTCCGGAGCTGTCCGAAGCGAAGCGCCGGTCGCCGGCGTCTTTCGGCTGAAGCAGCGCTTCGGAGCGTACGGCTGTTGTGTGCGCGAAGCAGCCGCTTCTCCTGCTCCGCGAGCCGGACAGAGCGGTAGCTTGTACGACGGCGAAGAACGAAGCCGCAGAGCACCGGGCTTCTGCGGGCACCCTAAGGACTGCGAGAGGACCGTGGTGGCCGCTCGCCTGCCTCTTCAATTCCATTCTAGCATCCTTATGGAAGGTGTTCTAGGACAATTTTCCTGAGTTTTGAATTCGTCCTGATGCAGCCCCTCCTGGGAAACTCCTACTCGTCCTCTGCGTCTCCGAGTGCAGAGACCTCGATGGCAACTGCAGAAATGAAGGGCTGCGTTGAGGAGTCGAGAAGCAAGAACATAGCCAGCGCCTTGTGTTTGGGAGTCAGCAGCACCTGGACTTTTGCGATTGCTTTCACTGTGCACTGAATGCCAGGACGGCATGTGCACGTTAAAACAACGAGCTGGGCAAGAGTAATCGAAAGATCACGGCCGTCAGAAAGCAGCTTATATATTGCCCAGGAAAGAGCAGTGTTTTTGGAGTGTGCAGTAAAATCGTGTTTCTGGACAAGGGAGGCATAAGTGCGCTGCGCTCCTAAGCTATCTCCCTGCTAAGACACACTGCCAAAGCTTTTCGTTATCATGCAGGCTAGTGCAGACGCACACTACGGCTCTCCGGAGCTGTCCGAAGCCAAGCGCCGGTCGCCGGCGTCTTTCGGCTGAAGCAGCGCTTCGGAGCGTACGGCTGTTGTGTGCGCGAAGCAGCCGCTTCTCCTGCTCCGTGAGCCGGACAGAGCGGTAGCTTGTACGACGGCGAAGAACGAAGCCGCAGAGCACCGGGCTTCTGCGGGCACCCTAAGGACTGCGAGAGGACCGTGGTGGCCGCTCGCCTGCCCCTTCAATTCCATTCTAGCATCCTTAGGGAAGGTGTTCTAGGACAATTTTCCTGAGTTTTGAATTCGTCCTGATGCAGCCCCTCCTGGGAAACTCCTACTCGTCCTCTGCGTCTCCGAGTGCAGAGACCTCGATGGCAACTGCAGAAATGAAGGGCTGCGTTGAGTAGTCGAGAAGCAAGAACATAGCCAGCGCCTTGTGTTTAGGAGTCAGCAACTGCTGGACTTTTCGAATTGCCTTCACTGTGCACTGAATGTCGAGATATGTGCACGCTAAAAAAACAAGGTGGGCAAGAGGAGGAAGAGAGCACCGGCATCAGAGAGCATCTGGCATCTTCCCCTGGAAAGGGCAGTGTTTTTGGAGAGTGCAGCAAATCCGTGTTTCTGGACAAGGGAGGCATAAGTGCGCTGCGCTCCTAAGCTATCTCCCTGCTAAGACACACTGCCAAAGCTTTTCGCTATGATGCAGTCCAGTGCAGACGCACACTACGGCTCTACGGAGCTGTCCGAAGCCAAGCGCCGGTGGCCGGCGTCTTTCGGCTGAAGCAGCGCTTCGGAGCGTACGGCTGTTGTGTGCGCGAAGCAGCCGCTTCTCCTGCTCCGTGAGCCGGACAGAGCGGTAGCTTGTACGACGGCGAAGAACGAAGCCGCAGAGCACCGGCCTTCTGCGCGCACCCTAAGGACTGCGAGAGGACCGTGGTGGCCGCTCGCCTGCCCCTTCAATTCCATTCTAGCATCCTTAGGGAAGGTGTTCCAGGACAATTTTCCTGAGTTTTGAATTCGTCCTGATGCAGCCCCTCCTGGGAAACAACTGCTCGTCGTCTGAGTCTCCGAGTGCAGAGACCTCGATGGCAACTGCAGAAATGAAGGGCTGCGTTGAGTTGTCGAGAAGCAAGAACATAGCCAGCGCCTTGTGTTTGGGAGTCAGCAGCTGCTGGACTTTTGCGATTGCTTTCACAGTGCACTGAATGCCAGGACGGCATGTGCACGTTAAAACAACGAGCTGGGCAAGAGCAGGAAGGGACCACGGGCATCAGAGAGCATCTGGCATCTTGCCCTGGAAAGAGCAGTGTTTTTGGAGTGTGCAGTAAAATCGTGTTTCTGGACAAGGGAGGCATAAGTGCGCTGCGCTCCTAAGCTATCTCCCTGCGAGACAGACTGGCAAAGCTTTTCGTTATCATGCAGGCTAGTGCAGACGCACACTACGGCTCTCCGGAGCTGTCCGAAGCCAAGCGCCGGTCGCCGGCGTCTTTCGGCTGAAGCAGCGCTTCGGAGCGTACGGCTGTTGTGTGCGCGAAGCAGCCGCTTCTCCTGCTCCGTGAGCCGGACAGAGCGGTAGCTTGTACGACGGCGAAGAACGAAGCCGCAGAGCACCGGGCTTCTGCGGGCACCCTAAGGACTGCGAGAGGACCGTGGTGGCCGCTCGCCTGCCTCTTCAATTCCATTCTAGCATCCTTAGGGAAGGTGTTCTAGGACAATTTTCCTGAGTTTTGAATTCGTCCTGATGCAGCCCCTCCTGGGAAACTCCTACTCGTCCTCTGCGTCTCCGAGTGCAGAGACCTCGATGGCAACTGCAGAAATGAAGGGCTGCGTTGAGTAGTCGAGAAGCAAGAACATAGCCAGCGCCTTGTGTCTGGGAGTCAGCAGCACCTGGACTTTTGCGATTGCTTTCACAGTGCACTGAATGCCAGGACGGCATGTGCACGTTAAAACAACGAGCTGGGCAAGAGCAGTAATCGAAAGATCACGGCCGACAGAAAGCAGCTTATATATTGCCCAGGAAAGAGCAGTGTTTTTGGAGTGTGCAGTAAAATCGTGTTTCTGGACAAGGGAGGCATAAGTGCGCTGCGCTCCTAAGCTATCTCCCTGCTAAGACACACTGGCAAAGCTTTTCGCTATAGTGCAGTCTAGTGCAGACGCACACTACGGCTCTCCGGAGCTGTCCGACGCCAAGCGCCGGTCGCCGGCGTCTTTCGGCTGAAGCAGCGCTTCGGAGCGTACGGCTGTTGTGTGCGCGAAGCAGCCGCTTCTCCTGCTCCGCGAGCCGGACAGAGCGGTAGCTTGTACGACGGCGAAGAACGAAGCCGCAGAGCACCGGGCTTCTGCGGGCACCCTAAGGACTGCGAGAGGACCGTGGTGGCCGCTCGCCTGCCTCTTCAATTTCATTCTAGCATCCTTATGGAAGGTGTTCTAGGACAATTTTCCTGAGTTTTGAATTCGTCCTGATGCAGCCCCTCCTGGGAAACTCCTACTCGTCCTCTGCGTCTCCGAGTGCAGAGACCTCGTTGGCAACTGCAGAAATGAAGGGCTGCGTTGAGTAGTCGAGAAGCAAGAACATAGCCAGCGCCTTGTGTTTGGGAGTCAGCAGCTGCTGGACTTTTGCGATTGCTTTCACTGTGCACTGAATGCCAGGACGGCATGTGCACGTTAAAACAACGAGCTGGGCAAGAGCAGTAATCGAAAGATCACGGCCGTCAGAAAGCAGCTTATATATTGCCCTGGAAAGAGCAGTGTTTTTGGAGTGTGCAGTAAAATCGTGTTTCTGGACAAGGGAGGCATAAGTGCGCTGCGCTCCTAAGCTATCTCCCTGCGAGACACACTGCCAAAGCTTTTCGCTATAGTGCAGTCTAGTGCAGACGGACACTGCGGCTCTCCGGAACTGTCCGAAGCGAAGCGCCGCTCGCCGGCGTCTTTCGGCTGAAGCAGCGCTTCGGGGCGTACGGCTGCCGCTCCGCTGTTGTGTGCGCGAGGCAGCCGCTTCTCCTGCTCCGTGAGCCGGACAGAGCCGTAGCTTGTAGGAGGGCGAAGAACGAAGCCGCAGGGAGACGACATTGTGTGTACAGTCTTGGGACTGCTAGATGACAGTGGCTAAAGCTCCCTGCCTTTTCAATGCACTGCTGCCATGCTTTATTGAAGGCGTTCCGAGACAACTTTCCTTGGTTTTGACTTCGTCCTGATGAAGCCCCTGTTGGGAAATTCGTTTGGGAGTCAGCAGCTGCTGGACTTTTGCGATTGCCTTCACTGTGCACTGAATGCCAGGACGGCATGTGCACGTTAAAACAACGAGCTGGGCAAGAGCAGGAAGGGAGCACGGGCATCAAGAGAGCATCTGACATCTTGCCCTGGAAAGAGCAGTGTTTTTGGAGTGTGCAGTAAAATCGTGTTTCTGGACAAGGGAGGCATAAGTGCGCTGCGCTCCTAAGTTATCTCCCTGCGAGACAGACTGGCAAAGCTTTTCGTTATCATGCAGGCTAGTGCAGACGCACACTACGGCTCTCCGGAGCTGTCCGAAGCCAAGCGCCGGTCGCCGGCGTCTTTCGGCTGAAGCAGCGCTTCGGAGCGTACGGCTGTTGTGTGCGCGAAGCAGCCGCTTCTCCTGCTCCGTGAGCCGGACAGAGCGGTAGCTTGTACGACGGCGAAGAACGAAGCCGCAGAGCACCGTCCTTCTGCGCGCACCCTAAGGACTGCTAGAGGACCGTGGTGGCCTCTCGCCTGCCTCTTCAATTCCATTCTAGCATCCTTAGGGAAGGTGTTCCATGACAATTTTCCTGAGTTTTGAATTCGTCCTGATGCAGCCCCTCCTGGGAAACTCCTACTCGTCCTCTGAGTCTCCGAGTGCAGAGACCTCGATGGCAACTGCAGAAATGAAGGGCTGCGTTGAGTAGTCGAGAAGCAAGAACATAGCCAGCGCCTTTTGTTTGGGAGTCAGCAGCTGCTGGACTTTTGCGATTGCCTTCACTGTGCACTGAATGCCAGGACGGCATGTGCACGTTAAAACAACGAGCTGGGCAAGAGCAGTAATCGAAAGATCACGGCCGACAGAAAGCAGCTTATCTATTGCCCAGGAAAGAGCAGTGTTTTTGGAGTGTGCAGTAAAATCGTGTTTCTGGACAAGGGAGGCATAAGTGTGCTGCGCTCCTAAGCTATCTCCCTGCGAGACACACTGCCAAAGCTTTTCGCTATCATGCAGGCTAGTGCAGACGCACACTACGGCTCTCCGGAGCTGTCCGACGCCAAGCGCCGCTCGCCGGCGTCTTTCGGCTGAAGCAGCGCTTCGGAGCGTACGGCTGTTGTGTGCGCGAAGCAGCCGCTTCTCCTGCTCCGCGAGCCGGACAGAGCGGTAGCTTCTACGAGGGCGAAGAACGAAGCCGCAGAGCACCGGACTTGTGTGCACAGCCTACGGGCTGCTAGAGGAAGGTGGCTGCTGCTCCCTAACCCATCAATTCACAGCTGGCATGCTCTATGGAGCTGTTCCAGGACAACTTTCATTGCTTATTGGTTCGTCCTGATACAGCCCCTCCTGGGAAATTCATGCTCGTCACCTGAGGCTCCGACATGCAGAAACATCGATGGCAGCTGCAGAAAAGAAGGGCTGCGTTGAGTTGTCGAGAAGCAAGAACATAGCCAGCGCCTAGCGTCTGGGAGTCAGCAACTGCTGGACTTTTGCGATTGCCTTCACTGTGCACTGAATGTCGAGATATGTGCACGCTAAAAAAACAAGGTGGGCAAGAGGAGGAAGAGAGCACGGGCATCAGAGAGCATCTGGCATCTTCCCCTGGAAAGGGCAGTGTTTTTGGAGACGCACACTACGGCTCTACGGAGCTGTCCGAAGCCAAGCGCCGGTGGCCGGCGTCTTTCGGCTGAAGCAGCGCTTCGGAGCGTACGGCTGTTGTGTGCGCGAAGCAGCCGCTTCTCCTGCTCCGTGAGCCGGACAGAGCGGTAGCTTGTACGACGGCGAAGAACGAAGCCGCAGAGCACCGGCCTTCTGCGCGCACCCTAAGGACTGCGAGAGGACCGTGGTGGCCGCTCGCCTGCCCCTTCAATTCCATTCTAGCATCCTTAGGGAAGGTGTTCCAGGACAATTTTCCTGAGTTTTGAATTCGTCCTGATGCAGCCCCTCCTGGGAAACAACTGCTCGTCGTCTGAGTCTCCGAGTGCAGAGACCTCGATGGCAACTGCAGAAATGAAGGGCTGCGTTGAGTTGTCGAGAAGCAAGAACATAGCCAGCGCCTTGTGTTTGGGAGTCAGCAGCTGCTGGACTTTTGCGATTGCTTTCACAGTGCACTGAATGCCAGGACGGCATGTGCACGTTAAAACAACGAGCTGGGCATGAGCAGGAAGGGAGCACGGGCATCAGAGAGCATCTGGCATCTTGCCCTGGAAAGAGCAGTGTTTTTGGAGTGTGCAGTAAAATCGTGTTTCTGGACAAGGGAGGCATAAGTGCGCTGCGCTCCTAAGCTATCTCCCTGCTAAGACACACTGCCAAAGCTTTTCGTTATCATGCAGGCTAGTGCAGACGCACACTACGGCTCTCCGGAGCTGTCCGAAGCGAAACGCCGGTCGCCGGCGTCTTTCGGCTGAAGCAGCGCTTCGGAGCGTACGGCTGTTGTGTGCGCGAAGCAGCCGCTTCTCCTGCTCCGTGAGCCGGACAGAGCGGTAGCTTGTACGACGGCGAAGAACGAAGCCGCAGAGCACCGGGCTTCTGCGGGCACCCTAAGGACTGCGAGAGGACCGTGGTGGCCGCTCGCCTGCCCCTTCAATTCCATTCTAGCATCCTTAGGGAAGGTGTTCTAGGACAATTTTCCTGAGTTTTGAATTCGTCCTGATGCAGCCCCTCCTGGGAAACTCCTACTCGTCCTCTGAGTCTCCGAGTGCAGAGACCTCGATGGCAACTGCAGAAATGAAGGGCTGCGTTGAGTAGTCGAGAAGCAAGAACATAGCCAGCGCCTTGTGTTTGGGAGTCAGCAGCACCTGGACTTTTGCGATTGCTTTCACTGTGCACTGAATGCCAGGACGGCATGTGCACGTTAAAACAACGAGCTGGGCAAGAGTAATCGAAAGATCACGGCCGTCAGAAAGCAGCTTATATATTGCCCAGGAAAGAGCAGTGTTTTTGGAGTGTGCAGTAAAATCGTGTTTCTGGACAAGGGAGGCATAAGTGCGCTGCGCTCCTAAGCTATCTCCCTGCTAAGACATACTGCCAAAGCTTTTCGCTATGATGCAGTCCAGTGCAGACGCACACTACGGCTCTCCGGAGCTGTCCGAAGCCAAGCGCCGGTCGCCGGCGTCTTTCGGCTGAAGGAGCGCTTCGGAGCGTACGGCTGTTGTGTGCGCGAAGCAGCCGCTTCTCCTGCTCCGGGAGCCGGACAGAGCGGTAGCTTGTACGACGGCGAAGAACGAAGCCGCAGAGCACCGGCCTTCTGCGCGCACCCTAAGGACTGCGAGAGGACCGTGGTGGCCGCTCGCCTGCCCCTTCAATTCCATTCTAGCATCCTTAGGGAAGGTGTTCCAGGACAATTTTCCTGAGTTTTGAATTCGTCCTGATGCAGCCCCTCCTGGGAAACAACTGCTCGTCGTCTGAGTCTCCGAGTGCAGAGACCTCGATGGCAACTGCAGAAATGAAGGGCTGCGTTGAGTTGTCGAGAAGCAAGAACATAGCCAGCGCCTTGTGTTTGGGAGTCAGCAGCACCTGGACTTTTGCGATTGCTTTCACAGTGCACTGAATGCCAGGACGGCATGTGCACGTTAAAACAACGAGCTGGGCAAGAGCAGGAAGGGACCACGGGCATCAGAGAGCATCTGGCATCTTGCCCTGGAAAGAGCAGTGTTTTTGGAGTGTGCAGTAAAATCGTGTTTCTGGACAAGGGAGGCATAAGTGCGCTGCGCTCCTAAGCTATCTCCCTGCTAAGACACACTGCCAAAGCTTTTCGTTATCATGCAGGCTAGTGCAGACGCACACTACGGCTCTCCGGAGCTGTCCGAAGCCAAGCGCCGGTCGCCGGCGTCTTTCGGCTGAAGCAGCGCTTCGGAGCGTACGGCTGTTGTGTGCGCGAAGCAGCCGCTTCTCCTGCTCCGTGAGCCGGACAGAGCGGTAGCTTGTACGACGGCGAAGAACGAAGCCGCAGAGCACCGGGCTTCTGCGGGCACCCTAAGGACTGCGAGAGGACCGTGGTGGCCGCTCGCCTGCCCCTTCAATTCCATTCTAGCATCCTTATGGAAGGTGTTCTAGGACAATTTTCTGGAGTTTTGAATTCGTCCTGATGCAGCCCCTCCTGGGAAACTCCTACTCGTCCTCTGCGTCTCCGAGTGCAGAGACCTCGATGGCAACTGCAGAAATGAAGGGCTGCGTTGAGGAGTCGAGAAGCAAGAACATAGCCAGCGCCTTGTGTTTGGGAGTCAGCAGCACCTGGACTTTTGCGATTGCTTTCACTGTGCACTGAATGCCAGGACGGCATGTGCACGTTAAAACAACGAGCTGGGTAAGAGTAATCGAAAGATCACGGCCGTCAGAAAGCAGCTTATATATTGCCCAGGAAAGAGCAGTGTTTTTGGAGTGTGCAGTAAAATCGTGTTTCTGGACAAGGGAGGCATAAGTGCGCTGCGCTCCTAAGCTATCTCCCTGCTAAGACACACTGCCAAAGCTTTTCGTTATCATGCAGGCTAGTGCAGACGCACACTACGGCTCTCCGGAGCTGTCCGAAGCCAAGCGCCGGTCGCCGGCGTCTTTCGGCTGAAGCAGCGCTTCGGAGCGTACGGCTGTTGTGTGCGCGAAGCAGCCGCTTCTCCTGCTCCGTGAGCCGGACAGAGCGGTAGCTTGTACGAGGGCGAAGAACGAAGCCGCAGAGTACCGGGCTTCTGCGGGCACCCTAAGGACTGCGAGAGGACCGTGGTGGCCGCTCGCCTGCCCCTTCAATTCCATTCTAGCATCCTTAGGGAAGGTGTTCTAGGACAATTTTCCTGAGTTTTGAATTCGTCCTGATGCAGCCCCTCCTGGGAAACTCCTACTCGTCCTCTGCGTCTCCGAGTGCAGAGACCTCGATGGCAACTGCAGAAATGAAGGGCTGCGTTGAGTAGTCGAGAAGCAAGAACATAGCCAGCGCCTTGTGTTTAGGAGTCAGCAACTGCTGGACTTTTGCGATTGCCTTCACTGTGCACTGAATGTCGAGATATGTGCACGCTAAAAAAACAAGGTGGGCAAGAGGAGGAAGAGAGCACCGGCATCAGAGAGCATCTGGCATCTTCCCCTGGAAAGGGCAGTGTTTTTGGAGAGTGCAGCAAATCCGTGTTTCTGGACAAGGGAGGCATAAGTGCGCTGCGCTCCTAAGCTATCTCCCTGCTAAGACACACTGCCAAAGCTTTTCGCTATGATGCAGTTCAGTGCAGACGCACACTACGGCTCTACGGAGCTGTCCGAAGCCAAGCGCCGGTCGCCGGCGTCTTTCGGCTGAAGCAGCGCTTCGGAGCGTACGGCTGTTGTGTGCGCGAAGCAGCCGCTTCTCCTGCTCCGGGAGCCGGACAGAGCGGTAGCTTGTAGGAGGGCGAAGAACGAAGCCGCAGAGCACCGGCCTTCTGCGCGCACCCTAAGGACTGCGAGAGGACCGTGGTGGCCGCTCGCCTGCCCCTTCAATTCCATTCTAGCATCCTTAGGGAAGGTGTTCCAGGACAATTTTCCTGAGTTTTGAATTCGTCCTGATGCAGCCCCTCCTGGGAAACAACTGCTCGTCGTCTGAGTCTCCGAGTGCAGAGACCTCGATGGCAACTGCAGAAATGAAGGACTGCGTTGAGTTGTCGAGAAGCAAGAACATAGCCAGCGCCTTGTGTTTGGGAGTCAGCAGCACCTGGACTTTTGCGATTGCTTTCACAGTGCACTGAATGCCAGGACGGCATGTGCACGTTAAAACAACGAGCTGGGCAAGAGCAGGAAGGGACCACGGGCATCAGAGAGCATCTGGCATCTTGCCCTGGAAAGAGCAGTGTTTTTGGAGTGTGCAGTAAAATCGTGTTTCTGGACAAGGGAGGCATAAGTGCGCTGCGCTCCTAAGCTATCTCCCTGCTAAGACACACTGCCAAAGCTTTTCGTTATCATGCAGGCTAGTGCAGACGCACACTACGGCTCTCCGGAGCTGTCCGAAGCCAAGCGCCGGTCGCCGGCGTCTTTCGGCTGAAGCAGCGCTTCGGAGCGTACGGCTGTTGTGTGCGCGAAGCAGCCGCTTCTCCTGCTCCGTGAGCCGGACAGAGCGGTAGCTTGTACGACGGCGAAGAACGAAGCCGCAGAGCACCGGGCTTCTGCGGGCACCCTAAGGACTGCGAGAGGACCGTGGTGGCCGCTCGCCTGCCCCTTCAATTCCATTCTAGCATCCTTATGGAAGGTGTTCTAGGACAATTTTCCTGAGTTTTGAATTCGTCCTGATGCAGCCCCTCCTGGGAAACTCCTACTCGTCCTCTGCGTCTCCGAGTGCAGAGACCTCGATGGCAACTGCAGAAATGAAGGGCTGCGTTGAGTAGTCGAGAAGCAAGAACATAGCCAGCGCCTTGTGTTTAGGAGTCAGCAACTGCTGGACTTTTGCGATTGCCTTCACTGTGCACTGAATGTCGAGATATGTGCACGCTAAAAAAACAAGGTGGGCAAGAGGAGGAAGAGAGCACCGGCATCAGAGAGCATCTGGCATCTTCCCCTGGAAAGGGCAGTGTTTTTGGAGAGTGCAGCAAATCCGTGTTTCTGGACAAGGGAGGCATAAGTGCGCTGCGCTCCTAAGCTATCTCCCTGCTAAGACACACTGCCAAAGCTTTTCGCTATGATGCAGTCCAGTGCAGACGCACACTACGGCTCTACGGAGCTGTCCGAAGCCAAGCGCCGGTCGCCGGCGTCTTTCGGCTGAAGGAGCGCTTCGGAGCGTACGGCTGTTGTGTGCGCGAAGCAGCCGCTTCTCCTGCTCCGGGAGCCGGACAGAGCGGTAGCTTGTAGGAGGGCGAAGAACGAAGCCGCAGAGCACCGGCCTTCTGCGCGCACCCTAAGGACTGCGAGAGGACCGTGGTGGCCGCTCGCCTGCCCCTTCAATTCCATTCTAGCATCCTTAGGGAAGGTGTTCCAGGACAATTTTCCTGAGTTTTGAATTCGTCCTGATGCAGCCCCTCCTGGGAAACTCCTACTCGTCCTCTGAGTCTCCGAGTGCAGAGACCTCGATGGCAACTGCAGAAATGAAGGGCTGCGTTGAGTAGTCGAGAAGCAAGAACATAGCCAGCGCCTTGTGTTTGGGAGTCAGCAGCACCTGGACTTTTGCGATTGCTTTCACTGTGCACTGAATGCCAGGACGGCATGTGCACGTTAAAACAACGAGCTGGGCAAGAGTAATCGAAAGATCACGGCCGTCAGAAAGCAGCTTATATATTGCCCAGGAAAGAGCAGTGTTTTTGGAGTGTGCAGTAAAATCGTGTTTCTGGACAAGGGAGGCATAAGTGCGCTGCGCTCCTAAGCTATCTCCCTGCTAAGACATACTGCCAAAGCTTTTCGCTATGATGCAGTCCAGTGCAGACGCACACTACGGCTCTCCGGAGCTGTCCGAAGCCAAGCGCCGGTCGCCGGCGTCTTTCGGCTGAAGGAGCGCTTCGGAGCGTACGGCTGTTGTGTGCGCGAAGCAGCCGCTTCTCCTGCTCCGGGAGCCGGACAGAGCGGTAGCTTGTACGACGGCGAAGAACGAAGCCGCAGAGCACCGGCCTTCTGCGCGCACCCTAAGGACTGCGAGAGGACCGTGGTGGCCGCTCGCCTGCCCCTTCAATTCCATTCTAGCATCCTTAGGGAAGGTGTTCCAGGACAATTTTCCTGAGTTTTGAATTCGTCCTGATGCAGCCCCTCCTGGGAAACAACTGCTCGTCGTCTGAGTCTCCGAGTGCAGAGACCTCGATGGCAACTGCAGAAATGAAGGGCTGCGTTGAGTTGTCGAGAAGCAAGAACATAGCCAGCGCCTTGTGTTTGGGAGTCAGCAGCACCTGGACTTTTGCGATTGCTTTCACAGTGCACTGAATGCCAGGACGGCATGTGCACGTTAAAACAACGAGCTGGGCAAGAGCAGGAAGGGACCACGGGCATCAGAGAGCATCTGGCATCTTGCCCTGGAAAGAGCAGTGTTTTTGGAGTGTGCAGTAAAATCGTGTTTCTGGACAAGGGAGGCATAAGTGCGCTGCGCTCCTAAGCTATCTCCCTGCTAAGACACACTGCCAAAGCTTTTCGTTATCATGCAGGCTAGTGCAGACGCACACTACGGCTCTCCGGAGCTGTCCGAAGCCAAGCGCCGGTCGCCGGCGTCTTTCGGCTGAAGCAGCGCTTCGGAGCGTACGGCTGTTGTGTGCGCGAAGCAGCCGCTTCTCCTGCTCCGTGAGCCGGACAGAGCGGTAGCTTGTACGACGGCGAAGAACGAAGCCGCAGAGCACCGGGCTTCTGCGGGCACCCTAAGGACTGCGAGAGGACCGTGGTGGCCGCTCGCCTGCCCCTTCAATTCCATTCTAGCATCCTTATGGAAGGTGTTCTAGGACAATTTTCTGGAGTTTTGAATTCGTCCTGATGCAGCCCCTCCTGGGAAACTCCTACTCGTCCTCTGCGTCTCCGAGTGCAGAGACCTCGATGGCAACTGCAGAAATGAAGGGCTGCGTTGAGGAGTCGAGAAGCAAGAACATAGCCAGCGCCTTGTGTTTGGGAGTCAGCAGCACCTGGACTTTTGCGATTGCTTTCACTGTGCACTGAATGCCAGGACGGCATGTGCACGTTAAAACAACGAGCTGGGTAAGAGTAATCGAAAGATCACGGCCGTCAGAAAGCAGCTTATATATTGCCCAGGAAAGAGCAGTGTTTTTGGAGTGTGCAGTAAAATCGTGTTTCTGGACAAGGGAGGCATAAGTGCGCTGCGCTCCTAAGCTATCTCCCTGCTAAGACACACTGCCAAAGCTTTTCGTTATCATGCAGGCTAGTGCAGACGCACACTACGGCTCTCCGGAGCTGTCCGAAGCCAAGCGCCGGTCGCCGGCGTCTTTCGGCTGAAGCAGCGCTTCGGAGCGTACGGCTGTTGTGTGCGCGAAGCAGCCGCTTCTCCTGCTCCGTGAGCCGGACAGAGCGGTAGCTTGTACGAGGGCGAAGAACGAAGCCGCAGAGTACCGGGCTTCTGCGGGCACCCTAAGGACTGCGAGAGGACCGTGGTGGCCGCTCGCCTGCCCCTTCAATTCCATTCTAGCATCCTTAGGGAAGGTGTTCTAGGACAATTTTCCTGAGTTTTGAATTCGTCCTGATGCAGCCCCTCCTGGGAAACTCCTACTCGTCCTCTGCGTCTCCGAGTGCAGAGACCTCGATGGCAACTGCAGAAATGAAGGGCTGCGTTGAGTAGTCGAGAAGCAAGAACATAGCCAGCGCCTTGTGTTTAGGAGTCAGCAACTGCTGGACTTTTGCGATTGCCTTCACTGTGCACTGAATGTCGAGATATGTGCACGCTAAAAAAACAAGGTGGGCAAGAGGAGGAAGAGAGCACCGGCATCAGAGAGCATCTGGCATCTTCCCCTGGAAAGGGCAGTGTTTTTGGAGAGTGCAGCAAATCCGTGTTTCTGGACAAGGGAGGCATAAGTGCGCTGCGCTCCTAAGCTATCTCCCTGCTAAGACACACTGCCAAAGCTTTTCGCTATGATGCAGTTCAGTGCAGACGCACACTACGGCTCTACGGAGCTGTCCGAAGCCAAGCGCCGGTCGCCGGCGTCTTTCGGCTGAAGCAGCGCTTCGGAGCGTACGGCTGTTGTGTGCGCGAAGCAGCCGCTTCTCCTGCTCCGGGAGCCGGACAGAGCGGTAGCTTGTAGGAGGGCGAAGAACGAAGCCGCAGAGCACCGGCCTTCTGCGCGCACCCTAAGGACTGCGAGAGGACCGTGGTGGCCGCTCGCCTGCCCCTTCAATTCCATTCTAGCATCCTTAGGGAAGGTGTTCCAGGACAATTTTCCTGAGTTTTGAATTCGTCCTGATGCAGCCCCTCCTGGGAAACAACTGCTCGTCGTCTGAGTCTCCGAGTGCAGAGACCTCGATGGCAACTGCAGAAATGAAGGACTGCGTTGAGTTGTCGAGAAGCAAGAACATAGCCAGCGCCTTGTGTTTGGGAGTCAGCAGCACCTGGACTTTTGCGATTGCTTTCACAGTGCACTGAATGCCAGGACGGCATGTGCACGTTAAAACAACGAGCTGGGCAAGAGCAGGAAGGGACCACGGGCATCAGAGAGCATCTGGCATCTTGCCCTGGAAAGAGCAGTGTTTTTGGAGTGTGCAGTAAAATCGTGTTTCTGGACAAGGGAGGCATAAGTGCGCTGCGCTCCTAAGCTATCTCCCTGCTAAGACACACTGCCAAAGCTTTTCGTTATCATGCAGGCTAGTGCAGACGCACACTACGGCTCTCCGGAGCTGTCCGAAGCCAAGCGCCGGTCGCCGGCGTCTTTCGGCTGAAGCAGCGCTTCGGAGCGTACGGCTGTTGTGTGCGCGAAGCAGCCGCTTCTCCTGCTCCGTGAGCCGGACAGAGCGGTAGCTTGTACGACGGCGAAGAACGAAGCCGCAGAGCACCGGGCTTCTGCGGGCACCCTAAGGACTGCGAGAGGACCGTGGTGGCCGCTCGCCTGCCCCTTCAATTCCATTCTAGCATCCTTATGGAAGGTGTTCTAGGACAATTTTCCTGAGTTTTGAATTCGTCCTGATGCAGCCCCTCCTGGGAAACTCCTACTCGTCCTCTGCGTCTCCGAGTGCAGAGACCTCGATGGCAACTGCAGAAATGAAGGGCTGCGTTGAGTAGTCGAGAAGCAAGAACATAGCCAGCGCCTTGTGTTTAGGAGTCAGCAACTGCTGGACTTTTGCGATTGCCTTCACTGTGCACTGAATGTCGAGATATGTGCACGCTAAAAAAACAAGGTGGGCAAGAGGAGGAAGAGAGCACCGGCATCAGAGAGCATCTGGCATCTTCCCCTGGAAAGGGCAGTGTTTTTGGAGAGTGCAGCAAATCCGTGTTTCTGGACAAGGGAGGCATAAGTGCGCTGCGCTCCTAAGCTATCTCCCTGCTAAGACACACTGCCAAAGCTTTTCGCTATGATGCAGTCCAGTGCAGACGCACACTACGGCTCTACGGAGCTGTCCGAAGCCAAGCGCCGGTCGCCGGCGTCTTTCGGCTGAAGGAGCGCTTCGGAGCGTACGGCTGTTGTGTGCGCGAAGCAGCCGCTTCTCCTGCTCCGGGAGCCGGACAGAGCGGTAGCTTGTAGGAGGGCGAAGAACGAAGCCGCAGAGCACCGGCCTTCTGCGCGCACCCTAAGGACTGCGAGAGGACCGTGGTGGCCGCTCGCCTGCCCCTTCAATTCCATTCTAGCATCCTTAGGGAAGGTGTTCCAGGACAATTTTCCTGAGTTTTGAATTCGTCCTGATGCAGCCCCTCCTGGGAAACAACTGCTCGTCGTCTGAGTCTCCGAGTGCAGAGACCTCGATGGCAACTGCAGAAATGAAGGGCTGCGTTGAGTTGTCGAGAAGCAAGAACATAGCCAGCGCCTTGTGTTTGGGAGTCAGCAGCACCTGGACTTTTGCGATTGCTTTCACAGTGCACTGAATGCCAGGACGGCATGTGCACGTTAAAACAACGAGCTGGGCAAGAGCAGGAAGGGACCACGGGCATCAGAGAGCATCTGGCATCTTGCCCTGGAAAGAGCAGTGTTTTTGGAGTGTGCAGTAAAATCGTGTTTCTGGACAAGGGAGGCATAAGTGCGCTGCGCTCCTAAGCTATCTCCCTGCTAAGACACACTGCCAAAGCTTTTCGTTATCATGCAGGCTAGTGCAGACGCACACTACGGCTCTCCGGAGCTGTCCGAAGCCAAGCGCCGGTCGCCGGCGTCTTTCGGCTGAAGCAGCGCTTCGGAGCGTACGGCTGTTGTGTGCGCGAAGCAGCCGCTTCTCCTGCTCCGGGAGCCGGACAGAGCGGTAGCTTGTACGACGGCGAAGAACGAAGCCGCAGAGCACCGGGCTTCTGCGGGCACCCTAAGGACTGCGAGAGGACCGTGGTGGCCGCTCGCCTGCCCCTTCAATTCCATTCTAGCATCCTTAGGGAAGGTGTTCCAGGACAATTTTCCTGAGTTTTGAATTCGTCCTGATGCAGCCCCTCCTGGGAAACTCCTACTCGTCCTCTGCGTCTCCGAGTGCAGAGACCTCGATGGCAACTGCAGAAATGAAGGGCTGCGTTGAGGAGTCGAGAAGCAAGAACATAGCCAGCGCCTTGTGTTTGGGAGTCAGCAGCACCTGGACTTTTGCGATTGCTTTCACTGTGCACTGAATGCCAGGACGGCATGTGCACGTTAAAACAACGAGCTGGGCAAGAGTAATCGAAAGATCACGGCCGTCAGAAAGCAGCTTATATATTGCCCAGGAAAGAGCAGTGTTTTTGGAGTGTGCAGTAAAATCGTGTTTCTGGACAAGGGAGGCATAAGTGCGCTGCGCTCCTAAGCTATCTCCCTGCTAAGACACACTGCCAAAGCTTTTCGTTATCATGCAGGCTAGTGCAGACGCACACTACGGCTCTCCGGAGCTGTCCGAAGCCAAGCGCCGGTGGCCGGCGTCTTTCGGCTGAAGCAGCGCTTCGGAGCGTACGGCTGTTGTGTGCGCGAAGCAGCCGCTTCTCCTGCTCCGGGAGCCGGACAGAGCGGTAGCTTGTACGAGGGCGAAGAACGAAGCCGCAGAGTACCGGGCTTCTGCGGGCACCCTAAGGACTGCGAGAGGACCGTGGTGGCCGCTCGCCTGCCCCTTCAATTCCATTCTAGCATCCTTAGGGAAGGTGTTCTAGGACAATTTTCCTGAGTTTTGAATTCGTCCTGATGCAGCCCCTCCTGGGAAACTCCTACTCGTCCTCTGCGTCTCCGAGTGCAGAGACCTCGATGGCAACTGCAGAAATGAAGGGCTGCGTTGAGTAGTCGAGAAGCAAGAACATAGCCAGCGCCTTGTGTTTAGGAGTCAGCAACTGCTGGACTTTTGCGATTGCCTTCACTGTGCACTGAATGTCGAGATATGTGCACGCTAAAAAAACAAGGTGGGCAAGAGGAGGAAGAGAGCACCGGCATCAGAGAGCATCTGGCATCTTCCCCTGGAAAGGGCAGTGTTTTTGGAGAGTGCAGCAAATCCGTGTTTCTGGACAAGGGAGGCATAAGTGCGCTGCGCTCCTAAGCTATCTCCCTGCTAAGACACACTGCCAAAGCTTTTCGCTATGATGCAGTTCAGTGCAGACGCACACTACGGCTCTACGGAGCTGTCCGAAGCCAAGCGCCGGTCGCCGGCGTCTTTCGGCTGAAGCAGCGCTTCGGAGCGTACGGCTGTTGTGTGCGCGAAGCAGCCGCTTCTCCTGCTCCGGGAGCCGGACAGAGCGGTAGCTTGTAGGAGGGCGAAGAACGAAGCCGCAGAGCACCGGCCTTCTGCGCGCACCCTAAGGACTGCGAGAGGACCGTGGTGGCCGCTCGCCTGCCCCTTCAATTCCATTCTAGCATCCTTAGGGAAGGTGTTCTAGGACAATTTTCCTGAGTTTTGAATTCGTCCTGATGCAGCCCCTCCTGGGAAACAACTGCTCGTCGTCTGAGTCTCCGAGTGCAGAGACCTCGATGGCAACTGCAGAAATGAAGGGCTGCGTTGAGTTGTCGAGAAGCAAGAACATAGCCAGCGCCTTGTGTTTGGGAGTCAGCAGCACCTGGACTTTTGCGATTGCTTTCACAGTGCACTGAATGCCAGGACGGCATGTGCACGTTAAAACAACGAGCTGGGCAAGAGCAGGAAGGGACCACGGGCATCAGAGAGCATCTGGCATCTTGCCCTGGAAAGAGCAGTGTTTTTGGAGTGTGCAGTAAAATCGTGTTTCTGGACAAGGGAGGCATAAGTGCGCTGCGCTCCTAAGCTATCTCCCTGCTAAGACACACTGCCAAAGCTTTTCGTTATCATGCAGGCTAGTGCAGACGCACACTACGGCTCTACGGAGCTGTCCGAAGCGAAGCGCCGGTCGCCGGCGTCTTTCGGCTGAAGCAGCGCTTCGGAGCGTACGGCTGTTGTGTGCGCGAAGCAGCCGCTTCTCCTGCTCCGTGAGCCGGACAGAGCGGTAGCTTGTACGACGGCGAAGAACGAAGCCGCAGAGCACCGGGCTTCTGCGGGCACCCTAAGGACTGCGAGAGGACCGTGGTGGCCGCTCGCCTGCCCCTTCAATTCCATTCTAGCATCCTTATGGAAGGTGTTCTAGGACAATTTTCCTGAGTTTTGAATTCGTCCTGATGCAGCCCCTCCTGGGAAACTCCTACTCGTCCTCTGCGTCTCCGAGTGCAGAGACCTCGATGGCAACTGCAGAAATGAAGGGCTGCGTTGAGTAGTCGAGAAGCAAGAACATAGCCAGCGCCTTGTGTTTAGGAGTCAGCAACTGCTGGACTTTTGCGATTGCCTTCACTGTGCACTGAATGTCGAGATATGTGCACGCTAAAAAAACAAGGTGGGCAAGAGGAGGAAGAGAGCACCGGCATCAGAGAGCATCTGGCATCTTCCCCTGGAAAGGGCAGTGTTTTTGGAGAGTGCAGCAAATCCGTGTTTCTGGACAAGGGAGGCATAAGTGCGCTGCGCTCCTAAGCTATCTCCCTGCTAAGACACACTGCCAAAGCTTTTCGCTATGATGCAGTCCAGTGCAGACGCACACTACGGCTCTACGGAGCTGTCCGAAGCCAAGCGCCGGTCGCCGGCGTCTTTCGGCTGAAGGAGCGCTTCGGAGCGTACGGCTGTTGTGTGCGCGAAGCAGCCGCTTCTCCTGCTCCGGGAGCCGGACAGAGCGGTAGCTTGTAGGAGGGCGAAGAACGAAGCCGCAGAGCACCGGCCTTCTGCGCGCACCCTAAGGACTGCGAGAGGACCGTGGTGGCCGCTCGCCTGCCCCTTCAATTCCATTCTAGCATCCTTAGGGAAGGTGTTCCAGGACAATTTTCCTGAGTTTTGAATTCGTCCTGATGCAGCCCCTCCTGGGAAACAACTGCTCGTCGTCTGAGTCTCCGAGTGCAGAGACCTCGATGGCAACTGCAGAAATGAAGGGCTGCGTTGAGTTGTCGAGAAGCAAGAACACAGCCAGCGCCTTGTGTTTGGGAGTCAGCAGCACCTGGACTTTTGCGATTGCTTTCACAGTGCACTGAATGCCAGGACGGCATGTGCACGTTAAAACAACGAGCTGGGCAAGAGCAGGAAGGGACCACGGGCATCAGAGAGCATCTGGCATCTTGCCCTGGAAAGAGCAGTGTTTTTGGAGTGTGCAGTAAAATCGTGTTTCTGGACAAGGGAGGCATAAGTGCGCTGCGCTCCTAAGCTATCTCTCTGCGAGACACACTGGCAAAGCTTTTCGCTATAGTGCAGTCTAGTGCAGACGGACACTGCGGCTCTCCGGAGCTGTCCGAAGCCAAGCGCCGGTCGCCGGCGTCTTTCGGCTGAAGCAGCGCTTCGGGGCGTACGGCTGCCGCTCCGCTGTTGTGTGCGCGAGGCAGCCGCTTCTCCTGCTCCGTGAGCCGGACAGAGCGGTAGCTTGTACGAGGGCGAAGAACGAAGCCGCAGGGAGACGACATTGTGTGTACAGTCTTGGGACTGCTAGATGACAGTGGCTAAAGCTCCCTGCCTTTTCAATGCACTGCTGCCATGCTTTATTGAAGGCGTTCCGAGACAACTTTCCTGGGTTTTGACTTCGTCCTGATGAAGCCCCTGTTGGGAAATTCGTTTGGGAGTCAGCAGCTGCTGGACTTTTGCGATTGCCTTCACTGTGCACTGAATGCCAGGACGGCATGTGCCCGTTAAAACAACGAGCTGGGCAAGAGCAGGAAGGGACCACGGGCATCAAGAGAGCATCTGACATCTTGCCCTGGAAAGAGCAGTGTTTTTGGAGTGTGCAGTAAAATCGTGTTTCTGGACAAGGGAGGCATAAGTGCGCTGCGCTCCTAAGCTATCTCCCTGCGAGACAGACTGGCAAAGCTTTTCGTTATCATGCAGTCTTGTGCAGACGCACACTACGGCTCTCCGGAGCTGTCCGAAGCCAAGCGCCGGTCGCCGGCGTCTTTCGGCTGAAGCAGCGCTTCGGAGCGTACGGCTGTTGTGTGCGCGAAGCAGCCGCTTCTCCTGCTCCGTGAGCCGGACAGAGCGGTAGCTTGTACGACGGCGAAGAACGAAGCCGCAGAGCACCGGCCTTCTGCGCGCACCCTAAGGACTGCGAGAGGACCGTGGTGGCCGCTCGCCTGCCTCTTCAATTCCATTCTAGCATCCTTAGGGAAGGTGTTCCATGACAATTTTCCTGAGTTTTGAATTCGTCCTGATGCAGCCCCTCCTGGGAAACTCGTGCTCGTCCTCTGAGTCTCCGAGTGCAGAGACCTCGATGGCAACTGCAGAAATGAAGGGCTGCGTTGAGGAGTCGAGAAGCAAGAACATAGCCAGCGCCTTTTGTTTGGGAGTCAGCAGCTGCTGGACTTTTGCGATTGCCTTCACTGTGCACTGAATGCCAGGACGGCATGTGCACGTTAAAACAACGAGCTGGGCAAGAGCAGTAATCGAAAGATCACGGCCGACAGAAAGCAGCTTATATATTGCCCACGAAAGAGCAGTGTTTTTGGAGTGTGCAGTAAAATCGTGTTTCTGGACAAGGGAGGCATAAGTGTGCTGCGCTCCTAAGCTATCTCCCTGCGAGACACACTGCCAAAGCTTTTCGCTATGATGCAGTCTAGTGCAGACGCACACTACGGCTCTACGGAGCTGTCCGACGCCAAGCGCCGCTCGCCGGCGTCTTTCGGCTGAAGCAGCGCTTCGGAGCGTACGGCTGTTGTGTGCGCGAAGCAGCCGCTTCTCCTGCTCCGCGAGCCGGACAGAGCGGTAGCTTCTACGAGGGCGAAGAACGAAGCCGCAGAGCACCGGACTTGTATGCACAGCCTACGGGCTGCTAGAGGAAGGTGGCTGCTGCTCCCTAACCCATCAATTCACAGCTGGCATGCTCTATGGAGCTGTTCCAGGACAACTTTCATTGCTTATTGGTTCGTCCTGATGCAGCCCCTACTGGGAAATTCATGCTCGTCCCCTGAGGCTCCGACATGCAGAAACATCGATGGCAGCTGCAGAAAAGAAGGGCTGCGTTGAGTTGTCGAGAAGCAAGAACATAGCCAGCGCCTAGCGTCTGGGAGTCAGCAACTGCTGGACTTTTGCGATTGCCTTCACTGTGCACTGAATGTCGAGATATGTGCACGCTAAAAAAACAAGGTGGGCAAGAGGAGGAAGAGAGCACGGGCATCAGAGAGCATCTGGCATCTTCCCCTGGAAAGGGCAGTGTTTTTGGAGACGCACACTACGGCTCTACGGAGCTGTCCGAAGCCAAGCGCCGGTGGCCGGCGTCTTTCGGCTGAAGCAGCGCTTCGGAGCGTACGGCTGTTGTGTGCGCGAAGCAGCCGCTTCTCCTGCTCCGTGAGCCGGACAGAGCGGTAGCTTGTACGACGGCGAAGAACGAAGCCGCAGAGCACCGGGCTTCTGCGCGCACCCTAAGGACTGCGAGAGGACCGTGGTGGCCGCTCGCCTGCCCCTTCAATTCCATTCTAGCATCCTTAGGGAAGGTGTTCTAGGACAATTTTCCTGACTTTTGAATTCGTCCTGATGCAGCCCCTCCTGGGAAACTCCTACTCGTCCTCTGAGTCTCCGAGTGCAGAGACCTCGATGGCAACTGCAGAAATGAAGGGCTGCGTTGAGGAGTCGAGAAGCAAGAACATAGCCAGCGCCTTGTGTTTGGGAGTCAGCAGCACCTGGACTTTTGCGATTGCTTTCACTGTGCACTGAATGCCAGGACGGCATGTGCACGTTAAAACAACGAGCTGGGCAAGAGTAATCGAAAGATCACGGCCGTCAGAAAGCAGCTTATATATTGCCCAGGAAAGAGCAGTGTTTTTGGAGTGTGCAGTAAAATCGTGTTTCTGGACAAGGGAGGCATAAGTGCGCTGCGCTCCTAAGCTATCTCCCTGCTAAGACACACTGCCAAAGCTTTTCGTTATCATGCAGGCTAGTGCAGACGCACACTACGGCTCTCCGGAGCTGTCCGAAGCCAAGCGCCGGTCGCCGGCGTCTTTCGGCTGAAGCAGCGCTTCGGAGCGTACGGCTGTTGTGTGCGCGAAGCAGCCGCTTCTCCTGCTCCGTGAGCCGGACAGAGCGGTAGCTTGTACGACGGCGAAGAACGAAGCCGCAGAGCACCGGGCTTCTGCGGGCACCCTAAGGACTGCGAGAGGACCGTGGTGGCCGCTCGCCTGCCCCTTCAATTCCATTCTAGCATCCTTAGGGAAGGTGTTCTAGGACAATTTTCCTGAGTTTTGAATTCGTCCTGATGCAGCCCCTCCTGGGAAACTCCTACTCGTCCTCTGCGTCTCCGAGTGCAGAGACCTCGATGGCAACTGCAGAAATGAAGGGCTGCGTTGAGTAGTCGAGAAGCAAGAACATAGCCAGCGCCTTGTGTTTAGGAGTCAGCAACTGCTGGACTTTTGCGATTGCCTTCACTGTGCACTGAATGTCGAGATATGTGCACGCTAAAAAAACAAGGTGGGCAAGAGGAGGAAGAGAGCACCGGCATCAGAGAGCATCTGGCATCTTCCCCTGGAAAGGGCAGTGTTTTTGGAGAGTGCAGCAAATCCGTGTTTCTGGACAAGGGAGGCATAAGTGCGCTGCGCTCCTAAGCTATCTCCCTGCTAAGACACACTGCCAAAGCTTTTCGCTATGATGCAGTCCAGTGCAGACGCACACTACGGCTCTACGGAGCTGTCCGAAGCCAAGCGCCGGTCGCCGGCGTCTTTCGGCTGAAGGAGCGCTTCGGAGCGTACGGCTGTTGTGTGCGCGAAGCAGCCGCTTCTCCTGCTCCGGGAGCCGGACAGAGCGGTAGCTTGTACGACGGCGAAGAACGAAGCCGCAGAGCACCGGCCTTCTGCGCGCACCCTAAGGACTGCGAGAGGACCGTGGTGGCCGCTCGCCTGCCCCTTCAATTCCATTCTAGCATCCTTAGGGAAGGTGTTCCAGGACAATTTTCCTGAGTTTTGAATTCGTCCTGATGCAGCCCCTCCTGGGAAACAACTGCTCGTCGTCTGAGTCTCCGAGTGCAGAGACCTCGATGGCAACTGCAGAAATGAAGGGCTGCGTTGAGTTGTCGAGAAGCAAGAACATAGCCAGCGCCTTGTGTTTGGGAGTCAGCAGCACCTGGACTTTTGCGATTGCTTTCACTGTGCACTGAATGCCAGGACGGCATGTGCACGTTAAAACAACGAGCTGGGCAAGAGTAATCGAAAGATCACGGCCGTCAGAAAGCAGCTTATATATTGCCCAGGAAAGAGCAGTGTTTTTGGAGTGTGCAGTAAAATCGTGTTTCTGGACAAGGGAGGCATAAGTGCGCTGCGCTCCTAAGCTATCTCCCTGCTAAGACACACTGCCAAAGCTTTTCGTTATCATGCAGGCTAGTGCAGACGCACACTACGGCTCTCCGGAGCTGTCCGAAGCCAAGCGCCGGTGGCCGGCGTCTTTCGGCTGAAGCAGCGCTTCGGAGCGTACGGCTGTTGTGTGCGCGAAGCAGCCGCTTCTCCTGCTCCGTGAGCCGGACAGAGCGGTAGCTTGTACGACGGCGAAGAACGAAGCCGCAGAGCACCGGGCTTCTGCGGGCACCCTAAGGACTGCGAGAGGACCGTGGTGGCCGCTCGCCTGCCCCTTCAATTCCATTCTAGCATCCTTATGGAAGGTGTTCTAGGACAATTTTCCTGAGTTTTGAATTCGTCCTGATGCAGCCCCTCCTGGGAAACAACTGCTCGTCGTCTGAGTCTCCGAGTGCAGAGACCTCGATGGCAACTGCAGAAATGAAGGGCTGCGTTGAGTTGTCGAGAAGCAAGAACATAGCCAGCGCCTTGTGTTTGGGAGTCAGCAGCACCTGGACTTTTGCGATTGCTTTCACAGTGCACTGAATGCCAGGACGGCATGTGCACGTTAAAACAACGAGCTGGGCAAGAGCAGGAAGGGACCACGGGCATCAGAGAGCATCTGGCATCTTGCCCAGGAAAGAGCAGTGTTTTTGGAGTGTGCAGTAAAATCGTGTTTCTGGACAAGGGAGGCATAAGTGCGCTGCGCTCCTAAGCTATCTCCCTGCTAAGACACACTGCCAAAGCTTTTCGTTATCATGCAGGCTAGTGCAGACGCACACTACGGCTCTCCGGAGCTGTCCGAAGCCAAGCGCCGGTGGCCGGCGTCTTTCGGCTGAAGCAGCGCTTCGGAGCGTACGGCTGTTGTGTGCGCGAAGCAGCCGCTTCTCCTGCTCCGTGAGCCGGACAGAGCGGTAGCTTGTACGAGGGCGAAGAACGAAGCCGCAGAGTACCGGGCTTCTGCGGGCACCCTAAGGACTGCGAGAGGACCGTGGTGGCCGCTCGCCTGCCCCTTCAATTCCATTCTAGCATCCTTAGGGAAGGTGTTCTAGGACAATTTTCCTGAGTTTTGAATTCGTCCTGATGCAGCCCCTCCTGGGAAACTCCTACTCGTCCTCTGCGTCTCCGAGTGCAGAGACCTCGATGGCAACTGCAGAAATGAAGGGCTGCGTTGAGTAGTCGAGAAGCAAGAACATAGCCAGCGCCTTGTGTTTAGGAGTCAGCAACTGCTGGACTTTTGCGATTGCCTTCACTGTGCACTGAATGTCGAGATATGTGCACGCTAAAAAAACAAGGTGGGCAAGAGGAGGAAGAGAGCACCGGCATCAGAGAGCATCTGGCATCTTCCCCTGGAAAGGGCAGTGTTTTTGGAGAGTGCAGCAAATCCGTGTTTCTGGACAAGGGAGGCATAAGTGCGCTGCGCTCCTAAGCTATCTCCCTGCTAAGACACACTGCCAAAGCTTTTCGCTATGATGCAGTTCAGTGCAGACGCACACTACGGCTCTACGGAGCTGTCCGAAGCCAAGCGCCGGTCGCCGGCGTCTTTCGGCTGAAGCAGCGCTTCGGAGCGTACGGCTGTTGTGTGCGCGAAGCAGCCGCTTCTCCTGCTCCGGGAGCCGGACAGAGCGGTAGCTTGTAGGAGGGCGAAGAACGAAGCCGCAGAGCACCGGCCTTCTGCGCGCACCCTAAGGACTGCGAGAGGACCGTGGTGGCCGCTCGCCTGCCCCTTCAATTCCATTCTAGCATCCTTAGGGAAGGTGTTCCAGGACAATTTTCCTGAGTTTTGAATTCGTCCTGATGCAGCCCCTCCTGGGAAACAACTGCTCGTCGTCTGAGTCTCCGAGTGCAGAGACCTCGATGGCAACTGCAGAAATGAAGGGCTGCGTTGAGTTGTCGAGAAGCAAGAACATAGCCAGCGCCTTGTGTTTGGGAGTCAGCAGCACCTGGACTTTTGCGATTGCTTTCACAGTGCACTGAATGCCAGGACGGCATGTGCACGTTAAAACAACGAGCTGGGCAAGAGCAGGAAGGGACCACGGGCATCAGAGAGCATCTGGCATCTTGCCCTGGAAAGAGCAGTGTTTTTGGAGTGTGCAGTAAAATCGTGTTTCTGGACAAGGGAGGCATAAGTGCGCTGCGCTCCTAAGCTATCTCCCTGCTAAGACACACTGCCAAAGCTTTTCGTTATCATGCAGGCTAGTGCAGACGCACACTACGGCTCTACGGAGCTGTCCGAAGCCAAGCGCCGGTCGCCGGCGTCTTTCGGCTGAAGCAGCGCTTCGGAGCGTACGGCTGTTGTGTGCGCGAAGCAGCCGCTTCTCCTGCTCCGTGAGCCGGACAGAGCGGTAGCTTGTACGACGGCGAAGAACGAAGCCGCAGAGCACCGGGCTTCTGCGGGCACCCTAAGGACTGCGAGAGGACCGTGGTGGCCGCTCGCCTGCCCCTTCAATTCCATTCTAGCATCCTTATGGAAGGTGTTCTAGGACAATTTTCCTGAGTTTTGAATTCGTCCTGATGCAGCCCCTCCTGGGAAACTCCTACTCGTCCTCTGCGTCTCCGAGTGCAGAGACCTCGATGGCAACTGCAGAAATGAAGGGCTGCGTTGAGTAGTCGAGAAGCAAGAACATAGCCAGCGCCTTGTGTTTAGGAGTCAGCAACTGCTGGACTTTTGCGATTGCCTTCACTGTGCACTGAATGTCGAGATATGTGCACGCTAAAAAAACAAGGTGGGCAAGAGGAGGAAGAGAGCACCGGCATCAGAGAGCATCTGGCATCTTCCCCTGGAAAGGGCAGTGTTTTTGGAGAGTGCAGCAAATCCGTGTTTCTGGACAAGGGAGGCATAAGTGCGCTGCGCTCCTAAGCTATCTCCCTGCTAAGACACACTGCCAAAGCTTTTCGCTATGATGCAGTCCAGTGCAGACGCACACTACGGCTCTACGGAGCTGTCCGAAGCCAAGCGCCGGTCGCCGGCGTCTTTCGGCTGAAGGAGCGCTTCGGAGCGTACGGCTGTTGTGTGCGCGAAGCAGCCGCTTCTCCTGCTCCGGGAGCCGGACAGAGCGGTAGCTTGTAGGAGGGCGAAGAACGAAGCCGCAGAGCACCGGCCTTCTGCGCGCACCCTAAGGACTGCGAGAGGACCGTGGTGGCCGCTCGCCTGCCCCTTCAATTCCATTCTAGCATCCTTAGGGAAGGTGTTCCAGGACAATTTTCCTGAGTTTTGAATTCGTCCTGATGCAGCCCCTCCTGGGAAACAACTGCTCGTCGTCTGAGTCTCCGAGTGCAGAGACCTCGATGGCAACTGCAGAAATGAAGGGCTGCGTTGAGTTGTCGAGAAGCAAGAACATAGCCAGCGCCTTGTGTTTGGGAGTCAGCAGCACCTGGACTTTTGCGATTGCTTTCACAGTGCACTGAATGCCAGGACGGCATGTGCACGTTAAAACAACGAGCTGGGCAAGAGCAGGAAGGGACCACGGGCATCAGAGAGCATCTGGCATCTTGCCCTGGAAAGAGCAGTGTTTTTGGAGTGTGCAGTAAAATCGTGTTTCTGGACAAGGGAGGCATAAGTGCGCTGCGCTCCTAAGCTATCTCCCTGCGAGACAGACTGGCAAAGCTTTTCGTTATCATGCAGTCTTGTGCAGACGCACACTACGGCTCTCCGGAGCTGTCCGAAGCCAAGCGCCGGTCGCCGGCGTCTTTCGGCTGAAGCAGCGCTTCGGAGCGTACGGCTGTTGTGTGCGCGAAGCAGCCGCTTCTCCTGCTCCGGGAGCCGGACAGAGCGGTAGCTTGTACGACGGCGAAGAACGAAGCCGCAGAGCACCGGCCTTCTGCGCGCACCCTAAGGACTGCGAGAGGACCGTGGTGGCCGCTCGCCTGCCTCTTCAATTCCATTCTAGCATCCTTAGGGAAGGTGTTCCATGACAATTTTCCTGAGTTTTGAATTCGTCCTGATGCAGCCCCTCCTGGGAAACTCCTACTCGTCCTCTGAGTCTCCGAGTGCAGAGACCTCGATGGCAACTGCAGAAATGAAGGGCTGCGTTGAGGAGTCGAGAAGCAAGAACATAGCCAGCGCCTTTTGTTTGGGAGTCAGCAGCTGCTGGACTTTTGCGATTGCCTTCACTGTGCACTGAATGCCAGGACGGCATGTGCACGTTAAAACAACGAGCTGGGCAAGAGCAGTAATCGAAAGATCACGGCCGACAGAAAGCAGCTTATATATTGCCCAGGAAAGAGCAGTGTTTTTGGAGTGTGCAGTAAAATCGTGTTTCTGGACAAGGGAGGCATAAGTGTGCTGCGCTCCTAAGCTATCTCCCTGCGAGACACACTGCCAAAGCTTTTCGCTATGATGCAGTCTAGTGCAGACGCACACTACGGCTCTCCGGAGCTGTCCGACGCCAAGCGCCGCTCGCCGGCGTCTTTCGGCTGAAGCAGCGCTTCGGAGCGTACGGCTGTTGTGTGCGCGAAGCAGCCGCTTCTCCTGCTCCGCGAGCCGGACAGAGCGGTAGCTTCTACGAGGGCGAAGAACGAAGCCGCAGAGCACCGGACTTGTATGCACAGCCTACGGGCTGCTAGAGGAAGGTGGCTGCTGCTCCCTAACCCATCAATTCACAGCTGGCATGCTCTATGGAGCTGTTCCAGGACAACTTTCATTGCTTATTGGTTCGTCCTGATGCAGCCCCTACTGGGAAATTCATGCTCGTCCCCTGAGGCTCCGACATGCAGAAACATCGATGGCAGCTGCAGAAAAGAAGGGCTGCGTTGAGTTGTCGAGAAGCAAGAACATAGCCAGCGCCTAGCGTCTGGGAGTCAGCAACTGCTGGACTTTTGCGATTGCCTTCACTGTGCACTGAATGTCGAGATATGTGCACGCTAAAAAAACAAGGTGGGCAAGAGGAGGAAGAGAGCACCGGCATCAGAGAGCATCTGGCATCTTCCCCTGGAAAGGGCAGTGTTTTTGGAGACGCACACTACGGCTCTACGGAGCTGTCCGAAGCCAAGCGCCGGTGGCCGGCGTCTTTCGGCTGAAGCAGCGCTTCGGAGCGTACGGCTGTTGTGTGCGCGAAGCAGCCGCTTCTCCTGCTCCGCGAGCCGGACAGAGCGGTAGCTTGTACGACGGCGAAGAACGAAGCCGCAGAGCACCGGGCTTCTGCGCGCACCCTAAGGACTGCTAGAGGACCGTGGTGGCCGCTCGCCTGCCCCTTCAATTCCATTCTAGCATCCTTAGGGAAGGTGTTCTAGGACAATTTTCCTGAGTTTTGAATTCGTCCTGATGCAGCCCCTCCTGGGAAACAACTGCTCGTCGTCTGAGTCTCCGAGTGCAGAGACCTCCATGGCAACTGCAGAAATGAAGGGCTGCGTTGAGTTGTCGAGAAGCAAGAACATAGCCAGCGCCTTGTGTTTGGGAGTCAGCAGCACCTGGACTTTTGCGATTGCTTTCACTGTGCACTGAATGCCAGGACGGCATGTGCACGTTAAAACAACGAGCTGGGCAAGAGTAATCGAAAGATCACGGCCGTCAGAAAGCAGCTTATATATTGCCCAGGAAAGAGCAGTGTTTTTGGAGTGTGCAGTAAAATCGTGTTTCTGGACAAGGGAGGCATAAGTGCGCTGCGCTCCTAAGCTATCTCCCTGCTAAGACACACTGCCAAAGCTTTTCGTTATCATGCAGGCTAGTGCAGACGCACACTACGGCTCTCCGGAGCTGTCCGAAGCCAAGCGCCGGTGGCCGGCGTCTTTCGGCTGAAGCAGCGCTTCGGAGCGTACGGCTGTTGTGTGCGCGAAGCAGCCGCTTCTCCTGCTCCGTGAGCCGGACAGAGCGGTAGCTTGTACGACGGCGAAGAACGAAGCCGCAGAGCACCGGGCTTCTGCGGGCACCCTAAGGACTGCGAGAGGACCGTGGTGGCCGCTCGCCTGCCCCTTCAATTCCATTCTAGCATCCTTAGGGAAGGTGTTCCAGGACAATTTTCCTGAGTTTTGAATTCGTCCTGATGCAGCCCCTCCTGGGAAACAACTGCTCGTCGTCTGAGTCTCCGAGTGCAGAGACCTCGATGGCAACTGCAGAAATGAAGGGCTGCGTTGAGTTGTCGAGAAGCAAGAACATAGCCAGCGCCTTGTGTTTGGGAGTCAGCAGCACCTGGACTTTTGCGATTGCTTTCACAGTGCACTGAATGCCAGGACGGCATGTGCACGTTAAAACAACGAGCTGGGCAAGAGCAGGAAGGGACCACGGGCATCAGAGAGCATCTGGCATCTTGCCCAGGAAAGAGCAGTGTTTTTGGAGTGTGCAGTAAAATCGTGTTTCTGGACAAGGGAGGCATAAGTGCGCTGCGCTCCTAAGCTATCTCCCTGCTAAGACACACTGCCAAAGCTTTTCGTTATCATGCAGGCTAGTGCAGACGCACACTACGGCTCTCCGGAGCTGTCCGAAGCCAAGCGCCGGTCGCCGGCGTCTTTCGGCTGAAGCAGCGCTTCGGAGCGTACGGCTGTTGTGTGCGCGAAGCAGCCGCTTCTCCTGCTCCGTGAGCCGGACAGAGCGGTAGCTTGTACGAGGGCGAAGAACGAAGCCGCAGAGTACCGGGCTTCTGCGGGCACCCTAAGGACTGCGAGAGGACCGTGGTGGCCGCTCGCCTGCCCCTTCAATTCCATTCTAGCATCCTTAGGGAAGGTGTTCTAGGACAATTTTCCTGAGTTTTGAATTCGTCCTGATGCAGCCCCTCCTGGGAAACTCCTACTCGTCCTCTGCGTCTCCGAGTGCAGAGACCTCGATGGCAACTGCAGAAATGAAGGGCTGCGTTGAGTAGTCGAGAAGCAAGAACATAGCCAGCGCCTTGTGTTTAGGAGTCAGCAACTGCTGGACTTTTGCGATTGCCTTCACTGTGCACTGAATGTCGAGATATGTGCACGCTAAAAAAACAAGGTGGGCAAGAGGAGGAAGAGAGCACCGGCATCAGAGAGCATCTGGCATCTTCCCCTGGAAAGGGCAGTGTTTTTGGAGAGTGCAGCAAATCCGTGTTTCTGGACAAGGGAGGCATAAGTGCGCTGCGCTCCTAAGCTATCTCCCTGCTAAGACACACTGCCAAAGCTTTTCGCTATGATGCAGTTCAGTGCAGACGCACACTACGGCTCTACGGAGCTGTCCGAAGCCAAGCGCCGGTCGCCGGCGTCTTTCGGCTGAAGCAGCGCTTCGGAGCGTACGGCTGTTGTGTGCGCGAAGCAGCCGCTTCTCCTGCTCCGGGAGCCGGACAGAGCGGTAGCTTGTAGGAGGGCGAAGAACGAAGCCGCAGAGCACCGGCCTTCTGCGCGCACCCTAAGGACTGCGAGAGGACCGTGGTGGCCGCTCGCCTGCCCCTTCAATTCCATTCTAGCATCCTTAGGGAAGGTGTTCCAGGACAATTTTCCTGAGTTTTGAATTCGTCCTGATGCAGCCCCTCCTGGGAAACAACTGCTCGTCGTCTGAGTCTCCGAGTGCAGAGACCTCGATGGCAACTGCAGAAATGAAGGGCTGCGTTGAGTTGTCGAGAAGCAAGAACATAGCCAGCGCCTTGTGTTTGGGAGTCAGCAGCACCTGGACTTTTGCGATTGCTTTCACAGTGCACTGAATGCCAGGACGGCATGTGCACGTTAAAACAACGAGCTGGGCAAGAGCAGGAAGGGACCACGGGCATCAGAGAGCATCTGGCATCTTGCCCTGGAAAGAGCAGTGTTTTTGGAGTGTGCAGTAAAATCGTGTTTCTGGACAAGGGAGGCATAAGTGCGCTGCGCTCCTAAGCTATCTCCCTGCTAAGACACACTGCCAAAGCTTTTCGTTATCATGCAGGCTAGTGCAGACGCACACTACGGCTCTACGGAGCTGTCCGAAGCCAAGCGCCGGTCGCCGGCGTCTTTCGGCTGAAGCAGCGCTTCGGAGCGTACGGCTGTTGTGTGCGCGAAGCAGCCGCTTCTCCTGCTCCGTGAGCCGGACAGAGCGGTAGCTTGTACGACGGCGAAGAACGAAGCCGCAGAGCACCGGGCTTCTGCGGGCACCCTAAGGACTGCGAGAGGACCGTGGTGGCCGCTCGCCTGCCCCTTCAATTCCATTCTAGCATCCTTATGGAAGGTGTTCTAGGACAATTTTCCTGAGTTTTGAATTCGTCCTGATGCAGCCCCTCCTGGGAAACTCCTACTCGTCCTCTGCGTCTCCGAGTGCAGAGACCTCGATGGCAACTGCAGAAATGAAGGGCTGCGTTGAGTAGTCGAGAAGCAAGAACATAGCCAGCGCCTTGTGTTTAGGAGTCAGCAACTGCTGGACTTTTGCGATTGCCTTCACTGTGCACTGAATGTCGAGATATGTGCACGCTAAAAAAACAAGGTGGGCAAGAGGAGGAAGAGAGCACCGGCATCAGAGAGCATCTGGCATCTTCCCCTGGAAAGGGCAGTGTTTTTGGAGAGTGCAGCAAATCCGTGTTTCTGGACAAGGGAGGCATAAGTGCGCTGCGCTCCTAAGCTATCTCCCTGCTAAGACACACTGCCAAAGCTTTTCGCTATGATGCAGTCCAGTGCAGACGCACACTACGGCTCTACGGAGCTGTCCGAAGCCAAGCGCCGGTCGCCGGCGTCTTTCGGCTGAAGCAGCGCTTCGGAGCGTACGGCTGTTGTGTGCGCGAAGCAGCCGCTTCTCCTGCTCCGGGAGCCGGACAGAGCGGTAGCTTGTACGACGGCGAAGAACGAAGCCGCAGAGCACCGGCCTTCTGCGCGCACCCTAAGGACTGCGAGAGGACCGTGGTGGCCGCTCGCCTGCCCCTTCAATTCCATTCTAGCATCCTTAGGGAAGGTGTTCCAGGACAATTTTCCTGAGTTTTGAATTCGTCCTGATGCAGCCCCTCCTGGGAAACAACTGCTCGTCGTCTGAGTCTCCGAGTGCAGAGACCTCGATGGCAACTGCAGAAATGAAGGGCTGCGTTGAGTTGTCGAGAAGCAAGAACATAGCCAGCGCCTTGTGTTTGGGAGTCAGCAGCACCTGGACTTTTGCGATTGCTTTCACAGTGCACTGAATGCCAGGACGGCATGTGCACGTTAAAACAACGAGCTGGGCAAGAGCAGGAAGGGACCACGGGCATCAGAGAGCATCTGGCATCTTGCCCTGGAAAGAGCAGTGTTTTTGGAGTGTGCAGTAAAATCGTGTTTCTGGACAAGGGAGGCATAAGTGCGCTGCGCTCCTAAGCTATCTCCCTGCGAGACAGACTGGCAAAGCTTTTCGTTATCATGCAGTCTTGTGCAGACGCACACTACGGCTCTCCGGAGCTGTCCGAAGCCAAGCGCCGGTCGCCGGCGTCTTTCGGCTGAAGCAGCGCTTCGGAGCGTACGGCTGTTGTGTGCGCGAAGCAGCCGCTTCTCCTGCTCCGGGAGCCGGACAGAGCGGTAGCTTGTACGACGGCGAAGAACGAAGCCGCAGAGCACCGGCCTTCTGCGCGCACCCTAAGGACTGCGAGAGGACCGTGGTGGCCGCTCGCCTGCCTCTTCAATTCCATTCTAGCATCCTTAGGGAAGGTGTTCCATGACAATTTTCCTGAGTTTTGAATTCGTCCTGATGCAGCCCCTCCTGGGAAACTCCTACTCGTCCTCTGAGTCTCCGAGTGCAGAGACCTCGATGGCAACTGCAGAAATGAAGGGCTGCGTTGAGGAGTCGAGAAGCAAGAACATAGCCAGCGCCTTTTGTTTGGGAGTCAGCAGCTGCTGGACTTTTGCGATTGCCTTCACTGTGCACTGAATGCCAGGACGGCATGTGCACGTTAAAACAACGAGCTGGGCAAGAGCAGTAATCGAAAGATCACGGCCGACAGAAAGCAGCTTATATATTGCCCAGGAAAGAGCAGTGTTTTTGGAGTGTGCAGTAAAATCGTGTTTCTGGACAAGGGAGGCATAAGTGTGCTGCGCTCCTAAGCTATCTCCCTGCGAGACACACTGCCAAAGCTTTTCGCTATGATGCAGTCTAGTGCAGACGCACACTACGGCTCTCCGGAGCTGTCCGACGCCAAGCGCCGCTCGCCGGCGTCTTTCGGCTGAAGCAGCGCTTCGGAGCGTACGGCTGTTGTGTGCGCGAAGCAGCCGCTTCTCCTGCTCCGCGAGCCGGACAGAGCGGTAGCTTCTACGAGGGCGAAGAACGAAGCCGCAGAGCACCGGACTTGTATGCACAGCCTACGGGCTGCTAGAGGAAGGTGGCTGCTGCTCCCTAACCCATCAATTCACAGCTGGCATGCTCTATGGAGCTGTTCCAGGACAACTTTCATTGCTTATTGGTTCGTCCTGATGCAGCCCCTACTGGGAAATTCATGCTCGTCCCCTGAGGCTCCGACATGCAGAAACATCGATGGCAGCTGCAGAAAAGAAGGGCTGCGTTGAGTTGTCGAGAAGCAAGAACATAGCCAGCGCCTAGCGTCTGGGAGTCAGCAACTGCTGGACTTTTGCGATTGCCTTCACTGTGCACTGAATGTCGAGATATGTGCACGCTAAAAAAACAAGGTGGGCAAGAGGAGGAAGAGAGCACGGGCATCAGAGAGCATCTGGCATCTTCCCCTGGAAAGGGCAGTGTTTTTGGAGACGCACACTACGGCTCTACGGAGCTGTCCGAAGCCAAGCGCCGGTGGCCGGCGTCTTTCGGCTGAAGCAGCGCTTCGGAGCGTACGGCTGTTGTGTGCGCGAAGCAGCCGCTTCTCCTGCTCCGCGAGCCGGACAGAGCGGTAGCTTGTACGACGGCGAAGAACGAAGCCGCAGAGCACCGGGCTTCTGCGCGCACCCTAAGGACTGCTAGAGGACCGTGGTGGCCGCTCGCCTGCCCCTTCAATTCCATTCTAGCATCCTTAGGGAAGGTGTTCTAGGACAATTTTCCTGAGTTTTGAATTCGTCCTGATGCAGCCCCTCCTGGGAAACAACTGCTCGTCGTCTGAGTCTCCGAGTGCAGAGACCTCGATGGCAACTGCAGAAATGAAGGGCTGCGTTGAGTTGTCGAGAAGCAAGAACATAGCCAGCGCCTTGTGTTTGGGAGTCAGCAGCACCTGGACTTTTGCGATTGCTTTCACTGTGCACTGAATGCCAGGACGGCATGTGCACGTTAAAACAACGAGCTGGGCAAGAGTAATCGAAAGATCACGGCCGTCAGAAAGCAGCTTATATATTGCCCAGGAAAGAGCAGTGTTTTTGGAGTGTGCAGTAAAATCGTGTTTCTGGACAAGGGAGGCATAAGTGCGCTGCGCTCCTAAGCTATCTCCCTGCTAAGACACACTGCCAAAGCTTTTCGTTATCATGCAGGCTAGTGCAGACGCACACTACGGCTCTCCGGAGCTGTCCGAAGCCAAGCGCCGGTCGCCGGCGTCTTTCGGCTGAAGCAGCGCTTCGGAGCGTACGGCTGTTGTGTGCGCGAAGCAGCCGCTTCTCCTGCTCCGTGAGCCGGACAGAGCGGTAGCTTGTACGACGGCGAAGAACGAAGCCGCAGAGCACCGGGCTTCTGCGGGCACCCTAAGGACTGCGAGAGGACCGTGGTGGCCGCTCGCCTGCCCCTTCAATTCCATTCTAGCATCCTTAGGGAAGGTGTTCCATGACAATTTTCCTGAGTTTTGAATTCGTCCTGATGCAGCCCCTCCTGGGAAACTCCTACTCGTCCTCTGAGTCTCCGAGTGCAGAGACCTCGATGGCAACTGCAGAAATGAAGGGCTGCGTTGAGGAGTCGAGAAGCAAGAACATAGCCAGCGCCTTGTGTTTGGGAGTCAGCAGCACCTGGACTTTTGCGATTGCTTTCACTGTGCACTGAATGCCAGGACGGCATGTGCACGTTAAAACAACGAGCTGGGCAAGAGTAATCGAAAGATCACGGCCGTCAGAAAGCAGCTTATATATTGCCCAGGAAAGAGCAGTGTTTTTGGAGTGTGCAGTAAAATCGTGTTTCTGGACAAGGGAGGCATAAGTGCGCTGCGCTCCTAAGCTATCTCCCTGCTAAGACACACTGCCAAAGCTTTTCGTTATCATGCAGGCTAGTGCAGACGCACACTACGGCTCTCCGGAGCTGTCCGAAGCCAAGCGCCGGTCGCCGGCGTCTTTCGGCTGAAGCAGCGCTTCGGAGCGTACGGCTGTTGTGTGCGCGAAGCAGCCGCTTCTCCTGCTCCGTGAGCCGGACAGAGCGGTAGCTTGTACGACGGCGAAGAACGAAGCCGCAGAGCACCGGGCTTCTGCGGGCACCCTAAGGACTGCGAGAGGACCGTGGTGGCCGCTCGCCTGCCCCTTCAATTCCATTCTAGCATCCTTATGGAAGGTGTTCTAGGACAATTTTCCTGAGTTTTGAATTCGTCCTGATGCAGCCCCTCCTGGGAAACTCCTACTCGTCCTCTGCGTCTCCGAGTGCAGAGACCTCGATGGCAACTGCAGAAATGAAGGGCTGCGTTGAGTAGTCGAGAAGCAAGAACATAGCCAGCGCCTTGTGTTTAGGAGTCAGCAACTGCTGGACTTTTGCGATTGCCTTCACTGTGCACTGAATGTCGAGATATGTGCACGCTAAAAAAACAAGGTGGGCAAGAGGAGGAAGAGAGCACCGGCATCAGAGAGCATCTGGCATCTTCCCCTGGAAAGGGCAGTGTTTTTGGAGAGTGCAGCAAATCCGTGTTTCTGGACAAGGGAGGCATAAGTGCGCTGCGCTCCTAAGCTATCTCCCTGCTAAGACACACTGCCAAAGCTTTTCGCTATGATGCAGTCCAGTGCAGACGCACACTACGGCTCTACGGAGCTGTCCGAAGCCAAGCGCCGGTCGCCGGCGTCTTTCGGCTGAAGGAGCGCTTCGGAGCGTACGGCTGTTGTGTGCGCGAAGCAGCCGCTTCTCCTGCTCCGGGAGCCGGACAGAGCGGTAGCTTGTACGACGGCGAAGAACGAAGCCGCAGAGCACCGGCCTTCTGCGCGCACCCTAAGGACTGCGAGAGGACCGTGGTGGCCGCTCGCCTGCCCCTTCAATTCCATTCTAGCATCCTTAGGGAAGGTGTTCCAGGACAATTTTCCTGAGTTTTGAATTCGTCCTGATGCAGCCCCTCCTGGGAAACAACTGCTCGTCGTCTGAGTCTCCGAGCGCAGAGACCTCGATGGCAACTGCAGAAATGAAGGGCTGCGTTGAGTTGTCGAGAAGCAAGAACATAGCCAGCGCCTTGTGTTTGGGAGTCAGCAGCACCTGGACTTTTGCGATTGCTTTCACAGTGCACTGAATGCCAGGACGGCATGTGCACGTTAAAACAACGAGCTGGGCAAGAGCAGGAAGGGACCACGGGCATCAGAGAGCATCTGGCATCTTGCCCAGGAAAGAGCAGTGTTTTTGGAGTGTGCAGTAAAATCGTGTTTCTGGACAAGGGAGGCATAAGTGCGCTGCGCTCCTAAGCTATCTCCCTGCTAAGACACACTGCCAAAGCTTTTCGTTATCATGCAGGCTAGTGCAGACGCACACTACGGCTCTCCGGAGCTGTCCGAAGCCAAGCGCCGGTGGCCGGCGTCTTTCGGCTGAAGCAGCGCTTCGGAGCGTACGGCTGTTGTGTGCGCGAAGCAGCCGCTTCTCCTGCTCCGTGAGCCGGACAGAGCGGTAGCTTGTACGAGGGCGAAGAACGAAGCCGCAGAGTACCGGGCTTCTGCGGGCACCCTAAGGACTGCGAGAGGACCGTGGTGGCCGCTCGCCTGCCCCTTCAATTCCATTCTAGCATCCTTAGGGAAGGTGTTCTAGGACAATTTTCCTGAGTTTTGAATTCGTCCTGATGCAGCCCCTCCTGGGAAACTCCTACTCGTCCTCTGCGTCTCCGAGTGCAGAGACCTCGATGGCAACTGCAGAAATGAAGGGCTGCGTTGAGTAGTCGAGAAGCAAGAACATAGCCAGCGCCTTGTGTTTAGGAGTCAGCAACTGCTGGACTTTTGCGATTGCCTTCACTGTGCACTGAATGTCGAGATATGTGCACGCTAAAAAAACAAGGTGGGCAAGAGGAGGAAGAGAGCACCGGCATCAGAGAGCATCTGGCATCTTCCCCTGGAAAGGGCAGTGTTTTTGGAGAGTGCAGCAAATCCGTGTTTCTGGACAAGGGAGGCATAAGTGCGCTGCGCTCCTAAGCTATCTCCCTGCTAAGACACACTGCCAAAGCTTTTCGCTATGATGCAGTTCAGTGCAGACGCACACTACGGCTCTACGGAGCTGTCCGAAGCCAAGCGCCGGTCGCCGGCGTCTTTCGGCTGAAGCAGCGCTTCGGAGCGTACGGCTGTTGTGTGCGCGAAGCAGCCGCTTCTCCTGCTCCGGGAGCCGGACAGAGCGGTAGCTTGTAGGAGGGCGAAGAACGAAGCCGCAGAGCACCGGCCTTCTGCGCGCACCCTAAGGACTGCGAGAGGACCGTGGTGGCCGCTCGCCTGCCCCTTCAATTCCATTCTAGCATCCTTAGGGAAGGTGTTCCAGGACAATTTTCCTGAGTTTTGAATTCGTCCTGATGCAGCCCCTCCTGGGAAACAACTGCTCGTCGTCTGAGTCTCCGAGTGCAGAGACCTCGATGGCAACTGCAGAAATGAAGGGCTGCGTTGAGTTGTCGAGAAGCAAGAACATAGCCAGCGCCTTGTGTTTGGGAGTCAGCAGCACCTGGACTTTTGCGATTGCTTTCACAGTGCACTGAATGCCAGGACGGCATGTGCACGTTAAAACAACGAGCTGGGCAAGAGCAGGAAGGGACCACGGGCATCAGAGAGCATCTGGCATCTTGCCCTGGAAAGAGCAGTGTTTTTGGAGTGTGCAGTAAAATCGTGTTTCTGGACAAGGGAGGCATAAGTGCGCTGCGCTCCTAAGCTATCTCCCTGCTAAGACACACTGCCAAAGCTTTTCGTTATCATGCAGGCTAGTGCAGACGCACACTACGGCTCTCCGGAGCTGTCCGAAGCCAAGCGCCGGTCGCCGGCGTCTTTCGGCTGAAGGAGCGCTTCGGAGCGTACGGCTGTTGTGTGCGCGAAGCAGCCGCTTCTCCTGCTCCGGGAGCCGGACAGAGCGGTAGCTTGTACGACGGCGAAGAACGAAGCCGCAGAGCACCGGCCTTCTGCGCGCACCCTAAGGACTGCGAGAGGACCGTGGTGGCCGCTCGCCTGCCCCTTCAATTCCATTCTAGCATCCTTAGGGAAGGTGTTCCAGGACAATTTTCCTGAGTTTTGAATTCGTCCTGATGCAGCCCCTCCTGGGAAACCACTGCTCGTCGTCTGAGTCTCCGAGTGCAGAGACCTCGATGGCAACTGCAGAAATGAAGGGCTGCGTTGAGTTGTCGAGAAGCAAGAACATAGCCAGCGCCTTGTGTTTGGGAGTCAGCAGCACCTGGACTTTTGCGATTGCTTTCACAGTGCACTGAATGCCAGGACGGCATGTGCACGTTAAAACAACGAGCTGGGCAAGAGCAGGAAGGGACCACGGGCATCAGAGAGCATCTGGCATCTTGCCCTGGAAAGAGCAGTGTTTTTGGAGTGTGCAGTAAAATCGTGTTTCTGGACAAGGGAGGCATAAGTGCGCTGCGCTCCTAAGCTATCTCTCTGCGAGACACACTGGCAAAGCTTTTCGCTATAGTGCAGTCTAGTGCAGACGGACACTGCGGCTCTCCGGAGCTGTCCGAAGCGAAGCGCCGGTCGCCGGCGTCTTTCGGCTGAAGCAGCGCTTCGGGGCGTACGGCTGCCGCTCCGCTGTTGTGTGCGCGAGGCAGCCGCTTCTCCTGCTCCGTGAGCCGGACAGAGCGGTAGCTTGTACGAGGGCGAAGAACGAAGCCGCAGGGAGACGACATTGTGTGTACAGTCTTGGGACTGCTAGATGACAGTGGCTAAAGCTCCCTGCCTTTTCAATGCACTGCTGCCATGCTTTATTGAAGGCGTTCCGAGACAACTTTCCTGGGTTTTGACTTCGTCCTGATGAAGCCCCTGTTGGGAAATTCGTTTGGGAGTCAGCAGCTGCTGGACTTTTGCGATTGCCTTCACTGTGCACTGAATGCCAGGACGGCATGTGCACGTTAAAACAACGAGCTGGGCAAGAGCAGGAAGGGGCCACGGGCATCAAGAGAGCATCTGACATCTTGCCCTGGAAAGAGCAGTGTTTTTGGAGTGTGCAGTAAAATCGTGTTTCTGGACAAGGGAGGCATAAGTGCGCTGCGCTCCTAAGCTATCTCCCTGCGAGACAGACTGGCAAAGCTTTTCGTTATCATGCAGTCTTGTGCAGACGCACACTACGGCTCTCCGGAGCTGTCCGAAGCCAAGCGCCGGTCGCCGGCGTCTTTCGGCTGAAGCAGCGCTTCGGAGCGTACGGCTGTTGTGTGCGCGAAGCAGCCGCTTCTCCTGCTCCGGGAGCCGGACAGAGCGGTAGCTTGTACGACGGCGAAGAACGAAGCCGCAGAGCACCGGCCTTCTGCGCGCACCCTAAGGACTGCGAGAGGACCGTGGTGGCCGCTCGCCTGCCTCTTCAATTCCATTCTAGCATCCTTAGGGAAGGTGTTCCATGACAATTTTCCTGAGTTTTGAATTCGTCCTGATGCAGCCCCTCCTGGGAAACTCCTACTCGTCCTCTGAGTCTCCGAGTGCAGAGACCTCGATGGCAACTGCAGAAATGAAGGGCTGCGTTGAGGAGTCGAGAAGCAAGAACATAGCCAGCGCCTTTTGTTTGGGAGTCAGCAGCTGCTGGACTTTTGCGATTGCCTTCACTGTGCACTGAATGCCAGGACGGCATGTGCACGTTAAAACAACGAGCTGGGCAAGAGCAGTAATCGAAAGATCACGGCCGACAGAAAGCAGCTTATATATTGCCCAGGAAAGAGCAGTGTTTTTGGAGTGTGCAGTAAAATCGTGTTTCTGGACAAGGGAGGCATAAGTGTGCTGCGCTCCTAAGCTATCTCCCTGCGAGACACACTGCCAAAGCTTTTCGCTATGATGCAGTCTAGTGCAGACGCACACTACGGCTCTCCGGAGCTGTCCGACGCCAAGCGCCGCTCGCCGGCGTCTTTCGGCTGAAGCAGCGCTTCGGAGCGTACGGCTGTTGTGTGCGCGAAGCAGCCGCTTCTCCTGCTCCGCGAGCCGGACAGAGCGGTAGCTTCTACGAGGGCGAAGAACGAAGCCGCAGAGCACCGGACTTGTATGCACAGCCTACGGGCTGCTAGAGGAAGGTGGCTGCTGCTCCCTAACCCATCAATTCACAGCTGGCATGCTCTATGGAGCTGTTCCAGGACAACTTTCATTGCTTATTGGTTCGTCCTGATGCAGCCCCTACTGGGAAATTCATGCTCGTCCCCTGAGGCTCCGACATGCAGAAACATCGATGGCAGCTGCAGAAAAGAAGGGCTGCGTTGAGTTGTCGAGAAGCAAGAACATAGCCAGCGCCTAGCGTCTGGGAGTCAGCAACTGCTGGACTTTTGCGATTGCCTTCACTGTGCACTGAATGTCGAGATATGTGCACGCTAAAAAAACAAGGTGGGCAAGAGGAGGAAGAGAGCACGGGCATCAGAGAGCATCTGGCATCTTCCCCTGGAAAGGGCAGTGTTTTTGGAGACGCACACTACGGCTCTACGGAGCTGTCCGAAGCCAAGCGCCGGTGGCCGGCGTCTTTCGGCTGAAGCAGCGCTTCGGAGCGTACGGCTGTTGTGTGCGCGAAGCAGCCGCTTCTCCTGCTCCGCGAGCCGGACAGAGCGGTAGCTTGTACGACGGCGAAGAACGAAGCCGCAGAGCACCGGGCTTCTGCGCGCACCCTAAGGACTGCTAGAGGACCGTGGTGGCCGCTCGCCTGCCCCTTCAATTCCATTCTAGCATCCTTAGGGAAGGTGTTCTAGGACAATTTTCCTGAGTTTTGAATTCGTCCTGATGCAGCCCCTCCTGGGAAACAACTGCTCGTCGTCTGAGTCTCCGAGTGCAGAGACCTCGATGGCAACTGCAGAAATGAAGGGCTGCGTTGAGTTGTCGAGAAGCAAGAACATAGCCAGCGCCTTGTGTTTGGGAGTCAGCAGCACCTGGACTTTTGCGATTGCTTTCACTGTGCACTGAATGCCAGGACGGCATGTGCACGTTAAAACAACGAGCTGGGCAAGAGTAATCGAAAGATCACGGCCGTCAGAAAGCAGCTTATATATTGCCCAGGAAAGAGCAGTGTTTTTGGAGTGTGCAGTAAAATCGTGTTTCTGGACAAGGGAGGCATAAGTGCGCTGCGCTCCTAAGCTATCTCCCTGCTAAGACACACTGCCAAAGCTTTTCGTTATCATGCAGGCTAGTGCAGACGCACACTACGGCTCTCCGGAGCTGTCCGAAGCCAAGCGCCGGTGGCCGGCGTCTTTCGGCTGAAGCAGCGCTTCGGAGCGTACGGCTGTTGTGTGCGCGAAGCAGCCGCTTCTCCTGCTCCGTGAGCCGGACAGAGCGGTAGCTTGTACGACGGCGAAGAACGAAGCCGCAGAGCACCGGGCTTCTGCGGGCACCCTAAGGACTGCGAGAGGACCGTGGTGGCCGCTCGCCTGCCCCTTCAATTCCATTCTAGCATCCTTAGGGAAGGTGTTCTAGGACAATTTTCCTGAGTTTTGAATTCGTCCTGATGCAGCCCCTCCTGGGAAACTCCTACTCGTCCTCTGCGTCTCCGAGTGCAGAGACCTCGATGGCAACTGCAGAAATGAAGGGCTGCGTTGAGTAGTCGAGAAGCAAGAACATAGCCAGCGCCTTGTGTTTGGGAGTCAGCAGCACCTGGACTTTTGCGATTGCTTTCACTGTGCACTGAATGCCAGGACGGCATGTGCACGTTAAAACAACGAGCTGGGCAAGAGTAATCGAAAGATCACGGCCGTCAGAAAGCAGCTTATATATTGCCCAGGAAAGAGCAGTGTTTTTGGAGTGTGCAGTAAAATCGTGTTTCTGGACAAGGGAGGCATAAGTGCGCTGCGCTCCTAAGCTATCTCCCTGCTAAGACACACTGCCAAAGCTTTTCGTTATCATGCAGGCTAGTGCAGACGCACACTACGGCTCTCCGGAGCTGTCCGAAGCCAAGCGCCGGTCGCCGGCGTCTTTCGGCTGAAGCAGCGCTTCGGAGCGTACGGCTGTTGTGTGCGCGAAGCAGCCGCTTCTCCTGCTCCGGGAGCCGGACAGAGCGGTAGCTTGTACGACGGCGAAGAACGAAGCCGCAGAGCACCGGGCTTCTGCGGGCACCCTAAGGACTGCGAGAGGACCGTGGTGGCCGCTCGCCTGCCCCTTCAATTCCATTCTAGCATCCTTAGGGAAGGTGTTCTAGGACAATTTTCCTGAGTTTTGAATTCGTCCTGATGCAGCCCCTCCTGGGAAACTCCTACTCGTCCTCTGCGTCTCCGAGTGCAGAGACCTCGATGGCAACTGCAGAAATGAAGGGCTGCGTTGAGGAGTCGAGAAGCAAGAACATAGCCAGCGCCTTGTGTTTGGGAGTCAGCAGCACCTGGACTTTTGCGATTGCTTTCACTGTGCACTGAATGCCAGGACGGCATGTGCACGTTAAAACAACGAGCTGGGCAAGAGTAATCGAAAGATCACGGCCGTCAGAAAGCAGCTTATATATTGCCCAGGAAAGAGCAGTGTTTTTGGAGTGTGCAGTAAAATCGTGTTTCTGGACAAGGGAGGCATAAGTGCGCTGCGCTCCTAAGCTATCTCCCTGCTAAGACACACTGCCAAAGCTTTTCGTTATCATGCAGGCTAGTGCAGACGCACACTACGGCTCTCCGGAGCTGTCCGAAGCCAAGCGCCGGTCGCCGGCGTCTTTCGGCTGAAGCAGCGCTTCGGAGCGTACGGCTGTTGTGTGCGCGAAGCAGCCGCTTCTCCTGCTCCGTGAGCCGGACAGAGCGGTAGCTTGTACGACGGCGAAGAACGAAGCCGCAGAGCACCGGGCTTCTGCGGGCACCCTAAGGACTGCGAGAGGACCGTGGTGGCCGCTCGCCTGCCCCTTCAATTCCATTCTAGCATCCTTAGGGAAGGTGTTCTAGGACAATTTTCCTGAGTTTTGAATTCGTCCTGATGCAGCCCCTCCTGGGAAACTCCTACTCGTCCTCTGCGTCTCCGAGTGCAGAGACCTCGATGGCAACTGCAGAAATGAAGGGCTGCGTTGAGTAGTCGAGAAGCAAGAACATAGCCAGCGCCTTGTGTTTAGGAGTCAGCAACTGCTGGACTTTTGCGATTGCCTTCACTGTGCACTGAATGTCGAGATATGTGCACGCTAAAAAAACAAGGTGGGCAAGAGGAGGAAGAGAGCACCGGCATCAGAGAGCATCTGGCATCTTCCCCTGGAAAGGGCAGTGTTTTTGGAGAGTGCAGCAAATCCGTGTTTCTGGACAAGGGAGGCATAAGTGCGCTGCGCTCCTAAGCTATCTCCCTGCTAAGACACACTGCCAAAGCTTTTCGCTATGATGCAGTCCAGTGCAGACGCACACTACGGCTCTACGGAGCTGTCCGAAGCCAAGCGCCGGTCGCCGGCGTCTTTCGGCTGAAGGAGCGCTTCGGAGCGTACGGCTGTTGTGTGCGCGAAGCAGCCGCTTCTCCTGCTCCGGGAGCCGGACAGAGCGGTAGCTTGTACGACGGCGAAGAACGAAGCCGCAGAGCACCGGGCTTCTGCGCGCACCCTAAGGACTGCGAGAGGACCGTGGTGGCCGCTCGCCTGCCCCTTCAATTCCATTCTAGCATCCTTAGGGAAGGTGTTCCAGGACAATTTTCCTGAGTTTTGAATTCGTCCTGATGCAGCCCCTCCTGGGAAACAACTGCTCGTCGTCTGAGTCTCCGAGTGCAGAGACCTCGATGGCAACTGCAGAAATGAAGGGCTGCGTTGAGTTGTCGAGAAGCAAGAACATAGCCAGCGCCTTGTGTTTGGGAGTCAGCAGCACCTGGACTTTTGCGATTGCTTTCACAGTGCACTGAATGCCAGGACGGCATGTGCACGTTAAAACAACGAGCTGGGCAAGAGCAGGAAGGGAGCACGGGCATCAGAGAGCATCTGGCATCTTGCCCTGGAAAGAGCAGTGTTTTTGGAGTGTGCAGTAAAATCGTGTTTCTGGACAAGGGAGGCATAAGTGCGCTGCGCTCCTAAGCTATCTCCCTGCTAAGACACACTGCCAAAGCTTTTCGTTATCATGCAGGCTAGTGCAGACGCACACTACGGCTCTCCGGAGCTGTCCGAAGCGAAGCGCCGGTCGCCGGCGTCTTTCGGCTGAAGCAGCGCTTCGGAGCGTACGGCTGTTGTGTGCGCGAAGCAGCCGCTTCTCCTGCTCCGTGAGCCGGACAGAGCGGTAGCTTGTACGACGGCGAAGAACGAAGCCGCAGAGCACCGGGCTTCTGCGGGCACCCTAAGGACTGCGAGAGGACCGTGGTGGCCGCTCGCCTGCCCCTTCAATTCCATTCTAGCATCCTTAGGGAAGGTGTTCTAGGACAATTTTCCTGAGTTTTGAATTCGTCCTGATGCAGCCCCTCCTGGGAAACTCCTACTCGTCCTCTGCGTCTCCGAGTGCAGAGACCTCGATGGCAACTGCAGAAATGAAGGGCTGCGTTGAGTAGTCGAGAAGCAAGAACATAGCCAGCGCCTTGTGTTTAGGAGTCAGCAACTGCTGGACTTTTGCGATTGCCTTCACTGTGCACTGAATGTCGAGATATGTGCACGCTAAAAAAACAAGGTGGGCAAGAGGAGGAAGAGAGCACCGGCATCAGAGAGCATCTGGCATCTTCCCCTGGAAAGGGCAGTGTTTTTGGAGAGTGCAGCAAATCCGTGTTTCTGGACAAGGGAGGCATAAGTGCGCTGCGCTCCTAAGCTATCTCCCTGCTAAGACACACTGCCAAAGCTTTTCGCTATGATGCAGTCCAGTGCAGACGCACACTACGGCTCTACGGAGCTGTCCGAAGCCAAGCGCCGGTCGCCGGCGTCTTTCGGCTGAAGGAGCGCTTCGGAGCGTACGGCTGTTGTGTGCGCGAAGCAGCCGCTTCTCCTGCTCCGTGAGCCGGACAGAGCGGTAGCTTGTACGACGGCGAAGAACGAAGCCGCAGAGCACCGGGCTTCTGCGCGCACCCTAAGGACTGCGAGAGGACCGTGGTGGCCGCTCGCCTGCCCCTTCAATTCCATTCTAGCATCCTTAGGGAAGGTGTTCCAGGACAATTTTCCTGAGTTTTGAATTCGTCCTGATGCAGCCCCTCCTGGGAAACAACTGCTCGTCGTCTGAGTCTCCGAGTGCAGAGACCTCGATGGCAACTGCAGAAATGAAGGGCTGCGTTGAGTTGTCGAGAAGCAAGAACATAGCCAGCGCCTTGTGTTTGGGAGTCAGCAGCACCTGGACTTTTGCGATTGCTTTCACAGTGCACTGAATGCCAGGACGGCATGTGCACGTTAAAACAACGAGCTGGGCATGAGCAGGAAGGGAGCACGGGCATCAGAGAGCATCTGGCATCTTGCCCTGGAAAGAGCAGTGTTTTTGGAGTGTGCAGTAAAATCGTGTTTCTGGACAAGGGAGGCATAAGTGCGCTGCGCTCCTAAGCTATCTCCCTGCTAAGACACACTGCCAAAGCTTTTCGTTATCATGCAGGCTAGTGCAGACGCACACTACGGCTCTCCGGAGCTGTCCGAAGCCAAGCGCCGGTCGCCGGCGTCTTTCGGCTGAAGCAGCGCTTCGGAGCGTACGGCTGTTGTGTGCGCGAAGCAGCCGCTTCTCCTGCTCCGTGAGCCGGACAGAGCGGTAGCTTGTACGACGGCGAAGAACGAAGCCGCAGAGCACCGGGCTTCTGCGGGCACCCTAAGGACTGCGAGAGGACCGTGGTGGCCGCTCGCCTGCCCCTTCAATTCCATTCTAGCATCCTTAGGGAAGGTGTTCTAGGACAATTTTCCTGAGTTTTGAATTCGTCCTGATGCAGCCCCTCCTGGGAAACTCCTACTCGTCCTCTGCGTCTCCGAGTGCAGAGACCTCGATGGCAACTGCAGAAATGAAGGGCTGCGTTGAGGAGTCGAGAAGCAAGAACATAGCCAGCGCCTTGTGTTTGGGAGTCAGCAGCACCTGGACTTTTGCGATTGCTTTCACAGTGCACTGAATGCCAGGACGGCATGTGCACGTTAAAACAACGAGCTGGGCAAGAGTAATCGAAAGATCACGGCCGTCAGAAAGCAGCTTATATATTGCCCAGGAAAGAGCAGTGTTTTTGGAGTGTGCAGTAAAATCGTGTTTCTGGACAAGGGAGGCATAAGTGCGCTGCGCTCCTAAGCTATCTCCCTGCTAAGACACACTGCCAAAGCTTTTCGTTATCATGCAGGCTAGTGCAGACGCACACTACGGCTCTCCGGAGCTGTCCGAAGCCAAGCGCCGGTCGCCGGCGTCTTTCGGCTGAAGCAGCGCTTCGGAGCGTACGGCTGTTGTGTGCGCGAAGCAGCCGCTTCTCCTGCTCCGTGAGCCGGACAGAGCGGTAGCTTGTACGACGGCGAAGAACGAAGCCGCAGAGCACCGGGCTTCTGCGGGCACCCTAAGGACTGCGAGAGGACCGTGGTGGCCGCTCGCCTGCCCCTTCAATTCCATTCTAGCATCCTTAGGGAAGGTGTTCTAGGACAATTTTCCTGAGTTTTGAATTCGTCCTGATGCAGCCCCTCCTGGGAAACTCCTACTCGTCCTCTGCGTCTCCGAGTGCAGAGACCTCGATGGCAACTGCAGAAATGAAGGGCTGCGTTGAGTAGTCGAGAAGCAAGAACATAGCCAGCGCCTTGTGTTTAGGAGTCAGCAACTGCTGGACTTTTGCGATTGCCTTCACTGTGCACTGAATGTCGAGATATGTGCACGCTAAAAAAACAAGGTGGGCAAGAGGAGGAAGAGAGCACCGGCATCAGAGAGCATCTGGCATCTTCCCCTGGAAAGGGCAGTGTTTTTGGAGAGTGCAGCAAATCCGTGTTTCTGGACAAGGGAGGCATAAGTGCGCTGCGCTCCTAAGCTATCTCCCTGCTAAGACACACTGCCAAAGCTTTTCGCTATGATGCAGTTCAGTGCAGACGCACACTACGGCTCTACGGAGCTGTCCGAAGCCAAGCGCCGGTGGCCGGCGTCTTTCGGCTGAAGCAGCGCTTCGGAGCGTACGGCTGTTGTGTGCGCGAAGCAGCCGCTTCTCCTGCTCCGTGAGCCGGACAGAGCGGTAGCTTGTACGAGGGCGAAGAACGAAGCCGCAGAGCACCGGCCTTCTGCGCGCACCCTAAGGACTGCGAGAGGACCGTGGTGGCCGCTCGCCTGCCCCTTCAATTCCATTCTAGCATCCTTAGGGAAGGTGTTCCAGGACAATTTTCCTGAGTTTTGAATTCGTCCTGATGCAGCCCCTCCTGGGAAACAACTGCTCGTCGTCTGAGTCTCCGAGTGCAGAGACCTCGATGGCAACTGCAGAAATGAAGGGCTGCGTTGAGTTGTCGAGAAGCAAGAACATAGCCAGCGCCTTGTGTTTGGGAGTCAGCAGCACCTGGACTTTTGCGATTGCTTTCACAGTGCACTGAATGCCAGGACGGCATGTGCACGTTAAAACAACGAGCTGGGCAAGAGCAGGAAGGGACCACGGGCATCAGAGAGCATCTGGCATCTTGCCCTGGAAAGAGCAGTGTTTTTGGAGTGTGCAGTAAAATCGTGTTTCTGGACAAGGGAGGCATAAGTGCGCTGCGCTCCTAAGCTATCTCCCTGCTAAGACACACTGGCAAAGCTTTTCGTTATCATGCAGGCTAGTGCAGACGCACACTACGGCTCTCCGGAGCTGTCCGAAGCGAAGCGCCGGTCGCCGGCGTCTTTCGGCTGAAGCAGCGCTTCGGAGCGTACGGCTGTTGTGTGCGCGAAGCAGCCGCTTCTCCTGCTCCGTGAGCCGGACAGAGCGGTAGCTTGTACGACGGCGAAGAACGAAGCCGCAGAGCACCGGCCTTCTGCGGGCACCCTAAGGACTGCGAGAGGACCGTGGTGGCCGCTCGCCTGCCCCTTCAATTCCATTCTAGCATCCTTATGGAAGGTGTTCTAGGACAATTTTCCTGAGTTTTGAATTCGTCCTGATGCAGCCCCTCCTGGGAAACTCCTACTCGTCCTCTGCGTCTCCGAGTGCAGAGACCTCGATGGCAACTGCAGAAATGAAGGGCTGCGTTGAGGAGTCGAGAAGCAAGAACATAGCCAGCGCCTTGTGTTTGGGAGTCAGCAGCACCTGGACTTTTGCGATTGCTTTCACTGTGCACTGAATGCCAGGACGGCATGTGCACGTTAAAACAACGAGCTGGGCAAGAGTAATCGAAAGATCACGGCCGTCAGAAAGCAGCTTATATATTGCCCAGGAAAGAGCAGTGTTTTTGGAGTGTGCAGTAAAATCGTGTTTCTGGACAAGGGAGGCATAAGTGCGCTGCGCTCCTAAGCTATCTCCCTGCTAAGACACACTGCCAAAGCTTTTCGTTATCATGCAGGCTAGTGCAGACGCACACTACGGCTCTCCGGAGCTGTCCGAAGCCAAGCGCCGGTGGCCGGCGTCTTTCGGCTGAAGCAGCGCTTCGGAGCGTACGGCTGTTGTGTGCGCGAAGCAGCCGCTTCTCCTGCTCCGTGAGCCGGACAGAGCGGTAGCTTGTACGACGGCGAAGAACGAAGCCGCAGAGCACCGGGCTTCTGCGGGCACCCTAAGGACTGCGAGAGGACCGTGGTGGCCGCTCGCCTGCCCCTTCAATTCCATTCTAGCATCCTTAGGGAAGGTGTTCTAGGACAATTTTCCTGAGTTTTGAATTCGTCCTGATGCAGCCCCTCCTGGGAAACTCCTACTCGTCCTCTGCGTCTCCGAGTGCAGAGACCTCGATGGCAACTGCAGAAATGAAGGGCTGCGTTGAGTAGTCGAGAAGCAAGAACATAGCCAGCGCCTTGTGTTTAGGAGTCAGCAACTGCTGGACTTTTGCGATTGCCTTCACTGTGCACTGAATGTCGAGATATGTGCACGCTAAAAAAACAAGGTGGGCAAGAGGAGGAAGAGAGCACCGGCATCAGAGAGCATCTGGCATCTTCCCCTGGAAAGGGCAGTGTTTTTGGAGAGTGCAGCAAATCCGTGTTTCTGGACAAGGGAGGCATAAGTGCGCTGCGCTCCTAAGCTATCTCCCTGCTAAGACACACTGCCAAAGCTTTTCGCTATGATGCAGTTCAGTGCAGACGCACACTACGGCTCTACGGAGCTGTCCGAAGCCAAGCGCCGGTGGCCGGCGTCTTTCGGCTGAAGCAGCGCTTCGGAGCGTACGGCTGTTGTGTGCGCGAAGCAGCCGCTTCTCCTGCTCCGTGAGCCGGACAGAGCGGTAGCTTGTACGAGGGCGAAGAACGAAGCCGCAGAGCACCGGCCTTCTGCGCGCACCCTAAGGACTGCGAGAGGACCGTGGTGGCCGCTCGCCTGCCCCTTCAATTCCATTCTAGCATCCTTAGGGAAGGTGTTCCAGGACAATTTTCCTGAGTTTTGAATTCGTCCTGATGCAGCCCCTCCTGGGAAACAACTGCTCGTCGTCTGAGTCTCCGAGTGCAGAGACCTCGATGGCAACTGCAGAAATGAAGGGCTGCGTTGAGGAGTCGAGAAGCAAGAACATAGCCAGCGCCTTGTGTTTGGGAGTCAGCAGCACCTGGACTTTTGCGATTGCTTTCACAGTGCACTGAATGCCAGGACGGCATGTGCACGTTAAAACAACGAGCTGGGCAAGAGCAGGAAGGGACCACGGGCATCAGAGAGCATCTGGCATCTTGCCCTGGAAAGAGCAGTGTTTTTGGAGTGTGCAGTAAAATCGTGTTTCTGGACAAGGGAGGCATAAGTGCGCTGCGCTCCTAAGCTATCTCTCTGCGAGACACACTGGCAAAGCTTTTCGCTATAGTGCAGTCTAGTGCAGACGGACACTGCGGCTCTCCGGAGCTGTCCGAAGCGAAGCGCCGCTCGCCGGCGTCTTTCGGCTGAAGCAGCGCTTCGGGGCGTACGGCTGCCGCTCCGCTGTTGTGTGCGCGAGGCAGCCGCTTCTCCTGCTCCGTGAGCCGGACAGAGCGGTAGCTTGTACGAGGGCGAAGAACGAAGCCGCAGGGAGACGACATTGTGTGTACAGTCTTGGGACTGCTAGATGACAGTGGCTAAAGCTCCCTGCCTTTTCAATGCACTGCTGCCATGCTTTATTGAAGGCGTTCCGAGACAACTTTCCTGGGTTTTGACTTCGTCCTGATGAAGCCCCTGTTGGGAAATTCGTTTGGGAGTCAGCAGCTGCTGGACTTTTGCGATTGCCTTCACTGTGCACTGAATGCCAGGACGGCATGTGCACGTTAAAACAACGAGCTGGGCAAGAGCAGGAAGGGGCCACGGGCATCAAGAGAGCATCTGACATCTTGCCCTGGAAAGAGCAGTGTTTTTGGAGTGTGCAGTAAAATCGTGTTTCTGGACAAGGGAGGCATAAGTGCGCTGCGCTCCTAAGCTATCTCCCTGCGAGACAGACTGGCAAAGCTTTTCGTTATCATGCAGTCTTGTGCAGACGCACACTACGGCTCTCCGGAGCTGTCCGAAGCCAAGCGCCGGTCGCCGGCGTCTTTCGGCTGAAGCAGCGCTTCGGAGCGTACGGCTGTTGTGTGCGCGAAGCAGCCGCTTCTCCTGCTCCGTGAGCCGGACAGAGCGGTAGCTTGTACGACGGCGAAGAACGAAGCCGCAGAGCACCGGCCTTCTGCGCGCACCCTAAGGACTGCTAGAGGACCGTGGTGGCCGCTCGCCTGCCTCTTCAATTCCATTCTAGCATCCTTAGGGAAGGTGTTCCATGACAATTTTCCTGAGTTTTGAATTCGTCCTGATGCAGCCCCTCCTGGGAAACTCCTACTCGTCCTCTGCGTCTCCGAGTGCAGAGACCTCGATGGCAACTGCAGAAATGAAGGGCTGCGTTGAGTAGTCGAGAAGCAAGAACATAGCCAGCGCCTTTTGTTTGGGAGTCAGCAGCTGCTGGACTTTTGCGATTGCCTTCACTGTGCACTGAATGCCAGGACGGCATGTGCACGTTAAAACAACGAGCTGGGCAAGAGCAGTAATCGAAAGATCACGGCCGACAGAAAGCAGCTTATATATTGCCCAGGAAAGAGCAGTGTTTTTGGAGTGTGCAGTAAAATCGTGTTTCTGGACAAGGGAGGCATAAGTGTGCTGCGCTCCTAAGCTATCTCCCTGCGAGACACACTGCCAAAGCTTTTCGCTATGATGCAGTCTAGTGCAGACGCACACTACGGCTCTCCGGAGCTGTCCGACGCCAAGCGCCGCTCGCCGGCGTCTTTCGGCTGAAGCAGCGCTTCGGAGCGTACGGCTGTTGTGTGCGCGAAGCAGCCGCTTCTCCTGCTCCGCGAGCCGGACAGAGCGGTAGCTTCTACGAGGGCGAAGAACGAAGCCGCAGAGCACCGGACTTGTATGCACAGCCTACGGGCTGCTAGAGGAAGGTGGCTGCTGCTCCCTAACCCATCAATTCACAGCTGGCATGCTCTATGGAGCTGTTCCAGGACAACTTTCATTGCTTATTGGTTCGTCCTGATGCAGCCCCTCCTGGGAAATTCATGCTCGTCCCCTGAGGCTCCGACATGCAGAAACATCGATGGCAGCTGCAGAAAAGAAGGGCTGCGTTGAGTTGTCGAGAAGCAAGAACATAGCCAGCGCCTAGCGTCTGGGAGTCAGCAACTGCTGGACTTTTGCGATTGCCTTCACTGTGCACTGAATGTCGAGATATGTGCACGCTAAAAAAACAAGGTGGGCAAGAGGAGGAAGAGAGCACGGGCATCAGAGAGCATCTGGCATCTGCCCCTGGAAAGGGCAGTGTTTTTGGAGACGCACACTACGGCTCTACGGAGCTGTCCGAAGCCAAGCGCCGGTCGCCGGCGTCTTTCGGCTGAAGCAGCGCTTCGGAGCGTACGGCTGTTGTGTGCGCGAAGCAGCCGCTTCTCCTGCTCCGCGAGCCGGACAGAGCGGTAGCTTGTACGACGGCGAAGAACGAAGCCGCAGAGCACCGGGCTTCTGCGGGCACCCTAAGGACTGCGAGAGGACCGTGGTGGCCGCTCGCCTGCCCCTTCAATTCCATTCTAGCATCCTTAGGGAAGGTGTTCCAGGACAATTTTCCTGAGTTTTGAATTCGTCCTGATGCAGCCCCTCCTGGGAAACAACTGCTCGTCGTCTGAGTCTCCGAGTGCAGAGACCTCGATGGCAACTGCAGAAATGAAGGGCTGCGTTGAGTTGTCGAGAAGCAAGAACATAGCCAGCGCCTTGTGTTTGGGAGTCAGCAGCACCTGGACTTTTGCGATTGCTTTCACAGTGCACTGAATGCCAGGACGGCATGTGCACGTTAAAACAACGAGCTGGGCATGAGCAGGAAGGGAGCACGGGCATCAGAGAGCATCTGGCATCTTGCCCTGGAAAGAGCAGTGTTTTTGGAGTGTGCAGTAAAATCGTGTTTCTGGACAAGGGAGGCATAAGTGCGCTGCGCTCCTAAGCTATCTCCCTGCTAAGACACACTGCCAAAGCTTTTCGTTATCATGCAGGCTAGTGCAGACGCACACTACGGCTCTCCGGAGCTGTCCGAAGCCAAGCGCCGGTCGCCGGCGTCTTTCGGCTGAAGCAGCGCTTCGGAGCGTACGGCTGTTGTGTGCGCGAAGCAGCCGCTTCTCCTGCTCCGTGAGCCGGACAGAGCGGTAGCTTGTACGACGGCGAAGAACGAAGCCGCAGAGCACCGGCCTTCTGCGCGCACCCTAAGGACTGCGAGAGGACCGTGGTGGCCGCTCGCCTGCCCCTTCAATTCCATTCTAGCATCCTTATGGAAGGTGTTCTAGGACAATTTTCCTGAGTTTTGAATTCGTCCTGATGCAGCCCCTCCTGGGAAACTCCTACTCGTCCTCTGCGTCTCCGAGTGCAGAGACCTCGATGGCAACTGCAGAAATGAAGGGCTGCGTTGAGTAGTCGAGAAGCAAGAACATAGCCAGCGCCTTGTGTTTGGGAGTCAGCAGCACCTGGACTTTTGCGATTGCTTTCACTGTGCACTGAATGCCAGGACGGCATGTGCACGTTAAAACAACGAGCTGGGCAAGAGTAATCGAAAGATCACGGCCGTCAGAAAGCAGCTTATATATTGCCCAGGAAAGAGCAGTGTTTTTGGAGTGTGCAGTAAAATCGTGTTTCTGGACAAGGGAGGCATAAGTGCGCTGCGCTCCTAAGCTATCTCCCTGCTAAGACACACTGCCAAAGCTTTTCGTTATCATGCAGGCTAGTGCAGACGCACACTACGGCTCTCCGGAGCTGTCCGAAGCCAAGCGCCGGTCGCCGGCGTCTTTCGGCTGAAGCAGCGCTTCGGAGCGTACGGCTGTTGTGTGCGCGAAGCAGCCGCTTCTCCTGCTCCGGGAGCCGGACAGAGCGGTAGCTTCTACGAGGGCGAAGAACGAAGCCGCAGAGCACCGGGCTTCTGCGGGCACCCTAAGGACTGCGAGAGGACCGTGGTGGCCGCTCGCCTGCCCCTTCAATTCCATTCTAGCATCCTTAGGGAAGATGTTCTAGGACAATTTTCCTGAGTTTTGAATTCGTCCTGATGCAGCCCCTCCTGGGAAACTCCTACTCGTCCTCTGCGTCTCCGAGTGCAGAGACCTCGATGGCAACTGCAGAAATGAAGGGCTGCGTTGAGTAGTCGAGAAGCAAGAACATAGCCAGCGCCTTGTGTTTAGGAGTCAGCAACTGCTGGACTTTTGCGATTGCCTTCACTGTGCACTGAATGTCGAGAGATGTGCACGCTAAAAAAACAAGGTGGGCAAGAGGAGGAAGAGAGCACCGGCATCAGAGAGCATCTGGCATCTTCCCCTGGAAAGGGCAGTGTTTTTGGAGAGTGCAGCAAATCCGTGTTTCTGGACAAGGGAGGCATAAGTGCGCTGCGCTCCTAAGCTATCTCCCTGCTAAGACACACTGCCAAAGCTTTTCGCTATGATGCAGTCTAGTGCAGACGCACACTACGGCTCTCCGGAGCTGTCCGACGCCAAGCGCCGGTCGCCGGCGTCTTTCGGCTGAAGCAGCGCTTCGGAGCGTACGGCTGTTGTGTGCGCGAAGCAGCCGCTTCTCCTGCTCCGCGAGCCGGACAGAGCGGTAGCTTCTACGAGGGCGAAGAACGAAGCCGCAGAGCACCGGACTTGTATGCACAGCCTACGGGCTGCTAGAGGAAGGTGGCTGCTGCTCCCTAACCCATCAATTCACAGCTGGCATGCTCTATGGAGCTGTTCCAGGACAACTTTCATTGCTTATTGGTTCGTCCTGATGCAGCCCCTCCTGGGAAATTCATGCTCGTCCCCTGAGGCTCCGACATGCAGAAACATCGATGGCAGCTGCAGAAAAGAAGGGCTGCGTTGAGTTGTCGAGAAGCAAGAACATAGCCAGCGCCTAGCGTCTGGGAGTCAGCAACTGCTGGACTTTTGCGATTGCCTTCACTGTGCACTGAATGTCGAGATATGTGCACGCTAAAAAAACAAGGTGGGCAAGAGGAGGAAGAGAGCACGGGCATCAGAGAGCATCTGGCATCTGCCCCTGGAAAGGGCAGTGTTTTTGGAGACGCACACTACGGCTCTACGGAGCTGTCCGAAGCCAAGCGCCGGTCGCCGGCGTCTTTCGGCTGAAGCAGCGCTTCGGAGCGTACGGCTGTTGTGTGCGCGAAGCAGCCGCTTCTCCTGCTCCGCGAGCCGGACAGAGCGGTAGCTTGTACGACGGCGAAGAACGAAGCCGCAGAGCACCGGGCTTCTGCGGGCACCCTAAGGACTGCGAGAGGACCGTGGTGGCCGCTCGCCTGCCCCTTCAATTCCATTCTAGCATCCTTAGGGAAGGTGTTCCAGGACAATTTTCCTGAGTTTTGAATTCGTCCTGATGCAGCCCCTCCTGGGAAACAACTGCTCGTCGTCTGAGTCTCCGAGTGCAGAGACCTCGATGGCAACTGCAGAAATGAAGGGCTGCGTTGAGTTGTCGAGAAGCAAGAACATAGCCAGCGCCTTGTGTTTGGGAGTCAGCAGCACCTGGACTTTTGCGATTGCTTTCACAGTGCACTGAATGCCAGGACGGCATGTGCACGTTAAAACAACGAGCTGGGCATGAGCAGGAAGGGACCACGGGCATCAGAGAGCATCTGGCATCTTGCCCTGGAAAGAGCAGTGTTTTTGGAGTGTGCAGTAAAATCGTGTTTCTGGACAAGGGAGGCATAAGTGCGCTGCGCTCCTAAGCTATCTCCCTGCTAAGACACACTGCCAAAGCTTTTCGTTATCATGCAGGCTAGTGCAGACGCACACTACGGCTCTCCGGAGCTGTCCGAAGCCAAGCGCCGGTCGCCGGCGTCTTTCGGCTGAAGCAGCGCTTCGGAGCGTACGGCTGTTGTGTGCGCGAAGCAGCCGCTTCTCCTGCTCCGTGAGCCGGACAGAGCGGTAGCTTGTACGACGGCGAAGAACGAAGCCGCAGAGCACCGGCCTTCTGCGCGCACCCTAAGGACTGCGAGAGGACCGTGGTGGCCGCTCGCCTGCCCCTTCAATTCCATTCTAGCATCCTTATGGAAGGTGTTCTAGGACAATTTTCCTGAGTTTTGAATTCGTCCTGATGCAGCCCCTCCTGGGAAACTCCTACTCGTCCTCTGCGTCTCCGAGTGCAGAGACCTCGATGGCAACTGCAGAAATGAAGGGCTGCGTTGAGTAGTCGAGAAGCAAGAACATAGCCAGCGCCTTGTGTTTGGGAGTCAGCAGCACCTGGACTTTTGCGATTGCTTTCACTGTGCACTGAATGCCAGGACGGCATGTGCACGTTAAAACAACGAGCTGGGCAAGAGTAATCGAAAGATCACGGCCGTCAGAAAGCAGCTTATATATTGCCCAGGAAAGAGCAGTGTTTTTGGAGTGTGCATTAAAATCGTGTTTCTGGACAAGGGAGGCATAAGTGCGCTGCGCTCCTAAGCTATCTCCCTGCTAAGACACACTGCCAAAGCTTTTCGTTATCATGCAGGCTAGTGCAGACGCACACTACGGCTCTCCGGAGCTGTCCGAAGCCAAGCGCCGGTCGCCGGCGTCTTTCGGCTGAAGCAGCGCTTCGGAGCGTACGGCTGTTGTGTGCGCGAAGCAGCCGCTTCTCCTGCTCCGGGAGCCGGACAGAGCGGTAGCTTCTACGAGGGCGAAGAACGAAGCCGCAGAGCACCGGGCTTCTGCGGGCACCCTAAGGACTGCGAGAGGACCGTGGTGGCCGCTCGCCTGCCCCTTCAATTCCATTCTAGCATCCTTAGGGAAGATGTTCTAGGACAATTTTCCTGAGTTTTGAATTCGTCCTGATGCAGCCCCTCCTGGGAAACTCCTACTCGTCCTCTGCGTCTCCGAGTGCAGAGACCTCGATGGCAACTGCAGAAATGAAGGGCTGCGTTGAGTAGTCGAGAAGCAAGAACATAGCCAGCGCCTTGTGTTTAGGAGTCAGCAACTGCTGGACTTTTGCGATTGCCTTCACTGTGCACTGAATGTCGAGATATGTGCACGCTAAAAAAACAAGGTGGGCAAGAGGAGGAAGAGAGCACCGGCATCAGAGAGCATCTGGCATCTTCCCCTGGAAAGGGCAGTGTTTTTGGAGAGTGCAGCAAATCCGTGTTTCTGGACAAGGGAGGCATAAGTGCGCTGCGCTCCTAAGCTATCTCCCTGCTAAGACACACTGCCAAAGCTTTTCGCTATGATGCAGTCCAGTGCAGACGCACACTACGGCTCTCCGGAGCTGTCCGAAGCCAAGCGCCGGTGGCCGGCGTCTTTCGGCTGAAGCAGCGCTTCGGAGCGTACGGCTGTTGTGTGCGCGAAGCAGCCGCTTCTCCTGCTCCGCGAGCCGGACAGAGCGGTAGCTTGTACGACGGCGAAGAACGAAGCCGCAGAGCACCGGCCTTCTGCGCGCACCCTAAGGACTGCGAGAGGACCGTGGTGGCCGCTCGCCTGCCCCTTCAATTCCATTCTAGCATCCTTAGGGAAGGTGTTCCAGGACAATTTTCCTGAGTTTTGAATTCGTCCTGATGCAGCCCCTCCTGGGAAACAACTGCTCGTCGTCTGAGTCTCCGAGTGCAGAGACCTCGATGGCAACTGCAGAAATGAAGGGCTGCGTTGAGTTGTCGAGAAGCAAGAACATAGCCAGCGCCTTGTGTTTGGGAGTCAGCAGCTGCTGGACTTTTGCGATTGCTTTCACAGTGCACTGAATGCCAGGACGGCATGTGCACGTTAAAACAACGAGCTGGGCATGAGCAGGAAGGGAGCACGGGCATCAGAGAGCATCTGGCATCTTGCCCTGGAAAGAGCAGTGTTTTTGGAGTGTGCAGTAAAATCGTGTTTCTGGACAAGGGAGGCATAAGTGCGCTGCGCTCCTAAGCTATCTCCCTGCTAAGACACACTGCCAAAGCTTTTCGTTATCATGCAGGCTAGTGCAGACGCACACTACGGCTCTCCGGAGCTGTCCGAAGCCAAGCGCCGGTCGCCGGCGTCTTTCGGCTGAAGCAGCGCTTCGGAGCGTACGGCTGTTGTGTGCGCGAAGCAGCCGCTTCTCCTGCTCCGTGAGCCGGACAGAGCGGTAGCTTGTACGACGGCGAAGAACGAAGCCGCAGAGCACCGGGCTTCTGCGGGCACCCTAAGGACTGCGAGAGGACCGTGGTGGCCGCTCGCCTGCCCCTTCAATTCCATTCTAGCATCCTTAGGGAAGGTGTTCTAGGACAATTTTCCTGAGTTTTGAATTCGTCCTGATGCAGCCCCTCCTGGGAAACTCCTACTCGTCCTCTGCGTCTCCGAGTGCAGAGACCTCGATGGCAACTGCAGAAATGAAGGGCTGCGTTGAGTAGTCGAGAAGCAAGAACATAGCCAGCGCCTTGTGTTTAGGAGTCAGCAACTGCTGGACTTTTGCGATTGCCTTCACTGTGCACTGAATGTCGAGATATGTGCACGCTAAAAAAACAAGGTGGGCAAGAGGAGGAAGAGAGCACCGGCATCAGAGAGCATCTGGCATCTTCCCCTGGAAAGGGCAGTGTTTTTGGAGAGTGCAGCAAATCCGTGTTTCTGGACAAGGGAGGCATAAGTGCGCTGCGCTCCTAAGCTATCTCCCTGCTAAGACACACTGCCAAAGCTTTTCGCTATGATGCAGTTCAGTGCAGACGCACACTACGGCTCTACGGAGCTGTCCGAAGCCAAGCGCCGGTGGCCGGCGTCTTTCGGCTGAAGCAGCGCTTCGGAGCGTACGGCTGTTGTGTGCGCGAAGCAGCCGCTTCTCCTGCTCCGTGAGCCGGACAGAGCGGTAGCTTGTACGAGGGCGAAGAACGAAGCCGCAGAGCACCGGCCTTCTGCGCGCACCCTAAGGACTGCGAGAGGACCGTGGTGGCCGCTCGCCTGCCCCTTCAATTCCATTCTAGCATCCTTAGGGAAGGTGTTCCAGGACAATTTTCCTGAGTTTTGAATTCGTCCTGATGCAGCCCCTCCTGGGAAACAACTGCTCGTCGTCTGAGTCTCCGAGTGCAGAGACCTCGATGGCAACTGCAGAAATGAAGGGCTGCGTTGAGTTGTCGAGAAGCAAGAACATAGCCAGCGCCTTGTGTTTGGGAGTCAGCAGCACCTGGACTTTTGCGATTGCTTTCACAGTGCACTGAATGCCAGGACGGCATGTGCACGTTAAAACAACGAGCTGGGCAAGAGCAGGAAGGGACCACGGGCATCAGAGAGCATCTGGCATCTTGCCCTGGAAAGAGCAGTGTTTTTGGAGTGTGCAGTAAAATCGTGTTTCTGGACAAGGGAGGCATAAGTGCGCTGCGCTCCTAAGCTATCTCTCTGCGAGACACACTGGCAAAGCTTTTCGCTATAGTGCAGTCTAGTGCAGACGGACACTGCGGCTCTCCGGAGCTGTCCGAAGCGAAGCGCCGCTCGCCGGCGTCTTTCGGCTGAAGCAGCGCTTCGGGGCGTACGGCTGCCGCTCCGCTGTTGTGTGCGCGAGGCAGCCGCTTCTCCTGCTCCGTGAGCCGGACAGAGCGGTAGCTTGTACGAGGGCGAAGAACGAAGCCGCAGGGAGACGACATTGTGTGTACAGTCTTGGGACTGCTAGATGACAGTGGCTAAAGCTCCCTGCCTTTTCAATGCACTGCTGCCATGCTTTATTGAAGGCGTTCCGAGACAACTTTCCTGGGTTTTGACTTCGTCCTGATGAAGCCCCTGTTGGGAAATTCGTTTGGGAGTCAGCAGCTGCTGGACTTTTGCGATTGCCTTCACTGTGCACTGAATGCCAGGACGGCATGTGCACGTTAAAACAACGAGCTGGGCAAGAGCAGGAAGGGGCCACGGGCATCAAGAGAGCATCTGGCATCTTGCCCTGGAAAGAGCAGTGTTTTTGGAGTGTGCAGTAAAATCGTGTTTCTGGACAAGGGAGGCATAAGTGCGCTGCGCTCCTAAGCTATCTCCCTGCGAGACAGACTGGCAAAGCTTTTCGTTATCATGCAGTCTTGTGCAGACGCACACTACGGCTCTCCGGAGCTGTCCGAAGCCAAGCGCCGGTCGCCGGCGTCTTTCGGCTGAAGCAGCGCTTCGGAGCGTACGGCTGTTGTGTGCGCGAAGCAGCCGCTTCTCCTGCTCCGGGAGCCGGACAGAGCGGTAGCTTGTACGACGGCGAAGAACGAAGCCGCAGAGCACCGGCCTTCTGCGCGCACCCTAAGGACTGCTAGAGGACCGTGGTGGCCGCTCGCCTGCCTCTTCAATTCCATTCTAGCATCCTTAGGGAAGGTGTTCCATGACAATTTTCCTGAGTTTTGAATTCGTCCTGATGCAGCCCCTCCTGGGAAACTCCTACTCGTCCTCTGAGTCTCCGAGTGCAGAGACCTCGATGGCAACTGCAGAAATGAAGGGCTGCGTTGAGTAGTCGAGAAGCAAGAACATAGCCAGCGCCTTTTGTTTGGGAGTCAGCAGCTGCTGGACTTTTGCGATTGCCTTCACTGTGCACTGAATGCCAGGACGGCATGTGCACGTTAAAACAACGAGCTGGGCAAGAGCAGTAATCGAAAGATCACGGCCGACAGAAAGCAGCTTATATATTGCCCAGGAAAGAGCAGTGTTTTTGGAGTGTGCAGTAAAATCGTGTTTCTGGACAAGGGAGGCATAAGTGTGCTGCGCTCCTAAGCTATCTCCCTGCGAGACACACTGCCAAAGCTTTTCGCTATGATGCAGTCTAGTGCAGACGCACACTACGGCTCTCCGGAGCTGTCCGACGCCAAGCGCCGCTCGCCGGCGTCTTTCGGCTGAAGCAGCGCTTCGGAGCGTACGGCTGTTGTGTGCGCGAAGCAGCCGCTTCTCCTGCTCCGCGAGCCGGACAGAGCGGTAGCTTCTACGAGGGCGAAGAACGAAGCCGCAGAGCACCGGACTTGTATGCACAGCCTACGGGCTGCTAGAGGAAGGTGGCTGCTGCTCCCTAACCCATCAATTCACAGCTGGCATGCTCTATGGAGCTGTTCCAGGACAACTTTCATTGCTTATTGGTTCGTCCTGATGCAGCCCCTCCTGGGAAATTCATGCTCGTCCCCTGAGGCTCCGACATGCAGAAACATCGATGGCAGCTGCAGAAAAGAAGGGCTGCGTTGAGTTGTCGAGAAGCAAGAACATAGCCAGCGCCTAGCGTCTGGGAGTCAGCAACTGCTGGACTTTTGCGATTGCCTTCACTGTGCACTGAATGTCGAGATATGTGCACGCTAAAAAAACAAGGTGGGCAAGAGGAGGAAGAGAGCACGGGCATCAGAGAGCATCTGGCATCTGCCCCTGGAAAGGGCAGTGTTTTTGGAGACGCACACTACGGCTCTACGGAGCTGTCCGAAGCCAAGCGCCGGTCGCCGGCGTCTTTCGGCTGAAGCAGCGCTTCGGAGCGTACGGCTGTTGTGTGCGCGAAGCAGCCGCTTCTCCTGCTCCGCGAGCCGGACAGAGCGGTAGCTTGTACGACGGCGAAGAACGAAGCCGCAGAGCACCGGGCTTCTGCGGGCACCCTAAGGACTGCGAGAGGACCGTGGTGGCCGCTCGCCTGCCCCTTCAATTCCATTCTAGCATCCTTAGGGAAGGTGTTCCAGGACAATTTTCCTGAGTTTTGAATTCGTCCTGATGCAGCCCCTCCTGGGAAACAACTGCTCGTCGTCTGAGTCTCCGAGTGCAGAGACCTCGATGGCAACTGCAGAAATGAAGGGCTGCGTTGAGTTGTCGAGAAGCAAGAACATAGCCAGCGCCTTGTGTTTGGGAGTCAGCAGCACCTGGACTTTTGCGATTGCTTTCACAGTGCACTGAATGCCAGGACGGCATGTGCACGTTAAAACAACGAGCTGGGCATGAGCAGGAAGGGAGCACGGGCATCAGAGAGCATCTGGCATCTTGCCCTGGAAAGAGCAGTGTTTTTGGAGTGTGCAGTAAAATCGTGTTTCTGGACAAGGGAGGCATAAGTGCGCTGCGCTCCTAAGCTATCTCCCTGCTAAGACACACTGCCAAAGCTTTTCGTTATCATGCAGGCTAGTGCAGACGCACACTACGGCTCTCCGGAGCTGTCCGAAGCCAAGCGCCGGTCGCCGGCGTCTTTCGGCTGAAGCAGCGCTTCGGAGCGTACGGCTGTTGTGTGCGCGAAGCAGCCGCTTCTCCTGCTCCGTGAGCCGGACAGAGCGGTAGCTTGTACGAGGGCGAAGAACGAAGCCGCAGAGCACCGGGCTTCTGCGGGCACCCTAAGGACTGCGAGAGGACCGTGGTGGCCGCTCGCCTGCCCCTTCAATTCCATTCTAGCATCCTTAGGGAAGGTGTTCTAGGACAATTTTCCTGAGTTTTGAATTCGTCCTGATGCAGCCCCTCCTGGGAAACTCCTACTCGTCCTCTGCGTCTCCGAGTGCAGAGACCTCGATGGCAACTGCAGAAATGAAGGGCTGCGTTGAGTAGTCGAGAAGCAAGAACATAGCCAGCGCCTTGTGTTTGGGAGTCAGCAACTGCTGGACTTTTGCGATTGCTTTCACTGTGCACTGAATGCCAGGACGGCATGTGCACGTTAAAACAACGAGCTGGGCAAGAGTAATCGAAAGATCACGGCCGTCAGAAAGCAGCTTATATATTGCCCAGGAAAGAGCAGTGTTTTTGGAGTGTGCAGTAAAATCGTGTTTCTGGACAAGGGAGGCATAAGTGCGCTGCGCTCCTAAGCTATCTCCCTGCTAAGACACACTGCCAAAGCTTTTCGTTATCATGCAGGCTAGTGCAGACGCACACTACGGCTCTCCGGAGCTGTCCGAAGCCAAGCGCCGGTCGCCGGCGTCTTTCGGCTGAAGCAGCGCTTCGGAGCGTACGGCTGTTGTGTGCGCGAAGCAGCCGCTTCTCCTGCTCCGGGAGCCGGACAGAGCGGTAGCTTCTACGAGGGCGAAGAACGAAGCCGCAGAGCACCGGGCTTCTGCGGGCACCCTAAGGACTGCGAGAGGACCGTGGTGGCCGCTCGCCTGCCCCTTCAATTCCATTCTAGCATCCTTAGGGAAGATGTTCTAGGACAATTTTCCTGAGTTTTGAATTCGTCCTGATGCAGCCCCTCCTGGGAAACTCCTACTCGTCCTCTGCGTCTCCGAGTGCAGAGACCTCGATGGCAACTGCAGAAATGAAGGGCTGCGTTGAGTAGTCGAGAAGCAAGAACATAGCCAGCGCCTTGTGTTTAGGAGTCAGCAACTGCTGGACTTTTGCGATTGCCTTCACTGTGCACTGAATGTCGAGATATGTGCACGCTAAAAAAACAAGGTGGGCAAGAGGAGGAAGAGAGCACCGGCATCAGAGAGCATCTGGCATCTTCCCCTGGAAAGGGCAGTGTTTTTGGAGAGTGCAGCAAATCCGTGTTTCTGGACAAGGGAGGCATAAGTGCGCTGCGCTCCTAAGCTATCTCCCTGCTAAGACACACTGCCAAAGCTTTTCGCTATGATGCAGTCCAGTGCAGACGCACACTACGGCTCTCCGGAGCTGTCCGAAGCCAAGCGCCGGTGGCCGGCGTCTTTCGGCTGAAGCAGCGCTTCGGAGCGTACGGCTGTTGTGTGCGCGAAGCAGCCGCTTCTCCTGCTCCGCGAGCCGGACAGAGCGGTAGCTTGTACGACGGCGAAGAACGAAGCCGCAGAGCACCGGCCTTCTGCGCGCACCCTAAGGACTGCGAGAGGACCGTGGTGGCCGCTCGCCTGCCCCTTCAATTCCATTCTAGCATCCTTAGGGAAGGTGTTCCAGGACAATTTTCCTGAGTTTTGAATTCGTCCTGATGCAGCCCCTCCTGGGAAACAACTGCTCGTCGTCTGAGTCTCCGAGTGCAGAGACCTCGATGGCAACTGCAGAAATGAAGGGCTGCGTTGAGTTGTCGAGAAGCAAGAACATAGCCAGCGCCTTGTGTTTGGGAGTCAGCAGCTGCTGGACTTTTGCGATTGCTTTCACTGTGCACTGAATGCCAGGACGGCATGTGCACGTTAAAACAACGAGCTGGGCATGAGCAGGAAGGGAGCACGGGCATCAGAGAGCATCTGGCATCTTGCCCTGGAAAGAGCAGTGTTTTTGGAGTGTGCAGTAAAATCGTGTTTCTGGACAAGGGAGGCATAAGTGCGCTGCGCTCCTAAGCTATCTCCCTGCTAAGACACACTGCCAAAGCTTTTCGTTATCATGCAGGCTAGTGCAGACGCACACTACGGCTCTCCGGAGCTGTCCGAAGCCAAGCGCCGGTCGCCGGCGTCTTTCGGCTGAAGCAGCGCTTCGGAGCGTACGGCTGTTGTGTGCGCGAAGCAGCCGCTTCTCCTGCTCCGTGAGCCGGACAGAGCGGTAGCTTGTACGACGGCGAAGAACGAAGCCGCAGAGCACCGGGCTTCTGCGGGCACCCTAAGGACTGCGAGAGGACCGTGGTGGCCGCTCGCCTGCCCCTTCAATTCCATTCTAGCATCCTTATGGAAGGTGTTCTAGGACAATTTTCCTGAGTTTTGAATTCGTCCTGATGCAGCCCCTCCTGGGAAACTCCTACTCGTCCTCTGCGTCTCCGAGTGCAGAGACCTCGATGGCAACTGCAGAAATGAAGGGCTGCGTTGAGTAGTCGAGAAGCAAGAACATAGCCAGCGCCTTGTGTTTGGGAGTCAGCAGCACCTGGACTTTTGCGATTGCTTTCACTGTGCACTGAATGCCAGGACGGCATGTGCACGTTAAAACAACGAGCTGGGCAAGAGTAATCGAAAGATCACGGCCGTCAGAAAGCAGCTTATATATTGCCCAGGAAAGAGCAGTGTTTTTGGAGTGTGCAGTAAAATCGTGTTTCTGGACAAGGGAGGCATAAGTGCGCTGCGCTCCTAAGCTATCTCCCTGCTAAGACACACTGCCAAAGCTTTTCGTTATCATGCAGGCTAGTGCAGACGCACACTACGGCTCTCCGGAGCTGTCCGAAGCCAAGCGCCGGTCGCCGGCGTCTTTCGGCTGAAGCAGCGCTTCGGAGCGTACGGCTGTTGTGTGCGCGAAGCAGCCGCTTCTCCTGCTCCGCGAGCCGGACAGAGCGGTAGCTTGTACGACGGCGAAGAACGAAGCCGCAGAGCACCGGCCTTCTGCGCGCACCCTAAGGACTGCGAGAGGACCGTGGTGGCCGCTCGCCTGCCCCTTCAATTCCATTCTAGCATCCTTAGGGAAGGTGTTCCAGGACAATTTTCCTGAGTTTTGAATTCGTCCTGATGCAGCCCCTCCTGGGAAACAACTGCTCGTCGTCTGAGTCTCCGAGTGCAGAGACCTCGATGGCAACTGCAGAAATGAAGGGCTGCGTTGAGTTGTCGAGAAGCAAGAACATAGCCAGCGCCTTGTGTTTGGGAGTCAGCAGCACCTGGACTTTTGCGATTGCTTTCACTGTGCACTGAATGCCAGGACGGCATGTGCACGTTAAAACAACGAGCTGGGCATGAGCAGGAAGGGAGCACGGGCATCAGAGAGCATCTGGCATCTTGCCCTGGAAAGAGCAGTGTTTTTGGAGTGTGCAGTAAAATCGTGTTTCTGGACAAGGGAGGCATAAGTGCGCTGCGCTCCTAAGCTATCTCCCTGCTAAGACACACTGCCAAAGCTTTTCGTTATCATGCAGGCTAGTGCAGACGCACACTACGGCTCTACGGAGCTGTCCGAAGCCAAGCGCCGGTGGCCGGCGTCTTTCGGCTGAAGCAGCGCCTCGGAGCGTACGGCTGTTGTGTGCGCGAAGCAGCCGCTTCTCCTGCTCCGTGAGCCGGACAGAGCGGTAGCTTGTACGACGGCGAAGAACGAAGCCGCAGAGCACCGGGCTTCTGCGGGCACCCTAAGGACTGCGAGAGGACCGTGGTGGCCGCTCGCCTGCCCCTTCAATTCCATTCTAGCATCCTTATGGAAGGTGTTCTAGGACAATTTTCCTGAGTTTTGAATTCGTCCTGATGCAGCCCCTCCTGGGAAACTCCTACTCGTCCTCTGCGTCTCCGAGTGCAGAGACCTCGATGGCAACTGCAGAAATGAAGGGCTGCGTTGAGTAGTCGAGAAGCAAGAACATAGCCAGCGCCTTGTGTTTGGGAGTCAGCAGCACCTGGACTTTTGCGATTGCTTTCACTGTGCACTGAATGCCAGGACGGCATGTGCACGTTAAAACAACGAGCTGGGCAAGAGTAATCGAAAGATCACGGCCGTCAGAAAGCATCTTATATATTGCCCAGGAAAGAGCAGTGTTTTTGGAGTGTGCAGTAAAATCGTGTTTCTGGACAAGGGAGGCATAAGTGCGCTGCGCTCCTAAGCTATCTCCCTGCTAAGACACACTGCCAAAGCTTTTCGTTATCATGCAGGCTAGTGCAGACGCACACTACGGCTCTCCGGAGCTGTCCGAAGCCAAGCGCCGGTCGCCGGCGTCTTTCGGCTGAAGCAGCGCTTCGGAGCGTACGGCTGTTGTGTGCGCGAAGCAGCCGCTTCTCCTGCTCCGTGAGCCGGACAGAGCGGTAGCTTCTACGAGGGCGAAGAACGAAGCCGCAGAGCACCGGGCTTCTGCGGGCACCCTAAGGACTGCGAGAGGACCGTGGTGGCCGCTCGCCTGCCCCTTCAATTCCATTCTAGCATCCTTAGGGAAGGTGTTCTAGGACAATTTTCCTGAGTTTTGAATTCGTCCTGATGCAGCCCCTCCTGGGAAACTCCTACTCGTCCTCTGCGTCTCCGAGTGCAGAGACCTCGATGGCAACTGCAGAAATGAAGGGCTGCGTTGAGTAGTCGAGAAGCAAGAACATAGCCAGCGCCTTGTGTTTAGGAGTCAGCAACTGCTGGACTTTTGCGATTGCCTTCACTGTGCACTGAATGTCGAGATATGTGCACGCTAAAAAAACAAGGTGGGCAAGAGGAGGAAGAGAGCACCGGCATCAGAGAGCATCTGGCATCTTCCCCTGGAAAGGGCAGTGTTTTTGGAGAGTGCAGCAAATCCGTGTTTCTGGACAAGGGAGGCATAAGTGCGCTGCGCTCCTAAGCTATCTCCCTGCTAAGACACACTGCCAAAGCTTTTCGCTATGATGCAGTCCAGTGCAGACGCACACTACGGCTCTACGGAGCTGTCCGAAGCCAAGCGCCGGTCGCCGGCGTCTTTCGGCTGAAGGAGCGCTTCGGAGCGTACGGCTGTTGTGTGCGCGAAGCAGCCGCTTCTCCTGCTCCGGGAGCCGGACAGAGCGGTAGCTTGTACGACGGCGAAGAACGAAGCCGCAGAGCACCGGCCTTCTGCGCGCACCCTAAGGACTGCGAGAGGACCGTGGTGGCCGCTCGCCTGCCCCTTCAATTCCATTCTAGCATCCTTAGGGAAGGTGTTCCAGGACAATTTTCCTGAGTTTTGAATTCGTCCTGATGCAGCCCCTCCTGGGAAACAACTGCTCGTCGTCTGAGTCTCCGAGTGCAGAGACCTCGATGGCAACTGCAGAAATGAAGGGCTGCGTTGAGTTGTCGAGAAGCAAGAACATAGCCAGCGCCTTGTGTTTGGGAGTCAGCAGCACCTGGACTTTTGCGATTGCTTTCACAGTGCACTGAATGCCAGGACGGCATGTGCACGTTAAAACAACGAGCTGGGCAAGAGCAGGAAGGGACCACGGGCATCAGAGAGCATCTGGCATCTTGCCCTGGAAAGAGCAGTGTTTTTGGAGTGTGCAGTAAAATCGTGTTTCTGGACAAGGGAGGCATAAGTGCGCTGCGCTCCTAAGCTATCTCTCTGCGAGACACACTGGCAAAGCTTTTCGCTATAGTGCAGTCTAGTGCAGACGGACACTGCGGCTCTCCGGAGCTGTCCGAAGCGAAGCGCCGCTCGCCGGCGTCTTTCGGCTGAAGCAGCGCTTCGGGGCGTACGGCTGCCGCTCCGCTGTTGTGTGCGCGAGGCAGCCGCTTCTCCTGCTCCGTGAGCCGGACAGAGCGGTAGCTTGTACGAGGGCGAAGAACGAAGCCGCAGGGAGACGACATTGTGTGTACAGTCTTGGGACTGCTAGATGACAGTGGCTAAAGCTCCCTGCCTTTTCAATGCACTGCTGCCATGCTTTATTGAAGGCGTTCCGAGACAACTTTCCTGGGTTTTGACTTCGTCCTGATGAAGCCCCTGTTGGGAAATTCGTTTGGGAGTCAGCAGCTGCTGGACTTTTGCGATTGCCTTCACTGTGCACTGAATGCCAGGACGGCATGTGCACGTTAAAACAACGAGCTGGGCAAGAGCAGGAAGGGGCCACGGGCATCAAGAGAGCATCTGACATCTTGCCCTGGAAAGAGCAGTGTTTTTGGAGTGTGCAGTAAAATCGTGTTTCTGGACAAGGGAGGCATAAGTGCGCTGCGCTCCTAAGCTATCTCCCTGCGAGACAGACTGGCAAAGCTTTTCGTTATCATGCAGTCTTGTGCAGACGCACACTACGGCTCTCCGGAGCTGTCCGAAGCCAAGCGCCGGTCGCCGGCGTCTTTCGGCTGAAGCAGCGCTTCGGAGCGTACGGCTGTTGTGTGCGCGAAGCAGCCGCTTCTCCTGCTCCGTGAGCCGGACAGAGCGGTAGCTTGTACGACGGCGAAGAACGAAGCCGCAGAGCACCGGCCTTCTGCGCGCACCCTAAGGACTGCTAGAGGACCGTGGTGGCCGCTCGCCTGCCTCTTCAATTCCATTCTAGCATCCTTAGGGAAGGTGTTCCATGACAATTTTCCTGAGTTTTGAATTCGTCCTGATGCAGCCCCTCCTGGGAAACTCCTACTCGTCCTCTGAGTCTCCGAGTGCAGAGACCTCGATGGCAACTGCAGAAATGAAGGGCTGCGTTGAGTAGTCGAGAAGCAAGAACATAGCCAGCGCCTTTTGTTTGGGAGTCAGCAGCTGCTGGACTTTTGCGATTGCCTTCACTGTGCACTGAATGCCAGGACGGCATGTGCACGTTAAAACAACGAGCTGGGCAAGAGCAGTAATCGAAAGATCACGGCCGACAGAAAGCAGCTTATATATTGCCCAGGAAAGAGCAGTGTTTTTGGAGTGTGCAGTAAAATCGTGTTTCTGGACAAGGGAGGCATAAGTGTGCTGCGCTCCTAAGCTATCTCCCTGCGAGACACACTGCCAAAGCTTTTCGCTATCATGCAGTCTAGTGCAGACGCACACTACGGCTCTCCGGAGCTGTCCGACGCCAAGCGCCGCTCGCCGGCGTCTTTCGGCTGAAGCAGCGCTTCGGAGCGTACGGCTGTTGTGTGCGCGAAGCAGCCGCTTCTCCTGCTCCGCGAGCCGGACAGAGCGGTAGCTTCTACGAGGGCGAAGAACGAAGCCGCAGAGCACCGGACTTGTATGCACAGCCTACGGGCTGCTAGAGGAAGTGGCTGCTGCTCCCTAACCCATCAATTCACAGCTGGCATGCTCTATGGAGCTGTTCCAGGACAACTTTCATTGCTTATTGGTTCGTCCTGATGCAGCCCCTCCTGGGAAATTCATGCTCGTCCCCTGAGGCTCCGACATGCAGAAACATCGATGGCAGCTGCAGAAAAGAAGGGCTGCGTTGAGTTGTCGAGAAGCAAGAACATAGCCAGCGCCTAGCGTCTGGGAGTCAGCAACTGCTGGACTTTTGCGATTGCCTTCACTGTGCACTGAATGTCGAGATATGTGCACGCTAAAAAAACAAGGTGGGCAAGAGGAGGAAGAGAGCACGGGCATCAGAGAGCATCTGGCATCTTCCCCTGGAAAGGGCAGTGTTTTTGGAGACGCACACTACGGCTCTACGGAGCTGTCCGAAGCCAAGCGCCGGTCGCCGGCGTCTTTCGGCTGAAGCAGCGCTTCGGAGCGTACGGCTGTTGTGTGCGCGAAGCAGCCGCTTCTCCTGCTCCGCGAGCCGGACAGAGCGGTAGCTTGTACGACGGCGAAGAACGAAGCCGCAGAGCACCGGGCTTCTGCGGGCACCCTAAGGACTGCGAGAGGACCGTGGTGGCCGCTCACCTGCCCCTTCAATTCCATTCTAGCATCCTTAGGGAAGGTGTTCCAGGACAATTTTCCTGAGTTTTGAATTCGTCCTGATGCAGCCCCTCCTGGGAAACAACTGCTCGTCGTCTGAGTCTCCGAGTGCAGAGACCTCGATGGCAACTGCAGAAATGAAGGGCTGCGTTGAGTTGTCGAGAAGCAAGAACATAGCCAGCGCCTTGTGTTTGGGAGTCAGCAGCACCTGGACTTTTGCGATTGCTTTCACAGTGCACTGAATGCCAGGACGGCATGTGCACGTTAAAACAACGAGCTGGGCATGAGCAGGAAGGGAGCACGGGCATCAGAGAGCATCTGGCATCTTGCCCTGGAAAGAGCAGTGTTTTTGGAGTGTGCAGTAAAATCGTGTTTCTGGACAAGGGAGGCATAAGTGCGCTGCGCTCCTAAGCTATCTCCCTGCTAAGACACACTGCCAAAGCTTTTCGTTATCATGCAGGCTAGTGCAGACGCACACTACGGCTCTCCGGAGCTGTCCGAAGCCAAGCGCCGGTCGCCGGCGTCTTTCGGCTGAAGCAGCGCTTCGGAGCGTACGGCTGTTGTGTGCGCGAAGCAGCCGCTTCTCCTGCTCCGTGAGCCGGACAGAGCGGTAGCTTGTACGACGGCGAAGAACGAAGCCGCAGAGCACCGGGCTTCTGCGGGCACCCTAAGGACTGCGAGAGGACCGTGGTGGCCGCTCGCCTGCCCCTTCAATTCCATTCTAGCATCCTTATGGAAGGTGTTCTAGGACAATTTTCCTGAGTTTTGAATTCGTCCTGATGCAGCCCCTCCTGGGAAACTCCTACTCGTCCTCTGCGTCTCCGAGTGCAGAGACCTCGATGGCAACTGCAGAAATGAAGGGCTGCGTTGAGTAGTCGAGAAGCAAGAACATAGCCAGCGCCTTGTGTTTGGGAGTCAGCAGCACCTGGACTTTTGCGATTGCTTTCACTGTGCACTGAATGCCAGGACGGCATGTGCACGTTAAAACAACGAGCTGGGCAAGAGTAATCGAAAGATCACGGCCGTCAGAAAGCAGCTTATATATTGCCCAGGAAAGAGCAGTGTTTTTGGAGTGTGCAGTAAAATCGTGTTTCTGGACAAGGGAGGCATAAGTGCGCTGCGCTCCTAAGCTATCTCCCTGCTAAGACACACTGCCAAAGCTTTTCGTTATCATGCAGGCTAGTGCAGACGCACACTACGGCTCTCCGGAGCTGTCCGAAGCCAAGCGCCGGTCGCCGGCGTCTTTCGGCTGAAGCAGCGCTTCGGAGCGTACGGCTGTTGTGTGCGCGAAGCAGCCGCTTCTCCTGCTCCGGGAGCCGGACAGAGCGGTAGCTTCTACGAGGGCGAAGAACGAAGCCGCAGAGCACCGGGCTTCTGCGGGCACCCTAAGGACTGCGAGAGGACCGTGGTGGCCGCTCGCCTGCCCCTTCAATTCCATTCTAGCATCCTTAGGGAAGGTGTTCTAGGACAATTTTCCTGAGTTTTGAATTCGTCCTGATGCAGCCCCTCCTGGGAAACTCCTACTCGTCCTCTGCGTCTCCGAGTGCAGAGACCTCGATGGCAACTGCAGAAATGAAGGGCTGCGTTGAGTAGTCGAGAAGCAAGAACATAGCCAGCGCCTTGTGTTTAGGAGTCAGCAACTGCTGGACTTTTGCGATTGCCTTCACTGTGCACTGAATGTCGAGATATGTGCACGCTAAAAAAACAAGGTGGGCAAGAGGAGGAAGAGAGCACCGGCATCAGAGAGCATCTGGCATCTTCCCCTGGAAAGGGCAGTGTTTTTGGAGAGTGCAGCAAATCCGTGTTTCTGGACAAGGGAGGCATAAGTGCGCTGCGCTCCTAAGCTATCTCCCTGCTAAGACACACTGCCAAAGCTTTTCGCTATGATGCAGTCCAGTGCAGACGCACACTACGGCTCTCCGGAGCTGTCCGAAGCCAAGCGCCGGTGGCCGGCGTCTTTCGGCTGAAGCAGCGCTTCGGAGCGTACGGCTGTTGTGTGCGCGAAGCAGCCGCTTCTCCTGCTCCGCGAGCCGGACAGAGCGGTAGCTTGTACGACGGCGAAGAACGAAGCCGCAGAGCACCGGCCTTCTGCGCGCACCCTAAGGACTGCGAGAGGACCGTGGTGGCCGCTCGCCTGCCCCTTCAATTCCATTCTAGCATCCTTAGGGAAGGTGTTCCAGGACAATTTTCCTGAGTTTTGAATTCGTCCTGATGCAGCCCCTCCTGGGAAACAACTGCTCGTCGTCTGAGTCTCCGAGTGCAGAGACCTCGATGGCAACTGCAGAAATGAAGGGCTGCGTTGAGTTGTCGAGAAGCAAGAACATAGCCAGCGCCTTGTGTTTGGGAGTCAGCAGCTGCTGGACTTTTGCGATTGCTTTCACTGTGCACTGAATGCCAGGACGGCATGTGCACGTTAAAACAACGAGCTGGGCATGAGCAGGAAGGGAGCACGGGCATCAGAGAGCATCTGGCATCTTGCCCTGGAAAGAGCAGTGTTTTTGGAGTGTGCAGTAAAATCGTGTTTCTGGACAAGGGAGGCATAAGTGCGCTGCGCTCCTAAGCTATCTCCCTGCTAAGACACACTGCCAAAGCTTTTCGTTATCATGCAGGCTAGTGCAGACGCACACTACGGCTCTCCGGAGCTGTCCGAAGCCAAGCGCCGGTCGCCGGCGTCTTTCGGCTGAAGCAGCGCTTCGGAGCGTACGGCTGTTGTGTGCGCGAAGCAGCCGCTTCTCCTGCTCCGTGAGCCGGACAGAGCGGTAGCTTGTACGACGGCGAAGAACGAAGCCGCAGAGCACCGGGCTTCTGCGGGCACCCTAAGGACTGCGAGAGGACCGTGGTGGCCGCTCGCCTGCCCCTTCAATTCCATTCTAGCATCCTTATGGAAGGTGTCCTAGGACAATTTTCCTGAGTTTTGAATTCGTCCTGATGCAGCCCCTCCTGGGAAACTCCTACTCGTCCTCTGCGTCTCCGAGTGCAGAGACCTCGATGGCAACTGCAGAAATGAAGGGCTGCGTTGAGTAGTCGAGAAGCAAGAACATAGCCAGCGCCTTGTGTTTGGGAGTCAGCAGCACCTGGACTTTTGCGATTGCTTTCACTGTGCACTGAATGCCAGGACGGCATGTGCACGTTAAAACAACGAGCTGGGCAAGAGTAATCGAAAGATCACGGCCGACAGAAAGCAGCTTATATATTGCCCAGGAAAGAGCAGTGTTTTTGGAGTGTGCAGTAAAATCGTGTTTCTGGACAAGGGAGGCATAAGTGCGCTGCGCTCCTAAGCTATCTCCCTGCTAAGACACACTGCCAAAGCTTTTCGTTATCATGCAGGCTAGTGCAGACGCACACTACGGCTCTCCGGAGCTGTCCGAAGCCAAGCGCCGGTCGCCGGCGTCTTTCGGCTGAAGCAGCGCTTCGGAGCGTACGGCTGTTGTGTGCGCGAAGCAGCCGCTTCTCCTGCTCCGCGAGCCGGACAGAGCGGTAGCTTGTACGACGGCGAAGAACGAAGCCGCAGAGCACCGGCCTTCTGCGCGCACCCTAAGGACTGCGAGAGGACCGTGGTGGCCGCTCGCCTGCCCCTTCAATTCCATTCTAGCATCCTTAGGGAAGGTGTTCCAGGACAATTTTCCTGAGTTTTGAATTCGTCCTGATGCAGCCCCTCCTGGGAAACAACTGCTCGTCGTCTGAGTCTCCGAGTGCAGAGACCTCGATGGCAACTGCAGAAATGAAGGGCTGCGTTGAGTTGTCGAGAAGCAAGAACATAGCCAGCGCCTTGTGTTTGGGAGTCAGCAGCACCTGGACTTTTGCGATTGCTTTCACAGTGCACTGAATGCCAGGACGGCATGTGCACGTTAAAACAACGAGCTGGGCATGAGCAGGAAGGGAGCACGGGCATCAGAGAGCATCTGGCATCTTGCCCTGGAAAGAGCAGTGTTTTTGGAGTGTGCAGTAAAATCGTGTTTCTGGACAAGGGAGGCATAAGTGCGCTGCGCTCCTAAGCTATCTCCCTGCTAAGACACACTGCCAAAGCTTTTCGTTATCATGCAGGCTAGTGCAGACGCACACTACGGCTCTCCGGAGCTGTCCGAAGCCAAGCGCCGGTCGCCGGCGTCTTTCGGCTGAAGCAGCGCTTCGGAGCGTACGGCTGTTGTGTGCGCGAAGCAGCCGCTTCTCCTGCTCCGTGAGCCGGACAGAGCGGTAGCTTGTACGACGGCGAAGAACGAAGCCGCAGAGCACCGGGCTTCTGCGGGCACCCTAAGGACTGCGAGAGGACCGTGGTGGCCGCTCGCCTGCCCCTTCAATTCCATTCTAGCATCCTTATGGAAGGTGTTCTAGGACAATTTTCCTGAGTTTTGAATTCGTCCTGATGCAGCCCCTCCTGGGAAACTCCTACTCGTCCTCTGCGTCTCCGAGTGCAGAGACCTCGATGGCAACTGCAGAAATGAAGGGCTGCGTTGAGTAGTCGAGAAGCAAGAACATAGCCAGCGCCTTGTGTTTGGGAGTCAGCAGCACCTGGACTTTTGCGATTGCTTTCACTGTGCACTGAATGCCAGGACGGCATGTGCACGTTAAAACAACGAGCTGGGCAAGAGTAATCGAAAGATCACGGCCGTCAGAAAGCAGCTTATATATTGCCCAGGAAAGAGCAGTGTTTTTGGAGTGTGCAGTAAAATCGTGTTTCTGGACAAGGGAGGCATAAGTGCGCTGCGCTCCTAAGCTATCTCCCTGCTAAGACACACTGCCAAAGCTTTTCGTTATCATGCAGGCTAGTGCAGACGCACACTACGGCTCTCCGGAGCTGTCCGAAGCCAAGCGCCGGTCGCCGGCGTCTTTCGGCTGAAGCAGCGCTTCGGAGCGTACGGCTGTTGTGTGCGCGAAGCAGCCGCTTCTCCTGCTCCGGGAGCCGGACAGAGCGGTAGCTTCTACGAGGGCGAAGAACGAAGCCGCAGAGCACCGGGCTTCTGCGGGCACCCTAAGGACTGCGAGAGGACCGTGGTGGCCGCTCGCCTGCCCCTTCAATTCCATTCTAGCATCCTTAGGGAAGGTGTTCTAGGACAATTTTCCTGAGTTTTGAATTCGTCCTGATGCAGCCCCTCCTGGGAAACTCCTACTCGTCCTCTGCGTCTCCGAGTGCAGAGACCTCGATGGCAACTGCAGAAATGAAGGGCTGCGTTGAGTAGTCGAGAAGCAAGAACATAGCCAGCGCCTTGTGTTTAGGAGTCAGCAACTGCTGGACTTTTGCGATTGCCTTCACTGTGCACTGAATGTCGAGATATGTGCACGCTAAAAAAACAAGGTGGGCAAGAGGAGGAAGAGAGCACCGGCATCAGAGAGCATCTGGCATCTTCCCCTGGAAAGGGCAGTGTTTTTGGAGAGTGCAGCAAATCCGTGTTTCTGGACAAGGGAGGCATAAGTGCGCTGCGCTCCTAAGCTATCTCCCTGCTAAGACACACTGCCAAAGCTTTTCGCTATGATGCAGTCCAGTGCAGACGCACACTACGGCTCTCCGGAGCTGTCCGAAGCCAAGCGCCGGTGGCCGGCGTCTTTCGGCTGAAGCAGCGCTTCGGAGCGTACGGCTGTTGTGTGCGCGAAGCAGCCGCTTCTCCTGCTCCGCGAGCCGGACAGAGCGGTAGCTTGTACGACGGCGAAGAACGAAGCCGCAGAGCACCGGCCTTCTGCGCGCACCCTAAGGACTGCGAGAGGACCGTGGTGGCCGCTCGCCTGCCCCTTCAATTCCATTCTAGCATCCTTAGGGAAGGTGTTCTAGGACAATTTTCCTGAGTTTTGAATTCGTCCTGATGCAGCCCCTCCTGGGAAACAACTGCTCGTCGTCTGAGTCTCCGAGTGCAGAGACCTCGATGGCAACTGCAGAAATGAAGGGCTGCGTTGAGTAGTCGAGAAGCAAGAACATAGCCAGCGCCTTGTGTTTGGGAGTCAGCAGCACCTGGACTTTTGCGATTGCTTTCACAGTGCACTGAATGCCAGGACGGCATGTGCACGTTAAAACAACGAGCTGGGCAAGAGCAGGAAGGGACCACGGGCATCAGAGAGCATCTGGCATCTTGCCCTGGAAAGAGCAGTGTTTTTGGAGTGTGCAGTAAAATCGTGTTTCTGGACAAGGGAGGCATAAGTGCGCTGCGCTCCTAAGCTATCTCCCTGCTAAGACACACTGCCAAAGCTTTTCGTTATCATGCAGGCTAGTGCAGACGCACACTACGGCTCTCCGGAGCTGTCCGAAGCCAAGCGCCGGTCGCCGGCGTCTTTCGGCTGAAGCAGCGCTTCGGAGCGTACGGCTGTTGTGTGCGCGAAGCAGCCGCTTCTCCTGCTCCGTGAGCCGGACAGAGCGGTAGCTTGTACGAGGGCGAAGAACGAAGCCGCAGAGCACCGGGCTTCTGCGGGCACCCTAAGGACTGCGAGAGGACCGTGGTGGCCGCTCGCCTGCCCCTTCAATTCCATTCTAGCATCCTTATGGAAGGTGTTCTAGGACAATTTTCCTGAGTTTTGAATTCGTCCTGATGCAGCCCCTCCTGGGAAACTCCTACTCGTCCTCTGCGTCTCCGAGTGCAGAGACCTCGATGGCAACTGCAGAAATGAAGGGCTGCGTTGGGGAGTCGAGAAGCAAGAACATAGCCAGCGCCTTGTGTTTGGGAGTCAGCAGCACCTGGACTTTTGCGATTGCTTTCACAGTGCACTGAATGCCAGGACGGCATGTGCACGTTAAAACAACGAGCTGGGCATGAGCAGGAAGGGACCACGGGCATCAGAGAGCATCTGGCATCTTGCCCTGGAAAGGGCAGTGTTTTTGGAGTGTGCAGTAAAATCGTGTTTCTGGACAAGGGAGGCATAAGTGCGCTGCGCTCCTAAGCTATCTCCCTGCTAAGACACACTGCCAAAGCTTTTCGTTATCATGCAGGCTAGTGCAGACGCACACTACGGCTCTCCGGAGCTGTCCGAAGCCAAGCGCCGGTCGCCGGCGTCTTTCGGCTGAAGCAGCGCTTCGGAGCGTACGGCTGTTGTGTGCGCGAAGCAGCCGCTTCTCCTGCTCCGGGAGCCGGACAGAGCGGTAGCTTGTACGAGGGCGAAGAACGAAGCCGCAGAGCACCGGGCTTCTGCGGGCACCCTAAGGACTGCGAGAGGACCGTGGTGGCCGCTCGCCTGCCCCTTCAATTCCATTCTAGCATCCTTATGGAAGGTGTTCTAGGACAATTTTCCTGAGTTTTGAATTCGTCCTGATGCAGCCCCTCCTGGGAAACTCCTACTCGTCCTCTGCGTCTCCGAGTGCAGAGACCTCGATGGCAACTGCAGAAATGAAGGGCTGCGTTGAGTAGTCGAGAAGCAAGAACATAGCCAGCGCCTTGTGTTTAGGAGTCAGCAACTGCTGGACTTTTGCGATTGCCTTCACTGTGCACTGAATGTCGAGAGATGTGCACGCTAAAAAAACAAGGTGGGCAAGAGGAGGAAGAGAGCACCGGCATCAGAGAGCATCTGGCATCTTCCCCTGGAAAGGGCAGTGTTTTTGGAGTGTGCAGCAAATCCGTGTTTCTGGACAAGGGAGGCATAAGTGCGCTGCGCTCCTAAGCTATCTCCCTGCTAAGACACACTGCCAAAGCTTTTCGCTATGATGCAGTCCAGTGCAGACGCACACTACGGCTCTACGGAGCTGTCCGAAGCCAAGCGCCGGTCGCCGGCGTCTTTCGGCTGAAGCAGCGCTTCGGAGCGTACGGCTGTTGTGTGCGCGAAGCAGCCGCTTCTCCTGCTCCGGGAGCCGGACAGAGCGGTAGCTTGTAGGAGGGCGAAGAACGAAGCCGCAGAGCACCGGCCTTCTGCGCGCACCCTAAGGACTGCGAGAGGACCGTGGTGGCCGCTCGCCTGCCCCTTCAATTCCCTTCTAGCATCCTTAGGGAAGGTGTTCCAGGACAATTTTCCTGAGTTTTGAATTCGTCCTGATGCAGCCCCTCCTGGGAAACAACTGCTCGTCGTCTGAGTCTCCGAGTGCAGAGACCTCGATGGCAACTGCAGAAATGAAGGGCTGCGTTGAGTTGTCGAGACGCAAGAACATAGCCAGCGCCTTGTGTTTGGGAGTCAGCAGCTGCTGGACTTTTGCGATTGCTTTCACTGTGCACTGAATGCCAGGACGGCATGTGCACGTTAAAACAACGAGCTGGGCAAGAGCAGGAAGGGACCACGGGCATCAGAGAGCATCTGGCATCTTGCCCTGGAAAGAGCAGTGTTTTTGGAGTGTGCAGTAAAATCGTGTTTCTGGACAAGGGAGGCATAAGTGCGCTGCGCTCCTAAGCTATCTCCCTGCGAGACAGACTGGCAAAGCTTTTCGTTATCATGCAGGCTAGTGCAGACGCACACTACGGCTCTCCGGAGCTGTCCGAAGCCAAGCGCCGGTGGCCGGCGTCTTTCGGCTGAAGCAGCGCTTCGGAGCGTACGGCTGTTGTGTGCGCGAAGCAGCCGCTTCTCCTGCTCCGTGAGCCGGACAGAGCGGTAGCTTGTACGACGGCGAAGAACGAAGCCGCAGAGCACCGGGCTTCTGCGGGCACCCTAAGGACTGCGAGAGGACCGTGGTGGCCGCTCGCCTGCCTCTTCAATTCCATTCTAGCATCCTTATGGAAGGTGTTCTAGGACAATTTTCCTGAGTTTTGAATTCGTCCTGATGCAGCCCCTCCTGGGAAACTCCTACTCGTCCTCTGCGTCTCCGAGTGCAGAGACCTCGATGGCAACTGCAGAAATGAAGGGCTGCGTTGAGTAGTCGAGAAGCAAGAACATAGCCAGCGCCTTGTGTTTGGGAGTCAGCAGCACCTGGACTTTTGCGATTGCTTTCACAGTGCACTGAATGCCAGGACGGCATGTGCACGTTAAAACAACGAGCTGGGCAAGAGCAGTAATCGAAAGATCACGGCCGACAGAAAGCAGCTTATATATTGCCCAGGAAAGAGCAGTGTTTTTGGAGTGTGCAGTAAAATCGTGTTTCTGGACAAGGGAGGCATAAGTGCGCTGCGCTCCTAAGCTATCTCCCTGCTAAGACACACTGGCAAAGCTTTTCGCTATAGTGCAGTCTAGTGCAGACGCACACTACGGCTCTCCGGAGCTGTCCGACGCCAAGCGCCGGTCGCCGGCGTCTTTCGGCTGAAGCAGCGCTTCGGAGCGTACGGCTGTTGTGTGCGCGAAGCAGCCGCTTCTCCTGCTCCGGGAGCCGGACAGAGCGGTAGCTTGTACGACGGCGAAGAACGAAGCCGCAGAGCACCGGGCTTCTGCGGGCACCCTAAGGACTGCGAGAGGACCGTGGTGGCCGCTCGCCTGCCTCTTCAATTCCATTCTAGCATCCTTATGGAAGGTGTTCTAGGACAATTTTCCTGAGTTTTGAATTCGTCCTGATGCAGCCCCTCCTGGGAAACTCCTACTCGTCCTCTGCGTCTCCGAGTGCAGAGACCTCGTTGGCAACTGCAGAAATGAAGGGCTGCGTTGAGTAGTCGAGAAGCAAGAACATAGCCAGCGCCTTGTGTTTGGGAGTCAGCAGCTGCTGGACTTTTGCGATTGCTTTCACTGTGCACTGAATGCCAGGACGGCATGTGCACGTTAAAACAACGAGCTGGGCAAGAGCAGTAATCGAAAGATCACGGCCGTCAGAAAGCAGCTTATATATTGCCCTGGAAAGAGCAGTGTTTTTGGAGTGTGCAGTAAAATCGTGTTTCTGGACAAGGGAGGCATAAGTGCGCTGCGCTCCTAAGCTATCTCCCTGCGAGACACACTGCCAAAGCTTTTCGCTATAGTGCAGTCTAGTGCAGACGGACACTGCGGCTCTCCGGAACTGTCCGAAGCGAAGCGCCGCTCGCCGGCGTCTTTCGGCTGAAGCAGCGCTTCGGGGCGTACGGCTGCCGCTCCGCTGTTGTGTGCGCGAGGCAGCCGCTTCTCCTGCTCCGTGAGCCGGACAGAGCGGTAGCTTGTACGAGGGCGAAGAACGAAGCCGCAGGGAGACGACATTGTGTGTACAGTCTTGGGACTGCTAGATGACAGTGGCTAAAGCTCCCTGCCTTTTCAATGCACTGCTGCCATGCTTTATTGAAGGCGTTCCGAGACAACTTTCCTTGGTTTTGACTTCGTCCTGATGAAGCCCCTGTTGGGAAATTCGTTTGGGAGTCAGCAGCTGCTGGACTTTTGCGATTGCCTTCACTGTGCACTGAATGCCAGGACGGCATGTGCACGTTAAAACAACGAGCTGGGCAAGAGCAGGAAGGGAGCACGGGCATCAAGAGAGCATCTGACATCTTGCCCTGGAAAGAGCAGTGTTTTTGGAGTGTGCAGTAAAATCGTGTTTCTGGACAAGGGAGGCATAAGTGCGCTGCGCTCCTAAGTTATCTCCCTGCGAGACAGACTGGCAAAGCTTTTCGTTATCATGCAGGCTAGTGCAGACGCACACTACGGCTCTCCGGAGCTGTCCGAAGCCAAGCGCCGGTCGCCGGCGTCTTTCGGCTGAAGCAGCGCTTCGGAGCGTACGGCTGTTGTGTGCGCGAAGCAGCCGCTTCTCCTGCTCCGCGAGCCGGACAGAGCGGTAGCTTGTACGAGGGCGAAGAACGAAGCCGCAGAGCACCGTCCTTCTGCGCGCACCCTAAGGACTGCTAGAGGACCGTGGTGGCCTCTCGCCTGCCTCTTCAATTCCATTCTAGCATCCTTAGGGAAGGTGTTCCATGACAATTTTCCTGAGTTTTGAATTCGTCCTGATGCAGCCCCTCCTGGGAAACTCCTACTCGTCCTCTGAGTCTCCGAGTGCAGAGACCTCGATGGCAACTGCAGAAATGAAGGGCTGCGTTGAGTAGTCGAGAAGCAAGAACATAGCCAGCGCCTTTTGTTTGGGAGTCAGCAGCTGCTGGACTTTTGCGATTGCCTTCACTGTGCACTGAATGCCAGGACGGCATGTGCACGTTAAAACAACGAGCTGGGCAAGAGCAGTAATCGAAAGATCACGGCCGACAGAAAGCAGCTTATATATTGCCCAGGAAAGAGCAGTGTTTTTGGAGTGTGCAGTAAAATCGTGTTTCTGGACAAGGGAGGCATAAGTGTGCTGCGCTCCTAAGCTATCTCCCTGCGAGACACACTGCCAAAGCTTTTCGCTATGATGCAGTCTAGTGCAGACGCACACTACGGCTCTCCGGAGCTGTCCGACGCCAAGCGCCGCTCGCCGGCGTCTTTCGGCTGAAGCAGCGCTTCGGAGCGTACGGCTGTTGTGTGCGCGAAGCAGCCGCTTCTCCTGCTCCGGGAGCCGGACAGAGCGGTAGCTTGTACGAGGGCGAAGAACGAAGCCGCAGAGCACCGGACTTGTGTGCACAGCCTACGGGCTGCTAGAGGAAGGTGGCTGCTGCTCCCTAACCCATCAATTCACAGCTGGCATGCTCTATGGAGCTGTTCCAGGACAACTTTCATTGCTTATTGGTTCGTCCTGATACAGCCCCTCCTGGGAAATTCATGCTCGTCACCTGAGGCTCCGACATGCAGAAACATCGATGGCAGCTGCAGAAAAGAAGGGCTGCGTTGAGTTGTCGAGAAGCAAGAACATAGCCAGCGCCTAGCGTCTGGGAGTCAGCAACTGCTGGACTTTTGCGATTGCCTTCACTGTGCACTGAATGTCGAGATATGTGCACGCTAAAAAAACAAGGTGGGCAAGAGGAGGAAGAGAGCACGGGCATCAGAGAGCATCTGGCATCTTCCCCTGGAAAGGGCAGTGTTTTTGGAGACGCACACTACGGCTCTACGGAGCTGTCCGAAGCCAAGCGCCGGTGGCCGGCGTCTTTCGGCTGAAGCAGCGCTTCGGAGCGTACGGCTGTTGTGTGCGCGAAGCAGCCGCTTCTCCTGCTCCGGGAGCCGGACAGAGCGGTAGCTTGTACGACGGCGAAGAACGAAGCCGCAGAGCACCGGCCTTCTGCGCGCACCCTAAGGACTGCGAGAGGACCGTGGTGGCCGCTCGCCTGCCCCTTCAATTCCATTCTAGCATCCTTAGGGAAGGTGTTCCAGGACAATTTTCCTGAGTTTTGAATTCGTCCTGATGCAGCCCCTCCTGGGAAACAACTGCTCGTCGTCTGAGTCTCCGAGTGCAGAGACCTCGATGGCAACTGCAGAAATGAAGGGCTGCGTTGAGTTGTCGAGAAGCAAGAACATAGCCAGCGCCTTGTGTTTGGGAGTCAGCAGCACCTGGACTTTTGCGATTGCTTTCACAGTGCACTGAATGCCAGGACGGCATGTGCACGTTAAAACAACGAGCTGGGCAGGAGCAGGAAGGGAGCACGGGCATCAGAGAGCATCTGGCATCTTGCCCTGGAAAGAGCAGTGTTTTTGGAGTGTGCAGTAAAATCGTGTTTCTGGACAAGGGAGGCATAAGTGCGCTGCGCTCCTAAGCTATCTCCCTGCTAAGACACACTGCCAAAGCTTTTCGTTATCATGCAGGCTAGTGCAGACGCACACTACGGCTCTCAGGAGCTGTCCGAAGCGAAACGCCGGTCGCCGGCGTCTTTCGGCTGAAGCAGCGCTTCGGAGCGTACGGCTGTTGTGTGCGCGAAGCAGCCGCTTCTCCTGCTCCGTGAGCCGGACAGAGCGGTAGCTTGTACGAGGGCGAAGAACGAAGCCGCAGAGCACCGGGCTTCTGCGGGCACCCTAAGGACTGCGAGAGGACCGTGGTGGCCGCTCGCCTGCCCCTTCAATTCCATTCTAGCATCCTTAGGGAAGGTGTTCCATGACAATTTTCCTGAGTTTTGAATTCGTCCTGATGCAGCCCCTCCTGGGAAACTCCTACTCGTCCTCTGAGTCTCCGAGTGCAGAGACCTCGATGGCAACTGCAGAAATGAAGGGCTGCGTTGAGTAGTCGAGAAGCAAGAACATAGCCAGCGCCTTGTGTTTGGGAGTCAGCAGCACCTGGACTTTTGCGATTGCTTTCACAGTGCACTGAATGCCAGGACGGCATGTGCACGTTAAAACAACGAGCTGGGCAAGAGTAATCGAAAGATCACGGCCGTCAGAAAGCAGCTTATATATTGCCCAGGAAAGAGCAGTGTTTTTGGAGTGTGCAGTAAAATCGTGTTTCTGGACAAGGGAGGCATAAGTGCGCTGCGCTCCTAAGCTATCTCCCTGCTAAGACACACTGCCAAAGCTTTTCGTTATCATGCAGGCTAGTGCAGACGCACACTACGGCTCTCCGGAGCTGTCCGAAGCCAAGCGCCGGTCGCCGGCGTCTTTCGGCTGAAGCAGCGCTTCGGAGCGTACGGCTGTTGTGTGCGCGAAGCAGCCGCTTCTCCTGCTCCGGGAGCCGGACAGAGCGGTAGCTTGTACGAGGGCGAAGAACGAAGCCGCAGAGCACCGGGCTTCTGCGGGCACCCTAAGGACTGCGAGAGGACCGTGGTGGCCGCTCGCCTGCCCCTTCAATTCCATTCTAGCATCCTTAGGGAAGGTGTTCTAGGACAATTTTCCTGAGTTTTGAATTCGTCCTGATGCAGCCCCTCCTGGGAAACTCCTACTCGTCCTCTGCGTCTCCGAGTGCAGAGACCTCGATGGCAACTGCAGAAATGAAGCACTCCGTTGAGTAGTCGAGAAGCAAGAACATAGCCAGCGCCTTGTGTTTAGGAGTCAGCAACTGCTGGACTTTTGCGATTGCCTTCACTGTGCACTGAATGTCGAGATATGTGCACGCTAAAAAAACAAGGTGGGCAAGAGGAGGAAGAGAGCACCGGCATCAGAGAGCATCTGGCATCTTCCCCTGGAAAGGGCAGTGTTTTTGGAGAGTGCAGCAAATCCGTGTTTCTGGACAAGGGAGGCATAAGTGCGCTGCGCTCCTAAGCTATCTCCCTGCTAAGACACACTGCCAAAGCTTTTCGCTATGATGCAGTCCAGTGCAGACGCACACTACGGCTCTACGGAGCTGTCCGAAGCCAAGCGCCGGTCGCCGGCGTCTTTCGGCTGAAGGAGCGCTTCGGAGCGTACGGCTGTTGTGTGCGCGAAGCAGCCGCTTCTCCTGCTCCGGGAGCCGGACAGAGCGGTAGCTTGTAGGAGGGCGAAGAACGAAGCCGCAGAGCACCGGCCTTCTGCGCGCACCCTAAGGACTGCGAGAGGACCGTGGTGGCCGCTCGCCTGCCCCTTCAATTCCATTCTAGCATCCTTAGGGAAGGTGTTCCAGGACAATTTTCCTGAGTTTTGAATTCGTCCTGATGCAGCCCCTCCTGGGAAACAACTGCTCGTCGTCTGAGTCTCCGAGTGCAGAGACCTCGATGGCAACTGCAGAAATGAAGGGCTGCGTTGAGTTGTCGAGAAGCAAGAACATAGCCAGCGCCTTGTGTTTGGGAGTCAGCAGCACCTGGACTTTTGCGATTGCTTTCACAGTGCACTGAATGCCAGGACGGCATGTGCACGTTAAAACAACGAGCTGGGCAGGAGCAGGAAGGGAGCACGGGCATCAGAGAGCATCTGGCATCTTGCCCTGGAAAGAGCAGTGTTTTTGGAGTGTGCAGTAAAATCGTGTTTCTGGACAAGGGAGGCATAAGTGCGCTGCGCTCCTAAGCTATCTCCCTGCTAAGACACACTGCCAAAGCTTTTCGTTATCATGCAGGCTAGTGCAGACGCACACTACGGCTCTCCGGAGCTGTCCGAAGCGAAGCGCCGGTCGCCGGCGTCTTTCGGCTGAAGCAGCGCTTCGGAGCGTACGGCTGTTGTGTGCGCGAAGCAGCCGCTTCTCCTGCTCCGTGAGCCGGACAGAGCGGTAGCTTGTACGACGGCGAAGAACGAAGCCGCAGAGCACCGGGCTTCTGCGGGCACCCTAAGGACTGCGAGAGGACCGTGGTGGCCGCTCGCCTGCCCCTTCAATTCCATTCTAGCATCCTTATGGAAGGTGTTCTAGGACAATTTTCCTGAGTTTTGAATTCGTCCTGATGCAGCCCCTCCTGGGAAACTCCTACTCGTCCTCTGAGTCTCCGAGTGCAGAGACCTCGATGGCAACTGCAGAAATGAAGGGCTGCGTTGAGTAGTCGAGAAGCAAGAACATAGCCAGCGCCTTGTGTTTGGGAGTCAGCAGCACCTGGACTTTTGCGATTGCTTTCACTGTGCACTGAATGCCAGGACGGCATGTGCACGTTAAAACAACGAGCTGGGCAAGAGTAATCGAAAGATCACGGCCGTCAGAAAGCAGCTTATATATTGCCCAGGAAAGAGCAGTGTTTTTGGAGTGTGCAGTAAAATCGTGTTTCTGGACAAGGGAGGCATAAGTGCGCTGCGCTCCTAAGCTATCTCCCTGCTAAGACACACTGCCAAAGCTTTTCGTTATCATGCAGGCTAGTGCAGACGCACACTACGGCTCTCCGGAGCTGTCCGAAGCCAAGCGCCGGTCGCCGGCGTCTTTCGGCTGAAGCAGCGCTTCGGAGCGTACGGCTGTTGTGTGCGCGAAGCAGCCGCTTCTCCTGCTCCGGGAGCCGGACAGAGCGGTAGCTTGTACGAGGGCGAAGAACGAAGCCGCAGAGCACCGGGCTTCTGCGGGCACCCTAAGGACTGCGAGAGGACCGTGGTGGCCGCTCGCCTGCCCCTTCAATTCCATTCTAGCATCCTTAGGGAAGGTGTTCTAGGACAATTTTCCTGAGTTTTGAATTCGTCCTGATGCAGCCCCTCCTGGGAAACTCCTACTCGTCCTCTGCGTCTCCGAGTGCAGAGACCTCGATGGCAACTGCAGAAATGAAGGGCTGCGTTGAGTAGTCGAGAAGCAAGAACATAGCCAGCGCCTTGTGTTTAGGAGTCAGCAACTGCTGGACTTTTGCGATTGCCTTCACTGTGCACTGAATGTCGAGATATGTGCACGCTAAAAAAACAAGGTGGGCAAGAGGAGGAAGAGAGCACCGGCATCAGAGAGCATCTGGCATCTTCCCCTGGAAAGGGCAGTGTTTTTGGAGAGTGCAGCAAATCCGTGTTTCTGGACAAGGGAGGCATAAGTGCGCTGCGCTCCTAAGCTATCTCCCTGCTAAGACACACTGCCAAAGCTTTTCGCTATGATGCAGTCCAGTGCAGACGCACACTACGGCTCTACGGAGCTGTCCGAAGCCAAGCGCCGGTCGCCGGCGTCTTTCGGCTGAAGCAGCGCTTCGGAGCGTACGGCTGTTGTGTGCGCGAAGCAGCCGCTTCTCCTGCTCCGCGAGCCGGACAGAGCGGTAGCTTCTACGAGGGCGAAGAACGAAGCCGCAGAGCACCGGCCTTCTGCGCGCACCCTAAGGACTGCGAGAGGACCGTGGTGGCCGCTCGCCTGCCCCTTCAATTCCATTCTAGCATCCTTAGGGAAGGTGTTCCAGGACAATTTTCCTGAGTTTTGAATTCGTCCTGATGCAGCCCCTCCTGGGAAACAACTGCTCGTCGTCTGAGTCTCCGAGTGCAGAGACCTCGATGGCAACTGCAGAAATGAAGGGCTGCGTTGAGTTGTCGAGAAGCAAGAACATAGCCAGCGCCTTGTGTTTGGGAGTCAGCAGCACCTGGACTTTTGCGATTGCTTTCACAGTGCACTGAATGCCAGGACGGCATGTGCACGTTAAAACAACGAGCTGGGCAAGAGCAGGAAGGGACCACGGGCATCAGAGAGCATCTGGCATCTTGCCCTGGAAAGAGCAGTGTTTTTGGAGTGTGCAGTAAAATCGTGTTTCTGGACAAGGGAGGCATAAGTGCGCTGCGCTCCTAAGCTATCTCCCTGCTAAGACACACTGCCAAAGCTTTTCGTTATCATGCAGGCTAGTGCAGACGCACACTACGGCTCTCCGGAGCTGTCCGAAGCGAAGCGCCGGTCGCCGGCGTCTTTCGGCTGAAGCAGCGCTTCGGAGCGTACGGCTGTTGTGTGCGCGAAGCAGCCGCTTCTCCTGCTCCGTGAGCCGGACAGAGCGGTAGCTTGTACGAGGGCGAAGAACGAAGCCGCAGAGCACCGGGCTTCTGCGGGCACCCTAAGGACTGCGAGAGGACCGTGGTGGCCGCTCGCCTGCCCCTTCAATTCCATTCTAGCATCCTTATGGAAGGTGTTCTAGGACAATTTTCCTGAGTTTTGAATTCGTCCTGATGCAGCCCCTCCTGGGAAACTCCTACTCGTCCTCTGCGTCTCCGAGTGCAGAGACCTCGATGGCAACTGCAGAAATGAAGGGCTGCGTTGAGGAGTCGAGAAGCAAGAACATAGCCAGCGCCTTGTGTTTGGGAGTCAGCAGCACCTGGACTTTTGCGATTGCTTTCACTGTGCACTGAATGCCAGGACGGCATGTGCACGTTAAAACAACGAGCTGGGCAAGAGTAATCGAAAGATCACGGCCGTCAGAAAGCAGCTTATATATTGCCCAGGAAAGAGCAGTGTTTTTGGAGTGTGCAGTAAAATCGTGTTTCTGGACAAGGGAGGCATAAGTGCGCTGCGCTCCTAAGCTATCTCCCTGCTAAGACACACTGCCAAAGCTTTTCGTTATCATGCAGGCTAGTGCAGACGCACACTACGGCTCTCCGGAGCTGTCCGAAGCCAAGCGCCGGTCGCCGGCGTCTTTCGGCTGAAGCAGCGCTTCGGAGCGTACGGCTGTTGTGTGCGCGAAGCAGCCGCTTCTCCTGCTCCGGGAGCCGGACAGAGCGGTAGCTTCTACGAGGGCGAAGAACGAAGCCGCAGAGCACCGGGCTTCTGCGGGCACCCTAAGGACTGCGAGAGGACCGTGGTGGCCGCTCGCCTGCCCCTTCAATTCCATTCTAGCATCCTTAGGGAAGGTGTTCTAGGACAATTTTCCTGAGTTTTGAATTCGTCCTGATGCAGCCCCTCCTGGGAAACTCCTACTCGTCCTCTGCGTCTCCGAGTGCAGAGACCTCGATGGCAACTGCAGAAATGAAGGGCTGCGTTGAGTAGTCGAGAAGCAAGAACATAGCCAGCGCCTTGTGTTTAGGAGTCAGCAACTGCTGGACTTTTGCGATTGCCTTCACTGTGCACTGAATGTCGAGATATGTGCACGCTAAAAAAACAAGGTGGGCAAGAGGAGGAAGAGAGCACCGGCATCAGAGAGCATCTGGCATCTTCCCCTGGAAAGGGCAGTGTTTTTGGAGAGTGCAGCAAATCCGTGTTTCTGGACAAGGGAGGCATAAGTGCGCTGCGCTCCTAAGCTATCTCCCTGCTAAGACACACTGCCAAAGCTTTTCGCTATGATGCAGTCCAGTGCAGACGCACACTACGGCTCTACGGAGCTGTCCGAAGCCAAGCGCCGGTCGCCGGCGTCTTTCGGCTGAAGCAGCGCTTCGGAGCGTACGGCTGTTGTGTGCGCGAAGCAGCCGCTTCTCCTGCTCCGGGAGCCGGACAGAGCGGTAGCTTGTAGGAGGGCGAAGAACGAAGCCGCAGAGCACCGGCCTTCTGCGCGCACCCTAAGGACTGCGAGAGGACCGTGGTGGCCGCTCGCCTGCCCCTTCAATTCCATTCTAGCATCCTTATGGAAGGTGTTCCAGGACAATTTTCCTGAGTTTTGAATTCGTCCTGATGCAGCCCCTCCTGGGAAACAACTGCTCGTCGTCTGAGTCTCCGAGTGCAGAGACCTCGATGGCAACTGCAGAAATGAAGGGCTGCGTTGAGTTGTCGAGAAGCAAGAACATAGCCAGCGCCTTGTGTTTGGGAGTCAGCAGCACCTGGACTTTTGCGATTGCTTTCACAGTGCACTGAATGCCAGGACGGCATGTGCACGTTAAAACAACGAGCTGGGCAAGAGCAGGAAGGGACCACGGGCATCAGAGAGCATCTGGCATCTTGCCCTGGAAAGAGCAGTGTTTTTGGAGTGTGCAGTAAAATCGTGTTTCTGGACAAGGGAGGCATAAGTGCGCTGCGCTCCTAAGCTATCTCCCTGCTAAGACACACTGCCAAAGCTTTTCGTTATCATGCAGGCTAGTGCAGACGCACACTACGGCTCTCCGGAGCTGTCCGAAGCCAAGCGCCGGTCGCCGGCGTCTTTCGGCTGAAGCAGCGCTTCGGAGCGTACGGCTGTTGTGTGCGCGAAGCAGCCGCTTCTCCTGCTCCGTGAGCCGGACAGAGCGGTAGCTTGTAGGAGGGCGAAGAACGAAGCCGCAGAGCACCGGCCTTCTGCGCGCACCCTAAGGACTGCGAGAGGACCGTGGTGGCCGCTCGCCTGCCTCTTCAATTCCATTCTAGCATCCTTAGGGAAGGTGTTCCAGGACAATTTTCCTGAGTTTTGAATTCGTCCTGATGCAGCCCCTCCTGGGAAACTCCTACTCGTCCTCTGCGTCTCCGAGTGCAGAGACCTCGATGGCAACTGCAGAAATGAAGGGCTGCGTTGAGGAGTCGAGAAGCAAGAACATAGCCAGCGCCTTGTGTTTGGGAGTCAGCAGCACCTGGACTTTTGCGATTGCTTTCACTGTGCACTGAATGCCAGGACGGCATGTGCACGTTAAAACAACGAGCTGGGCATGAGCAGGAAGGGAGCACGGGCATCAGAGAGCATCTGGCATCTTGCCCTGGAAAGAGCAGTGTTTTTGGAGTGTGCAGTAAAATCGTGTTTCTGGACAAGGGAGGCATAAGTGCGCTGCGCTCCTAAGCTATCTCCCTGCTAAGACACACTGCCAAAGCTTTTCGTTATCATGCAGGCTAGTGCAGACGCACACTACGGCTCTCCGGAGCTGTCCGAAGCGAAGCGCCGGTCGCCGGCGTCTTTCGGCTGAAGCAGCGCTTCGGAGCGTACGGCTGTTGTGTGCGCGAAGCAGCCGCTTCTCCTGCTCCGTGAGCCGGACAGAGCGGTAGCTTGTACGAGGGCGAAGAACGAAGCCGCAGAGCACCGGGCTTCTGCGGGCACCCTAAGGACTGCGAGAGGACCGTGGTGGCCGCTCGCCTGCCCCTTCAATTCCATTCTAGCATCCTTATGGAAGGTGTTCTAGGACAATTTTCCTGAGTTTTGAATTCGTCCTGATGCAGCCCCTCCTGGGAAACTCCTACTCGTCCTCTGCGTCTCCGAGTGCAGAGACCTCGATGGCAACTGCAGAAATGAAGGGCTGCGTTGAGGAGTCGAGAAGCAAGAACATAGCCAGCGCCTTGTGTTTGGGAGTCAGCAGCACCTGGACTTTTGCGATTGCTTTCACTGTGCACTGAATGCCAGGACGGCATGTGCACGTTAAAACAACGAGCTGGGCAAGAGTCCCCGAAAGATCACGGCCGTCAGAAAGCAGCTTATATATTGCCCAGGAAAGAGCAGTGTTTTTGGAGTGTGCAGTAAAATCGTGTTTCTGGACAAGGGAGGCATAAGTGCGCTGCGCTCCTAAGCTATCTCCCTGCTAAGACACACTGCCAAAGCTTTTCGTTATCATGCAGGCTAGTGCAGACGCACACTACGGCTCTCCGGAGCTGTCCGAAGCCAAGCGCCGGTCGCCGGCGTCTTTCGGCTGAAGCAGCGCTTCGGAGCGTACGGCTGTTGTGTGCGCGAAGCAGCCGCTTCTCCTGCTCCGGGAGCCGGACAGAGCGGTAGCTTGTACGACGGCGAAGAACGAAGCCGCAGAGCACCGGGCTTCTGCGGGCACCCTAAGGACTGCGAGAGGACCGTGGTGGCCGCTCGCCTGCCCCTTCAATTCCATTCTAGCATCCTTAGGGAAGGTGTTCTAGGACAATTTTCCTGAGTTTTGAATTCGTCCTGATGCAGCCCCTCCTGGGAAACTCCTACTCGTCCTCTGCGTCTCCGAGTGCAGAGACCTCGATGGCAACTGCAGAAATGAAGGGCTGCGTTGAGTAGTCGAGAAGCAAGAACATAGCCAGCGCCTTGTGTTTAGGAGTCAGCAACTGCTGGACTTTTGCGATTGCCTTCACTGTGCACTGAATGTCGAGATATGTGCACGCTAAAAAAACAAGGTGGGCAAGAGGAGGAAGAGAGCACCGGCATCAGAGAGCATCTGGCATCTTCCCCTGGAAAGGGCAGTGTTTTTGGAGAGTGCAGCAAATCCGTGTTTCTGGACAAGGGAGGCATAAGTGCGCTGCGCTCCTAAGCTATCTCCCTGCTAAGACACACTGCCAAAGCTTTTCGCTATGATGCAGTCCAGTGCAGACGCACACTACGGCTCTACGGAGCTGTCCGAAGCCAAGCGCCGGTCGCCGGCGTCTTTCGGCTGAAGGAGCGCTTCGGAGCGTACGGCTGTTGTGTGCGCGAAGCAGCCGCTTCTCCTGCTCCGGGAGCCGGACAGAGCGGTAGCTTGTAGGAGGGCGAAGAACGAAGCCGCAGAGCACCGGCCTTCTGCGCGCACCCTAAGGACTGCGAGAGGACCGTGGTGGCCGCTCGCCTGCCCCTTCAATTCCATTCTAGCATCCTTATGGAAGGTGTTCCAGGACAATTTTCCTGAGTTTTGAATTCGTCCTGATGCAGCCCCTCCTGGGAAACAACTGCTCGTCGTCTGAGTCTCCGAGTGCAGAGACCTCGATGGCAACTGCAGAAATGAAGGGCTGCGTTGAGTTGTCGAGAAGCAAGAACATAGCCAGCGCCTTGTGTTTGGGAGTCAGCAGCACCTGGACTTTTGCGATTGCTTTCACAGTGCACTGAATGCCAGGACGGCATGTGCACGTTAAAACAACGAGCTGGGCAAGAGCAGGAAGGGACCACGGGCATCAGAGAGCATCTGGCATCTTGCCCTGGAAAGAGCAGTGTTTTTGGAGTGTGCAGTAAAATCGTGTTTCTGGACAAGGGAGGCATAAGTGCGCTGCGCTCCTAAGCTATCTCCCTGCTAAGACACACTGCCAAAGCTTTTCGTTATCATGCAGGCTAGTGCAGACGCACACTACGGCTCTCCGGAGCTGTCCGAAGCCAAGCGCCGGTCGCCGGCGTCTTTCGGCTGAAGCAGCGCTTCGGAGCGTACGGCTGTTGTGTGCGCGAAGCAGCCGCTTCTCCTGCTCCGGGAGCCGGACAGAGCGGTAGCTTGTACGACGGCGAAGAACGAAGCCGCAGAGCACCGGGCTTCTGCGGGCACCCTAAGGACTGCGAGAGGACCGTGGTGGCCGCTCGCCTGCCCCTTCAATTCCATTCTAGCATCCTTATGGAAGGTGTTCTAGGACAATTTTCCTGAGTTTTGAATTCGTCCTGATGCAGCCCCTCCTGGGAAACTCCTACTCGTCCTCTGCGTCTCCGAGTGCAGAGACCTCGATGGCAACTGCAGAAATGAAGGGCTGCGTTGAGGAGTCGAGAAGCAAGAACATAGCCAGCGCCTTGTGTTTGGGAGTCAGCAGCACCTGGACTTTTGCGATTGCTTTCACAGTGCACTGAATGCCAGGACGGCATGTGCACGTTAAAACAACGAGCTGGGCATGAGCAGGAAGGGACCACGGGCATCAGAGAGCATCTGGCATCTTGCCCTGGAAAGAGCAGTGTTTTTGGAGTGTGCAGTAAAATCGTGTTTCTGGACAAGGGAGGCATAAGTGCGCTGCGCTCCTAAGCTATCTCCCTGCTAAGACACACTGCCAAAGCTTTTCGTTATCATGCAGGCTAGTGCAGACGCACACTACGGCTCTCCGGAGCTGTCCGAAGCCAAGCGCCGGTCGCCGGCGTCTTTCGGCTGAAGCAGCGCTTCGGAGCGTACGGCTGTTGTGTGCGCGAAGCAGCCGCTTCTCCTGCTCCGGGAGCCGGACAGAGCGGTAGCTTGTACGACGGCGAAGAACGAAGCCGCAGAGCACCGGGCTTCTGCGGGCACCCTAAGGACTGCGAGAGGACCGTGGTGGCCGCTCGCCTGCCCCTTCAATTCCATTCTAGCATCCTTAGGGAAGGTGTTCTAGGACAATTTTCCTGAGTTTTGAATTCGTCCTGATGCAGCCCCTCCTGGGAAACTCCTACTCGTCCTCTGCGTCTCCGAGTGCAGAGACCTCGATGGCAACTGCAGAAATGAAGGGCTGCGTTGAGTAGTCGAGAAGCAAGAACATAGCCAGCGCCTTGTGTTTAGGAGTCAGCAACTGCTGGACTTTTGCGATTGCCTTCACTGTGCACTGAATGTCGAGATATGTGCACGCTAAAAAAACAAGGTGGGCAAGAGGAGGAAGAGAGCACCGGCATCAGAGAGCATCTGGCATCTTCCCCTGGAAAGGGCAGTGTTTTTGGAGAGTGCAGCAAATCCGTGTTTCTGGACAAGGGAGGCATAAGTGCGCTGCGCTCCTAAGCTATCTCCCTGCTAAGACACACTGCCAAAGCTTTTCGCTATGATGCAGTCCAGTGCAGACGCACACTACGGCTCTACGGAGCTGTCCGAAGCCAAGCGCCGGTCGCCGGCGTCTTTCGGCTGAAGGAGCGCTTCGGAGCGTACGGCTGTTGTGTGCGCGAAGCAGCCGCTTCTCCTGCTCCGGGAGCCGGACAGAGCGGTAGCTTGTAGGAGGGCGAAGAACGAAGCCGCAGAGCACCGGCCTTCTGCGCGCACCCTAAGGACTGCGAGAGGACCGTGGTGGCCGCTCGCCTGCCCCTTCAATTCCATTCTAGCATCCTTAGGGAAGGTGTTCCAGGACAATTTTCCTGAGTTTTGAATTCGTCCTGATGCAGCCCCTCCTGGGAAACAACTGCTCGTCGTCTGAGTCTCCGAGTGCAGAGACCTCGATGGCAACTGCAGAAATGAAGGGCTGCGTTGAGTTGTCGAGAAGCAAGAACATAGCCAGCGCCTTGTGTTTGGGAGTCAGCAGCACCTGGACTTTTGCGATTGCTTTCACAGTGCACTGAATGCCAGGACGGCATGTGCACGTTAAAACAACGAGCTGGGCAGGAGCAGGAAGGGAGCACGGGCATCAGAGAGCATCTGGCATCTTGCCCTGGAAAGAGCAGTGTTTTTGGAGTGTGCAGTAAAATCGTGTTTCTGGACAAGGGAGGCATAAGTGCGCTGCGCTCCTAAGCTATCTCCCTGCTAAGACACACTGCCAAAGCTTTTCGTTATCATGCAGGCTAGTGCAGACGCACACTACGGCTCTCCGGAGCTGTCCGAAGCGAAACGCCGGTCGCCGGCGTCTTTCGGCTGAAGCAGCGCTTCGGAGCGTACGGCTGTTGTGTGCGCGAAGCAGCCGCTTCTCCTGCTCCGTGAGCCGGACAGAGCGGTAGCTTGTACGAGGGCGAAGAACGAAGCCGCAGAGCACCGGGCTTCTGCGGGCACCCTAAGGACTGCGAGAGGACCGTGGTGGCCGCTCGCCTGCCCCTTCAATTCCATTCTAGCATCCTTATGGAAGGTGTTCTAGGACAATTTTCCTGAGTTTTGAATTCGTCCTGATGCAGCCCCTCCTGGGAAACTCCTACTCGTCCTCTGAGTCTCCGAGTGCAGAGACCTCGATGGCAACTGCAGAAATGAAGGGCTGCGTTGAGTAGTCGAGAAGCAAGAACATAGCCAGCGCCTTGTGTTTGGGAGTCAGCAGCACCTGGACTTTTGCGATTGCTTTCACTGTGCACTGAATGCCAGGACGGCATGTGCACGTTAAAACAACGAGCTGGGCAAGAGTAATCGAAAGATCACGGCCGTCAGAAAGCAGCTTATATATTGCCCAGGAAAGAGCAGTGTTTTTGGAGTGTGCAGTAAAATCGTGTTTCTGGACAAGGGAGGCATAAGTGCGCTGCGCTCCTAAGCTATCTCCCTGCTAAGACACACTGCCAAAGCTTTTCGTTATCATGCAGGCTAGTGCAGACGCACACTACGGCTCTCCGGAGCTGTCCGAAGCCAAGCGCCGGTCGCCGGCGTCTTTCGGCTGAAGCAGCGCTTCGGAGCGTACGGCTGTTGTGTGCGCGAAGCAGCCGCTTCTCCTGCTCCGGGAGCCGGACAGAGCGGTAGCTTGTACGACGGCGAAGAACGAAGCCGCAGAGCACCGGGCTTCTGCGGGCACCCTAAGGACTGCGAGAGGACCGTGGTGGCCGCTCGCCTGCCCCTTCAATTCCATTCTAGCATCCTTAGGGAAGGTGTTCTAGGACAATTTTCCTGAGTTTTGAATTCGTCCTGATGCAGCCCCTCCTGGGAAACTCCTACTCGTCCTCTGCGTCTCCGAGTGCAGAGACCTCGATGGCAACTGCAGAAATGAAGGGCTGCGTTGAGTAGTCGAGAAGCAAGAACATAGCCAGCGCCTTGTGTTTAGGAGTCAGCAACTGCTGGACTTTTGCGATTGCCTTCACTGTGCACTGAATGTCGAGATATGTGCACGCTAAAAAAACAAGGTGGGCAAGAGGAGGAAGAGAGCACCGGCATCAGAGAGCATCTGGCATCTTCCCCTGGAAAGGGCAGTGTTTTTGGAGAGTGCAGCAAATCCGTGTTTCTGGACAAGGGAGGCATAAGTGCGCTGCGCTCCTAAGCTATCTCCCTGCTAAGACACACTGCCAAAGCTTTTCGCTATGATGCAGTCCAGTGCAGACGCACACTACGGCTCTACGGAGCTGTCCGAAGCCAAGCGCCGGTGGCCGGCGTCTTTCGGCTGAAGCAGCGCTTCGGAGCGTACGGCTGTTGTGTGCGCGAAGCAGCCGCTTCTCCTGCTCCGGGAGCCGGACAGAGCGGTAGCTTGTAGGAGGGCGAAGAACGAAGCCGCAGAGCACCGGCCTTCTGCGCGCACCCTAAGGACTGCGAGAGGACCGTGGTGGCCGCTCGCCTGCCCCTTCAATTCCATTCTAGCATCCTTAGGGAAGGTGTTCCAGGACAATTTTCCTGAGTTTTGAATTCGTCCTGATGCAGCCCCTCCTGGGAAACAACTGCTCGTCGTCTGAGTCTCCGAGTGCAGAGACCTCGATGGCAACTGCAGAAATGAAGGGCTGCGTTGAGTTGTCGAGAAGCAAGAACATAGCCAGCGCCTTGTGTTTGGGAGTCAGCAGCACCTGGACTTTTGCGATTGCTTTCACAGTGCACTGAATGCCAGGACGGCATGTGCACGTTAAAACAACGAGCTGGGCAAGAGCAGGAAGGGACCACGGGCATCAGAGAGCATCTGGCATCTTGCCCTGGAAAGAGCAGTGTTTTTGGAGTGTGCAGTAAAATCGTGTTTCTGGACAAGGGAGGCATAAGTGCGCTGCGCTCCTAAGCTATCTCCCTGCTAAGACACACTGCCAAAGCTTTTCGTTATCATGCAGGCTAGTGCAGACGCACACTACGGCTCTCCGGAGCTGTCCGAAGCGAAGCGCCGGTCGCCGGCGTCTTTCGGCTGAAGCAGCGCTTCGGAGCGTACGGCTGTTGTGTGCGCGAAGCAGCCGCTTCTCCTGCTCCGGGAGCCGGACAGAGCGGTAGCTTGTACGAGGGCGAAGAACGAAGCCGCAGAGCACCGGGCTTCTGCGGGCACCCTAAGGACTGCGAGAGGACCGTGGTGGCCGCTCGCCTGCCCCTTCAATTCCATTCTAGCATCCTTATGGAAGGTGTTCTAGGACAATTTTCCTGAGTTTTGAATTCGTCCTGATGCAGCCCCTCCTGGGAAACTCCTACTCGTCCTCTGCGTCTCCGAGTGCAGAGACCTCGATGGCAACTGCAGAAATGAAGGGCTGCGTTGAGTAGTCGAGAAGCAAGAACATAGCCAGCGCCTTGTGTTTGGGAGTCAGCAGCACCTGGACTTTTGCGATTGCTTTCACTGTGCACTGAATGCCAGGACGGCATGTGCACGTTAAAACAACGAGCTGGGCAAGAGTCCCCGAAAGATCACGGCCGTCAGAAAGCAGCTTATATATTGCCCAGGAAAGAGCAGTGTTTTTGGAGTGTGCAGTAAAATCGTGTTTCTGGACAAGGGAGGCATAAGTGCGCTGCGCTCCTAAGCTATCTCCCTGCTAAGACACACTGCCAAAGCTTTTCGTTATCATGCAGGCTAGTGCAGACGCACACTACGGCTCTCCGGAGCTGTCCGAAGCCAAGCGCCGGTCGCCGGCGTCTTTCGGCTGAAGCAGCGCTTCGGAGCGTACGGCTGTTGTGTGCGCGAAGCAGCCGCTTCTCCTGCTCCGGGAGCCGGACAGAGCGGTAGCTTCTACGAGGGCGAAGAACGAAGCCGCAGAGCACCGGGCTTCTGCGGGCACCCTAAGGACTGCGAGAGGACCGTGGTGGCCGCTCGCCTGCCCCTTCAATTCCATTCTAGCATCCTTAGGGAAGGTGTTCTAGGACAATTTTCCTGAGTTTTGAATTCGTCCTGATGCAGCCCCTCCTGGGAAACTCCTACTCGTCCTCTGCGTCTCCGAGTGCAGAGACCTCGATGGCAACTGCAGAAATGAAGGGCTGCGTTGAGTAGTCGAGAAGCAAGAACATAGCCAGCGCCTTGTGTTTAGGAGTCAGCAACTGCTGGACTTTTGCGATTGCCTTCACTGTGCACTGAATGTCGAGATATGTGCACGCTAAAAAAACAAGGTGGGCAAGAGGAGGAAGAGAGCACCGGCATCAGAGAGCATCTGGCATCTTCCCCTGGAAAGGGCAGTGTTTTTGGAGAGTGCAGCAAATCCGTGTTTCTGGACAAGGGAGGCATAAGTGCGCTGCGCTCCTAAGCTATCTCCCTGCTAAGACACACTGCCAAAGCTTTTCGCTATGATGCAGTCCAGTGCAGACGCACACTACGGCTCTCCGGAGCTGTCCGAAGCCAAGCGCCGGTCGCCGGCGTCTTTCGGCTGAAGCAGCGCTTCGGAGCGTACGGCTGTTGTGTGCGCGAAGCAGCCGCTTCTCCTGCTCCGGGAGCCGGACAGAGCGGTAGCTTGTAGGAGGGCGAAGAACGAAGCCGCAGAGCACCGGCCTTCTGCGCGCACCCTAAGGACTGCTAGAGGACCGTGGTGGCCGCTCGCCTGCCCCTTCAATTCCATTCTAGCATCCTTATGGAAGGTGTTCCAGGACAATTTTCCTGAGTTTTGAATTCGTCCTGATGCAGCCCCTCCTGGGAAACAACTGCTCGTCGTCTGAGTCTCCGAGTGCAGAGACCTCGATGGCAACTGCAGAAATGAAGGGCTGCGTTGAGTAGTCGAGAAGCAAGAACATAGCCAGCGCCTTGTGTTTGGGAGTCAGCAGCACCTGGACTTTTGCGATTGCTTTCACAGTGCACTGAATGCCAGGACGGCATGTGCACGTTAAAACAACGAGCTGGGCAAGAGCAGGAAGGGACCACGGGCATCAGAGAGCATCTGGCATCTTGCCCTGGAAAGAGCAGTGTTTTTGGAGTGTGCAGTAAAATCGTGTTTCTGGACAAGGGAGGCATAAGTGCGCTGCGCTCCTAAGCTATCTCCCTGCTAAGACACACTGCCAAAGCTTTTCGTTATCATGCAGGCTAGTGCAGACGCACACTACGGCTCTCCGGAGCTGTCCGAAGCGAAGCGCCGGTCGCCGGCGTCTTTCGGCTGAAGCAGCGCTTCGGAGCGTACGGCTGTTGTGTGCGCGAAGCAGCCGCTTCTCCTGCTCCGTGAGCCGGACAGAGCGGTAGCTTGTACGAGGGCGAAGAACGAAGCCGCAGAGCACCGGCCTTCTGCGCGCACCCTAAGGACTGCGAGAGGACCGTGGTGGCCGCTCGCCTGCCCCTTCAATTCCATTCTAGCATCCTTATGGAAGGTGTTCTAGGACAATTTTCCTGAGTTTTGAATTCGTCCTGATGCAGCCCCTCCTGGGAAACTCCTACTCGTCCTCTGCGTCTCCGAGTGCAGAGACCTCGATGGCAACTGCAGAAATGAAGGGCTGCGTTGAGGAGTCGAGAAGCAAGAACATAGCCAGCGCCTTGTGTTTGGGAGTCAGCAGCACCTGGACTTTTGCGATTGCTTTCACAGTGCACTGAATGCCAGGACGGCATGTGCACGTTAAAACAACGAGCTGGGCAAGAGCAGGAAGGGACCACGGGCATCAGAGAGCATCTGGCATCTTGCCCTGGAAAGAGCAGTGTTTTTGGAGTGTGCAGTAAAATCGTGTTTCTGGACAAGGGAGGCATAAGTGCGCTGCGCTCCTAAGCTATCTCCCTGCTAAGACACACTGCCAAAGCTTTTCGTTATCATGCAGGCTAGTGCAGACGCACACTACGGCTCTCCGGAGCTGTCCGAAGCGAAGCGCCGGTCGCCGGCGTCTTTCGGCTGAAGCAGCGCTTCGGAGCGTACGGCTGTTGTGTGCGCGAAGCAGCCGCTTCTCCTGCTCCGTGAGCCGGACAGAGCGGTAGCTTGTACGAGGGCGAAGAACGAAGCCGCAGAGCACCGGGCTTCTGCGGGCACCCTAAGGACTGCGAGAGGACCGTGGTGGCCGCTCGCCTGCCCCTTCAATTCCATTCTAGCATCCTTATGGAAGGTGTTCTAGGACAATTTTCCTGAGTTTTGAATTCGTCCTGATGCAGCCCCTCCTGGGAAACTCCTACTCGTCCTCTGCGTCTCCGAGTGCAGAGACCTCGATGGCAACTGCAGAAATGAAGGGCTGCGTTGAGGAGTCGAGAAGCAAGAACATAGCCAGCGCCTTGTGTTTGGGAGTCAGCAGCACCTGGACTTTTGCGATTGCTTTCACAGTGCACTGAATGCCAGGACGGCATGTGCACGTTAAAACAACGAGCTGGGCATGAGCAGGAAGGGACCACGGGCATCAGAGAGCATCTGGCATCTTGCCCTGGAAAGAGCAGTGTTTTTGGAGTGTGCAGTAAAATCGTGTTTCTGGACAAGGGAGGCATAAGTGCGCTGCGCTCCTAAGCTATCTCCCTGCTAAGACACACTGCCAAAGCTTTTCGTTATCATGCAGGCTAGTGCAGACGCACACTACGGCTCTACGGAGCTGTCCGAAGCCAAGCGCCGGTCGCCGGCGTCTTTCGGCTGAAGCAGCGCTTCGGAGCGTACGGCTGTTGTGTGCGCGAAGCAGCCGCTTCTCCTGCTCCGGGAGCCGGACAGAGCGGTAGCTTGTACGACGGCGAAGAACGAAGCCGCAGAGCACCGGGCTTCTGCGGGCACCCTAAGGACTGCGAGAGGACCGTGGTGGCCGCTCGCCTGCCCCTTCAATTCCATTCTAGCATCCTTATGGAAGGTGTTCTAGGACAATTTTCCTGAGTTTTGAATTCGTCCTGATGCAGCCCCTCCTGGAAAACTCCTACTCGTCCTCTGCGTCTCCGAGTGCAGAGACCTCGATGGCAACTGCAGAAATGAAGGGCTGCGTTGAGTAGTCGAGAAACAAGAACATAGCCAGCGCCTTGTGTTTAGGAGTCAGCAACTGCTGGACTTTTGCGATTGCCTTCACTGTGCACTGAATGTCGAGAGATGTGCACGCTAAAAAAACAAGGTGGGCAAGAGGAGGAAGAGAGCACCGGCATCAGAGAGCATCTGGCATCTTCCCCTGGAAAGGGCAGTGTTTTTGGAGAGTGCAGCAAATCCGTGTTTCTGGACAAGGGAGGCATAAGTGCGCTGCGCTCCTAAGCTATCTCCCTGCTAAGACACACTGCCAAAGCTTTTCGCTATGATGCAGTCCAGTGCAGACGCACACTACGGCTCTACGGAGCTGTCCGAAGCCAAGCGCCGGTCGCCGGCGTCTTTCGGCTGAAGCAGCGCTTCGGAGCGTACGGCTGTTGTGTGCGCGAAGCAGCCGCTTCTCCTGCTCCGGGAGCCGGACAGAGCGGTAGCTTCTAGGAGGGCGAAGAACGAAGCCGCAGAGCACCGGGCTTCTGCGCGCACCCTAAGGACTGCGAGAGGACCGTGGTGGCCGCTCGCCTGCCCCTTCAATTCCCTTCTAGCATCCTTAGGGAAGGTGTTCCAGGACAATATTCCTGAGTTTTGAATTCGTCCTGATGCAGCCCCTCCTGGGAAACAACTGCTCGTCGTCTGAGTCTCCGAGTGCAGAGACCTCGATGGCAACTGCAGAAATGAAGGGCTGCGTTGAGTTGTCGAGACGCAAGAACATAGCCAGCGCCTTGTGTTTGGGAGTCAGCAGCTGCTGGACTTTTGCGATTGCTTTCACAGTGCACTGAATGCCAGGACGGCATGTGCACGTTAAAACAACGAGCTGGGCAAGAGCAGGAAGGGACCACGGGCATCAGAGAGCATCTGGCATCTTGCCCTGGAAAGAGCAGTGTTTTTGGAGTGTGCAGTAAAATCGTGTTTCTGGACAAGGGAGGCATAAGTGCGCTGCGCTCCTAAGCTATCTCCCTGCGAGACAGACTGGCAAAGCTTTTCGTTATCATGCAGGCTAGTGCAGACGCACACTACGGCTCTCCGGAGCTGTCCGAAGCCAAGCGCCGGTCGCCGGCGTCTTTCGGCTGAAGCAGCGCTTCGGAGCGTACGGCTGTTGTGTGCGCGAAGCAGCCGCTTCTCCTGCTCCGTGAGCCGGACAGAGCGGTAGCTTGTACGACGGCGAAGAACGAAGCCGCAGAGCACCGGGCTTCTGCGGGCACCCTAAGGACTGCGAGAGGACCGTGGTGGCCGCTCGCCTGCCTCTTCAATTCCATTCTAGCATCCTTAGGGAAGGTGTTCTAGGACAATTTTCCTGAGTTTTGAATTCGTCCTGATGCAGCCCCTCCTGGGAAACTCCTACTCGTCCTCTGCGTCTCCGAGTGCAGAGACCTCGATGGCAACTGCAGAAATGAAGGGCTGCGTTGAGTAGTCGAGAAGCAAGAACATAGCCAGCGCCTTGTGTTTGGGAGTCAGCAGCACCTGGACTTTTGCGATTGCTTTCACAGTGCACTGAATGCCAGGACGGCATGTGCACGTTAAAACAACGAGCTGGGCAAGAGCAGTAATCGAAAGATCACGGCCGACAGAAAGCAGCTTATATATTGCCCAGGAAAGAGCAGTGTTTTTGGAGTGTGCAGTAAAATCGTGTTTCTGGACAAGGGAGGCATAAGTGCGCTGCGCTCCTAAGCTATCTCCCTGCTAAGACACACTGGCAAAGCTTTTCGCTATAGTGCAGTCTAGTGCAGACTCACACTACGGCTCTCCGGAGCTGTCCGACGCCAAGCGCCGGTCGCCGGCGTCTTTCGGCTGAAGCAGCGCTTCGGAGCGTACGGCTGTTGTGTGCGCGAAGCAGCCGCTTCTCCTGCTCCGCGAGCCGGACAGAGCGGTAGCTTGTACGACGGCGAAGAACGAAGCCGCAGAGCACCGGGCTTCTGCGGGCACCCTAAGGACTGCGAGAGGACCGTGGTGGCCGCTCGCCTGCCTCTTCAATTCCATTCTAGCATCCTTATGGAAGGTGTTCTAGGACAATTTTCCTGAGTTTTGAATTCGTCCTGATGCAGCCCCTCCTGGGAAACTCCTACTCGTCCTCTGCGTCTCCGAGTGCAGAGACCTCGTTGGCAACTGCAGAAATGAAGGGCTGCGTTGAGTAGTCGAGAAGCAAGAACATAGCCAGCGCCTTGTGTTTGGGAGTCAGCAGCTGCTGGACTTTTGCGATTGCTTTCACTGTGCACTGAATGCCAGGACGGCATGTGCACGTTAAAACAACGAGCTGGGCAAGAGCAGTAATCGAAAGATCACGGCCGTCAGAAAGCAGCTTATATATTGCCCTGGAAAGAGCAGTGTTTTTGGAGTGTGCAGTAAAATCGTGTTTCTGGACAAGGGAGGCATAAGTGCGCTGCGCTCCTAAGCTATCTCCCTGCGAGACACACTGCCAAAGCTTTTCGCTATAGTGCAGTCTAGTGCAGACGGACACTGCGGCTCTCCGGAACTGTCCGAAGCGAAGCGCCGCTCGCCGGCGTCTTTCGGCTGAAGCAGCGCTTCGGGGCGTACGGCTGCCGCTCCGCTGTTGTGTGCGCGAGGCAGCCGCTTCTCCTGCTCCGTGAGCCGGACAGAGCGGTAGCTTGTACGAGGGCGAAGAACGAAGCCGCAGGGAGACGACATTGTGTGTACAGTCTTGGGACTGCTAGATGACAGTGGCTAAAGCTCCCTGCCTTTTCAATGCACTGCTGCCATGCTTTATTGAAGGCGTTCCGAGACAACTTTCCTTGGTTTTGACTTCGTCCTGATGAAGCCCCTGTTGGGAAATTCGTTTGGGAGTCAGCAGCTGCTGGACTTTTGCGATTGCCTTCACTGTGCACTGAATGCCAGGACGGCATGTGCACGTTAAAACAACGAGCTGGGCAAGAGCAGGAAGGGACCACGGGCATCAAGAGAGCATCTGACATCTTGCCCTGGAAAGAGCAGTGTTTTTGGAGTGTGCAGTAAAATCGTGTTTCTGGACAAGGGAGGCATAAGTGCGCTGCGCTCCTAAGTTATCTCCCTGCGAGACAGACTGGCAAAGCTTTTCGTTATCATGCAGGCTAGTGCAGACGCACACTACGGCTCTCCGGAGCTGTCCGAAGCCAAGCGCCGGTCGCCGGCGTCTTTCGGCTGAAGCAGCGCTTCGGAGCGTACGGCTGTTGTGTGCGCGAAGCAGCCGCTTCTCCTGCTCCGCGAGCCGGACAGAGCGGTAGCTTGTACGAGGGCGAAGAACGAAGCCGCAGAGCACCGTCCTTCTGCGCGCACCCTAAGGACTGCTAGAGGACCGTGGTGGCCTCTCGCCTGCCTCTTCAATTCCATTCTAGCATCCTTAGGGAAGGTGTTCCATGACAATTTTCCTGAGTTTTGAATTCGTCCTGATGCAGCCCCTCCTGGGAAACTCCTACTCGTCCTCTGAGTCTCCGAGTGCAGAGACCTCGATGGCAACTGCAGAAATGAAGGGCTGCGTTGAGTAGTCGAGAAGCAAGAACATAGCCAGCGCCTTTTGTTTGGGAGTCAGCAGCTGCTGGACTTTTGCGATTGCCTTCACTGTGCACTGAATGCCAGGACGGCATGTGCACGTTAAAACAACGAGCTGGGCAAGAGCAGTAATCGAAAGATCACGGCCGACAGAAAGCAGCTTATATATTGCCCAGGAAAGAGCAGTGTTTTTGGAGTGTGCAGTAAAATCGTGTTTCTGGACAAGGGAGGCATAAGTGTGCTGCGCTCCTAAGCTATCTCCCTGCGAGACACACTGCCAAAGCTTTTCGCTATGATGCAGTCTAGTGCAGACGCACACTACGGCTCTCCGGAGCTGTCCGACGCCAAGCGCCGCTCGCCGGCGTCTTTCGGCCGAAGCAGCGCTTCGGAGCGTACGGCTGTTGTGTGCGCGAAGCAGCCGCTTCTCCTGCTCCGGGAGCCGGACAGAGCGGTAGCTTCTACGAGGGCGAAGAACGAAGCCGCAGAGCACCGGACTTGTGTGCACAGCCTACGGGCTGCTAGAGGAAGGTGGCTGCTGCTCCCTAACCCATCAATTCACAGCTGGCATGCTCTATGGAGCTGTTCCAGGACAACTTTCATTGCTTATTGGTTCGTCCTGATACAGCCCCTCCTGGGAAATTCATGCTCGTCACCTGAGGCTCCGACATGCAGAAACATCGATGGCAGCTGCAGAAAAGAAGGGCTGCGTTGAGTTGTCGAGAAGCAAGAACATAGCCAGCGCCTAGCGTCTGGGAGTCAGCAACTGCTGGACTTTTGCGATTGCCTTCACTGTGCACTGAATGTCGAGATATGTGCACGCTAAAAAAACAAGGTGGGCAAGAGGAGGAAGAGAGCACGGGCATCAGAGAGCATCTGGCATCTTCCCCTGGAAAGGGCAGTGTTTTTGGAGACGCACACTACGGCTCTACGGAGCTGTCCGAAGCCAAGCGCCGGTGGCCGGCGTCTTTCGGCTGAAGCAGCGCTTCGGAGCGTACGGCTGTTGTGTGCGCGAAGCAGCCGCTTCTCCTGCTCCGCGAGCCGGACAGAGCGGTAGCTTGTACGACGGCGAAGAACGAAGCCGCAGAGCACCGGCCTTCTGCGCGCACCCTAAGGACTGCGAGAGGACCGTGGTGGCCGCTCGCCTGCCCCTTCAATTCCATTCTAGCATCCTTAGGGAAGGTGTTCCAGGACAATTTTCCTGAGTTTTGAATTCGTCCTGATGCAGCCCCTCCTGGGAAACAACTGCTCGTCGTCTGAGTCTCCGAGTGCAGAGACCTCGATGGCAACTGCAGAAATGAAGGGCTGCGTTGAGTTGTCGAGAAGCAAGAACATAGCCAGCGCCTTGTGTTTGGGAGTCAGCAGCACCTGGACTTTTGCGATTGCTTTCACAGTGCACTGAATGCCAGGACGGCATGTGCACGTTAAAACAACGAGCTGGGCATGAGCAGGAAGGGAGCACGGGCATCAGAGAGCATCTGGCATCTTGCCCTGGAAAGAGCAGTGTTTTTGGAGTGTGCAGTAAAATCGTGTTTCTGGACAAGGGAGGCATAAGTGCGCTGCGCTCCTAAGCTATCTCCCTGCTAAGACACACTGCCAAAGCTTTTCGTTATCATGCAGGCTAGTGCAGACGCACACTACGGCTCTCCGGAGCTGTCCGAAGCGAAACGCCGGTCGCCGGCGTCTTTCGGCTGAAGCAGCGCTTCGGAGCGTACGGCTGTTGTGTGCGCGAAGCAGCCGCTTCTCCTGCTCCGGGAGCCGGACAGAGCGGTAGCTTGTACGAGGGCGAAGAACGAAGCCGCAGAGCACCGGGCTTCTGCGGGCACCCTAAGGACTGCGAGAGGACCGTGGTGGCCGCTCGCCTGCCCCTTCAATTCCATTCTAGCATCCTTATGGAAGGTGTTCTAGGACAATTTTCCTGAGTTTTGAATTCGTCCTGATGCAGCCCCTCCTGGGAAACTCCTACTCGTCCTCTGCGTCTCCGAGTGCAGAGACCTCGATGGCAACTGCAGAAATGAAGGGCTGCGTTGAGTAGTCGAGAAGCAAGAACATAGCCAGCGCCTTGTGTTTGGGAGTCAGCAGCACCTGGACTTTTGCGATTGCTTTCACTGTGCACTGAATGCCAGGACGGCATGTGCACGTTAAAACAACGAGCTGGGCAAGAGTAATCGAAAGATCACGGCCGTCAGAAAGCAGCTTATATATTGCCCTGGAAAGAGCAGTGTTTTTGGAGTGTGCAGTAAAATCGTGTTTCTGGACAAGGGAGGCATAAGTGCGCTGCGCTCCTAAGCTATCTCCCTGCTAAGACACACTGCCAAAGCTTTTCGTTATCATGCAGGCTAGTGCAGACGCACACTACGGCTCTCCGGAGCTGTCCGAAGCCAAGCGCCGGTCGCCGGCGTCTTTCGGCTGAAGCAGCGCTTCGGAGCGTACGGCTGTTGTGTGCGCGAAGCAGCCGCTTCTCCTGCTCCGGGAGCCGGACAGAGCGGTAGCTTGTACGACGGCGAAGAACGAAGCCGCAGAGCACCGGGCTTCTGCGGGCACCCTAAGGACTGCGAGAGGACCGTGGTGGCCGCTCGCCTGCCCCTTCAATTCCATTCTAGCATCCTTAGGGAAGGTGTTCTAGGACAATTTTCCTGAGTTTTGAATTCGTCCTGATGCAGCCCCTCCTGGGAAACTCCTACTCGTCCTCTGCGTCTCCGAGTGCAGAGACCTCGATGGCAACTGCAGAAATGAAGGGCTGCGTTGAGTAGTCGAGAAGCAAGAACATAGCCAGCGCCTTGTGTTTAGGAGTCAGCAACTGCTGGACTTTTGCGATTGCCTTCACTGTGCACTGAATGTCGAGATATGTGCACGCTAAAAAAACAAGGTGGGCAAGAGGAGGAAGAGAGCACCGGCATCAGAGAGCATCTGGCATCTTCCCCTGGAAAGAGCAGTGTTTTTGGAGAGTGCAGCAAATCCGTGTTTCTGGACAAGGGAGGCATAAGTGCGCTGCGCTCCTAAGCTATCTCCCTGCTAAGACACACTGCCAAAGCTTTTCGCTATGATGCAGTCCAGTGCAGACGCACACTACGGCTCTACGGAGCTGTCCGAAGCCAAGCGCCGGTCGCCGGCGTCTTTCGGCTGAAGCAGCGCTTCGGAGCGTACGGCTGTTGTGTGCGCGAAGCAGCCGCTTCTCCTGCTCCGGGAGCCGGACAGAGCGGTAGCTTGTAGGAGGGCGAAGAACGAAGCCGCAGAGCACCGGCCTTCTGCGCGCACCCTAAGGACTGCGAGAGGACCGTGGTGGCCGCTCGCCTGCCCCTTCAATTCCATTCTAGCATCCTTAGGGAAGGTGTTCCAGGACAATTTTCCTGAGTTTTGAATTCGTCCTGATGCAGCCCCTCCTGGGAAACAACTGCTCGTCGTCTGAGTCTCCGAGTGCAGAGACCTCGATGGCAACTGCAGAAATGAAGGGCTGCGTTGAGTAGTCGAGAAGCAAGAACATAGCCAGCGCCTTGTGTTTGGGAGTCAGCAGCACCTGGACTTTTGCGATTGCTTTCACAGTGCACTGAATGCCAGGACGGCATGTGCACGTTAAAACAACGAGCTGGGCAAGAGCAGGAAGGGACCACGGGCATCAGAGAGCATCTGGCATCTTGCCCTGGAAAGAGCAGTGTTTTTGGAGTGTGCAGTAAAATCGTGTTTCTGGACAAGGGAGGCATAAGTGCGCTGCGCTCCTAAGTTATCTCCCTGCGAGACAGACTGGCAAAGCTTTTCGTTATCATGCAGGCTAGTGCAGACGCACACTACGGCTCTCCGGAGCTGTCCGAAGCCAAGCGCCGGTCGCCGGCGTCTTTCGGCTGAAGCAGCGCTTCGGAGCGTACGGCTGTTGTGTGCGCGAAGCAGCCGCTTCTCCTGCTCCGCGAGCCGGACAGAGCGGTAGCTTGTACGAGGGCGAAGAACGAAGCCGCAGAGCACCGTCCTTCTGCGCGCACCCTAAGGACTGCTAGAGGACCGTGGTGGCCTCTCGCCTGCCTCTTCAATTCCATTCTAGCATCCTTAGGGAAGGTGTTCCATGACAATTTTCCTGAGTTTTGAATTCGTCCTGATGCAGCCCCTCCTGGGAAACTCCTACTCGTCCTCTGAGTCTCCGAGTGCAGAGACCTCGATGGCAACTGCAGAAATGAAGGGCTGCGTTGAGTAGTCGAGAAGCAAGAACATAGCCAGCGCCTTTTGTTTGGGAGTCAGCAGCTGCTGGACTTTTGCGATTGCCTTCACTGTGCACTGAATGCCAGGACGGCATGTGCACGTTAAAACAACGAGCTGGGCAAGAGCAGTAATCGAAAGATCACGGCCGACAGAAAGCAGCTTATATATTGCCCAGGAAAGAGCAGTGTTTTTGGAGTGTGCAGTAAAATCGTGTTTCTGGACAAGGGAGGCATAAGTGTGCTGCGCTCCTAAGCTATCTCCCTGCGAGACACACTGCCAAAGCTTTTCGCTATGATGCAGTCTAGTGCAGACGCACACTACGGCTCTCCGGAGCTGTCCGACGCCAAGCGCCGCTCGCCGGCGTCTTTCGGCCGAAGCAGCGCTTCGGAGCGTACGGCTGTTGTGTGCGCGAAGCAGCCGCTTCTCCTGCTCCGGGAGCCGGACAGAGCGGTAGCTTCTACGAGGGCGAAGAACGAAGCCGCAGAGCACCGGACTTGTGTGCACAGCCTACGGGCTGCTAGAGGAAGGTGGCTGCTGCTCCCTAACCCATCAATTCACAGCTGGCATGCTCTATGGAGCTGTTCCAGGACAACTTTCATTGCTTATTGGTTCGTCCTGATACAGCCCCTCCTGGGAAATTCATGCTCGTCACCTGAGGCTCCGACATGCAGAAACATCGATGGCAGCTGCAGAAAAGAAGGGCTGCGTTGAGTTGTCGAGAAGCAAGAACATAGCCAGCGCCTAGCGTCTGGGAGTCAGCAACTGCTGGACTTTTGCGATTGCCTTCACTGTGCACTGAATGTCGAGATATGTGCACGCTAAAAAAACAAGGTGGGCAAGAGGAGGAAGAGAGCACGGGCATCAGAGAGCATCTGGCATCTTCCCCTGGAAAGGGCAGTGTTTTTGGAGACGCACACTACGGCTCTACGGAGCTGTCCGAAGCCAAGCGCCGGTGGCCGGCGTCTTTCGGCTGATGCAGCGCTTCGGAGCGTACGGCTGTTGTGTGCGCGAAGCAGCCGCTTCTCCTGCTCCGCGAGCCGGACAGAGCGGTAGCTTGTACGACGGCGAAGAACGAAGCCGCAGAGCACCGGCCTTCTGCGCGCACCCTAAGGACTGCGAGAGGACCGTGGTGGCCGCTCGCCTGCCCCTTCAATTCCATTCTAGCATCCTTAGGGAAGGTGTTCCAGGACAATTTTCCTGAGTTTTGAATTCGTCCTGATGCAGCCCCTCCTGGGAAACAACTGCTCGTCGTCTGAGTCTCCGAGTGCAGAGACCTCGATGGCAACTGCAGAAATGAAGGGCTGCGTTGAGTTGTCGAGAAGCAAGAACATAGCCAGCGCCTTGTGTTTGGGAGTCAGCAGCACCTGGACTTTTGCGATTGCTTTCACTGTGCACTGAATGCCAGGACGGCATGTGCACGTTAAAACAACGAGCTGGGCATGAGCAGGAAGGGAGCACGGGCATCAGAGAGCATCTGGCATCTTGCCCTGGAAAGAGCAGTGTTTTTGGAGTGTGCAGTAAAATCGTGTTTCTGGACAAGGGAGGCATAAGTGCGCTGCGCTCCTAAGCTATCTCCCTGCTAAGACACACTGCCAAAGCTTTTCGTTATCATGCAGGCTAGTGCAGACGCACACTACGGCTCTCCGGAGCTGTCCGAAGCGAAACGCCGGTCGCCGGCGTCTTTCGGCTGAAGCAGCGCTTCGGAGCGTACGGCTGTTGTGTGCGCGAAGCAGCCGCTTCTCCTGCTCCGGGAGCCGGACAGAGCGGTAGCTTGTACGAGGGCGAAGAACGAAGCCGCAGAGCACCGGGCTTCTGCGGGCACCCTAAGGACTGCGAGAGGACCGTGGTGGCCGCTCGCCTGCCCCTTCAATTCCATTCTAGCATCCTTATGGAAGGTGTTCTAGGACAATTTTCCTGAGTTTTGAATTCGTCCTGATGCAGCCCCTCCTGGGAAACTCCTACTCGTCCTCTGCGTCTCCGAGTGCAGAGACCTCGATGGCAACTGCAGAAATGAAGGGCTGCGTTGAGTAGTCGAGAAGCAAGAACATAGCCAGCGCCTTGTGTTTGGGAGTCAGCAGCACCTGGACTTTTGCGATTGCTTTCACTGTGCACTGAATGCCAGGACGGCATGTGCACGTTAAAACAACGAGCTGGGCAAGAGTAATCGAAAGATCACGGCCGTCAGAAAGCAGCTTATATATTGCCCTGGAAAGAGCAGTGTTTTTGGAGTGTGCAGTAAAATCGTGTTTCTGGACAAGGGAGGCATAAGTGCGCTGCGCTCCTAAGCTATCTCCCTGCTAAGACACACTGCCAAAGCTTTTCGTTATCATGCAGGCTAGTGCAGACGCACACTACGGCTCTCCGGAGCTGTCCGAAGCCAAGCGCCGGTCGCCGGCGTCTTTCGGCTGAAGCAGCGCTTCGGAGCGTACGGCTGTTGTGTGCGCGAAGCAGCCGCTTCTCCTGCTCCGGGAGCCGGACAGAGCGGTAGCTTGTACGACGGCGAAGAACGAAGCCGCAGAGCACCGGGCTTCTGCGGGCACCCTAAGGACTGCGAGAGGACCGTGGTGGCTGCTCGCCTGCCCCTTCAATTCCATTCTAGCATCCTTAGGGAAGGTGTTCTAGGACAATTTTCCTGAGTTTTGAATTCGTCCTGATGCAGCCCCTCCTGGGAAACTCCTACTCGTCCTCTGCGTCTCCGAGTGCAGAGACCTCGATGGCAACTGCAGAAATGAAGGGCTGCGTTGAGTAGTCGAGAAGCAAGAACATAGCCAGCGCCTTGTGTTTAGGAGTCAGCAACTGCTGGACTTTTGCGATTGCCTTCACTGTGCACTGAATGTCGAGATATGTGCACGCTAAAAAAACAAGGTGGGCAAGAGGAGGAAGAGAGCACCGGCATCAGAGAGCATCTGGCATCTTCCCCTGGAAAGAGCAGTGTTTTTGGAGAGTGCAGCAAATCCGTGTTTCTGGACAAGGGAGGCATAAGTGCGCTGCGCTCCTAAGCTATCTCCCTGCTAAGACACACTGCCAAAGTTTTCGCTATGATGCAGTCCAGTGCAGACGCACACTACGGCTCTACGGAGCTGTCCGAAGCCAAGCGCCGGTCGCCGGCGTCTTTCGGCTGAAGCAGCGCTTCGGAGCGTACGGCTGTTGTGTGCGCGAAGCAGCCGCTTCTCCTGCTCCGGGAGCCGGACAGAGCGGTAGCTTGTAGGAGGGCGAAGAACGAAGCCGCAGAGCACCGGCCTTCTGCGCGCACCCTAAGGACTGCGAGAGGACCGTGGTGGCCGCTCGCCTGCCCCTTCAATTCCATTCTAGCATCCTTAGGGAAGGTGTTCCAGGACAATTTTCCTGAGTTTTGAATTCGTCCTGATGCAGCCCCTCCTGGGAAACAACTGCTCGTCGTCTGAGTCTCCGAGTGCAGAGACCTCGATGGCAACTGCAGAAATGAAGGGCTGCGTTGAGTAGTCGAGAAGCAAGAACATAGCCAGCGCCTTGTGTTTGGGAGTCAGCAGCACCTGGACTTTTGCGATTGCTTTCACAGTGCACTGAATGCCAGGACGGCATGTGCACGTTAAAACAACGAGCTGGGCAAGAGCAGGAAGGGACCACGGGCATCAGAGAGCATCTGGCATCTTGCCCTGGAAAGAGCAGTGTTTTTGGAGTGTGCAGTAAAATCGTGTTTCTGGACAAGGGAGGCATAAGTGCGCTGCGCTCCTAAGCTATCTCCCTGCTAAGACACACTGCCAAAGCTTTTCGTTATCATGCAGTCTTGTGCAGACGCACACTACGGCTCTCCGGAGCTGTCCGAAGCGAAGCGCCGGTCGCCAGCGTCTTTCGGCTGAAGCAGCGCTTCGGAGCGTACGGCTGTTGTGTGCGCGAAGCAGCCGCTTCTCCTGCTCCGTGAGCCGGACAGAGCGGTAGCTTGTACGAGGGCGAAGAACGAAGCCGCAGAGCACCGGGCTTCTGCGGGCACCCTAAGGACTGCGAGAGGACCGTGGTGGCCGCTCGCCTGCCCCTTCAATTCCATTCTAGCATCCTTATGGAAGGTGTTCTAGGACAATTTTCCTGAGTTTTGAATTCGTCCTGATGCAGCCCCTCCTGGGAAACTCCTACTCGTCCTCTGCGTCTCCGAGTGCAGAGACCTCGATGGCAACTGCAGAAATGAAGGGCTGCGTTGAGGAGTCGAGAAGCAAGAACATAGCCAGCGCCTTGTGTTTGGGAGTCAGCAGCACCTGGACTTTTGCGATTGCTTTCACTGTGCACTGAATGCCAGGACGGCATGTGCACGTTAAAACAACGAGCTGGGCAAGAGTCCCCGAAAGATCACGGCCGTCAGAAAGCAGCTTATATATTGCCCAGGAAAGAGCAGTGTTTTTGGAGTGTGCAGTAAAATCGTGTTTCTGGACAAGGGAGGCATAAGTGCGCTGCGCTCCTAAGCTATCTCCCTGCTAAGACACACTGCCAAAGCTTTTCGTTATCATGCAGGCTAGTGCAGACGCACACTACGGCTCTCCGGAGCTGTCCGAAGCCAAGCGCCGGTCGCCGGCGTCTTTCGGCTGAAGCAGCGCTTCGGAGCGTACGGCTGTTGTGTGCGCGAAGCAGCCGCTTCTCCTGCTCCGTGAGCCGGACAGAGCGGTAGCTTGTACGACGGCGAAGAACGAAGCCGCAGAGCACCGGGCTTCTGCGCGCACCCTAAGGACTGCGAGAGGACCGTGGTGGCCGCTCGCCTGCCCCTTCAATTCCATTCTAGCATCCTTATGGAAGGTGTTCTAGGACAATTTTCCTGAGTTTTGAATTCGTCCTGATGCAGCCCCTCCTGGGAAACTCCTACTCGTCCTCTGCGTCTCCGAGTGCAGAGACCTCGATGGCAACTGCAGAAATGAAGGGCTGCGTTGAGTAGTCGAGAAGCAAGAACATAGCCAGCGCCTTGTGTTTAGGAGTCAGCAACTGCTGGACTTTTGCGATTGCCTTCACTGTGCACTGAATGTCGAGATATGTGCACGCTAAAAAAACAAGGTGGGCAAGAGGAGGAAGAGAGCACCGGCATCAGAGAGCATCTGGCATCTTCCCCTGGAAAGGGCAGTGTTTTTGGAGAGTGCAGTAAAATCGTGTTTCTGGACAAGGGAGGCATAAGTGCGCTGCGCTCCTAAGCTATCTCCCTGCTAAGACACACTGCCAAAGCTTTTCGCTATGATGCAGTCTAGTGCAGACGCACACTACGGCTCTACGGAGCTGTCCGAAGCCAAGCGCCGGTCGCCGGCGTCTTTCGGCTGAAGGAGCGCTTCGGAGCGTACGGCTGTTGTGTGCGCGAAGCAGCCGCTTCTCCTGCTCCGGGAGCCGGACAGAGCGGTAGCTTGTAGGAGGGCGAAGAACGAAGCCGCAGAGCACCGGCCTTCTGCGCGCACCCTAAGGACTGCGAGAGGACCGTGGTGGCCGCTCGCCTGCCTCTTCAATTCCATTCTAGCATCCTTAGGGAAGGTGTTCCAGGACAATTTTCCTGAGTTTTGAATTCGTCCTGATGCAGCCCCTCCTGGGAAACAACTGCTCGTCGTCTGAGTCTCCGAGTGCAGAGACCTCGATGGCAACTGCAGAAATGAAGGGCTGCGTTGAGTTGTCGAGAAGCAAGAACATAGCCAGCGCCTTGTGTTTGGGAGTCAGCAGCACCTGGACTTTTGCGATTGCTTTCACAGTGCACTGAATGCCAGGACGGCATGTGCACGTTAAAACAACGAGCTGGGCAAGAGCAGGAAGGGACCACGGGCATCAGAGAGCATCTGGCATCTTGCCCTGGAAAGAGCAGTGTTTTTGGAGTGTGCAGTAAAATCGTGTTTCTGGACAAGGGAGGCATAAGTGCGCTGCGCTCCTAAGCTATCTCCCTGCTAAGACACACTGCCAAAGCTTTTCGTTATCATGCAGGCTAGTGCAGACGCACACTACGGCTCTCCGGAGCTGTCCGAAGCGAAGCGCCGGTCGCCGGCGTCTTTCGGCTGAAGCAGCGCTTCGGAGCGTACGGCTGTTGTGTGCGCGAAGCAGCCGCTTCTCCTGCTCCGTGAGCCGGACAGAGCGGTAGCTTGTACGAGGGCGAAGAACGAAGCCGCAGAGCACCGGGCTTCTGCGGGCACCCTAAGGACTGCGAGAGGACCGTGGTGGCCGCTCGCCTGCCCCTTCAATTCCATTCTAGCATCCTTATGGAAGGTGTTCTAGGACAATTTTCCTGAGTTTTGAATTCGTCCTGATGCAGCCCCTCCTGGGAAACTCCTACTCGTCCTCTGCGTCTCCGAGTGCAGAGACCTCGATGGCAACTGCAGAAATGAAGGGCTGCGTTGAGGAGTCGAGAAGCAAGAACATAGCCAGCGCCTTGTGTTTGGGAGTCAGCAGCACCTGGACTTTTGCGATTGCTTTCACTGTGCACTGAATGCCAGGACGGCATGTGCACGTTAAAACAACGAGCTGGGCAAGAGTCCCCGAAAGATCACGGCCGTCAGAAAGCAGCTTATATATTGCCCAGGAAAGAGCAGTGTTTTTGGAGTGTGCAGTAAAATCGTGTTTCTGGACAAGGGAGGCATAAGTGCGCTGCGCTCCTAAGCTATCTCCCTGCTAAGACACACTGCCAAAGCTTTTCGTTATCATGCAGGCTAGTGCAGACGCACACTACGGCTCTCCGGAGCTGTCCGAAGCGAAACGCCGGTCGCCGGCGTCTTTCGGCTGAAGCAGCGCTTCGGAGCGTACGGCTGTTGTGTGCGCGAAGCAGCCGCTTCTCCTGCTCCGTGAGCCGGACAGAGCGGTAGCTTGTACGACGGCGAAGAACGAAGCCGCAGAGCACCGGGCTTCTGCGCGCACCCTAAGGACTGCGAGAGGACCGTGGTGGCCGCTCGCCTGCCCCTTCAATTCCATTCTAGCATCCTTATGGAAGGTGTTCTAGGACAATTTTCCTGAGTTTTGAATTCGTCCTGATGCAGCCCCTCCTGGGAAACTCCTACTCGTCCTCTGCGTCTCCGAGTGCAGAGACCTCGATGGCAACTGCAGAAATGAAGGGCTGCGTTGAGTAGTCGAGAAGCAAGAACATAGCCAGCGCCTTGTGTTTAGGAGTCAGCAACTGCTGGACTTTTGCGATTGCCTTCACTGTGCACTGAATGTCGAGATATGTGCACGCTAAAAAAACAAGGTGGGCAAGAGGAGGAAGAGAGCACCGGCATCAGAGAGCATCTGGCATCTTCCCCTGGAAAGGGCAGTGTTTTTGGAGAGTGCAGCAAATCCGTGTTTCTGGACAAGGGAGGCATAAGTGCGCTGCGCTCCTAAGCTATCTCCCTGCGAGACAGACTGGCAAAGCTTTTCGTTATCATGCAGGCTAGTGCAGACGCACACTACGGCTCTCCGGAGCTGTCCGAAGCCAAGCGCCGGTCGCCGGCGTCTTTCGGCTGAAGCAGCGCTTCGGAGCGTACGGCTGTTGTGTGCGCGAAGCAGCCGCTTCTCCTGCTCCGTGAGCCGGACAGAGCGGTAGCTTGTACGACGGCGAAGAACGAAGCCGCAGAGCACCGGGCTTCTGCGGGCACCCTAAGGACTGCGAGAGGACCGTGGTGGCCGCTCGCCTGCCTCTTCAATTCCATTCTAGCATCCTTAGGGAAGGTGTTCTAGGACAATTTTCCTGAGTTTTGAATTCGTCCTGATGCAGCCCCACTGGGAAACTCCTACTCGTCCTCTGAGTCTCCGAGTGCAGAGACCTCGATGGCAACTGCAGAAATGAAGGGCTGCGTTGAGTAGTCGAGAAGCAAGAACATAGCCAGCGCCTTGTGTCTGGGAGTCAGCAGCACCTGGACTTTTGCGATTGCTTTCACAGTGCACTGAATGCCAGGACGGCATGTGCACGTTAAAACAACGAGCTGGGCAAGAGTAATCGAAAGATCACGGCCGACAGAAAGCAGCTTATATATTGCCCTGGAAAGAGCAGTGTTTTTGGAGTGTGCAGTAAAATCGTGTTTCTGGACAAGGGAGGCATAAGTGCGCTGCGCTCCTAAGCTATCTCTCTGCGAGACACACTGGCAAAGCTTTTCGCTATAGTGCAGTCTAGTGCAGACGGACACTGCGGCTCTCCGGAGCTGTCCGAAGCGAAGCGCCGCTCGCCGGCGTCTTTCGGCTGAAGCAGCGCTTCGGGGCGTACGGCTGCCGCTCCGCTGTTGTGTGCGCGAGGCAGCCGCTTCTCCTGCTCCGTGAGCCGGACAGAGCGGTAGCTTGTACGAGGGCGAAGAACGAAGCCGCAGGGAGACGACATTGTGTGTACAGTCTTGGGACTGCTAGATGACAGTGGCTAAAGCTCCCTGCCTTTTCAATGCACTGCTGCCATGCTTTATTGAAGGCGTTCCGAGACAACTTTCCTGGGTTTTGACTTCGTCCTGATGAAGCCCCTGTTGGGAAATTCGTTTGGGAGTCAGCAGCTGCTGGACTTTTGCGATTGCCTTCACTGTGCACTGAATGCCAGGACGGCATGTGCACGTTAAAACAACGAGCTGGGCAAGAGCAGGAAGGGGCCACGGGCATCAAGAGAGCATCTGACATCTTGCCCTGGAAAGAGCAGTGTTTTTGGAGTGTGCAGTAAAATCGTGTTTCTGGACAAGGGAGGCATAAGTGCGCTGCGCTCCTAAGCTATCTCCCTGCGAGACAGACTGGCAAAGCTTTTCGTTATCATGCAGTCTTGTGCAGACGCACACTACGGCTCTCCGGAGCTGTCCGAAGCCAAGCGCCGGTCGCCGGCGTCTTTCGGCTGAAGCAGCGCTTCGGAGCGTACGGCTGTTGTGTGCGCGAAGCAGCCGCTTCTCCTGCTCCGTGAGCCGGACAGAGCGGTAGCTTGTACGACGGCGAAGAACGAAGCCGCAGAGCACCGGCCTTCTGCGCGCACCCTAAGGACTGCTAGAGGACCGTGGTGGCCGCTCGCCTGCCTCTTCAATTCCATTCTAGCATCCTTAGGGAAGGTGTTCCATGACAATTTTCCTGAGTTTTGAATTCGTCCTGATGCAGCCCCTCCTGGGAAACTCCTACTCGTCCTCTGAGTCTCCGAGTGCAGAGACCTCGATGGCAACTGCAGAAATGAAGGGCTGCGTTGAGTAGTCGAGAAGCAAGAACATAGCCAGCGCCTTTTGTTTGGGAGTCAGCAGCTGCTGGACTTTTGCGATTGCCTTCACTGTGCACTGAATGCCAGGACGGCATGTGCACGTTAAAACAACGAGCTGGGCAAGAGCAGTAATCGAAAGATCACGGCCGACAGAAAGCAGCTTATATATTGCCCAGGAAAGAGCAGTGTTTTTGGAGTGTGCAGTAAAATCGTGTTTCTGGACAAGGGAGGCATAAGTGTGCTGCGCTCCTAAGCTATCTCCCTGCGAGACACACTGCCAAAGCTTTTCGCTATGATGCAGTCTAGTGCAGACGCACACTACGGCTCTCCGGAGCTGTCCGACGCCAAGCGCCGCTCGCCGGCGTCTTTCGGCTGAAGCAGCGCTTCGGAGCGTACGGCTGTTGTGTGCGCGAAGCAGCCGCTTCTCCTGCTCCGCGAGCCGGACAGAGCGGTAGCTTCTACGAGGGCGAAGAACGAAGCCGCAGAGCACCGGACTTGTATGCACAGCCTACGGGCTGCTAGAGGAAGGTGGCTGCTGCTCCCTAACCCATCAATTCACAGCTGGCATGCTCTATGGAGCTGTTCCAGGACAACTTTCATTGCTTATTGGTTCGTCCTGATGCAGCCCCTCCTGGGAAATTCATGCTCGTCCCCTGAGGCTCCGACATGCAGAAACATCGATGGCAGCTGCAGAAAAGAAGGGCTGCGTTGAGTTGTCGAGAAGCAAGAACATAGCCAGCGCCTAGCGTCTGGGAGTCAGCAACTGCTGGACTTTTGCGATTGCCTTCACTGTGCACTGAATGTCGAGATATGTGCACGCTAAAAAAACAAGGTGGGCAAGAGGAGGAAGAGAGCACGGGCATCAGAGAGCATCTGGCATCTTCCCCTGGAAAGGGCAGTGTTTTTGGAGACGCACACTACGGCTCTACGGAGCTGTCCGAAGCCAAGCGCCGGTGGCCGGCGTCTTTCGGCTGAAGCAGCGCTTCGGAGCGTACGGCTGTTGTGTGCGCGAAGCAGCCGCTTCTCCTGCTCCGTGAGCCGGACAGAGCGGTAGCTTGTACGAGGGCGAAGAACGAAGCCGCAGAGCACCGGGCTTCTGCGGGCACCCTAAGGACTGCGAGAGGACCGTGGTGGCCGCTCGCCTGCCCCTTCAATTCCATTCTAGCATCCTTATGGAAGGTGTTCTAGGACAATTTTCCTGAGTTTTGAATTCGTCCTGATGCAGCCCCTCCTGGGAAACTCCTACTCGTCCTCTGCGTCTCCGAGTGCAGAGACCTCGATGGCAACTGCAGAAATGAAGGGCTGCGTTGAGGAGTCGAGAAGCAAGAACATAGCCAGCGCCTTGTGTTTGGGAGTCAGCAGCACCTGGACTTTTGCGATTGCTTTCACAGTGCACTGAATGCCAGGACGGCATGTGCACGTTAAAACAACGAGCTGGGCAAGAGCAGGAAGGGACCACGGGCATCAGAGAGCATCTGGCATCTTGCCCTGGAAAGAGCAGTGTTTTTGGAGTGTGCAGTAAAATCGTGTTTCTGGACAAGGGAGGCATAAGTGCGCTGCGCTCCTAAGCTATCTCCCTGCTAAGACACACTGCCAAAGCTTTTCGTTATCATGCAGGCTAGTGCAGACGCACACTACGGCTCTCCGGAGCTGTCCGAAGCGAAGCGCCGGTCGCCGGCGTCTTTCGGCTGAAGCAGCGCTTCGGAGCGTACGGCTGTTGTGTGCGCGAAGCAGCCGCTTCTCCTGCTCCGGGAGCCGGACAGAGCGGTAGCTTGTACGAGGGCGAAGAACGAAGCCGCAGAGCACCGGGCTTCTGCGGGCACCCTAAGGACTGCGAGAGGACCGTGGTGGCCGCTCGCCTGCCCCTTCAATTCCATTCTAGCATCCTTATGGAAGGTGTTCTAGGACAATTTTCCTGAGTTTTGAATTCGTCCTGATGCAGCCCCTCCTGGGAAACTCCTACTCGTCCTCTGCGTCTCCGAGTGCAGAGACCTCGATGGCAACTGCAGAAATGAAGGGCTGCGTTGAGTAGTCGAGAAGCAAGAACATAGCCAGCGCCTTGTGTTTAGGAGTCAGCAACTGCTGGACTTTTGCGATTGCCTTCACTGTGCACTGAATGTCGAGAGATGTGCACGCTAAAAAAACAAGGTGGGCAAGAGGAGGAAGAGAGCACCGGCATCAGAGAGCATCTGGCATCTTCCCCTGGAAAGGGCAGTGTTTTTGGAGAGTGCAGCAAATCCGTGTTTCTGGACAAGGGAGGCATAAGTGCGCTGCGCTCCTAAGCTATCTCCCTGCTAAGACACACTGCCAAAGCTTTTCGCTATGATGCAGTCCAGTGCAGACGCACACTACGGCTCTACGGAGCTGTCCGAAGCCAAGCGCCGGTCGCCGGCGTCTTTCGGCTGAAGCAGCGCTTCGGAGCGTACGGCTGTTGTGTGCGCGAAGCAGCCGCTTCTCCTGCTCCGGGAGCCGGACAGAGCGGTAGCTTGTACGAGGGCGAAGAACGAAGCCGCAGAGCACCGGCCTTCTGCGCGCACCCTAAGGACTGCGAGAGGACCGTGGTGGCCGCTCGCCTGCCCCTTCAATTCCCTTCTAGCATCCTTAGGGAAGGTGTTCCAGGACAATTTTCCTGAGTTTTGAATTCGTCCTGATGCAGCCCCTCCTGGGAAACAACTGCTCGTCGTCTGAGTCTCCGAGTGCAGAGACCTCGATGGCAACTGCAGAAATGAAGGGCTGCGTTGAGTTGTCGAGACGCAAGAACATAGCCAGCGCCTTGTGTTTGGGAGTCAGCAGCTGCTGGACTTTTGCGATTGCTTTCACTGTGCACTGAATGCCAGGACGGCATGTGCACGTTAAAACAACGAGCTGGGCAAGAGCAGGAAGGGACCACGGGCATCAAGAGAGCATCTGGCATCTTGCCCTGGAAAGAGCAGTGTTTTTGGAGTGTGCAGTAAAATCGTGTTTCTGGACAAGGGAGGCATAAGTGCGCTGCGCTCCTAAGCTATCTCCCTGCGAGACAGACTGGCAAAGCTTTTCGTTATCATGCAGGCTAGTGCAGACGCACACTACGGCTCTCCGGAGCTGTCCGAAGCCAAGCGCCGCTCGCCGGCGTCTTTCGGCTGAAGCAGCGCTTCGGAGCGTACGGCTGTTGTGTGCGCGAAGCAGCCGCTTCTCCTGCTCCGTGAGCCGGACAGAGCGGTAGCTTGTACGACGGCGAAGAACGAAGCCGCAGAGCACCGGGCTTCTGCGGGCACCCTAAGGACTGCGAGAGGACCGTGGTGGCCGCTCGCCTGCCTCTTCAATTCCATTCTAGCATCCTTAGGGAAGGTGTTCTAGGACAATTTTCCTGAGTTTTGAATTCGTCCTGATGCAGCCCCTCCTGGGAAACTCCTACTCGTCCTCTGCGTCTCCGAGTGCAGAGACCTCGATGGCAACTGCAGAAATGAAGGGCTGCGTTGAGTAGTCGAGAAGCAAGAACATAGCCAGCGCCTTGTGTCTGGGAGTCAGCAGCACCTGGACTTTTGCGATTGCTTTCACAGTGCACTGAATGCCAGGACGGCATGTGCACGTTAAAACAACGAGCTGGGCAAGAGCAGTAATCGAAAGATCACGGCCGACAGAAAGCAGCTTATATATTGCCCAGGAAAGAGCAGTGTTTTTGGAGTGTGCAGTAAAATCGTGTTTCTGGACAAGGGAGGCATAAGTGCGCTGCGCTCCTAAGCTATCTCCCTGCTAAGACACACTGGCAAAGCTTTTCGCTATAGTGCAGTCTAGTGCAGACGCACACTACGGCTCTCCGGAGCTGTCCGACGCCAAGCGCCGCTCGCCGGCGTCTTTCGGCTGAAGCAGCGCTTCGGAGCGTACGGCTGTTGTGTGCGCGAAGCAGCCGCTTCTCCTGCTCCGGGAGCCGGACAGAGCGGTAGCTTGTACGAGGGCGAAGAACGAAGCCGCAGAGCACCGGGCTTCTGCGGGCACCCTAAGGACTGCGAGAGGACCGTGGTGGCCGCTCGCCTGCCTCTTCAATTCCATTCTAGCATCCTTATGGAAGGTGTTCTAGGACAATTTTCCTGAGTTTTGAATTCGTCCTGATGCAGCCCCTCCTGGGAAACTCCTACTCGTCCTCTGCGTCTCCGAGTGCAGAGACCTCGTTGGCAACTGCAGAAATGAAGGGCTGCGTTGAGTAGTCGAGAAGCAAGAACATAGCCAGCGCCTTGTGTTTGGGAGTCAGCAGCACCTGGACTTTTGCGATTGCTTTCACTGTGCACTGAATGCCAGGACGGCATGTGCACGTTAAAACAACGAGCTGGGCAAGAGCAGTAATCGAAAGATCACGGCCGTCAGAAAGCAGCTTATATATTGCCCTGGAAAGAGCAGTGTTTTTGGAGTGTGCAGTAAAATCGTGTTTCTGGACAAGGGAGGCATAAGTGCGCTGCGCTCCTAAGCTATCTCCCTGCGAGACACACTGCCAAAGCTTTTCGCTATAGTGCAGTCTAGTGCAGACGGACACTGCGGCTCTCCGGAACTGTCCGAAGCGAAGCGCCGCTCGCCGGCGTCTTTCGGCTGAAGCAGCGCTTCGGGGCGTACGGCTGCCGCTCCGCTGTTGTGTGCGCGAGGCAGCCGCTTCTCCTGCTCCGTGAGCCGGACAGAGCGGTAGCTTGTACGAGGGCGAAGAACGAAGCCGCAGGGAGACGACATTGTGTGTACAGTCTTGGGACTGCTAGATGACAGTGGCTAAAGCTCCCTGCCTTTTCAATGCACTGCTGCCATGCTTTATTGAAGGCGTTCCGAGACAACTTTCCTTGGTTTTGACTTCGTCCTGATGAAGCCCCTGTTGGGAAATTCGTTTGGGAGTCAGCAGCTGCTGGACTTTTGCGATTGCCTTCACTGTGCACTGAATGCCAGGACGGCATGTGCACGTTAAAACAACGAGCTGGGCAAGAGCAGGAAGGGACCACGGGCATCAAGAGAGCATCTGACATCTTGCCCTGGAAAGAGCAGTGTTTTTGGAGTGTGCAGTAAAATCGTGTTTCTGGACAAGGGAGGCATAAGTGCGCTGCGCTCCTAAGTTATCTCCCTGCGAGACAGACTGGCAAAGCTTTTCGTTATCATGCAGGCTAGTGCAGACGCACACTACGGCTCTCCGGAGCTGTCCGAAGCCAAGCGCCGGTCGCCGGCGTCTTTCGGCTGAAGCAGCGCTTCGGAGCGTACGGCTGTTGTGTGCGCGAAGCAGCCGCTTCTCCTGCTCCGCGAGCCGGACAGAGCGGTAGCTTGTACGAGGGCGAAGAACGAAGCCGCAGAGCACCGGCCTTCTGCGCGCACCCTAAGGACTGCTAGAGGACCGTGGTGGCCTCTCTCCTGCCTCTTCAATTCCATTCTAGCATCCTTAGGGAAGGTGTTCCATGACAATTTTCCTGAGTTTTGAATTCGTCCTGATGCAGCCCCTCCTGGGAAACTCCTACTCGTCCTCTGAGTCTCCGAGTGCAGAGACCTCGATGGCAACTGCAGAAATGAAGGGCTGCGTTGAGTAGTCGAGAAGCAAGAACATAGCCAGCGCCTTTTGTTTGGGAGTCAGCAGCTGCTGGACTTTTGCGATTGCCTTCACTGTGCACTGAATGCCAGGACGGCATGTGCACGTTAAAACAACGAGCTGGGCAAGAGCAGTAATCGAAAGATCACGGCCGACAGAAAGCAGCTTATATATTGCCCAGGAAAGAGCAGTGTTTTTGGAGTGTGCAGTAAAATCGTGTTTCTGGACAAGGGAGGCATAAGTGTGCTGCGCTCCTAAGCTATCTCCCTGCGAGACACACTGCCAAAGCTTTTCGCTATGATGCAGTCTAGTGCAGACGCACACTACGGCTCTCCGGAGCTGTCCGACGCCAAGCGCCGCTCGCCGGCGTCTTTCGGCTGAAGCAGCGCTTCGGAGCGTACGGCTGTTGTGTGCGCGAAGCAGCCGCTTCTCCTGCTCCGGGAGCCGGACAGAGCGGTAGCTTCTACGAGGGCGAAGAACGAAGCCGCAGAGCACCGGACTTGTGTGCACAGCCTACGGGCTGCTAGAGGAAGGTGGCTGCTGCTCCCTAACCCATCAATTCACAGCTGGCATGCTCTATGGAGCTGTTCCAGGACAACTTTCATTGCTTATTGGTTCGTCCTGATACAGCCCCTCCTGGGAAATTCATGCTCGTCACCTGAGGCTCCGACATGCAGAAACATCGATGGCAGCTGCAGAAAAGAAGGGCTGCGTTGAGTTGTCGAGAAGCAAGAACATAGCCAGCGCCTAGCGTCTGGGAGTCAGCAACTGCTGGACTTTTGCGATTGCCTTCACTGTGCACTGAATGTCGAGATATGTGCACGCTAAAAAAACAAGGTGGGCAAGAGGAGGAAGAGAGCACGGGCATCAGAGAGCATCTGGCATCTTCCCCTGGAAAGGGCAGTGTTTTTGGAGACGCACACTACGGCTCTACGGAGCTGTCCGAAGCCAAGCGCCGGTCGCCGGCGTCTTTCGGCTGAAGCAGCGCTTCGGAGCGTACGGCTGTTGTGTGCGCGAAGCAGCCGCTTCTCCTGCTCCGGGAGCCGGACAGAGCGGTAGCTTGTACGAGGGCGAAGAACGAAGCCGCAGAGCACCGGCCTTCTGCGCGCACCCTAAGGACTGCGAGAGGACCGTGGTGGCCGCTCGCCTGCCCCTTCAATTCCCTTCTAGCATCCTTAGGGAAGGTGTTCCAGGACAATTTTCCTGAGTTTTGAATTCGTCCTGATGCAGCCCCTCCTGGGAAACAACTGCTCGTCGTCTGAGTCTCCGAGTGCAGAGACCTCGATGGCAACTGCAGAAATGAAGGGCTGCGTTGAGTTGTCGAGAAGCAAGAACATAGCCAGCGCCTTGTGTTTGGGAGTCAGCAGCTGCTGGACTTTTGCGATTGCTTTCACTGTGCACTGAATGCCAGGACGGCATGTGCACGTTAAAACAACGAGCTGGGCAAGAGCAGGAAGGGACCACGGGCATCAGAGAGCATCTGGCATCTTGCCCTGGAAAGAGCAGTGTTTTTGGAGTGTGCAGTAAAATCGTGTTTCTGGACAAGGGAGGCATAAGTGCGCTGCGCTCCTAAGCTATCTCCCTGCGAGACAGACTGGCAAAGCTTTTCGTTATCATGCAGGCTAGTGCAGACGCACACTACGGCTCTCCGGAGCTGTCCGAAGCCAAGCGCCGGTGGCCGGCGTCTTTCGGCTGAAGCAGCGCTTCGGAGCGTACGGCTGTTGTGTGCGCGAAGCAGCCGCTTCTCCTGCTCCGTGAGCCGGACAGAGCGGTAGCTTGTACGAGGGCGAAGAACGAAGCCGCAGGGAGACGACATTGTGTGTACAGTCTTGGGACTGCTAGATGACAGTGGCTAAAGCTCCCTGCCTTTTCAATGCACTGCTGCCATGCTTTATTGAAGGCGTTCCGAGACAACTTTCCTTGGTTTTGACTTCGTCCTGATGAAGCCCCTATTGGGAAATTCGTTTGGGAGTCAGCAGCTGCTGGACTTTTGCGATTGCCTTCACTGTGCACTGAATGCCAGGACGGCATGTGCACGTTAAAACAACGAGCTGGGCAAGAGCAGGAAGGGACCACGGGCATCAAGAGAGCATCTGACATCTTGCCCTGGAAAGAGCAGTGTTTTTGGAGTGTGCAGTAAAATCGTGTTTCTGGACAAGGGAGGCATAAGTGCGCTGCGCTCCTAAGTTATCTCCCTGCGAGACAGACTGGCAAAGCTTTTCGTTATCATGCAGGCTAGTGCAGACGCACACTACGGCTCTCCGGAGCTGTCCGAAGCCAAGCGCCGGTCGCCGGCGTCTTTCGGCTGAAGCAGCGCTTCGGAGCGTACGGCTGTTGTGTGCGCGAAGCAGCCGCTTCTCCTGCTCCGCGAGCCGGACAGAGCGGTAGCTTGTACGAGGGCGAAGAACGAAGCCGCAGAGCACCGGCCTTCTGCGCGCACCCTAAGGACTGCTAGAGGACCGTGGTGGCCGCTCGCCTGCCTCTTCAATTCCATTCTAGCATCCTTAGGGAAGGTGTTCCATGACAATTTTCCTGAGTTTTGAATTCGTCCTGATGCAGCCCCTCCTGGGAAACTCCTACTCGTCCTCTGAGTCTCCGAGTGCAGAGACCTCGATGGCAACTGCAGAAATGAAGGGCTGCGTTGAGTAGTCGAGAAGCAAGAACATAGCCAGCGCCTTTTGTTTGGGAGTCAGCAGCTGCTGGACTTTTGCGATTGCCTTCACTGTGCACTGAATGCCAGGACGGCATGTGCACGTTAAAACAACGAGCTGGGCAAGAGCAGTAATCGAAAGATCACGGCCGACAGAAAGCAGCTTATATATTGCCCAGGAAAGAGCAGTGTTTTTGGAGTGTGCAGTAAAATCGTGTTTCTGGACAAGGGAGGCATAAGTGTGCTGCGCTCCTAAGCTATCTCCCTGCGAGACACACTGCCAAAGCTTTTCGCTATGATGCAGTCTAGTGCAGACGCACACTACGGCTCTCCGGAGCTGTCCGACGCCAAGCGCCGCTCGCCGGCGTCTTTCGGCCGAAGCAGCGCTTCGGAGCGTACGGCTGTTGTGTGCGCGAAGCAGCCGCTTCTCCTGCTCCGGGAGCCGGACAGAGCGGTAGCTTGTACGACGGCGAAGAACGAAGCCGCAGAGCACCGGCCTTCTGCGCGCACCCTAAGGACTGCTAGAGGACCGTGGTGGCCTCTCGCCTGCCTCTTCAATTCCATTCTAGCATCCTTAGGGAAGGTGTTCCATGACAATTTTCCTGAGTTTTGAATTCGTCCTGATGCAGCCCCTCCTGGGAAACTCCTACTCGTCCTCTGAGTCTCCGAGTGCAGAGACCTCGATGGCAACTGCAGAAATGAAGGGCTGCGTTGAGTAGTCGAGAAGCAAGAACATAGCCAGCGCCTTTTGTTTGGGAGTCAGCAGCTGCTGGACTTTTGCGATTGCCTTCACTGTGCACTGAATGCCAGGACGGCATGTGCACGTTAAAACAACGAGCTGGGCAAGAGCAGTAATCGAAAGATCACGGCCGACAGAAAGCAGCTTATATATTGCCCAGGAAAGAGCAGTGTTTTTGGAGTGTGCAGTAAAATCGTGTTTCTGGACAAGGGAGGCATAAGTGTGCTGCGCTCCTAAGCTATCTCCCTGCGAGACACACTGCCAAAGCTTTTCGCTATGATGCAGTCTAGTGCAGACGCACACTACGGCTCTCCGGAGCTGTCCGACGCCAAGCGCTGCTCGCCGGCGTCTTTCGGCTGAAGCAGCGCTTCGGAGCGTACGGCTGTTGTGTGCGCGAAGCAGCCGCTTCTCCTGCTCCGCGAGCCGGACAGAGCGGTAGCTTCTACGAGGGCGAAGAACGAAGCCGCAGAGCACCGGACTTGTGTGCACAGCCTACGGGCTGCTAGAGGAAGGTGGCTGCTGCTCCCTAACCCATCAATTCACAGCTGGCATGCTCTATGGAGCTGTTCCAGGACAACTTTCATTGCTTATTGGTTCGTCCTGATACAGCCCCTCCTGGGAAATTCATGCTCGTCACCTGAGGCTCCGACATGCAGAAACATCGATGGCAGCTGCAGAAAAGAAGGGCTGCGTTGAGTTGTCGAGAAGCAAGAACATAGCCAGCGCCTAGCGTCTGGGAGTCAGCAACTGCTGGACTTTTGCGATTGCCTTCACTGTGCACTGAATGTCGAGATATGTGCACGCTAAAAAAACAAGGTGGGCAAGAGGAGGAAGAGAGCACGGGCATCAGAGAGCATCTGGCATCTGCCCCTGGAAAGGGCAGTGTTTTTGGAGACGCACACTACGGCTCTACGGAGCTGTCCGAAGCCAAGCGCCGGTGGCCGGCGTCTTTCGGCTGAAGCAGCGCTTCGGAGCGTACGGCTGTTGTGTGCGCGAAGCAGCCGCTTCTCCTGCTCCGCGAGCCGGACAGAGCGGTAGCTTCTACGAGGGCGAAGAACGAAGCCGCAGAGCACCGGCCTTCTGCGCGCACCCTAAGGACTGCGAGAGGACCGTGGTGGCCGCTCGCCTGCCCCTTCAATTCCCTTCTAGCATCCTTAGGGAAGGTGTTCCAGGACAATTTTCCTGAGTTTTGAATTCGTCCTGATGCAGCCCCTCCTGGGAAACAACTGCTCGTCGTCTGAGTCTCCGAGTGCAGAGACCTCGATGGCAACTGCAGAAATGAAGGGCTGCGTTGAGTTGTCGAGAAGCAAGAACATAGCCAGCGCCTTGTGTTTGGGAGTCAGCAGCTGCTGGACTTTTGCGATTGCTTTCACTGTGCACTGAATGCCAGGACGGCATGTGCACGTTAAAACAACGAGCTGGGCAAGAGCAGGAAGGGACCACGGGCATCAGAGAGCATCTGGCATCTTGCCCTGGAAAGAGCAGTGTTTTTGGAGTGTGCAGTAAAATCGTGTTTCTGGACAAGGGAGGCATAAGTGCGCTGCGCTCCTAAGCTATCTCCCTGCGAGACAGACTGGCAAAGCTTTTCGTTATCATGCAGGCTAGTGCAGACGCACACTACGGCTCTCCGGAGCTGTCCGAAGCCAAGCGCCGGTCGCCGGCGTCTTTCGGCTGAAGCAGCGCTTCGGAGCGTACGGCTGTTGTGTGCGCGAAGCAGCCGCTTCTCCTGCTCCGTGAGCCGGACAGAGCGGTAGCTTGTACGACGGCGAAGAACGAAGCCGCAGAGCACCGGGCTTCTGCGGGCACCCTAAGGACTGCGAGAGGACCGTGGTGGCCGCTCGCCTGCCTCTTCAATTCCATTCTAGCATCCTTAGGGAAGGTGTTCTAGGACAATTTTCCTGAGTTTTGAATTCGTCCTGATGCAGCCCCTCCTGGGAAACTCCTACTCGTCCTCTGAGTCTCCGAGTGCAGAGACCTCGATGGCAACTGCAGAAATGAAGGGCTGCGTTGAGTAGTCGAGAAGCAAGAACATAGCCAGCGCCTTTTGTTTGGGAGTCAGCAGCTGCTGGACTTTTGCGATTGCCTTCACTGTGCACTGAATGCCAGGACGGCATGTGCACGTTAAAACAACGAGCTGGGCAAGAGCAGTAATCGAAAGATCACGGCCGACAGAAAGCAGCTTATATATTGCCCAGGAAAGAGCAGTGTTTTTGGAGTGTGCAGTAAAATCGTGTTTCTGGACAAGGGAGGCATAAGTGTGCTGCGCTCCTAAGCTATCTCCCTGCGAGACACACTGCCAAAGCTTTTCGCTATGATGCAGTCTAGTGCAGACGCACACTACGGCTCTCCGGAGCTGTCCGACGCCAAGCGCCGCTCGCCGGCGTCTTTCGGCTGAAGCAGCGCTTCGGAGCGTACGGCTGTTGTGTGCGCGAAGCAGCCGCTTCTCCTGCTCCGCGAGCCGGACAGAGCGGTAGCTTCTACGAGGGCGAAGAACGAAGCCGCAGAGCACCGGACTTGTGTGCACAGCCTACGGGCTGCTAGAGGAAGGTGGCTGCTGCTCCCTAACCCATCAATTCACAGCTGGCATGCTCTATGGAGCTGTTCCAGGACAACTTTCATTGCTTATTGGTTCGTCCTGATACAGCCCCTCCTGGGAAATTCATGCTCGTCACCTGAGGCTCCGACATGCAGAAACATCGATGGCAGCTGCAGAAAAGAAGGGCTGCGTTGAGTTGTCGAGAAGCAAGAACATAGCCAGCGCCTAGCGTCTGGGAGTCAGCAACTGCTGGACTTTTGCGATTGCCTTCACTGTGCACTGAATGTCGAGATATGTGCACGCTAAAAAAACAAGGTGGGCAAGAGGAGGAAGAGAGCACGGGCATCAGAGAGCATCTGGCATCTGCCCCTGGAAAGGGCAGTGTTTTTGGAGACGCACACTACGGCTCTACGGAGCTGTCCGAAGCCAAGCGCCGGTGGCCGGCGTCTTTCGGCTGAAGCAGCGCTTCGGAGCGTACGGCTGTTGTGTGCACGAAGCAGCCGCTTCTCCTGCTCCGGGAGCCGGACAGAGCGGTAGCTTGTACGAGGGCGAAGAACGAAGCCGCAGAGCACCGGCCTTCTGCGCGCACCCTAAGGACTGCGAGAGGACCGTGGTGGCCGCTCGCCTGCCCCTTCAATTCCCTTCTAGCATCCTTAGGGAAGGTGTTCCAGGACAATTTTCCTGAGTTTTGAATTCGTCCTGATGCAGCCCCTCCTGGGAAACAACTGCTCGTCGTCTGAGTCTCCGAGTGCAGAGACCTCGATGGCAACTGCAGAAATGAAGGGCTGCGTTGAGTTGTCGAGAAGCAAGAACATAGCCAGCGCCTTGTGTTTGGGAGTCAGCAGCTGCTGGACTTTTGCGATTGCTTTCACTGTGCACTGAATGCCAGGACGGCATGTGCACGTTAAAACAACGAGCTGGGCAAGAGCAGGAAGGGAGCACGGGCATCAGAGAGCATCTGGCATCTTGCCCTGGAAAGAGCAGTGTTTTTGGAGTGTGCAGTAAAATCGTGTTTCTGGACAAGGGAGGCATAAGTGCGCTGCGCTCCTAAGCTATCTCCCTGCGAGACAGACTGGCAAAGCTTTTCGTTATCATGCAGGCTAGTGCAGACGCACACTACGGCTCTCCGGAGCTGTCCGAAGCCAAGCGCCGGTCGCCGGCGTCTTTCGGCTGAAGCAGCGCTTCGGAGCGTACGGCTGTTGTGTGCGCGAAGCAGCCGCTTCTCCTGCTCCGTGAGCCGGACAGAGCGGTAGCTTGTACGACGGCGAAGAACGAAGCCGCAGAGCACCGGGCTTCTGCGGGCACCCTAAGGACTGCGAGAGGACCGTGGTGGCCGCTCGCCTGCCTCTTCAATTCCATTCTAGCATCCTTAGGGAAGGTGTTCTAGGACAATTTTCCTGAGTTTTGAATTCGTCCTGATGCAGCCCCTCCTGGGAAACTCCTACTCGTCCTCTGAGTCTCCGAGTGCAGAGACCTCGATGGCAACTGCAGAAATGAAGGGCTGCGTTGAGTAGTCGAGAAGCAAGAACATAGCCAGCGCCTTGTGTCTGGGAGTCAGCAGCACCTGGACTTTTGCGATTGCTTTCACAGTGCACTGAATGCCAGGACGGCATGTGCACGTTAAAACAACGAGCTGGGCAAGAGTAATCGAAAGATCACGGCCGTCAGAAAGCAGCTTATATATTGCCCAGGAAAGAGCAGTGTTTTTGGAGTGTGCAGTAAAATCGTGTTTCTGGACAAGGGAGGCATAAGTGCGCTGCGCTCCTAAGCTATCTCTCTGCGAGACACACTGGCAAAGCTTTTCGCTATAGTGCAGTCTAGTGCAGACGGACACTGCGGCTCTCCGGAGCTGTCCGAAGCGAAGCGCCGCTCGCCGGCGTCTTTCGGCTGAAGCAGCGCTTCGGGGCGTACGGCTGCCGCTCCGCTGTTGTGTGCGCGAGGCAGCCGCTTCTCCTGCTCCGTGAGCCGGACAGAGCGGTAGCTTGTACGAGGGCGAAGAACGAAGCCGCAGGGAGACGACATTGTGTGTACAGTCTTGGGACTGCTAGATGACAGTGGCTAAAGCTCCCTGCCTTTTCAATGCACTGCTGCCATGCTTTATTGAAGGCGTTCCGAGACAACTTTCCTGGGTTTTGACTTCGTCCTGATGAAGCCCCTGTTGGGAAATTCGTTTGGGAGTCAGCAGCTGCTGGACTTTTGCGATTGCCTTCACTGTGCACTGAATGCCAGGACGGCATGTGCACGTTAAAACAACGAGCTGGGCAAGAGCAGGAAGGGGCCACGGGCATCAAGAGAGCATCTGACATCTTGCCCTGGAAAGAGCAGTGTTTTTGGAGTGTGCAGTAAAATCGTGTTTCTGGACAAGGGAGGCATAAGTGCGCTGCGCTCCTAAGTTATCTCCCTGCGAGACAGACTGGCAAAGCTTTTCGTTATCATGCAGGCTAGTGCAGACGCACACTACGGCTCTCCGGAGCTGTCCGAAGCCAAGCGCCGGTCGCCGGCGTCTTTCGGCTGAAGCAGCGCTTCGGAGCGTACGGCTGTTGTGTGCGCGAAGCAGCCGCTTCTCCTGCTCCGCGAGCCGGACAGAGCGGTAGCTTCTACGAGGGCGAAGAACGAAGCCGCAGAGCACCGGACTTGTGTGCACAGCCTACGGGCTGCTAGAGGAAGGTGGCTGCTGCTCCCTAACCCATCAATTCACAGCTGGCATGCTCTATGGAGCTGTTCCAGGACAACTTTCATTGCTTATTGGTTCGTCCTGATACAGCCCCTCCTGGGAAATTCATGCTCGTCACCTGAGGCTCCGACATGCAGAAACATCGATGGCAGCTGCAGAAAAGAAGGGCTGCGTTGAGTTGTCGAGAAGCAAGAACATAGCCAGCGCCTAGCGTCTGGGAGTCATCAACTGCTGGACTTTTGCGATTGCCTTCACTGTGCACTGAATGTCGAGATATGTGCACGCTAAAAAAACAAGGTGGGCAAGAGGAGGAAGAGAGCACGGGCATCAGAGAGCATCTGGCATCTGCCCCTGGAAAGGGCAGTGTTTTTGGAGACGCACACTACGGCTCTACGGAGCTGTCCGAAGCCAAGCGCCGGTGGCCGGCGTCTTTCGGCTGAAGCAGCGCTTCGGAGCGTACGGCTGTTGTGTGCGCGAAGCAGCCGCTTCTCCTGCTCCGGGAGCCGGACAGAGCGGTAGCTTGTACGAGGGCGAAGAACGAAGCCGCAGAGCACCGGCCTTCTGCGCGCACCCTAAGGACTGCGAGAGGACCGTGGTGGCCGCTCGCCTGCCCCTTCAATTCCCTTCTAGCATCCTTAGGGAAGGTGTTCCAGGACAATTTTCCTGAGTTTTGAATTCGTCCTGATGCAGCCCCTCCTGGGAAACAACTGCTCGTCGTCTGAGTCTCCGAGTGCAGAGACCTCGATGGCAACTGCAGAAATGAAGGGCTGCGTTGAGTTGTCGAGAAGCAAGAACATAGCCAGCGCCTTGTGTTTGGGAGTCAGCAGCTGCTGGACTTTTGCGATTGCTTTCACTGTGCACTGAATGCCAGGACGGCATGTGCACGTTAAAACAACGAGCTGGGCAAGAGCAGGAAGGGACCACGGGCATCAGAGAGCATCTGGCATCTTGCCCTGGAAAGAGCAGTGTTTTTGGAGTGTGCAGTAAAATCGTGTTTCTGGACAAGGGAGGCATAAGTGCGCTGCGCTCCTAAGCTATCTCCCTGCGAGACAGACTGGCAAAGCTTTTCGTTATCATGCAGGCTAGTGCAGACGCACACTACGGCTCTCCGGAGCTGTCCGAAGCCAAGCGCCGGTCGCCGGCGTCTTTCGGCTGAAGCAGCGCTTCGGAGCGTACGGCTGTTGTGTGCGCGAAGCAGCCGCTTCTCCTGCTCCGTGAGCCGGACAGAGCGGTAGCTTGTACGACGGCGAAGAACGAAGCCGCAGAGCACCGGGCTTCTGCGGGCACCCTAAGGACTGCGAGAGGACCGTGGTGGCCGCTCGCCTGCCTCTTCAATTCCATTCTAGCATCCTTAGGGAAGGTGTTCTAGGACAATTTTCCTGAGTTTTGAATTCGTCCTGATGCAGCCCCTCCTGGGAAACTCCTACTCGTCCTCTGAGTCTCCGAGTGCAGAGACCTCGATGGCAACTGCAGAAATGAAGGGCTGCGTTGAGTAGTCGAGAAGCAAGAACATAGCCAGCGCCTTTTGTTTGGGAGTCAGCAGCTGCTGGACTTTTGCGATTGCCTTCACTGTGCACTGAATGCCAGGACGGCATGTGCACGTTAAAACAACGAGCTGGGCAAGAGCAGTAATCGAAAGATCACGGCCGACAGAAAGCAGCTTATATATTGCCCAGGAAAGAGCAGTGTTTTTGGAGTGTGCAGTAAAATCGTGTTTCTGGACAAGGGAGGCATAAGTGTGCTGCGCTCCTAAGCTATCTCCCTGCGAGACACACTGCCAAAGCTTTTCGCTATGATGCAGTCTAGTGCAGACGCACACTACGGCTCTCCGGAGCTGTCCGACGCCAAGCGCCGCTCGCCGGCGTCTTTCGGCTGAAGCAGCGCTTCGGAGCGTACGGCTGTTGTGTGCGCGAAGCAGCCGCTTCTCCTGCTCCGCGAGCCGGACAGAGCGGTAGCTTCTACGAGGGCGAAGAACGAAGCCGCAGAGCACCGGACTTGTGTGCACAGCCTACGGGCTGCTAGAGGAAGGTGGCTGCTGCTCCCTAACCCATCAATTCACAGCTGGCATGCTCTATGGAGCTGTTCCAGGACAACTTTCATTGCTTATTGGTTCGTCCTGATACAGCCCCTCCTGGGAAATTCATGCTCGTCACCTGAGGCTCCGACATGCAGAAACATCGATGGCAGCTGCAGAAAAGAAGGGCTGCGTTGAGTTGTCGAGAAGCAAGAACATAGCCAGCGCCTAGCGTCTGGGAGTCAGCAACTGCTGGACTTTTGCGATTGCCTTCACTGTGCACTGAATGTCGAGATATGTGCACGCTAAAAAAACAAGGTGGGCAAGAGGAGGAAGAGAGCACGGGCATCAGAGAGCATCTGGCATCTGCCCCTGGAAAGGGCAGTGTTTTTGGAGACGCACACTACGGCTCTACGGAGCTGTCCGAAGCCAAGCGCCGGTGGCCGGCGTCTTTCGGCTGAAGCAGCGCTTCGGAGCGTACGGCTGTTGTGTGCGCGAAGCAGCCGCTTCTCCTGCTCCGGGAGCCGGACAGAGCGGTAGCTTGTACGAGGGCGAAGAACGAAGCCGCAGAGCACCGGCCTTCTGCGCGCACCCTAAGGACTGCGAGAGGACCGTGGTGGCCGCTCGCCTGCCCCTTCAATTCCCTTCTAGCATCCTTAGGGAAGGTGTTCCAGGACAATTTTCCTGAGTTTTGAATTCGTCCTGATGCAGCCCCTCCTGGGAAACAACTGCTCGTCGTCTGAGTCTCCGAGTGCAGAGACCTCGATGGCAACTGCAGAAATGAAGGGCTGCGTTGAGTTGTCGAGAAGCAAGAACATAGCCAGCGCCTTGTGTTTGGGAGTCAGCAGCTGCTGGACTTTTGCGATTGCTTTCACTGTGCACTGAATGCCAGGACGGCATGTGCACGTTAAAACAACGAGCTGGGCAAGAGCAGGAAGGGAGCACGGGCATCAGAGAGCATCTGGCATCTTGCCCTGGAAAGAGCAGTGTTTTTGGAGTGTGCAGTAAAATCGTGTTTCTGGACAAGGGAGGCATAAGTGCGCTGCGCTCCTAAGCTATCTCCCTGCGAGACAGACTGGCAAAGCTTTTCGTTATCATGCAGGCTAGTGCAGACGCACACTACGGCTCTCCGGAGCTGTCCGAAGCCAAGCGCCGGTCGCCGGCGTCTTTCGGCTGAAGCAGCGCTTCGGAGCGTACGGCTGTTGTGTGCGCGAAGCAGCCGCTTCTCCTGCTCCGTGAGCCGGACAGAGCGGTAGCTTGTACGACGGCGAAGAACGAAGCCGCAGAGCACCGGGCTTCTGCGGGCACCCTAAGGACTGCGAGAGGACCGTGGTGGCCGCTCGCCTGCCTCTTCAATTCCATTCTAGCATCCTTAGGGAAGGTGTTCTAGGACAATTTTCCTGAGTTTTGAATTCGTCCTGATGCAGCCCCTCCTGGGAAACTCCTACTCGTCCTCTGAGTCTCCGAGTGCAGAGACCTCGATGGCAACTGCAGAAATGAAGGGCTGCGTTGAGTAGTCGAGAAGCAAGAACATAGCCAGCGCCTTGTGTCTGGGAGTCAGCAGCACCTGGACTTTTGCGATTGCTTTCACAGTGCACTGAATGCCAGGACGGCATGTGCACGTTAAAACAACGAGCTGGGCAAGAGTAATCGAAAGATCACGGCCGTCAGAAAGCAGCTTATATATTGCCCAGGAAAGAGCAGTGTTTTTGGAGTGTGCAGTAAAATCGTGTTTCTGGACAAGGGAGGCATAAGTGCGCTGCGCTCCTAAGCTATCTCTCTGCGAGACACACTGGCAAAGCTTTTCGCTATAGTGCAGTCTAGTGCAGACGGACACTGCGGCTCTCCGGAGCTGTCCGAAGCGAAGCGCCGCTCGCCGGCGTCTTTCGGCTGAAGCAGCGCTTCGGGGCGTACGGCTGCCGCTCCGCTGTTGTGTGCGCGAGGCAGCCGCTTCTCCTGCTCCGTGAGCCGGACAGAGCGGTAGCTTGTACGAGGGCGAAGAACGAAGCCGCAGGGAGACGACATTGTGTGTACAGTCTTGGGACTGCTAGATGACAGTGGCTAAAGCTCCCTGCCTTTTCAATGCACTGCTGCCATGCTTTATTGAAGGCGTTCCGAGACAACTTTCCTGGGTTTTGACTTCGTCCTGATGAAGCCCCTGTTGGGAAATTCGTTTGGGAGTCAGCAGCTGCTGGACTTTTGCGATTGCCTTCACTGTGCACTGAATGCCAGGACGGCATGTGCACGTTAAAACAACGAGCTGGGCAAGAGCAGGAAGGGGCCACGGGCATCAAGAGAGCATCTGACATCTTGCCCTGGAAAGAGCAGTGTTTTTGGAGTGTGCAGTAAAATCGTGTTTCTGGACAAGGGAGGCATAAGTGCGCTGCGCTCCTAAGCTATCTCCCTGCGAGACAGACTGGCACAGCTTTTCGTTATCATGCAGTCTTGTGCAGACGCACACTACGGCTCTCCGGAGCTGTCCGAAGCCAAGCGCCGGTCGCCGGCGTCTTTCGGCTGAAGCAGCGCTTCGGAGCGTACGGCTGTTGTGTGCGCGAAGCAGCCGCTTCTCCTGCTCCGTGAGCCGGACAGAGCGGTAGCTTGTACGACGGCGAAGAACGAAGCCGCAGAGCACCGGGCTTCTGCGGGCACCCTAAGGACTGCGAGAGGACCGTGGTGGCCGCTCGCCTGCCTCTTCAATTCCATTCTAGCATCCTTAGGGAAGGTGTTCTAGGACAATTTTCCTGAGTTTTGAATTCGTCCTGATGCAGCCCCTCCTGGGAAACTCCTACTCGTCCTCTGAGTCTCCGAGTGCAGAGACCTCGATGGCAACTGCAGAAATGAAGGGCTGCGTTGAGTAGTCGAGAAGCAAGAACATAGCCAGCGCCTTTTGTTTGGGAGTCAGCAGCTGCTGGACTTTTGCGATTGCCTTCACTGTGCACTGAATGCCAGGACGGCATGTGCACGTTAAAACAACGAGCTGGGCAAGAGCAGTAATCGAAAGATCACGGCCGACAGAAAGCAGCTTATATATTGCCCAGGAAAGAGCAGTGTTTTTGGAGTGTGCAGTAAAATCGTGTTTCTGGACAAGGGAGGCATAAGTGTGCTGCGCTCCTAAGCTATCTCCCTGCGAGACACACTGCCAAAGCTTTTCGCTATGATGCAGTCTAGTGCAGACGCACACTACGGCTCTCCGGAGCTGTCCGACGCCAAGCGCCGCTCGCCGGCGTCTTTCGGCTGAAGCAGCGCTTCGGAGCGTACGGCTGTTGTGTGCGCGAAGCAGCCGCTTCTCCTGCTCCGCGAGCCGGACAGAGCGGTAGCTTCTACGAGGGCGAAGAACGAAGCCGCAGAGCACCGGACTTGTATGCACAGCCTACGGGCTGCTAGAGGAAGGTGGCTGCTGCTCCCTAACCCATCAATTCACAGCTGGCATGCTCTATGGAGCTGTTCCAGGACAACTTTCATTGCTTATTGGTTCGTCCTGATGCAGCCCCTCCTGGGAAATTCATGCTCGTCCCCTGAGGCTCCGACATGCAGAAACATCGATGGCAGCTGCAGAAAAGAAGGGCTGCGTTGAGTTGTCGAGAAGCAAGAACATAGCCAGCGCCTAGCGTCTGGGAGTCATCAACTGCTGGACTTTTGCGATTGCCTTCACTGTGCACTGAATGTCGAGATATGTGCACGCTAAAAAAACAAGGTGGGCAAGAGGAGGAAGAGAGCACGGGCATCAGAGAGCATCTGGCATCTTCCCCTGGAAAGGGCAGTGTTTTTGGAGACGCACACTACGGCTCTACGGAGCTGTCCGAAGCCAAGCGCCGGTGGCCGGCGTCTTTCGGCTGAAGCAGCGCTTCGGAGCGTACGGCTGTTGTGTGCGCGAAGCAGCCGCTTCTCCTGCTCCGTGAGCCGGACAGAGCGGTAGCTTGTACGAGGGCGAAGAACGAAGCCGCAGAGCACCGGGCTTCTGCGGGCACCCTAAGGACTGCGAGAGGACCGTGGTGGCCGCTCGCCTGCCCCTTCAATTCCATTCTAGCATCCTTATGGAAGGTGTTCTAGGACAATTTTCCTGAGTTTTGAATTCGTCCTGATGCAGCCCCTCCTGGGAAACTCCTACTCGTCCTCTGCGTCTCCGAGTGCAGAGACCTCGATGGCAACTGCAGAAATGAAGGGCTGCGTTGAGGAGTCGAGAAGCAAGAACATAGCCAGCGCCTTGTGTTTGGGAGTCAGCAGCACCTGGACTTTTGCGATTGCTTTCACAGTGCACTGAATGCCAGGACGGCATGTGCACGTTAAAACAACGAGCTGGGCAAGAGCAGGAAGGGACCACGGGCATCAGAGAGCATCTGGCATCTTGCCCTGGAAAGAGCAGTGTTTTTGGAGTGTGCAGTAAAATCGTGTTTCTGGACAAGGGAGGCATAAGTGCGCTGCGCTCCTAAGCTATCTCCCTGCGAGACAGACTGGCAAAGCTTTTCGTTATCATGCAGGCTAGTGCAGACGCACACTACGGCTCTCCGGAGCTGTCCGAAGCCAAGCGCCGGTCGCCGGCGTCTTTCGGCTGAAGCAGCGCTTCGGAGCGTACGGCTGTTGTGTGCGCGAAGCAGCCGCTTCTCCTGCTCCGTGAGCCGGACAGAGCGGTAGCTTGTACGACGGCGAAGAACGAAGCCGCAGAGCACCGGGCTTCTGCGGGCACCCTAAGGACTGCGAGAGGACCGTGGTGGCCGCTCGCCTGCCTCTTCAATTCCATTCTAGCATCCTTAGGGAAGGTGTTCTAGGACAATTTTCCTGAGTTTTGAATTCGTCCTGATGCAGCCCCTCCTGGGAAACTCCTACTCGTCCTCTGCGTCTCCGAGTGCAGAGACCTCGATGGCAACTGCAGAAATGAAGGGCTGCGTTGAGGAGTCGAGAAGCAAGAACATAGCCAGCGCCTTGTGTCTGGGAGTCAGCAGCACCTGGACTTTTGCGATTGCTTTCACAGTGCACTGAATGCCAGGACGGCATATGCACGTTAAAACAACGAGCTGGGCAAGAGTAATCGAAAGATCACGGCCGTCAGAAAGCAGCTTATATATTGCCCAGGAAAGAGCAGTGTTTTTGGAGTGTGCAGTAAAATCGTGTTTCTGGACAAGGGAGGCATAAGTGCGCTGCGCTCCTAAGCTATCTCTCTGCGAGACACACTGGCAAAGCTTTTCGCTATAGTGCAGTCTAGTGCAGACGGACACTGCGGCTCTCCGGAGCTGTCCGAAGCGAAGCGCCGCTCGCCGGCGTCTTTCGGCTGAAGCAGCGCTTCGGGGCGTACGGCTGCCGCTCCGCTGTTGTGTGCGCGAGGCAGCCGCTTCTCCTGCTCCGTGAGCCGGACAGAGCGGTAGCTTGTACGAGGGCGAAGAACGAAGCCGCAGGGAGACGACATTGTGTGTACAGTCTTGGGACTGCTAGATGACAGTGGCTAAAGCTCCCTGCCTTTTCAATGCACTGCTGCCATGCTTTATTGAAGGCGTTCCGAGACAACTTTCCTGGGTTTTGACTTCGTCCTGATGAAGCCCCTGTTGGGAAATTCGTTTGGGAGTCAGCAGCTGCTGGACTTTTGCGATTGCCTTCACTGTGCACTGAATGCCAGGACGGCATGTGCACGTTAAAACAACGAGCTGGGCAAGAGCAGGAAGGGGCCACGGGCATCAAGAGAGCATCTGACATCTTGCCCTGGAAAGAGCAGTGTTTTTGGAGTGTGCAGTAAAATCGTGTTTCTGGACAAGGGAGGCATAAGTGCGCTGCGCTCCTAAGCTATCTCCCTGCGAGACAGACTGGCAAAGCTTTTCGTTATCATGCAGTCTTGTGCAGACGCACACTACGGCTCTCCGGAGCTGTCCGAAGCCAAGCGCCGGTCGCCGGCGTCTTTCGGCTGAAGCAGCGCTTCGGAGCGTACGGCTGTTGTGTGCGCGAAGCAGCCGCTTCTCCTGCTCCGTGAGCCGGACAGAGCGGTAGCTTGTACGACGGCGAAGAACGAAGCCGCAGAGCACCGGCCTTCTGCGCGCACCCTAAGGACTGCTAGAGGACCGTGGTGGCCGCTCGCCTGCCTCTTCAATTCCATTCTAGCATCCTTAGGGAAGGTGTTCCATGACAATTTTCCTGAGTTTTGAATTCGTCCTGATGCAGCCCCTCCTGGGAAACTCCTACTCGTCCTCTGAGTCTCCGAGTGCAGAGACCTCGATGGCAACTGCAGAAATGAAGGGCTGCGTTGAGTAGTCGAGAAGCAAGAACATAGCCAGCGCCTTTTGTTTGGGAGTCAGCAGCTGCTGGACTTTTGCGATTGCCTTCACTGTGCACTGAATGCCAGGACGGCATGTGCACGTTAAAACAACGAGCTGGGCAAGAGCAGTAATCGAAAGATCACGGCCGACAGAAAGCAGCTTATATATTGCCCAGGAAAGAGCAGTGTTTTTGGAGTGTGCAGTAAAATCGTGTTTCTGGACAAGGGAGGCATAAGTGTGCTGCGCTCCTAAGCTATCTCCCTGCGAGACACACTGCCAAAGCTTTTCGCTATGATGCAGTCTAGTGCAGACGCACACTACGGCTCTCCGGAGCTGTCCGACGCCAAGCGCCGCTCGCCGGCGTCTTTCGGCTGAAGCAGCGCTTCGGAGCGTACGGCTGTTGTGTGCGCGAAGCAGCCGCTTCTCCTGCTCCGCGAGCCGGACAGAGCGGTAGCTTCTACGAGGGCGAAGAACGAAGCCGCAGAGCACCGGACTTGTATGCACAGCCTACGGGCTGCTAGAGGAAGGTGGCTGCTGCTCCCTAACCCATCAATTCACAGCTGGCATGCTCTATGGAGCTGTTCCAGGACAACTTTCATTGCTTATTGGTTCGTCCTGATGCAGCCCCTCCTGGGAAATTCATGCTCGTCCCCTGAGGCTCCGACATGCAGAAACATCGATGGCAGCTGCAGAAAAGAAGGGCTGCGTTGAGTTGTCGAGAAGCAAGAACATAGCCAGCGCCTAGCGTCTGGGAGTCATCAACTGCTGGACTTTTGCGATTGCCTTCACTGTGCACTGAATGTCGAGATATGTGCACGCTAAAAAAACAAGGTGGGCAAGAGGAGGAAGAGAGCACGGGCATCAGAGAGCATCTGGCATCTTCCCCTGGAAAGGGCAGTGTTTTTGGAGACGCACACTACGGCTCTACGGAGCTGTCCGAAGCCAAGCGCCGGTGGCCGGCGTCTTTCGGCTGAAGCAGCGCTTCGGAGCGTACGGCTGTTGTGTGCGCGAAGCAGCCGCTTCTCCTGCTCCGTGAGCCGGACAGAGCGGTAGCTTGTACGAGGGCGAAGAACGAAGCCGCAGAGCACCGGGCTTCTGCGGGCACCCTAAGGACTGCGAGAGGACCGTGGTGGCCGCTCGCCTGCCCCTTCAATTCCATTCTAGCATCCTTATGGAAGGTGTTCTAGGACAATTTTCCTGAGTTTTGAATTCGTCCTGATGCAGCCCCTCCTGGGAAACTCCTACTCGTCCTCTGCGTCTCCGAGTGCAGAGACCTCGATGGCAACTGCAGAAATGAAGGGCTGCGTTGAGGAGTCGAGAAGCAAGAACATAGCCAGCGCCTTGTGTTTGGGAGTCAGCAGCACCTGGACTTTTGCGATTGCTTTCACAGTGCACTGAATGCCAGGACGGCATGTGCACGTTAAAACAACGAGCTGGGCAAGAGCAGGAAGGGACCACGGGCATCAGAGAGCATCTGGCATCTTGCCCTGGAAAGAGCAGTGTTTTTGGAGTGTGCAGTAAAATCGTGTTTCTGGACAAGGGAGGCATAAGTGCGCTGCGCTCCTAAGCTATCTCCCTGCTAAGACACACTGCCAAAGCTTTTCGTTATCATGCAGGCTAGTGCAGACGCACACTACGGCTCTACGGAGCTGTCCGAAGCCAAGCGCCGGTCGCCGGCGTCTTTCGGCTGAAGCAGCGCTTCGGAGCGTACGGCTGTTGTGTGCGCGAAGCAGCCGCTTCTCCTGCTCCGGGAGCCGGACAGAGCGGTAGCTTGTACGACGGCGAAGAACGAAGCCGCAGAGCACCGGGCTTCTGCGGGCACCCTAAGGACTGCGAGAGGACCGTGGTGGCCGCTCGCCTGCCCCTTCAATTCCATTCTAGCATCCTTATGGAAGGTGTTCCAGGACAATTTTCCTGAGTTTTGAATTCGTCCTGATGCAGCCCCTCCTGGGAAACTCCTACTCGTCCTCTGCGTCTCCGAGTGCAGAGACCTCGATGGCAACTGCAGAAATGAAGGGCTGCGTTGAGTAGTCGAGAAGCAAGAACATAGCCAGCGCCTTGTGTTTAGGAGTCAGCAACTGCTGGACTTTTGCGATTGCCTTCACTGTGCACTGAATGTCGAGAGATGTGCACGCTAAAAAAACAAGGTGGGCAAGAGGAGGAAGAGAGCACCGGCATCAGAGAGCATCTGGCATCTTCCCCTGGAAAGGGCAGTGTTTTTGGAGAGTGCAGCAAATCCGTGTTTCTGGACAAGGGAGGCATAAGTGCGCTGCGCTCCTAAGCTATCTCCCTGCTAAGACACACTGCCAAAGCTTTTCGCTATGATGCAGTCCAGTGCAGACGCACACTACGGCTCTACGGAGCTGTCCGAAGCCAAGCGCCGGTCGCCGGCGTCTTTCGGCTGAAGCAGCGCTTCGGAGCGTACGGCTGTTGTGTGCGCGAAGCAGCCGCTTCTCCTGCTCCGGGAGCCGGACAGAGCGGTAGCTTGTAGGAGGGCGAAGAACGAAGCCGCAGAGCACCGGCCTTCTGCGCGCACCCTAAGGACTGCGAGAGGACCGTGGTGGCCGCTCGCCTGCCCCTTCAATTCCCTTCTAGCATCCTTAGGGAAGGTGTTCCAGGACAATTTTCCTGAGTTTTGAATTCGTCCTGATGCAGCCCCTCCTGGGAAACAACTGCTCGTCGTCTGAGTCTCCGAGTGCAGAGACCTCGATGGCAACTGCAGAAATGAAGGGCTGCGTTGAGTTGTCGAGACGCAAGAACATAGCCAGCGCCTTGTGTTTGGGAGTCAGCAGCTGCTGGACTTTTGCGATTGCTTTCACTGTGCACTGAATGCCAGGACGGCATGTGCACGTTAAAACAACGAGCTGGGCAAGAGCAGGAAGGGACCACGGGCATCAGAGAGCATCTGGCATCTTGCCCTGGAAAGAGCAGTGTTTTTGGAGTGTGCAGTAAAATCGTGTTTCTGGACAAGGGAGGCATAAGTGCGCTGCGCTCCTAAGCTATCTCCCTGCGAGACAGACTGGCAAAGCTTTTCGTTATCATGCAGGCTAGTGCAGACGCACACTACGGCTCTCCGGAGCTGTCCGAAGCCAAGCGCCGGTCGCCGGCGTCTTTCGGCTGAAGCAGCGCTTCGGAGCGTACGGCTGTTGTGTGCGCGAAGCAGCCGCTTCTCCTGCTCCGTGAGCCGGACAGAGCGGTAGCTTGTACGACGGCGAAGAACGAAGCCGCAGAGCACCGGGCTTCTGCGGGCACCCTAAGGACTGCGAGAGGACCGTGGTGGCCGCTCGCCTGCCTCTTCAATTCCATTCTAGCATCCTTAGGGAAGGTGTTCTAGGACAATTTTCCTGAGTTTTGAATTCGTCCTGATGCAGCCCCTCCTGGGAAACTCCTACTCGTCCTCTGCGTCTCCGAGTGCAGAGACCTCGATGGCAACTGCAGAAATGAAGGGCTGCGTTGAGTAGTCGAGAAGCAAGAACATAGCCAGCGCCTTGTGTCTGGGAGTCAGCAGCACCTGGACTTTTGCGATTGCTTTCACAGTGCACTGAATGCCAGGACGGCATGTGCACGTTAAAACAACGAGCTGGGCAAGAGCAGTAATCGAAAGATCACGGCCGACAGAAAGCAGCTTATATATTGCCCAGGAAAGAGCAGTGTTTTTGGAGTGTGCAGTAAAATCGTGTTTCTGGACAAGGGAGGCATAAGTGCGCTGCGCTCCTAAGCTATCTCCCTGCTAAGACACACTGGCAAAGCTTTTCGCTATAGTGCAGTCTAGTGCAGACGCACACTACGGCTCTCCGGAGCTGTCCGACGCCAAGCGCCGGTGGCCGGCGTCTTTCGGCTGAAGCAGCGCTTCGGAGCGTACGGCTGTTGTGTGCGCGAAGCAGCCGCTTCTCCTGCTCCGGGAGCCGGACAGAGCGGTAGCTTGTACGAGGGCGAAGAACGAAGCCGCAGAGCACCGGGCTTCTGCGGGCACCCTAAGGACTGCGAGAGGACCGTGGTGGCCGCTCGCCTGCCTCTTCAATTCCATTCTAGCATCCTTATGGAAGGTGTTCTAGGACAATTTTCCTGAGTTTTGAATTCGTCCTGATGCAGCCCCTCCTGGGAAACTCCTACTCGTCCTCTGCGTCTCCGAGTGCAGAGACCTCGTTGGCAACTGCAGAAATGAAGGGCTGCGTTGAGTAGTCGAGAAGCAAGAACATAGCCAGCGCCTTGTGTTTGGGAGTCAGCAGCTGCTGGACTTTTGCGATTGCTTTCACTGTGCACTGAATGCCAGGACGGCATGTGCACGTTAAAACAACGAGCTGGGCAAGAGCAGTAATCGAAAGATCACGGCCGTCAGAAAGCAGCTTATATATTGCCCTGGAAAGAGCAGTGTTTTTGGAGTGTGCAGTAAAATCGTGTTTCTGGACAAGGGAGGCATAAGTGCGCTGCGCTCCTAAGCTATCTCCCTGCGAGACACACTGCCAAAGCTTTTCGCTATAGTGCAGTCTAGTGCAGACGGACACTGCGGCTCTCCGGAACTGTCCGAAGCGAAGCGCCGCTCGCCGGCGTCTTTCGGCTGAAGCAGCGCTTCGGGGCGTACGGCTGCCGCTCCGCTGTTGTGTGCGCGAGGCAGCCGCTTCTCCTGCTCCGTGAGCCGGACAGAGCGGTAGCTTGTACGAGGGCGAAGAACGAAGCCGCAGGGAGACGACATTGTGTGTACAGTCTTGGGACTGCTAGATGACAGTGGCTAAAGCTCCCTGCCTTTTCAATGCACTGCTGCCATGCTTTATTGAAGGCGTTCCGAGACAACTTTCCTTGGTTTTGACTTCGTCCTGATGAAGCCCCTGTTGGGAAATTCGTTTGGGAGTCAGCAGCTGCTGGACTTTTGCGATTGCCTTCACTGTGCACTGAATGCCAGGACGGCATGTGCACGTTAAAACAACGAGCTGGGCAAGAGCAGGAAGGGACCACGGGCATCAAGAGAGCATCTGACATCTTGCCCTGGAAAGAGCAGTGTTTTTGGAGTGTGCAGTAAAATCGTGTTTCTGGACAAGGGAGGCATAAGTGCGCTGCGCTCCTAAGTTATCTCCCTGCGAGACAGACTGGCAAAGCTTTTCGTTATCATGCAGGCTAGTGCAGACGCACACTACGGCTCTCCGGAGCTGTCCGAAGCCAAGCGCCGGTCGCCGGCGTCTTTCGGCTGAAGCAGCGCTTCGGAGCGTACGGCTGTTGTGTGCGCGAAGCAGCCGCTTCTCCTGCTCCGCGAGCCGGACAGAGCGGTAGCTTGTACGAGGGCGAAGAACGAAGCCGCAGAGCACCGGCCTTCTGCGCGCACCCTAAGGACTGCTAGAGGACCGTGGTGGCCTCTCGCCTGCCTCTTCAATTCCATTCTAGCATCCTTAGGGAAGGTGTTCCATGACAATTTTCCTGAGTTTTGAATTCGTCCTGATGCAGCCCCTCCTGGGAAACTCCTACTCGTCCTCTGAGTCTCCGAGTGCAGAGACCTCGATGGCAACTGCAGAAATGAAGGGCTGCGTTGAGTAGTCGAGAAGCAAGAACATAGCCAGCGCCTTTTGTTTGGGAGTCAGCAGCTGCTGGACTTTTGCGATTGCCTTCACTGTGCACTGAATGCCAGGACGGCATGTGCACGTTAAAACAACGAGCTGGGCAAGAGCAGTAATCGAAAGATCACGGCCGACAGAAAGCAGCTTATATATTGCCCAGGAAAGAGCAGTGTTTTTGGAGTGTGCAGTAAAATCGTGTTTCTGGACAAGGGAGGCATAAGTGTGCTGCGCTCCTAAGCTATCTCCCTGCGAGACACACTGCCAAAGCTTTTCGCTATGATGCAGTCTAGTGCAGACGCACACTACGGCTCTCCGGAGCTGTCCGACGCCAAGCGCCGCTCGCCGGCGTCTTTCGGCTGAAGCAGCGCTTCGGAGCGTACGGCTGTTGTGTGCGCGAAGCAGCCGCTTCTCCTGCTCCGGGAGCCGGACAGAGCGGTAGCTTCTACGAGGGCGAAGAACGAAGCCGCAGAGCACCGGACTTGTGTGCACAGCCTACGGGCTGCTAGAGGAAGGTGGCTGCTGCTCCCTAACCCATCAATTCACAGCTGGCATGCTCTATGGAGCTGTTCCAGGACAACTTTCATTGCTTATTGGTTCGTCCTGATACAGCCCCTCCTGGGAAATTCATGCTCGTCACCTGAGGCTCCGACATGCAGAAACATCGATGGCAGCTGCAGAAAAGAAGGGCTGCGTTGAGTTGTCGAGAAGCAAGAACATAGCCAGCGCCTAGCGTCTGGGAGTCAGCAACTGCTGGACTTTTGCGATTGCCTTCACTGTGCACTGAATGTCGAGATATGTGCACGCTAAAAAAACAAGGTGGGCAAGAGGAGGAAGAGAGCACGGGCATCAGAGAGCATCTGGCATCTTCCCCTGGAAAGGGCAGTGTTTTTGGAGACGCACACTACGGCTCTACGGAGCTGTCCGAAGCCAAGCGCCGGTGGCCGGCGTCTTTCGGCTGAAGCAGCGCTTCGGAGCGTACGGCTGTTGTGTGCGCGAAGCAGCCGCTTCTCCTGCTCCGTGAGCCGGACAGAGCGGTAGCTTGTACGACGGCGAAGAACGAAGCCGCAGAGCACCGGCCTTCTGCGCGCACCCTAAGGACTGCGAGAGGACCGTGGTGGCCGCTCGCCTGCCCCTTCAATTCCATTCTAGCATCCTTAGGGAAGGTGTTCCAGGACAATTTTCCTGAGTTTTGAATTCGTCCTGATGCAGCCCCTCCTGGGAAACAACTGCTCGTCGTCTGAGTCTCCGAGTGCAGAGACCTCGATGGCAACTGCAGAAATGAAGGGCTGCGTTGAGTTGTCGAGAAGCAAGAACATAGCCAGCGCCTTGTGTTTGGGAGTCAGCAGCACCTGGACTTTTGCGATTGCTTTCACAGTGCACTGAATGCCAGGACGGCATGTGCACGTTAAAACAACGAGCTGGGCATGAGCAGGAAGGGAGCACGGGCATCAGAGAGCATCTGGCATCTTGCCCTGGAAAGAGCAGTGTTTTTGGAGTGTGCAGTAAAATCGTGTTTCTGGACAAGGGAGGCATAAGTGCGCTGCGCTCCTAAGCTATCTCCCTGCTAAGACACACTGGCAAAGCTTTTCGTTATCATGCAGGCTAGTGCAGACGCACACTACGGCTCTCCGGAGCTGTCCGAAGCGAAACGCTGGTCGCCGGCGTCTTTCGGCTGAAGCAGCGCTTCGGAGCGTACGGCTGTTGTGTGCGCGAAGCAGCCGCTTCTCCTGCTCCGTGAGCCGGACAGAGCGGTAGCTTGTACGACGGCGAAGAACGAAGCCGCAGAGCACCGGGCTTCTGCGGGCACCCTAAGGACTGCGAGAGGACCGTGGTGGCCGCTCGCCTGCCCCTTCAATTCCATTCTAGCATCCTTAGGGAAGGTGTTCTAGGACAATTTTCCTGAGTTTTGAATTCGTCCTGATGCAGCCCCTCCTGGGAAACTCCTACTCGTCCTCTGAGTCTCCGAGTGCAGAGACCTCGATGGCAACTGCAGAAATGAAGGGCTGCGTTGAGTAGTCGAGAAGCAAGAACATAGCCAGCGCCTTGTGTTTGGGAGTCAGCAGCACCTGGACTTTTGCGATTGCTTTCACTGTGCACTGAATGCCAGGACGGCATGTGCACGTTAAAACAACGAGCTGGGCAAGAGTAATCGAAAGATCACGGCCGACAGAAAGCAGCTTATATATTGCCCAGGAAAGAGCAGTGTTTTTGGAGTGTGCAGTAAAATCGTGTTTCTGGACAAGGGAGGCATAAGTGCGCTGCGCTCCTAAGCTATCTCCCTGCTAAGACACACTGCCAAAGCTTTTCGTTATCATGCAGGCTAGTGCAGACGCACACTACGGCTCTCCGGAGCTGTCCGAAGCCAAGCGCCGGTCGCCGGCGTCTTTCGGCTGAAGCAGCGCTTCGGAGCGTACGGCTGTTGTGTGCGCGAAGCAGCCGCTTCTCCTGCTCCGGGAGCCGGACAGAGCGGTAGCTTGTACGACGGCGAAGAACGAAGCCGCAGAGCACCGGGCTTCTGCGGGCACCCTAAGGACTGCGAGAGGACCGTGGTGGCCGCTCGCCTGCCCCTTCAATTCCATTCTAGCATCCTTAGGGAAGGTGTTCTAGGACAATTTTCCTGAGTTTTGAATTCGTCCTGATGCAGCCCCTCCTGGGAAACTCCTACTCGTCCTCTGCGTCTCCGAGTGCAGAGACCTCGATGGCAACTGCAGAAATGAAGGGCTGCGTTGAGTAGTCGAGAAGCAAGAACATAGCCAGCGCCTTGTGTTTAGGAGTCAGCAACTGCTGGACTTTTGCGATTGCCTTCACTGTGCACTGAATGTCGAGATATGTGCACGCTAAAAAAACAAGGTGGGCAAGAGGAGGAAGAGAGCACGGGCATCAGAGAGCATCTGGCATCTTCCCCTGGAAAGGGCAGTGTTTTTGGAGAGTGCAGCAAATCCGTGTTTCTGGACAAGGGAGGCATAAGTGCGCTGCGCTCCTAAGCTATCTCCCTGCTAAGACACACTGCCAAAGCTTTTCGCTATGATGCAGTCCAGTGCAGACGCACACTACGGCTCTCCGGAGCTGTCCGAAGCCAAGCGCCGGTCGCCGGCGTCTTTCGGCTGAAGGAGCGCTTCGGAGCGTACGGCTGTTGTGTGCGCGAAGCAGCCGCTTCTCCTGCTCCGGGAGCCGGACAGAGCGCTAGCTTGTAGGAGGGCGAAGAACGAAGCCGCAGAGCACCGGGCTTCTGCGGGCACCCTAAGGACTGCGAGAGGACCGTGGTGGCCGCTCGCCTGCCCCTTCAATTCCATTCTAGCATCCTTAGGGAAGGTGTTCCAGGACAATTTTCCTGAGTTTTGAATTCGTCCTGATGCAGCCCCTCCTGGGAAACAACTGCTCGTCGTCTGAGTCTCCGAGTGCAGAGACCTCGATGGCAACTGCAGAAATGAAGGGCTGCGTTGAGTTGTCGAGAAGCAAGAACATAGCCAGCGCCTTGTGTTTGGGAGTCAGCAGCACCTGGACTTTTGCGATTGCTTTCACAGTGCACTGAATGCCAGGACGGCATGTGCACGTTAAAACAACGAGCTGGGCAAGAGCAGGAAGGGACCACGGGCATCAGAGAGCATCTGGCATCTTGCCCTGGAAAGAGCAGTGTTTTTGGAGTGTGCAGTAAAATCGTGTTTCTGGACAAGGGAGGCATAAGTGCGCTGCGCTCCTAAGCTATCTCCCTGCTAAGACACACTGCCAAAGCTTTTCGTTATCATGCAGGCTAGTGCAGACGCACACTACGGCTCTCCGGAGCTGTCCGAAGCGAAGCGCCGGTCGCCGGCGTCTTTCGGCTGAAGCAGCGCTTCGGAGCGTACGGCTGTTGTGTGCGCGAAGCAGCCGCTTCTCCTGCTCCGTGAGCCGGACAGAGCGGTAGCTTGTACGACGGCGAAGAACGAAGCCGCAGAGCACCGGGCTTCTGCGGGCACCCTAAGGACTGCGAGAGGACCGTGGTGGCCGCTCGCCTGCCCCTTCAATTCCATTCTAGCATCCTTATGGAAGGTGTTCTAGGACAATTTTCCTGAGTTTTGAATTCGTCCTGATGCAGCCCCTCCTGGGAAACTCCTACTCGTCCTCTGCGTCTCCGAGTGCAGAGACCTCGATGGCAACTGCAGAAATGAAGGGCTGCGTTGAGGAGTCGAGAAGCAAGAACATAGCCAGCGCCTTGTGTTTGGGAGTCAGCAGCACCTGGACTTTTGCGATTGCTTTCACTGTGCACTGAATGCCAGGACGGCATGTGCACGTTAAAACAACGAGCTGGGCAAGAGTAATCGAAAGATCACGGCCGTCAGAAAGCAGCTTATATATTGCCCAGGAAAGAGCAGTGTTTTTGGAGTGTGCAGTAAAATCGTGTTTCTGGACAAGGGAGGCATAAGTGCGCTGCGCTCCTAAGCTATCTCCCTGCTAAGACACACTGCCAAAGCTTTTCGTTATCATGCAGGCTAGTGCAGACGCACACTACGGCTCTCCGGAGCTGTCCGAAGCGAAACGCCGGTCGCCGGCGTCTTTCGGCTGAAGCAGCGCTTCGGAGCGTACGGCTGTTGTGTGCGCGAAGCAGCCGCTTCTCCTGCTCCGGGAGCCGGACAGAGCGGTAGCTTGTACGAGGGCGAAGAACGAAGCCGCAGAGCACCGGGCTTCTGCGGGCACCCTAAGGACTGCGAGAGGACCGTGGTGGCCGCTCGCCTGCCCCTTCAATTCCATTCTAGCATCCTTAGGGAAGGTGTTCTAGGACAATTTTCCTGAGTTTTGAATTCGTCCTGATGCAGCCCCTCCTGGGAAACTCCTACTCGTCCTCTGTGTCTCCGAGTGCAGAGACCTCGATGGCAACTGCAGAAATGAAGGGCTGCGTTGAGTAGTCGAGAAGCAAGAACATAGCCAGCGCCTTGTGTTTAGGAGTCAGCAACTGCTGGACTTTTGCGATTGCCTTCACTGTGCACTGAATGTCGAGATATGTGCACGCTAAAAAAACAAGGTGGGCAAGAGGAGGAAGAGAGCACCGGCATCAGAGAGCATCTGGCATCTTCCCCTGGAAAGGGCAGTGTTTTTGGAGAGTGCAGCAAATCCGTGTTTCTGGACAAGGGAGGCATAAGTGCGCTGCGCTCCTAAGCTATCTCCCTGCTAAGACACACTGCCAAAGCTTTTCGCTATGATGCAGTTCAGTGCAGACGCACACTACGGCTCTACGGAGCTGTCCGAAGCCAAGCGCCGGTCGCCGGCGTCTTTCGGCTGAAGCAGCGCTTCGGAGCGTACGGCTGTTGTGTGCGCGAAGCAGCCGCTTCTCCTGCTCCGTGAGCCGGACAGAGCGGTAGCTTGTACGAGGGCGAAGAACGAAGCCGCAGAGCACCGGGCTTCTGCGGGCACCCTAAGGACTGCGAGAGGACCGTGGTGGCCGCTCGCCTGCCCCTTCAATTCCATTCTAGCATCCTTAGGGAAGGTGTTCTAGGACAATTTTCCTGAGTTTTGAATTCGTCCTGATGCAGCCCCTCCTGGGAAACTCCTACTCGTCCTCTGAGTCTCCGAGTGCAGAGACCTCGATGGCAACTGCAGAAATGAAGGGCTGCGTTGAGTAGTCGAGAAGCAAGAACATAGCCAGCGCCTTGTGTTTGGGAGTCAGCAGCACCTGGACTTTTGCGATTGCTTTCACTGTGCACTGAATGCCTGGACGGCATGTGCACGTTAAAACAACGAGCTGGGCAAGAGTAATCGAAAGATCACGGCCGTCAGAAAGCAGCTTATATATTGCCCAGGAAAGAGCAGTGTTTTTGGAGTGTGCAGTAAAATCGTGTTTCTGGACAAGGGAGGCATAAGTGCGCTGCGCTCCTAAGCTATCTCCCTGCTAAGACACACTGCCAAAGCTTTTCGTTATCATGCAGGCTAGTGCAGACGCACACTACGGCTCTCCGGAGCTGTCCGAAGCCAAGCGCCGGTCGCCGGCGTCTTTCGGCTGAAGCAGCGCTTCGGAGCGTACGGCTGTTGTGTGCGCGAAGCAGCCGCTTCTCCTGCTCCGGGAGCCGGACAGAGCGGTAGCTTGTACGACGGCGAAGAACGAAGCCGCAGAGCACCGGGCTTCTGCGGGCACCCTAAGGACTGCGAGAGGACCGTGGTGGCCGCTCGCCTGCCCCTTCAATTCCATTCTAGCATCCTTAGGGAAGGTGTTCTAGGACAATTTTCCTGAGTTTTGAATTCGTCCTGATGCAGCCCCTCCTGGGAAACTCCTACTCGTCCTCTGCGTCTCCGAGTGCAGAGACCTCGATGGCAACTGCAGAAATGAAGGGCTGCGTTGAGTAGTCGAGAAGCAAGAACATAGCCAGCGCCTTGTGTTTAGGAGTCAGCAACTGCTGGACTTTTGCGATTGCCTTCACTGTGCACAGAATGTCGAGATATGTGCACGCTAAAAAAACAAGGTGGGCAAGAGGAGGAAGAGAGCACCGGCATCAGAGAGCATCTGGCATCTTCCCCTGGAAAGGGCAGTGTTTTTGGAGAGTGCAGCAAATCCGTGTTTCTGGACAAGGGAGGCATAAGTGCGCTGCGCTCCTAAGCTATCTCCCTGCTAAGACACACTGCCAAAGCTTTTCGCTATGATGCAGTCCAGTGCAGACGCACACTACGGCTCTACGGAGCTGTCCGAAGCCAAGCGCCGGTCGCCGGCGTCTTTCGGCTGAAGGAGCGCTTCGGAGCGTACGGCTGTTGTGTGCGCGAAGCAGCCGCTTCTCCTGCTCCGGGAGCCGGACAGAGCGCTAGCTTGTAGGAGGGCGAAGAACGAAGCCGCAGAGCACCGGCCTTCTGCGCGCACCCTAAGGACTGCGAGAGGACCGTGGTGGCCGCTCGCCTGCCCCTTCAATTCCATTCTAGCATCCTTAGGGAAGGTGTTCAAAGACAATTTTCCTGAGTTTTGAATTCGTCCTGATGCAGCCCCTCCTGGGAAACAACTGCTCGTCGTCTGAGTCTCCGAGTGCAGAGACCTCGATGGCAACTGCAGAAATGAAGGGCTGCGTTGAGTTGTCGAGAAGCAAGAACATAGCCAGCTCCTTGTGTTTGGGAGTCAGCAGCACCTGGACTTTTGCGATTGCTTTCACAGTGCACTGAATGCCAGGACGGCATGTGCACGTTAAAACAACGAGCTGGGCAAGAGCAGGAAGGGACCACGGGCATCAGAGAGCATCTGGCATCTTGCCCTGGAAAGAGCAGTGTTTTTGGAGTGTGCAGTAAAATCGTGTTTCTGGACAAGGGAGGCATAAGTGCGCTGCGCTCCTAAGCTATCTCCCTGCTAAGACACACTGCCAAAGCTTTTCGCTATGATGCAGTCCAGTGCAGACGCACACTACGGCTCTCCGGAGCTGTCCGAAGCCAAGCGCCGGTCGCCGGCGTCTTTCGGCTGAAGGAGCGCTTCGGAGCGTACGGCTGTTGTGTGCGCGAAGCAGCCGCTTCTCCTGCTCCGGGAGCCGGACAGAGCGCTAGCTTGTAGGAGGGCGAAGAACGAAGCCGCAGAGCACCGGGCTTCTGCGGGCACCCTAAGGACTGCGAGAGGACCGTGGTGGCCGCTCGCCTGCCCCTTCAATTCCATTCTAGCATCCTTAGGGAAGGTGTTCCAGGACAATTTTCCTGAGTTTTGAATTCGTCCTGATGCAGCCCCTCCTGGGAAACAACTGCTCGTCGTCTGAGTCTCCGAGTGCAGAGACCTCGATGGCAACTGCAGAAATGAAGGGCTGCGTTGAGTTGTCGAGAAGCAAGAACATAGCCAGCGCCTTGTGTTTGGGAGTCAGCAGCACCTGGACTTTTGCGATTGCTTTCACAGTGCACTGAATGCCAGGACGGCATGTGCACGTTAAAACAACGAGCTGGGCAAGAGCAGGAAGGGACCACGGGCATCAGAGAGCATCTGGCATCTTGCCCTGGAAAGAGCAGTGTTTTTGGAGTGTGCAGTAAAATCGTGTTTCTGGACAAGGGAGGCATAAGTGCGCTGCGCTCCTAAGCTATCTCCCTGCTAAGACACACTGCCAAAGCTTTTCGTTATCATGCAGGCTAGTGCAGACGCACACTACGGCTCTCCGGAGCTGTCCGAAGCGAAGCGCCGGTCGCCGGCGTCTTTCGGCTGAAGCAGCGCTTCGGAGCGTACGGCTGTTGTGTGCGCGAAGCAGCCGCTTCTCCTGCTCCGTGAGCCGGACAGAGCGGTAGCTTGTACGACGGCGAAGAACGAAGCCGCAGAGCACCGGGCTTCTGCGGGCACCCTAAGGACTGCGAGAGGACCGTGGTGGCCGCTCGCCTGCCCCTTCAATTCCATTCTAGCATCCTTATGGAAGGTGTTCTAGGACAATTTTCCTGAGTTTTGAATTCGTCCTGATGCAGCCCCTCCTGGGAAACTCCTACTCGTCCTCTGCGTCTCCGAGTGCAGAGACCTCGATGGCAACTGCAGAAATGAAGGGCTGCGTTGAGGAGTCGAGAAGCAAGAACATAGCCAGCGCCTTGTGTTTGGGAGTCAGCAGCACCTGGACTTTTGCGATTGCTTTCACTGTGCACTGAATGCCAGGACGGCATGTGCACGTTAAAACAACGAGCTGGGCAAGAGTAATCGAAAGATCACGGCCGTCAGAAAGCAGCTTATATATTGCCCAGGAAAGAGCAGTGTTTTTGGAGTGTGCAGTAAAATCGTGTTTCTGGACAAGGGAGGCATAAGTGCGCTGCGCTCCTAAGCTATCTCCCTGCTAAGACACACTGCCAAAGCTTTTCGTTATCATGCAGGCTAGTGCAGACGCACACTACGGCTCTCCGGAGCTGTCCGAAGCGAAACGCCGGTCGCCGGCGTCTTTCGGCTGAAGCAGCGCTTCGGAGCGTACGGCTGTTGTGTGCGCGAAGCAGCCGCTTCTCCTGCTCCGGGAGCCGGACAGAGCGGTAGCTTGTACGAGGGCGAAGAACGAAGCCGCAGAGCACCGGGCTTCTGCGGGCACCCTAAGGACTGCGAGAGGACCGTGGTGGCCGCTCGCCTGCCCCTTCAATTCCATTCTAGCATCCTTAGGGAAGGTGTTCTAGGACAATTTTCCTGAGTTTTGAATTCGTCCTGATGCAGCCCCTCCTGGGAAACTCCTACTCGTCCTCTGTGTCTCCGAGTGCAGAGACCTCGATGGCAACTGCAGAAATGAAGGGCTGCGTTGAGTAGTCGAGAAGCAAGAACATAGCCAGCGCCTTGTGTTTAGGAGTCAGCAACTGCTGGACTTTTGCGATTGCCTTCACTGTGCACTGAATGTCGAGATATGTGCACGCTAAAAAAACAAGGTGGGCAAGAGGAGGAAGAGAGCACCGGCATCAGAGAGCATCTGGCATCTTCCCCTGGAAAGGGCAGTGTTTTTGGAGAGTGCAGCAAATCCGTGTTTCTGGACAAGGGAGGCATAAGTGCGCTGCGCTCCTAAGCTATCTCCCTGCTAAGACACACTGCCAAAGCTTTTCGTTATCATGCAGGCTAGTGCAGACGCACACTACGGCTCTCCGGAGCTGTCCGAAGCCAAGCGCCGGTCGCCGGCGTCTTTCGGCTGAAGCAGCGCTTCGGAGCGTACGGCTGTTGTGTGCGCGAAGCAGCCGCTTCTCCTGCTCCGGGAGCCGGACAGAGCGCTAGCTTGTAGGAGGGCGAAGAACGAAGCCGCAGAGCACCGGGCTTCTGCGGGCACCCTAAGGACTGCGAGAGGACCGTGGTGGCCGCTCGCCTGCCCCTTCAATTCCATTCTAGCATCCTTAGGGAAGGTGTTCTAGGACAATTTTCCTGAGTTTTGAATTCGTCCTGATGCAGCCCCTCCTGGGAAACTCCTACTCGTCCTCTGCGTCTCCGAGTGCAGAGACCTCGATGGCAACTGCAGAAATGAAGGGCTGCGTTGAGTAGTCGAGAAGCAAGAACATAGCCAGCGCCTTGTGTTTAGGAGTCAGCAACTGCTGGACTTTTGCGATTGCCTTCACTGTGCACAGAATGTCGAGATATGTGCACGCTAAAAAAACAAGGTGGGCAAGAGGAGGAAGAGAGCACCGGCATCAGAGAGCATCTGGCATCTTCCCCTGGAAAGGGCAGTGTTTTTGGAGAGTGCAGCAAATCCGTGTTTCTGGACAAGGGAGGCATAAGTGCGCTGCGCTCCTAAGCTATCTCCCTGCTAAGACACACTGCCAAAGCTTTTCGCTATGATGCAGTCCAGTGCAGACGCACACTACGGCTCTACGGAGCTGTCCGAAGCCAAGCGCCGGTCGCCGGCGTCTTTCGGCTGAAGGAGCGCTTCGGAGCGTACGGCTGTTGTGTGCGCGAAGCAGCCGCTTCTCCTGCTCCGGGAGCCGGACAGAGCGCTAGCTTGTAGGAGGGCGAAGAACGAAGCCGCAGAGCACCGGCCTTCTGCGCGCACCCTAAGGACTGCGAGAGGACCGTGGTGGCCGCTCGCCTGCCCCTTCAATTCCATTCTAGCATCCTTAGGGAAGGTGTTCAAAGACAATTTTCCTGAGTTTTGAATTCGTCCTGATGCAGCCCCTCCTGGGAAACAACTGCTCGTCGTCTGAGTCTCCGAGTGCAGAGACCTCGATGGCAACTGCAGAAATGAAGGGCTGCGTTGAGTTGTCGAGAAGCAAGAACATAGCCAGCGCCTTGTGTTTGGGAGTCAGCAGCACCTGGACTTTTGCGATTGCTTTCACAGTGCACTGAATGCCAGGACGGCATGTGCACGTTAAAACAACGAGCTGGGCAAGAGCAGGAAGGGACCACGGGCATCAGAGAGCATCTGGCATCTTGCCCTGGAAAGAGCAGTGTTTTTGGAGTGTGCAGTAAAATCGTGTTTCTGGACAAGGGAGGCATAAGTGCGCTGCGCTCCTAAGCTATCTCCCTGCTAAGACACACTGCCAAAGCTTTTCGTTATCATGCAGGCTAGTGCAGACGCACACTACGGCTCTCCGGAGCTGTCCGAAGCGAAGCGCCGGTCGCCGGCGTCTTTCGGCTGAAGCAGCGCTTCGGAGCGTACGGCTGTTGTGTGCGCGAAGCAGCCGCTTCTCCTGCTCCGGGAGCCGGACAGAGCGGTAGCTTGTACGACGGCGAAGAACGAAGCCGCAGAGCACCGGGCTTCTGCGGGCACCCTAAGGACTGCGAGAGGACCGTGGTGGCCGCTCGCCTGCCCCTTCAATTCCATTCTAGCATCCTTATGGAAGGTGTTCTAGGACAATTTTCCTGAGTTTTGAATTCGTCCTGATGCAGCCCCTCCTGGGAAACTCCTACTCGTCCTCTGCGTCTCCGAGTGCAGAGACCTCGATGGCAACTGCAGAAATGAAGGGCTGCGTTGAGGAGTCGAGAAGCAAGAACATAGCCAGCGCCTTGTGTTTGGGAGTCAGCAGCACCTGGACTTTTGCGATTGCTTTCACTGTGCACTGAATGCCAGGACGGCATGTGCACGTTAAAACAACGAGCTGGGCAAGAGTAATCGAAAGATCACGGCCGTCAGAAAGCAGCTTATATATTGCCCAGGAAAGAGCAGTGTTTTTGGAGTGTGCAGTAAAATCGTGTTTCTGGACAAGGGAGGCATAAGTGCGCTGCGCTCCTAAGCTATCTCCCTGCTAAGACACACTGCCAAAGCTTTTCGTTATCATGCAGGCTAGTGCAGACGCACACTACGGCTCTCCGGAGCTGTCCGAAGCGAAACGCCGGTCGCCGGCGTCTTTCGGCTGAAGCAGCGCTTCGGAGCGTACGGCTGTTGTGTGCGCGAAGCAGCCGCTTCTCCTGCTCCGGGAGCCGGACAGAGCGGTAGCTTGTACGACGGCGAAGAACGAAGCCGCAGAGCACCGGGCTTCTGCGGGCACCCTAAGGACTGCGAGAGGACCGTGGTGGCCGCTCGCCTGCCCCTTCAATTCCATTCTAGCATCCTTAGGGAAGGTGTTCTAGGACAATTTTCCTGAGTTTTGAATTCGTCCTGATGCAGCCCCTCCTGGGAAACTCCTACTCGTCCTCTGCGTCTCCGAGTGCAGAGACCTCGATGGCAACTGCAGAAATGAAGGGCTGCGTTGAGTAGTCGAGAAGCAAGAACATAGCCAGCGCCTTGTGTTTAGGAGTCAGCAACTGCTGGACTTTTGCGATTGCCTTCACTGTGCACTGAATGTCGAGATATGTGCACGCTAAAAAAACAAGGTGGGCAAGAGGAGGAAGAGAGCACCGGCATCAGAGAGCATCTGGCATCTTCCCCTGGAAAGGGCAGTGTTTTTGGAGAGTGCAGCAAATCCGTGTTTCTGGACAAGGGAGGCATAAGTGCGCTGCGCTCCTAAGCTATCTCCCTGCTAAGACACACTGCCAAAGCTTTTCGCTATGATGCAGTTCAGTGCAGACGCACACTACGGCTCTACGGAGCTGTCCGAAGCCAAGCGCCGGTCGCCGGCGTCTTTCGGCTGAAGCAGCGCTTCGGAGCGTACGGCTGTTGTGTGCGCGAAGCAGCCGCTTCTCCTGCTCCGGGAGCCGGACAGAGCGGTAGCTTGTAGGAGGGCGAAGAACGAAGCCGCAGAGCACCGGCCTTCTGCGCGCACCCTAAGGACTGCGAGAGGACCGTGGTGGCCGCTCGCCTGCCCCTTCAATTCCATTCTAGCATCCTTAGGGAAGGTGTTCCAGGACAATTTTCCTGAGTTTTGAATTCGTCCTGATGCAGCCCCTCCTGGGAAACTCCTACTCGTCCTCTGCGTCTCCGAGTGCAGAGACCTCGATGGCAACTGCAGAAATGAAGGGCTGCGTTGAGTTGTCGAGAAGCAAGAACATAGCCAGCGCCTTGTGTTTGGGAGTCAGCAGCACCTGGACTTTTGCGATTGCTTTCACAGTGCACTGAATGCCAGGACGGCATGTGCACGTTAAAACAACGAGCTGGGCAAGAGCAGGAAGGGACCACGGGCATCAGAGAGCATCTGGCATCTTGCCCTGGAAAGAGCAGTGTTTTTGGAGTGTGCAGTAAAATCGTGTTTCTGGACAAGGGAGGCATAAGTGCGCTGCGCTCCTAAGCTATCTCCCTGCTAAGACACACTGCCAAAGCTTTTCGTTATCATGCAGGCTAGTGCAGACGCACACTACGGCTCTACGGAGCTGTCCGAAGCGAAGCGCCGGTCGCCGGCGTCTTTCGGCTGAAGCAGCGCTTCGGAGCGTACGGCTGTTGTGTGCGCGAAGCAGCCGCTTCTCCTGCTCCGTGAGCCGGACAGAGCGGTAGCTTGTACGACGGCGAAGAACGAAGCCGCAGAGCACCGGGCTTCTGCGGGCACCCTAAGGACTGCGAGAGGACCGTGGTGGCCGCTCGCCTGCCCCTTCAATTCCATTCTAGCATCCTTATGGAAGGTGTTCTAGGACAATTTTCCTGAGTTTTGAATTCGTCCTGATGCAGCCCCTCCTGGGAAACTCCTACTCGTCCTCTGCGTCTCCGAGTGCAGAGACCTCGATGGCAACTGCAGAAATGAAGGGCTGCGTTGAGTAGTCGAGAAGCAAGAACATAGCCAGCGCCTTGTGTTTGGGAGTCAGCAGCACCTGGACTTTTGCGATTGCTTTCACTGTGCACTGAATGCCAGGACGGCATGTGCACGTTAAAACAACGAGCTGGGCAAGAGTAATCGAAAGATCACGGCCGTCAGAAAGCAGCTTATATATTGCCCAGGAAAGAGCAGTGTTTTTGGAGTGTGCAGTAAAATCGTGTTTCTGGACAAGGGAGGCATAAGTGCGCTGCGCTCCTAAGCTATCTCCCTGCTAAGACACACTGCCAAAGCTTTTCGCTATGATGCAGTCCAGTGCAGACGCACACTACGGCTCTCCGGAGCTGTCCGAAGCCAAGCGCCGGTCGCCGGCGTCTTTCGGCTGAAGCAGCGCTTCGGAGCGTACGGCTGTTGTGTGCGCGAAGCAGCCGCTTCTCCTGCTCCGGGAGCCGGACAGAGCGGTAGCTTGTACGACGGCGAAGAACGAAGCCGCAGAGCACCGGGCTTCTGCGGGCACCCTAAGGACTGCGAGAGGACCGTGGTGGCCGCTCGCCTGCCCCTTCAATTCCATTCTAGCATCCTTATGGAAGGTGTTCTAGGACAATTTTCCTGAGTTTTGAATTCGTCCTGATGCAGCCCCTCCTGGGAAACTCCTACTCGTCCTCTGCGTCTCCGAGTGCAGAGACCTCGATGGCAACTGCAGAAATGAAGGGCTGCGTTGAGGAGTCGAGAAGCAAGAACATAGCCAGCGCCTTGTGTTTGGGAGTCAGCAGCACCTGGACTTTTGCGATTGCTTTCACTGTGCACTGAATGCCAGGACGGCATGTGCACGTTAAAACAACGAGCTGGGCAAGAGTAATCGAAAGATCACGGCCGTCAGAAAGCAGCTTATATATTGCCCAGGAAAGAGCAGTGTTTTTGGAGTGTGCAGTAAAATCGTGTTTCTGGACAAGGGAGGCATAAGTGCGCTGCGCTCCTAAGCTATCTCCCTGCTAAGACACACTGCCAAAGCTTTTCGTTATCATGCAGGCTAGTGCAGACGCACACTACGGCTCTCCGGAGCTGTCCGAAGCGAAACGCCGGTCGCCGGCGTCTTTCGGCTGAAGCAGCGCTTCGGAGCGTACGGCTGTTGTGTGCGCGAAGCAGCCGCTTCTCCTGCTCCGTGAGCCGGACAGAGCGGTAGCTTGTACGAGGGCGAAGAACGAAGCCGCAGAGCACCGGGCTTCTGCGGGCACCCTAAGGACTGCGAGAGGACCGTGGTGGCCGCTCGCCTGCCCCTTCAATTCCATTCTAGCATCCTTAGGGAAGGTGTTCTAGGACAATTTTCCTGAGTTTTGAATTCGTCCTGATGCAGCCCCTCCTGGGAAACAACTACTCGTCCTCTGCGTCTCCGAGTGCAGAGACCTCGATGGCAACTGCAGAAATGAAGGGCTGCGTTGAGTAGTCGAGAAGCAAGAACATAGCCAGCGCCTTGTGTTTAGGAGTCAGCAACTGCTGGACTTTTGCGATTGCCTTCACTGTGCACTGAATGTCGAGATATGTGCACGCTAAAAAAACAAGGTGGGCAAGAGGAGGAAGAGAGCACCGGCATCAGAGAGCATCTGGCATCTTCCCCTGGAAAGGGCAGTGTTTTTGGAGAGTGCAGCAAATCCGTGTTTCTGGACAAGGGAGGCATAAGTGCGCTGCGCTCCTAAGCTATCTCCCTGCTAAGACACACTGCCAAAGCTTTTCGCTATGATGCAGTTCAGTGCAGACGCACACTACGGCTCTACGGAGCTGTCCGAAGCCAAGCGCCGGTCGCCGGCGTCTTTCGGCTGAAGCAGCGCTTCGGAGCGTACGGCTGTTGTGTGCGCGAAGCAGCCGCTTCTCCTGCTCCGGGAGCCGGACAGAGCGGTAGCTTGTAGGAGGGCGAAGAACGAAGCCGCAGAGCACCGGCCTTCTGCGCGCACCCTAAGGACTGCGAGAGGACCGTGGTGGCCGCTCGCCTGCCCCTTCAATTCCATTCTAGCATCCTTAGGGAAGGTGTTCCAGGACAATTTTCCTGAGTTTTGAATTCGTCCTGATGCAGCCCCTCCTGGGAAACAACTGCTCGTCGTCTGAGTCTCCGAGTGCAGAGACCTCGATGGCAACTGCAGAAATGAAGGGCTGCGTTGAGTTGTCGAGAAGCAAGAACATAGCCAGCGCCTTGTGTTTGGGAGTCAGCAGCACCTGGACTTTTGCGATTGCTTTCACAGTGCACTGAATGCCAGGACGGCATGTGCACGTTAAAACAACGAGCTGGGCAAGAGCAGGAAGGGACCACGGGCATCAGAGAGCATCTGGCATCTTGCCCTGGAAAGAGCAGTGTTTTTGGAGTGTGCAGTAAAATCGTGTTTCTGGACAAGGGAGGCATAAGTGCGCTGCGCTCCTAAGCTATCTCCCTGCTAAGACACACTGCCAAAGCTTTTCGTTATCATGCAGGCTAGTGCAGACGCACACTACGGCTCTACGGAGCTGTCCGAAGCGAAGCGCCGGTCGCCGGCGTCTTTCGGCTGAAGCAGCGCTTCGGAGCGTACGGCTGTTGTGTGCGCGAAGCAGCCGCTTCTCCTGCTCCGTGAGCCGGACAGAGCGGTAGCTTGTACGAGGGCGAAGAACGAAGCCGCAGAGCACCGGGCTTCTGCGGGCACCCTAAGGACTGCGAGAGGACCGTGGTGGCCGCTCGCCTGCCCCTTCAATTCCATTCTAGCATCCTTAGGGAAGGTGTTCTAGGACAATTTTCCTGAGTTTTGAATTCGTCCTGATGCAGCCCCTCCTGGGAAACTCCTACTCGTCCTCTGCGTCTCCGAGTGCAGAGACCTCGATGGCAACTGCAGAAATGAAGGGCTGCGTTGAGTAGTCGAGAAGCAAGAACATAGCCAGCGCCTTGTGTTTAGGAGTCAGCAACTGCTGGACTTTTGCGATTGCCTTCACTGTGCACTGAATGTCGAGATATGTGCACGCTAAAAAAACAAGGTGGGCAAGAGGAGGAAGAGAGCACCGGCATCAGAGAGCATCTGGCATCTTCCCCTGGAAAGGGCAGTGTTTTTGGAGAGTGCAGCAAATCCGTGTTTCTGGACAAGGGAGGCATAAGTGCGCTGCGCTCCTAAGCTATCTCCCTGCTAAGACACACTGCCAAAGCTTTTCGCTATGATGCAGTTCAGTGCAGACGCACACTACGGCTCTACGGAGCTGTCCGAAGCCAAGCGCCGGTCGCCGGCGTCTTTCGGCTGAAGCAGCGCTTCGGAGCGTACGGCTGTTGTGTGCGCGAAGCAGCCGCTTCTCCTGCTCCGGGAGCCGGACAGAGCGGTAGCTTGTAGGAGGGCGAAGAACGAAGCCGCAGAGCACCGGCCTTCTGCGCGCACCCTAAGGACTGCGAGAGGACCGTGGTGGCCGCTCGCCTGCCCCTTCAATTCCATTCTAGCATCCTTAGGGAAGGTGTTCCAGGACAATTTTCCTGAGTTTTGAATTCGTCCTGATGCAGCCCCTCCTGGGAAACAACTGCTCGTCGTCTGAGTCTCCGAGTGCAGAGACCTCGATGGCAACTGCAGAAATGAAGGGCTGCGTTGAGTTGTCGAGAAGCAAGAACATAGCCAGCGCCTTGTGTTTGGGAGTCAGCAGCACCTGGACTTTTGCGATTGCTTTCACAGTGCACTGAATGCCAGGACGGCATGTGCACGTTAAAACAACGAGCTGGGCAAGAGCAGGAAGGGACCACGGCCGTCAGAAAGCAGCTTATATATTGCCCAGGAAAGAGCAGTGTTTTTGGAGTGTGCAGTAAAATCGTGTTTCTGGACAAGGGAGGCATAAGTGCGCTGCGCTCCTAAGCTATCTCCCTGCTAAGACACACTGCCAAAGCTTTTCGTTATCATGCAGGCTAGTGCAGACGCACACTACGGCTCTACGGAGCTGTCCGAAGCCAAGCGCCGGTGGCCGGCGTCTTTCGGCTGAAGCAGCGCTTCGGAGCGTACGGCTGTTGTGTGCGCGAAGCAGCCGCTTCTCCTGCTCCGTGAGCCGGACAGAGCGGTAGCTTGTACGACGGCGAAGAACGAAGCCGCAGAGCACCGGGCTTCTGCGGGCACCCTAAGGACTGCGAGAGGACCGTGGTGGCCGCTCGCCTGCCCCTTCAATTCCATTCTAGCATCCTTATGGAAGGTGTTCTAGGACAATTTTCCTGAGTTTTGAATTCGTCCTGATGCAGCCCCTCCTGGGAAACTCCTACTCGTCCTCTGCGTCTCCGAGTGCAGAGACCTCGATGGCAACTGCAGAAATGAAGGGCTGCGTTGAGTAGTCGAGAAGCAAGAACATAGCCAGCGCCTTGTGTTTGGGAGTCAGCAGCACCTGGACTTTTGCGATTGCTTTCACTGTGCACTGAATGCCAGGACGGCATGTGCACGTTAAAACAACGAGCTGGGCAAGAGTAATCGAAAGATCACGGCCGTCAGAAAGCAGCTTATATATTGCCCAGGAAAGAGCAGTGTTTTTGGAGTGTGCAGTAAAATCGTGTTTCTGGACAAGGGAGGCATAAGTGCGCTGCGCTCCTAAGCTATCTCCCTGCTAAGACACACTGCCAAAGCTTTTCGCTATGATGCAGTCCAGTGCAGACGCACACTACGGCTCTCCGGAGCTGTCCGAAGCCAAGCGCCGGTCGCCGGCGTCTTTCGGCTGAAGCAGCGCTTCGGAGCGTACGGCTGTTGTGTGCGCGAAGCAGCCGCTTCTCCTGCTCCGGGAGCCGGACAGAGCGGTAGCTTGTAGGAGGGCGAAGAACGAAGCCGCAGAGCACCGGCCTTCTGCGCGCACCCTAAGGACTGCGAGAGGACCGTGGTGGCCGCTCGCCTGCCCCTTCAATTCCATTCTAGCATCCTTAGGGAAGGTGTTCCAGGACAATTTTCCTGAGTTTTGAATTCGTCCTGATGCAGCCCCTCCTGGGAAACAACTGCTCGTCGTCTGAGTCTCCGAGTGCAGAGACCTCGATGGCAACTGCAGAAATGAAGGGCTGCGTTGAGTTGTCGAGAAGCAAGAACATAGCCAGCGCCTTTTGTTTGGGAGTCAGCAGCACCTGGACTTTTGCGATTGCTTTCACAGTGCACTGAATGCCAGGACGGCATGTGCACGTTAAAACAACGAGCTGGGCAAGAGCAGGAAGGGACCACGGGCATCAGAGAGCATCTGGCATCTTGCCCTGGAAAGAGCAGTGTTTTTGGAGTGTGCAGTAAAATCGTGTTTCTGGACAAGGGAGGCATAAGTGCGCTGCGCTCCTAAGCTATCTCCCTGCTAAGACACACTGCCAAAGCTTTTCGTTATCATGCAGGCTAGTGCAGACGCACACTACGGCTCTCCGGAGCTGTCCGAAGCGAAGCGCCGGTCGCCGGCGTCTTTCGGCTGAAGCAGCGCTTCGGGGCGTACGGCTGTTGTGTGCGCGAAGCAGCCGCTTCTCCTGCTCCGTGAGCCGGACAGAGCGGTAGCTTGTACGAGGGCGAAGAACGAAGCCGCAGGGAGACGACATTGTGTGTACAGTCTTGGGACTGCTAGATGACAGTGGCTAAAGCTCCCTGCCTTTTCAATGCACTGCTGCCATGCTTTATTGAAGGCGTTCCGAGACAACTTTCCTTGGTTTTGACTTCGTCCTGATGAAGCCCCTGTTGGGAAATTCGTTTGGGAGTCAGCAGCTGCTGGACTTTTGCGATTGCCTTCACTGTGCACTGAATGCCAGGACGGCATGTGCACGTTAAAACAACGAGCTGGGCAAGAGCAGGAAGGGACCACGGGCATCAAGAGAGCATCTGACATCTTGCCCTGGAAAGAGCAGTGTTTTTGGAGTGTGCAGTAAAATCGTGTTTCTGGACAAGGGAGGCATAAGTGCGCTGCGCTCCTAAGCTATCTCCCTGCGAGACAGACTGGCAAAGCTTTTCGTTATCATGCAGTCTAGTGCAGACGCACACTACGGCTCTCCGGAGCTGTCCGAAGCCAAGCGCCGGTGGCCGGCGTCTTTCGGCTGAAGCAGCGCTTCGGAGCGTACGGCTGTTGTGTGCGCGAAGCAGCCGCTTCTCCTGCTCCGTGAGCCGGACAGAGCGGTAGCTTGTACGACGGCGAAGAACGAAGCCGCAGAGCACCGGGCTTCTGCGGGCACCCTAAGGACTGCGAGAGGACCGTGGTGGCCGCTCGCCTGCCTCTTCAATTCCATTCTAGCATCCTTAGGGAAGGTGTTCCATGACAATTTTCCTGAGTTTTGAATTCGTCCTGATGCAGCCCCTCCTGGGAAACTCCTACTCGTCCTCTGAGTCTCCGAGTGCAGAGACCTCGATGGCAACTGCAGAAATGAAGGGCTGCGTTGAGTAGTCGAGAAGCAAGAACATAGCCAGCGCCTTTTGTTTGGGAGTCAGCAGCTGCTGGACTTTTGCGATTGCCTTCACTGTGCACTGAATGCCAGGACGGCATGTGCACGTTAAAACAACGAGCTGGGCAAGAGCAGTAACCGAAAGATCACGGCCGACAGAAAGCAGCTTATATATTGCCCAGGAAAGAGCAGTGTTTTTGGAGTGTGCAGTAAAATCGTGTTTCTGGACAAGGGAGGCATAAGTGTGCTGCGCTCCTAAGCTATCTCCCTGCGAGACACACTGCCAAAGCTTTTCGCTATGATGCAGTCTAGTGCAGACGCACACTACGGCTCTCCGGAGCTGTCCGACGCCAAGCGCCGCTCGCCGGCGTCTTTCGGCTGAAGCAGCGCTTCGGAGCGTACGGCTGTTGTGTGCGCGAAGCAGCCGCTTCTCCTGCTCCGCGAGCCGGACAGAGCGGTAGCTTCTACGAGGGCAAAGAACGAAGCCGCAGAGCACCGGACTTGTATGCACAGCCTACGGGCTGCTAGAGGAAGGTGGCTGCTGCTCCCTAACCCATCAATTCACAGCTGGCATGCTCTATGGAGCTGTTCCAGGACAACTTTCATTGCTTATTGGTTCGTCCTGATGCAGCCCCTCCTGGGAAATTCATGCTCGTCCCCTGAGGCTCCGACATGCAGAAACATCGATGGCAGCTGCAGAAAAGAAGGGCTGCGTTGAGTTGTCGAGAAGCAAGAACATAGCCAGCGCCTAGCGTCTGGGAGTCAGCAACTGCTGGACTTTTGCGATTGCCTTCACTGTGCACTGAATGTCGAGATATGTGCACGCTAAAAAAACAAGGTGGGCAAGAGGAGGAAGAGAGCACGGGCATCAGAGAGCATCTGGCATCTTCCCCTGGAAAGGGCAGTGTTTTTGGAGACGCACACTACGGCTCTACGGAGCTGTCCGAAGCCAAGCGCCGGTGGCCGGCGTCTTTCGGCTGAAGCAGCGCTTCGGAGCGTACGGCTGTTGTGTGCGCGAAGCAGCCGCTTCTCCTGCTCCGCGAGCCGGACAGAGCGGTAGCTTGTACGACGGCGAAGAACGAAGCCGCAGAGCACCGGGCTTCTGCGCGCACCCTAAGGACTGCTAGAGGACCGTGGTGGCCGCTCGCCTGCCCCTTCAATTCCATTCTAGCATCCTTAGGGAAGGTGTTCTAGGACAATTTTCCTGAGTTTTGAATTCGTCCTGATGCAGCCCCTCCTGGGAAACAACTGCTCGTCGTCTGAGTCTCCGAGTGCAGAGACCTCGATGGCAACTGCAGAAATGAAGGGCTGCGTTGAGTTGTCGAGAAGCAAGAACATAGCCAGCGCCTTGTGTTTGGGAGTCAGCAGCTGCTGGACTTTTGCGATTGCTTTCACTGTGCACTGAATGCCAGGACGGCATGTGCACGTTAAAACAACGAGCTGGGCAAGAGCAGGAAGGGACCACGGGCATCAGAGAGCATCTGGCATCTTGCCCTGGAAAGAGCAGTGTTTTTGGAGTGTGCAGTAAAATCGTGTTTCTGGACAAGGGAGGCATAAGTGCGCTGCGCTCCTAAGCTATCTCCCTGCTAAGACACACTGGCAAAGCTTTTCGCTATAGTGCAGTCTAGTGCAGACGCACACTACGGCTCTCCGGAGCTGTCCGAAGCGAAGCGCCGGTCGCCGGCGTCTTTCGGCTGAAGCAGCGCTTCGGAGCGTACGGCTGTTGTGTGCGCGAAGCAGCCGCTTCTCCTGCTCCGTGAGCCGGACAGAGCGGTAGCTTGTACGACGGCGAAGAACGAAGCCGCAGAGCACCGGGCTTCTGCGGGCACCCTAAGGACTGCGAGAGGACCGTGGTGGCCGCTCGCCTGCCCCTTCAATTCCATTCTAGCATCCTTATGGAAGGTGTTCTAGGACAATTTTCCTGAGTTTTGAATTCGTCCTGATGCAGCCCCTCCTGGGAAACTCCTACTCGTCCTCTGAGTCTCCGAGTGCAGAGACCTCGATGGCAACTGCAGAAATGAAGGGCTGCGTTGAGTAGTCGAGAAGCAAGAACATAGCCAGCGCCTTGTGTCTGGGAGTCAGCAGCACCTGGACTTTTGCGATTGCTTTCACAGTGCACTGAATGCCAGGACGGCATGTGCACGTTAAAACAACGAGCTGGGCAAGAGTAATCGAAAGATCACGGCCGTCAGAAAGCAGCTTATATATTGCCCAGGAAAGAGCAGTGTTTTTGGAGTGTGCAGTAAAATCGTGTTTCTGGACAAGGGAGGCATAAGTGCGCTGCGCTCCTAAGCTATCTCCCTGCTAAGACACACTGCCAAAGCTTTTCGTTATCATGCAGGCTAGTGCAGACGCACACTACGGCTCTACGGAGCTGTCCGACGCCAAGCGCCGGTCGCCGGCGTCTTTCGGCTGAAGCAGCGCTTCGGAGCGTACGGCTGTTGTGTGCGCGAAGCAGCCGCTTCTCCTGCTCCGTGAGCCGGACAGAGCGGTAGCTTGTACGACGGCGAAGAACGAAGCCGCAGAGCACCGGGCTTCTGCGGGCACCCTAAGGACTGCGAGAGGACCGTGGTGGCCGCTCGCCTGCCCCTTCAATTCCATTCTAGCATCCTTAGGGAAGGTGTTCTAGGACAATTTTCCTGAGTTTTGAATTCGTCCTGATGCAGCCCCTCCTGGGAAACTCCTACTCGTCCTCTGCGTCTCCGAGTGCAGAGACCTCGATGGCAACTGCAGAAATGAAGGGCTGCGTTGAGTAGTCGAGAAGCAAGAACATAGCCAGCGCCTTGTGTTTAGGAGTCAGCAACTGCTGGACTTTTGCGATTGCCTTCACTGTGCACTGAATGTCGAGATATGTGCACGCTAAAAAAACAAGGTGGGCAAGAGGAGGAAGAGAGCACCGGCATCAGAGAGCATCTGGCATCTTCCCCTGGAAAGGGCAGTGTTTTAGGAGAGTGCAGCAAATCCGTGTTTCTGGACAAGGGAGGCATAAGTGCGCTGCGCTCCTAAGCTATCTCCCTGCTAAGACACACTGCCAAAGCTTTTCTCTATGATGCAGTCCAGTGCAGACGCACACTACGGCTCTACGGAGCTGTCCGAAGCCAAGCGCCGGTCGCCGGCGTCTTTCGGCTGAAGCAGCGCTTCGGAGCGTACGGCTGTTGTGTGCGCGAAGCAGCCGCTTCTCCTGCTCCGGGAGCCGGACAGAGCGGTAGCTTGTAGGAGGGCGAAGAACGAAGCCGCAGAGCACCGGCCTTCTGCGCGCACCCTAAGGACTGCGAGAGGACCGTGGTGGCCGCTCGCCTGCCCCTTCAATTCCATTCTAGCATCCTTAGGGAAGGTGTTCCAGGACAATTTTCCTGAGTTTTGAATTCGTCCTGATGCAGCCCCTCCTGGGAAACAACTGCTCGTCGTCTGAGTCTCCGAGTGCAGAGACCTCGATGGCAACTGCAGAAATGAAGGGCTGCGTTGAGTAGTCGAGAAGCAAGAACATAGCCAGCGCCTTGTGTTTGGGAGTCAGCAGCACCTGGACTTTTGCGATTGCTTTCACAGTGCACTGAATGCCAGGACGGCATGTGCACGTTAAAACAACGAGCTGGGCAAGAGCAGGAAGGGACCACGGGCATCAGAGAGCATCTGGCATCTTGCCCTGGAAAGAGCAGTGTTTTTGGAGTGTGCAGTAAAATCGTGTTTCTGGACAAGGGAGGCATAAGTGCGCTGCGCTCCTAAGCTATCTCCCTGCTAAGACACACTGCCAAAGCTTTTCGTTATCATGCAGGCTAGTGCAGACGCACACTACGGCTCTACGGAGCTGTCCGAAGCCAAGCGCCGGTGGCCGGCGTCTTTCGGCTGAAGCAGCGCTTCGGAGCGTACGGCTGTTGTGTGCGCGAAGCAGCCGCTTCTCCTGCTCCGTGAGCCGGACAGAGCGGTAGCTTGTACGACGGCGAAGAACGAAGCCGCAGAGCACCGGGCTTCTGCGCGCACCCTAAGGACTGCGAGAGGACCGTGGTGGCCGCTCGCCTGCCCCTTCAATTCCATTCTAGCATCCTTATGGAAGGTGTTCTAGGACAATTTTCCTGAGTTTTGAATTCGTCCTGATGCAGCCCCTCCTGGGAAACTCCTACTCGTCCTCTGCGTCTCCGAGTGCAGAGACCTCGATGGCAACTGCAGAAATGAAGGGCTGCGTTGAGTAGTCGAGAAGCAAGAACATAGCCAGCGCCTTGTGTTTAGGAGTCAGCAACTGCTGGACTTTTGCGATTGCCTTCACTGTGCACTGAATGTCGAGATATGTGCACGCTAAAAAAACAAGGTGGGCAAGAGGAGGAAGAGAGCACCGGCATCAGAGAGCATCTGGCATCTTCCCCTGGAAAGGGCAGTGTTTTTGGAGAGTGCAGCAAATCCGTGTTTCTGGACAAGGGAGGCATAAGTGCGCTGCGCTCCTAAGCTATCTCCCTGCTAAGACACACTGCCAAAGCTTTTCGCTATGATGCAGTCCAGTGCAGACGCACACTACGGCTCTACGGAGCTGTCCGAAGCCAAGCGCCGGTGGCCGGCGTCTTTCGGCTGAAGCAGCGCTTCGGAGCGTACGGCTGTTGTGTGCGCGAAGCAGCCGCTTCTCCTGCTCCGGGAGCCGGACAGAGCGGTAGCTTGTACGAGGGCGAAGAACGAATCCGCAGAGCACCGGGCTTCTGCGCGCACCCTAAGGACTGCGAGAGGACCGTGGTGGCCGCTCGCCTGCCCCTTCAATTCCCTTCTAGCATCCTTAGGGAAGGTGTTCCAGGACAATTTTCCTGAGTTTTGAATTCGTCCTGATGCAGCCCCTCCTGGGAAACAACTGCTCGTCGTCTGAGTCTCCGAGTGCAGAGACCTCGATGGCAACTGCAGAAATGAAGGGCTGCGTTGAGTTGTCGAGAAGCAAGAACATAGCCAGCGCCTTGTGTTTGGGAGTCAGCAGCTGCTGGACTTTTGCGATTGCTTTCACTGTGCACTGAATGCCAGGACGGCATGTGCACGTTAAAACAACGAGCTGGGCAAGAGCAGGAAGGGACCACGGGCATCAGAGAGCATCTGGCATCTTGCCCTGGAAAGAGCAGTGTTTTTGGAGTGTGCAGTAAAATCGTGTTTCTGGACAAGGGAGGCATAAGTGCGCTGCGCTCCTAAGCTATCTCCCTGCGAGACAGACTGGCAAAGCTTTTCGTTATCATGCAGGCTAGTGCAGACGCACACTACGGCTCTCCGGAGCTGTCCGAAGCCAAGCGCCGGTCGCCGGCGTCTTTCGGCTGAAGCAGCGCTTCGGAGCGTACGGCTGTTGTGTGCGCGAAGCAGCCGCTTCTCCTGCTCCGTGAGCCGGACAGAGCGGTAGCTTGTACGACGGCGAAGAACGAAGCCGCAGAGCACCGGGCTTCTGCGGGCACCCTAAGGACTGCGAGAGGACCGTGGTGGCCGCTCGCCTGCCTCTTCAATTCCATTCTAGCATCCTTAGGGAAGGTGTTCTAGGACAATTTTCCTGAGTTTTGAATTCGTCCTGATGCAGCCCCTCCTGGGAAACTCCTACTCGTCCTCTGAGTCTCCGAGTGCAGAGACCTCGATGGCAACTGCAGAAATGAAGGGCTGCGTTGAGTAGTCGAGAAGCAAGAACATAGCCAGCGCCTTGTGTCTGGGAGTCAGCAGCACCTGGACTTTTGCGATTGCTTTCACAGTGCACTGAATGCCAGGACGGCATGTGCACGTTAAAACAACGAGCTGGGCAAGAGTAATCGAAAGATCACGGCCGTCAGAAAGCAGCTTATATATTGCCCAGGAAAGAGCAGTGTTTTTGGAGTGTGCAGTAAAATCGTGTTTCTGGACAAGGGAGGCATAAGTGCGCTGCGCTCCTAAGCTATCTCTCTGCGAGACACACTGGCAAAGCTTTTCGCTATAGTGCAGTCTAGTGCAGACGGACACTGCGGCTCTCCGGAGCTGTCCGAAGCGAAGCGCCGCTCGCCGGCGTCTTTCGGCTGAAGCAGCGCTTCGGGGCGTACGGCTGCCGCTCCGCTGTTGTGTGCGCGAGGCAGCCGCTTCTCCTGCTCCGTGAGCCGGACAGAGCGGTAGCTTGTACGAGGGCGAAGAACGAAGCCGCAGAGCACCGGCCTTCTGCGCGCACCCTAAGGACTGCTAGAGGACCGTGGTGGCCGCTCGCCTGCCTCTTCAATTCCATTCTAGCATCCTTAGGGAAGGTGTTCCATGACAATTTTCCTGAGTTTTGAATTCGTCCTGATGCAGCCCCTCCTGGGAAACAACTGCTCGTCGTCTGAGTCTCCGAGTGCAGAGACCTCGATGGCAACTGCAGAAATGAAGGGCTGCGTTGAGTAGTCGAGAAGCAAGAACATAGCCAGCGCCTTTTGTTTGGGAGTCAGCAGCTGCTGGACTTTTGCGATTGCCTTCACTGTGCACTGAATGCCAGGACGGCATGTGCACGTTAAAACAACGAGCTGGGCAAGAGCAGTAATCGAAAGATCACGGCCGACAGAAAGCAGCTTATATATTGCCCAGGAAAGAGCAGTGTTTTTGGAGTGTGCAGTAAAATCGTGTTTCTGGACAAGGGAGGCATAAGTGTGCTGCGCTCCTAAGCTATCTCCCTGCGAGACACACTGCCAAAGCTTTTCGCTATGATGCAGTCTAGTGCAGACGCACACTACGGCTCTCCGGAGCTGTCCGACGCCAAGCGCCGCTCGCCGGCGTCTTTCGGCTGAAGCAGCGCTTCGGAGCGTACGGCTGTTGTGTGCGCGAAGCAGCCGCTTCTCCTGCTCCGCGAGCCGGACAGAGCGGTAGCTTCTACGAGGGCGAAGAACGAAGCCGCAGAGCACCGGACTTGTATGCACAGCCTACGGGCTGCTAGAGGAAGGTGGCTGCTGCTCCCTAACCCATCAATTCACAGCTGGCATGCTCTATGGAGCTGTTCCAGGACAACTTTCATTGCTTATTGGTTCGTCCTGATGCAGCCCCTCCTGGGAAATTCATGCTCGTCCCCTGAGGCTCCGACATGCAGAAACATCGATGGCAGCTGCAGAAAAGAAGGGCTGCGTTGAGTTGTCGAGAAGCAAGAACATAGCCAGCGCCTAGCGTCTGGGAGTCATCAACTGCTGGACTTTTGCGATTGCCTTCACTGTGCACTGAATGTCGAGATATGTGCACGCTAAAAAAACAAGGTGGGCAAGAGGAGGAAGAGAGCACGGGCATCAGAGAGCATCTGGCATCTTCCCCTGGAAAGGGCAGTGTTTTTGGAGACGCACACTACGGCTCTACGGAGCTGTCCGAAGCCAAGCGCCGGTGGCCGGCGTCTTTCGGCTGAAGCAGCGCTTCGGAGCGTACGGCTGTTGTGTGCGCGAAGCAGCCGCTTCTCCTGCTCCGCGAGCCGGACAGAGCGGTAGCTTGTACGACGGCGAAGAACGAAGCCGCAGAGCACCGGGCTTCTGCGCGCACCCTAAGGACTGCTAGAGGACCGTGGTGGCCGCTCGCCTGCCCCTTCAATTCCATTCTAGCATCCTTAGGGAAGGTGTTCCAGGACAATTTTCCTGAGTTTTGAATTCGTCCTGATGCAGCCCCTCCTGGGAAACAACTGCTCGTCGTCTGAGTCTCCGAGTGCAGAGACCTCGATGGCAACTGCAGAAATGAAGGGCTGCGTTGAGTTGTCGAGAAGCAAGAACATAGCCAGCGCCTTGTGTTTGGGAGTCAGCAGCACCTGGACTTTTGCGATTGCTTTCACAGTGCACTGAATGCCAGAACGGCATGTGCACGTTAAAACAACGAGCTGGCCAAGAGCAGGAAGGGACCACGGGCATCAGAGAGCATCTGGAATCTTGCCCTGGAAAGAGCAGTGTTTTTGGAGTGTGCAGTAAAATCGTGTTTCTGGACAAGGGAGGCATAAGTGCGCTGCGCTCCTAAGCTATCTCCCTGCTAAGACACACTGGCAAAGCTTTTCGCTATAGTGCAGTCTAGTGCAGACGCACACTACGGCTCTCCGGAGCTGTCCGAAGCGAAGCGCCGGTCGCCGGCGTCTTTCGGCTGAAGCAGCGCTTCGGAGCGTACGGCTGTTGTGTGCGCGAAGCAGCCGCTTCTCCTGCTCCGGGAGCCGGACAGAGCGGTAGCTTGTACGACGGCGAAGAACGAAGCCGCAGAGCACCGGGCTTCTGCGGGCACCCTAAGGACTGCGAGAGGACCGTGGTGGCCGCTCGCCTGCCCCTTCAATTCCATTCTAGCATCCTTATGGAAGGTGTTCCAGGACAATTTTCCTGAGTTTTGAATTCGTCCTGATGCAGCCCCTCCTGGGAAACTCCTACTCGTCCTCTGCGTCTCCGAGTGCAGAGACCTCGATGGCAACTGCAGAAATGAAGGGCTGCGTTGAGGAGTCGAGAAGCAAGAACATAGCCAGCGCCTTGTGTTTGGGAGTCAGCAGCACCTGGACTTTTGCGATTGCTTTCACTGTGCACTGAATGCCAGGACGGCATGTGCACGTTAAAACAACGAGCTGGGCAAGAGTAATCGAAAGATCACGGCCGTCAGAAAGCAGCTTATATATTGCCCAGGAAAGAGCAGTGTTTTTGGAGTGTGCAGTAAAATCGTGTTTCTGGACAAGGGAGGCATAAGTGCGCTGCGCTCCTAAGCTATCTCTCTGCGAGACACACTGGCAAAGCTTTTCGCTATAGTGCAGTCTAGTGCAGACGGACACTGCGGCTCTCCGGAGCTGTCCGAAGCGAAGCGCCGCTCGCCGGCGTCTTTCGGCTGAAGCAGCGCTTCGGGGCGTACGGCTGCCGCTCCGCTGTTGTGTGCGCGAGGCAGCCGCTTCTCCTGCTCCGTGAGCCGGACAGAGCGGTAGCTTGTACGAGGGCGAAGAACGAAGCCGCAGGGAGACGACATTGTGTGTACAGTCTTGGGACTGCTAGATGACAGTGGCTAAAGCTCCCTGCCTTTTCAATGCACTGCTGCCATGCTTTATTGAAGGCGTTCCGAGACAACTTTCCTTGGTTTTGACTTCGTCCTGATGAAGCCCCTGTTGGGAAATTCGTTTGGGAGTCAGCAGCTGCTGGACTTTTGCGATTGCCTTCACTGTGCACTGAATGCCAGGACGGCATGTGCACGTTAAAACAACGAGCTGGGCAAGAGCAGGAAGGGGCCACGGGCATCAAGAGAGCATCTGACATCTTGCCCTGGAAAGAGCAGTGTTTTTGGAGTGTGCAGTAAAATCGTGTTTCTGGACAAGGGAGGCATAAGTGCGCTGCGCTCCTAAGCTATCTCCCTGCGAGACAGACTGGCAAAGCTTTTCGTTATCATGCAGTCTTGTGCAGACGCACACTACGGCTCTCCGGAGCTGTCCGAAGCCAAGCGCCGGTCGCCGGCGTCTTTCGGCTGAAGCAGCGCTTCGGAGCGTACGGCTGTTGTGTGCGCGAAGCAGCCGCTTCTCCTGCTCCGCGAGCCGGACAGAGCGGTAGCTTGTACGACGGCGAAGAACGAAGCCGCAGAGCACCGGCCTTCTGCGCGCACCCTAAGGACTGCGAGAGGACCGTGGTGGCCGCTCGCCTGCCTCTTCAATTCCATTCTAGCATCCTTAGGGAAGGTGTTCCATGACAATTTTCCTGAGTTTTGAATTCGTCCTGATGCAGCCCCTCCTGGGAAACTCCTACTCGTCCTCTGAGTCTCCGAGTGCAGAGACCTCGATGGCAACTGCAGAAATGAAGGGCTGCGTTGAGTAGTCGAGAAGCAAGAACATAGCCAGCGCCTTTTGTTTGGGAGTCAGCAGCTGCTGGACTTTTGCGATTGCCTTCACTGTGCACTGAATGCCAGGACGGCATGTGCACGTTAAAACAACGAGCTGGGCAAGAGCAGTAATTGAAAGATCACGGCCGACAGAAAGCAGCTTATATATTGCCCAGGAAAGAGCAGTGTTTTTTGAGTGTGCAGTAAAATCGTGTTTCTGGACAAGGGAGGCATAAGTGTGCTGCGCTCCTAAGCTATCTCCCTGCGAGACACACTGCCAAAGCTTTTCGCTATGATGCAGTCTAGTGCAGACGCACACTACGGCTCTCCGGAGCTGTCCGACGCCAAGCGCCGCTCGCCGGCGTCTTTCGGCTGAAGCAGCGCTTCGGAGCGTACGGCTGTTGTGTGCGCGAAGCAGCCGCTTCTCCTGCTCCGCGAGCCGGACAGAGCGGTAGCTTCTACGAGGGCGAAGAACGAAGCCGCAGAGCACCGGACTTGTATGCACAGCCTACGGGCTGCTAGAGGAAGGTGGCTGCTGCTCCCTAACCCATCAATTCACAGCTGGCATGCTCTATGGAGCTGTTCCAGGACAACTTTCATTGCTTATTGGTTCGTCCTGATGCAGCCCCTCCTGGGAAATTCATGCTCGTCCCCTGAGGCTCCGACATGCAGAAACATCGATGGCAGCTGCAGAAAAGAAGGGCTGCGTTGAGTTGTCGAGAAGCAAGAACATAGCCAGCGCCTAGCGTCTGGGAGTCATCAACTGCTGGACTTTTGCGATTGCCTTCACTGTGCACTGAATGTCGAGATATGTGCACGCTAAAAAAACAAGGTGGGCAAGAGGAGGAAGAGAGCACGGGCATCAGAGAGCATCTGGCATCTTCCCCTGGAAAGGGCAGTGTTTTTGGAGACGCACACTACGGCTCTACGGAGCTGTCCGAAGCCAAGCGCCGGTGGCCGGCGTCTTTCGGCTGAAGCAGCGCTTCGGAGCGTACGGCTGTTGTGTGCGCGAAGCAGCCGCTTCTCCTGCTCCGCGAGCCGGACAGAGCGGTAGCTTGTACGACGGCGAAGAACGAAGCCGCAGAGCACCGGGCTTCTGCGCGCACCCTAAGGACTGCTAGAGGACCGTGGTGGCCGCTCGCCTGCCCCTTCAATTCCATTCTAGCATCCTTAGGGAAGGTGTTCCAGGACAATTTTCCTGAGTTTTGAATTCGTCCTGATGCAGCCCCTCCTGGGAAACAACTGCTCGTCGTCTGAGTCTCCGAGTGCAGAGACCTCGATGGCAACTGCAGAAATGAAGGGCTGCGTTGAGTTGTCGAGAAGCAAGAACATAGCCAGCGCCTTGTGTTTGGGAGTCAGCAGCACCTGGACTTTTGCGATTGCTTTCACAGTGCACTGAATGCCAGGACGGCATGTGCACGTTAAAACAACGAGCTGGGCAAGAGCAGGAAGGGACCACGGGCATCAGAGAGCATCTGGAATCTTGCCCTGGAAAGAGCAGTGTTTTTGGAGTGTGCAGTAAAATCGTGTTTCTGGACAAGGGAGGCATAAGTGCGCTGCGCTCCTAAGCTATCTCCCTGCTAAGACACACTGGCAAAGCTTTTCGCTATAGTGCAGTCTAGTGCAGACGCACACTACGGCTCTCCGGAGCTGTCCGAAGCGAAGCGCCGGTCGCCGGCGTCTTTCGGCTGAAGCAGCGCTTCGGAGCGTACGGCTGTTGTGTGCGCGAAGCAGCCGCTTCTCCTGCTCCGGGAGCCGGACAGAGCGGTAGCTTGTACGACGGCGAAGAACGAAGCCGCAGAGCACCGGGCTTCTGCGGGCACCCTAAGGACTGCGAGAGGACCGTGGTGGCCGCTCGCCTGCCCCTTCAATTCCATTCTAGCATCCTTATGGAAGGTGTTCCAGGACAATTTTCCTGAGTTTTGAATTCGTCCTGATGCAGCCCCTCCTGGGAAACTCCTACTCGTCCTCTGCGTCTCCGAGTGCAGAGACCTCGATGGCAACTGCAGAAATGAAGGGCTGCGTTGAGGAGTCGAGAAGCAAGAACATAGCCAGCGCCTTGTGTTTGGGAGTCAGCAGCACCTGGACTTTTGCGATTGCTTTCACTGTGCACTGAATGCCAGGACGGCATGTGCACGTTAAAACAACGGGCTGGGCAAGAGTAATCGAAAGATCACGGCCGTCAGAAAGCAGCTTATATATTGCCCAGGAAAGAGCAGTGTTTTTGGAGTGTGCAGTAAAATCGTGTTTCTGGACAAGGGAGGCATAAGTGCGCTGCGCTCCTAAGCTATCTCTCTGCGAGACACACTGGCAAAGCTTTTCGCTATAGTGCAGTCTAGTGCAGACGGACACTGCGGCTCTCCGGAGCTGTCCGAAGCGAAGCGCCGCTCGCCGGCGTCTTTCGGCTGAAGCAGCGCTTCGGGGCGTACGGCTGCCGCTCCGCTGTTGTGTGCGCGAGGCAGCCGCTTCTCCTGCTCCGTGAGCCGGACAGAGCGGTAGCTTGTACGAGGGCGAAGAACGAAGCCGCAGGGAGACGACATTGTGTGTACAGTCTTGGGACTGCTAGATGACAGTGGCTAAAGCTCCCTGCCTTTTCAATGCACTGCTGCCATGCTTTATTGAAGGCGTTCCGAGACAACTTTCCTTGGTTTTGACTTCGTCCTGATGAAGCCCCTGTTGGGAAATTCGTTTGGGAGTCAGCAGCTGCTGGACTTTTGCGATTGCCTTCACTGTGCACTGAATGCCAGGACGGCATGTGCACGTTAAAACAACGAGCTGGGCAAGAGCAGGAAGGGGCCACGGGCATCAAGAGAGCATCTGACATCTTGCCCTGGAAAGAGCAGTGTTTTTGGAGTGTGCAGTAAAATCGTGTTTCTGGACAAGGGAGGCATAAGTGCGCTGCGCTCCTAAGCTATCTCCCTGCGAGACAGACTGGCAAAGCTTTTCGTTATCATGCAGTCTTGTGCAGACGCACACTACGGCTCTCCGGAGCTGTCCGAAGCCAAGCGCCGGTCGCCGGCGTCTTTCGGCTGAAGCAGCGCTTCGGAGCGTACGGCTGTTGTGTGCGCGAAGCAGCCGCTTCTCCTGCTCCGTGAGCCGGACAGAGCGGTAGCTTGTACGACGGCGAAGAACGAAGCCGCAGAGCACCGGCCTTCTGCGCGCACCCTAAGGACTGCGAGAGGACCGTGGTGGCCGCTCGCCTGCCTCTTCAATTCCATTCTAGCATCCTTAGGGAAGGTGTTCCATGACAATTTTCCTGAGTTTTGAATTCGTCCTGATGCAGCCCCTCCTGGGAAACTCCTACTCGTCCTCTGAGTCTCCGAGTGCAGAGACCTCGATGGCAACTGCAGAAATGAAGGGCTGCGTTGAGTAGTCGAGAAGCAAGAACATAGCCAGCGCCTTTTGTTTGGGAGTCAGCAGCTGCTGGACTTTTGCGATTGCCTTCACTGTGCACTGAATGCCAGGACGGCATGTGCACGTTAAAACAACGAGCTGGGCAAGAGCAGTAATTGAAAGATCACGGCCGACAGAAAGCAGCTTATATATTGCCCAGGAAAGAGCAGTGTTTTTGGAGTGTGCAGTAAAATCGTGTTTCTGGACAAGGGAGGCATAAGTGTGCTGCGCTCCTAAGCTATCTCCCTGCGAGACACACTGCCAAAGCTTTTCGCTATGATGCAGTCTAGTGCAGACGCACACTACGGCTCTCCGGAGCTGTCCGACGCCAAGCGCCGCTCGCCGGCGTCTTTCGGCTGAAGCAGCGCTTCGGAGCGTACGGCTGTTGTGTGCGCGAAGCAGCCGCTTCTCCTGCTCCGCGAGCCGGACAGAGCGGTAGCTTCTACGAGGGCGAAGAACGAAGCCGCAGAGCACCGGACTTGTATGCACAGCCTACGGGCTGCTAGAGGAAGGTGGCTGCTGCTCCCTAACCCATCAATTCACAGCTGGCATGCTCTATGGAGCTGTTCCAGGACAACTTTCATTGCTTATTGGTTCGTCCTGATGCAGCCCCTCCTGGGAAATTCATGCTCGTCCCCTGAGGCTCCGACATGCAGAAACATCGATGGCAGCTGCAGAAAAGAAGGGCTGCGTTGAGTTGTCGAGAAGCAAGAACATAGCCAGCGCCTAGCGTCTGGGAGTCAGCAACTGCTGGACTTTTGCGATTGCCTTCACTGTGCACTGAATGTCGAGATATGTGCACGCTAAAAAAACAAGGTGGGCAAGAGGAGGAAGAGAGCACGGGCATCAGAGAGCATCTGGCATCTTCCCCTGGAAAGGGCAGTGTTTTTGGAGACGCACACTACGGCTCTCCGGAGCTGTCCGAAGCCAAGCGCCGGTCGCCGGCGTCTTTCGGCTGAAGCAGCGCTTCGGAGCGTACGGCTGTTGTGTGCGCGAAGCAGCCGCTTCTCCTGCTCCGCGAGCCGGACAGAGCGGTAGCTTGTACGACGGCGAAGAACGAAGCCGCAGAGCACCGGGCTTCTGCGCGCACCCTAAGGACTGCTAGAGGACCGTGGTGGCCGCTCGCCTGCCCCTTCAATTCCATTCTAGCATCCTTAGGGAAGGTGTTCCAGGACAATTTTCCTGAGTTTTGAATTCGTCCTGATGCAGCCCCTCCTGGGAAACAACTGCTCGTCGTCTGAGTCTCCGAGTGCAGAGACCTCGATGGCAACTGCAGAAATGAAGGGCTGCGTTGAGTTGTCGAGAAGCAAGAACATAGCCAGCGCCTTGTGTTTGGGAGTCAGCAGCACCTGGACTTTTGCGATTGCTTTCACAGTGCACTGAATGCCAGAACGGCATGTGCACGTTAAAACAACGAGCTGGGCAAGAGCAGGAAGGGACCACGGGCATCAGAGAGCATCTGGAATCTTGCCCTGGAAAGAGCAGTGTTTTTGGAGTGTGCAGTAAAATCGTGTTTCTGGACAAGGGAGGCATAAGTGCGCTGCGCTCCTAAGCTATCTCCCTGCTAAGACACACTGGCAAAGCTTTTCGCTATAGTGCAGTCTAGTGCAGACGCACACTACGGCTCTCCGGAGCTGTCCGAAGCCAAGCGCCGGTCGCCGGCGTCTTTCGGCTGAAGCAGCGCTTCGGAGCGTACGGCTGTTGTGTGCGCGAAGCAGCCGCTTCTCCTGCTCCGTGAGCCGGACAGAGCGGTAGCTTGTACGACGGCGAAGAACGAAGCCGCAGAGCACCGGGCTTCTGCGGGCACCCTAAGGACTGCGAGAGGACCGTGGTGGCCGCTCGCCTGCCCCTTCAATTCCATTCTAGCATCCTTATGGAAGGTGTTCCAGGACAATTTTCCTGAGTTTTGAATTCGTCCTGATGCAGCCCCTCCTGGGAAACTCCTACTCGTCCTCTGCGTCTCCGAGTGCAGAGACCTCGATGGCAACTGCAGAAATGAAGGGCTGCGTTGAGGAGTCGAGAAGCAAGAACATAGCCAGCGCCTTGTGTTTGGGAGTCAGCAGCACCTGGACTTTTGCGATTGCTTTCACTGTGCACTGAATGCCAGGACGGCATGTGCACGTTAAAACAACGAGCTGGGCAAGAGTAATCGAAAGATCACGGCCGTCAGAAAGCAGCTTATATATTGCCCAGGAAAGAGCAGTGTTTTTGGAGTGTGCAGTAAAATCGTGTTTCTGGACAAGGGAGGCATAAGTGCGCTGCGCTCCTAAGCTATCTCTCTGCGAGACACACTGGCAAAGCTTTTCGCTATAGTGCAGTCTAGTGCAGACGGACACTGCGGCTCTCCGGAGCTGTCCGAAGCGAAGCGCCGCTCGCCGGCGTCTTTCGGCTGAAGCAGCGCTTCGGGGCGTACGGCTGCCGCTCCGCTGTTGTGTGCGCGAGGCAGCCGCTTCTCCTGCTCCGTGAGCCGGACAGAGCGGTAGCTTGTACGAGGGCGAAGAACGAAGCCGCAGGGAGACGACATTGTGTGTACAGTCTTGGGACTGCTAGATGACAGTGGCTAAAGCTCCCTGCCTTTTCAATGCACTGCTGCCATGCTTTATTGAAGGCGTTCCGAGACAACTTTCCTTGGTTTTGACTTCGTCCTGATGAAGCCCCTGTTGGGAAATTCGTTTGGGAGTCAGCAGCTGCTGGACTTTTGCGATTGCCTTCACTGTGCACTGAATGCCAGGACGGCATGTGCACGTTAAAACAACGAGCTGGGCAAGAGCAGGAAGGGACCACGGGCATCAAGAGAGCATCTGACATCTTGCCCTGGAAAGAGCAGTGTTTTTGGAGTGTGCAGTAAAATCGTGTTTCTGGACAAGGGAGGCATAAGTGCGCTGCGCTCCTAAGCTATCTCCCTGCGAGACAGACTGGCAAAGCTTTTCGTTATCATGCAGTCTTGTGCAGACGCACACTACGGCTCTCCGGAGCTGTCCGAAGCCAAGCGCCGGTGGCCGGCGTCTTTCGGCTGAAGCAGCGCTTCGGAGCGTACGGCTGTTGTGTGCGCGAAGCAGCCGCTTCTCCTGCTCCGCGAGCCGGACAGAGCGGTAGCTTGTACGAGGGCGAAGAACGAAGCCGCAGAGCACCGGCCTTCTGCGCGCACCCTAAGGACTGCTAGAGGACCGTGGTGGCCGCTCGCCTGCCTCTTCAATTCCATTCTAGCATCCTTAGGGAAGGTGTTCCATGACAATTTTCCTGAGTTTTGAATTCGTCCTGATGCAGCCCCTCCTGGGAAACTCCTACTCGTCCTCTGAGTCTCCGAGTGCAGAGACCTCGATGGCAACTGCAGAAATGAAGGGCTGCGTTGAGTAGTCGAGAAGCAAGAACATAGCCAGCGCCTTTTGTTTGGGAGTCAGCAGCTGCTGGACTTTTGCGATTGCCTTCACTGTGCACTGAATGCCAGGACGGCATGTGCACGTTAAAACAACGAGCTGGGCAAGAGCAGTAATCGAAAGATCACGGCCGACAGAAAGCAGCTTATATATTGCCCAGGAAAGAGCAGTGTTTTTGGAGTGTGCAGTAAAATCGTGTTTCTGGACAAGGGAGGCATAAGTGTGCTGCGCTCCTAAGCTATCTCCCTGCGAGACACACTGCCAAAGCTTTTCGCTATGATGCAGTCTAGTGCAGACGCACACTACGGCTCTCCGGAGCTGTCCGACGCCAAGCGCCGCTCGCCGGCGTCTTTCGGCTGAAGCAGCGCTTCGGAGCGTACGGCTGTTGTGTGCGCGAAGCAGCCGCTTCTCCTGCTCCGGGAGCCGGACAGAGCGGTAGCTTCTACGAGGGCGAAGAACGAAGCCGCAGAGCACCGGACTTGTGTGCACAGCCTACGGGCTGCTAGAGGAAGGTGGATGCTGCTCCATAACCCATCAATTCACAGCTGGCATGCTGTATGGAGCTGTTCCAGGACAACTTTCATTGCTTATTGGTTCGTCCTGATACAGCCCCTCCTGGGAAATTCATGCTCGTCCCCTGAGGCTCCGACATGCAGAAACATCGATGGCAGCTGCAGAAATGAAGGGCTGCGTTGAGTAGTCGAGAAGCAAGAACATAGCCAGCGCCTTGTGTTTGGGAGTCAGCAGCTGCTGGACTTTTGCGATTGCTTTCACTGTGCACTGAATGCCAGGACGGCATGTGCACGTTAAAACAACGAGCTGGGCAAGAGTAATCGAAAGATCACGGCCGTCAGAAAGCAGCTTATATATTGCCCTGGAAAGAGCAGTGTTTTTGGAGTGTGCAGTAAAATCGTGTTTCTGGACAAGGGAGGCATAAGTGCGCTGCGCTCCTAAGCTATCTCCCTGCGAGACACACTGCCAAAGCTTTTCGCTATAGTGCAGTCTAGTGCAGACGCACACTGCGGCTCTCCGGAGCTGTCCGAAGCCAAGCGCCGGTCGCCGGCGTCTTTCGGCTGAAGCAGCGCTTCGGAGCGTACGGCTGCCGCTCCACTGTTGTGTGCGCGAAGCAGCCGCTTCTCCTGCTCCGCGAGCCGGACAGAGCGGTAGCTTGTACGACGGCGAAGAACGAAGCCGCAGAGCACCGGCCTTCTGCGCGCACCCTAAGGACTGCGAGAGGACCGTGGTGGCCGCTCGCCTGCCCCTTCAATTCCATTCTAGCATCCTTAGGGAAGGTGTTCCAGGACAATTTTCCTGAGTTTTGAATTCGTCCTGATGCAGCCCCTCCTGGGAAACAACTGCTCGTCGTCTGAGTCTCCGAGTGCAGAGACCTCGATGGCAACTGCAGAAATGAAGGGCTGCGTTGAGTTGTCGAGAAGCAAGAACATAGCCAGCGCCTTGTGTTTGGGAGTCAGCAGCACCTGGACTTTTGCGATTGCTTTCACAGTGCACTGAATGCCAGGACGGCATGTGCACGTTAAAACAACGAGCTGGGCAAGAGCAGGAAGGGACCACGGGCATCAGAGAGCATCAGGCATCTTGCCCTGGAAAGAGCAGTGTTTTTGGAGTGTGCAGTAAAATCGTGTTTCTGGACAAGGGAGGCATAAGTGCGCTGCGCTCCTAAGCTATCTCCCTGCTAAGACACACTGCCAAAGCTTTTCGCTATAGTGCAGTCTAGTGCAGACGCACACTACGGCTCTCCGGAGCTGTCCGACGCCAAGCGCCGGTCGCCGGCGTCTTTCGGCTGAAGCAGCGCTTCGGAGCGTACGGCTGTTGTGTGCGCGAAGCAGCCGCTTCTCCTGCTCCGGGAGCCGGACAGAGCGGTAGCTTCTACGAGGGCGAAGAACGAAGCCGCAGAGCACCGGACTTGTGTGCACAGCCTACGGGCTGCTAGAGGAAGGTGGCTGCTGCTCCCTAACCCATCAATTCACAGCTGGCATGCTCTATGGAGCTGTTCCAGGACAACTTTCATTGCTTATTGGTTCGTCCTGATACAGCCCCTCCTGGGAAATTCATGCTCGTCCCCTGAGGCTCCGACATGCAGAAACATCGATGGCAGCTGCAGAAAAGAAGGGCTGCGTTGAGTTGTCGAGAAGCAAGAACATAGCCAGCGCCTAGCGTCTGGGAGTCAGCAACTGCTGGACTTTTGCGATTGCCTTCACTGTGCACTGAATGTCGAGATATGTGCACGCTAAAAAAACAAGGTGGGCAAGAGGAGGAAGAGAGCACGGGCATCAGAGAGCATCTGGCATCTTCCCCTGGAAAGGGCAGTGTTTTTGGAGACGCACAATACGGCTCTACGGAGCTGTCCGAAGCCAAGCGCCGGTGGCCGGCGTCTTTCGGCTGAAGCAGCGCTTCGGAGCGTACGGCTGTTGTGTGCGCGAAGCAGCCGCTTCTCCTGCTCCGCGAGCCGGACAGAGCGGTAGCTTGTACGACGGCGAAGAACGAAGCCGCAGAGCACCGGGCTTCTGCGCGCACCCTAAGGACTGCTAGAGGACCGTGGTGGCCGCTCGCCTGCCCCTTCAATTCCATTCTAGCATCCTTAGGGAAGGTGTTCCAGGACAATTTTCCTGAGTTTTGAATTCGTCCTGATGCAGCCCCTCCTGGGAAACAACTGCTCGTCGTCTGAGTCTCCGAGTGCAGAGACCTCGATGGCAACTGCAGAAATGAAGGGCTGCGTTGAGTTGTCGAGAAGCAAGAACATAGCCAGCGCCTTGTGTTTGGGAGTCAGCAGCACCTGGACTTTTGCGATTGCTTTCACAGTGCACTGAATGCCAGAACGGCATGTGCACGTTAAAACAACGAGCTGGGCAAGAGCAGTAATCGAAAGATCACGGCCGTCAGAAAGCAGCTTATATATTGCCCTGGAAAGAGCAGTGTTTTTGGAGAGTGCAGTAAAATCGTGTTTCTGGACAAGGGAGGCATAAGTGCGCTGCGCTCCTAAGCTATCTCCCTGCGAGACACACTGGCAAAGCTTTTCGTTATCATGCAGTCTAGTGCAGACGCACACTACGGCTCTCCGAAGCTGTCCGAAGCGAAGCGCCGCTCGCCGGCGTCTTTCGGCTGAAGCAGCGCTTCGGAGCGTACGGCTGCCGCTCCGCTGTTGTGTGCGCGAAGCAGCCGCTTCTCCTGCTCCGGGAGCCGGACAGAGCGGTAGCTTGTACGAGGGCGAAGAACGAAGCCGCAGGGAGACGACATTGTGTGCGCAGCCTTGGCAATTCTAGAGGACGGTGGCTAAAGCTCCCTGCCTTTTCAATGCACTGCTGGCATGCTTTATTGAAGGTGTTCCGAGACAACTTTCCTGGGTTTTGACTTCGTCCTGGTAAAGCCCCTCTTGGGAAATTCGTTTGGGAGTCAGCAGCTGCTGGACTTTTGCGATTGCCTTCACTGTGCACTGAATGCCAGGACGGCATGTGCACGTTTAAACGACGAGCTGGGCAAGAGTAGCCGAAAGATCACGGCCGTCAGAAAGCAGCTTACATATTGCCCAGGAAAGAGCAGTGTTTTTGGAGTGTGCAGCAAATCCGTGTTTCTGGACAAGGGCGGCATAAGTGCGCTGCGCTCCTAAGCTATATCCCAGCAAGACACACTGGCAAAGCTTTTCGTTATCATGCAGTCTAGTGCTGACTCAAACTACGGCTCTCCGCTGCTGTTCCGGGGGAAGTGCCGCTCCCCGGCGTCTTTCGCCCGAAGCTCCGCTGTTGTGTGCGCGAAGCAGCCGTTTCTCTTGCTCCGGGAGCCGGAGAGAGCGGTGTCGTGTACGAGGGCGAAGAACGAAGCCGCAGAGCACCGGACTTGTGTGCACAGCCTACGGGCTGCTAGAGGATGGTGGCTGCAGCTCCCTAACCCATCAATTCACAGCTGGCATGCTCTATGGAAGGTGTTCCAGGACAATTTTCCTGGGTTTTGAATTCGTGCTGATGCAGGTCCTTCTGGGAAATTCGTTCTCAGTCTGGCTGCTCCCTCTGAGCACAGATAAAGCTCCTGGAAAATAGTAAGGTATCTGCTATCAGCAGTAGACAGACATGGCTGGCTCATGAAGTAAAATTCATATATTAACAGGGAAATGTCCTCAAATCAGGAAAAGATGGAGTCAGGATTTTGGGTTTGATCACAGAGTGGCCCACTGGAGAGACTGGCCTGCTTGCAAAAGTTGGATGAGTAGTCAGATTGCAGCTTTGAACACTCAAAAGATACTCAGAAATGGGCAGTGGATTCAGATACAGCATCAAACGGGGTTATGTTTTTCTACCAGTACTGTGTGCAGAATAAATGTGAAATAAATTCAGATCACCCCCATTACAGAGGAGAAAATAAATTAGTTTCCCCCACTGTGCATCTCATATCAAGATCACTTTGAGAACTGATAACTTCAAAGCTGAGAATGCAGCTGTTTGTAAACAGTTTCAGGCCCAGTTTGCTCAGTCTATATTTCACATAATCTCAGTTTTTCACACAACATACACGTTCATACTACTTTAGGTACATACTCCATCCAATCCCCTCCTGAAATTTTGTAACTCTTTTGGTTCCCTCATAAATTACACAGAAAATAACAGAAATTAAAAAAAAAAAAAAAAAATCTGTTGTAAGCATTTGGCTATTGAAACACAGAGCAACCAGAAGATTTACACAATCCTCCAGATGTAATCTTGGTATGAAGATCATGGTAGTTTTATCCATGACAGAGCAGAATACAAAGAAATTGTGTCATGTGTAAGAGAAACCCAAAAGCATTTAAACTGGTCATTGCCCAGCTTACTTCTTCTCCCATTACAGAGAAGGCTTTTTGCGGCTAAAATAGTATCTCCAAAGAATCCAGATTCTTTCAGAGCATTTCTGCATCAGTTTACTGGTCCTCTTGTGATGATTCCACTCCTCCCATGTTGAGGGTTGGGACTGGATGATCTTTAAGGTCCCTTCCAACACATAACATTCTATTATTCTGGGATTCCATGTTGCTGAACTGTGGAGCTCTCCACAGTCATGGTTTCCTTTAGGATGGAAACTGAAGAGTGATGGAGTGGACAGGAAAAAGGAAACAATACCCCTCAGAAGGAAGGACAGGAAATCTGAAGTTGGTTTTGCAAGAGAAAATATAAAAAATCTGAGAATCTAAACACTATATTTTGACAGTATCAAATGAAAATTATCTTGACTGCAGACTCAGAGATCTTTGGCTCTGTCTACATTCTTAAACTTCTACATACATTTGAAGTCTAAAAAGAATGAATCCTGCAAGACTGAGTTTTCAAATTGCAAGAGGGAGCCTTGAAGCTGTCCAGATTCTGAAAAAGAATTGCTCGAGACCTTACTTGCTGCACCTTTAACATTGTCATCCCCAGAGCTATTCAGATAGTGTTCCAAAGCTGTGACTCAGAAAATGAGGCCTCCAGGGAGTTTTTCTCACCTGGTAAAAGCAGCCAAAATCCAGGTTTAGCACCAGAGCAGGCTTCTATTATAAGAGTGTTAGTGTAATGATGGATCCCTCTGAGACACTCTAGGATGACATCTGTGATGATAAGAGCTCTCCCCAGTCAGTTTTCCTCTGTCTCTGTTCAGTGACCCTCAGAAAAACAACATGAAATCTGACAAACACATTCCAGGAACATTACTTATGGTACATTTTAGTGACTTCAGCTACAAATATTTCCTCCTGTTTTTCTCATTGTTGTAATCGTTGCATGACAAAATAGCTCTCAGTATTCACTATCACAATTGATTTAACCTATCTGTTTTATACAAGCCAACCTATCTGCTTCTAATTTCATTTTGCTTTCAAAACAAGTTTATAGAATAGGCTAAGATTTTTTTTTTGTAATTTATAACAACTCCAGACAACCCATCTAGACTTCTATGTGTGGGAATGCAGAGCTTCCCTCTGGCTGCCCTGGAAGGTCTGGGACCCTGGCAGGGGGTCAGGAATCCCTCTGTACAGAGCCCCCAGAGACACTGTCTGTGATCTCTGTCCATGGAAAAGAGTTTTCAATCCTACAGGATGAATTACAAGCTCTGAGTGTTTGATATAAGTAATAATTAAGTGTGGCATGGGTGCAAAAGTAAAATTTTAGGATTCTAGATTAGGGGTCAAAGGGGACAAGATGGAGGAAATTGGGTGTGTCTTGTCCTTTTTCTTCTTCTTCATGCCCTCCATGTTTCACTGTAGTGTTGGCATTTTTCTATTGGTTTAGGCTGGGGATACGCTGTTCAACGTAGGTGACAGATATTGGCACATTATTGTAAATATAGCGCAGGTAGTTTCTGGTATATAATGTTTGTAACATCCCACTGAGGGCAGAGCTCCACACGCTGCCCTGCAGGACAGACCTGCGGCAGGGCAGCAGAACATGTTAGAGATAAGCAAGAATAAACAATCTTGAAAACAGCACAGACAAATGATTACTTCTTCTTTGGCAACGGGGCAGAAAGACAGAGACTTTCTACCATCTCGGATTCATCAATACCACAGATTCTGACACGATGGATCTCAATCACTTGTAGCTATAATAAGATAAAATCTCTGAAGGAACCTTTGTCATGAGAGCATTGTGGCAGGCCAAACTGCATAGATGGAGGGGCTTCAGAGCAATACTTGGCAGAAAAAAAATCAGTGTATTGGAGACTTACAACTGTTCAGTTCAGTATAATAGGACTGAGTCCAAAAGAAAAAGGGGGTGCATTAATGATTTTGGAATTGGAAGGGGGGGGTCTGATTTCAGCTCATTTAATTTGTCAGGATTTCTGATTCTTTAATGGCAAGCTTTTCAGAATGGCAGATATAGCTTTTAAATGCATTTAAAAGCATTAAAATGCAGTGGAATGGAAGCACATTTTCTGAAGGGTACAATTTCTGCCAAAAGCAGAGAGAAGAAGCTATGTCATTTTTACCAGATGATAGCTTTCTAAAGCTACCAAATTATCTTTGCAGCTACAAAAGTAACTCTATTCTCTTCCCTTCAGGGATTTGAAATATTAAGAGCCAGTTTAGTTGTCTTTTATTCCCCTGATTCTGTCTTTTCTAGCTTTTGTACTTTCCTTATTACTCTGCATGTCTCTGAGCACACTTTTTTCTGTACCATTTTCCCAGCTACTGAATGCAAAACTTTGTAAGAAAGTTTCATCCTGGGTAAACTAAACTTTCATCCTGGGTAAACTAAATTACAGATTTAAGAGCAAAACAAAACCGTATCTCAAGAGTTCTTTATCTTTACCAGAAGCATTTCAGGACAGTGTCCAAAATTCATAATGCAATTAAGATACTGTCTTCCGGCATTGGTGCAGTTGAGACTAATCCTCTTCAATGCTTTGACTCAATGATCAATATTTCTAATGGCTATCTTTGTTGAAAACTTGGGGCTCCTTCTATCTGGACATGGATTCCTATCAGACAGTTTAAAGCCTTGGATTAACCTTCAAGCAATCAAAGCATTAACTCTTTTTGATTGTGAAGAGCTAACTTCCCCAGACATGAGTAAGTATATGGCTCTTGGAAGAGAGAAAAGTTTGGGCAAGGTTCACAATCAGTAACAAGCTGCAGTGATCGTAACTCCAGGAGAGCCTTGCTCCCCATTCACATACTGCCTTTGGCCTGGCCAGACTGAAGCTGTTTGCATGTTCTTGTTTTGGTCTGAAACAAAAAGACATGAAGAGACCAACTGTGGAGAGCAAGAGCTTGTAGGAAATTGCATGTTTTAATTTCCTGTACCAGTATTCTGCAATTCAAAATGTTGATCGTTTATGTGCCTACATTTTCAAACGTAAATTAAATACATCAGTTGTGCCTGGAACTAGCTGACACAACTGAGACGTACCATTTATTTTCCTTAAATAAACCAAGCTTATTTTCCTCATTTTTTCTTTAAGTTTTTATATGGTCCTATATTGTATATTGTAAAAAAATGACATGATAAATGGATGCCTCTCCAGGGTGTTCCACTGCAAAGAATGCATCTGCCATTTGGTCATGAAAGAAGAAACAGCTTTTTGTTTCTTCACAAGCCAGATGCAAAAACATTGGATATTGAAACTGCAAATAGAGTAGGGACAAATGGTAGATATTTAGAGGTTGTGCTTTTCTCCTTTGAGGGAAGATTTTTTATTAAATTCTGAAATGTAAACTGAACATAAAAGTCTTTGAAGTACAGACACTGAGGCTGTCATTAAGTGAATCTCATTAGAGTTAAGGAGAGATTCCCTGCAATGCAAGCCCTTGGAATAACATTTTACCACTTCAGTCTGAAGCACAGACCTGTTTACATAAGCGAGTTGATCAGAAATAGTTTCTGGCCAAACAAATGTTCAAGAAGATTAATGGTGAACACATGTTGTATTTTGTTATCTAAAACAACACCCAAATTCTCAACTGAAATCTAGGTTATGTGATGACATAGAGTGTTGGTTAAGGGTATTTCCTGCTTTTGGAGTGTTAACTCTGTCCATTTTTATTGCCTTTTGGAGAATGCAGTTGGGCTCTTTGTAGAAGAATTTCACTCAATTACTATGGAAGGGATGAATTTTCTTTCCTGCTGTAGGGTAAAGACGTGTAGGCCTGAGAGGTGCCCCAAGTATGTACGTAGAGATCACAGAATTCTTTTATCCACAAGGACAACAATGAGATTACTAGCAAAAGCAGCTCCTCCCTCAATTCAAGCTATTCTATAGTGTTAGGATACCAGCGGAGCTTATGGCACAGCAAGAGGTTTGGTATTACCCTGGTTCACCAGAAATCACAGTTATGTGCTGCTGGTTCTAGGCGGTTGACTCCATTCTGCTGAATTGGTCTACAGCCTGGAGGCCTTAGTAGAGCTCCCAGTGTTACTGAATAATTAAATAGAACTGATGTAGAAACAGTCCATGATGTACAACAGACCAGGCATGTTTACCTTTGTATTAAAGAGAAACTCAAGCCATTAAATCAATGAAGCTAAAGGAAGTTGAAACTAGCCATTAATATGGAACTGGACATCAGATGGATATCCTGGTAGACAACAAGTTGAACATATAGAGATGTGCTTTTGCAGCAAAGGTGGCTGCTGCTGCTGTGTAAGGGAAGGGCATGGCCAGTAACTTAAAGAAGGTGGTTCCTCACTCAGCCTGGTGAGGCCACCTGGAGTGCTGGGCCCAGCGCTGGGCTCCTCACTACAGGAGGGATGTGAGCATGTGAGTATACCTCAGCCAGTCCAGGGAAGCAGCACAAAAATCACAAATGGATTGGAGCATCTGACATAGTAGGAAAGGCTGAGGGCTGGGATTGTTTGACTTTGGTAAGAGTAGGAGTAGAGGGAAGTCTTAATAGCATGGATGGAGACCTGATATAGTGGGTGTAAAGAAAATAGAGCCAGACTCTTCTCAGTGGTATCCAGTGGAAGGACAAGAGGCAATGAGCACAAACTGAAATGCAAGAGATTTTGTTTGAACACCAGAAAGCTATTTTTTTTTTAACTGAAGGATGATTCAGGATTTTCATAGGTTGCCCTGTGAGGTTGTGAGTCTCTGTCCTTGAAGATATTCAAACCCAGTTGAGTATTGTCCTGAGCAACCTGTTGCAGTTGAGCCTGCTTTGACCAGGGGGGTTAGATTACATAAACTCTAGAGATTTCTTTTCATTCTAACCATTCTGTAATTCTGCAATTACAGACTGAGCCATGCAAGTGAGTGTGATACACTGGGGATTCATTGTCCACGTCTCAGCTGCACTCAATACAGACAGCTGAGCATTCCAACTCCTATGCGAGTGAATATCACCTACAAATTTACTCCTCAGGGTGTCTCTGGCAGCTGCTTTCTACCTTACAGTTCTGTGTCCTATCTGTCAGAAGGAGAATCATGAAAATGCAAAAGCAAGAGCTAGAAGAGTGCTGGAACTCAAAATGTCTCTCAGACATTTTTAGAGGTTCCAGGCCTTGGTCAGGAGTATTTTAGACCTTGGCAGGAAGCTGGAAACAGCTGTGATTTTGAGTTTGAGCCATGGAATGAGTTACCAACTTTGAAGGTGGAACAAGCAGTCACAAAGGGTTAGATAGTACAGTAAAAGTAGTTACAAAACAGAGGGAAAATTTTTTTTAGTATTGTACAGGGGGGTTTTAGCACCTGTACAAGGGGGTTTTTATTTTGCACATGGTTCTAAGTTCCAAGAAGTTCTAAGATGGAGGAAAGTGGGCTGATCCTGTTCTTCTTCCTTCTTCTTCCTTGCCTCCATGTTCTTGGTGATGTTGGCACTCACAGATTGGTTTAGAGTAGAAAAGCACTTTGTAATATAGGTAGTAGGTATTGGGGGAAAAGTATAAACATGTAATACATAATGTATCATATAAAAGATAGCAGCAGCCCTGGGCTGGGGGAGAGAAGAAGAAGACAGCAGACAGAGAGGATGTCAGGGTGTGTGTGTCTCTCTGCCTGGGCTGCTGACCAAACAGCCGCAACCCGAGAAGACAATCTTTTAGATAACTCACAAGAAACTGCCTTGAGGCCGAACAACAAGAGGCTGCGGGGCTTTTCTTTGGAAGCACGGGTTGGAGGAGAGACTTTACCAGCACACGAGACCCCAGACCAAACCTGGGGTTCCCACAGAAGAGGTTCTAGGATATGTACCCACATAACACAGACTGCAGCAGATTGTCCTACCTGGCATAAGAATGACCAAATACATCATTGTTGCTGGATCTATGGACCAAAGTCACATTTTCAATTCAGCACGTCAAAAACTCTGCCTGCACTGGTTCTGTCCATGACTGCATTACCTATTTCAGGTTACAGAGCTGCCAGCATTAGTGTTGCCTTTCTATTATGTATTGTTTCTCTTCAATGAAAACTGAAGAAATACTAGCCTTTGGCCCACACCAGCAACTTCAAACAACCTTGTCACACACCAGTTGGTGGCCATCTCCCTTTTTTAGAGGGTAAACCAAAGTCAAAATATAATCCATGGCCTCCAGCTCATGGCTCTGGGAGTTTCAAGGAGTGACAGCTGAATGTCACTCCCACAGGTTGCAGCTCTGTGCAAAAAAAGCCAACAGTGGGAATTGGGATGACAAAGGCTAAACCTGCTTTTGTCAGAGCAGCATAGGAAATGTATGGTATAGTGGAAAAAGAACCCAGGGGTGCCTGTTGCTGTATCTGATCTCCACTTTACATTTTGTTCAACAAGATGTCCATCCCTTGCCAACTAAGTTCTAAATGATTCATTTTGTTGCTGGATAGTCATATTTTGTGGGTAGCCACTAGTCAGTTTGAGTTATTCACTTCTACAAAATACTTCCTTTAGAAGGCACTGTAAACAGAATTAATTTTTAAATAGTTTGAGTTTTTTGAAAGACATGAGCAATGGTTATTAATATTGGCACAGAACAAGTCACATACTGATGATTCAAGGGATAGAAACTGGAACATTTTGGACAGAATGGATGTTTTTATATTCACTTGCCTTATATCCAGACACTCTGGTGGTATAAGTGTTAATTATACCCAAGACAGCAAAGTGAGGAAGTCAGGTTCTAATACGTGTGGTAAAATAAATCTTTAGATGAAGCAAACCTTGTATATTCAAATAATTTCGTTTCCATTTCTCAGTTACAACATGCAATTTTGTCATGCATCTCTTCTGCATGACAGAGGAGGAGGAAGGAGTTTGTCTCATTGAAGGCAGTGGAAAGTGTGCTTGATATAGCATGCACAAATATGGACATGAAGTTGTGAGGCTGCACTGCTCACTGCCCTTACAGATGCAAAGAAGCATGCACTCAGATTCCCGAACAACCTACAGTGATGTTTTCACTTGAAATTTTTTTGCATTGAAGCTCATTCTTGTGATAAAAAATGGTCACTCCCCAGCCAGTTAGCTAAACAAGCCAAGAAAACTGGCCACTTGGTGATTGCAGCCTAGTTACTGCGAGCACAACTGCGCATTGTTCCGCTTCCCTAAAAAAATAAATTAAAAAATCTCCAAGGCTTGCCACTGTTTGGAAAGAATCTATAATTTTTTTGCACATATCTAGACTGGTTTACTGCTTTTCAGTGTGACTTCTTGTTATGGTATCAGCCAGCTGGTAACAGCCAGTATGTACTTTTTGACTGCTGCTGACCAAGGCAGACTCTGAGAAATCTTCAAAAGCCAAAGAATTTGCCAGTAACTGAGTCACTTTAAGCAGCCTACCATGAATTTGTAGCATGCCATACAATCAATTTTTGAGTCACCATCTGAAAACAGCCTTGATGAATAAGTACTTGACAAGAAAATGGATCTGAAATTTCCAGCTGGTCTAATGCCAGGATTCTGCCATGCTCCCTTTGTCTCCAAAGTCAAGACACTTGAAGTGATCTCAGTATAAATGACTATTAAATATATCCTAATATCGCGTTCAATAAGGGGCTGCACAAGGGCTTTGACAATGCCACCTTCTGTGGAGACACACAGAATCTGATGCAACAAGACACACAAACACACACACACAGAGACACACACACACAGAGACACACACACACACACACACACACATTGCCAGGGACTGCATAGAAATGAGGAGTTGCTTGGGTGTCCGGAGCCATGAGGGTAATACCCACCTCTCTCTTGTTGCAGTCTGACCAAGGACAACATGCCTAAAACACTCGCAGATCCTAAGGGAAAGAGAAATTATTGGTGTTTAATTCACCACTAGGTGTCACGACGTCTTCATTTTTAACCAGACTACTGAGTTTTTCTATGCCTACCAGAAAGAAAAAAGCTTAAGATGAAGGCAGGAAGCCAGTGTATTAGCCAGATACCTAGGCCCGCTCCAATCTAAATTCTTTTAGTAAAGTCAGGTTAGTAGATAGCACATTCAAAAGAAATAAAAATAGAGAAATCAGCCCCATCCCTTTTGCAGATTACTTCTATACTTCACTACACCATAGTGAAACACCAAGAATGTTATGAATACAGATGATTGTAAAGTTCAGCATGCTTAATACATCACAGGATTCCTTTTTATATTTGTTTGTATTACCCTGCCAGGAATGAGCCCCAGATGCAGTAGAATGACAGGTAGATGAAAGTGAAAAAGGTTTTCCCACACTTACAATATGATTCTTAGAAGAGCTGATTATTTGAAAGTCCATCTGTGTTGTTACTGACAAATACTGTAATTTTTTGTGGCTTTGTTGACCAATAAATATACAGACACAAATCTATGTACATATTTTAATATACATTCATGGGAAAAACATGGGTCAGGAAGAGTTAATGCAACTACCCCTCCCATTGCCACGTACATTTCCTATGCTGCCATGCTCTCCAGGGATGTTTCACCACTTCCTGATCTGCTGGCTTTTCTATTGAAAAAGCTAGTTTCATGTTCTCCATTGAGCTGAGACTTTTATCTCCTTCCTTGCAAGTAGACAAATTCTCTTCAGGGTAAGGTTGGAACATATTGGATTTTCAAGTGTGTGTACTTGAGGCAGCCAGGAAAGGGGTGAGGAGCTCTCTCTCTCTCTCTCTCTCTCTCTCTCTCCACAGTTTCCACAATACCCTTCTAAACGGGATAAAAAAGAGTTGTGGCCTTGTCAGGAGAAGGACAAACAAATGGTTCATGAGTGCTTTGCCCCTTCTCTCTACATATTACATATCACATTTAATGCACAAGGGTCTGGGGTAGACATGAACCCACCAGCCCAGGAAGAGGCAGGAGACCTGATCCATCAGCCTAGATGCTTCTGGGCACTTTTAGGAATTTGGCAAGAAGAGTGGACTGAAGCAGCTGCCCAGTATGGGCAGATGTTTTTCCCTCTGACCCCTTGTAGAGTACACATTTACTGGATGATGTACAGCTTGTTCTCTGAGCCAAAGGAAAAATCCAGACATTGCTGGCTGCAGTCAGATTTTTTTTGACCTCTTAAGTAGCTTAACATGGTACTGGCCTTCTTTCCCATTTTAGGTCTTTCCCTTCCTAAACAGCAGAAGGGATTTAATGATACAGCTTCTCAGGTACCTACATAATGCCCTGAGCTGGATTTGTGATAATTGTCTTTATATTTTGTTCACTTTTTGAGACATCCTAGAGAAACAGGGAAATACAGAAGGGAACCTCACAAGTGACTTTTTCTCTTCTAGGTGCAAAGGGTGTTTTTATTGCAATGTGCTATGAGTTTCCATCTTCCTATTCTTTAAGTTAGGAAATTGAGAATCAGCATTTGCACGAGAATTTAAGACTCTACAGTTTCTTGCATCCTTCAAAGTAAAGTCGCTGGGTGGTCTTGGCACTGAGCTCTCATATGGAGCCAGTAAAGGTGACTTTTAGAAGTGCAGAAACCAAGAGATCTGATTCACATTAAAAATATGTAATTAATCTACTCCATAAATTAAGATGATTCATATTCCATATTTTCTGTGGAAGCAACACGAAAGACTTCACCACTTAGGATTCAGTGGGCATTTTGGATATTTGTTTAAAAGGGAGGCTGTTCCACTTTTTACTTTTCTTTTCATAGTTGTCTCTTAATTTAATAACATTGCCTTAATATTTCCTTTGCTATTACAGAAATTCATATAAAATTTTCTTACTATTTTTCCAGTTTATTTGCCTTGGGCTTTTGACAATATCTTCTGTCTGTCTGCTTCACTTTTGTAAAATTGGAAAGTGTTATAGTAAAATCACAGAAAAGCAGGGGAATTCAACAGCAGGTGCTGGGACTAAGAATATTTTCCACCCATTCTCTAAATTAATGGAGTGTATTTCAAACTGCCATAGTCTTTAATCTATAGATTTAGTTCATTAATCACCATTCTTAACAAATACAGGGCAAACTGAATGTCATTATTTATTAATTTATTTATTTATTGCACCTGATAGGAAATGGGAATATAATGCCTCAATTTATTTTCTGACCCCTCATTTTCAGGTCCTGAAACAAAGCCCATGCCTCCTAGATTGAAGCCATTTCTGCTCTTTTTCCCGTTTCCCGGAATAGGAAGAAGTTTCCCATCCACATCTGTCTGTGAGTGACACTCACTTGCGAGATGTTTCCCTCTCCTGCACCGAGGGCAAAGGTCTGGTGGCTTGTTGGGCTTTGAAAGTTGTGGGCAGTTCCTTTTAATATGTCCTTGTGCCCCACACCCAAAGCACCGTCTCTCTGCATTAGGGTTGCCCTTTGTATAATTTGCAAGAGCTTCCCTAACACATTTTTCAATTTGATCCCCCAAGTGTTCCTCCATGATGGAAGCAACATGTTGTGGTGTCCCCACCTTGCTGCACGCCTCGATCATGTCTGCCAAAGTGGCCTGGTGCGGCATCATGCTGATGATCCGTCTGCACTCCGGATTGGCATTGGAGAACGCGAGGCTTTTGATCAGGTGTGGTTTTGCTCCCTCCTCGCTCACCTGCCGCTCCACCGCCTGAGAAAGACGATCCACGAATGAAGAAAACGGCTCTGCAGGACCTTGTTTGATCTCGGTGTAGATTGTGTCCTGGACCCCCGCTGGAGCAATTTGAAGAATCACCCTCCGTGCTGCCTCTTTGATGTCGCTGAGCACGTGACACGGGAGCCTCACCGCCTGTTGAGTTGGATCGTCCTCAGGAGGATCACCAGCAAGCTGCGCCATGGTGAGGTTCGCATTCGGCCCGCCCTGGTATCTGGCTCTCAGCTCCTCCAGGGATCTCCTCCATGCCTTCTGCCACACGAGAGCTTGGGTGTCTGTAAGAACTGATGTCGCAAGATATTTAAGATCATACGGTGTTAAATCATACATTCCAAAAATACTTTTTAACATTTGCTTGAAATATGGTGATGACAACCCATTGTCCCGAATGGCCTTAGCTAAATCTTTGATTGCTCCACGGTCCAGGCGTTCCCATCTCGGGTTTTGGCCCTGAGCGTCATAGTTCACTGGCATCATTATATTTCCCGAGCCCTGCAATAAACCTTTCTCTTTCTCCAACTCTGCTCGAATGTCCTGCCAGTCCACTTTTGCGCTCTGCAAAGCTGTAAATTCAGTGGGTACTTGCCTGTAGAGTGGAGTCATCTGTTGTGGCTGCAGTTCTGGTGCAGCAGCACTCACCGATACCAATGGCGTCTGCAGCATCTGCGAAGATGAAGGCTGGAAGCCTCTGGAGAAAAGTGAAGCATCTGCTGTGGAGGAGAACACACGACTGCCTTGCATTATTTGGAAAATTTTTGGAAGATGAACCAACAGTTCTGGCTGTGACTCCAAGGCTGTGCTTAAATATCGTAAAAGAAATTCAACAACCCCCTTTGATATTAAAATTGACTCTCCCTGCCCCGAAAGTTTGGCAGACCTTGATTTTGGAATTGTCCAAGCTGGGACACCCTCCGAAGCGGTGATGCGTATCGTTTCCTCCCGTTGCTGCGCCTCAGCAGAAGTGTCCTGAGTCCCGCACTGTTCCGGTGTCAGTGGAGGTTCCTGCTGCCGTGCAGATGTGACTTTTTTCACCCTGGATTTTTTCTTATAAGAAACTGGAAAAAAGTCCTGCAATGTTACAGTCCCACCACTGGGTGGCGCAGTGCCTCGACCGGACAAGTTCTGCGAAGCCTGTTGCAATGTTGTGATTCCGCCGCTAGATGGCGCTGCCGCCTGACCAGCTGAGGTCGGAACCGCACTCTGCTCTTCAATCTGCACTTCTGACAAACATTTTAACACCTCTTCTGTCAACTGATTTACATTTGCAAATCCCGCACTAATTCCCGATAAACCTTTGAGCATTTCTCCTAACAACTGATTCACGTTTGCAATCCCTGCAGTTGATGAAACTGACTCTTGTTGTAACAACTGTTCTAATTCGGTCATGTCAGAAGCAGACAGGGATTGGCCGTGGGCTTGGGCCGTCTGTTGCCATGGGAACGATGATGGAACCGTGCCCTGAGGAATGTTTACCTCCTGGCCACGCCCCATCCCTGCCTGCGTCATCTCAGGGGAGTGAACGCTCCTGCTCCGACCCTGGCTATGCTTTGGCCTCGCTCCGCCCCGCACCGCCTCCGAATCAGAGCCACTGCCATCCCCCCCAAGGCTGACGCAATCACCTTCCTGTTCCCATTCCAACCCTGATGTTTCCGTCTCACTTTGCCCGTCTCCTGGCTCCATGCCAGCACCCACAGCCTGCGCGCGCCGGCTCCGCCCCCTGTGTGCCCGTCCCGCGCGTTCGAAATGTGAGAAATCCCCTCCACCTGTGGCTGTCGGGTTTTGCTCGACCTTCGTGCGCATGCCCGCCGCCTGAGCTGCAGCGAGGAACGCCTCCCGCTGTCCCTCTGCCGCTTCCTCAGCAGCCCTGGCTGCCGCGGTCAGGGAGCTAAGTTCCCACGCCCTTTGGGCGGCCGCTTCTGCGGCCTCAGGGATTCTCGACATTGAACGCGTCACCGGGCGCTCCGAGCGTACCACCGTCGCACTCGCACCCCCCGCTTTCGCCCCGATCCATCCCGCCCCCGCCGCTCTCCCCGGCCTCGCCTTCTGCGCGGGCTGTTTTGAACTCCCAGCCTGCGCAGATGTGGAGGCGCTTTCCTCTCCCTCCTCCCCCTGCTCTGCACTCACGTTCGCACCTTCCCCCACCGGAGCTGCTGCCGCCGCCGCTGCCCCCCCCACCGTGGGTTTGGACTTGGGCAATGCCTTCCTCCCACTGAGGGTCGCGGCTGTGCCTGGCTCGCCCGCCTCCGTCTGGGGAATTTCTGCGTCGGAGGAGCTTAGGGACTCTTGGGAAACTGAGGAACAGTGAGAATCCGGGGACACGGGACGCGATGGGGTATCATCTCCCTGATTTTCCACAGAAAGCAATCCTGCCTGTCCTGTGTCTGTGGTGAGAGGATCTGTCCCAAGCTGCTGGCCGGACTGTCCCCCCTCCTGTTTGTCACCAGGAGCCGTAGCTGCCTGGCTTGAGCTGCTGCGTTGTGAGAGTGACTCTAAAACTGTTCTTGCTGAAGATAAAAGTTTTGCGGCAAGCTTATTATTTTTTATAGCCTGATAATATAATTGCTTGTTAATTTCCTGCCAAAAATTTGGCTCATACAATAAATCTGGATCTGAGTGTGGGAAGTTACACCGCACCCATAATAATAAATCTTTCAACTCCTTTTGAGCAATCTCTACCGGATGGGCAGAGATGATGCCCTGGAAAGTAGATACTATTTCTTTTTCCTCTTGGGAGAATTCCCCCCCCCATGTTCTTAATTTTGACCGTTCTCACCAAAAGCTGTGTCGGCTCGAGGTCAGTCCGGAGATGGCACTGATCACCGTCCAGCAGGTCACAGGTGAGAGATCCCAGGCGCGCTTCTGGGTCGTCTCCTCCCTGGAAAGTCCCCGAGACGAGTTGTTTCAGTGAAGGTCAGGTTCTTATCTCGAGCTGTCCGCTCCCTCTCGTCTTGGAATTTGCGGCGAGTATGTGCTCTGCTCTTCTCTCTTTTTTTTTTTTTTTCTCCGCTGATGCAGGTTGGAGGTTGTTTGATGTTTCTTTTTGGTCTTCTTGCTGGTGCCCACCCACAGGGACGCCAGTTGTGAGAACCCCGGGTTTGGCTGGGGTTCTCGTGTGGTGGTAGAGCGTCTCCTCCAACCCGTGTTCCCAAAGGAAAACTCCACAGTCTCTTCTTGTTCGGTCTCAAGATGTTTTATTGCTAGTTATCTAACAGATTAAGTTCTCGGGCTGCGGCCCTTTGGTCAGCGGCCCAGGCAGAGAGGCACACACTCCTGACACCCTGACTGTCCGGTGTCTTCTTCTCCTCTCTCCCCGCCCAGGGCTGCTGCTATCTTTTATAAGATATATTACATATAACATGTTTACAATTATTCCCCAATACCTATTACCTACGTTACCAAGTGTTTTTCTATTCTAAACCAATCTGTGAGTGCCAACATCACCAAGAACATGGAGGTAAGGAAGAAGAAAGAAGAAGGATGGGTTCAGCCCACTTTCCTCCATCTTAGAACTTCTGACCCCCATGTACAAAGTAAAAACCCCCCTGTACATGCACTAAAACCCCCCTGTACACTACCAAAATATATTTCCCTCTACTTTGTGACTACATTTACTATACTATCTAGCACTTTGTGACTGCTTGTTCCACCTTCAAAGTTGGTAATTCATTCCATGGTTCAAACTCGAAATCACAGCTAAATCCAGCTGCCTGCTGGGGTCCAGACTGCGTCTGACCACGGCCTGGAACCTCTAAAAATGTTTGAGAAACATTTTGAGTTCCCACAATTTCTACAGCTGTATGCTCCTTCTCTTCCAAATCTCTTCTAGCTATGTCTTCTCTTGTGCGGATGGGTTGTTTCTGGTTCGGTAAATACTTGTTGACTTGCATAAGGACAAATTATTTTGGAGCATTTTTGCCCTACAGGAAGTAATGCCTATCTAGTGAGAATAGAATGGAAACACCCTCAGGATATCCAGATGCTTTGCTTTAGCCAATTATATCTGAACATCAAGTATCATCTGAACAAAAGAGGTACATAATTTTTTCAAGAATTTCACATAAACTAGATTACACACTGAGGAGGAAATGTTAGAAATTTCCTAATGTTCCTACAGAAACATTATTAACACTACCAATTGTTTTGATCTCCAATACAAAATCCTACCAATGTCTCTTAACCATGGTCCGAACCCCAATCTCTTTAGCTATCCTTCTAAACTCAATCCGTCCTCTACTTTTAATTGTTGAGTTAGCTCGGTTAATTTTCGTATTTGCTTATGGATAGATGTAGAGTGATTAGATAAGTTTATACTGCACATTCTTTCAAATTTTTTGCAACTATGACCTTGGGCTAGAAGAAGTAAATTAGTGGCAGCTGCTCTATTTTGCAGAACTGCATGACAGATACTACCTATATTTGTGGGAAGCTCACTTAATATTTTAGATGGAATACTAATTTACCTTTTTGTCCAGTAGGCTAGGATTTTCAATTGTGTGAGAGCTTGCACTTAAGCAACTCATGGGGTGAAAAATGAGGTTAGTATTACAGAAGTGCACTCCACTTCATATTTCTCATATTTTTGATTGTTCTGTTTAACATGAAAGGAACAAACTTAATTCTAAATACAAACTATATTTATGATAAACTTAATGTTATGCTTTTGATTATCTAATTGATTGTCCCTCTTTTTCTTTTGCCATTGAAAAGCAATGGCAAAATGAACAGAAAAATCACAGGCATTACTAAAACTCATTAAAACTTAGTAAAAAAGTCTATAACGTAATTAAAAACACACTTATGAAAAAACCCAAAGTCTACAATCTTCTGTGGGTGAAACACAAATCTTTGCACAATCCACTTTTGCTGTGCATCCTCTGATTTACTTGTGGAGAGATTAGTGTTCTCTTGAAATTGGTAAGTTTAACATTCTTCACTGAAATCTATCCAGATTCTGCACCTGGTAAAACACAAACAAACTCAACACCCCCCACAGGGACTGGAGGGTCCTCTCTCAATTCTGTTTCCTAAAATTTTCATGAAGAAATGGAAATATCAACATCTTTGTTATAAACATGAAAAAACATCAAGAACAAAACAATGCATATAGTAAAGAAACTAACAACAAATAAAAATCAATCAGATAATACACAATTAATATTACATATAAAATCATATTTACCAAGTGCTACACTATCAAATTGTCATCTCAGAGTCTGAAGCAGCTGATAAACCTTAAAACAACAGAGATTTGGATAAAACATGTCTGGATCATGTCTCTCCAAAACTCTTTTTGAGGCTCAACTGCCCTATATGGTCAAATTGTTAAGCCAAAAGGACTTGAATACTTTTTGATGCAGAAAACACTTGGGTCAATCACACCATCCACGTAGAGCCAGAGCTTGGCCAGAGCTCAAACTCTAATTGGAGGACATGTTTTAACACATTATAAAACAAAAGTCCTAGAAATAACAGTTATAAGTAAAAAACCTTATTATTAAAAATTTATCAAACTATCAAATAATTGAACCTGTCTAAAATCTCTTTCAAGACAAAAATTCTCTAAATACAACAAACCCTTTCTTCAGAAATCTGAAAATTTGAAGTCTGAAATTTTGAATTAAAATTTGGACAATGAATTTTTAAAGGAAGATGAATTGCAGCTGCATAAAAGATTGGATAAAGAAAACACATGAGTAGTTAAAAAATCAAAAACACAGGATCCTGAAAAAACATCTTGTAATCAATCACCTAAAGAGACAATAAAACATATGAAAACTGACTGTAAATACTATAACAACACCTTAATACCTTAATACCTTAATAATAATTCTTATCACAAAAATCAGACAACTCACATTTTATGATCAACCTATTAACAAGAAATGTTTAAAATAGTTTAAGACAATCCTTTTAAAGCACTCATATAACATTAGTAACAATCACTACTTATCATTACCTACAAAAACTTAACAATCACAATTTATTGTATTATCTATAAAACTTAAAAATCATTATATTATTATCTATAAAAACCCAAAGACAGAGATTACAAACTCAATATTAAAATTCCATCAGATGACATTTTCTCAACTCTTTGTTTTCAGAGACATTTTTGGTAATTAAATCATTACTAACATTTCTATCTTTATATAGTGATTTTTATCCATATCATATTTGAAATAACATTGATTCATATAATGTTTATCCTTCTTGGTATCTTGGAAAACACTCGGTACTGCTGTACTTTTTCATTATGTCTCTGACTCTTGTAAGAAATTGGGAAAATGCTGTTGAAATTTTTGCTGTAGTGTTGCGATCCCGCCATCGGCGGCGCTGCTGCTCTCGGCGTTGTCGCTGCCATGGCAACCAGGACTGTGTCGCCATCTCCGCCGCCATTGTTGGGCGCTGAGGGGAGATGAGGGGCGGCGCCGCCTCGCTCCCGTCCTTGTTGCGTCACCTTGTGGATGGGAGAAGAGACACCCCCGCCACGGCCGCGCCCCGCCTGCTCCGACTCCAGCGCGGCTGAGTCCCAGGAACGCCCCTCTCCCCCCTTGCGCTGCTGCTCGGCAACAAGGAGCCTTCCGTCTCTCGGCTGATGTCCGCTCCGCCCCGGGCTCGCCTCCGGCTCGGTGCTGGCCGGCCCCGCTCTGTCTGGCCCCGCGCCTGCTCCGTTCTACCTGATTCCCATTCACAAAAAGTGAATTTGGGATCCCAGTCCCGTTGCCATAAAGCAATTTGGACCTCAATTTCCAGCACCTCAATGCTACTAGTGTCTATGGGAGGTACAGGCATTTCAGAAGCAGAGATGGGAACGGGAAAATTTGTGAGAACTGGAGGGTTTGGCTCACTGGAGAGAAGCGAGGGTTTACATTCCTTGTTTTTCTCCCGAGTCGTCTGTATCACTTCCACCTCCCTCTTTTCTGCCTGACACATTAACAATTCGTTATGAACCACTCTCCAAAGTTTACTCATTTTCTTGCCTGGTTTACCCTTGTTATGATTGAACACAAGAGGTCATCTGATCCGATTAACAGAATTTATTTAATTCATTTAATAGAGTATATGAGAGCAAAGCAAAGCAGCGCTGCGGTGACAGAGGGGAGCTACCGCTCCACCAAACTGCCGCCCTTCTGGTCCCCTAGTTCGCTCTTTTTATCTTCTTCCTTAGTTCACTCGTTTCTTCTGCGCAGTCGCATTCTGTTGCTAGGTGGTCGTTTTCTGCCTCCTGGTGGTCGTGGGATGAAGGCTGGTTGTCTTCCTCACAGGTGTCCTTTGATCTGGGGATTCTCACAGTCTCAAGAATATGTGTTATCTTAGAAATGCGTGTTATCAGTTAAGCAATGCAAAGCCTATTGCCTACTACTGCTGTAAAAGCTTAGGAATGCGTGTTATCAGCAATTCACAGCCTATTGCCTATTACCGCTGTAAAAACAAACTTCCTTACATTATATCCTTGAAACAAATCTGCCATCTGCAGCTGCATTGAACAAAAAGGTCACCCTTCTCTTACACCCTCATCTAACACTAATTCCCACAACTTATCCCCATATCTTCTCCATTCTGAAAGTTCATGAACACTATGGGGGTTAATGAAAAAGCCATAAGACTCAGCATGATGCAATAGTGAAGGGAGATCCTTATCTAAGTCAATCCCCCTAATCTGCCTTTTTCTAAGAGAAGTACTAAACAAATCATATGCTGCTTGCCTTTCCATGATTACGTCGGTACCGTTGCTGGCTCCTTCAGGCTTCAGCAGCACGTATCGGCTGAGCCCGCTTCTACGGTCACTCAGGGTGCGGAGCAGAGCATTTCGCCTCTTCTCTTTATTTTCGCCGTCCTTCCAGCCGCAGGACCCGAACCCCAACGCAGCACCCCTCTCGCCTTAGGCTCGGATCAGGTCCCTGCTTTCGGGCGCCAGTTGGAGGGTGCCGTGGGAGACAAGACTCATGATATCATGATCATCAAGTCTCAGTTTATTGTGACAGATTACACAGTTTATATATGTTTGTTAATTAGCTCATACATATTGCAAAAGCCGAGCTCATGATTGGTTGCTATGTGACTTGTACTATTATCTTAAAAGTATCTTTGTGAATGATACTTGCCTGTCCTGCTGGCCTTGCAGTTAGAACAGCTTAGTACTTCTTTGTTCTTCTCTATCTATTTCTACATACCAAGCAGTTTCAATATCCTGCTTTCTGCACACCATCTACTCTTCAGGGTCATGCGAACTTTGCAGCACTCACGTAGCCCTCCCTATTTGGATTAATTTTACAGTATCATGTCCCTTGTCGTTCAACCATTCCTCTGTCAGGCTCTCTTCACTTACGGCTTTTTTATTAATCCCCATAGTGTTCATGAACTTTCAGAATGGAGAAGATATAGGGATAAGTTGTGGGAATTAGTGTTAGATGATGACAAACCAGGCAAGAAAATGAGTAAACTTTGGAGAGTGGTTCATAACGAATTGTTAATGTGTCAGGCAGAAAAGAGGGCGGTGGAAGGGATACGGACAGCTCGGGAGAAGAATAAGGAATATGAACCCTCACTTCTCTCTAGTGAGCCTAACTCTCTAGTTCTCACAAATTTTCCCGTTCCCATCTCTGCTTCTGAAATGCCTGTACCTCCCATAGACACTAATAGCATTGAGGTGCTGGAAATTGAGGTCCAGATTGCTTTATGGCAACGGGACTGGGATCCCAAATTCACTTTTTGTGAACGAGAATCAGGTAGAACAGAGCAAAAGTCTCCAAACTCCAAATTGAGCCGTTCCCAACGGGAGGAAAAATACTTTTCGCATCACTGTTTGTTTGCAAGAGTCCACTGGAGCAGTGAAGACCTCGGTGTTCAGGAGGAACCCGAACGGCAGGTGGGGACGTGGCCGGGGCCAGGAGCTGGAGCGGGAGTGATGCCTTGCCGAAGAAAAGTGAGCGCAGCAACCCGCGGAGGTTGGAGGTTGGCAGAACTAAGGCAGCGGGCTGCGGCGGGGACCACATGTCTGTCAAGCTGCTGGCATCGCTCTTCATCCCAGGACCATGGCTTCCTCTTCATCTTCTTCATCAATGTCCATCTCCTTGGTGTACTCTTCCATTTCCACGTCCATCTCCTCATCCTCATCCACCTCCATCTCCTCCTCCGTATCCATTTCTGTGTCCACCTCCATCTCTTCCTCTCCTCTCTTTTCTCCCTCCACTTGCATCTTCTCCTCTCTATCAGTCTGTCTGTCCACCTCCATCTTGTCCCCTCTGCCTGACACAGCCTGCAGAGGTAGCAAAACCTCAGAGTGGGGTCCCTGTCCCACCCCATCCCCCCAGAACTCCAGCCCACACCCAGGCAGCTGGGGGGATCCACCTCCATGGAATGGCACCGTACCTTCCTCAGGACAAACGTGAGCATCCTGCAGGGATGGATGACACAATCCAGGCCTTAGGCAGCTTTTGAGACTGATGAGATGAGGTCTTGGGGGCAGGAACAAGAAGGGTGACAGGAGCAGCAGGAGCAGCGTGCAGGGAGTGCTGAGCCCAGGGTCAATGTCTCTGTTGTGCTGCTTGCTGGCTGCTGGCAGTTCCAGATGGGACATGGATTGTGACATGACCATTGAGCTAGAGAGCCTTTGGTTCCATGCTTAGCGATGTTCCCCCAGACCATGGTGCTCAGAGGCCTGTCCCCAAGGATGGGGCATCCACCGCCTGGGCCAGTGCCTCGGCACCCTCAGTGGAAGAGATCAGCTTCCTCACATCCAACTTCAATCAGCCTCCTGCAGCTGAAAGCCGTCCCCCTTGTCCTGTTGCCACAGGCCCTGTGGAACACCCTGTCCCTGTCTTTCTTGTGGAACCCTTGCAGTCCTGCAGAGCTGCAGTGAGGCCTCCCCAGGGACTCCTCTTTCCTGGCTGAGCATCCCCAGCCCCACGTGGACAGCAGGCAGTGTGATCAGTGGGAGTCCAGGCTGGAGTCAAATGGCATCAGGAACTGAGAGACGGAAGCTTTAGGCCCAGGTTTGCCTCTCAAAGTACAAAATTAATAAGAGTGGAGGGCAAGATGGTGGGACACTGCTTCTGCTCTAATTGGTGAATATAGTCTCTGTTTTTTTCTTTTTTTCTCTCATGCTCTTGCAGTTTTGGCTGTTTGAAAGGAAGCTTGGCACAATATCCATTGTCTTCTCCATTTGTGAAACACCGAGCAGAGTCTGGGCAAGCTGATGTTGCAGAGCAAAACCTGCAAATGTACTGGTGATCCTGAGCCTGGAGAATGCAGTTAAACCCAGCCAAAAGTAATTTCTGGAAAGTCAAGCCTGGTGTACATTCTCTTGACTTTGGCTATGCCAACTTCACCTGAGTCTTATGAAAAAGCAAATAAAACACTCAAACCAGAACAGACAAAACCCAGAAACAAACGAACCCATGCAAACCAATCAAACAAAGAGACTAAAACAACCCAAATAAAACGAAAGGGAATGAAGAGTTAGTATTACTTTTGAGTTCATCACAGTAGGTAAATGGCTGCTTTCCACGGGATCACCATAAAAAGCCACAGATAAGAGCTGCTCCAAAATACACCCAACAGGAGAACCATCAAAGTGATACATAGCAAGTCTGGGGGCAGCTCCCCATGAAGGTGAGGGATGAGCACACAGTGGTACAGCTCCAGCCTTCCCCACCCTGCAGGCTGCTCTTTGCTCCTGAGGTAAGAGCCTTGCAGGACTGTGGCCCCTCTCGGTGCATTATAAATCATTCCCACAGCTCTCACTTGAGCCACTGGCATCTCGAGAGCGAGATCCAGGCACAATCCTACTGCCTGCTGAGCCTCTCTGGGATATCCTGAGCATCTTCCTGCCTAGAGCCACAAAAGAGCTCAGGCTCTGCCTGAACTGGGTTTTCAGGGGAGGTTTCCATATCCCTGTGAGATGTGCTCATTCTTATCAGGCTGTGCCCAGCCTGGTCCAGGGCAGGTTGGATGCCACATGGGATCCATCCTTTGCCCTGCCATGTGATCCTCCATGCAGTAGGGATAAAAAGCCCAGCACTGGGGAACCCCAGGTTCTGCAGCAGTGATAGTTTTGGGAGAAACACGGAGCTGTGCATGGCCAGCTTGAAGTCTGCACTGCTGTGAGCACCAGGCCTGCCATGCTGAGCCCAGGGCCACAACCAGTGCTCACCCTGGCTGGGACATTGAGTCCCAACATGGGATCCCATGGGACAGGGCACGCTGGGATTCGCCCCTGCAGCTCCCCAGTGTGTCCAGAGAGACTGCAAGGAGACAGTGACCTCTGTCAGCGGAACCCTCTGAGTGGGTCAACCACTGCTGGGGTGGCTCTGCCAGCTCCCCATTGAACCTCCAGCCCTGGGAACCGGGAGCAAGTGGAAAACACAACTTTGCCAATACCGCCTGTGCCGGAAGCAAATGGAAAGAGAACTGGGGTGTGAAAACCCAAGGTTGTTTATTTACATAAGAAAAGCAATGAAAACACAGAACCCATTTACTTTTGTAAGAATATTTTGTAATAACAACAATTTATAGAATGTATATACCTAAGAACATATCTAACAACAATATTTGAAATGTATTTACAGAAGACAAAATGAAGCTTAAAACCTATATGCCAAAAACAACCACAAACTCTAAAATCTATGTACAAAAGGGTGCCATTTCTGTCCGGGATCTCCATCAGTCCGGGAAGAAAAGCAGGTGCCATGGTCACTCCAGTCAGGCACAGAGGGCTCTTCCGTGTGTCCCCAGGCTGGCACAGCGGGACTCTGCTGCCAGAGCTGAGGCTGGCTGGGTCTGGGGGCTGGGCCCCAGGCACTGCCATGGGGCTTGTGTGGCCCCAAGCAAGCACAGGACAGGCTGGGCATGGCCAGCAGAACCCAAGGCACTGGGTACCACGTGCCTGAGCAGGGATCACCCAGCCCAGCCCTGCCCCAGCCTGGCCGCAGGGAACCCACTGTGCCTGTGGGGACCACATGCTTGTCCTGCTGCTGGCATCACTCTTCATCCCAGGACCATGGCCTCCTCTTCATCTTTTTCATCAATGTCCATCTCCTCGGTGTACTCTTCCATTTCCACGTCCATCTCCTCATCCTCATCAACCTCCATCTCTTCCTCTCCAGTCCATCTCCATCCACCTCTATCTCCTCCTCCGTATCCATTTCTGTGTCCACCTCCATCTCTTCCTCTCCTCTCTTTTCTCCCTCCACTTCCATCTTCTCCTCTCTATCAGTCTGTCTGTCCACCTCCATCTTGTCCCCTCTGCCTGACACAGCCTGCAGAGGTAGCAAAACCTCAGAGTGGGGTCCCTGTCCCACCCCATCCCCCCAGAACTCCAGCCCACACCCGGGCAGCTGGGGGGATCCACCTCCATGGAATGGCACCGTACCTTCCTCAGGACAAACGTGAGCATCCTGCAGGGATGGATGACACAATCCAGGCCTTAGGCAGCTTTTGAGACTGATGAGATGAGGTCTTGGGGGCAGGAACAAGAAGGGTGACAGGAGCAGCAGGAGCAGCGTGTAGGGAGTGCTGAGCCCAGGGTCAATGTCTCTGTTGTGCTGCTTGCTGGCTGCTGGCAGTTCCAGATGGGACATGGATTGTGACATGACCATTGAGCTAGAGAGCCTTTGGTTCCATGCTTAGCGATGTTCCCCCAGACCATGGTGCTCAGAGGCCTGTCCCCAAGGATGGGGCATCCACCGCCTGGGCCAGTGCCTCGGCACCCTCAGTGGAAGAGATCAGCTTCCTCACATCCAACTTCAATCAGCCTCCTGCAGCTGAAAGCCGTCCCCCTTGTCCTGTTGCCACAGGCCCTGTGGAACACCCTGTCCCTGTCTTTCTTGTGGAACCCTTGCAGTCCTGCAGAGCTGCAGTGAGGCCTCCCCAGGGACTCCTCTTTCCTGGCTGAGCATCCCCAGCCCCACGTGGACAGCAGGCAGTGTGATCAGTGGGAGTCCAGGCTGGAGTCAAATGGCATCAGGAACTGAGAGACGGAAGCTTTAGGCCCAGGATTGCCTCTCAATGTACAAAATTAATAAGAGTGGAGGGCAAGATGGTGGGACACTGCTTCTGCTCTAATTGGTGAATATAGTCTCTGTTTTTTTCTTTTTTTCTCTCATGCTCTTGCAGTTTTGGCTGTTTGAAAGGAAGCTTGGCACAATATCCATTGTCTTCTCCATTTGTGAATCACCGAGCAGAGTCTGGGCAAGCTGATGTTGCAGAGCAAAACCTGCAAATGTACTGGTGATCCTGAGCCTGGAGAATGCAGTTAAACCCAGCCAAAAGTAATTTCTGGAAAGTCAAGCCTGGTGTACATTCTCTTGACTTTGGCTATGCCAACTTCACCTGAGTCTTATGAAAAAGCAAATAAAACACTCAAACCAGAACAGACAAAACCCAGAAACAAACGAACCCATGCAAACCAATCAAACAAAGAGACTAAAACAACCCAAATAAAACGAAAGGGAATGAAGAGTTAGTATTACTTTTGAGTTCATCACAGCAGGTAAATGGCTGCTTTCCACGGGATCACCATAAAAAGCCACAGATAAGAGCTGCTCCAAAATACACCCAACAGGAGAACCATCAAAGTGATACATAGCAAGTCTGGGGGCAGCTCCCCATGAAGGTGAGGGATGAGCACACAGTGGTACAGCTCCAGCCTTCCCCACCCTGCAGGCTGCTCTTTGCTCCTGAGGTAAGAGCCTTGCAGGACTGTGGCCCCTCTCGGTGCATTATAAATCATTCCCACAGCTCTCACTTGAGCCACTGGCATCTCGAGAGCGAGATCCAGGCACAATCCTACTGCCTGCTGAGCCTCTCTGGGATATCCTGAGCATCTTCCTGCCTAGAGCCACAAAAGAGCTCAGGCTCTGCCTGAACTGGGTTTTCAGGGGAGGTTTCCATATCCCTGTGAGATGTGCTCATTCTTATCAGGCTGTGCCCAGCCTGGTCCAGGGCAGGTTGGATGCCACATGGGATCCATCCTTTGCCCTGCCATGTGATCCTCCATGCAGTAGGGATAAAAAGCCCAGCACTGGGGAACCCCAGGTTCTGCAGCAGTGATAGTTTTGGGAGAAACACGGAGCTGTGCATGGCCAGCTTGAAGTCTGCACTGCTGTGAGCACCAGGCCTGCCATGCTGAGCCCAGGGCCACAACCAGTGCTCACCCTGGCTGGGACATTGAGTCCCAACATGGGATCCCATGGGACAGGGCACGCTGGGATTCGCCCCTGCAGCTCCCCAGTGTGTCCAGAGAGACTGCAAGGAGACAGTGACCTCTGTCAGCGGAACCCTCTGAGTGGGTCAACCACTGCTGGGGTGGCTCTGCCAGCTCCCCATTGAACCTCCAGCCCTGGGAACCGGGAGCAAGTGGAAAACACAACTTTGCCAATACCGCCTGTGCCGGAAGCAAATGGAAAGAGAACTGGGGTGTGAAAACCCAAGGTTGTTTATTTACATAAGAAAAGCAATGAAAACACAGAACCCATTTACTTTTGTAAGAATATTTTGTAATAACAACAATTTATAGAATGTATATACCTAAGAACATATCTAACAACAATATTTGAAATGTATTTACAGAAGACAAAATGAAGCTTAAAACCTATATGCCAAAAACAACCACAAACTCTAAAATCTATGTACAAAAGGGTGCCATTTCTGTCCGGGATCTCCATCAGTCCGGGAAGAAAAGCAGGTGCCATGGTCACTCCAGTCAGGCACAGAGGGCTCTTCCGTGTGTCCCCAGGCTGGCACAGCGGGACTCTGCTGCCAGAGCTGAGGCTGGCTGGGTCTGGGGGCTGGGCCCCAGGCACTGCCATGGGGCTTGTGTGGCCCCAAGCAAGCACAGGACAGGCTGGGCATGGCCAGCAGAACCCAAGGCACTGGGTACCACGTGCCTGAGCAGGGATCACCCAGCCCAGCCCTGCCCCAGCCTGGCCGCAGGGAACCCACTGTGCCTGTGGGGACCACATGCTTGTCCTGCTGCTGGCATCACTCTTCATCCCAGGACCATGGCCTCCTCTTCATCTTTTTCATCAATGTCCATCTCCTCGGTGTACTCTTCCATTTCCACGTCCATCTCCTCATCCTCATCAACCTCCATCTCTTCCTCTCCAGTCCATCTCCATCCACCTCTATCTCCTCCTCCGTATCCATTTCTGTGTCCACCTCCATCTCTTCCTCTCCTCTCTTTTCTCCCTCCACTTCCATCTTCTCCTCTCTATCAGTCTGTCTGTCCACCTCCATCTTGTCCCCTCTGCCTGACACAGCCTGCAGAGGTAGCAAAACCTCAGAGTGGGGTCCCTGTCCCACCCCATCCCCCCAGAACTCCAGCCCACACCCGGGCAGCTGGGGGGATCCACCTCCATGGAATGGCACCGTACCTTCCTCAGGACAAACGTGAGCATCCTGCAGGGATGGATGACACAATCCAGGCCTTAGGCAGCTTTTGAGACTGATGAGATGAGGTCTTGGGGGCAGGAACAAGAAGGGTGACAGGAGCAGCAGGAGCAGCGTGTAGGGAGTGCTGAGCCCAGGGTCAATGTCTCTGTTGTGCTGCTTGCTGGCTGCTGGCAGTTCCAGATGGGACATGGATTGTGACATGACCATTGAGCTAGAGAGCCTTTGGTTCCATGCTTAGCAATGTTCCCCCAGACCATGGTGCTCAGAGGCCTGTCCCCAAGGATGGGGCATCCACCGCCTGGGCCAGTGCCTCGGCACCCTCAGTGGAAGAGATCAGCTTCCTCACATCCAACTTCAATCAGCCTCCTGCAGCTGAAAGCCGTCCCCCTTGTCCTGTTGCCACAGGCCCTGTGGAACACCCTGTCCCTGTCTTTCTTGTGGAACCCTTGCAGTCCTGCAGAGCTGCAGTGAGGCCTCCCCAGGGACTCCTCTTTCCTGGCTGAGCATCCCCAGCCCCACGTGGACAGCAGGCAGTGTGATCAGTGGGAGTCCAGGCTGGAGTCAAATGGCATCAGGAACTGAGAGACGGAAGCTTTAGGCCCAGGTTTGCCTCTCAAAGTACAAAATTAATAAGAGTGGAGGGCAAGATGGTGGGACACTGCTTCTGCTCTAATTGGTGAATATAGTCTCTGTTTTTTTCTTTTTTTCTCTCATGCTCTTGCAGTTTTGGCTGTTTGAAAGGAAGCTTGGCACAATATCCATTGTCTTCTCCATTTGTGAATCACCGAGCAGAGTCTGGGCAAGCTGATGTTGCAGAGCAAAACCTGCAAATGTACTGGTGATCCTGAGCCTGGAGAATGCAGTTAAACCCAGCCAAAAGTAATTTCTGGAAAGTCAAGCCTGGTGTACATTCTCTTGACTTTGGCTATGCCAACTTCACCTGAGTCTTATGAAAAAGCAAATAAAACACTCAAACCAGAACAGACAAAACCCAGAAACAAACGAACCCATGCAAACCAATCAAACAAAGAGACTAAAACAACCCAAATAAAACGAAAGGGAATGAAGAGTTAGTATTACTTTTGAGTTCATCACAGCAGGTAAATGGCTGCTTTCCACGGGATCACCATAAAAAGCCACAGATAAGAGCTGCTCCAAAATACACCCAACAGGAGAACCATCAAAGTGATACATAGCAAGTCTGGGGGCAGCTCCCCATGAAGGTGAGGGATGAGCACACAGTGGTACAGCTCCAGCCTTCCCCACCCTGCAGGCTGCTCTTTGCTCCTGAGGTAAGAGCCTTGCAGGACTGTGGCCCCTCTCGGTGCATTATAAATCATTCCCACAGCTCTCACTTGAGCCACTGGCATCTCGAGAGCGAGATCCAGGCACAATCCTACTGCCTGCTGAGCCTCTCTGGGATATCCTGAGCATCTTCCTGCCTAGAGCCACAAAAGAGCTCAGGCTCTGCCTGAACTGGGTTTTCAGGGGAGGTTTCCATATCCCTGTGAGATGTGCTCATTCTTATCAGGCTGTGCCCAGCCTGGTCCAGGGCAGGTTGGATGCCACATGGGATCCATCCTTTGCCCTGCTATGTGATCCTCCATGCAGTAGGGATAAAAAGCCCAGCACTGGGGAACCCCAGGTTCTGCAGCAGTGATAGTTTTGGGAGAAACACGGAGCTGTGCATGGCCAGCTTGAAGTCTGCACTGCTGTGAGCACCAGGCCTGCCATGCTGAGCCCAGGGCCACAACCAGTGCTCACCCTGGCTGGGACATTGAGTCCCAACATGGGATCCCATGGGACAGGGCACGCTGGGATTCGCCCCTGCAGCTCCCCAGTGTGTCCAGAGAGACTGCAAGGAGACAGTGACCTCTGTCAGCGGAACCCTCTGAGTGGGTCAACCACTGCTGGGGTGGCTGTGCCAGCTCCCCATTGAACCTCCAGCCCTGGGAACCGGGAGCAAGTGGAAAACACAACTTTGCCAATACCGCCTGTGCCGGAAGCAAATGGAAAGAGAACTGGGGTGTGAAAACCCAAGGTTGTTTATTTACATAAGAAAAGCAATGAAAACACAGAACCCATTTACTTTTGTAAGAATATTTTGTAATAACAACAATTTATAGAATGTATATACCTAAGAACATATCTAACAACAATATTTGAAATGTATTTACAGAAGACAAAATGAAGCTTAAAACCTATATGCCAAAAACAACCACAAACTCTAAAATCTATGTACAAAAGGGTGCCATTTCTGTCCGGGATCTCCATCAGTCTGGGAAGAAAAGCAGGTGCCATGGTCACTCCAGTCAGGCACAGAGGGCTCTTCCGTGTGTCCCCAGGCTGGCACAGCGGGACTCTGCTGCCAGAGCTGAGGCTGGCTGGGTCTGGGGGCTGGGCCCCAGGCACTGCCATGGGGCTTGTGTGGCCCCAAGCAAGCACAGGACAGGCTGGGCATGGCCAGCAGAACCCAAGGCACTGGGTACCACGTGCCTGAGCAGGGATCACCCAGCCCAGCCCTGCCCCAGCCTGGCCGCAGGGAACCCACTGTGCCTGTGGGGACCACATGCTTGTCCTGCTGCTGGCATCACTCTTCATCCCAGGACCATGGCCTCCTCTTCATCTTTTTCATCAATGTCCATCTCCTCGGTGTACTCTTCCATTTCCACGTCCATCTCCTCATCCTCATCAACCTCCATCTCTTCCTCTCCAGTCCATCTCCATCCACCTCTATCTCCTCCTCCGTATCCATTTCTGTGTCCACCTCCATCTCTTCCTCTCCTCTCTTTTCTCCCTCCACTTCCATCTTCTCCTCTCTATCAGTCTGTCTGTCCACCTCCATCTTGTCCTCTCTGCCTGACAAAGCCTGCAGAGGTAGCAAAACCTCAGAGTGGGGTCCATGTCCCACCCTATCCCTCCAGAACTCCAGCCCACACCCGGGCAGCTGGGGGGATCCACCTCCATGGAATGGCACCGTACCTTCCTCAGGACAAATGTGAGCATCCTGCAGGGATGGATGACACAATCCAGGCCTTAGGCAGCTTTGGAGACTGATGAGATTAGGTCTTGGGGGCAGGAACAAGAAGGTTGACAGGAGCAGCAGGAGCAGCGTGCAGCATGTGCTGAGCCCAGGGCCAGCGGTTGTGTTGTGCTGCTTGCTGGCTGCTGGCAGTTCCAGATGGGACATGGATTGTGACATGACCATTGAGCTAGAGAGCCTTTGGTTCCATGCTTAGCAACATTCCCCCAGACCATGGTGCTCAGAGGCCTGTTCCCAAGGATGGGGCATCCACCGCCTGGGCCAGTGCCTCGGCACCCTCAGTGGAAGAGATCAGCTTCCTCACATCCAACTTCAATCAGCCTCCTGCAGCTGAAAGCCGTCCCCCTTGTCCTGTTGCCACAGGCCCTGTGGAACACCCTGTCCCAATCTTTCTTATGGCACCCTTGCAGTCCTGCAGGCCTCCCCAGGGACTCCTCTTTCCTGGCTGAGCATCCCCGGCCCACGTGGACAGCAGGCAGTGTGATCAGTGGGAGTCCAGGCTGGAGTCAAATGGCATCAGGAACTGAGAGATGGAAGCTTTAGGCCCAGGTTTGCCTCTCAAAGTACAAAATTAATAAGAGTGGAGGGCAAGATGGTGGGACACTGCTTCTGCTCTAATTGGTGAATATAGTCTCTGTTTTTTTCTTTTTTTCTCTCATGCCATTGCAGTTTTGGCTGTTTGAAAGGAAGCTTGGCACAATATCCATTGTCTTCTCCATTTGTGAATCACCGAGCAGAGTCTGGGCAAGCTGATGTTGCAGAGCAAATCCTGCAAATGTACTGGTGATCCTGAGCCTGGAGAATGCAGTTAAACCCAGCCAAAAGTAATTTCTGGAAAGTCAAGCCTGGTGTACATTCTCTTGACTTTGGCTATGCCAACTTCACCTGAGTCTTATGAAAAAGCAAACAAAAGACTCAAACCAAAACAGACAAAACCCAGAAACAAACCCTTGCAAACCAATCAAAGAGACTAAAACAACCCAAATAAAATGAAAGGGAATGAAGAGTTAGTATTACTTTTGAGTTCATCACAGCAGGTAAATGGCTGCTTTCCTCGGGATCACCATAAAAAGCCACAGATAAGAGCTGCTCCAAAATACACCCAACAGGAGAACCATCAAAGTGATACATAGCAACTCTGGGGGCAGCTCCCCATGAAGGTGAGGGATGAGCACACAGTGGTACAGCTCCAGCCTTCCCCACCCTGCAGGCTGCTCTTTGCTCCTGATGTAAGAGCTTTGCAGGACTGTGGCCCCTCTCGGTGCACTATAAATCATTCCCACAGCTCTCACTTGAGCCACTGGCATCTCCAGAGCGAGATCCAGGCACAATCCTACTGCCTGCTGAGCGTCTCTGGGAGATCCTGAGCATCTTCCTGCCTAGAGCCACAAAAGAGCTCAGGCTCTGCCTGAACTGGGTTTTCAGGGGAGGTTTGCATATCCCTGCGAGATGTGCTCATCCTTCATCAGGCTGTGCCCAGCCTGGACCAGGGCAGGTTGGATGCCACATGGGATCCATCCTTTGCCCTGCTATGTGATCCTCCATGCAGTAGGGATAAAAAGCCCAGCACTGGGGAACCCCAGGTTCTGCAGCAGTGATAGTTTTGGGAGAAACACGGAGCTGTGCATGGCCAGCTTGAAGTCTGCACTTCTGTGAGCACCAGGCCGGCTGTGCCATTCCTGAAATTTCTGGCTGGCCTTGGCCAAGTGGGGCTCTCACCTGGCTTGCAATCCGTGGGGTGTTGCAGATGATAGATAGATATGATTGTTCTCTCAGCTAGCCGGATGTCACTTCTGCCCTTGGATGAATCCTGGAGTGAAATGTACTGTTCCATGCTACCCCCCAAAAGATTGTGCCTCAACCCGCACCTCTGTACCTGCCTTTAATGCATCAGCATCTGTAACCCCATTGGCCCATGCCTTGTCCCTGCCCATCTAGGAACCCCTGAAAAGGGAGCTGCAAGGGGCCATGCGGTCTCTTGGACTTCCTCCCTCTCTTGGACTTCCTCCCCTCTTGACCCTGTCCTCCCCTCTTGGGACTTCCTCCCCTCCTCCCCTCCTAGGCTTCCCCTCTCCTACCGTTTGTCTCTCCCCTCCCCCGTCCTCTTAAGCCTGGCCTCGTACTACGATAGCACGAGGCTCAGACCTTCCTACACCCCCAATGAACCTCTTTCCCCAAGAGCAAGCGTCAGAGATCTCTGCCTCCCTCCACCCACACCGTGCAGGAACATAATCTTCCCACAGTGGGGCTCTGTGCTTTCCTTCCTATGGAAAAGAACAGCCCTTCTCCTGCAGGTGCCAATGGCCATATTGGGATTTCACCTCCAACTCTGCCTGTTGCGACATACTGAAGGAGATTTTTGGCTGGAAACATTTCATGTGTGGGGAAGAAGGGGCAGGTCCAGCCTTGCCCTGCCCTGGAACCCCAGCCCTGCCCTGCCCTGGAACCCCAATCCTCCCAGAGCCTCTATCCCAGCCCAGCAGTGTCTGCCAGTCCCTGGCACAGCACAGGCAATGCTCCACAGCCACCTCTGGAGCCCCAGCCCAGCTCCTGAGTGACCAAATGACCCCAGGTCCCACTTGGGGGAAGGGCTCAAGAAGACCAAGGGGTATTTAAGGCTGACCACAAGGCAAGCACACATCTTGACCCTACCTCCTCTTGGAATTTCCAGCTGAACACTGGTGGAATCCAGGAGTTGGTAGCTGTATGAGAGCTTCTCTGTATCTATTTTGTCTTTCTCTCTTTCTGTGTCTTCATATTGTACTTCTCTCCTCTTGAACATTTTGATTAACTTAAAATAGAACAGGCTTAAAGTTGGTGAAGATAAATCAAGACCCTTTGTGGCTGACAATCCATCAGACTCTGTCCCTACCCCCACCCCACCATTTCCTCCATCCAAGCCCTGGCACTCAGAGCAGCCTTGTGCAAATCTGAGCTCCCTCCAGCCCAGTCTGCACCTGCAGGTTTCAGCTCCTTGGCTCCAACTCCCACCTGCTTTCCTTGGAGAAGGAGCTGCCCCAGACACACAGGGATGTTAATTTCTTGCCAGCCAACAAAGCCAAGGGAAGGCACAGCTCCATCAAATGCAAAAGTCATTCCTCTGCTGGCTATTAAATCCACTGTGCACAGCAGGCAGTCTCAGAGCAATGAAAAACACCTTCTGTGCCTAGCACAGATCCCAAGGTCCCCCCAAACCCTCCCTGCCCCAATTCTGCCCAGATTTTATCTTTGTACACACGAGTCACAAGCTGAAGTCAGGAGCTCCCTCCATGGCCAGAGGGAGGAAAAGAGGGAAAGTAGATGAAGAGCTCTCCTGTGCAGAGCCAAGGTCCAAGTGCCCCTGCAGTGGGAACCACAACTCATCAGGTTTGTGTCCTTTGGGCTCAGGGATGGTGACACTCAGAGGCACAGAAAGGTTTCTTGCCAACAAACATAAGTTGAACATTGGAACAGTTTAATAACTATCGCAGCTCTTCCGTCAGCTCTCTGTGATGTCCCAGCATCTGACATGTCCCCATCCCCAAGGGATTTCTGTACAGGAACAGTTTTAGACAGAGATATAAGAAAATGTAATTCTGTGATAGATATAAACCTAAGTAAGTTGTTGACTAATGTGATATTTATTTGAAATTTGGAAAGAAACTTTCAAGCTCACAGCATGTAACCAATCAGTTGAGAGGCCCTCCAACGACCAGAGAGCACCTAGAGGAAGAAATCTGGGAGTAACAGGAAGGACATAGATTCAGCTGATCTAGTGAAGAGATGTCCTTAGACATGGCCATTTTAAAAGGAGAATGGGAAACACCTGAAGGAAGAGGGAGATGATGTAATAAACAAAATATTGGTGACTCAAGTAGACAGGAAGTTCGGTATTTCTGTTCCTTCACCCATCAGCACGCTTCCAGGAAATTTCTGTTCCTGAAGGGAAAACTTTGCTCTTCCTTAAAATCAGTGATGTGACCCAGATAAAAAAAATGTCCTTGTATAACATGAAATGTACAAGTATTAAAACCTGTGCCCCTTTCCAGGCAGACATCAGTTGTTTGTCCATGAACAGGCATTGCCACTTGTGCCCTGAGGTGCCGACCTGGGATTGGATCTCTCAGAGAGGAGCTGAGGGAGAGCAGAGCACCTTGCAAGCTGCAGGTCCCTGCCAGCCCCTCAGAACTCCTGTGCCATCAACATCTGCTCTGCTCCAGTCTGGAACAGGACCCAGCGCGGTGCCAGGATCATCAGAGAGCTGAGGTGTGTACTGGAATTCCATGCCCTCCCTATGGTGCAGCAGCCCTGCATTTCCCTGCTCCAGCCTTGGTCTCCAGCACAGCCATGGAGGCTCTTTGGGCTCCTGAGTGTTCCTGCAGCCCCCAAGGGCAGCTGAGCTCTGCCTTTGGCACAGGCAGCCCTGGCCAGCGCAGGCCATGCTCAGCAATTCCTTGTCTGTGCCCGGCCTTGCTGCCACCCCGGCAGCGGCTGCGTGGCCCCTCGGTGGCCCTGTGCTGGCCCAGCCATGGTGCCACAGCCCCTGTGCAGCCCAGCCCAGGACAGGAGCATTGCGGCTGGGAACGGTCCCTGTGCCGTGGGGCCCTGGGCAGCCTTGGGGCTCTGTGCCCCATGGCCTCCCTGCTGGGCAGCCTCTGCCAGCTCCTGCCGAGCCCATGGCACCTGTGGGGCTGCACAGACAGCCCTGCCCAGGCTCTGCCAGCCTCTGGGCCAGCAGAGAGGCGGCCAGGGCTGGCCATGGCCGGGAACAGGCCCTGAGCCCCGCAGGAGGATGGAGCTGGGCCACAGCCAAACTCAGCCCAGGGCAGAGCTGGGCTCAGCAGCCAGGGCTGCCCAGGGCTGGCACAGACAGAGGCTGGCGCTGACAAATGTCCTGGGCCCCTCCCTGCTGTGTCCATGCCCCAAGGGCACAGAGCAGCCTTCTCGCTCGGGCTCTTGCCTGTTTTCAATGCCTGCCCAGGCGCTGGCCCTGCCCCACAAGGCCTGGGCTGAGTCCTGCCCCTGCCCGCTCAGCCAGGCTGAGATGGACACTGATGGTTTCTGTGCCAGGCTCTCCCAGCCCAGCCCAGCTCCCTGCCAGCTCTGCCAGCTGCCCTGAGCTCTGGGCAGCACCAAGGGCCTCTCCCCAGCACAGCCCAGCTGGCTCTGGCCCCACAGCTCTGCTCAGGCCAGGCTGCTCTGGGCACTGCCCCACGGCCTCAGCCCCTGCCAAGGGCACAGCAGCAGCTGCAGCTCAGCCAGGACTCTGCCCTGTTATAAATTGTGACACGGCAATTTGAAGTGTCTTAATTCAATAAAGCAATTTTATTTAAAACAGCAAGCGAGTAAGGCAGGCAAAGCACAGCGCTGGGCGGCCGGGGAGTCTCCTGCTCCACCAACGGCGTGCAAAAATGTTCTGTCCCAACCTTCCTTTTATCCCCCCCCCTTCTCCTTGCAGGCGTGACTCTCCAGATGTAGTCTGAGTCTGGTCGTTGTGATAGCTTCTAAGTCTCTTCTTTTGAGATGCAGCAAGCAGACCAGATACACACACCCAGGACTCTAATCTCAACCTCCTTATCACCTTGTAAGCAAATAAGCATTTCAAAGACACACCAGTACATTCTTATGCAAACCAAGGTAATCGAGCATATCACAGTGAACAAATGATCTTCCACTTATCTCAATTCCCCCCTTTTTCTTGTTCATCTTTATTTTGTTCACTGAATCTTTGTAACTCTTGGTGACTTAGTATTAGGGTCTCATCTACATCGTGTATGGGTTCATATTTTGCCCTAATGAGCATTAAATGTGCTGCCTCTAAGCGTCCCTTCACTATTTTTATTGCCTTATTGAAGATGCATGGCCCAAAGGTCAGTCCCAATATTATCAGTATCAGAGGTCCTGCAAGGGTGGATAACAAGGTAGTTAACCAAGGAGATTGAGTGAACCATGATTCATACCAACTTTGCTGTGCCTCTCTTTCCCTCTTTCTCTGCTCTAATCTTCTCCTTAATTCTGCCATGGTGTCTGTAACAACTCCAGTATGATCAGCGTATGCACAGCATTCCTCCTTCAGGGCTACACACAATCCCCCTTGTTGTAATAATAGCAAGTCTAAACCCCTTCTGTTCTGTAACACCACCTCAGATAGGGACCTTAATGATTTTACCAATCCATCGATGGCCTGCTCAATTTTACTCAGATCTTCATCTACTGAAATTCTTAATGCTTTAAATTCCTTTTGTTGATTTACTAGGGATGCCACCCCAGTTCCAGCTCCTTATAACTGGTGAATCCTCCCATCTTCCTAAAGTCCACTTGAAAGGTTCATGAGTTGTTACTTACGCAGTATTACAAGATATACAAAGGAAAATCACAAGCAGTAAGCAAATGGCATGTGGGGTCTGGTTTCTCACACTGCAACAATTATACCCTTGTGACTTCTTTCCCTCTATTAGCTGGTTATCACCAAAATACCCTTGAGCCCAAAAACTATTTTTGCCTTTGTTACTCCCAGTCCCGGGGTAGTTCCGCAAATATTGCTTGCGTATTCCATCCTGAGGGCTCCTTCCTCCACAGCTGTTTACTCCTCTGCCTCGCCCGTCGACTCGGGTGCTTCGAGCCACAGGGTGTACCATCTTCTCGGCAGCAAGAGTATTCTTCAGGAGGGGATTTATGCCCTCTAGTGCCTTGCCGCATGCAATAAGAACGCCAATTCTGATCTTTTACCTCCGGTGCGGTACAACTGACCCCTTTTAGGTCTTTCCTACAAAGGCCTTCTATGATCTCTGCCACAAATGGGCTCGGCTCGTTTGTATGGTAGCAGTAATAGTCTGGGTGAATGCCCTTTGAGAAAATTTCCCACCACTCTTTAGATTCCAATCGGATTTCCCCTCTAGTCACTTTACAGGTCAGTACCCAAGCTGTAATCTCTCTTTGTACGTTCCAACAGGAATTGCAAGTTCCTCATGGAGGATACCCTCTGTTGCAATGTGACCACCACCGTTCCCCACACACCTTACAGATATAGCATACAAAAGGATAGCAATTACAATTTTGATTTTTACACTTTACTCTAACACTTGAATTACTAATTAGTCCATTATCTAAGTAATATAAGTCTGATGTGTATTCAATCTGATAAGAGTCCATTAGTTTCTCTGTAACTTCAATTTCAGGTTCCCGGGAGGACTGGTTACTTGCCACACAGTGTTGTTAACTGGTCCTTTTACTCGACTGGCATGTGTCCATCCTCTTTCTGCAGTCCGAATTGCAGTTTCTGTAGTGAGTAACACAAGATAAGGACCTTCCCATTGTGGGGTTAGTGTAGATTCTTTCCAGGATTTTATTAACACATAGTGTCCTGAATGTATTTTATGTATTTTTAAATCTAAAGGGGGTCTTTGCGTAATGATTCCTTTTTCCCAAAGTTCATTGCGGCGTTTCATTAAGGCAATAATATATGAGGTTATTTTATAGTCCTTCAACCGGGGGTGATCTCGGGGTTCCTCCAAATCATATGGCATCCCGTATAGCATTTCAAAAGAGGAAATCCCAACATCTGCTCTGGGTCTTGTTCTTATGTACAATAGGGCTAAAGGGAGACACTTGACCCATGTCAATTTTGTTTCTATTATTAATTTGGTTAATTGCTTTTTTAGTTCCCCATTCATTCTTTCCACTCTTCCCGAACTTTGGGGATGCCATGGGGTATGGTATTCCCACTTAATTCCCAGAGCATGTGAGATATCCTCAGTTATTTTGGACACAAAGTGGGGTCCCCTATCAGAATCTATTGTTTCTACTATCCCATATCTAGGGATTATTTCTTCTAATAATATTCTGACCACTGTCTGAGCAGTAGTCCGAGTAGTGGGGTAAGCTTCTACAAAATGGGTGAGATGATCTACTATTACTAACAAATATTTATATCTACCCACTTTAGGCAATTCAGTGAAGTCTATTTGTATTTTGGCAAAAGGCCTGTGAGCTAATTCCCTTCCTCCCATGGGCCTTTCCCTAAGATGTTTTCTGTTTACTTTTTGACAGATCAGACAATCTCCCACTACTCTTTTAGCCAAATCATAGATTCCAATACTCATATATTTAGTGGCAAATTGATCTACTAATGCCTGAGTTCCCCAATGAGTCTGGTCCTGCAATCTTTGCAAAATTTCTGAGGCCTTGCTTTTAGGTAAAACAGTTCTCCCATCTGGGAGCTTCCATTGCCCTTCAGACCCCTCCTCAATTCCCATCTTTTGTAATTTTTCCTTTTCTTGAGTGGTAAAACTATATATTTGCCATTTTTCTTTGGGGGAGTCCACAGATACAGTGTCGCTCTGCCCCATGTCCCCCCGAGTTCGTAGGGCTGCTTTCTTGGCTTCTTGGTCAGCTAAATTATTTCCCCTGTTTCTAAAGTCCAATCCTCTCTGGTGTCCCCTTAAGTGGACCACAGCAATTTGAGCCGGGCCCCTTAAGGCATTTAAAACTTGGACAATTAGCTCTTGATGAATTAGATCTTTTCCCTGTGAGTTTATAAGTCCCCTCTCTTCCCAAATTTTTCCAAATGTGTGCACTACCCCATATGCATATTTAGAGTCTGTGTATATTGTTCCAATTTTTCCTTTTAATAACCTTAAAGCCCTGAGTACTGCATATAATTCACAAACTTGTGCAGACCAGGAGTTACTTAGTGGTCCGGATTCAATTGCCTTTAAATCTTTTTCCCCAATTATAGCATATCCTGACTTTCTTTTCCCTTCTACAACCCGAGGAGAACCATCTACAAACAATCGCTCCCCTTCGTCCAATTCTTCCTCTTCCAGATCGGGTCTAATTTTTGTTTGACTTTCAATAGTTTGAAAACAGTCATGTGCTAACTTTTCATCACAGGGTTTCCCATACAAAAATTGGGCAGGATTTTGCGAGGTAACCACTTCAAGTGACAAATTGGGGGAATCAATTAAAATACCTTCATACTTCAGAAGCCTAGAATCTGTAATCCATTTATCAGCTTTCTGTTGTAAGATTCCTCTGATATTATGTGGGGATAACACTTTCAATTTTCCATTAAAAGTTATTTTATGAGCCTCTTCTACCAAAAGGGCAGCGGCTACTATAGCCTGCAAGCATGTAGGCCATCCTCTGCTCACCGGATCCAGTAATTTAGATAAATATGCTACAGGCTTCTTTTTATCCGCCCATTCTTGGGTTAAAACCCCGTATGCTGTTCCTCCCTCCGTATTAACAAACAAATAGAAGGGTCTTTTTAAATCAGGTAGGCTGAGGACTGGTGCGTTTACCAAATTATTCTGGAGCTCCTGGAGTCGCTGATCATCTGTGGGGCTCCATTTCATTAGGCTATCTTGGCTTAATTTATCATAGAGGAATCTGACCTTCTGACTGTAATTTTCAATCCATTGTCTGCAATATCCAATTAACCCCAGTAGCTGACGAACTTGCCTTTTATTTCTGGGGGCTGGAATCGAGAGGATTCCTTTTACTCTTTCAGGATCAATCTTCTTTATCCCTCCACTTAAATAATGCCCCAAATACTTCACCTCCTCCTCTACAAACTGTAATTTAGATTTGGATACTTTTAGTCCTTTTAGGCTTAGGAAGTTTAGTAATTTAATACTTTCATGCCTCACTGTTTCTTCTCCTGTCCCAGAAATAAGCAAATCATCCACATACTGAATCAGGGTTGTCCCTTCATCTACTTTATATTCCTGAAGAATTTGTTCCAAAGCTTGGCCAAATAAGTTAGGTGAATCCGTGAATCCCTGCGGCAAAACCGTCCACCTTAATTGCTGCCGCCGGTGTGTTGCCGGATCCTCCCATTCAAATGCAAAATAATCCCTACTTTTCTCATCCAGGGGGCATGCCCAAAAGGCATCCTTTAGATCAATAACACTATACCATCGATTTTCAGGTCCCAGACGGCTCAACAAAGTATATGGATTTGCAACTACTGGAAACCGGGCCAAAGTCCTCTTATTTATTTCTCTTAAATCGTGCACCAATCTGTAGGACCCATCTGACTTTTTTACAGGCAGGATGGGAGTATTGAAGGGAGACATACAGGGCTCTAAAAGCCCTTTTTCCAATAACCTATCTACTTCAGGTTTTAGTCCTAATTTTCCCTCCCTAGGGATAGGGTATTGTTTTATTCTTACGGGTTTGCCAGGATCACTTATTTCCACTGAGAAAGGCTTAATCTGCAATTTCCCCACCGTTTCCGGGGTATACCACACCTCAGGATTAATTTTCTTTTCATCCTCCACCCTTAAAGGGCAGAGCTTTATCTGTAATTCTTTATTTACAACTTCTAAATTAATACCCAATTCTATTATCAGATCTCTCCCTAATAAATTGTAATCTGCTTCAGGTACCAGTAGTAAAGAACCTATACCAAATTTGGAATCAGTTTCTACCATCACATCCTTGATAACAGATACCTCAAAGGGCTCTCCTTTTGCCCCAATTACATGTACAGTGTCAGATGACTTTTTACATCCAAGCGGCAAGGCTTGCACCGTGGATCTTTCAGCCCTGGTATCCACTAAAAATTCCATCTCTTGTTGTTGGGGTCCCACTTTAAGCTTTACCAAGGGCTCCTTAAGATGTTTCTTCCCCAACAAATAGAGCCCTTGACACCCCTAATCTTCCTTAAAGGCCTTCTCATCCGCTATCCGTTGTCTGCATCCCCTCTTCATATGTCCCTTCTTTCCACAGTAGAAGCAGACAATTTCACGACCTCTTCCTTTTCCTTCCCTAGAAATATAACTCTGCTCCCGATTGTCCCTTTGTTCTACATTCCTTGCACGGAAATTAGGGTTAGGCCCTTCCTGCACAACTGCAGCCATAATCCTCGCCTGTCTCTTGAAATTCTCATCCTCCCTTCTCACAAAAACCTTCTGCGCTTCCCTCAAGAGCTCCTCTAATCCTCTAGTCTGCCATCCGTCCAACTTTTCTAGTTTCCTCCTAATATCTACCCATGCATTTGCCACAAACTGCATTTTCAACACCGCCTCTCCCTCCTGGGTATCAGGGTCTATCCCAGAATACAAGCGGAAGGCTTTCCTTAAGCGCTCTAACCATTCCGTGGGATCCTCATCTTTTTTTTGTTGTAATCCAAAAGCCTTCTTCACATTCTGCCCCCGCGGAACTGATTGTTTTATTCCCTGAATGATGATGTTTCGCAAATCACCCATGTGAGTGCGATGCAAGGGATCCTGGTTATTCCACTGGGGATTTTGTAGGGGCCACTTCATATCTGCTAAGGGTCCTTGGTGGTGTTCATCATCCCATATCCTCATACCCGTTTCCCTTATCATCCTCCTTTCCTCTGCCGTGAACAAAATCCTTAGTATTGACTGTAACTCCTCCCATGTGTACACATTGGGCCCCAAAAATTGGTCCAACCGTTCTGCCACTCCTAGAGGATCGTCCAACAAATGTCCCATTTCCTTCTTAAAGTCCCTGACTTGCCCAGAGTCTAAAGGCACAGTTACATAGGCAACCCCTGCTATTTGGGGTGGCTGACCTTCCTGTCCCGCTTGGGGATTCGGGATCATACCAATGCTTTGTTCTCTTAGGGGAAACATCCCCAATTCCTGTTCCTTTTTTCTAGTCTGACTTCTAGTTACCCTACGATTGTTTTCCCTTGTTCCTCCACTCTCTGCCTCATCATCAGAGTCTGAAGGAGCCGTGGGGACCCCGGGGCCAACCGGGTCCGCAGGCAGCTGGGGATATATATTTTGACTAGCAGGGGGTGGGAGTGGAGGAATATATGGAGGAGGAACGTAGGGGGGCATATTATCTTCCTCCTTGTTTTTCTTGTTCTTTTCCCTGGCTGATAAGGCAAATAGTTTTGTCCTTGTCTCCCCAACTGTCCACAGGGAAGCATATTCGCTCTCTTCTGAATCAAAGGCTTCCTTTGAGTTAACATATATATTTAGAGCCTGACAAATCCAATCCTCAAAGGACCCGAATACCGGCCAATACAAATGGTCTCCCCTAATTTGTTTCCCCCCCCACACTTCCATACAATAATGTATCATTTTAACTTTGTCTTTCCCTTTTCTAGATGGGAAAGCATCCCAATTAATTATCATCAAACCCAAGGGGCTATCCCTGGGAATCTGGGGAAGCTTAGCGTGGGTCCCCTCTCCCATGGGACCAGAGGGCTTGCTTTTCCTCTGTCCCATCTTCCGGAGTGCACTCAATTTCTCACACACGTGCTCCCCTGGTTCGTGGCCCAGCCCCTCGCGGGGAATGGAAAACGCACTAATACAGAGTCCGCACTCACTTGGTCTCCACGAGACCTCTCACACACAGCACTCCGGGAAAACCACCCCAAACCGAGCGGGAAACCGGCCTATACTCACGCGTCCTGCGTCTTCGCTGGTTCTTCGTGCACAAAGATTACAGGGGTAACCGGTTCTCCTTTGCCCGTTACTCAATTTAGGTTCGTCGGTGGAGAGTGATCAGAAAGCCTGGGGCAGCCGGGCCGCCATAAGGGCGGGGCGCCTCCCGATCGTCCCGTAGCGACTGATCTACTTCTCCATCCGAGTCACGGCACCAAATTGTTATAAATTGTGACACGGCAATTTGAAGTGTCTTAATTCAATAAAGCAATTTTATTTAAAACAGCAAGCGAGTAAGGCAGGCAAAGCACAGCGCTGGGCGGCCGGGGAGTCTCCTGCTCTACCAACGGCGCGCAAAAATGTTCTGTCCCAACCTTCCTTTTATCCCCCCCCCTTCTCCTTGCAGGTGTGACTCTCCAGATGTAGTCTGAGTCTGGTCGTTGTGATAGCTTCTAAGTCTCTTCTTTTGAGATGCAGCAAGCAGACCAGATACACACACCCAGGACTCTAATCTCAACCTCCTTATCACCTTGTAAGCAAATAAGCATTTCAAAGACACACCAGTACATTCTTATGCAAACCAAGGTAATCGAGCATATCACAGTGAACAAATGATCTTCCACTTATCTCATGCCCCACCATGGGGGAAGGGGCTTGGCCAAGGCCAAAGGAGCTCCCTGGCTGCCCTGCTCCCCTCTGCCTGAGGTGCTGAGAGCTCTGCAGCCCCTGCTGCCATCCCATCTGCCCAGGCCAGCACAAGAGCCCCGGCCTTGGGGCCCTCCAGAGTTGCTCCTGCTCCAGGCCCAGGACCCATTCCAGAGCTGGGGCAGCCACAAAGCTGTGCCCATTTCTGCTCATTGCTGCTCTGATGGGGATACATCCTCAGCCACTTGGAGGTTGCTGATGAAGGCCTTTTCCTTCTTTAGCCCTTCATTCAGGAATTCATTGAAAAATGCTCATTAATATTTTTTCTAAACACCCAAACAACAAAAGCCCATGGGAATAATTTAAGTTTTCAATACTTCTGTGGTTAATTAGACAGATTTCAGAAGTGTATTCAAAGTGAATATATTGTATTGAAAACAATGCAGACATAATTGTTTTGTCCTGTTCTCTTTTCCTGTTCATAGAATGGTATCAGCAATGTCAATTGATATTGACCCCCCAGCACCTTCTCATGCAGTCTGAACAGATATGAAGATCAACACCCTTCATGGCTGACAATCATTAACACTTTGTCCCTACCCCATCCCCACCAATTCCCCCATCCAACTCCTGGCACTCAGAGCAGCTGAGGCATGAAGTCACATCCAGGGGTGTCCCCAGGGCTCAGGGCTGGGGCCAGGTCAGTGAAATCTCTTTATTGCTGATCTGGATGAGGCCATCGAGGGCACCCTCAGTCAGTTCCAGGTGAGCCCAGGCTGGGTGGGAGTGTGGCTGTGCTGGAGGGCAGGAAGCTCTGCAGAGGGATCTGGACAGGCTGGAGCCATGGGCCCAGGACAATGGGATGAGGTTCACCAAGGCCAAGGTCCGGGTCCTGCCCTGGGCTCACAACCTCCCCAAATCCCTGGCTGTGCCCTGCCCCTGATCCCCATAGCCTGTCCTGTTTCCTTTATCCCTGCATTGCCAGGGATTTTCTGGGACAAGGGAGCTCTTCTCTGGGGGTGGAGGGAGGTGCAAGTGCCACCACTGGAGTGGGAACCACAACTCATCAGGTTTGTGTCCTTTGGGGTCAGGAACTGGTGAGACTCAGAGGCACAGAAAGTTTCTCTTTATGGCCAACAGACCATGGTTGAACAGGACACAGTTTAATAACAATCATGCTCTTCCCTGAGCTATGTGCAACATCCCAGCAGTGTCTGATGAGTCCACCATCCACAAGTGATTTCCATATTAAAACTGATTTTAGACAAACGTGGTTCTCTGATAGATATAAACACAGTTAAGTTCTTGCATCAGGATGCTCATCCTGGAGTGGGGGGAAAACAGCTCAAACAATTCCTGATGTGCAAAGCTGTCAGTGGTGGATGGAGAAGGGAGGTCTGGCTGCTTTTGGTGTTGAGGAAATGCTGAAACCAGCCTGACTCATTTCATCTCCTCCTGGCCTGGCTGATCTCCCCTCTTTCCCCTTCCACCCATTGGCTTCTGTCTCTCACCAGGCCCCCAGGTGAAGAGCCTGGCTCTGTGTTCTCCATCCCCTCCTCACTGGCACTTCCAGGCTGGGATAAGGAGCCCCTCAGCCTTCCCTGCTCCAGGCTGGACAAGCCCAGCTCCTTCAGCCTCTGCTCACAGTCCTGGGGCTCCAGCCCCACCTTGGAGGCCCTTCCCTGTTTCCTGCCCAGGGGAACCCAACCCAGGCCACAGGGACCTGGATAATCCACATCCTTGATGTCTGGGTCACACAGCCCTGGCCCCTTGTCCCCATGTCAGGCTCTGGGGTGGATCCTGTGTGTCCTGGGTTGTAAGATAAGCTTGTATTCTATTTGCCATCTGTTGAAGGCAAACCTGTTGGACAGGTTTTGTTATCTTTTCCAAGAACCGGTTTTGCTCCTAAGAGGTAATGGTTCGTTAGTGGGCCATTGACTGATTCAATGCAGGGCTGGTAACATAACACCATCCTATTGTGAGATGTTCCACCCAGAGGGGGAAGCCAAGCACTCTTTTATTGGATATAAGGGGGTACCTTTTTGGGGACAGAGCAGCTCTTTACTTTGGGGGATTGCCAGAGAAGCAGCTCTCTTCGGCGGCACTCACAGAGAAGCAGCCGGAGCGCGCTGAGGCGACGGCGGCGGAGCTCGGAGGCAACCCCGGCGCAGAGGAAGACCGGCCCCACTGCCACCAGATCTCCAGAGGAAAACTATACCCTTCAAAAGATCACCGCTGCAGCTGCAATTCATCAACCACTGCAAGGGGATCAATTGTCCCAGCAGGACTGCTACTGGCACCCCGAATCTTCAGGTTCTGGACTTTTTCACTGGTTTTGTTTGTACCGATTGCATTTGCCTTTTTAAATTGTTGTCTAGTTTTCTCCTAGTAAAGAATTGTTATTCCCATTCCCATATCTTTGCCTGAGAGTCTTTTGATTTAAAACTCCTAGTAATTCAGAGGGAGGGGGTTTACCTTCTCCATTGCACAGGGGGCTTTAGCCCTCCTTCGCAGATTCCTGTCTTGTCGAACCTAGACACTGTGGAACATCCTTGGGTGAAGGCTGTGGCTCCAGGGGGACCAGGGGAATACCAGGGGACAGGGACCCCACTGGGCATGAACAGCATTGGACTTGTTGGGAGAAACTGTGAGGGGGAGCTGGGGCAGAGTGACCAACCCAGTGACCTCACAGAGCCCTGCTGGGATGTCACACAGCCCCTCTGGGATGTCAGACCTCTGCCTTGTGATGTTACAGCCCATTCTCTTATGTCACACAGCTGGTCTCTGATGTCACAGCCAACTCTGTGATGTCACAGTCCGCTCTGTGATTTCAGATTCCCATCCTGTGATGTCAAATATTGATCTGTGATGTCACAAAGATGGCCTATGATGTCATAACTCCTTGATGACCTCACAGAAACCACTCTCTGATGTCATGGACCATTCTGTCATAGATCACTCATGTGATGTCATAGCCCACTCTGTGACCTCATGTTACCAGATGATAAATTGTCTCCGCCAGGTGAGCTGACACCTGGAGCTTGTTCTCCAAAACCCCAGGCCGATGGAAACCACACAATGCCCATTGTGGGAGAAGGGGAACTGGAAGTTTACCAGCCTCAGTGTCCTGCCAGCTCAGCCAGGCCCACGGGAACATTGGGGTCCACGACCACCAGGGACCGGTCCAGAGAGACTCCCAGGACAGAAGAACACATGGGTAAAGGGGAGCGGAAATATGTTAATGGATTTGGGGAAATGATTATCAGATGTGTGTTTAGTCCAGGACAATCAATGAATATGTGTGCAAAATACAGAAAATGAACAGAAACTCCTGTACTCAGCATGCTTGGCTTTGGGAGGAGCTATCCCCCATGCATCCAGCTGAATAAAGAATGCTGCTTCTTAATGCTGCACTGGTGTTAAGGAGGTTTCTGTTTTACCGAATTTTTGGTAACACTCCACTCCCAAGGAAAGCTCTGTCTCCCGCTGTTCACAAACAGAGAAGGGCTGGTGGCAGATGTGGGGATCAGAGGCTGCCTGGGGCACAGGGACCATGAAATAATCAAGTTTTCAGAAGGAGGGGCAGCAACAAAACTTCCACACTGGAATTAGGAACAGCAGACTTTGGCCGAACTTAGGATGCTGATTTCAGGAGCTCTGAATCACGTACTGATTTTTTTAAAGGGAAACAGCCCTTAAAAACAAAGGGATTCAGGGAGGATGGACACATTTCAGTAAAGTAATCTTAAGGGGGAAGCAGCAGCTGTCCCAGTGTGGCAAAAGATGAACTGGTGACAGAAATGACTGTCCTGACTGCCCACGGAGCTTTTGTGGGAACTCAAGGGAAAAAAGGACCAGTAACTCAGAAAGTGTTTAAGGATGATATTAGGTCATTCAAAAAGACAGGTTGAGAGGTGAAAGCTCAATTAGAACTTAACCTAGCAGCTTCTATAAAATACTAAAAAATGTTTTTATAAAAAATTTATAGCAAAAGGATGGGGAAGGAGAATTTCTATTCTTCATTGGATGCAGTAAAGAATAGAGTAAAATAAGGAAAAGGCTGACCTACTTAACATCATGTTTGTCTCAACTTTCAATATTAGGACAGGTTGTCCTCAGGACAAGTTTTCTCCTGAGCTAGCAGATGGGCACAGAGAGAAGGAAAGGCCCCTGTAATCCAGGAGGAAGCAGCTGCTGACCTGCTGAGCCACTCAGATGCTCACAGGTGGATGGGATGGGATGGAATCCATCCTAGTAGAATGAGGGAGCTGGTGGATGAGCTCCCCAAGCTGCTCCCCATCATTTAGCATCAGTCCTGGCTCACCAGGGAGGTCCCAGAGCACTGGAGGGGCCAGTGTGAGCCCATCCCCAAGAAGGGCTGGAAGGAGGATCTGGGGAACTCCAGGCCTGTCAGCCTGACTTCGGTGCCCGGGAACAGATCACCTTGAGTGCCACCACAGGGCACCCACAGGATGGCCGAGGGGTCAGAGCCAGCCAGTGTGGATTTAAGAGGGGCAGGTCCTGCCTGAACAACCTGATCTCCTTTTATAACCAGGTGACCCACCTGTGGATGTGGGAAAGGCTGTGGATGTGTCCATCTGGATTTCAGCAAAGCCTTGGACACTGTTTCTGACAGCATTCCCTGGAAAAGCAGCAGCCCACGGCTTGGGCAGGTTCCCTCCTGGCTGGGAGATGGAAGAGCTGGCTGGAGGCTGGGCCCAGAGAGGGGTGGGGATGGTGCTGCACCCAGCTGGTGTCCAGTCCCTGCTGCTGTCCCCCAGGGATCTGTGTTGGGCCCAGTCCTGTTTAACATCTTCACTGGTGATCTGGGTGAGGGGATCGAGCCCAACATCCCCAAATTTGGAGATGACACCAAGCTGGGTGTTAGTGTGGATCTGCTGGAGGGCAGGACAAGAAGACAGCCTTCAGCTGCAGCAGGGGAGGTTTAGGCTGGACAAGAGGAAGAAGTTCTTCACAGAAAGGGTGAGTGGGCATTAGAATGGGCAGGCCAGGGGGGACGTGGCAGAGTCACTGTCCCTCTCCAGTGGCACTCAGTGGCATGGTCTGGGTGACAAGGCGGTATTAGGGCATTGGTTGGACTTGATGATCTCAAAGGTCTTTTCCAGCCTATTTGATTCTGTCATTGTATGATGATTGGGACACTCTGGGGTCATTGTGACACTGCAGGGCCTCGTGGAACTAAGAGGACCATGGTGACACTGTGCAGCCCCATAGAACCAGGGCTCCATTGAGTGCTCTGGGGCCAAATGGAACCAGGGAGTCCCTGTGACACTGGGTCCTGGTGGAACCACAGAGGCCATTGTGACACTGCAGGGCCTCGTGTGACCAAGGGGTTTCACCCCTGTGACACTGCCAAACCAAGGAGAGCATTGGGAGAGTCCAGGGCCCAGTGGAACCAAGGGGCCCTTCTGACACTGCAGGGCCTCATGGAACCAAGGGGACATTGTGACAATGCAGGACCTTGTGTAACCAAGGGGCCACTGTGACACTCTGGGGCCTCAAGGAATCTGGAGCGCTGTTGTGACACTGTGTGGCCTCGTGGAAACAAGGAGTCCATTGTGACACTGAGGGGACTTGTGGAAGCACAGAGAGCACTGTGACAGTGTGGGACCTCATGTGACCATGGGGCCTTTGTGACACCCTGGGGCCCCATGGAACCAAGGGGCCACTGTGAAACTGCGGCACCAAAGAGAACATTGTGACACTGTGGCGCCCCATGGAACCAAGGAGTCCATTGTCACATTTTGGGGCCCCATGGAACCAAGGACAATTTTGCAGATGACACCAAGCTGGATGTGAGTGTGGATCTGCTGGAGGGCAGGACGGCTCTGCACAGGGCCCTGGACAGGCTGGATCCAGGGCCCAAACCCAACAAGGTGAGGTTTAACAAGTCCAAGTGCCAGGTCCTGCACTTTGGCCACAACAACACTTGCAGTGCTACAGGCTGGGGACAGAGTGGCTGGACAGCAGCCAGGCAGAAAGGGACCTGCAGGGACTGATGGACAGCAGGCTGGACATGAGCCAGCTGTGTGCCCAGGTGGCCAAGAAGGCCAATGGCTCCTGGCCTGGATCAGGAATGATGTGGCCAGCAGGACCAGAGCGGCTGTGCCAGCACAGAACTGCCCCCTGCTCTGCACAGAGACATTGCTGCTGCAGCTCCAGAGGAGGCAACAAAAGGGGCATCTCTGCAGAAAACTCTGATTGGACATAATTTAGCTCCTTTAAAACTGCCAAGAGCACAGCCCCTAATTGACACAGTCTGTGGCCACAGGGAAGGTGGAGGTGAACAAAATGAGAAATGGCCCAAACAATGACATTTCTTTGTGGAAAACATTAAAATGTAAAACAAAGAAAAAGAACCTCCAAATGGAAAAGAACAAGAAGTATCAAAGATGACTTTTATTACAAGTGATTTGCAAAAATTGGCCAGGAGTTTAATGTCCCTGGAAGCATCCAGTCATCAGTCTCCACAGTGCAGCCTTGAGCTCCTGGTTCCTCAGGCTGTAGATGAGGGGGTTCAGGGCTGGAGGCACCACCGAGTACAGAACTGACAGGGCCAGATCCAGGGATGGGGAGAAGATGGAGGGGGGCTTCAGGTAGGCAAATGTGGCAGTGCTGAGGAACAGAGAGACCACGGCCAGCTGAGGGAGGCAGGTGGAAAAAGCTTTGTGCCGTCCCTGCTCTGAGGGGATCCTCAGCACGGCCCTGAAGATCTGCACATAGGAGAAAACAATGAACAGAAAACAACACAACGATAAACTGAAAATAACCACAGGAACCCAATGTTCTCTGAGGTAGGATTTGGAGCAGGAGAGCTTGAGGATCTGGGGAACCTCACAGAAGAACTGGTCCAGGTCATTGCCCTGGCACAGGGGCAGGGAAAATGTATTGGCTGTGTGCAGCAGAGCATTGAGAAAGGCACTGGCCCAGGCAGCTGCTGCCATGTGGGCACAAGCTCTGCTGCCCAGGAGGGTCCCGTAGTGCAAGGGTTTGCAGATGGACACGTAGCGGTCATAGCACATGATGGTCAGGAGGAAATACTCTGCTGAGATGAAGATCAGAAGGAAAAAGAGCTGAGCGGCACATCCTATGTAGGAGATTGTGGTGGTGTCCCAGAGGGAATTGTGCATGGCTTTGGGGACAGTGGTGCAGATGGAGCCCAGGTCGCTGAGGGCCAGGTTGAGCAGGAAGAAGAACATGGGCATGTGCAGGTGGTGGCTGCAGGCTACGGCGCTGATGATGAGGCCATTGCCCAGGAGGGCAGCCAGGGAGATGCCCAGGAAGAGGCAGAAGTGCAGGAGCTGCAGCTGCCGCGTGTCTGCCAGTGCCAGCAGGAGGAAGAGGCTGATGGAGCTGCTGTTGGACATTTGCTCTGGCTGCACATGGGCACCTGTTCATGGAGAAAGGACAGGGACAAGTCAGGAGAGGCTGCTTGGAGCCAAACCTGGGCCATTCCCTGCAGCTTGTCCTGCTGGGACTCACCCACCCTCGTTCCTGCTCTGGGAAAACCTTCACCCAGGTCCCTCCCTGATCTCCGGTTGTGCTGGCTGAGTGTGCCAGGAGCAGCCAGGCCTGTGCATGGGGGCCCTCGAGGAGCCATCCCTGCCCCCCTGCCCTTGGTTTGTGGCCATGTGGCAGAGGGACAAGGCTGGATATTCAGGATTTTTCATGGAAGTTTCTCTTACTGCAGAAAAGCTTGCTAGCATCTGCACTCCCAGGTCTAACGAATGGCAGGAGCTGGTTTAAGGAATTGTTTTCTTACCCACACATCATTCATGGCTCTCTGAGGTCAGAAATCCCCAGCATTCCTGCTGCACTCAGATTTTTACACTGAGAGATGTGAGAGGCAAAGGATTCCCTGTGGCTGAGGGCAGGTGAGGGGCCGCATGGGCTTGTTCCCCCAGCACTGCTCTGTTCAGCCCCCTCTGCTTCCCTGAGCATCTCCCTGGGCCTGGACATCCCCTCCTGAGAGGTGCCTTGTCCCTGCCAGTGCTCACAGAGCCCATCCCACCCTGTGTGGCCTCGGCCCGGCCCTACAGAAACCTGCCTGTGTGCAGGGCCCTGGCTGGGGCAGGCTCTGTGTGCAGCTGGGCAAGGGCAGCTCAGGAGAGCCCTGCTGGGCCCTGCAGAGGTGATGCTGCTGCTGCCCAGGGCTGAGGAGTGGCTGAAGGCCCTTTGGGAGGCTCCCAGCAGAGACACTGACCAGCCAAAGTCACAGTTCTGGAGTCTCTGTACATGTTCAAACATTCCTTTGATGATCCTTTCAACTGAGAATGTTCTGTGGTTCTGGGATTACGATTCCTGTTCTGCTTCTCTTATCCCTCTGGTGTCTATAATCAAAAGAGATAAAAAGAATCCTTGCAACAGTGTTAGACCAGTAAAAACCAGACCTTTATTGGAAGATTCCAGGTAGCCCAGGGGCACATCCAGCCCCTGATTTCAACAATTCATTGAGGTTAATTAATTAGGATATCTAACAGGAACATTCAATAGGAGATTCAGTTGCCCCAGTTACATAACCCTGGCTCAATCCATTGGAGTAGGTCTAAAGGCTTCTTTGCCTTCACTTTTTGTTGTGACTGCTCACATTCTGGTCAAAACCTAAAATGCTCTTCTTGTAGGCCTTCTTCCTCATAATAAGACTATACAGTATTTGAGGAATATATTTAGACAGTCAACTTATTCTAGTAAAATCCAAGAGATAGGTAGAAAACATACTAGAGACAGCTAAGGATAACAGTTACATAAGTACAAATTGGTAGTTTAATAGAGCTAATTAAGAGTTTAATAGAGTTATGTAAGGATTATAGATTTATAACTTTATCACACCAATTTACAGACCTACGGATATATGAAAAATGTATACAAAGCAAAATACTTTCTGTCATCACCCCAACTTTCCCATCCTTCTCCAAGCCGGAAATTGAAAACACTCTCAGGAAAACTCTGATCTTTACAGCAATCCCAGGCTTACCTTCTTTGGGAAGTGTCCTCCGGAGCTGTACCCAGGCTGGTCTGGAGCTGGGAGCAGCCCTGCCCCAGCCAGCCCCTCTCAGCAGCAGCACCTGCCCTGCTCAGGGTGGTTCCTTCCCCCCACAGCTCCTGGCCAGCGCTGGGAGCAGCTCCAGGGCTGGCTGAGAGCTGTCCCTGGCAGGCAGCAGAGTCCCTGGCCCAGCACAGCGCCCTGGGCTGCAGGACCCTGCTCTGCAGGACAGCCCTGGGCACCCCTGGCTGCTCTGCACAGGATATGAGCAGAGAATGCACTCACAGGGTCTGTGGGCATTGGGATGTTCCAGCTTTAGGAAATGGCTCCAGGAGCTGCAGCTGCATTGTCCTACAGCCAGAGGTTCCTGTGCCAAGGGCTGGCAGTGATTCTGCCCCAGGCTCTTCTCAGCCCCTTCCCAGCCCTGACTGATTGAAGCTCTCTGTGCCTCTGTGCTTTGCCCGGGCTGGCTGCAGGCAGTGCCCCAGCCCTGCTAGGCTGGGAGAAGAGCTGCTCAGCAAGAGAAATGTGCTTTTGAAGCTCTGCTTGCTTACCAGGATCACCCTCTGTGGCAGGAGCCTGGCCCAGGTCAGCAGCACAGACACAGCACAAGGACTTTAATGACCCTCTGGGGCTTTGTGCTCAGGCCCTGAACATCAGGCCCTGAGAGGGAGCTGCAGAAATCTTTCCAGAACTCCAAGTCAGAATCCAACTCCAAAGTTTCTATGATTTTTAATGGGTCCCAATGAGGGACACAACTGAGAAAGTGTCCCCAGGCCCCAGACAGAGCAGAGAACTGGAGGCACTGATGCCAGGTGGGGACAAAGAGAAGCCAAGTCTTGGTGCCCTGGGGCACAGCAGAGTCTGTGCCACCAAGGGCTGTCAGGAGACACCTTGTCCTGAGGCCCTGGGGCCTCCTGGCACAGCCCCAGCCAGGCTGGGCACTGTCACCCCCTGGTCCTGCCGTCAGCATCCCCCCCTGGCCCACATCCCAGTGGCCTCAAGGATCTGCTGGAAGGAGTCCCTGGGGAGCCTTGGTCAGGAATGGCCCTGGGGGCTCCTTCATGCTCCCAGGGACTGCAGGTTTTTCAAAGGACTTTGGCTTTTGCTTTGGCCTTGCAGTTTCTGCAAGATTTCTGAAATCATGGCCTCCAATATTCTGCTGTAATTAGTCCCTGGAGAGGCTTTGTCAGTAACAACACTCAGTGGGGCCCATTAATGCTTCAAGGTACTTCAGTTCTTTTAAGGTACTTGGTGTTGCCCTTTTGCTACAGACTCTGTGAGAGGTTTTTGCAATCATGGCCCCAATTATCTGCTTTAATGAGTCCCTTGAGAGCTTTGTACTTACACTCAGTGGGGCTCATGAATACTTTGAGATTCTTAACTTTTGCAAGGTACTTTGAGTTTTCCTTTCCACATTGAGAGTTCTTTGTGCCATTTTCAGTCTCTGAGAGGTTTTTGTGCCATCCTGGCCTCCAGTTCTCTCCTCCAAGGACTCCATGAAGAGCCTGTGGTATAGATGCACCTTTGTGGGTCCCATTAAGGCTTTAGACTCCAACCACTTTGGGGTTTTCCTCTGACTTTGACTCTGGGAAAGGTTTGTGCAATCTCCTCTCAGGCCCTGAGGTTCCAGGGCTCAGCTCCAAATGCACCACAGGGCTCATTAGGATCAAGCAAGTCCTGACAAACCATGGCTCTGCCTCAATTTCTCTCTGCTCTCGTGCAGTTTATCAGGAAGTTTTTGTAGGGGTTTTGGTTCACCATTTTGAGATTTCTCAGCCAATGCTTCAATTAGTGTGGTGGATTCAGTGTTGGCTAATTACCAGTGCACTCACTAGAATATACTTACTCATTTCCTGCTGTGAGATAGGATTAGGAGAAAGGTAAAGTAGGCTCAAAATTTTAAAAGGGTATAAATAAAATTGTATTGACAATAACTAAAGAAAGAGTAATAAGAAATAGAAAAAAACTTTCAGAACACTTCCTCTCTCCATACAACCTGACAATGTAAAGAGACAAAACCTAAAATTTTCAGTCAGTTTACCACCTCTAAAATAGTCTTTCTTCACTTCACTTAGAGAGAATTTCTTCTTGTTAATGTTATGAAGACTTCTCTACAAGAACACAGTTTTCTCATGGCTTTTCATTTCCATGAATTGCAGCTGCCTGGAGAAATCTGCAATCGTGAACTTCCTCCCATCTTTTCCCACCTTTTCCCACAGATGTGCTTATGGGCCAGGCCAAGTTATGGGGTATTAGTTTTGAGATGAGCTGTTTAAGAGCAACAGGTCTCTTCAGCTCTTTCTGAAATCATCTTTATTTCTGAGAACAGAGGTCTCCATGAGGGCACAGGGTCTTCTCCTTTTCTCTGTTCAAACTTCTCATGGGATCACAGCTATGTCAACATTTGCTTAATTTAGCATGGAGGCCTTTGCTGAAACAAGTCATCTCCCCATACTTTTCAATGCATTATAGGCAAAAAGAGAGTCTAATGTATCAATGACATCCTTCTCCACAGCTTTTCCAGAGGATTCCAGCTCCAAGATCAAGGCATCTCCTCATCCCTCCCATCTGGGACTCAACTTCCCCTTCCCTGCCCTCAGTGTGTTCATGCTGCTCCTCTGTGTGCCTGCCCTGTGTCCTTTTCTCTCACGGGAGGGAGGATGGCAGCACTGGCAGAGTCAATATCTCCCGGGGCTGCAGATGGTTCCGTGAGCCCGGCCGGGCTTGGTGCTTGCGGCCGGAGCTGTTTTCCCATGGAGGTTTCTGCAGCGGCTGCGCTGGGGCTGTGTCAGGCTGGGCCGCGCTGGGGCAGGGCCAGGATCTCAGCAGCCAGGCCAGAGCCCAGCAGCAGCACGGCCGGGGCCGATGGCTTCTCCTGCCCTGCCCGCTGGCTGCGGGCGAAGCCCAAGGGCGGCAGAGCCTTGGCCGAGCTGGCCCGGCCCGGGGCTGCTCCTGGGGCCTGGCGGATCCTGGCCGGGCTCGGGCTGGCGGCGGGGCAGGGCTCGGCAGGGCCAGATGTCAGCACCCGCAGCCACGGCCCGGCCTCGGCCCCGCGGCCTCCCCTGCCCTGCCCGGCAGCCGATGGCGCCTGGCGGCTCCCTGGGAAGGGGCCCGGCCCCACGGCAGGAGCCGCCCGGCCCCACAGCCGAGAAGGGGCTGGGCCGGCCTCGGCACCTCTGTGGGGCCAGAAGGGAGAGAGACCCAGCCAGGCTTTCTCATCTCTAACTTGTGTCTGCACAGAGGCGTCTGCAGCTTCCTTAGTGCTTTAGCAGATTGTCGCTCTCAAAGCTAATTACTGATTGGTTTTTGTCAGACACAGAGGAAACTGCTAGCAGCTTCTCTCAGGACTTCACTTCTGTGATGCAAAACCACCACAGCAGCACAGAGCACAGAGCTCCTTTTTCCATATGTAGTGGTCATGTGCCCGAGGCCTCCAAAGGCCTCCTTGGAAGATCTCTGGGCCCTCTCCAAGGTGTTTTCAAATGAAAACATTCAGCTTATAGTCTAACAAAATCACCAGAGGACAGAGCCAGCCTGACCTGTCTGTTGTTGCAGAGGATAGATAGATATGATTGTTATCTTAGCTAGCTGAATGTCACTTCTACCCTTGGATGAATCATGGAGTGAAATGGACTGTTCCATCCCACCCCGCAAAAGATTGTGGCTCATCCCACACCCCTGTACCTGCCCCTGAAGCATCGGAGTCTGTAACCCCATTGGCCCATGCCTTGTCCCAGCCCACCTAGGAGCCCCTGAAAAGGGGGCTCCGAGCGGCCATGCGGCCTCTTGGATTTCCTCCCTCTCTTGGCTTTCCTCCCTCCTCCTCTCTTGGACTTCCTCCCCCTCTGGGGCTTCCCCTCTCCTAAACCCTCCGTTTCTCTCTCCCCTCCCCCGTCCTCCTAAGCCCACCCACGTGCTACACCTGAGAGCACGAGGCTTGGGCATTCCTGAATTCTCCAATAAACCTCTCCCCCCAAGAGCAAGCTTCAGAGATCTCTGCCTCCCTACACCCCCACCGTCCAGGAGCATAATCTTCCCACAGTCTGTCCTGTCTGCTTTTGTCTGGGAGCAATCCTTGGATATACGGAATTTGGGAGGCCGAATTCTAATTTGGGCCATTGTGCCTAGACATGAAGGCCACTTTCTTTTCTACAGGAAGGAAGGAACAGAGCCCTTGTGTTTCCCTGGGTGGATGAGAGGTGGCCACCAGAGGACAAGGGCAGCCACAGCTGTCAGGTTTTTTTCTGCAAGATATCCTTGCATATAGGAAATTTTTTAGGGAGAGTGTAAGTTTTGGCAATGGGCATCTGAAATGAGGGACAGTTCTTTTCCATAGCAAGGAAAGCCCCAGTACTCCCAGAGCTGATGAGAGGCAGCCCTTGGCATTCCAACATCAGACAGACCTGTCAGGTGGCCCCTGGGAGGCCAAGCTAGACAGGGCTTGGTTCCATGGGGCCCTACATTGTCCCAATGGTCCCTTGCTTCCAGGAGGCCCTGAGGTGTCAAAATGCCCCCTTGGTGACACGAGGCCCTGAAGGGTCCCAATGGTCCCATGGTTCCATCAGGCCCCACAGAGTCATAATGGTCTCTGGCTCCATGAAGCCCCGTGGTGTCACCATGGCCCCTTGGTTCCATGGGCTCCAGTGGTGCCACAATGATCCCCTTGGATCCATGAGGTGCCCACAGTGTCACAGTGATCTCCACGGGAAGGAAAGGACCAAGCCCCAGTGTGGCAGGGGCAGCCACCAGAGGCCAAGGCCAGTGTCGTGGTTTGACAAGGAAAGAGAATTTTTTCCGGAAGGAAGAGGTCAATTTAGATATTGACCAATTGAAAGTAGACACGCCTCTGAGAACACAGAGGGGTTGAAAGCAGAATTCCCAGGGGAACTCGCTCTTTTTGGTTCTGGTCAGCGTGCAGTGCAAACCTCCCCTGCCCAGCCACAAGCTGGGTGGGGGAGGGGAAGCCCCATGGCCTGAAAGGTAAGCCCCAAAGGTGGTGGAAGGACTGGAACCGGGCTGGCCCCTGCAGATGGAAGGGTGGAAGAAATCTGGGATGTCTCCATTCCCCCCCCCCCCCCGGTTTCTCTCCCGAGGGGGAGAGAGAAAGAGACAGCGGCGGTCCTGTCCTGTCAGCAATTCCACGGCGAGGAAGGAGGAGCGGGGGGAGCGGCAAGGTGCCCAGTTGTGTGGGAGTTGCTGGATGTCCGGGCATCGAGCCATCCCTGGGAGTTCGGACTTTTAACCCTTTCTTGAGAAATGAAAGCTTTGTGAATTTTCCTTTCCCCTCCTTGGTTTGAAAGAGAGGAAGAGGGACACCTTGGACCCTGGGATGTTGGAAGGAGGAATTCTAGAGGGGAGGAGGACAAGGAGTGGCTTTTGGCTGGACTTTTCTGTGTTAGCCACAACCTGAACCAATCTTCTCCTTCAAGAGGGACTGTGTTTTGGGAGGATGCCAGTGAGTCAAGAGACCTGCTTCAGCTGGGAAAAAGACAAAATTGGAGTGAACCGAGAAAAGGTTAGGGGGTTTGTGGTGGCACCCCCCTGCCCTGGAAAGGAAAGAGAAGAGAAGAGAAGAAGATCTCTGTTTTTGAGCCCTCAGCCCCAGGGGAAAATGGGGGGGACTGTGGTCCCAAACAATAAAAAAACTGAACTGTTGTTTTCTCCCCTCTTGGCAGAGCATCCTTGAAAGGAAAAATCCTAAAAGCAGTCTGTCCATCCATGCATTTAGTGGTGAGAGCACTGTGCATGGAAAGGAGAAGGGTCACCATGGCAAACTTTTTCTCCGGGCGGTGCCATGTGTGACATGGAAACACAGGATGTGGAGCTGTGTTTCTTGGAGGGGGTCTGTGGCACAGGAGAGACTCTGTTCCCTCGATGGACTGAGTATCGGTTGTTTGGAGGGTGGAAACCTGATTGGGGTCCAGATTGTGTCTCACTGTGGTTTGTTGGAGTTGGGTGGTGGGGGGAGGAATGTTTTGCAAGGTTTTCATTTGATCTTTGTGTGGTTTTTTTTTTTTTCCCTTCTTTAGTTTTCTCTTTTCTTTAGTAGTAGTAGTTTAATAAAGTTTTTTTTCCTGTTATTAAGCTTGGGCCTGCTTTGCTCTATTCTAGATTCCACTTCACAGCATTCAAGGGAGGGATCACATTTTCATGGGGGCACTGGCATTGTGCCAGTGTCAAACCATGACAGCCAGCCAGACTTGATGGTACTGGCAGATTTTGTCTGGGAGCAACCCTTGGATATAGGGGACTTTAGAAGTGGAATCCCAATTTCAGAAATGGACATCCAGAGTAGAATGATGGGGTTTTTTCCAAAGGTAGGAAAGCACAGAACAGCGGTGTTTCAAGAGCAGATGAAAGGCTCCCACCAGAGGTCTAGGCCAGCCAGACCCCTTTGTCCTGGTAGCTTTTGTCTGAAAGCAACCCTTGGATATAGGGACTCTGGGAGGTGGAACCGCAATTTTGGCCATTTCTGCATAGACAAGAAGGACGGTTCTTTTCCACAGGAAGGAAAGCACAGAGCCCAAGTGATTCAAAGGCAGAAGAAGAAAGAGGTGGCTCCTGTGAGGCTCAGCCAAACAGACCTGTTCTTCCTGGCAGCTTTTGTCATGGAGGAATTCTTGGATACACAGAATTTGGGAGGAGGAATCTTAATTTTGACCACAGACACCTTGAGAAGAAGGGCAATTTTGTTAATAAGAAGGAAAGCACCAAGACCCAGTGTTTCAAATGCAGATGTGAGGCAGCTCACAAGAGGCCAAGGGCAGCCAGACCTGTCTCTCCTGGCAGATTTCATCTGGAAACAATCCTTGGATGTACAGGGTTTTGGAGGAGGAATCCAAATTTTGGCCATAGGGCCCTGCAGGAGAAGGAGAGTTCTCTCCCATAGGAAGGAAAGCCCAGAGCCCTAGGGCTTCAGGGGCAGATGAGAAGCAGCCCTCGATATGCCAAAGTCAGCCGGACCTGTCAAGTGTTCTCCAGGAGGCCCAGCCAGCCAGACCTGTTCCATGTTCCCTTGGTTTCATGGGACCCCACAGTGTCACAATGGTCTCCTCAGTTCCATGAGGTCCTGGAGGGTCACAATGTTCCCCGTGCTTCTGCAGTGTCACAATGGCCCCGTGCTTCCATGAGGCCTTTCAATGTCACAATGGCTTCGTGGTTCCACAGAGCCCTGATGTGTCACAATGGCCCCTCGGCTCCGTGTGCCCTCGCTGTGTCACAACAGCTCCTCTGTGACACTGCGGCTGCACAAGGTCACCATGGACCCTTGGTTCCTTGGGGCCCCCAAGTTGACAATGGTCTCCTTGATTCCATGAGGCAGCACAGTGTCACCATGGCCCCTTGGTTCCATGAAGTTCTGTAGAGCCACTGTAGCAGTCAGAGGCCCTGTAAGGCCTCCCTGGCGGTCACTCACCTAAGATAAGAAATGCCTAAGTCACGGTGATTGGACCAAAGAAGCCCCTCTTCTGCATTTGTACCCTTGTTATCTCTCTGTAAAGCTATCAGTCGTATTCTCTCAACCCTGGCTATTGGACAATCTCCAACACCCCAGTACCTTATATAAATCCCAATTTCTGTCCAGTTTGGCAGAAGAACTGTCACTGCATCCCTTCAGAGGAGCTGAAATTAAAGGACACTGCTGTGGAACCGCATACAGCCTTTCTTTCTCTCTATCCCTGTGTGTCTGCCAGAGGCACTTGCAAGCACACAGTGAAATCACTAAGAGCTGAACTCACAGAGCTGAAAGCACTCCAGAGGTGCTCGCTGAGTTGCCTGTGGCTGGGAGCCTGCCTGAGGGACCTGGACAGACTGTGCCTATCAGCCCAGTGCTACCCAGACACCCATGGCAGCGGCAGCTGGGGTTGGACGGACCCCTGGGAGCCCAGGCTGCATTACGTGGCCACCCTAACTCAGTACTGGCATCCTGGCACCCCTGAGAGCAGCATTCCTCTTGAATTGTCACTGCTTCGGCCAGCTATGACCACTTGAAGGTAACTCCTCCGTTATAGAAGTCCGATGAACCTGCACATCGCCATCTGGGACGAAGTCCTCAGGAGTTGGACGGCAGACCACCCACCCAGCAGTCCTTTTGAGCCACATTTGGCTGAAGAAGTGTGAGTTTTAAACAGCCTTTTGGCGTGCTTTTATCTTGGGTCCATTTTTGCTTTTTTTTCCTTTTTTTCTTTTTTTTTTTCTTTTTTTTTTCCTGCTGGAGGGGCTAAGGGAATGATACTGCAATGGGATGAAAATTTAGCAGATTGAAACGATCCCAGGATGAGAGAGACTTATATTTACAAATCCTAGAAATCCTATCTGCTAACAGCTTTTCTTTCTCTAGAGGAAATGTTTCAAAAACCAACTTAAAAAAATTTATAGAATATATTATTTCCAGTTTCCAGATATTAACACACACTACCGGCTTAGATTCTTTTTGGGACACAGTAGGGCCAAGAATATACACTTTCCAAACTAATGAAAACTCTTCTTTAACTGAGTTTCTACCTCTATTTCACTCAATTACTAAACAGTGGAAAAGACAACTTCTCTGCAGCTTCCCCCTGCTGAGGAAATTCCACCCTTCTCTTTCTCAACAGACACTGTCCCTTCAAATGCTAATTTGCCAGATAACATTCCTCTCTCAGTCCCCGGGACAGGGAACACGGAAATTGTCCCACCCCACCCACCCGCGGGGTCCGTGGAGCCCACCCATCCCCCGTCTCCCCCTCGGCCGCGGCAGGCGCGGATTCCGCTCCCCGGTCCCGCAACACGCGGCGCGCTGCGCGCCCCGTGCCCCGCTCAGTGCTCGGCTGTAACTGCGTCGGTTTCCATCGGGAACGCCCTGCCTCACTCCAAAACCTCCGCGCAGCCACCGTGACTGCCCCAGCCCTGCAGCCGTGCCTCTCGGCCCTGCTGCGGCTCTCCCCAGCCCGCTCCCATCCCTGCCTGCCTGCCCGCCGCAGCCCCGCCGGGATGGCAGCAGCTTCCCCAGCCCCACCGCCTCCTCTGCCCCGCTCCTCCCGTGCCCTCATCCCCAAGCGCTGCACCCACCCACCCACCCTCAGCGCCCCCCGAACGGCACCTCCGAGACCCCCACGGGGGCACCCCGCTTCCCCACGCACCTCAGCCCTTCGCAGGCTGTGCCACAGCGGCGCTGCCATCGCCGCTCCACTGCTGCCTCCCTCTAGCCAAGCCCAGCCAGCTGCCCCCTCGCACTCTGTCCAGCCCCCACACCCCTGCAAGCTCCCGCTCCAACACGCCCAAAAAAGCGTAGTGCACCTCCTGCTCACTCTCACTCCTCTTCTGAGCACAGTGAGTCCGATTCTGACACAGAGGACATTGATCCATGGGCTCTAATCAAAATGGAAGTGACTCGGGCAGGGGATTGGGAACTAGCTCAGAGAATTTCTGCCTTCCCAGCAATTTATATAAAGGGGAAGAGAGGGGGGACCACTGGAACATGTGGGAACCTAACACAAATAAAGAACTGGTACAACTATGAAATATAGCCAAAGAACATGGGAGAAGTTCACATATTTTTAGAGATTTCCTGTAAGCTCTCTTTTCAGCACATGTTTTGGTACCTCACAATGCTAAAAACATTGCCCACTGCCTTCTTTCCCTGGCAGAATATATGCTATGGGAAAGGCATTGGAAAAGACAATTTAAAACTTTATCGGCCACTTATGTCAAGATGCAAATAGGCCAGATTTTATAGTCAAACAGCTGGCTGGAGAAGGGGATTTACAGAAACCCTCTGACCAAGCTAACACCTTACCTCAGGAGCACTACAAGACTTGGCTATTGCACCAAAACCTCCTTGCTCCTTACCCCAGGTGATTCTATTCCTGCCCAACACTTCTCTAATATTAAACAAGGAGTACATGAAAGCTTTATCAAGTTTGTAGACAGAATAAAAGATGCTCTGGAAAAACAGATAGAGAGCACAGAGGCAAGAAAAGAACTGTTGTGCAAACTTGCCTTATCAAATGCAAATGAACAATGTAGAACAATTCTGAGGCCCTACCCTTGGATACAGAACCCACCAGAGAGCAAATGGTGGAAAGTTGTACATGTCATTTGTCCACTGAAAACACAGTGGCCCAAGCTGTTGCTAAGGGCATTGCAGAAGGAGTTTCTGCTGCAGTGGCAGCAGTAACTTCCAAAGACCAGGCCTGCTGCTATCACTGTGGGGAATTTGGACATTTTATAAAGGACTGTCAAGACAGATCACTTACCCAAAATCCCCATAACACCTATGAGAGACCCCAGAACCAGCAGCGCTACCAGCAGTGTTCGAGAAACTCCCAGCAGAGTATGGCCAGGCCCTGCGCAAAGACAACAAATCAAAAGCCACCCAGATCCAGCCACGCAGCATCCCAGGAGATCCCAGGACACATGGAGAGGATCCAACCCATGGAGCGATACAGATGGGAACATGGCACCAGTTGGTAACTGCTTTGTCCATTGACTTTAATAATAAGAATGTTTATCATGTTCCCACAGGCAAGCATGGGCCAAAAGGTGGTTCTTTTGACATTTTAGTTATAGGGGACACTCTCCATGGCCCAGAGGAAATCTTTGTTGTTCCAGAAGTACAAACAGTGCACCCAGGACAAGAAATCTCGTTCCAGCTGTGCTGCACGGACTCACCATTTTTCCTTTCACGAGGAATTCTGATCGCACAAACCTTTCTACTCCCAAAGAATCACAGGGAACGGCTTCCTCTCAGCCCTACAGCAATGTGGGTACAAGTTGTGGGACCAAGTAAGCCTACCATCGAGTGTGGTCTATCCTACAGTAGTGCTTTCTCCGTTTCCTCTCTTAACAGAGAGGCTCCACTCAAAAGATACCATTGGTTGTATCTTCCCCAGGGACTAAAAGTCTCACCTACTATATGCCAGTGGTATGTTGCTCAGATCCTGTCCTCTGTTCGGAACCTATTTCCAGATGTAATCATTTACCATTATATGGATGATATCCTGGTCTGTGCATCAGAAAAAACTTAGATAAAGCAGTTAAAGGGACAGAAGCCCAAGACACCATCGCCAAGGTCCAAGAAGCCCTGTCTGCATGCCAAGCCCATTCCTTCAAGCCCAAGCTGCCTCTCCAGTCCGTCATTCTTGGAAAAGCACCCCAAATAAGTCTGAAAGTTTTATTTGCTATCAAATACATCCCAGCCACCCAGCCCCACACAATCCCCATCTCACTGTTCCAAACTGGGATCCCACTTCTCCCAATCTCCTCCCAAACCCATCTCACCCTGGCAGCTGTGGAATTGAGTGAATTTGGTGAGGGATTAAGTTCTTTTTTTGAGGTGGGAACAAACAATTCGAAGTGGGATTGTGCCTCTGTGGGTTAAAATTCAGTTGTTTTCAGTGGGACGTGAGTGATTTTCAGATGAAAGATCGATCCCTCTTGCCTTTTGGAGCACAGAGAGATTGAGAACAGAAAAAAATGCAGGTCGACACAAAAGGAGAAGCAGCCAGGTGTGTTCCCAACATGGATCACAGGGAATGTGGGTCACCAGGGCTGTGCCCGATATGGGTCCTCCAGTGGGGGGTGGAGTTTAGCTCTTCTTACACTTGGGGCACTTGCAGGGCTACCCTTACCGGTGCCTCTGTTGGTGTATCAGGTGAGAGCTCTGTGAGAATCTTTTCCCACACTGGGGACACTCATAGGGCCTCTCCCCAGTGTGGATCCTCTGGTGAACGATCAGGTTGGACCTCTGGATGAAGCTCTTCCCACACCCCCCACACTCATAGGGCCTCTCCCGTGTGAGTCCTCTGGTGCCTGACAAGGTGTGAGTTGTTCCTGAATCCCTTCCCATAGTCAGGGCAGCAGAAGGGTCTCTCTTCTGTGTGACTCGGATAGTGCACGAGGAGATGGGATCTCCTCGTAAACCCCTTCCCACACTTGGAACACTTGTAGGGCCGTTCCCCAGTGTGCATCCTCTGGTGCCTGATCAGGTTGGAGCTGTGGCTGAAGCCCTTCCCATACTCCCCACACTCGTAGGGCCTCTCCCCAGTGCGGATCCTCTGGTGCTTGATCTGCTCGGACCTCATCCTGAAGTTCTTCCCACACTCCAAGCACTTGTGGGGCTTCTCCCCATCATGGAGCTGCTCAGGGAACCCCAGCTTGGAGTTCTGGTTCGATCTCTGGGCACCTCCCTGGCCCAGGGTGCGTCTTTCCCCCTTAAATCCCCAAAATCTACATTTGCAGCCCGTCCTCATGCGGGATCTCTGGGACGTTTTCTCCCTGTCGGGTTCCTGCGCTGTGGAGCTGCTCAAAACGGCCTCTTCCACCAGGTTCTGCCATGGGGATTTGTCCTCCATGCTCTCCATCCTCAGCTCCTGCTCTGCGGGAGAAAGGACAAGGAGAGGCTCTTCCTCTTCCTTGCAGCTTCCCTGCGGCTGGGAATGGGAAATCCTGCTTTGGGGAAAACAAGGGATGAGCACATTGATTTTGAAGGTCCCTCTGCCCAAATCCATCTCTAGAAGTCCCTGGCCACCTGGGCTCCATAAAAACCTCCCAAACACCAAGATTCAGCCCTGAAAAAGCCTCCCAGGAGTTTCCCATCCCTGCTTGCTCCCCTTTGGTGTTCAGGGTTCCCCCCTGTCCCAGCTGCTGGGGTCACACTTGGATTGGGGGTCCCCCTTCTCCTCGCTGCCTGCCCTCCCCAGGCTGCTGGGAGTCCCAGCAATCCCAAAAGCTCCTCCCTCTTGGCTCTCCCCATTTAGGGTGCTGGGCTGCCACGAAACACTGATACAAGCAGGGGTCCTGATGTTTCATTTTACCCATCTCGGAGTGCAAAGGACACACTGCAGCGGGACTTTCAGTATCAGTCAAAGCCAATGCACCTTTTATTGATGCCCTCAGCAGATGCAATAGCAGGGTTAGGAGATAAATGATAGAGAGACAGAGAAAGAGGGCCAGGGGAAATAGCTACCAACAGAGAGACGAAATCCTTGTGATCCAGCCAACAGATCCGTCTTGTCACGTCAGGGAAAATCCCAAAATCTTTGGTTAACTCAGGGGTCTTTTAAAGTTGAGGGAGCAGGTACAGGACAGTGGAGAATAAGCTGAGAACAAGCACAGACAGTGCAGTTCCGAACTGGACAAACCAGTCTCGGCAGAGAGCAGGACCCATTGTTTCAGGTCTGGTTGCCATGAAAAACCAGTCTTGGTCCAGTGATCACACCTGAGGGAACACTTGGCAGACATCCCACTTCGGTCAGGCCAGCGCCCTGTGTAAGAATTTTAAGGGTCTCAGTCTCAGACCATGGGAGGGGGCCTCAATCTCCATCCTTGGCAGCGGTGGTGGTGAGGCAGATGAGGGATCTTCCGTGGGGGATCACCAAAGTTAAAGCGAGCGGCATCTGGCCGAGAGGTGGGGAAATCAGACCCTCATTAACCCTGTTGTGATGAGCGGGGATTGTGCAGTAGGTGTAAGTGTACAGAGCACGCCGCTCATTGCCAGGACCTGCCAGGAGCAGCACAGCATGGCACAGCAAACACACCTGCAAACAATCACCTGGTGAGAATCCACCTCAACCAGGCCAGAACTGCACTCAGGGTCTGCAGGGTCTGAGTCTCTGTCCTTGCCATGGTCCTAAAATCAACCAAGAGCATCAAAATCCACTCTAAATCCACATGGTTTGGCAAAAAATCAGCCAAATGGGGTTAAAAGTAACCAAAGGGGTCTCAAATACACCAAATGTTTTAAAACCCAAAAGAAATGTCATAAAATCACCCTTTAATCTCTCAAATACGCCTAAAATCCACCCTGAAACTATCTGGTTTGGCCTAAAATCACCCAAAGGTACCTAAAATCACCCAAATGTGCCTGAAACCAACACAAGAAGACCAAAAATCACCCTAAAAAGGCTTGGTTCAACCTAAAATTGCCCAAAGAAGCAAAAAAACTACTCAGAAGGGCCCAAAATCACCAAAAATAGGGACCTAAAATCACCCACACAGGATTAAGATTCACTCACATGGGCCTAAAACCATCCAAAGGGATCTGAAATCCACCCTAAACCCCACCAGATCCGGCCTAAAATCAGCCAAAGGGGCCAAAAATCCACCCTGAGAGCCCCCAGACCCCAATCGGGCCCAGCCCAGGATGTCCCTGAGACCACCCCCAGACCCTTCCCAAGAGCCCACCCAGGACCCTTACAGGACCCTCCAGACCCCTCCACAAACCCAACCCGGCCCTTCCCCAGATCCCCCCAGGACCCGTCCCCAAAACCTCCAATACCCCCAGGCCCTCCCAAGACCCCCCTCTAGACCCCTCTCAGGACCCATCCCCACCCCCAAGGTCCCCCCACAAGGCCCCAAGACCCCTCCCCAGACCCTTCCTGACACCTCCAGGATCCTTCAGGATCCTCCTCCCAAAACCCCACACAGGACCCCCAGACCCCTCCCAAAACCCAGCCCAGGAATCCTTCAAGCACCCCCAGCTCCTTCCAAAACTCCCTCGGATCCCTCCCCAAAGGCCCCGATGCCCCCAGCCCCTCCCCAGCTCCCCTAGCCCCCAGCCCCAGCCACTGTGCGGACCCCCCTCCCCAGCAGCGCCGCCCCAGCCGCTCCCGCAGCTCCGGCCTCTCCCAGCACCTCCCCCGCTCTGGCAGCGCCGCCCGCAGGGCCCGCCCGAGCCCGCTCCCGGCTCCCTCTGATTGGCTGCCGCGGCGCGGGGAGGCGGGCGCTGCTGAGGGGAGCCGCGCGCTGATTGGTTGTTTCGGCACGGGGCGCGCCGCTATTGGCTGGGGAGCCCTGAGCACGGCGGAGGCGGGAAACTGTGAGGGGAGCGGGGCTGAGGAGGAGCTGAGGCGGGGCCGGGAGAGCTGGGGGGGTTTGGGGCGAGTCTGGGGAGAAATTGGGGATTTTGGGGAGTTTGACGGGAAATAGGGGGTGTGCGGTGGGTTTGGGGGCAATGCGGGGGTCTGAGGGGGCTTTGGTGGGTCTGAGGGGGTTTAGGGAGCTTTGGGTGGAGTTTGAGAGGGTCTGGAGCATTCTCAGGTGGGTTTAGGGGGATCTGAGGAGAATTGGGAGGGTCCGAGGTGATTTTGGGGGTGTTGTGAGAGGAACTGGGAATTCTGAGGGAATCTGGGGGTTCTGAGGGTGGTGTGGGGGAATTTGGGGGAATCTGAGGGGATTTTATAGGGTTTGTGGGGGAATTGAGGGGTCTGAGGGGGATTTGTGGCAGCCTGATGGGATTTGGGGGGTCTTAGGTGGTTCTGGGGTCAATTTTGGGGTAAAGTGGGGCGGGTCTGAGGGTACCTGGGGGGTTTAGGTGGGTCTGGGTGGATTTGGGGCTCTGGGGGCACCTAAAGGGGTGCCAGGGGGTGAAGGGGTCGCAGCCCCAGACGCCCCCTGAAGCCCCCCTGTCCCCACAGAGGGGTCCCGGCCCTGGCGGTGCAGGACCCCCGGCCCCAGCCCAGCATCTCCATCAGCAGCTGAGCCAGGAGATCAAGGAGGACGGGGGGCTGGGGGGTCCTGGGGGCTCTGAGAGTGTCCCTGGGTGTCCCCAGGGGCTCAGGCTGTCCCCTGGGTGTCCCAGAGCTGGAGAAGTCCCTCTGCGCCGTTTCCTCGCGGTTTGGGCAGATTTTGGACATTTTGGTGCGGCGCAGTCTCGGCCTGCGGGGCCAGGCCTTCCTCACCTTCAGGGAGATGAGCAGCGCCACCAACGCCCTGCGCTCCCTGCAGGGCTTCCCCTCCTGCGGCAACCCCGTGGTGAGACAGAGACTGGGGGAGTTCTGACACTGGGGAAAGAACTGGAATGCTGGGGAAAAACCGCCAAACTCTGGCCTCAGATATCCCCAAAGTCCAACTTGGAATCCCTTCAAATTCACCCTGAACACCCCAAAGCTTCCCCTTCTATGACAAGCCCATGGTGAGACAGAAATGCTGCAGAAAAATCCCCAAATTTTGGGAAAAAAAATCCTGAAATTCTGGGAAAAAATCCTGATTTCATGGGGAACAAAAACTCCAAAATGCAGCCTCAAATATCCCAAAAATTCAACCAGGAACACTCCAATGGTTCCCCTTCTATGACAAGCCCATAGTGAGGGAGAAGTTGGAGGAGAAATCCTGGAATTTTGAGAGAAATCCTGAAATTCTGGAAAAAGCCCCCAAATCATTGGGAAAATGCCCAAATCCAGCCTCAAATATCCATAAAATGCGTGCTAGAACCCCCCAAAGCTTTCCCTTCTGGGACAAACCCATGGTGAGAGCATGGGGAAAATACCAAGCTTTTGAGAGCAATCCTGAAATTCTGGGAAAAAAGTGCCAGAGTCAATCTGAAACCCACCCAAAATCCTTCAATAAATACCCAAATCCAGCCAGGAACCCTCAGAATTCATCCTGAATCTTCCAAACCTTCCCCTTCTACCCCACAATGAGACCCAAATCCAGGCACCAGTCTACAGATTCTTGGAAAAACAGGAAATTCTGGGGAAAAGCCTGAAATCCGGGGAAGAACGGGAAATCCAGCCAGAAATCCACCCCCAATCCCCTGGAAATGACCCCAAATCCCTGTTGGAACCTCCCAAATTCCTCTAAATTCCCCCAAAATCCTGCTGAAATTCCCCAAATTCCTTCTAGGACTTGCCAAAATCCCTCACAAACGCCCCTGATTGCTCTTGGAACTGCCCCAAATCCTGTCTGGAACCTCCCCAAATCCCTCAGAACACCTGAAAATCCCTTGGAAAACCCCAAAATCCTTCTTGGATTCCCTCAGAATTCCTGCCAAAAACCCCTCAGCCCCAAATCCTCCCCAGATCCCCTCTGAATTCCCCTGAACCCCTCAGAAAGCCCCAAATCCCCTCTGGAACCTCTCCCAGATTCCCCCAAAATCCTCGGTAACAACCCCAAACCCCCCGAGCCGTCCCCAGCTCCCCCCGGAGTGATCCCAAATCCCCCCGGAACCAGCCCAGGTCCCCTCTGGAAGCTCCCCGAGTCCCTCGGGAAGCCGCAGATCCCCGGGAGCCGCCGGGCAGCGCCGGGAAAGCCCAAAGCCCCGCGGCAGTGCCGCATCCCGGCCGGAGCTGCCCCGGGAGCCCCGCGGGGCCGGGGCCGGGGCCGGGATGCGCCGTCCCAGCGGATCCAGCGCGCCCCGCCGGGCTCGGCCAGCGCGGCCCAGGGCAGGGAGCGCTGGTGGGGCGGGAGCGGGAGCGGAGCGCGAACGGGACCAGCGCAGAGCCAAGGGGGGAGAGGCCCCGGCCCCACAGAGAGCGGGGCCGGAGCGCGGGGCCGGGCGGGGATGGCTCGGGGATTGTTCCGGGCGATTCGGGCACTCGCAGCGATCTCTGCGGGATTCTTGGGGTGCTTCTGTGAGGTTTGGCTGGGATTTTGAGGGAAGTTTTCGTGGGGATTTTTTGGGTGGATTTCCTCGGACTTTGGGTGGGATGTGAAGGGAATTGGGGGCAATTTTTGGAGAATTTGAGAGGGTTTTGGTGGGATTTTGGTGCGGATTTTTTGAGTGGATTTGGGGTGGATTTTGTGGGATTGCGGGGCTTTCTGGAGAAATTCTTGTGGAATATTTTGAGTAATTTGGAGGGATTTTTTTTGTGGATTTTGTGTGATTTGGGGATTTTGGGGGGATTTTTGTGCAGGTTTTTCTCATGGATTCTGTGGGATTTTCATGGGGATTTAGTGGGTGGCATTGAGGGATTTTTCTGTGGCATTTAGGGGGATTTTGGGCGCGATTTTTATGGGGATTTTGAGGGATTTCTGTGGGCTTTGGGCTGAATTTGTGGACTTTTGGATGGAATTTTTGTGGGGATTTCCCTGGGATTTTGGGTGGATTTTGTGGGATTTTAAGGATTCTATGGGTGGAATTTTTTGTGGGAATTTGATGGTATTTTTTGGTGGGATTTTCTGTGAGGAATTTGAGGAAATTTTTATTGGATTTTGGTGAGTTTTTGGGGGGATTTTATACGGAGATTTTTTTGGGGATTTTGGGCAAATTTTTGGTGGGTTTTTTTTATTTTTATTGGATTTTGGTGAGAGCTTTGTGGTGTTTTTTTAAATTTTGGGGAGATTTTTGTGCTTTTTGTTGTTGTTGTTGTTGTTTCTTTGGGTTTTGTTTGTTTGTTTGCTTGTTTTGGGTTTTTTTTTTGGGGGGGGGGGTTTTCTCTGGATTTGTGGCAGATTTTTTGGTGTCTATCCAGAGTGACTTTGGGCAGATTTTGGGCTTGGCTGGGGCAGCTTTGGGGCAGATTTTGGGGTTTGTCTCCCGTTTCCCCCAGCTGTGGTAAAGCCCCGAAGCACATCCTGCTCCTGCCCCAGCTCCCTGAGCAGCCCCAGGAGCTGATGCTCCCCGTGCTCCTCAGCCAGGGAGATCTGGGGCAATCCCGGCATTCCGGGCATTCCGGCCGGGCTTTGGGGCACTGCGGGGTTTTGGGGCTTGGGGGTTGAGAGGCTGAGGGGGGCTTGGAGCTGGATTTTTTTTGGGACAATATTGGGATTTTGGGGCGGAATGTCTGGGATTTTAGGGGAAAATTTCTGGATTTTGGGGGGAAAATACCAGGCTTTGAGATGGAGGAAATACTGGACTTCTTATAGAGGAAATGTCTTGTTTTTTTTATGGGAAAGTTCTGGCGAATTTCTGGATTTTTTTAGGAGGGAATTTCTGAATTTTTTGGGGGGGAGTTTCTAGTTTTTTTGGGGAGGGATTTCTGGATTTTTTTGAGGGGAAATTTCTGGATTTTTGGGAATGTTTCTATGGGTTTTTTTGGAATGTGTCTGGATGGGGAACGGGTTTGGGTTTGGATTTTTTGGAGGATCATTTCTGGATTTCTTTGGGGAAAATGTCTAAATTTCTGGATTTCTGGGAGAATATTTCAGGATTTTTTTTTTTTTTAAAGTATTTCTGGATTTGGGGGAACATTCCCAGGTTTTCTGGGTTTCTGGGGGAAGGTTCCCGGTTGTCTGGGGGAACATTCCGAGATTTCTGGAGGAATGTTCCTGGGTTTTTGGGGAACATTCCCAGGTGTCTGAGGAAGGTTCCCAGGTGTCTGGGGAACATTCCCAGGTGTCTGGGGAACATTCCCGGGTGTCTGGGGAAGGTTCCTGGGTGTCTGGGGACGGCTCCCGGGTGTTCCGGGCTCTCCTGGCCCCGTTCCCATCCCAGGTTCCCGGGGTTCCAGGAGCTGCGCTGGTGCCCGGGCGCTGCGACATCACCTCGCTGCAGTTGGACACCGAGGTGCAGGCGGGCGCCACCCGCGAGGCCCTGCAGGGCTCCAGCATCACCCAGAGCCAGCCATGGAGATCTCCTTCCCCAAAAGTGACCCAAAACACCCCAAACCCCACCAAAATAACCCCAAACCCCAAAAAAACTGGCCTGAAATACCCCTAAAAAATCGCCTCAAACCCGCCCCTAAATAACCAAAATCTGCCCCCAAACACTCCAAATCCCTCCAAACCACCCTGTAATCTCAGAGGAATGTCCTGAAATCCCTCCAAACCACCCCAAAATTCCTCAAAGCTGCACCACAATACCCTTAACCTGCCCCAAAACACCTCAAATGCCTTCAAGCTGCCCCAAAATCCCATAGAAACATCCTGCAGTCCCTCCAGACCACTTCAAAATCCCATAGAAATACCCTGAAATCCCTCAAAGCACCCCAAAATCCCATAGAAACCCCCGAAATCCCATAAAACTGCACCCAAATCCCATAGACCTGCTGCCAAATCCCAAGAAAATACCCCAAAATCCCAGAAAACTGCCCCAAAAATGGTCCTGACCCTGCCCCAAATACCCTGCACGCCCCTAGTCCCCCAGGTAAGTTCAGCTCAGCTCAGCCCAAATCCTCACTTTTTATCCCAAATCTTCCTTTTTTCAGCCCCAAAATCACTTTTAATCCCTAATGTCTTTTTGAGCTCAAATCTTTCTTTTCCCAACCTAAATCCTCCTTTTCCCATGACAGATTCTCCTTTTTCCTCCTCACATCCTTTGTCTGTCCCCAAATCCCTTTTCCAATGCCAAAATCTCCCTTTTCCACCCCAATTCCCCACTTCATTCCCCTTTCCCCATCCCAAATCCCCTTTTCCCATCCCAAATCCTTCCCTGTCCATCCTAAATCCCCCTTTCCCACCCAGGATCTTTCCCCATCCTGAATCCCCCAATTCCCACCCATTCCCCTTTTTTCCCCGGTGTTGTACCCAGGGTCTTTCTGCAGACATTGCACCTGGAGCTGCCCCAAATAACCCCAAACAAACCCCAAATAACCCCAAACAAACCCCACTGTGTCCCCCAGGGCTGGCGTGGATTTGGGGGGGTCATGACCCCAAACTTTGGGGACTGGGAGGATTGATCCTAAAATTTGGGGTTTAGGGGGTTTTGACACCTGGGGCTTTGGGAGTTTTTGACCCCAAACTTTGGGAACTGAGGGAGTTTGACACCCCAGGGTTTGGGATTTTGTTTTTCTTTCCCAAGATTTGGGGATCAGGGGGTTTCACCCCCAAACGTTGGGATCAGGGTGGTTGGACAACCCAGGTATTTCAACCCCCAGGATTTGGGGTTTGGGGGTTTAGACCCAAAAATTTGGAAACTGGGGGGATTGACCAACTGATTTTGGGGGATTTAACCCCAAAGTGGGGGAGATCAGGGGGATTTGACACCCCAGGGTTTGGGATTGGGGGGTGTTGACCCCAAAATTTGGGAATTGAGGGGTTTGACCGCAAACTTTGGAGACGAGGAGGGTTGGACAACCCAGATATTTCACACCCCAGGAGTCGGGATTGGGGGTTTTAACCCCAAACTTTGGGGGCTGGGGGTGTTTGACACATCAGGATTTGGGATTTGGGGGTATTTGACCCCAGACTTTGGGAATTGGGGGTGTTGGACACCCCAAATGTTTTGAACCCCAGGATTTCGGGTCAGGAGGGTTTAACGCCAACATTTGGGATTTGGGAAGTGTTTGACACCCCAGGATCTGGGATTTGGGGGGTTTGATCCTAAAATTTCGGGTTTGGGGCACGGGGGAGGTTGACATCCCAGAGTTTGGGTTTGGGGATGTTTGTCCCCCCCACTCCCAGTGTTTAGATTTGGGGTGTTTGATCCCAATGTTTGACCCCCCGGGTTCGGAGTCGGGGTTGGGATAGGAGCCATTCCCTGGAAACAGCGGTGGGATCGGGATCGAGAACAGGAACGGGAATGGGATGGGGATCGGGAGTGGGAGTGTAATGGGGTTGGGGATGAGATCGGGATCGGGAACTGGCCCGGGAACTGGAACAGAAATGGTAATGGGATTGGGATCGGGAACAGGATCAGGGATCGGGAAGGGGAGAGACCCTGACTCAATCATGGAGCCCACCCCCAGGGAGCAATCCTGCCCCAGTCCCGGAATGGACCCATCCCCTCAATCCCGGACCCCTCCCCAATCCCAGCCCCTCCTCAGCCGCTGACCGGACCCTCCCTCAATCCCAGTCCGGATCGGAGCCATTCCCGGACCGGACCCTTCAATCCCTTTTTGGGGCGGCTCCTGCCGCTTCCAGCCCATTTTTGGGACTTCCAAGCGGCTCCGGGGACCCTCCCCATTTTGGGGGTGTTGGGGTGGCCTCAAGGCCGCCCCGAGGGCCGAGGGGGGATGGAAACCCCAAACCCGGGGGGCTCCTGGGGGACCCCAGTTCCTCCCGTCCCCGCCCCGAAGCAGATCCTGGCCAATCAGAGCGCGCGGCGCTGATGACGATTCAGTTCCCAGGCAGAAACTCGGCGCTTGTCCCGCCCGGCGATTTTCAGCCAATGAGCGCCCGGGACGGCTCTGACTCATCAGTTGCCAGGCTGAGCCCAGCGCCTCTAACAGCACGAGCCAATCTAAACATACAATCGAACACACCTTAGTAAAACAATTCATATTGCAAATATACTAAACACGAAACCAAACACCACTATAATGTCTCATACAATTTAACCAAACAATTAAACTTTAATAACACCCTTAAATACTCTAAAAAAATTAAAATTGTTTTAAAAAAATGTAATTGCAGATGGGTGGTTTTATATGAATATTAGTTTTTGGAATGTTTGGGCCAATGGATTTTAAAAAAATGAATTTTATAGGAATTCACTCAGCTGAGAAGGAACCACTCTACAAATAGAACTGACTGAAAATTAAGGGGAGAGAAATCAGTAACTCTGAAAGTTTTATTCGCTATCAAATACATCACACCACTCCAAACTTGGTTCCCATTTCTCCCAACATCCTCCCAACCCCATCTCACCCTGGCAGCTGTGGGACAGGGCACGCTGGGATTCGCCCCTGCAGCTCCCCAGTGTGTCCAGAGAGACTGCAAGGAGACAGTGACCTCTGTCAGCGGGACCCTCTGAGTGGGACAACCACTGCTGGGGTGGCTGTGCCAGCTCCCCCATGAACCTCCAGCCCTGGGAACCGGGAGGAAGTGGAAACCACAACTTTGCTAATACTGCCTGTGCCGGAAGCAAATGGAAAGAGAACTGGGGTGTGAAAACCCAATGGTTGTTTATTTACATAAGAACAGCAATGAAAACACAGAACACATTTACTTTTGTAAGAATATTTGTAATAACAACAATTTATAGAATGTATATACCTAAGAACATATCTAACAACAATATTTGAAATGTGTTTACAGAAGACAAAACGAAGCCCTAAAACCTATATGCCAAAAACAAGAACAAACTCTAAAAACTATGTACAAAAGGGTGCCATTTCAGTCCAGGATCTCCATCAGTCCGGGAAGAAAAGCAGGTGCCATGGTCACTTGTCTTAGTTCGACAAGGCAGGAGTCTGTGAAAGAGGGCAAAGCCTCCTGTGCAATGGAGAACGGCAAACCCCCCTCCCTCTGAATTACCAGGATCTTTAAATTAAAAGGCTCTCAGGCAAAGATATGGGAATGGGAGTAACAATTCTTTACTAGGAGAAAACTAGACAACAATTTAAAAAGGCAAATGCAATCGGTACAAACAAAACCAGTGAAAAGGTCCAGAACCTGAGGAGTCGGGGTGCCAGTACAGTTCTGCTGGGACAATTGCTTCCCTTGCAATGGTTGATGAATTGCAGCTGAAATGGTGATCTTTAGAAGGGTATGGTTTTCCTCTGAAGATCTGGTGGCAGTGGGGCCGGTCTTCCTCTGCGCCGGGGTTGCCTCTGAGCTCCGCTGCCGTCGCCTCAGCGCGCGCCGGCTGCTTCGCTGCGAGTGCCGCTGAAGAGAGCTGCTTCTCCGGGAATCCCGCGAAGAGAGAGAGAGCGAGCTGCTTCTCTCCCTAAAAGTTACCCCTTTATCCAATAATAGAGTGCTTGGCTTCCCCCTCTGGGTGGGACCCCTCACGGTGTTACATTTACCAGCCCGGCAGTGAGTCAGTCAATAGTGTATAAACAAACTATTGCCTCTACGGGGCAAACCATTGTCTCTGAGAGAGATAACAAAACCTGTCCGACAGGTTTGCCTTCAACAGATGGCAAATAGAATACAAGCTTATTTTACAACCCAGGACATTATCCACCCCTTATTCTATTTCCATCTGCACACCATGAAATCTTACACCCAGTTCTCTCTTAAGACCAAGTTTCCCTGTGGTACACAGCGGGTCTCCCCATCTTTCTGCATTACCCACCAAGTGTAACCAGGTCCTTGAGCAAAGACAATCCCACGAATGGGTTGGTCTTTGCCTGAGGTGGGATTAATCCAAACAGTTTTCCCTAAAATACCTTTCATATGTACTACAGGGACCTTATCTCCATCTACTGCGTGTAAGGGTTCTGACTGAGCAGGGCCAGCTCGATTGACACACCCCCGGGTGTTGACCATCCAGGTTGCTTTTGCCAGGTTAATTTCCCAGTTTCTAAATGTTCCCCCACCAAGAGCCTTCAGGGTAGTCTTAAGGAGTCCGTTGCACCGTTCAACTTTGCCGGCAGCTGGAGCATGATAGGGAATATGATATATCCATTCGATACCATGTTCTCTGGCCCAGGTGTTGATAAGGCTGTTCTTGAAATGGGTACCGTTGTCAGACTCAATTCTCTCAGGGGTGCCGTGTCTCCACAGGACTTGCTTTTCCAAGCCTAAGATGGTGTTCCGGGCAGTGGCATGAGGTACAGGGAAAGTCTCCAGCCATCCAGTGGTGGCTTCCACCATGGTCAGCACGTAGCGCTTGCCTTGGCGTGTCTGGGGCAGTGTGATGTAGTCAATCTGCCAGGCTTCCCCATACTTGTACTTGGACCACCGCCCACCATACCATAGGGGCTTCACTCTCTTGGCCTGTTTGATGGCAGCACACGTCTCACAGTCATGCATAACCTGGGAAACACTGTCCATGGTTAGATCCACCCCTCGGTCTCATGCCCACTTGTAGGTGGCATCTCTGCCCTGATGACCTGAGGCATCATGAGCCCATCGAGCCAGGAACAACTCCCCCTTATGGTGCCAATCTAAGTCTATCTTTGACACCTCTATTTTTGCTGCCTGATCTACCTGCTCGTTGTTTCGGTGCTCCTCATTAGCCCGACTTTTGGGGACATGGGCATCTACATGACGGACTTTCACCGTCAGCTTTTCCACCCGAGAGGCAATGTCTTTCCATATATCAGCAGCCCAGATTGGCTTTCCTCTACGTTGCCAGTTGGCCTTCCTCCACCTTCCCAGCCAGCCCCACAGAGCATTGGCTACCATCCATGAATCAGTATAAAGGTAGAGCTTTGGCCACTTCTCCCTTTCAGCAATGTCCAGAGCCAGCTGAATGGCCTTGAGTTCGGCGAGTTGGCTCGATCCACCTTCTCCTTTGGTAGCTTGTGCAACTTGGCGTGTGGGGCTCCATACGGCTGCTTTCCACTTCCGGTTCATCCCTACGATGCGACAGGAACCATCAGTGAAAAGAGCGTAGCAGGTCTCTTCTGCTGGTAGTTGGTTGTATGGTGGAGCCTCTTCAGCCCTTGTCACTTGTACCTGCTCCTCATCATCAGTGAGACCAAAGTTTTCACCTTCTGGCCAGTTCGTAATTATCTCCAAAATCCCAGGGCGATTCAGGTTTCCAATACGGGCGCGTTGAGTGATGAGGGCAATCTATTTGCTCCATGTGGCGTCAGTGGCATGGTGGGTAGTAGGAACCTTTCCTTTAAGCATCCACCCCAGCACCGGTAGTCGGGGTGCCAGGAGGAGTTGTGTTTCTGTGCCAATTACCTCTGAGGCAGCTTGAACTCCTTCAAAGGCAGCCAAGATTTCCTTCTCTGTGGGAGTGTAGTTGGCTTCAGACCCTCTGTAACTTCGGCTCCAGAATCCCAGTGGTCGGCCTCGAGTCTCCCCAGGCACTTTCTGCCAAAGGCTCCAGGACAACCCATGGTTCCTGGCTGCAGAGTAGAGCACATTCTTGACCTCTGGTCCCGTTCTGACTGGGCCAAGGGCTACAGCATGAGCGATCTCCTGCTTGATCTGGGTGAAGGCTTGTTGCTGCTCAGGGCCCCAGTGGAAATCATTCTTCTTTCAGGTAACCAGATAAAAAGGGCTCACAATCTGGCTATACTCAGGAATGTGCATTCTCCAGAAACCTATGGCACCCAGGAAAGCTTGTGTTTCCTTTTTGCTGGTTGGTGGGGACATAGCTGTGATCTTGTTGATGACCTCAGTGGGAATCTGGCGCCGTCCATCTTGCCATTTCACTCCCAGGAACTGGATCTCTCGGGCAGGTCCCTTGACTTTGCTCTTCTTGATGGCAAAGCCAGCTTCTAGTAGTATCTGGATGATCCTCTCACCTTTCTCAAACACTTCTGCCGCTGTGCTCCCCCACACAATGATGTCATCAATGTATTGCAGGTGTTCTGGAGCCTCACCCTTTTCTAGTGCAGCCTGGATCAGTCCATGGCAGATGGTGGGGCTGTGTTTCCACCCCTGGGGCAGTCGGTTCCAGGTGTACTGCACGCCCCTCCAGGTGAAAGCAAACTGAGGCCTGCATTCTGCTGCCAGAGGAATGGAGAAAAACGCATTAGCAATATCAATGGTGGCATACCACTTTGCTGCCTTGGACTCCAGCTCGTACTGGAGTTCCAGCATGTCCGGCACAGCAGCGCTCAGCGGTGGAGTCACTTCATTTAAGCCACGATAGTCCACAGTCAATCTCCATTCTTTGTCAGATTTGCGCACAGGCCAGATGGAGCTGTTGAAGGGTGAGTGGGTTTTGCTGACCACCCCTTGGCTCTCCAGCTCCCGAATCATTTTGTGGATGGGGATCACGGCATCTCGATCCGTCCGATACTGCCGGCGGTGCACTGTCGAGGTGGCAATTGGCACGCGTTGTTCTTCCACCCTTAGGAGTCCTACTGCAGAGGGGTTTTCTGACAGTCCAGGCAAGGTGTTCAATTGCTTAATGCCTTCTGCCTCTACAGCGGCTATTCCAAAAGCCCACCTGAGTCCCTTTGGGTCTTTGTAATATCCGTTCCGGAGGAAGTCTATGCCCAGGATACACGGAGCATCTGGGCCAGTCACTATAGGATGTTTCTTCCAGTCCTTCCCAGTCAGGCTCACCTCAGCTTCCACCAGAGTCAATTGTTGTGATCCCCCTGTCACACCAGCAATGGAAACAGGCTCTGCCCCCACATGTCCCGATGGTATCAGAGTACACTGTGCACCAGTATCAACTAAAGCATCATATTTTTGTGGCTCTGATGTGCCAGGCCATCGGATCCACACTGTCCAGAAGATCCGGTTTTCCCGTGCCTCTCCCTGGCTAGAGACAGGGCCCCTCTAACACTGGTTATCATTCCTTCCCTGAGCATACATACTAGAGGTCCCTTCAAGGGGGTCTGACAGATCGTACCCACAAGCTTGGTCACGGGAGGTTGAGGCTACCTTCACTTTGTTGGAACTCCCCCGGTTAGAGTTTCCCTCCTTGAGTTGATGGACCCGTGCTGCCAGGACAGAAGTGGGTTTCTCATCCCACCTCCCCATGTCTTCCCCATGGTCACGCAGGAAGAACCACAGATTAGCCCTTGGGGTGTACCGTCTCTCTCTAGATGGGGATTGTTGGGCGCTGATTCTGGGGCCTGTGACTCTCACGGGTGCTGTATTAACCTTCCTTATCTCCTCCCTCATCTCCTCTTTAAACTCCTTAATCACAGCTGAGATATGAGCCTGCATTGGGCCATTAATCATACTCTCATAATTCCTAAGTTTGTTGGCAACAGAACCTATTGTCTCCCGGTGGGCGTCAGCATTGATTGTTGCAATGAAGGTGGTGTATTGAGATGGCCCAAGATTTGCCAGACTCCACAGCATTTGTCCCGTACACCTGACCTTGTCAGGGTCATTATTGTGTCGTCCATCCCTCCCAAAGAGTACCTCCAATACTGCCACTTCCCTCAGCTGTTGGATCCCTTCCTCGAGGGTCTTCCAGCGCATTCTATGATGGTGCTCTTGCATTCTCTCTCTGTGGACAAACCTCTCCCTGACACTCATTAAGAGCCGCTCCCAGAGAGAAAGGGACCCTGGTTCCCTTACAAAAACCTGATTTATACCCGAGTCCTGGGTCAAGGGTCCCAAGTTCCTTGCCTCACCACCGTCCAGCTGCACGCCTGTACCCATAAGATCCCAAACCCGGAGTAGCCAGGTAGCATAAGCCTCACGCCCTCGTCGCACAATGTCTTTATGCAGATTACGAAGACCTTCGTACGTCAGGGACTCGGTGATGATAGCAATCTCTGGCTCCCCTGTGGGTTGTGAGGTTCCTCCATTCCTGTCCCTATCTGCAGGGTGCTCTGCTTTCACCTTAGACTTCCTTGTTTCTACCGGGGCCACTGCTGCTGACCGTGACTGCCTTTGTGGTTCAGCTGGAACCTGGACAGTTGTAACATTAGTGGATTCCACAGCTGTACTATTAGACTGTCCCTCCTCAAGGCAAAGGGCCGGTTTCTCACCAGCTGGGGAAATGCACTCCTTCAGCATCTCTCGTATCTCCTTAACCAGAACCCTCACCCAATCTGGGCGGTTCATTTCTGAGGTGGGCTGTGGGGAGGGTCAGGCTCTGGAGCAGCAGCATCTCGAGTCTGTGGTGTAGGTGTGAGGGTAGTTATCCAGGTTAATCTTCCCTTATCTCTGAATGCTAAATATAACAGGACTATCAGCAACACCACCCATTGTATGGTATCATTAGCACTTAGAAAGGATCTTAACCCTTTGAGAACTGGTGGAGCAGACCCAAAAAGATGGTTAAAAGGTTGGGAGAAAGTTTGCCCAGGTGCTATTTCCTCGCAGTAGGTACCGTTATTAAAGTAACCCCAAAAACATACAGTTAACATGTGATAGCTATGAATCCATGTACCTGCCTTCCAGAGGAAATTAAAGATCCATGAATTCCTCACCCAATTAACCCAGAAGCCAAACTTGATAACAGACACAGTAGCCTTAGTTATAGGACCCATTTTTAGATAAGGGTCTGCAAATGGGAAAAGTATAGCTACGATCACATGCCACCCAAACCAAGGTAAACTAGACCACATGGTGATGCTGAAGATGTTTTTACACACAACAAAAAACCAAATTACTTAAGAACTATTAATCCTTTTTCCCTCTCAATGCCCTCGGGCCTCACGTTGATGCGTCAAAATCTGTCTTAGTTCGACAAGGCAGGAGTCTGTGAAAGAGGGCAAAGCCTCCTGTGCAATGGAGAACGGCAAACCCCCCTCCCTCTGAATTACCAGGATCTTTAAATTAAAAGGCTCTCAGGCAAAGATATGGGAATGGGAGTAACAATTCTTTACTAGGAGAAAACTAGACAACAATTTAAAAAGGCAAATGCAATCGGTACAAACAAAACCAGTGAAAAGGTCCAGAACCTGAGGAGTCGGGGTGCCAGTACAGTTCTGCTGGGACAATTGCTTCCCTTGCAATGGTTGATGAATTGCAGCTGAAATGGTGATCTTTAGAAGGGTATGGTTTTCCTCTGAAGATCTGGTGGCAGTGGGGCCGGTCTTCCTCTGCGCCGGGGTTGCCTCTGAGCTCCGCTGCCGTCGCCTCAGCGCGCGCCGGCTGCTTCGCTGCGAGTGCCGCTGAAGAGAGCTGCTTCTCCGGGAATCCCGCGAAGAGAGAGAGAGCGAGCTGCTTCTCTCCCTAAAAGCTACCCCTTTATCCAATAATAGAGTGCTTGGCTTCCCCCTCTGGGTGGGACCCCTCACGGTGTTACATTTACCAGCCCGGCAGTGAGTCAGTCAATAGTGTATAAACAAACCATTGCCTCTACGGGGCAAACCATTGTCTCTGAGAGAGATAACAAAACCTGTCCGACAAGTTTGCCTTCAACAGATGGCAAATAGAATACAAGCTTATTTTACAACCCAGGACATCACTCCAGTCAGGCACAGAGGGCTCTTCCGTGTGTCCCCAGGCTAGCACACTGGGACTCTGCTGCCAGAGCTGAGGCTGGCTGGGTCTGGGGCTGGGTCACGGGCCCTGTGGAACACCCTGTTCCAATCTTTCTTGTGGCACCCTTGCAGTCCTGCAGAGCTGCAGTGAGGCCTCCCCAGGGTCTCCTCTTTTCGAGGCTGAGCATCCCCAGCCCCACGTGGAAAGCAGGCAGTGTGATCAGGGGGAGTCCAGGCTGGAGTCAAATGGCATCAGGAACGGAGAGACGGAAGCTTTAGGCCCAGGTTTGCCTCTCAAAGTACAAAATTAATAAGAGTGGAGGGCAAGATGGTGGGACACTGCTTCTGCTCTAATTGGTGAATATAGTCTCTGTTTTTTTCTTTTTTTCTCTCATGCCGTTGCACTTTTGGCTGTTTGAAAGGAAGCTTGGCACAATATCCATTGTCTTTTCCATTTTTGAATCACCGAGCAGAGTCTGGTCAAGCTGATGTTGCAGAGCAAATCCTGCAAATGGACTGGTCATCCTGAGCGTGGAGAATGCAGTTAAACCCAGCCAAAAATAATTTCTGGAAAGTCAAGCCTGGTGTACATTCTCTTGACTTTGGCTATGCCAACTTCACCTGAGTCTTATGAAAAAGCAAACAAAAGACTCAAACCAAAACAGAAAAAGCCTAGAAACAAACGAACCCATGCAAACCAATCAAACAAAGAGACCAAAAAAACCCCAAATAAAACCAAAGGGAATGAAGAGTTAGTATTAGTTTTGAGTTCATCACAGCAGGTAAATGGCTGCTTTCCACAGGATCACCATAAAAAGCCACAGATAACAGCTGCTCCAAAATACACTCAACAGGAGAACCATCAAAGTGATACATAGCAACTCTGGGGCAGCTCCCCATTAAGGTGAGGGATGAGCACAGAGTGCTACAGCTCCAGCCTTCCCCACCCTGCAGGCTGCTCTTTGCTCCTGATGTAAGAGCCTTGCAGGACTGTGGCCCCTCTCGGTGCATTATAAATCATTCCCACAGCTGTCACTTGAGCCACTAGCATCTCCAGAGCGAGATGCAGGCACAATCCTACTACCCGCTGAGCCTCTCTGGGAGATCCTGAGCATCTTCCTGCCCAGAGCCACAAAAGAGCTCAGGCTCTGCCTGAACTGGGTTTTCAGGGGAGGTTTCCATATCCCTGCGAGATGTGCTCATCCTTCATCAGGCTGTGCCCAGCCTGGATCAGGGCAGGTTGGATGCCACATGGGATCCATCCTTTGCCCTGCCATGTGATCCTCCATGCAGTGGGGATAAAAAGCCCAGCACTGGGGAACCCCAGGTGCTGCAGCAGTGATATTTTTGGGAGAAACACGGAGCTGTGCATGGCCAGCTTGAAGTCTGCACTGCTGTGAGCACCAGGCCTGCCATGCTGAGCCCAGGGCCACAACCAGTGCTCACCCTGGCTGGGACATTGAGTCCCAACATGGGATCCCATGGGACAGGGCACGCTGGGATTCGCCCCTGCAGCTCCCCAGTGTGTCCAGAGAGACAGCAAGGAGACAGTGACCTCTGTCAGCAGGACCCTCTGAGTGGGACAACCACTGCTGGGGTGGCTGTGCCAGCTCCCCCAAGAACCTCCAGCCTTGGGAACCGGGAGCAAGTGGAAACCACAACTTTGCTAATACTGCCTGTGCCGGAAGCAAATGGAAAGAGAACTGGGGTGTGAAAACCCAAGGTTGTTTATTTCCATAAGAACAGCAATGAAAACACAGAACACATTTACTTTTGTAAGAATATTTGTAATAACAACAATTTATAGAATGTATATACCTAAGAACATATCTAACAACAATATTTGAAATGTATTTACAGAAGACAAAACGAAGCCCTAAAACCTATATGCCAAAAACAAGAACAAACTCTAAAAACTATGTACAAAAGGGTGCCATTTCAGTCCAGGATCTCCATCAGTCCGGGAAGAAAAGCAGGTGCCATGGTCACTCCAGTCAGGCACAGAGGGCTCTTCCGTGTGTCCCCAGGCTGGCACACTGGGACTCTGCTGCCAGAGCTGAGGCTGGCTGGGTCTGGGGGCTGGGCCCCAGGCACTGCCATGGGGCTTGTGTGGCCCAAAGCAAGAACAGGACAGGCTGGGCATGGCCAGCAGAAACCAAGGCACTGGGTACCACGTGCCTGAGCAGGGACCACCCAGCCGAGTCCCGCCCCAGCCTGGATGCAGGGAACCCACTGTGCCTGTGGGGACCACATGCCTGTCCTGCTGCTGGCATTGCTCTTCATCCCAGGACCATGGGCTCCTCTTCATCTTCCTCATCAATGTCCATCTCCTGGGTGTACTCTTCCATTTCCACGTCCATCTCCTCATCCTCATCAACCTCCATCTCTTCCTCTCCAGTCTGTTCTCCATCCACCTCCATCTCCTCCTCCGTATCCATTATTGTGTCCACCTCCATCTCTTCCTCTCCTCTCTTTTCTCCCTCCACTTCCATCTTCTCCTCTCTATCAGTCTGTCTGTCCACCTCCATCTTGTCTTCCCTACCTTCAACAGCCTGCAGAGGTATCAAAACCTCAGAGTGGGGTCCCTGTCCCACCCCATCCCCCCAGAACTCCAGTCCACACCCAAGCAGCTGGGGGGATCCACCTCCATGGAATGGCACCGTACCTTCCTCAGGACAAATGTGAGCATCCTGCAGGGATGGATGACACAATCCAGGCCTTAGGCAGCTTTTGAGACTGATGAGATGAGGTCTCAGGGGCAGGAAGAAGAAGGCTGAGAGGAGCAGCAGGAGCAGCGTGCAGCGTGTGCTGAGCCCAGGGCCAACGGCTGTGTTGTGCTGCTTGCTGGCTGCTGGCAGTTCCAGATGGGACATGGATTGTGACATGACCATTGAGCTAGAGAGCCTTTGGTTCCATGCTTAGCAACGTTCCCCCAGACCATGGTGCTCAGAGCCCTGTTCCCAAGGATGGAGCATCCACAGCCTGGGCCAGTGCCTCAGCACCCTCAGTGGAAGAGAGCAGCTTCCTCAGATCCAACTTCAATCAGCCTCCTGCAGCTGAAAGCCGTCCCCCCTTGTCCTGTTGCCACAGGCCCTGTGGAACACCCTGTCCCAATCTTTCTTGTGGCACCCTTGCAGTCCTGCAGAGCTGCAGTGAGGCCTCCCCAGGGTCTCCTCTTTCCAGGCTGAGCATCCCCAGCCCCACATGGAAAGCAGGCAGTGTGATCAGGGGGAGTCCAGGCTGGAGTCAAATGGCATCAGGAACTGAGAGACGGCAGCTTTAGGCCCAGGTTTGCCTCTCAAAGTACAAAATTATTAACAGCGGAGGGCAAGATGGTGGGACACTGCTTCTGCTCTAATTGGTGAATATAGTCTCTGTTTTTTTCTTTTTTTCTCTCATGCCGTTGGCGGTTTTGGCTGTTTGAAAGGAAGCTTGGCACAATATCCATTGTCTTCTCCATTTGTGAATCACCGAGCAGAGTCTGGGCAAGCTGATGTTGCAGAGCAAATCCTGCAAATGTACTGGTCATCCTGAGCCTGGAGAATGCAGTTAAACCCAGCCAAAAGTAATTTCTGGAAAGTCAAGCCTGGTGTACATTCTCTTGACTTTGGCTATGCCAACTTCACCTGAGTCTTATGAAAAAGCAAACAAAAGACTCAAACCAAAACAGACAAAACCTAGAAACAAACGTACCCATGCAAACCAATCAAACAAAGAGACTAAAAAAACCCAAAATAAAACCAAAGGGAATGAAGAGTTAATATTAGTTTTGAGTTCATCACAGCAGGTAAATGGCTGCTTTCCACAGGATCACCATAAAAAGCCACAGATAACAGCTGCTCCAAAATACACCCAACAGGAGAACCATCAAAGTGATATATAGCAACTCTGGGGGCAGCTCCCCATTAAGGTGAGGGATGAGCACAGAGTGCTGCAGCTCCAGCCTTCCCCACCCTGCAGGCTGCTCTTTGCTCCTGATGTAAGAGCCTTGCAGGACTGTGGCCCCTCTCGGTGCATTATAAATCATTCCCACAGCTCTCACTTGAGCCACTGGCATGTCCAGAGCGAGATGCAGGCACAATCCTACTGCCCGCTGAGCCTCTCTGGGAGATCCTGAGCATCTTCCTGCCCAGAGCCACAAAAGAGCTCAGGCTCTGACTGAACTGGGTTTTCAGGGGAGGTTTCCATATCCCTGCGAGATGTGCTCATCCTTCATCAGGCTGTGCCCAGCCTGGATCAGGGCAGGTTGGATGCCACATGGGATCCCATCCTTTGCCCTGCCATGTGATCCTCCATGCAGTGGGGATAAAAAGCCCAGCACTGGGGAACCCCAGGTGCTGCAGCAGTGATAGTTTTGGGAGAAACACGGAGCTGTGCATGGCCAGCTTGAAGTCTGCACTGCTGTGAGCACCAGGCCTGCCATGCTGAGCCCAGGGCCACAACCAGTGCTCACCCGGGCTGGGACATTGAGTCCCAACATGGGATCCCATGGGACAGGGCACGCTGGGATTCGCCCCTGCAGCTCCCCAGTGTGTCCAGAGAGACTGCAAGGAGACAGTGACCTCTGTCAGCGGAACCCTCTGAGTGGGACAACCACTGCTGGGGTGGCTGTGCCAGCTCCCCCATGAACCTCCAGCCCTGGGAACCGGGAGGAAGTGGAAAACACAACTTGGCCAATACTGCCTGTGCCGGAAGGAAATGGAAAGAGAACTGGGGTGTGAAAACCCAATGGTTGTTTATTTACATAAGAACAGCAATGAAAACACAGAACACATTTACTTTTGAAAGAATATTTGTAATAACAACAATTTATAGAATGTATATACCTAAGAACATATCTAACAACAATATTTGAAATGTATTTACCGAAGACAAAACGAAGCCCTAAAACCTATATGCCAAAAACAAGAACAAAGTCTAAAAACTATGTACAAAAGTGTGCCATTTCAGTCCAGGATCTCCATCAGTCCGGGAAGAAAAGCAGGTGCCATGGTCACTCCAGCCAGGCACAGAGGGCTCTTCCGTGTGTCCCCAGGCTGGCACAGCAGGACTCTGCTGCTAGAGCTGAGGCTGGCTGGGTCTGGGGGCTGGGCCCCAGGCACTGCCATGGGGCTTGTGTGGCCCAAAGCAAGAACAGGACAGGCTGGGCATGGCCAGCAGAAACCAAGGCACTGGGTACCACGTGCCTGAGCAGGGACCACCCAGCCGAGTCCCGCCCCAGCCTGGCTGCAGGGAACCCACTGTGCCTGTGGGGACCACATGCCTGTCTTGCTGCTGGCATCGCTCTTCATCCCAGGACCATGGCCTCCTCTTCATCTTCTTCATCAATGTCCATCTCCTCGGTGTACTCTTCCATTTCCACGTCCATCTCCTCATTCTCATCATCCTCCATCTCTTCCTCTCCAGTCTGTTCTCCATCCACCTCCATCTCCTCCTCCGTATCCATTATTGTGTCCACCTCCATCTCTTCCTCTCCTCTCTTTTCTCCCTCCACTTCCATCTTCTCCTCTCTATCAGTCTGTCTGTCCACCTCCATCTTGTCTTCTCTACCTGCAACAGCCTGCAGAGGTAGCAAAACCTCAGAGTGGGGTCCCTGTCCCACCCCATCCCCCCAGAACTCCAGTCCACACCCAAGCAGCTGGGGGGATCCACCTCCATGGAATGGCACAGTACCTTCCTCAGGACAAATGTGAGCATCCTGCAGGGATGGATGACACAATCCAGGCCTTAGGCAGCTTTTGAGACTGATGAGATGAGGTCTCGGGGGCAGGAACAAGAAGGGTGACAGGAGCAGCAGGAGCAGCGTGCAGCGTGTGCTGAGCCCAGGGCCAACGGCTGTGTTGTGCTGCTTGCTGGCTGCTGGCAGTTCCAGATGGGACATGGATTGTGACATGACCACTGAGCTAGAGAGCCTTTGGTTCCATGCTTAGCAACGTTCCCCCAGACCATGGTGCTCAGAGCCCTGTTCCCAAGGATGGAGCATCCACAGCCTGGGCCAGTGCCTCAGCACCCTCAGTGGAAGAGAGCAGCTTCCTCAGATCCAACTTCAATCAGCCTCCTGCAGATGAAAGCCGTCCCCCCGTTGTCCTGTTGCCACAGGCCCTGTGGAACACCCTGTCCCAATCTTTCTTGTGGCACCCTTGCAGTCCTGCAGAGCTGCAGTGAGGCCTCCCCAGGGTCTCCTCTTTCCAGGCTGAGCATCCCCAGCCCCACGTGGAAAGCAGGCAGTGTGATCTGGGGGAGTCCAGGCTGGAGTCAAATGGCATCAGGAACTGAGAGACGGAAGCTTTAGGCCCAGGTTTGCCTCTCAAAGTACAAAATTAATAAGAGTGGAGGGCAAGATGGTGGGACACTGCTTCTGCTCTAATTGGTGAATATAGTCTCTGTTTTTTTTCATTTTTCTCTCATGCCGTTGCAGTTTTGGCTGTTTGAAAGGAAGCTTGGCACAATATCCATTGTCTTCTCCATTTGTGAATCACCGAGCAGAGTCTGGGCAAGCTGATGTTGCAGAGCAAATCCTGCAAATGTACTGGTCATCCTGAGCCTGGAGAATGCAGTTAAACCCAGCCAAAAGTAATTTCTGGAAAGTCAAGCCTGGTGTACATTCTCTTGACTTTGGCTATGCCAACTTCACCTGAGTCTTATGAAAAAGCAAACAAAAGACTCAAACCAAAACAGACAAAACCTAGAAACAAACGAACCCATGCAAACCAATCAAACAAAGAGACTAAAAAAACCCCAAATAAAACCAAGGGGAATGAAGAGTTAGTATTAGTTTTGAGTTCATCACAGCAGGTAAATGGCTGCTTTCCACAGGATCACCATAAAAAGCCACAGATAACAGCTGCTCCAAAATACACCCAACAGGAGAACCATCAAAGTGATACATAGCAACTCTGGGGGCAGCTCCCCATTAAGGTGAGGGATGAGCACAGAGTGCTACAGCTCCAGCCTTCCCCACCCTGCAGGCTGCTCTTTGCTCCTGATGTAAGAGCCTTGCAGGACTGTGGCCCCTCTCGGTGCATTATAAATCATTCCCACAGCTCTCACTTGAGCCACTGGCATGTCCAGAGCGAGATCCAGGCACAATCCTACTGCCCGCTGAGCCTCTCTGGGAGATCCTGAGCATCTTCCTGCCCAGAGCCACAAAAGAGCTCAGGCTCTGCCTGAACTGGGTTTTCAGGGGAGGTTTGCATATCACTGCGAGATGTGCTCATCCTTCATCAGGCTGTGCCCAGCCTGGATCAGGGCAGGTTGGATGCCACATGGGATCCATCCTTTGCCCTGCCATGTGATCCTCCATGCAGTGGGGATAAAAAGCCCAGCACTGGGGAACCCCAGGTGCTGCAGCAGTGATAGTTTTGGGAGAAACACGGAGCTGTGCATGGCCAGCTTGAAGTCTGCACTGCTCTGAGCACCAGGCCTGCCATGCTGAGCCCAGGGCCACAACCAGTGCTCACCCGGGCTGGGACATTGAGTCCCAGCATGGGATCCCATGGGACAGGGCACGCTGGGATTCGCCCCTGCAGCTCCCCAGTGTGTCCAGAGAGACAGAAAGGAGACAGTGACCTCTGTCAGCGGGACCCTCTGAGTGGGACAACCACTGCTGGGGTGGCTGTGCCAGCTCCCCCATGAACCTCCAGCCCTGGGAACCGGGAGCAAGTGGAAAACACAACTTGGCCAATACTGCCTGTGCCGGAAGCAAATGGAAAGAGAACTGGGGTGTGAAAACCCAAGGTTGTTTATTTACATAAGAACAGCAATGAAAACACAGAACACATTTACTTTTGTAATAATATTTGTAATAACAACAATTTATAGAATGTATAAACCTAAGAAAATATCTAACAACAGTATTTGAAATGTATTTACAGAAGACAAAACGAAGCCCTAAAACCTATATGGCAAAAACAAGAACAAAGTCTAAAACCTATGTACAAAAGGGTGCCATTTGAGTCCAGGATCTCCATCAGTCCGGGAAGAAAAGCAGGTGCCGTGGTCACTCCAGTCAGGCACAGAGGGCTCTTCCGTGTGTCCCCAGGCTGGCACAGTGGGACTCTGCTGCCAGAGCTGAGGCTGGCTGGGTCTGGGGGCTGGGCCCCAGGCACTGCCATGGGGCTTGTGTGGCCCAAAGCAAGAACAGGACAGGCTTGGCATGGCCAGCAGAACCCAAGGCACTGGGTACCACGTGCCTGAGCAGTGACCACCCAGCCCAATCCAACCCCAGCCTGGCTGCAGGGAACCCACTGTGCCTGTGGGGACCACATGCCTGTCTTGCTGCTGGCATTGCTCTTCATCCCAGGACCATGGCCTCCTCTTCATCTTCCTCATCAATGTCCATCTCCTCGGTGTACTCTTCCATTTCCACGTCCATCTCCTCATCCTCATCAACCTCCATCTCTTCCTCTCCAGTCTGTTCTCCATCCACCTCCATCTCCTCCTCCGTATCCATTATGGTGCCCACCTCCATCTCTTCCTCTCCTCTCTTTTCTCCCTCCACTTCCATCTTCTCCTCTCTATCAGTCTGTCTGTCCACCTCCATCTTGTCTTCTCTACCTGCAACAGCCTGCACAGGTAGCAAAACCTCAGAGTGGGGTCCCTGTCCCACCCCATCCCCCCAGAACTTCAGCCCACACCCGGGCAGCTGGGGGAATCCACCTTCATGGAATGGCACCGTACCTTCCTCAGGACAAATGTGAGCATCCTGCAGGGATGGATGACACAATCCAGGCCTTAGGCAGCTTTTGAGACCGATGAGATGAGGTCTCGGGGACAGGAACAAGAAGGGTGACAGGAGCAGCAGGAGCAGCGTGCAGCGTGTGCTGAGCCCAGGGCCAACGGTTGTGTTGTGCTGCTTGCTGGCTGCTGGCAGTTCCAGATGGGACATGGATTGTGACATGACCACTGAGCTAGAGAGCCTTTGGTTCCATGCTTAGCAACGTTCCCCCAGACCATGGTGCTCAGAGCCCTGTTCCCAAGGATGGAGCATCCACAGCCTGGGCCAGTGCCTCAGCACCCTCAGTGGAAGAGAGCAGCTTCCTCAGATCCAACTTCAATCAGCCTCCTGCAGCTGAAAGCCGTCCCCCCTTGTCCTGTTGCCACAGGCCCTGTGGAACACCCTGTCCCAATCTTTCTTGTGGCACCCTTGCAGTCCTGCAGAGCTGCAGTGAGGCCTCCCCAGGGTCTCCTCTTTCCAGGCTGAGCATCCCCAGCCCCACGTGGAAAGCAGGCAGTGTGATCTGGGGGAGTCCAGGCTGGAGTCAAATGGCATCAGGAACTGAGAGACGGAAGCTTTAGGCCCAGGTTTGCCTCTCAATGTACAAAATTAATAAGAGTGGAGGGCAAGATGGTGGGACACTGCTTCTGCTCTAATTGGTGAATATAGTCTCTGTTTTTTTTCATTTTTCTCTCATGCCGTTGCAGTTTTGGCTGTTTGAAAGGAAGCTTGGCACAATATCCATTGTCTTCTCCATTTGTGAATCACCGAGCAGAGTCTGGGCAAGCTGATGTTGCAGAGCAAATCCTGCAAATGTACTGGTCATCCTGAGCCTGGAGAATGCAGTTAAACCCAGCCAAAAGTAATTTCTGGAAAGTCAAGCCTGGTGTACATTCTCTTGACTTTGGCTATGCCAACTTCACCTGAGTCTTATGAAAAAGCAAACAAAAGACTCAAACCAAAACAGACAAAACCTAGAAACAAACGAACCCATGCAAACCAATCAAACAAAGAGACTAAAAAAACCCCAAATAAAACCAAGGGGAATGAAGAGTTAGTATTAGTTTTGAGTTCATCACAGCAGGTAAATGGCTGCTTTCCACAGGATCACCATAAAAAGCCACAGATAACAGCTGCTCCAAAATACACCCAACAGGAGAACCATCAAAGTGATACATAGCAACTCTGGGGGCAGCTCCCCATTAAGGTGAGGGATGAGCACAGAGTGGTACAGCTCCAGCCTTCCCCACCCTGCAGGCTGCTCTTTGCTCCTGATGTAAGAGCCTTGCAGGACTGTGGCCCCTCTCGGTGCATTATAAATCATTCCCACAGCTCTCACTTGAGCCACTGGCATGTCCAGAGCGAGATCCAGGCACAATCCTACTGCCCACTGAGCCTCTCTGGGAGATCCTGAGCATCTTCCTGCCCAGAGCCACAAAAGAGCTCAGGCTCTGCCTGAACTGGGTTTTCAGGGGAGGTTTGCATATCACTGCGAGATGTGCTCATCCTTCATCAGGCTGTGCCCAGCCTGGATCAGGGCAGGTTGGATGCCACATGGGATCCATCCTTTGCCCTGCCATGTGATCCTCCATGCAGTGGGGATAAAAAGCCCAGCACTGGGGAACCCCAGGTGCTGCAGCAGTGATAGTTTTGGGAGAAACACGGAGCTGTGCATGGCCAGCTTGAAGTCTGCACTGCTGCGAGCACCAGGCCTGCCATGCTGAGCCCAGGGCCACAACCAGTGCTCACCCGGGCTGGGACATTGAGTCCCAACATGGGATCCCATGGGACAGGGCACGCTGGGATTCGCCCCTGCAGCTCCCCAGTGTGTCCAGAGAGACAGCAAGGAGACAGTGACCTCTGTCAGCGGGACCCTCTGAGTGGGACAACCACTGCTGGGGTGGCTGTGCCAGCTCCCCCATGAACCTCCAGCCCTGGGAACCGGGAGCAAGTGGAAAACACAACTTGGCCAATACTGCCTGTGCCGGAAGCAAATGGAAAGAGAACTGGGGTGTGAAAACCCAAGGTTGTTTATTTACATAAGAACAGCAATTAAAACACAGAACACATTTACTTTTGTAAGAATATTTGTAATAACAACAATTTATAGAATGTATAAACCTAAGAACATATCTAACAACAATATTTGAAATGTATTTACAGAAGACAAAACGAAGCCCTAAAACCTATATCTCAAAAATAAGAACTAATTCTTAACACTATGTACAAAAGGGTGCCATTTGAGTCCAGGATCTCCATCAGTCCGGGAAGAAAAGCAGGTGCCGTGGTCACTCCAGTCAGGCACAGAGGGCTCTTCCGTGTGTCCCCAGGCTGGCACAGCGGGACTCTGCTGCCAGAGCTGAAGCTGGCTGGGTCTGGGGGCTGGGCCCCAGGCACTGCCATGGGGCTTGTGTGGCCCAAAGCAAGAACAGGACAGGCTGGGCATGGCCACCAGAACCCAAGGCACTGGGTACCACGTGCCTGAGCAGGGACCACCCAGCCCAATCCCGCCCCAGCCTGGCTGCAGGGAACCCACTGTGCCTGTGGGGACCACATGCCTGTCCTGCTGCTGGCATTGCTCTTCATCCCAGGACCATGGCCTCCTCTTCATCTTCCTCATCAATGTCCATCTCCTCGGTGTACTCTTCCATTTCCACGTCCATCTCCTCATCCTCATCAACCTCCATCTCTTCCTCTCCAGTCTGTTCTCCATCCACCTCCATCTCCTCCTCCGTATCCATTATTGTGTCCACCTCCATCTCTTCCTCTCCTCTCTTTTCTCCCTCCACTTCCATCTTCTCCTCTCTATCAGTCTGTCTGTCCACCTCCATCTTGTCTTCTCTACCTGCAACAGCCTGCACAGGTAGCAAAACCTCAGAGTGGGGTCCCTGTCCTACCCCATCCCCCCAGAACTCCAGCCCACACCCGGGCAGCTGGGGTAGTCCACCTTCATGGAATGGCACCGTACCTTCCTCAGGACAAATGTGAGCATCCTGCAGGGATGGATGACACAATCCAGGCCTTAGGCAGCTTTTGAGACCGATGAGATGAGGTCTCGGGGACAGGAACAAGAAGGGTGACAGGAGCAGCAGGAGCAGCGTGCAGCGTGTGCTGAGCCCAGGGCCAACGGTCGTGTTGTGCTGCTTGCTGGCTGCTGGCAGTTCCAGATGGGACATGGATTGTGACATGACCACTGAGCTAGAGAGCCTTTGGTTCCATGCTTAGCAACGTTCCCCCAGACCATGGTGCTCAGAGCCCTGTTCCCAAGGATGGAGCATCCACAGCCTGGGCCAGTGCCTCAGCACCCTCAGTGGAAGAGAGCAGCTTCCTCAGATCCAACTTCAATCAGCCTCCTGCAGCTGAAAGCCGTCCCCCCTTGTCCTGTTGCCACAGGCCCTGTGGAACACCCTGTCCCAATCTTTCTTGTGGCACCCTTGCAGTCCTGCAGAGCTGCAGTGAGGCCTCCCCAGGGTCTCCTCTTTCCAGGCTGAGCATCCCCAGCCCCACGTGGAAAGCAGGCAGTGTGATCTGGGGGAGTCCAGGCTGGAGTCAAATGGCATCAGGAACTGAGAGACGGAAGCTTTAGGCCCAGGTTTACCACTCAATGTACAAAATTAATAAGAGTGGAGGGCAAGATGGTGGGACACTGCTTCTGCTCTAATTGGTGAATATAGTCTCTGTTTTTTTCTTTTTTTCTCTCATGCCCTTGCAGTTTTGGCTGTTTGAAAGGAAGCTTGGCACAATATCCATTGTCTTCTCCATTTGTGAATCACCGAGCAGAGTCTGGGCAAGCTGATGTTGCAGAGCAAATCCTGCAAATGTACTGGTCATCCTGAGCCTGGAGAATGCAGTTAAACCCAGCCAAAAGTAATTTCTGGAAAGTCAAGTCTGGTGTACATTCTCTTGACTTTGGCTATGCCAACTTCACCTGAGTCTTATGAAAAAGCAAACAAAAGACTCAAACCAAAACAGACAAAACCTAGAAACAAACAAACCCATGCAAACCAATCAAACAAAGAGACTAAAAAAACCCCAAATAAAACCAAGGGGAATGAAGAGTTAGTATTAGTTTTGAGTTCATCACAGCAGGTAAATGGCTGCTTTCCACAGGATCACCATAAAAAGCCACAGATAACAGCTGCTCCAAAATACACCCAACAGGAGAACCATCAAAGTGATACATAGCAACTCTGGGGGCAGCTCCCCATTAAGGTGAGGGATGAGCACAGAGTGGTACAGCTCCAGCCTTCCCCACCCTGCAGGCTGCTCTTTGCTCCTGATGTAAGAGCCTTTTAGGACTGTGGCCCCTCTCGGTGCATTATAAATCATTCCCACAGGTCTCACTTGAGCCACTGGCATGTCCAGAGCGAGATCCAGGCACAATCCTACTGCCCGCTGAGCCTCTCTGGGAGATCCTGAGCATCTTCCTGCCCAGAGCCACAAAAGAGCTCAGGCTCTGCCTGAACTGGGTTGTCAGGGGAGGTTTCCATATCCCTGCGAGATGTGCTCATCCTTCATCAGGCTGTGCCCAGCCTGGATCAGGGCAGGTTGGATGCCACATGGGATCCATCCTTTGTCCTGCCATATGATCCTCCATGCAGTGGGGATAAAAAGCCCAGCACTGGGGAACCCCAGGTGCTGCAGCAGTGATAGTTTTGGAAGAAACACGGAGCTGTGCATGGCCAGCTTGAAGTCTGCACTGCTCTGAGCACCAGGCCTGCCATGCTGAGCCCAGGGCCACAACCAGTGCTCACCCGGGCTGGGACATTGAGTCCCAGCATGGGATCCCATGGGACAGGGCACGCTGGGATTCGCCCCTGCAGCTCCCCAGTGTGTCCAGAGAGACAGCAAGGAGACAGTGACCTCTGTCAGCGGGACCCTCTGAGTGGGACAACCACTGCTGGGGTGGCTGTGCCAGCTCCCCCATGAACGTCCAGCCCTGGGAACCGGGAGCAAGTGGAAAACACAACTTGGCCAATACTGCCTGTGCCGGAAGCAAATGGAAAGAGAACTGGGGTGTGAAAACCCAAGGTTGTTTATTTAAATAAGAACAGCAATTAAAACACAGAACACATTTACTTTTGTAAGAATATTTGTAATAACAACAATTTATAGAATGTATATACCTAAGAACATATCTAACAACAGTATTTGAAATGTATTTACAGAAGACAAAACGAAGCCCTAAAACCTATATGCCAAAAACAAGAACAAAGTCTAAAACCTATGTACAAAAGGGTGTCATTTCAGTCCAGGATCTCCATCAGTCCGGGAAGAAAAGCAGGTGCCGTGGTCACTCCAGTCAGGCACAGAGGGCTCTTCCGTGTGTCCCCAGGCTGGCACAGTTGGACTCTGCTGCCAGATCTGAGGCTGGCTGGGTCTGGGGGCTGGGCCCCAGGCACTGCCATGGGGCTTGTGTGGCCCAAAGCAAGAACAGGACAGGCTGGGCATGGCCACCAGAACCCAAGGCACTGGGTACCACGTGCCTGAGCAGGGACCACCCAGCCCAATCCCGCCCCAGCCTGGCTGCAGGGAACCCACTGTGCCTGTGGGGACCACATGCCTGTCGTGCTGCTGGCATCGCTCTTCATCCCAGGACCATGGCCTCCTCTTCATCTTCCTCATCAATGTCCATCTCCTCGGTGTACTCTTCCATTTCCACGTCCATCTCCTCATCCTCATCAACCTCCATCTCTTCCTCTCCAGTCTGTTCTCCATCCACCTCCATCTCCTCCTCCGTATCCATTATTGTGTCCACCTCCATCTCTTCCTCTCCTCTCTTTTCTCCCTCCACTTCCATCTTCTCCTCTCTATCAGTCTGTCTGTCCACCTCCATCTTGTCTTCTCTACCTGCAACAGCCTGCAGAGGTAGCAAAACCTCAGAGTGGGGTCCCTGTCCCACCCCATCCCCCCAGAACTCCAGTCCACACCCAAGCAGCTGGGGGGATCCACCTCCATGGAATGGCACAGTACCTTCCTCAGGACAAATGTGAGCATCCTGCAGGGATGGATGACACAATCCAGGCCTTAGGCAGCTTTTGAGACTGATGAGATGAGGTCTCGGGGGCAGGAACAAGAAGGGTGACAGGAGCAGCAGGAGCAGCGTGCAGCGTGTGCTGAGCCCAGGGCCAACGGCTGTGTTGTGCTGCTTGCTGGCTGCTGGCAGTTCCAGATGGGACATGGATTGTGACATGACCACTGAGCTAGAGAGCCTTTGGTTCCATGCTTAGCAACGTTCCCCCAGACCATGGTGCTCAGAGCCCTGTTCCCAAGGATGGAGCATCCACAGCCTGGGCCAGTGCCTCAGCACCCTCAGTGGAAGAGAGCAGCTTCCTCAGATCCAACTTCAATCAGCCTCCTGCAGATGAAAGCCGTCCCCCCGTTGTCCTGTTGCCACAGGCCCTGTGGAACACCCTGTCCCAATCTTTCTTGTGGCACCCTTGCAGTCCTGCAGAGCTGCAGTGAGGCCTCCCCAGGGTCTCCTCTTTCCAGGCTGAGCATCCCCAGCCCCACGTGGAAAGCAGGCAGTGTGATCTGGGGGAGTCCAGGCTGGAGTCAAATGGCATCAGGAACTGAGAGACGGAAGCTTTAGGCCCAGGTTTGCCTCTCAAAGTACAAAATTAATAAGAGTGGAGGGCAAGATGGTGGGACACTGCTTCTGCTCTAATTGGTGAATATAGTCTCTGTTTTTTTTCATTTTTCTCTCATGCCGTTGCAGTTTTGGCTGTTTGAAAGGAAGCTTGGCACAATATCCATTGTCTTCTCCATTTGTGAATCACCGAGCAGAGTCTGGGCAAGCTGATGTTGCAGAGCAAATCCTGCAAATGTACTGGTCATCCTGAGCCTGGAGAATGCAGTTAAACCCAGCCAAAAGTAATTTCTGGAAAGTCAAGCCTGGTGTACATTCTCTTGACTTTGGCTATGCCAACTTCACCTGAGTCTTATGAAAAAGCAAACAAAAGACTCAAACCAAAACAGACAAAACCTAGAAACAAACGAACCCATGCAAACCAATCAAACAAAGAGACTAAAAAAACCCCAAATAAAACCAAGGGGAATGAAGAGTTAGTATTAGTTTTGAGTTCATCACAGCAGGTAAATGGCTGCTTTCCACAGGATCACCATAAAAAGCCACAGATAACAGCTGCTCCAAAATACACCCAACAGGAGAACCATCAAAGTGATACATAGCAACTCTGGGGGCAGCTCCCCATTAAGGTGAGGGATGAGCACAGAGTGCTACAGCTCCAGCCTTCCCCACCCTGCAGGCTGCTCTTTGCTCCTGATGTAAGAGCCTTGCAGGACTGTGGCCCCTCTCGGTGCATTATAAATCATTCCCACAGCTCTCACTTGAGCCACTGGCATGTCCAGAGCGAGATCCAGGCACAATCCTACTGCCCGCTGAGCCTCTCTGGGAGATCCTGAGCATCTTCCTGCCCAGAGCCACAAAAGAGCTCAGGCTCTGCCTGAACTGGGTTTTCAGGGGAGGTTTGCATATCACTGCGAGATGTGCTCATCCTTCATCAGGCTGTGCCCAGCCTGGATCAGGGCAGGTTGGATGCCACATGGGATCCATCCTTTGCCCTGCCATGTGATCCTCCATGCAGTGGGGATAAAAAGCCCAGCACTGGGGAACCCCAGGTGCTGCAGCAGTGATAGTTTTGGGAGAAACACGGAGCTGTGCATGGCCAGCTTGAAGTCTGCACTGCTCTGAGCACCAGGCCTGCCATGCTGAGCCCAGGGCCACAACCAGTGCTCACCCGGGCTGGGACATTGAGTCCCAGCATGGGATCCCATGGGACAGGGCACGCTGGGATTCGCCCCTGCAGCTCCCCAGTGTGTCCAGAGAGACAGAAAGGAGACAGTGACCTCTGTCAGCGGGACCCTCTGAGTGGGACAACCACTGCTGGGGTGGCTGTGCCAGCTCCCCCATGAACCTCCAGCCCTGGGAACCGGGAGCAAGTGGAAAACACAACTTGGCCAATACTGCCTGTGCCGGAAGCAAATGGAAAGAGAACTGGGGTGTGAAAACCCAAGGTTGTTTATTTACATAAGAACAGCAATGAAAACACAGAACACATTTACTTTTGTAATAATATTTGTAATAACAACAATTTATAGAATGTATAAACCTAAGAAAATATCTAACAACAGTATTTGAAATGTATTTACAGAAGACAAAACGAAGCCCTAAAACCTATATGGCAAAAACAAGAACAAAGTCTAAAACCTATGTACAAAAGGGTGCCATTTGAGTCCAGGATCTCCATCAGTCCGGGAAGAAAAGCAGGTGCCGTGGTCACTCCAGTCAGGCACAGAGGGCTCTTCCGTGTGTCCCCAGGCTGGCACAGTGGGACTCTGCTGCCAGAGCTGAGGCTGGCTGGGTCTGGGGGCTGGGCCCCAGGCACTGCCATGGGGCTTGTGTGGCCCAAAGCAAGAACAGAACAGGCTTGGCATGGCCAGCAGAACCCAAGGCACTGGGTACCACGTGCCTGAGCAGTGACCACCCAGCCCAATCCAACCCCAGCCTGGCTGCAGGGAACCCACTGTGCCTGTGGGGACCACATGCCTGTCTTGCTGCTGGCATTGCTCTTCATCCCAGGACCATGGCCTCCTCTTCATCTTCCTCATCAATGTCCATCTCCTCGGTGTACTCTTCCATTTCCACGTCCATCTCCTCATCCTCATCAACCTCCATCTCTTCCTCTCCAGTCTGTTCTCCATCCACCTCCATCTCCTCCTCCGTATCCATTATGGTGCCCACCTCCATCTCTTCCTCTCCTCTCTTTTCTCCCTCCACTTCCATCTTCTCCTCTCTATCAGTCTGTCTGTCCACCTCCATCTTGTCTTCTCTACCTGCAACAGCCTGCACAGGTAGCAAAACCTCAGAGTGGGGTCCCTGTCCCACCCCATCCCCCCAGAACTTCAGCCCACACCCGGGCAGCTGGGGGAATCCACCTTCATGGAATGGCACCGTACCTTCCTCAGGACAAATGTGAGCATCCTGCAGGGATGGATGACACAATCCAGGCCTTAGGCAGCTTTTGAGACCGATGAGATGAGGTCTCGGGGACAGGAACAAGAAGGGTGACAGGAGCAGCAGGAGCAGCGTGCAGCGTGTGCTGAGCCCAGGGCCAACGGTTGTGTTGTGCTGCTTGCTGGCTGCTGGCAGTTCCAGATGGGACATGGATTGTGACATGACCACTGAGCTAGAGAGCCTTTGGTTCCATGCTTAGCAACGTTCCCCCAGACCATGGTGCTCAGAGCCCTGTTCCCAAGGATGGAGCATCCACAGCCTGGGCCAGTGCCTCAGCACCCTCAGTGGAAGAGAGCAGCTTCCTCAGATCCAACTTCAATCAGCCTCCTGCAGCTGAAAGCCGTCCCCCCTTGTCCTGTTGCCACAGGCCCTGTGGAACACCCTGTCCCAATCTTTCTTGTGGCACCCTTGCAGTCCTGCAGAGCTGCAGTGAGGCCTCCCCAGGGTCTCCTCTTTCCAGGCTGAGCATCCCCAGCCCCACGTGGAAAGCAGGCAGTGTGATCTGGGGGAGTCCAGGCTGGAGTCAAATGGCATCAGGAACTGAGAGACGGAAGCTTTAGGCCCAGGTTTGCCTCTCAATGTACAAAATTAATAAGAGTGGAGGGCAAGATGGTGGGACACTGCTTCTGCTCTAATTGGTGAATATAGTCTCTGTTTTTTTTCATTTTTCTCTCATGCCGTTGCAGTTTTGGCTGTTTGAAAGGAAGCTTGGCACAATATCCATTGTCTTCTCCATTTGTGAATCACCGAGCAGAGTCTGGGCAAGCTGATGTTGCAGAGCAAATCCTGCAAATGTACTGGTCATCCTGAGCCTGGAGAATGCAGTTAAACCCAGCCAAAAGTAATTTCTGGAAAGTCAAGCCTGGTGTACATTCTCTTGACTTTGGCTATGCCAACTTCACCTGAGTCTTATGAAAAAGCAAACAAAAGACTCAAACCAAAACAGACAAAACCTAGAAACAAACGAACCCATGCAAACCAATCAAACAAAGAGACTAAAAAAACCCCAAATAAAACCAAGGGGAATGAAGAGTTAGTATTAGTTTTGAGTTCATCACAGCAGGTAAATGGCTGCTTTCCACAGGATCACCATAAAAAGCCACAGATAACAGCTGCTCCAAAATACACCCAACAGGAGAACCATCAAAGTGATACATAGCAACTCTGGGGGCAGCTCCCCATTAAGGTGAGGGATGAGCACAGAGTGGTACAGCTCCAGCCTTCCCCACCCTGCAGGCTGCTCTTTGCTCCTGATGTAAGAGCCTTGCAGGACTGTGGCCCCTCTCGGTGCATTATAAATCATTCCCACAGCTCTCACTTGAGCCACTGGCATGTCCAGAGCGAGATCCAGGCACAATCCTACTGCCCACTGAGCCTCTCTGGGAGATCCTGAGCATCTTCCTGCCCAGAGCCACAAAAGAGCTCAGGCTCTGCCTGAACTGGGTTTTCAGGGGAGGTTTGCATATCACTGCGAGATGTGCTCATCCTTCATCAGGCTGTGCCCAGCCTGGATCAGGGCAGGTTGGATGCCACATGGGATCCATCCTTTGCCCTGCCATGTGATCCTCCATGCAGTGGGGATAAAAAGCCCAGCACTGGGGAACCCCAGGTGCTGCAGCAGTGATAGTTTTGGGAGAAACACGGAGCTGTGCATGGCCAGCTTGAAGTCTGCACTGCTGCGAGCACCAGGCCTGCCATGCTGAGCCCAGGGCCACAACCAGTGCTCACCCGGGCTGGGACATTGAGTCCCAACATGGGATCCCATGGGACAGGGCACGCTGGGATTCGCCCCTGCAGCTCCCCAGTGTGTCCAGAGAGACAGCAAGGAGACAGTGACCTCTGTCAGCGGGACCCTCTGAGTGGGACAACCACTGCTGGGGTGGCTGTGCCAGCTCCCCCATGAACCTCCAGCCCTGGGAACCGGGAGCAAGTGGAAAACACAACTTGGCCAATACTGCCTGTGCCGGAAGCAAATGGAAAGAGAACTGGGGTGTGAAAACCCAAGGTTGTTTATTTACATAAGAACAGCAATTAAAACACAGAACACATTTACTTTTGTAAGAATATTTGTAATAACAACAATTTATAGAATGTATAAACCTAAGAACATATCTAACAACAATATTTGAAATGTATTTACAGAAGACAAAACGAAGCCCTAAAACCTATATCTCAAAAATAAGAACTAATTCTTAACACTATGTACAAAAGGGTGCCATTTGAGTCCAGGATCTCCATCAGTCCGGGAAGAAAAGCAGGTGCCGTGGTCACTCCAGTCAGGCACAGAGGGCTCTTCCGTGTGTCCCCAGGCTGGCACAGCGGGACTCTGCTGCCAGAGCTGAAGCTGGCTGGGTCTGGGGGCTGGGCCCCAGGCACTGCCATGGGGCTTGTGTGGCCCAAAGCAAGAACAGGACAGGCTGGGCATGGCCACCAGAACCCAAGGCACTGGGTACCACGTGCCTGAGCAGGGACCACCCAGCCCAATCCCGCCCCAGCCTGGCTGCAGAGAACCCACTGTGCCTGTGGGGACCACATGCCTGTCCTGCTGCTGGCATTGCTCTTCATCCCAGGACCATGGCCTCCTCTTCATCTTCCTCATCAATGTCCATCTCCTCGGTGTACTCTTCCATTTCCACGTCCATCTCCTCATCCTCATCAACCTCCATCTCTTCCTCTCCAGTCTGTTCTCCATCCACCTCCATCTCCTCCTCCGTATCCATTATTGTGTCCACCTCCATCTCTTCCTCTCCTCTCTTTTCTCCCTCCACTTCCATCTTCTCCTCTCTATCAGTCTGTCTGTCCACCTCCATCTTGTCTTCTCTACCTGCAACAGCCTGCACAGGTAGCAAAACCTCAGAGTGGGGTCCCTGTCCTACCCCATCCCCCCAGAACTCCAGCCCACACCCGGGCAGCTGGGGTAGTCCACCTTCATGGAATGGCACCGTACCTTCCTCAGGACAAATGTGAGCATCCTGCAGGGATGGATGACACAATCCAGGCCTTAGGCAGCTTTTGAGACCGATGAGATGAGGTCTCGGGGACAGGAACAAGAAGGGTGACAGGAGCAGCAGGAGCAGCGTGCAGCGTGTGCTGAGCCCAGGGCCAACGGTCGTGTTGTGCTGCTTGCTGGCTGCTGGCAGTTCCAGATGGGACATGGATTGTGACATGACCACTGAGCTAGAGAGCCTTTGGTTCCATGCTTAGCAACGTTCCCCCAGACCATGGTGCTCAGAGCCCTGTTCCCAAGGATGGAGCATCCACAGCCTGGGCCAGTGCCTCAGCACCCTCAGTGGAAGAGAGCAGCTTCCTCAGATCCAACTTCAATCAGCCTCCTGCAGCTGAAAGCCGTCCCCCCTTGTCCTGTTGCCACAGGCCCTGTGGAACACCCTGTCCCAATCTTTCTTGTGGCACCCTTGCAGTCCTGCAGAGCTGCAGTGAGGCCTCCCCAGGGTCTCCTCTTTCCAGGCTGAGCATCCCCAGCCCCACGTGGAAAGCAGGCAGTGTGATCTGGGGGAGTCCAGGCTGGAGTCAAATGGCATCAGGAACTGAGAGACGGAAGCTTTAGGCCCAGGTTTACCACTCAATGTACAAAATTAATAAGAGTGGAGGGCAAGATGGTGGGACACTGCTTCTGCTCTAATTGGTGAATATAGTCTCTGTTTTTTTCTTTTTTTCTCTCATGCCCTTGCAGTTTTGGCTGTTTGAAAGGAAGCTTGGCACAATATCCATTGTCTTCTCCATTTGTGAATCACCGAGCAGAGTCTGGGCAAGCTGATGTTGCAGAGCAAATCCTGCAAATGTACTGGTCATCCTGAGCCTGGAGAATGCAGTTAAACCCAGCCAAAAGTAATTTCTGGAAAGTCAAGTCTGGTGTACATTCTCTTGACTTTGGCTATGCCAACTTCACCTGAGTCTTATGAAAAAGCAAACAAAAGACTCAAACCAAAACAGACAAAACCTAGAAACAAACAAACCCATGCAAACCAATCAAACAAAGAGACTAAAAAAACCCCAAATAAAACCAAGGGGAATGAAGAGTTAGTATTAGTTTTGAGTTCATCACAGCAGGTAAATGGCTGCTTTCCACAGGATCACCATAAAAAGCCACAGATAACAGCTGCTCCAAAATACACCCAACAGGAGAACCATCAAAGTGATACATAGCAACTCTGGGGGCAGCTCCCCATTAAGGTGAGGGATGAGCACAGAGTGGTACAGCTCCAGCCTTCCCCACCCTGCAGGCTGCTCTTTGCTCCTGATGTAAGAGCCTTTTAGGACTGTGGCCCCTCTCGGTGCATTATAAATCATTCCCACAGCTCTCACTTGAGCCACTGGCATGTCCAGAGCGAGATCCAGGCACAATCCTACTGCCCGCTGAGCCTCTCTGGGAGATCCTGAGCATCTTCCTGCCCAGAGCCACAAAAGAGCTCAGGCTCTGCCTGAACTGGGTTGTCAGGGGAGGTTTCCATATCCCTGCGAGATGTGCTCATCCTTCATCAGGCTGTGCCCAGCCTGGATCAGGGCAGGTTGGATGCCACATGGGATCCATCCTTTGTCCTGCCATATGATCCTCCATGCAGTGGGGATAAAAAGCCCAGCACTGGGGAACCCCAGGTGCTGCAGCAGTGATAGTTTTGGAAGAAACACGGAGCTGTGCATGGCCAGCTTGAAGTCTGCACTGCTCTGAGCACCAGGCCTGCCATGCTGAGCCCAGGGCCACAACCAGTGCTCACCCGGGCTGGGACATTGAGTCCCAGCATGGGATCCCATGGGACAGGGCACGCTGGGATTCGCCCCTGCAGCTCCCCAGTGTGTCCAGAGAGACAGCAAGGAGACAGTGACCTCTGTCAGCGGGACCCTCTGAGTGGGACAACCACTGCTGGGGTGGCTGTGCCAGCTCCCCCATGAACGTCCAGCCCTGGGAACCGGGAGCAAGTGGAAAACACAACTTGGCCAATACTGCCTGTGCCGGAAGCAAATGGAAAGAGAACTGGGGTGTGAAAACCCAAGGTTGTTTATTTAAATAAGAACAGCAATTAAAACACAGAACACATTTACTTTTGTAAGAATATTTGTAATAACAACAATTTATAGAATGTATATACCTAAGAACATATCTAACAACAGTATTTGAAATGTATTTACAGAAGACAAAACGAAGCCCTAAAACCTATATGCCAAAAACAAGAACAAAGTCTAAAACCTATGTACAAAAGGGTGTCATTTCAGTCCAGGATCTCCATCAGTCCGGGAAGAAAAGCAGGTGCCGTGGTCACTCCAGTCAGGCACAGAGGGCTCTTCCGTGTGTCCCCAGGCTGGCACAGTTGGACTCTGCTGCCAGATCTGAGGCTGGCTGGGTCTGGGGGCTGGGCCCCAGGCACTGCCATGGGGCTTGTGTGGCCCAAAGCAAGAACAGGACAGGCTGGGCATGGCCACCAGAACCCAAGGCACTGGGTACCACGTGCCTGAGCAGGGACCACCCAGCCCAATCCCGCCCCAGCCTGGCTGCAGGGAACCCACTGTGCCTGTGGGGACCACATGCCTGTCGTGCTGCTGGCATCGCTCTTCATCCCAGGACCATGGCCTCCTCTTCATCTTCCTCATCAATGTCCATCTCCTCGGTGTACTCTTCCATTTCCACGTCCATCTCCTCATCCTCATCAACCTCCATCTCTTCCTCTCCAGTCTGTTCTCCATCCACCTCCATCTCCTCCTCCGTATCCATTATTGTGTCCACCTCCATCTCTTCCTCTCCTCTCTTTTCTCCCTCCACTTCCATCTTCTCCTCTCTATCAGTCTGTCTGTCCATCTCCATCTTGTCTTCTCTACCTGCAACAGCCTGCACAGGTAGCAAAACCTCAGAGTGGGGTCCCTGTCCCACCCCATCCCCCCAGAACTCCAGCCCACACCCAAGCAGCTGGGGGGATCCGCCTCCATGGAATGGCACCGTACCTTCCTCAGGACAAATGTGAGCATCCTGCAGGGATGGATGACACAATCCAGGCCTTAGGCAGCTTTTGAGACTGATGAGATGAGGTCTCGGGGGCAGGAACAAGAAGGGTGACAGGAGCAGCAGGAGCAGCGTGCAGCGTGTGCTGAGCCCAGGGCCAACGGTCGTGTTGTGCTGCTTGCTGGCTGCTGGCAGTTCCAGATGGGACATGGATTGTGACATGACCACTGAGCTAGAGAGCCTTTGGTTCCATGCTTAGCAACGTTCCCCCAGACCATGGTGCTCAGAGCCCTGTTCCCAAGGATGGAGCATCCACAGCCTGGGCCAGTGCCTCAGCACCCTCAGTGGAAGAGAGCAGCTTCCTCAGATCCAACTTCAATCAGCCTCCTGCAGCTGAAAGCCGTCCCCCCTTGTCCTGTTGCCACAGGCCCTGTGGAACACCCTGTCCCAATCTTTCTTGTGGCACCCTTGCAGTCCTGCAGAGCTGCAGTGAGGCCTCCCCAGGGTCTCCTCTTTCCAGGCTGAGCATCCCCAGCCCCACGTGGAAAGCAGGCAGTGTGATCTGGGGGAGTCCAGGCTGGAGTCAAATGGCATCAGGAACTGAGAGACGGAAGCTTTAGGCCCAGGTTTGCCTCTCAATGTACAAAATTAATAAGAGTGGAGGGCAAGATGGTGGGACGCTGCTTCTGCTCTAATTGGTGAATATAGTCTCTGTTTTTTTCTTTTTTTCTCTCATGCCGTTGCAGTTTTGGCTGTTTGAAAGGAAGCTTGGCACAATATCCATTGTCTTCTCCATTTGTGAATCACCGAGCAGAGTCTGGGCAAGCTGATGTTGCAGAGCAAATCCTGCAAATGTACTGGTCATCCTGAGCCTGGAGAATGCAGTTAAACCCAGCCAAAAGTAATTTCTGGAAAGTCAAGCCTGGTGTACATTCTCTTGACTTTGGCTATGCCAACTTCACCTGAGTCTTATGAAAAAGCAAACAAAAGACTCAAACCAAAACAGACAAAACCTAGAAACAAACAAACCCATGCAAACCAATCAAACAAAGAGACTAAAAAAACCCCAAATAAAACCAAAGGGAATGAAGAGTTAGTATTAGTTTTGAGTTCATCATAGCAGGTAAATGGCTGCTTTCCACAGGATCACCATAAAAAGCCACAGATAACAGCTGCTCCAAAATACACCCAACAGGAGAACCATCAAAGTGATACATAGCAACTCTGGGGGCAGCTCCCCATTAAGGTGAGGGATGAGCACAGAGTGGTACAGCTCCAGCCTTCCCCACCCTGCAGGCTGCTCTTTGCTCCTGATGTAAGAGCCTTGCAGGACTGTGGCCCCTCTCGGTGCATTATAAATCATTCCCACAGCTCTCACTTGAGCCACTGGCATGTCCAGAGCGAGATCCAGGCACAATCCTACTGCCCACTGAGCCTCTCTGGGAGATCCTGAGCATCTTCCTGCCCAGAGCCACAAAAGAGCTCAGGCTCTGCCTGAACTGGGTTTTCAGGGGAGGTTTGCATATCACTGCGAGATGTGCTCATCCTTCATCAGGCTGTGCCCAGCCTGGATCAGGGCAGGTTGGATGCCACATGGGATCCATCCTTTGCCCTGCCATGTGATCCTCCATGCAGTGGGGATAAAAAGCCCAGCACTGGGGAACCCCAGGTGCTGCAGCAGTGATATTTTTGGGAGAAACACGGAGCTGTGCATGGCCAGCTTGAAGTCTGCACTGCTGTGAGCACCAGGCCTGCCATGCTGAGCCCAGGGCCACAACCAGTGCTCACCCGGGCTGGGACATTGAGTCCCAACATGGGATCCCATGGGACAGGGCACGCTGGGATTCGCCCCTGCAGCTCCCCAGTGTGTCCAGAGAGACAGCAAGGAGACAGTGACCTCTGTCAGCGGGACCCTCTGAGTGGGACAACCACTGCTGGGGTGGCTGTGCCAGCTCCCCCATGAACCTCCAGCCCTGGGAACCGGGAGCAAGTGGAAAACACAACTTGGCCAATACTGCCTGTGCCGGAAGCAAATGGAAAGAGAACTGGGGTGTGAAAACCCAAGGTTGTTTATTTACATAAGAACAGCAATTAAAACACAGAACACATTTACTTTTGTAAGAATATTTGTAATAACAACAATTTATAGAATGTATAAACCTAAGAACATATCTAACAACAATATTTGAAATGTATTTACAGAAGACAAAACGAAGCCCTAAAACCTATATCTCAAAAATAAGAACTAATTCTTAACACTATGTACAAAAGGGTGCCATTTGAGTCCAGGATCTCCATCAGTCCGGGAAGAAAAGCAGGTGCCGTGGTCACTCCAGTCAGGCACAGAGGGCTCTTCCGTGTGTCCCCAGGCTGGCACAGCGGGACTCTGCTGCCAGAGCTGAAGCTGGCTGGGTCTGGGGGCTGGGCCCCAGGCACTGCCATGGGGCTTGTGTGGCCCAAAGCAAGAACAGGACAGGCTGGGCATGGCCACCAGAACCCAAGGCACTGGGTACCACGTGCCTGAGCAGGGACCACCCAGCCCAATCCCGCCCCAGCCTGGCTGCAGGGAACCCACTGTGCCTGTGGGGACCACATGCCTGTCCTGCTGCTGGCATTGCTCTTCATCCCAGGACCATGGCCTCCTCTTCATCTTCCTCATCAATGTCCATCTCCTCGGTGTACTCTTCCATTTCCACGTCCATCTCCTCATCCTCATCAACCTCCATCTCTTCCTCTCCAGTCTGTTCTCCATCCACCTCCATCTCCTCCTCCGTATCCATTATTGTGTCCACCTCCATCTCTTCCTCTCCTCTCTTTTCTCCCTCCACTTCCATCTTCTCCTCTCTATCAGTCTGTCTGTCCACCTCCATCTTGTCTTCTCTACCTGCAACAGCCTGCACAGGTAGCAAAACCTCAGAGTGGGGTCCCTGTCCTACCCCATCCCCCCAGAACTCCAGCCCACACCCGGGCAGCTGGGGTAGTCCACCTTCATGGAATGGCACCGTACCTTCCTCAGGACAAATGTGAGCATCCTGCAGGGATGGATGACACAATCCAGGCCTTAGGCAGCTTTTGAGACCGATGAGATGAGGTCTCGGGGACAGGAACAAGAAGGGTGACAGGAGCAGCAGGAGCAGCGTGCAGCGTGTGCTGAGCCCAGGGCCAACGGTCGTGTTGTGCTGCTTGCTGGCTGCTGGCAGTTCCAGATGGGACATGGATTGTGACATGACCACTGAGCTAGAGAGCCTTTGGTTCCATGCTTAGCAACGTTCCCCCAGACCATGGTGCTCAGAGCCCTGTTCCCAAGGATGGAGCATCCACAGCCTGGGCCAGTGCCTCAGCACCCTCAGTGGAAGAGAGCAGCTTCCTCAGATCCAACTTCAATCAGCCTCCTGCAGCTGAAAGCCGTCCCCCCTTGTCCTGTTGCCACAGGCCCTGTGGAACACCCTGTCCCAATCTTTCTTGTGGCACCCTTGCAGTCCTGCAGAGCTGCAGTGAGGCCTCCCCAGGGTCTCCTCTTTCCAGGCTGAGCATCCCCAGCCCCACGTGGAAAGCAGGCAGTGTGATCTGGGGGAGTCCAGGCTGGAGTCAAATGGCATCAGGAACTGAGAGACGGAAGCTTTAGGCCCAGGTTTACCACTCAATGTACAAAATTAATAAGAGTGGAGGGCAAGATGGTGGGACACTGCTTCTGCTCTAATTGGTGAATATAGTCTCTGTTTTTTTCTTTTTTTCTCTCATGCCGTTGCAGTTTTGGCTGTTTGAAAGGAAGCTTGGCACAATATCCATTGTCTTCTCCATTTGTGAATCACCGAGCAGAGTCTGGGCAAGCTGATGTTGCAGAGCAAATCCTGCAAATGTACTGGTCATCCTGAGCCTGGAGAATGCAGTTAAACCCAGCCAAAAGTAATTTCTGGAAAGTCAAGTCTGGTGTACATTCTCTTGACTTTGGCTATGCCAACTTCACCTGAGTCTTATGAAAAAGCAAACAAAAGACTCAAACCAAAACAGACAAAACCTAGAAACAAACAAACCCATGCAAACCAATCAAACAAAGAGACTAAAAAAACCCCAAATAAAACCAAGGGGAATGAAGAGTTAGTATTAGTTTTGAGTTCATCACAGCAGGTAAATGGCTGCTTTCCACAGGATCACCATAAAAAGCCACAGATAACAGCTGCTCCAAAATACACCCAACAGGAGAACCATCAAAGTGATACATAGCAACTCTGGGGGCAGCTCCCCATTAAGGTGAGGGATGAGCACAGAGTGGTACAGCTCCAGCCTTCCCCACCCTGCAGGCTGCTCTTTGCTCCTGATGTAAGAGCCTTTTAGGACTGTGGCCCCTCTCGGTGCATTATAAATCATTCCCACAGGTCTCACTTGAGCCACTGGCATGTCCAGAGCGAGATCCAGGCACAATCCTACTGCCCGCTGAGCCTCTCTGGGAGATCCTGAGCATCTTCCTGCCCAGAGCCACAAAAGAGCTCAGGCTCTGCCTGAACTGGGTTGTCAGGGGAGGTTTCCATATCCCTGCGAGATGTGCTCATCCTTCATCAGGCTGTGCCCAGCCTGGATCAGGGCAGGTTGGATGCCACATGGGATCCATCCTTTGTCCTGCCATATGATCCTCCATGCAGTGGGGATAAAAAGCCCAGCACTGGGGAACCCCAGGTGCTGCAGCAGTGATAGTTTTGGAAGAAACACGGAGCTGTGCATGGCCAGCTTGAAGTCTGCACTGCTCTGAGCACCAGGCCTGCCATGCTGAGCCCAGGGCCACAACCAGTGCTCACCCGGGCTGGGACATTGAGTCCCAGCATGGGATCCCATGGGACAGGGCACGCTGGGATTCGCCCCTGCAGCTCCCCAGTGTGTCCAGAGAGACAGCAAGGAGACAGTGACCTCTGTCAGCGGGACCCTCTGAGTGGGACAACCACTGCTGGGGTGGCTGTGCCAGCTCCCCCATGAACGTCCAGCCCTGGGAACCGGGAGCAAGTGGAAAACACAACTTGGCCAATACTGCCTGTGCCGGAAGCAAATGGAAAGAGAACTGGGGTGTGAAAACCCAAGGTTGTTTATTTAAATAAGAACAGCAATTAAAACACAGAACACATTTACTTTTGTAAGAATATTTGTAATAACAACAATTTATAGAATGTATATACCTAAGAACATATCTAACAACAGTATTTGAAATGTATTTACAGAAGACAAAACGAAGCCCTAAAACCTATATGCCAAAAACAAGAACAAAGTCTAAAACCTATGTACAAAAGGGTGTCATTTCAGTCCAGGATCTCCATCAGTCCGGGAAGAAAAGCAGGTGCCGTGGTCACTCCAGTCAGGCACAGAGGGCTCTTCCGTGTGTCCCCAGGCTGGCACAGTTGGACTCTGCTGCCAGATCTGAGGCTGGCTGGGTCTGGGGGCTGGGCCCCAGGCACTGCCATGGGGCTTGTGTGGCCCAAAGCAAGAACAGGACAGGCTGGGCATGGCCACCAGAACCCAAGGCACTGGGTACCACGTGCCTGAGCAGGGACCACCCAGCCCAATCCCGCCCCAGCCTGGCTGCAGGGAACCCACTGTGCCTGTGGGGACCACATGCCTGTCGTGCTGCTGGCATCGCTCTTCATCCCAGGACCATGGCCTCCTCTTCATCTTCCTCATCAATGTCCATCTCCTCGGTGTACTCTTCCATTTCCACGTCCATCTCCTCATCCTCATCAACCTCCATCTCTTCCTCTCCAGTCTGTTCTCCATCCACCTCCATCTCCTCCTCCGTATCCATTATTGTGTCCACCTCCATCTCTTCCTCTCCTCTCTTTTCTCCCTCCACTTCCATCTTCTCCTCTCTATCAGTCTGTCTGTCCATCTCCATCTTGTCTTCTCTACCTGCAACAGCCTGCACAGGTAGCAAAACCTCAGAGTGGGGTCCCTGTCCCACCCCATCCCCCCAGAACTCCAGCCCACACCCAAGCAGCTGGGGGGATCCGCCTCCATGGAATGGCACCGTACCTTCCTCAGGACAAATGTGAGCATCCTGCAGGGATGGATGACACAATCCAGGCCTTAGGCAGCTTTTGAGACTGATGAGATGAGGTCTCGGGGGCAGGAACAAGAAGGGTGACAGGAGCAGCAGGAGCAGCGTGCAGCGTGTGCTGAGCCCAGGGCCAACGGTCGTGTTGTGCTGCTTGCTGGCTGCTGGCAGTTCCAGATGGGACATGGATTGTGACATGACCACTGAGCTAGAGAGCCTTTGGTTCCATGCTTAGCAACGTTCCCCCAGACCATGGTGCTCAGAGCCCTGTTCCCAAGGATGGAGCATCCACAGCCTGGGCCAGTGCCTCAGCACCCTCAGTGGAAGAGAGCAGCTTCCTCAGATCCAACTTCAATCAGCCTCCTGCAGCTGAAAGCCGTCCCCCCTTGTCCTGTTGCCACAGGCCCTGTGGAACACCCTGTCCCAATCTTTCTTGTGGCACCCTTGCAGTCCTGCAGAGCTGCAGTGAGGCCTCCCCAGGGTCTCCTCTTTCCAGGCTGAGCATCCCCAGCCCCACGTGGAAAGCAGGCAGTGTGATCTGGGGGAGTCCAGGCTGGAGTCAAATGGCATCAGGAACTGAGAGACGGAAGCTTTAGGCCCAGGTTTGCCTCTCAATGTACAAAATTAATAAGAGTGGAGGGCAAGATGGTGGGACGCTGCTTCTGCTCTAATTGGTGAATATAGTCTCTGTTTTTTTCTTTTTTTCTCTCATGCCGTTGCAGTTTTGGCTGTTTGAAAGGAAGCTTGGCACAATATCCATTGTCTTCTCCATTTGTGAATCACCGAGCAGAGTCTGGGCAAGCTGATGTTGCAGAGCAAATCCTGCAAATGTACTGGTCATCCTGAGCCTGGAGAATGCAGTTAAACCCAGCCAAAAGTAATTTCTGGAAAGTCAAGCCTGGTGTACATTCTCTTGACTTTGGCTATGCCAACTTCACCTGAGTCTTATGAAAAAGCAAACAAAAGACTCAAACCAAAACAGACAAAACCTAGAAACAAACAAACCCATGCAAACCAATCAAACAAAGAGACTAAAAAAACCCCAAATAAAACCAAAGGGAATGAAGAGTTAGTATTAGTTTTGAGTTCATCATAGCAGGTAAATGGCTGCTTTCCACAGGATCACCATAAAAAGCCACAGATAACAGCTGCTCCAAAATACACCCAACAGGAGAACCATCAAAGTGATACATAGCAACTCTGGGGGCAGCTCCCCATTAAGGTGAGGGATGAGCACAGAGTGGTACAGCTCCAGCCTTCCCCACCCTGCAGGCTGCTCTTTGCTCCTGATGTAAGAGCCTTTTAGGACTGTGGCCCCTCTCGGTGCATTATAAATCATTCCCACAGGTCTCACTTGAGCCACTGGCATGTCCAGAGCGAGATCCAGGCACAATCCTACTGCCCGCTGAGCCTCTCTGGGAGATCCTGAGCATCTTCCTGCCCAGAGCCACAAAAGAGCTCAGGCTCTGCCTGAACTGGGTTGTCAGGGGAGGTTTCCATATCCCTGCGAGATGTGCTCATCCTTCATCAGGCTGTGCCCAGCCTGAATCAGGGCAGGTTGGATGCCACATGGGATCCATCCTTTTCCTTGCCATGTGATCCTCCATGCAGTAGGGATAAAAAGCCCAGCACTGGGGAACCCCAGGTGCTGCAGCAGTCATATTTTTGGGAGAAACACGGAGCTGTGCATGGCCAGCTTGAAGTCTGCACTGCTGTGAGCACCAGGCTGCCATGCTGAGCCCAGGGCCACAACCAGTGCTCACCCGGGCTGGGACATTGAGTCCCAACATGGGATCCCATGGGACAGGGCACGCTGGGATTCGCCCCTGCAGCTCCCCAGTGTGTCCAGAGAGACAGCAAGGAGACAGTGACCTCTGTCAGCGGGACCCTCTGAGTGGGACAACCACTGCTGGGGTGGCTGTGCCAGCTCCCCCATGAACCTCCAGCCCTGGGAACCGGGAGCAAGTGGAAAACACAACTTGGCCAATACTGCCTGTGCCAGAAGCAAATGGAAAGAGAACTGGGGTGTGAAAACCCAAGGTTGTTTATTTAAATAAGAACAGCAATTAAAACACAGAACACATTTACTTTTGTAAGAATATTTGTAATAACAACAATTTATAGAATGTATATACCTAAGAACATATCTAGCAACAATATTTGAAATGTATTTACAGAAGACAAAACGAAGCCCTAAAACCTATATGGCAAAAACAAGAACAAACTCTAAAAACTATGTACAAAAGGGTGCCATTTGAGTCCAGGATCTCCATCAGTCCGGGAAGAAAAGCAGGTGCCATGGTCACTCCAGTCAGGCACAGAGGGCTCTACCGTGTGTCTCCAGGCTGTCACAGTTGGACTCTGCTGCCAGATCTGAGGCTGGCTGGGTCTGGGGGCTGGGCCCCAGGCACTGCCATGGGGCTTGTGTGGCCCAAAGCAAGCACAGGACAGGCTGGGCATGGCCACCAGAACCCAAGGCACTGGGTACCACGTGCCTGAGCAGGGACCACCCAGCCCAATCCAACCCCAGCCTGGCTGCAGGGAACCCACTGTGCCTGTGGGGACCACATGCCTGTCGTGCTGCTGGCATCGCTCTTCATCCCAGGACCATGGCCTCCTCCTCATCTTCCTCATCAATGTCCATCTCTTCGGTGTACTCTTCCATTTCCACGTCCATCTCCTCATCCTCATCAACCTCCATCTCTTCCTCTCCAGTCTGTTCTCCATCCACCTCCATCTCCTCCTCCGTATCCATTATTGTGTCCACCTCCATCTCTTCCTCTCCTCTCTTTTCTCCCTCCACTTCCATCTTCTCCTCTCTATCAGTCTGTCTGTCCACCTCCATCTTGTCTTCTCTACCTGCAACAGCCTGCACAGGTAGCAAAACCTCAGAGTGGGGTCCCTGTCCCACCCCATCCCCCCAGAACTCCAGCCCACACCCAAGCAGCTGGGGGGATCCACCTCCATGGAATGGCACCGTACCTTCCTCAGGACAAATGTGAGCATCCTGCAGGGATGGATGACACAATCCAGGCCTTAGGCAGCTTTTGAGACCGATGAGATGAGGTCTCGGGGACAGGAACAAGAAGGGTGACAGGAGCAGCAGGAGCAGCGTGCAGCGTGTGCTGAGCCCAGGGCCAACGGTCGTGTTGTGCTGCTTGCTGGCTGCTGGCAGTTCCAGATGGGACATGGATTGTGACATGACCACTGAGCTAGAGAGCCTTTGGTTCCATGCTTAGCAACGTTCCCCCAGACCATGGTGCTCAGAGCCCTGTTCCCAAGGATGGAGCATCCACAGCCTGGGCCAGTGCCTCAGCACCCTCAGTGGAAGAGAGCAGCTTCCTCAGATCCAACTTCAATCAGCCTCCTGCAGCTGAAAGCCGTCCCCCCTTGTCCTGTTGCCACAGGCCCTGTGGAACACCCTGTCCCAATCTTTCTTGTGGCACCCTTGCAGTCCTGCAGAGCTGCAGTGAGGCCTCCCCAGGGTCTCCTCTTTCCAGGCTGAGCATCCCCAGCCCCACGTGGAAAGCAGGCAGTGTGATCTGGGGGAGTCCAGGCTGGAGTCAAATGGCATCAGGAACTGAGAGACGGAAGCTTTAGGCCCAGGTTTGCCTCTCAATGTACAAAATTAATAAGAGTGGAGGGCAAGATGGTGGGACACTGCTTCTGCTCTAATTGGTGAATATAGTCTCTGTTTTTTTTCATTTTTCTCTCATGCCGTTGCAGTTTTGGCTGTTTGAAAGGAAGCTTGGCACAATATCCATTGTCTTCTCCATTTGTGAATCACCGAGCAGAGTCTGGGCAAGCTGATGTTGCAGAGCAAATCCTGCAAATGTACTGGTCATCCTGAGCCTGGAGAATGCAGTTAAACCCAGCCAAAAGTAATTTCTGGAAAGTCAAGCCTGGTGTACATTCTCTTGACTTTGGCTATGCCAACTTCACCTGAGTCTTATGAAAAAGCAAACAAAAGACTCAAACCAAAACAGACAAAACCTAGAAACAAACAAACCCATGCAAACCAATCAAACAAAGAGACTAAAAAAACCCCAAATAAAACCAAGGGGAATGAAGAGTTAGTATTAGTTTTGAGTTCATCACAGCAGGTAAATGGCTGCTTTCCACAGGATCACCATAAAAAGCCACAGATAACAGCTGCTCCAAAATACACCCAACAGGAGAACCATCAAAGTGATACATAGCAACTCTGGGGGCAGCTCCCCATTAAGGTGAGGGATGAGCACAGAGTGGTACAGCTCCAGCCTTCCCCACCCTGCAGGCTGCTCTTTGCTCCTGATGTAAGAGCCTTTTAGGACTGTGGCCCCTCTCGGTGCATTATAAATCATTCCCACAGGTCTCACTTGAGCCACTGGCATGTCCAGAGCGAGATCCAGGCACAATCCTACTGCCCGCTGAGCCTCTCTGGGAGATCCTGAGCATCTTCCTGCCCAGAGCCACAAAAGAGCTCAGGCTCTGCCTGAACTGGGTTGTCAGGGGAGGTTTCCATATCCCTGCGAGATGTGCTCATCCTTCATCAGGCTGTGCCCAGCCTGGATCAGGGCAGGTTGGATGCCACATGGGATCCATCCTTTGTCCTGCCATATGATCCTCCATGCAGTGGGGATAAAAAGCCCAGCACTGGGGAACCCCAGGTGCTGCAGCAGTGATAGTTTTGGAAGAAACACGGAGCTGTGCATGGCCAGCTTGAAGTCTGCACTGCTCTGAGCACCAGGCCTGCCATGCTGAGCCCAGGGCCACAACCAGTGCTCACCCGGGCTGGGACATTGAGTCCCAGCATGGGATCCCATGGGACAGGGCACGCTGGGATTCGCCCCTGCAGCTCCCCAGTGTGTCCAGAGAGACAGCAAGGAGACAGTGACCTCTGTCAGCGGGACCCTCTGAGTGGGACAACCACTGCTGGGGTGGCTGTGCCAGCTCCCCCATGAACGTCCAGCCCTGGGAACCGGGAGCAAGTGGAAAACACAACTTGGCCAATACTGCCTGTGCCGGAAGCAAATGGAAAGAGAACTGGGGTGTGAAAACCCAAGGTTGTTTATTTAAATAAGAACAGCAATTAAAACACAGAACACATTTACTTTTGTAAGAATATTTGTAATAACAACAATTTATAGAATGTATATACCTAAGAACATATCTAACAACAGTATTTGAAATGTATTTACAGAAGACAAAACGAAGCCCTAAAACCTATATGCCAAAAACAAGAACAAAGTCTAAAACCTATGTACAAAAGGGTGTCATTTCAGTCCAGGATCTCCATCAGTCCGGGAAGAAAAGCAGGTGCCGTGGTCACTCCAGTCAGGCACAGAGGGCTCTTCCGTGTGTCCCCAGGCTGGCACAGTTGGACTCTGCTGCCAGATCTGAGGCTGGCTGGGTCTGGGGGCTGGGCCCCAGGCACTGCCATGGGGCTTGTGTGGCCCAAAGCAAGAACAGGACAGGCTGGGCATGGCCACCAGAACCCAAGGCACTGGGTACCACGTGCCTGAGCAGGGACCACCCAGCCCAATCCCGCCCCAGCCTGGCTGCAGGGAACCCACTGTGCCTGTGGGGACCACATGCCTGTCGTGCTGCTGGCATCGCTCTTCATCCCAGGACCATGGCCTCCTCTTCATCTTCCTCATCAATGTCCATCTCCTCGGTGTACTCTTCCATTTCCACGTCCATCTCCTCATCCTCATCAACCTCCATCTCTTCCTCTCCAGTCTGTTCTCCATCCACCTCCATCTCCTCCTCCGTATCCATTATTGTGTCCACCTCCATCTCTTCCTCTCCTCTCTTTTCTCCCTCCACTTCCATCTTCTCCTCTCTATCAGTCTGTCTGTCCATCTCCATCTTGTCTTCTCTACCTGCAACAGCCTGCACAGGTAGCAAAACCTCAGAGTGGGGTCCCTGTCCCACCCCATCCCCCCAGAACTCCAGCCCACACCCAAGCAGCTGGGGGGATCCGCCTCCATGGAATGGCACCGTACCTTCCTCAGGACAAATGTGAGCATCCTGCAGGGATGGATGACACAATCCAGGCCTTAGGCAGCTTTTGAGACTGATGAGATGAGGTCTCGGGGGCAGGAACAAGAAGGGTGACAGGAGCAGCAGGAGCAGCGTGCAGCGTGTGCTGAGCCCAGGGCCAACGGTCGTGTTGTGCTGCTTGCTGGCTGCTGGCAGTTCCAGATGGGACATGGATTGTGACATGACCACTGAGCTAGAGAGCCTTTGGTTCCATGCTTAGCAACGTTCCCCCAGACCATGGTGCTCAGAGCCCTGTTCCCAAGGATGGAGCATCCACAGCCTGGGCCAGTGCCTCAGCACCCTCAGTGGAAGAGAGCAGCTTCCTCAGATCCAACTTCAATCAGCCTCCTGCAGCTGAAAGCCGTCCCCCCTTGTCCTGTTGCCACAGGCCCTGTGGAACACCCTGTCCCAATCTTTCTTGTGGCACCCTTGCAGTCCTGCAGAGCTGCAGTGAGGCCTCCCCAGGGTCTCCTCTTTCCAGGCTGAGCATCCCCAGCCCCACGTGGAAAGCAGGCAGTGTGATCTGGGGGAGTCCAGGCTGGAGTCAAATGGCATCAGGAACTGAGAGACGGAAGCTTTAGGCCCAGGTTTGCCTCTCAATGTACAAAATTAATAAGAGTGGAGGGCAAGATGGTGGGACGCTGCTTCTGCTCTAATTGGTGAATATAGTCTCTGTTTTTTTCTTTTTTTCTCTCATGCCGTTGCAGTTTTGGCTGTTTGAAAGGAAGCTTGGCACAATATCCATTGTCTTCTCCATTTGTGAATCACCGAGCAGAGTCTGGGCAAGCTGATGTTGCAGAGCAAATCCTGCAAATGTACTGGTCATCCTGAGCCTGGAGAATGCAGTTAAACCCAGCCAAAAGTAATTTCTGGAAAGTCAAGCCTGGTGTACATTCTCTTGACTTTGGCTATGCCAACTTCACCTGAGTCTTATGAAAAAGCAAACAAAAGACTCAAACCAAAACAGACAAAACCTAGAAACAAACAAACCCATGCAAACCAATCAAACAAAGAGACTAAAAAAACCCCAAATAAAACCAAAGGGAATGAAGAGTTAGTATTAGTTTTGAGTTCATCATAGCAGGTAAATGGCTGCTTTCCACAGGATCACCATAAAAAGCCACAGATAACAGCTGCTCCAAAATACACCCAACAGGAGAACCATCAAAGTGATACATAGCAACTCTGGGGGCAGCTCCCCATTAAGGTGAGGGATGAGCACAGAGTGGTACAGCTCCAGCCTTCCCCACCCTGCAGGCTGCTCTTTGCTCCTGATGTAAGAGCCTTTTAGGACTGTGGCCCCTCTCGGTGCATTATAAATCATTCCCACAGGTCTCACTTGAGCCACTGGCATGTCCAGAGCGAGATCCAGGCACAATCCTACTGCCCGCTGAGCCTCTCTGGGAGATCCTGAGCATCTTCCTGCCCAGAGCCACAAAAGAGCTCAGGCTCTGCCTGAACTGGGTTGTCAGGGGAGGTTTCCATATCCCTGCGAGATGTGCTCATCCTTCATCAGGCTGTGCCCAGCCTGGATCAGGGCAGGTTGGATGCCACATGGGATCCATCCTTTTCCTTGCCATGTGATCCTCCATGCAGTAGGGATAAAAAGCCCAGCACTGGGGAACCCCAGGTGCTGCAGCAGTCATATTTTTGGGAGAAACACGGAGCTGTGCATGGCCAGCTTGAAGTCTGCACTGCTGTGAGCACCAGGCTGCCATGCTGAGCCCAGGGCCACAACCAGTGCTCACCCGGGCTGGGACATTGAGTCCCAACATGGGATCCCATGGGACAGGGCACGCTGGGATTCGCCCCTGCAGCTCCCCAGTGTGTCCAGAGAGACAGCAAGGAGACAGTGACCTCTGTCAGCGGGACCCTCTGAGTGGGACAACCACTGCTGGGGTGGCTGTGCCAGCTCCCCCATGAACCTCCAGCCCTGGGAACCGGGAGCAAGTGGAAAACACAACTTGGCCAATACTGCCTGTGCCAGAAGCAAATGGAAAGAGAACTGGGGTGTGAAAACCCAAGGTTGTTTATTTAAATAAGAACAGCAATTAAAACACAGAACACATTTACTTTTGTAAGAATATTTGTAATAACAACAATTTATAGAATGTATATACCTAAGAACATATCTAGCAACAATATTTGAAATGTATTTACAGAAGACAAAACGAAGCCCTAAAACCTATATGGCAAAAACAAGAACAAACTCTAAAAACTATGTACAAAAGGGTGCCATTTGAGTCCAGGATCTCCATCAGTCCGGGAAGAAAAGCAGGTGCCATGGTCACTCCAGTCAGGCACAGAGGGCTCTACCGTGTGTCTCCAGGCTGTCACAGTTGGACTCTGCTGCCAGATCTGAGGCTGGCTGGGTCTGGGGGCTGGGCCCCAGGCACTGCCATGGGGCTTGTGTGGCCCAAAGCAAGCACAGGACAGGCTGGGCATGGCCACCAGAACCCAAGGCACTGGGTACCACGTGCCTGAGCAGGGACCACCCAGCCCAATCCAACCCCAGCCTGGCTGCAGGGAACCCACTGTGCCTGTGGGGACCACATGCCTGTCGTGCTGCTGGCATCGCTCTTCATCCCAGGACCATGGCCTCCTCCTCATCTTCCTCATCAATGTCCATCTCTTCGGTGTACTCTTCCATTTCCACGTCCATCTCCTCATCCTCATCAACCTCCATCTCTTCCTCTCCAGTCTGTTCTCCATCCACCTCCATCTCCTCCTCCGTATCCATTATTGTGTCCACCTCCATCTCTTCCTCTCCTCTCTTTTCTCCCTCCACTTCCATCTTCTCCTCTCTATCAGTCTGTCTGTCCACCTCCATCTTGTCTTCTCTACCTGCAACAGCCTGCACAGGTAGCAAAACCTCAGAGTGGGGTCCCTGTCCCACCCCATCCCCCCAGAACTCCAGCCCACACCCAAGCAGCTGGGGGGATCCACCTCCATGGAATGGCACCGTACCTTCCTCAGGACAAATGTGAGCATCCTGCAGGGATGGATGACACAATCCAGGCCTTAGGCAGCTTTTGAGACCGATGAGATGAGGTCTCGGGGACAGGAACAAGAAGGGTGACAGGAGCAGCAGGAGCAGCGTGCAGCGTGTGCTGAGCCCAGGGCCAACGGTTGTGTTGTGCTGCTTGCTGGCTGCTGGCAGTTCCAGATGGGACATGGATTGTGACATGACCACTGAGCTAGAGAGCCTTTGGTTCCATGCTTAGCAACGTTCCCCCAGACCATGGTGCTCAGAGCCCTGTTCCCAAGGATGGAGCATCCACAGCCTGGGCCAGTGCCTCAGCACCCTCAGTGGAAGAGAGCAGCTTCCTCAGATCCAACTTCAATCAGCCTCCTGCAGCTGAAAGCCGTCCCCCCTTGTCCTGTTGCCACAGGCCCTGTGGAACACCCTGTCCCAATCTTTCTTGTGGCACCCTTGCAGTCCTGCAGAGCTGCAGTGAGGCCTCCCCAGGGTCTCCTCTTTCCAGGCTGAGCATCCCCAGCCCCACGTGGAAAGCAGGCAGTGTGATCTGGGGGAGTCCAGGCTGGAGTCAAATGGCATCAGGAACTGAGAGACGGAAGCTTTAGGCCCAGGTTTGCCTCTCAATGTACAAAATTAATAAGAGTGGAGGGCAAGATGGTGGGACACTGCTTCTGCTCTAATTGGTGAATATAGTCTCTGTTTTTTTTCATTTTTCTCTCATGCCGTTGCAGTTTTGGCTGTTTGAAAGGAAGCTTGGCACAATATCCATTGTCTTCTCCATTTGTGAATCACCGAGCAGAGTCTGGGCAAGCTGATGTTGCAGAGCAAATCCTGCAAATGTACTGGTCATCCTGAGCCTGGAGAATGCAGTTAAACCCAGCCAAAAGTAATTTCTGGAAAGTCAAGCCTGGTGTACATTCTCTTGACTTTGGCTATGCCAACTTCACCTGAGTCTTATGAAAAAGCAAACAAAAGACTCAAACCAAAACAGACAAAACCTAGAAACAAACAAACCCATGCAAACCAATCAAACAAAGAGACTAAAAAAACCCCAAATAAAACCAAAGGGAATGAAGAGTTAGTATTAGTTTTGAGTTCATCACAGCAGGTAAATGGCTGCTTTCCACAGGATCACCATAAAAAGCCACAGATAACAGCTGCTCCAAAATACACCCAACAGGAGAACCATCAAAGTGATACATAGCAACTCTGGGGGCAGCTCCCCATTAAGGTGAGGGATGAGCACACAGTGCTACAGCTCCAGCCTTCCCCACCCTGCAGGCTGCTCTTTGCTCCTGATGTAAGAGCCTTGCAGGACTGTGGCCCCTCTCGGTGCATTATAAATCATTCCCACAGCTCTCACTTGAGCCACTGGCATGTCCAGAGCGAGATCCAGGCACAATCCTACTGCCCGCTGAGCCTCTCTGGGAGATCCTGAGCATCTTCCTGCCCAGAGCCACAAAAGAGCTCAGGCTCTGCCTGAACTGGGTTGTCAGGGGAGGTTTCCATATCCCTGCGAGATGTGCTCATCCTTCATCAGGCTGTGCCCAGCCTGGATCAGGGCAGGTTGGATGCCACATGGGATCCATCCTTTGCCCTGCCATGTGATCCTCCATGCAGTGGGGATAAAAAGCCCAGCACTGGGGAACCCCAGGTGCTGCAGCAGTGATATTTTTGGGAGAAACACGGAGCTGTGCATGGCCAGCTTGAAGTCTGCACTGCTGTGAGCACCAGGCCTGCCATGCTGAGCCCAGGGCCACAACCAGTGCTCACCCGGGCTGGGACATTGAGTCCCAACATGGGATCCCATGGGACAGGGCACGCTGGGATTCGCCCCTGCAGCTCCCCAGTGTGTCCAGAGAGACAGCAAGGAGACAGTGACCTCTGTCAGCGGGGCCCTCTGAGTGGGACAACCACTGCTTGGGTGGCTGTGCCAGCTCCCCCATGAACCTCCAGCCCTGGGAACCGGGAGCAAGTGGAAAACACAACTTGGCCAATACTGCCTGTGCCGGAAGCAAATGGAAAGAGAACTGGGGTGTGAAAACCCAAGGTTGTTTATTTACATAAGAACAGCAATGAAAACACAGAACACATTTACTTTTGTAAGGATATTTGTAATAACAACAATTTATAGAATGTATATACCTAAGAACATATCTAACGACAATATTTGAAATGTATTTACAGAAGACAAAACGAAGCCCTAAAACCTATATCTCAAAAACAAGAACTAATTCTTAACACTATGTACAACATGGTGCCATTTGAGTCCAGGATCTCCATCAGTCCGGGAAGAAAAGCAGGTGCCATGGTCACTCCAGTCAGGCACAGAGGGCTCTACCGTGTGTCCCCAGGCTGGCACACTGGGACTCTGCTGCCAGAGCTGAGGCTGGCTGGGTCTGGGGGCTGGGCCCCAGGCACTGCCATGGGGCTTGTGTGGCCCAAAGCAAGAACAGGACAGGCTGGGCATGGCCAGCAGAACCCAAGGCACTGGGTACCACGTGCCTGAGCAGTGACCACCCAACCCAATCCCGCCCCAGCTTGGCTGCAGGGAACCCACTGTGCCTGTGGGGACCACATGCCTGTCCTGCTGCTGGCATTGCTCTTCATCCCAGGACCATGGCCTCCTCTTCATCTTCCTCATCAATGTCCATCTCCTCGGTGTACTCTTCCATTTCCACGCCCATCTCCTCATCCTCATCAACCTCCATCTCTTCCTCTCCAGTCTGTTCTCCATCCACCTCCATCTCCTCCTCCGTATCCATTATTGTGTCCACCTCCATCTCTTCCTCTCCTCTCTTTTCTCCCTCCACTTCCATCTTCTCCTCTCTATCAGTCTGTCTGTCCACCTCCATCTTGTCTTCTCTACCTGCAACAGCCTGCAGAGGTAGCAAAACCTCAGAGTGGGGTCCCTGTCCCACCCCATCCCCCCAGAACTCCAGCCCACACCCGGGCAACTGGGGGGATTCACCTTCATGGAATGGCACCGTACCTTCCTCAGGACAAATGTGAGCATCCTGCAGGGATGGATGACACAATCCAGGCCTTAGGCAGCTTTTGAGACTGATGAGATGATGTCTCAGGGGCAGGAACAAGAAGGGTGACAGGAGCAGCAGGAGCAGCGTGCAGCGTGTGCTGAGCCCAGGGCCAATGGTGTGTTGTGCTGCTTGCTGGCTGCTGGCAGTTCCAGATGGGACATGGATTGTGACATGACCACTGAGCTAGAGAGCCTTTGGTTCCATGCTTAGCAACGTTCCCCCAGACCATGGTGCTCAGAGCCCTGTTCCCAAGGATGGAGCATCCACAGCCTGGGCCAGTGCCTCAGCACCCTCAGTGGAAGAGAGCAGCTTCCTCAGATCCAACTTCAATCAGCCTCCTGCAGCTGAAAGCCGTCCCCCCTTGTCCTGTTGCCACAGGCCCTGTGGAACACCCTGTCCCAATCTTTCTTGTGGCACCCTTGCAGTCCTGCAGAGCTGCAGTGAGGCCTCCCCAGGGTCTCCTCTTTCCAGGCTGAGCATCCCCAGCCCCACGTGGAAAGCAGGCAGTGTGATCTGGGGGAGTCCAGGCTGGAGTCAAATGGCATCAGGAACTGAGAGACGGAAGCTTTAGGCCCAGGATTGCCTCTCAATGTACAAAATTAATAAGAGTGGAGGGCAAGATGGTGGGACACTGCTTCTGCTCTAATTGGTGAATATAGTCTCTGTTTTTTTTCTTTTTTTCTCTCATGCCGTTGCAGTTTTGGCTGTTTGAAAGGAAGCTTGGCACAATATCCATTGTCTTCTCCATTTGTGAATCACCGAGCAGAGTCTGGGCAAGCTGATGTTGCAGAGCAAATCCTGCAAATGTACTGGTCATCCTGAGCCTGGAGAATGCAGTTAAACCCAGCCAAAAGTAATTTCTGGAAAGTCAAGCCTGGTGTACATTCTCTTGACTTTGGCTATGCCAACTTCACCTGAGTCTTATGAAAAAGCAAACAAAAGACTCAAACCAAAACAGACAAAACCTAGAAACAAACAAACCCATGCAAACCAATCAAACAAAGAGACTAAAGAAACCTCAAAGAAAACCAAAGGGAATGAAGAGTTAGTATTAGTTTTGAGTTCATCACAGCAGGTAAATGGCTGCTTTCCACAGGATCACCATAAAAAGCCACAGATAACAGCTGCTCCAAAATACACCCAACAGGAGAACCATCAAAGTGATACATAGCAACTCTGGGGGCAGCTCCCCATTAAGGTGAGGGATGAGCACACAGTGCTACAGCTCCAGCCTTCCCCACCCTGCAGGCTGCTCTTTGCTCCTGATGTAAGAGCCTTTTAGGACTGTGGCCCCTCTCGGTGCATTATAAATCATTCCCACAGGTCTCACTTGAGCCACTGGCATGTCCAGAGCGAGATCCAGGCACAATCCTACTGCCCGCTGAGCCTCTCTGGGAGATCCTGAGCATCTTCCTGCCCAGAGCCACAAAAGAGCTCAGGCTCTGCCTGAACTGGGTTGTCAGGGGAGGTTTCCATATCCCTGCGAGATGTGCTCATCCTTCATCAGGCTGTGCCCAGCCTGGATCAGGGCAGGTTGGATGCCACATGGGATCCATCCTTTGTCCTGCCATATGATCCTCCATGCAGTGGGGATAAAAAGCCCAGCACTGGGGAACCCCAGGTGCTGCAGCAGTGATAGTTTTGGAAGAAACACGGAGCTGTGCATGGCCAGCTTGAAGTCTGCACTGCTCTGAGCACCAGGCCTGCCATGCTGAGCCCAGGGCCACAACCAGTGCTCACCCGGGCTGGGACATTGAGTCCCAGCATGGGATCCCATGGGACAGGGCACGCTGGGATTCGCCCCTGCAGCTCCCCAGTGTGTCCAGAGAGACAGCAAGGAGACAGTGACCTCTGTCAGCGGGACCCTCTGAGTGGGACAACCACTGCTGGGGTGGCTGTGCCAGCTCCCCCATGAACGTCCAGCCCTGGGAACCGGGAGCAAGTGGAAAACACAACTTGGCCAATACTGCCTGTGCCAGAAGCAAATGGAAAGAGAACTGGGGTGTGAAAACCCAAGGTTGTTTATTTAAATAAGAACAGCAATTAAAACACAGAACACATTTACTTTTGTAAGAATATTTGTAATAACAACAATTTATAGAATGTATATACCTAAGAACATATCTAACAACAGTATTTGAAATGTATTTACAGAAGACAAAACGAAGCCCTAAAACCTATATGCCAAAAACAAGAACAAAGTCTAAAACCTATGTACAAAAGGGTGTCATTTCAGTCCAGGATCTCCATCAGTCCGGGAAGAAAAGCAGGTGCCGTGGTCACTCCAGTCAGGCACAGAGGGCTCTTCCGTGTGTCCCCAGGCTGGCACAGTTGGACTCTGCTGCCAGATCTGAGGCTGGCTGGGTCTGGGGGCTGGGCCCCAGGCACTGCCATGGGGCTTGTGTGGCCCAAAGCAAGAACAGGACAGGCTGGGCATGGCCACCAGAACCCAAGGCACTGGGTACCACGTGCCTGAGCAGGGACCACCCAGCCCAATCCCGCCCCAGCCTGGCTGCAGGGAACCCACTGTGCCTGTGGGGACCACATGCCTGTCGTGCTGCTGGCATCGCTCTTCATCCCAGGACCATGGCCTCCTCTTCATCTTCCTCATCAATGTCCATCTCCTCGGTGTACTCTTCCATTTCCACGTCCATCTCCTCATCCTCATCAACCTCCATCTCTTCCTCTCCAGTCTGTTCTCCATCCACCTCCATCTCCTCCTCCGTATCCATTATTGTGTCCACCTCCATCTCTTCCTCTCCTCTCTTTTCTCCCTCCACTTCCATCTTCTCCTCTCTATCAGTCTGTCTGTCCATCTCCATCTTGTCTTCTCTACCTGCAACAGCCTGCACAGGTAGCAAAACCTCAGAGTGGGGTCCCTGTCCCACCCCATCCCCCCAGAACTCCAGCCCACACCCAAGCAGCTGGGGGGATCCGCCTCCATGGAATGGCACCGTACCTTCCTCAGGACAAATGTGAGCATCCTGCAGGGATGGATGACACAATCCAGGCCTTAGGCAGCTTTTGAGACTGATGAGATGAGGTCTCGGGGGCAGGAACAAGAAGGGTGACAGGAGCAGCAGGAGCAGCGTGCAGCGTGTGCTGAGCCCAGGGCCAACGGTCGTGTTGTGCTGCTTGCTGGCTGCTGGCAGTTCCAGATGGGACATGGATTGTGACATGACCACTGAGCTAGAGAGCCTTTGGTTCCATGCTTAGCAACGTTCCCCCAGACCATGGTGCTCAGAGCCCTGTTCCCAAGGATGGAGCATCCACAGCCTGGGCCAGTGCCTCAGCACCCTCAGTGGAAGAGAGCAGCTTCCTCAGATCCAACTTCAATCAGCCTCCTGCAGCTGAAAGCCGTCCCCCCTTGTCCTGTTGCCACAGGCCCTGTGGAACACCCTGTCCCAATCTTTCTTGTGGCACCCTTGCAGTCCTGCAGAGCTGCAGTGAGGCCTCCCCAGGGTCTCCTCTTTCCAGGCTGAGCATCCCCAGCCCCACGTGGAAAGCAGGCAGTGTGATCTGGGGGAGTCCAGGCTGGAGTCAAATGGCATCAGGAACTGAGAGACGGAAGCTTTAGGCCCAGGTTTGCCTCTCAATGTACAAAATTAATAAGAGTGGAGGGCAAGATGGTGGGACGCTGCTTCTGCTCTAATTGGTGAATATAGTCTCTGTTTTTTTCTTTTTTTCTCTCATGCCGTTGCAGTTTTGGCTGTTTGAAAGGAAGCTTGGCACAATATCCATTGTCTTCTCCATTTGTGAATCACCGAGCAGAGTCTGGGCAAGCTGATGTTGCAGAGCAAATCCTGCAAATGTACTGGTCATCCTGAGCCTGGAGAATGCAGTTAAACCCAGCCAAAAGTAATTTCTGGAAAGTCAAGCCTGGTGTACATTCTCTTGACTTTGGCTATGCCAACTTCACCTGAGTCTTATGAAAAAGCAAACAAAAGACTCAAACCAAAACAGACAAAACCTAGAAACAAACAAACCCATGCAAACCAATCAAACAAAGAGACTAAAAAAACCCCAAATAAAACCAAAGGGAATGAAGAGTTAGTATTAGTTTTGAGTTCATCATAGCAGGTAAATGGCTGCTTTCCACAGGATCACCATAAAAAGCCACAGATAACAGCTGCTCCAAAATACACCCAACAGGAGAACCATCAAAGTGATACATAGCAACTCTGGGGGCAGCTCCCCATTAAGGTGAGGGATGAGCACAGAGTGGTACAGCTCCAGCCTTCCCCACCCTGCAGGCTGCTCTTTGCTCCTGATGTAAGAGCCTTTTAGGACTGTGGCCCCTCTCGGTGCATTATAAATCATTCCCACAGGTCTCACTTGAGCCACTGGCATGTCCAGAGCGAGATCCAGGCACAATCCTACTGCCCGCTGAGCCTCTCTGGGAGATCCTGAGCATCTTCCTGCCCAGAGCCACAAAAGAGCTCAGGCTCTGCCTGAACTGGGTTGTCAGGGGAGGTTTCCATATCCCTGCGAGATGTGCTCATCCTTCATCAGGCTGTGCCCAGCCTGGATCAGGGCAGGTTGGATGCCACATGGGATCCATCCTTTGTCCTGCCATATGATCCTCCATGCAGTGGGGATAAAAAGCCCAGCACTGGGGAACCCCAGGTGCTGCAGCAGTGATAGTTTTGGAAGAAACACGGAGCTGTGCATGGCCAGCTTGAAGTCTGCACTGCTCTGAGCACCAGGCCTGCCATGCTGAGCCCAGGGCCACAACCAGTGCTCACCCGGGCTGGGACATTGAGTCCCAGCATGGGATCCCATGGGACAGGGCACGCTGGGATTCGCCCCTGCAGCTCCCCAGTGTGTCCAGAGAGACAGCAAGGAGACAGTGACCTCTGTCAGCGGGACCCTCTGAGTGGGACAACCACTGCTGGGGTGGCTGTGCCAGCTCCCCCATGAACGTCCAGCCCTGGGAACCGGGAGCAAGTGGAAAACACAACTTGGCCAATACTGCCTGTGCCAGAAGCAAATGGAAAGAGAACTGGGGTGTGAAAACCCAAGGTTGTTTATTTAAATAAGAACAGCAATTAAAACACAGAACACATTTACTTTTGTAAGAATATTTGTAATAACAACAATTTATAGAATGTATATACCTAAGAACATATCTAACAACAGTATTTGAAATGTATTTACAGAAGACAAAACGAAGCCCTAAAACCTATATGCCAAAAACAAGAACAAAGTCTAAAACCTATGTACAAAAGGGTGTCATTTCAGTCCAGGATCTCCATCAGTCCGGGAAGAAAAGCAGGTGCCGTGGTCACTCCAGTCAGGCACAGAGGGCTCTTCCGTGTGTCCCCAGGCTGGCACAGTTGGACTCTGCTGCCAGATCTGAGGCTGGCTGGGTCTGGGGGCTGGGCCCCAGGCACTGCCATGGGGCTTGTGTGGCCCAAAGCAAGAACAGGACAGGCTGGGCATGGCCACCAGAACCCAAGGCACTGGGTACCACGTGCCTGAGCAGGGACCACCCAGCCCAATCCCGCCCCAGCCTGGCTGCAGGGAACCCACTGTGCCTGTGGGGACCACATGCCTGTCGTGCTGCTGGCATCGCTCTTCATCCCAGGACCATGGCCTCCTCTTCATCTTCCTCATCAATGTCCATCTCCTCGGTGTACTCTTCCATTTCCACGTCCATCTCCTCATCCTCATCAACCTCCATCTCTTCCTCTCCAGTCTGTTCTCCATCCACCTCCATCTCCTCCTCCGTATCCATTATTGTGTCCACCTCCATCTCTTCCTCTCCTCTCTTTTCTCCCTCCACTTCCATCTTCTCCTCTCTATCAGTCTGTCTGTCCATCTCCATCTTGTCTTCTCTACCTGCAACAGCCTGCACAGGTAGCAAAACCTCAGAGTGGGGTCCCTGTCCCACCCCATCCCCCCAGAACTCCAGCCCACACCCAAGCAGCTGGGGGGATCCGCCTCCATGGAATGGCACCGTACCTTCCTCAGGACAAATGTGAGCATCCTGCAGGGATGGATGACACAATCCAGGCCTTAGGCAGCTTTTGAGACCGATGAGATGAGGTCTCGGGGGCAGGAAGAAGAAGGCTGACAGGAGCAGCAGGAGCAGCGTGCAGCGTGTGCTGAGCCCAGGGCCAACGGTTGTGTTGTGCTGCTTGCTGGCTGCTGGCAGTTCCAGATGGGACATGGATTGTGACATGACCACTGAGCTAGAGAGCCTTTGGTTCCATGCTTAGCAACGTTCCCCCAGACCATGGTGCTCAGAGCCCTGTTCCCAAGGATGGAGCATCCACAGCCTGGGCCAGTGCCTCAGCACCCTCAGTGGAAGAGAGCAGCTTCCTCAGATCCAACTTCAATCAGCCTCCTGCAGCTGAAAGCCGTCCCCCCTTGTCCTGTTGCCACAGGCCCTGTGGAACACCCTGTCCCAATCTTTCTTGTGGCACCCTTGCAGTCCTGCAGAGCTGCAGTGAGGCCTCCCCAGGGTCTCCTCTTTCCAGGCTGAGCATCCCCAGCCCCACGTGGAAAGCAGGCAGTGTGATCTGGGGGAGTCCAGGCTGGAGTCAAATGGCATCAGGAACTGAGAGACGGAAGCTTTAGGCCCAGGTTTACCACTCAATGTACAAAATTAATAAGAGTGGAGGGCAAGATGGTGGGACGCTGCTTCTGCTCTAATTGGTGAATATAGTCTCTGTTTTTTTCTTTTTTTCTCTCATGCCCTTGCAGTTTTGGCTGTTTGAAAGGAAGCTTGGCACAATATCCATTGTCTTCTCCATTTGTGAATCACCGAGCAGAGTCTGGGCAAGCTGATGTTGCAGAGCAAATCCTGCAAATGTACTGGTCATCCTGAGCCTGGAGAATGCAGTTAAACCCAGCCAAAAGTAATTTCTGGAAAGTCAAGCCTGGTGTACATTCTCTTGACTTTGGCTATGCCAACTTCACCTGAGTCTTATGAAAAAGCAAACAAAAGACTCAAACCAAAACAGACAAAACCTAGAAACAAACAAACCCATGCAAACCAATCAAACAAAGAGACTAAAAAAACCCCAAATAAAACCAAAGGGAATGAAGAGTTAGTATTAGTTTTGAGTTCATCACAGCAGGTAAATGGCTGCTTTCCACAGGATCACCATAAAAAGCCACAGATAACAGCTGCTCCAAAATACACCCAACAGGAGAACCATCAAAGTGATACAATGCAACTCTGGGGGCAGCTCCCCATTAAGGTGAGGGATGAGCACACAGTGCTACAGCTCCAGCCTTCCCCACCCTGCAGGCTGCTCTTTGCTCCTGATGTAAGAGCCTTGCAGGACTGTGGCCCCTCTCGGTGCATTATAAATCATTCCCACAGCTCTCACTTGAGCCACTGGCATGTCCAGAGCGAGATCCAGGCACAATCCTACTGCCCGCTGAGCCTCTCTGGGAGATCCTGAGCATCTTCCTGCCCAGAGCCACAAAAGAGCTCAGGCTCTGCCTGAACTGGGTTGTCAGGGGAGGTTTCCATATCCCTGCGAGATGTGCTCATCCTTCATCAGGCTGTGCCCAGCCTGGATCAGGGCAGGTTGGATGCCACATGGGATCCATCCTTTGCCCTGCCATGTGATCCTCCATGCAGTGGGGATAAAAAGCCCAGCACTGGGGAACCCCAGGTGCTGCAGCAGTGATATTTTTGGGAGAAACACGGAGCTGTGCATGGCCAGCTTGAAGTCTGCACTGCTGTGAGCACCAGGCCTGCCATGCTGAGCCCAGGGCCACAACCAGTGCTCACCCGGGCTGGGACATTGAGTCCCAACATGGGATCCCATGGGACAGGGCACGCTGGGATTCGCCCCTGCAGCTCCCCAGTGTGTCCAGAGAGACAGCAAGGAGACAGTGACCTCTGTCAGCGGGGCCCTCTGAGTGGGACAACCACTGCTTGGGTGGCTGTGCCAGCTCCCCCATGAACCTCCAGCCCTGGGAACCGGGAGCAAGTGGAAAACACAACTTGGCCAATACTGCCTGTGCCGGAAGCAAATGGAAAGAGAACTGGGGTGTGAAAACCCAAGGTTGTTTATTTACATAAGAACAGCAATGAAAACACAGAACACATTTACTTTTGTAAGGATATTTGTAATAACAACAATTTATAGAATGTATATACCTAAGAACATATCTAACGACAATATTTGAAATGTATTTACAGAAGACAAAACGAAGCCCTAAAACCTATATCTCAAAAACAAGAACTAATTCTTAACACTATGTACAACATGGTGCCATTTGAGTCCAGGATCTCCATCAGTCCGGGAAGAAAAGCAGGTGCCATGGTCACTCCAGTCAGGCACAGAGGGCTCTACCGTGTGTCCCCAGGCTGGCACAGCGGGACTCTGCTGCCAGAGCTGAGGCTGGCTGGGTCTGGGGGCTGGGCCCCAGGCACTGCCATGGGGCTTGTGTGGCCCAAAGCAAGAACAGGACAGGCTGGGCATGGCCAGCAGAACCCAAGGCACTGGGTACCACGTGCCTGAGCAGTGACCACCCAGCCCAATCCCGCCCCAGCTTGGCTGCAGGGAACCCACTGTGCCTGTGGGGACCACATGCCTGTCCTGCTGCTGGCATTGCTCTTCATCCCAGGACCATGGCCTCCTCTTCATCTTCCTCATCAATGTCCATCTCCTCGGTGTACTCTTCCATTTCCACGTCCATCTCCTCATCCTCATCAACCTCCATCTCTTCCTCTCCAGTCTGTTCTCCATCCACCTCCATCTCCTCCTCCGTATCCATTATTGTGTCCACCTCCATCTCTTCCTCTCCTCTCTTTTCTCCCTCCACTTCCATCTTCTCCTCTCTATCAGTCTGTCTGTCCACCTCCATCTTGTCTTCTCTACCTGCAACAGCCTGCACAGGTAGCAAAACCTCAGAGTGGGGTCCCTGTCCCACCCCATCCCCCCAGAACTCCAGCCCACACCCGGGCAACTGGGGGGATTCACCTTCATGGAATGGCACCGTACCTTCCTCAGGACAAATGTGAGCATCCTGCAGGGATGGATGACACAATCCAGGCCTTAGGCAGCTTTTGAGACTGATGAGATGATGTCTCAGGGGCAGGAACAAGAAGGGTGACAGGAGCAGCAGGAGCAGCGTGCAGCGTGTGCTGAGCCCAGGGCCAACGGTGTGTTGTGCTGCTTGCTGGCTGCTGGCAGTTCCAGATGGGACATGGATTGTGACATGACCACTGAGCTAGAGAGCCTTTGGTTCCATGCTTAGCAACGTTCCCCCAGACCATGGTGCTCAGAGCCCTGTTCCCAAGGATGGAGCATCCACAGCCTGGGCCAGTGCCTCAGCACCCTCAGTGGAAGAGAGCAGCTTCCTCAGATCCAACTTCAATCAGCCTCCTGCAGCTGAAAGCCGTCCCCCCTTGTCCTGTTGCCACAGGCCCTGTGGAACACCCTGTCCCAATCTTTCTTGTGGCACCCTTGCAGTCCTGCAGAGCTGCAGTGAGGCCTCCCCAGGGTCTCCTCTTTCCAGGCTGAGCATCCCCAGCCCCACGTGGAAAGCAGGCAGTGTGATCTGGGGGAGTCCAGGCTGGAGTCAAATGGCATCAGGAACTGAGAGACGGAAGCTTTAGGCCCAGGATTGCCTCTCAATGTACAAAATTAATAAGAGTGGAGGGCAAGATGGTGGGACACTGCTTCTGCTCTAATTGGTGAATATAGTCTCTGTTTTTTTTCTTTTTTTCTCTCATGCCGTTGCAGTTTTGGCTGTTTGAAAGGAAGCTTGGCACAATATCCATTGTCTTCTCCATTTGTGAATCACCGAGCAGAGTCTGGGCAAGCTGATGTTGCAGAGCAAATCCTGCAAATGTACTGGTCATCCTGAGCCTGGAGAATGCAGTTAAACCCAGCCAAAAGTAATTTCTGGAAAGTCAAGCCTGGTGTACATTCTCTTGACTTTGGCTATGCCAACTTCACCTGAGTCTTATGAAAAAGCAAACAAAAGACTCAAACCAAAACAGACAAAACCTAGAAACAAACAAACCCATGCAAACCAATCAAACAAAGAGACTAAAGAAACCTCAAAGAAAACCAAAGGGAATGAAGAGTTAGTATTAGTTTTGAGTTCATCACAGCAGGTAAATGGCTGCTTTCCACAGGATCACCATAAAAAGCCACAGATAACAGCTGCTCCAAAATACACCCAACAGGAGAACCATCAAAGTGATACAATGCAACTCTGGGGGCAGCTCCCCATTAAGGTGAGGGATGAGCACACAGTGCTACAGCTCCAGCCTTCCCCACCCTGCAGGCTGCTCTTTGCTCCTGATGTAAGAGCCTTGCAGGACTGTGGCCCCTCTCGGTGCATTATAAATCATTCCCACAGCTCTCACTTGAGCCACTGGCATGTCCAGAGCGAGATCCAGGCACAATCCTACTGCCCGCTGAGCCTCTCTGGGAGATCCTGAGCATCTTCCTGCCCAGAGCCACAAAAGAGCTCAGGCTCTGCCTGAACTGGGTTGTCAGGGGAGGTTTCCATATCCCTGCGAGATGTGCTCATCCTTCATCAGGCTGTGCCCAGCCTGGATCAGGGCAGGTTGGATGCCACATGGGATCCATCCTTTGCCCTGCCATGTGATCCTCCATGCAGTGGGGATAAAAAGCCCAGCACTGGGGAACCCCAGGTGCTGCAGCAGTGATATTTTTGGGAGAAACACGGAGCTGTGCATGGCCAGCTTGAAGTCTGCACTGCTGTGAGCACCAGGCCTGCCATGCTGAGCCCAGGGCCACAACCAGTGCTCACCCGGGCTGGGACATTGAGTCCCAACATGGGATCCCATGGGACAGGGCACGCTGGGATTCGCCCCTGCAGCTCCCCAGTGTGTCCAGAGAGACAGCAAGGAGACAGTGACCTCTGTCAGCGGGGCCCTCTGAGTGGGACAACCACTGCTTGGGTGGCTGTGCCAGCTCCCCCATGAACCTCCAGCCCTGGGAACCGGGAGCAAGTGGAAAACACAACTTGGCCAATACTGCCTGTGCCGGAAGCAAATGGAAAGAGAACTGGGGTGTGAAAACCCAAGGTTGTTTATTTACATAAGAACAGCAATGAAAACACAGAACACATTTACTTTTGTAAGGATATTTGTAATAACAACAATTTATAGAATGTATATACCTAAGAACATATCTAACGACAATATTTGAAATGTATTTACAGAAGACAAAACGAAGCCCTAAAACCTATATCTCAAAAACAAGAACTAATTCTTAACACTATGTACAACATGGTGCCATTTGAGTCCAGGATCTCCATCAGTCCGGGAAGAAAAGCAGGTGCCATGGTCACTCCAGTCAGGCACAGAGGGCTCTACCGTGTGTCCCCAGGCTGGCACAGCGGGACTCTGCTGCCAGAGCTGAGGCTGGCTGGGTCTGGGGGCTGGGCCCCAGGCACTGCCATGGGGCTTGTGTGGCCCAAAGCAAGAACAGGACAGGCTGGGCATGGCCAGCAGAACCCAAGGCACTGGGTACCACGTGCCTGAGCAGTGACCACCCAGCCCAATCCCGCCCCAGCTTGGCTGCAGGGAACCCACTGTGCCTGTGGGGACCACATGCCTGTCCTGCTGCTGGCATTGCTCTTCATCCCAGGACCATGGCCTCCTCTTCATCTTCCTCATCAATGTCCATCTCCTCGGTGTACTCTTCCATTTCCACGTCCATCTCCTCATCCTCATCAACCTCCATCTCTTCCTCTCCAGTCTGTTCTCCATCCACCTCCATCTCCTCCTCCGTATCCATTATTGTGTCCACCTCCATCTCTTCCTCTCCTCTCTTTTCTCCCTCCACTTCCATCTTCTCCTCTCTATCAGTCTGTCTGTCCACCTCCATCTTGTCTTCTCTACCTGCAACAGCCTGCACAGGTAGCAAAACCTCAGAGTGGGGTCCCTGTCCCACCCCATCCCCCCAGAACTCCAGCCCACACCCGGGCAACTGGGGGGATTCACCTTCATGGAATGGCACCGTACCTTCCTCAGGACAAATGTGAGCATCCTGCAGGGATGGATGACACAATCCAGGCCTTAGGCAGCTTTTGAGACTGATGAGATGATGTCTCAGGGGCAGGAACAAGAAGGGTGACAGGAGCAGCAGGAGCAGCGTGCAGCGTGTGCTGAGCCCAGGGCCAACGGTGTGTTGTGCTGCTTGCTGGCTGCTGGCAGTTCCAGATGGGACATGGATTGTGACATGACCACTGAGCTAGAGAGCCTTTGGTTCCATGCTTAGCAACGTTCCCCCAGACCATGGTGCTCAGAGCCCTGTTCCCAAGGATGGAGCATCCACAGCCTGGGCCAGTGCCTCAGCACCCTCAGTGGAAGAGAGCAGCTTCCTCAGATCCAACTTCAATCAGCCTCCTGCAGCTGAAAGCCGTCCCCCCTTGTCCTGTTGCCACAGGCCCTGTGGAACACCCTGTCCCAATCTTTCTTGTGGCACCCTTGCAGTCCTGCAGAGCTGCAGTGAGGCCTCCCCAGGGTCTCCTCTTTCCAGGCTGAGCATCCCCAGCCCCACGTGGAAAGCAGGCAGTGTGATCTGGGGGAGTCCAGGCTGGAGTCAAATGGCATCAGGAACTGAGAGACGGAAGCTTTAGGCCCAGGATTGCCTCTCAATGTACAAAATTAATAAGAGTGGAGGGCAAGATGGTGGGACACTGCTTCTGCTCTAATTGGTGAATATAGTCTCTGTTTTTTTTCTTTTTTTCTCTCATGCCGTTGCAGTTTTGGCTGTTTGAAAGGAAGCTTGGCACAATATCCATTGTCTTCTCCATTTGTGAATCACCGAGCAGAGTCTGGGCAAGCTGATGTTGCAGAGCAAATCCTGCAAATGTACTGGTCATCCTGAGCCTGGAGAATGCAGTTAAACCCAGCCAAAAGTAATTTCTGGAAAGTCAAGCCTGGTGTACATTCTCTTGACTTTGGCTATGCCAACTTCACCTGAGTCTTATGAAAAAGCAAACAAAAGACTCAAACCAAAACAGACAAAACCTAGAAACAAACAAACCCATGCAAACCAATCAAACAAAGAGACTAAAGAAACCTCAAAGAAAACCAAAGGGAATGAAGAGTTAGTATTAGTTTTGAGTTCATCACAGCAGGTAAATGGCTGCTTTCCACAGGATCACCATAAAAAGCCACAGATAACAGCTGCTCCAAGATACACACAACAGGAGAACCATCAAAGTGATACATAGCAACTCTGGGGGCAGCTCCCCATTAAGGTGAGGGATGAGCACACAGTGCTACAGCTCCAGCCTTCCCCACCCTGCAGGCTGCTCTTTGCTCCTGATGTAAGAGCCTTGCAGGACTGTGGCCCCTCTCGGTGCATTATAAATCATTCCCACAGCTCTCACTTGAGCCACTGGCATGTCCAGAGCGAGATCCAGGCACAATCCTACTGCCCGCTGAGCCTCTCTGGGAGATCCTGAGCATCTTCCTGCCCAGAGCCACAAAAGAGCTCAGGCTCTGCCTGAACTGGGTTGTCAGGGGAGGTTTCCATATCCCTGCGAGATGTGCTCATCCTTCATCAGGCTGTGCCCAGCCTGGATCAGGGCAGGTTGGATGCCACATGGGATCCATCCTTTGCCCTGCCATGTGATCCTCCATGCAGTGGGGATAAAAAGCCCAGCACTGGGGAACCCCAGGTGCTGCAGCAGTGATATTTTTGGGAGAAACACGGAGCTGTGCATGGCCAGCTTGAAGTCTGCACTGCTGTGAGCACCAGGCCCGCCATGCTGAGCCCAGGGCCACAACCAGTGCTCACCCGAGCTGGGACATTGAGTCCCAACATGGGATCCCATGGGACAGGGCACGCTGGGATTCGCCCCTGCAGCTCCCCAGTGTGTCCAGAGAGACAGCAAGAAGACAGTGACCTCTGTCAGCAGGACCCGCTGAGTGGGACAACCACTGCTGGGGTGGCTGTGCCAGCTCCCCCATGAACCTCCAGCCCTGGGAACCGGGAGCAAGTGGAAACCACAACTTGGCCAATACTGCCTGTGCCAGAAGCAAATGGAAAGAGAACTGGGGTGTGAAAACCCAAGGTTGTTTATTTACATAAGAACAGCAATGAAAACACAGAACACATTTACTTTTGTAAGAATATTTGTAATAACAACAATTTATAGAATGTATATACCTAAGAACATATCTAACAACAGTATTTGAAATGTATTTACAGAAGACAAAACGAAGCCCTAAAACCTATATGCCAAAAACAAGAACAAACTCTAAAAACTATGTACAAAAGGGTGCCATTTCAGTCCAGGATCTCCATCAGTCCGGGAAGAAAAGCAGGTGCCATGGTCACTCCAGTCAGGCACAGAGGGCTCTTCCGTGTGTCCCCAGGCTGGCACACTGGGACTCTGCTGCCAGAGCTGAGGCTGGCTGGGTCTGGGGGCTGGGCCCCAGGCACTGCCATGGGGCTTGTGTGGCCCAAAGCAAGAACAGGACAGGCTGGGCATGGCCACCAGAACCCCAGAACTCCAGCCCACACCCGGGCAGCTGGGGGGATCCACCTCCATGGAATGGCACCGTACCTTCCTCAGGACAAATGTGAGCATCCTGCAGGGATGGATGACAGAATCCAGGCCTTAGGCAGCTTTTGAGACTGATGAGATGAGGTCTCGGGGGCAGGAACAAGAAGGCTGACAGGAGCAGCAGGAGCAGCGTGCAGCGTGTGCTGAGCGCAGGGCCAACGATTGTGTTGTGCTGCTTGCTGGCTGCTGGCAGTTCCAGATGGGACATGGATTGTGACATGACCACTGAGCTAGAGAGCCTTTGGTTCCATGCTTAGTAATGTTCCCCCAGACCATGGTGCTCAGAGCCCTGTTCCCAAGGATGGAGCATCCACAGCCTGGGCCAGTGCCTCAGCACCCTCAGTGGAAGAGAGCAGCTTCCTCAGATCCAACTTCAATCAGCCTCCTGCAGCTGAAAGCTGTCCCGCCTTGTCCTGTTGCCACAGGCCCTGTGGAACACCCTGTCCCAATCTTTCTTGTGGCACCCTTGCAGTCCTGCAGAGCTGCAGTGAGGCCTCCCCAGGGTCTCCTCTTTCCAGGCTGAGCATCCCCAGCCCCACGTGGAAAGCAGGCAGTGTGATCTGGGGGAGTCCAGGCTGGAGTCAAATGGCATCAGGAACTGAGAGACGGAAGCTTTAGGCCCAGGTTTACCTCTCAATGTACAAAATTAATAAGAGTGGAGGGCAAGATGGTGGGACGCAGCTTCTGCTCTAATTGGTGAATATAGTCTCTGTTTTTTTCTTTTTTTTCTCTCATGCCGTTGCAGTTTTGGCTGTTTGAAAGGAAGCTTGGCACAATATCCATTGTCTTCTCCATTTGTGAATCACCGAGCAGAGTCTGGGCAAGCTGATGTTGCAGAGCAAATCCTGCAAATGTACTGGTCATCCTGAGCCTGGAGAATGCAGTTAAACCCAGCCAAAAGTAATTTCTGGAAAGTCAAGCCTGGTGTACATTCTCTTGACTTTGGCTATGCCAACTTCACCTGAGTCTTATGAAAAAGCAAACAAAAGACTCAAACCAAAACAGACAAAACCTAGAAACAAACAAACCCATGCAAACCAATCAAACAAAGAGACTAAAAAAACCCCAAATAAAACCAAAGGGAATGAAGAGTTAGTATTAGTTTTGAGTTCATCACAGCAGGTAAATGGCTGCTTTCCACAGGATCACCATAAAAAGCCACAGATAACAGCTGCTCCAAAATACACCCAACAGGAGAACCATCAAAGTGATACATAGCAACTCTGGGGGCAGCTCCCCATTAAGGTGAGGGATGAGCACAGAGTGGTACAGCTCCAGCCTTCCCCACCCTGCAGGCTGCTCTTTGCTCCTGATGTAAGAGCCTTGCAGGACTGTGGCCCCTCTCGGTGCATTATAAATCATTCCCACAGCTCTCACTTGAGCCACTGGCATGTCCAGAGCGAGATCCAGGCACAATCCTACTGCCCGCTGAGCCTCTCTGGGAGATCCTGAGCATCTTCCTGCCCAGAGCCACAAAAGAGCTCAGGCTCTGCCTGAACTGGGTTGTCAGGGGAGGTTTCCATATCCCTGCGAGATGTGCTCATCCTTCATCAGGCTGTGCCCAGCCTGGATCAGGGCAGGTTGGATGCCACATGGGATCCATCCTTTGCCCTGCCATGTGATCCTCCATGCAGTGGGGATAAAAAGCCCAGCACTGGGGAACCCCAGGTGCTGCAGCAGTGATATTTTTGGGAGAAACACGGAGCTGTGCATGGCCAGCTTGAAGTCTGCACTGCTGTGAGCACCAGGCCTGCCATGCTGAGCCCAGGGCCACAACCAGTGCTCACCCGGGCTGGGACATTGAGTCCCAACATGGGATCCCATGGGACAGGGCACGCTGGGATTCGCCCCTGCAGCTCCCCAGTGTGTCCAGAGAGACAGCAAGGAGACAGTGACCTCTGTCAGCGGGGCCCTCTGAGTGGGACAACCACTGCTTGGGTGGCTGTGCCAGCTCCCCCATGAACCTCCAGCCCTGGGAACCGGGAGCAAGTGGAAAACACAACTTGGCCAATACTGCCTGTGCCGGAAGCAAATGGAAAGAGAACTGGGGTGTGAAAACCCAAGGTTGTTTATTTACATAAGAACAGCAATGAAAACACAGAACACATTTACTTTTGTAAGGATATTTGTAATAACAACAATTTATAGAATGTATATACCTAAGAACATATCTAACGACAATATTTGAAATGTATTTACAGAAGACAAAACGAAGCCCTAAAACCTATATCTCAAAAACAAGAACTAATTCTTAACACTATGTACAACATGGTGCCATTTGAGTCCAGGATCTCCATCAGTCCGGGAAGAAAAGCAGGTGCCATGGTCACTCCAGTCAGGCACAGAGGGCTCTACCGTGTGTCCCCAGGCTGGCACACTGGGACTCTGCTGCCAGAGCTGAGGCTGGCTGGGTCTGGGGGCTGGGCCCCAGGCACTGCCATGGGGCTTGTGTGGCCCAAAGCAAGAACAGGACAGGCTGGGCATGGCCAGCAGAACCCAAGGCACTGGGTACCACGTGCCTGAGCAGTGACCACCCAGCCCAATCCCGCCCCAGCTTGGCTGCAGGGAACCCACTGTGCCTGTGGGGACCACATGCCTGTCCTGCTGCTGGCATTGCTCTTCATCCCAGGACCATGGCCTCCTCTTCATCTTCCTCATCAATGTCCATCTCCTCGGTGTACTCTTCCATTTCCACGCCCATCTCCTCATCCTCATCAACCTCCATCTCTTCCTCTCCAGTCTGTTCTCCATCCACCTCCATCTCCTCCTCCGTATCCATTATTGTGTCCACCTCCATCTCTTCCTCTCCTCTCTTTTCTCCCTCCACTTCCATCTTCTCCTCTCTATCAGTCTGTCTGTCCACCTCCATCTTGTCTTCTCTACCTGCAACAGCCTGCACAGGTAGCAAAACCTCAGAGTGGGGTCCCTGTCCCACCCCATCCCCCCAGAACTCCAGCCCACACCCGGGCAACTGGGGGGATTCACCTTCATGGAATGGCACCGTACCTTCCTCAGGACAAATGTGAGCATCCTGCAGGGATGGATGACACAATCCAGGCCTTAGGCAGCTTTTGAGACCGATGAGATGAGGTCTCGGGGGCAGGAAGAAGAAGGCTGACAGGAGCAGCAGGAGCAGCGTGCAGCGTGTGCTGAGCCCAGGGCCAACGGTGTGTTGTGCTGCTTGCTGGCTGCTGGCAGTTCCAGATGGGACATGGATTGTGACATGACCACTGAGCTAGAGAGCCTTTGGTTCCATGCTTAGCAACGTTCCCCCAGACCATGGTGCTCAGAGCCCTGTTCCCAAGGATGGAGCATCCACAGCCTGGGCCAGTGCCTCAGCACCCTCAGTGGAAGAGAGCAGCTTCCTCAGATCCAACTTCAATCAGCCTCCTGCAGCTGAAAGCCGTCCCCCCTTGTCCTGTTGCCACAGGCCCTGTGGAACACCCTGTCCCAATCTTTCTTGTGGCACCCTTGCAGTCCTGCAGAGCTGCAGTGAGGCCTCCCCAGGGTCTCCTCTTTCCAGGCTGAGCATCCCCAGCCCCACGTGGAAAGCAGGCAGTGTGATCTGGGGGAGTCCAGGCTGGAGTCAAATGGCATCAGGAACTGAGAGACGGAAGCTTTAGGCCCAGGATTGCCTCTCAATGTACAAAATTAATAAGAGTGGAGGGCAAGATGGTGGGACACTGCTTCTGCTCTAATTGGTGAATATAGTCTCTGTTTTTTTTCTTTTTTTCTCTCATGCCGTTGCAGTTTTGGCTGTTTGAAAGGAAGCTTGGCACAATATCCATTGTCTTCTCCATTTGTGAATCACCGAGCAGAGTCTGGGCAAGCTGATGTTGCAGAGCAAATCCTGCAAATGTACTGGTCATCCTGAGCCTGGAGAATGCAGTTAAACCCAGCCAAAAGTAATTTCTGGAAAGTCAAGCCTGGTGTACATTCTCTTGACTTTGGCTATGCCAACTTCACCTGAGTCTTATGAAAAAGCAAACAAAAGACTCAAACCAAAACAGACAAAACCTAGAAACAAACAAACCCATGCAAACCAATCAAACAAAGAGACTAAAAAAACCCCAAATAAAACCAAAGGGAATGAAGAGTTAGTATTAGTTTTGAGTTCATCACAGCAGGTAAATGGCTGCTTTCCACAGGATCACCATAAAAAGCCACAGATAACAGCTGCTCCAAAATACACCCAACAGGAGAACCATCAAAGTGATACAATGCAACTCTGGGGGCAGCTCCCCATTAAGGTGAGGGATGAGCACACAGTGCTACAGCTCCAGCCTTCCCCACCCTGCAGGCTGCTCTTTGCTCCTGATGTAAGAGCCTTGCAGGACTGTGGCCCCTCTCGGTGCATTATAAATCATTCCCACAGCTCTCACTTGAGCCACTGGCATGTCCAGAGCGAGATCCAGGCACAATCCTACTGCCCACTGAGCCTCTCTGGGAGATCCTGAGCATCTTCCTGCCCAGAGCCACAAAAGAGCTCAGGCTCTGCCTGAACTGGGTTGTCAGGGGAGGTTTCCATATCCCTGCGAGATGTGCTCATCCTTCATCAGGCTGTGCCCAGCCTGGATCAGGGCAGGTTGGATGCCACATGGGATCCATCCTTTGCCCTGCCATGTGATCCTCCATGCAGTGGGGATAAAAAGCCCAGCACTGGGGAACCCCAGGTGCTGCAGCAGTGATATTTTTGGGAGAAACACGGAGCTGTGCATGGCCAGCTTGAAGTCTGCACTGCTGTGAGCACCAGGCCTGCCATGCTGAGCCCAGGGCCACAACCAGTGCTCACCCGGGCTGGGACATTGAGTCCCAACATGGGATCCCATGGGACAGGGCACGCTGGGATTCGCCCCTGCAGCTCCCCAGTGTGTCCAGAGAGACAGCAAGGAGACAGTGACCTCTGTCAGCGGGGCCCTCTGAGTGGGACAACCACTGCTTGGGTGGCTGTGCCAGCTCCCCCATGAACCTCCAGCCCTGGGAACCGGGAGCAAGTGGAAAACACAACTTGGCCAATACTGCCTGTGCCGGAAGCAAATGGAAAGAGAACTGGGGTGTGAAAACCCAAGGTTGTTTATTTACATAAGAACAGCAATGAAAACACAGAACACATTTACTTTTGTAAGGATATTTGTAATAACAACAATTTATAGAATGTATATACCTAAGAACATATCTAACGACAATATTTGAAATGTATTTACAGAAGACAAAACGAAGCCCTAAAACCTATATCTCAAAAACAAGAACTAATTCTTAACACTATGTACAACATGGTGCCATTTGAGTCCAGGATCTCCATCAGTCCGGGAAGAAAAGCAGGTGCCATGGTCACTCCAGTCAGGCACAGAGGGCTCTACCGTGTGTCCCCAGGCTGGCACAGCGGGACTCTGCTGCCAGAGCTGAGGCTGGCTGGGTCTGGGGGCTGGGCCCCAGGCACTGCCATGGGGCTTGTGTGGCCCAAAGCAAGAACAGGACAGGCTGGGCATGGCCAGCAGAACCCAAGGCACTGGGTACCACGTGCCTGAGCAGTGACCACCCAGCCCAATCCCGCCCCAGCTTGGCTGCAGGGAACCCACTGTGCCTGTGGGGACCACATGCCTGTCCTGCTGCTGGCATTGCTCTTCATCCCAGGACCATGGCCTCCTCTTCATCTTCCTCATCAATGTCCATCTCCTCGGTGTACTCTTCCATTTCCACGTCCATCTCCTCATCCTCATCAACCTCCATCTCTTCCTCTCCAGTCTGTTCTCCATCCACCTCCATCTCCTCCTCCGTATCCATTATTGTGTCCACCTCCATCTCTTCCTCTCCTCTCTTTTCTCCCTCCACTTCCATCTTCTCCTCTCTATCAGTCTGTCTGTCCACCTCCATCTTGTCTTCTCTACCTGCAACAGCCTGCACAGGTAGCAAAACCTCAGAGTGGGGTCCCTGTCCCACCCCATCCCCCCAGAACTCCAGCCCACACCCGGGCAACTGGGGGGATTCACCTTCATGGAATGGCACCGTACCTTCCTCAGGACAAATGTGAGCATCCTGCAGGGATGGATGACACAATCCAGGCCTTAGGCAGCTTTTGAGACTGATGAGATGATGTCTCAGGGGCAGGAACAAGAAGGGTGACAGGAGCAGCAGGAGCAGCGTGCAGCGTGTGCTGAGCCCAGGGCCAACGGTGTGTTGTGCTGCTTGCTGGCTGCTGGCAGTTCCAGATGGGACATGGATTGTGACATGACCACTGAGCTAGAGAGCCTTTGGTTCCATGCTTAGCAACGTTCCCCCAGACCATGGTGCTCAGAGCCCTGTTCCCAAGGATGGAGCATCCACAGCCTGGGCCAGTGCCTCAGCACCCTCAGTGGAAGAGAGCAGCTTCCTCAGATCCAACTTCAATCAGCCTCCTGCAGCTGAAAGCCGTCCCCCCTTGTCCTGTTGCCACAGGCCCTGTGGAACACCCTGTCCCAATCTTTCTTGTGGCACCCTTGCAGTCCTGCAGAGCTGCAGTGAGGCCTCCCCAGGGTCTCCTCTTTCCAGGCTGAGCATCCCCAGCCCCACGTGGAAAGCAGGCAGTGTGATCTGGGGGAGTCCAGGCTGGAGTCAAATGGCATCAGGAACTGAGAGACGGAAGCTTTAGGCCCAGGATTGCCTCTCAATGTACAAAATTAATAAGAGTGGAGGGCAAGATGGTGGGACACTGCTTCTGCTCTAATTGGTGAATATAGTCTCTGTTTTTTTTCTTTTTTTCTCTCATGCCGTTGCAGTTTTGGCTGTTTGAAAGGAAGCTTGGCACAATATCCATTGTCTTCTCCATTTGTGAATCACCGAGCAGAGTCTGGGCAAGCTGATGTTGCAGAGCAAATCCTGCAAATGTACTGGTCATCCTGAGCCTGGAGAATGCAGTTAAACCCAGCCAAAAGTAATTTCTGGAAAGTCAAGCCTGGTGTACATTCTCTTGACTTTGGCTATGCCAACTTCACCTGAGTCTTATGAAAAAGCAAACAAAAGACTCAAACCAAAACAGACAAAACCTAGAAACAAACAAACCCATGCAAACCAATCAAACAAAGAGACTAAAGAAACCTCAAAGAAAACCAAAGGGAATGAAGAGTTAGTATTAGTTTTGAGTTCATCACAGCAGGTAAATGGCTGCTTTCCACAGGATCACCATAAAAAGCCACAGATAACAGCTGCTCCAAGATACACACAACAGGAGAACCATCAAAGTGATACATAGCAACTCTGGGGGCAGCTCCCCATTAAGGTGAGGGATGAGCACACAGTGCTACAGCTCCAGCCTTCCCCACCCTGCAGGCTGCTCTTTGCTCCTGATGTAAGAGCCTTGCAGGACTGTGGCCCCTCTCGGTGCATTATAAATCATTCCCACAGCTCTCACTTGAGCCACTGGCATGTCCAGAGCGAGATCCAGGCACAATCCTACTGCCCGCTGAGCCTCTCTGGGAGATCCTGAGCATCTTCCTGCCCAGAGCCACAAAAGAGCTCAGGCTCTGCCTGAACTGGGTTTTCAGGGGAGGTTTCCATATCCCTGCGAGATGTGCTCATCCTTCATCAGGCTGTGCCCAGCCTGGATCAGGGCAGGTTGGATGCCACATGGGATCCATCCTTTGCCCTGCCATGTGATCCTCCATGCAGTGGGGATAAAAAGCCCAGCACTGGGGAACCCCAGGTGCTGCAGCAGTGATATTTTTGGGAGAAACACGGAGCTGTGCATGGCCAGCTTGAAGTCTGCACTGCTGTGAGCACCAGGCCCGCCATGCTGAGCCCAGGGCCACAACCAGTGCTCACCCGAGCTGGGACATTGAGTCCCAACATGGGATCCCATGGGACAGGGCACGCTGGGATTCGCCCCTGCAGCTCCCCAGTGTGTCCAGAGAGACAGCAAGAAGACAGTGACCTCTGTCAGCAGGACCCGCTGAGTGGGACAACCACTGCTGGGGTGGCTGTGCCAGCTCCCCCATGAACCTCCAGCCCTGGGAACCGGGAGCAAGTGGAAACCACAACTTGGCCAATACTGCCTGTGCCAGAAGCAAATGGAAAGAGAACTGGGGTGTGAAAACCCAAGGTTGTTTATTTACATAAGAACAGCAATGAAAACACAGAACACATTTAGTTTTGTAAGAATATTTGTAATAACAACAATTTATAGAATGTATATACCTAAGAACATATCTAACAACAGTATTTGAAATGTATTTACAGAAGACAAAACGAAGCCCTAAAACCTATATGCCAAAAACAAGAACAAACTCTAAAAACTATGTACAAAAGGGTGCCATTTCAGTCCAGGATCTCCATCAGTCCGGGAAGAAAAGCAGGTGCCATGGTCACTCCAGTCAGGCACAGAGGGCTCTTCCGTGTGTCCCCAGGCTGGCACACTGGGACTCTGCTGCCAGAGCTGAGGCTGGCTGGGTCTGGGGGCTGGGCCCCAGGCACTGCCATGGGGCTTGTGTGGCCCAAAGCAAGAACAGGACAGGCTGGGCATGGCCACCAGAACCCCAGAACTCCAGCCCACACCCGGGCAGCTGGGGGGATCCACCTCCATGGAATGGCACCGTACCTTCCTCAGGACAAATGTGAGCATCCTGCAGGGATGGATGACAGAATCCAGGCCTTAGGCAGCTTTTGAGACTGATGAGATGAGGTCTCGGGGGCAGGAACAAGAAGGCTGACAGGAGCAGCAGGAGCAGCGTGCAGCGTGTGCTGAGCGCAGGGCCAACGATTGTGTTGTGCTGCTTGCTGGCTGCTGGCAGTTCCAGATGGGACATGGATTGTGACATGACCACTGAGCTAGAGAGCCTTTGGTTCCATGCTTAGTAATGTTCCCCCAGACCATGGTGCTCAGAGCCCTGTTCCCAAGGATGGAGCATCCACAGCCTGGGCCAGTGCCTCAGCACCCTCAGTGGAAGAGAGCAGCTTCCTCAGATCCAACTTCAATCAGCCTCCTGCAGCTGAAAGCTGTCCCGCCTTGTCCTGTTGCCACAGGCCCTGTGGAACACCCTGTCCCAATCTTTCTTGTGGCACCCTTGCAGTCCTGCAGAGCTGCAGTGAGGCCTCCCCAGGGTCTCCTCTTTCCAGGCTGAGCATCCCCAGCCCCACGTGGAAAGCAGGCAGTGTGATCTGGGGGAGTCCAGGCTGGAGTCAAATGGCATCAGGAACTGAGAGACGGAAGCTTTAGGCCCAGGTTTACCTCTCAATGTACAAAATTAATAAGAGTGGAGGGCAAGATGGTGGGACACTGCTTCTGCTCTAATTGGTGAATATAGTCTCTGTTTTTTTTCTTTTTTTCTCTCATGCCGTTGCAGTTTTGGCTGTTTGAAAGGAAGCTTGGCACAATATCCATTGTCTTCTCCATTTGTGAATCACCGAGCAGAGTCTGGGCAAGCTGATGTTGCAGAGCAAATCCTGCAAATGTACTGGTCATCCTGAGCCTGGAGAATGCAGTTAAACCCAGCCAAAAGTAATTTCTGGAAAGTCAAGCCTGGTGTACATTCTCTTGACTTTGGCTATGCCAACTTCACCTGAGTCTTATGAAAAAGCAAACAAAAGACTCAAACCAAAACAGACAAAACCTAGAAACAAACAAACCCATGCAAACCAATCAAACAAAGAGACTAAAAAAACCCCAAATAAAACCAAAGGGAATGAAGAGTTAGTATTAGTTTTGAGTTCATCACAGCAGGTAAATGGCTGCTTTCCACAGGATCACCATAAAAAGCCACAGATAACAGCTGCTCCAAAATACACCCAACAGGAGAACCATCAAAGTGATACAATGCAACTCTGGGGGCAGCTCCCCATTAAGGTGAGGGATGAGCACACAGTGCTACAGCTCCAGCCTTCCCCACCCTGCAGGCTGCTCTTTGCTCCTGATGTAAGAGCCTTGCAGGACTGTGGCCCCTCTCGGTGCATTATAAATCATTCCCACAGCTCTCACTTGAGCCACTGGCATGTCCAGAGCGAGATCCAGGCACAATCCTACTGCCCACTGAGCCTCTCTGGGAGATCCTGAGCATCTTCCTGCCCAGAGCCACAAAAGAGCTCAGGCTCTGCCTGAACTGGGTTGTCAGGGGAGGTTTCCATATCCCTGCGAGATGTGCTCATCCTTCATCAGGCTGTGCCCAGCCTGGATCAGGGCAGGTTGGATGCCACATGGGATCCATCCTTTGCCCTGCCATGTGATCCTCCATGCAGTGGGGATAAAAAGCCCAGCACTGGGGAACCCCAGGTGCTGCAGCAGTGATATTTTTGGGAGAAACACGGAGCTGTGCATGGCCAGCTTGAAGTCTGCACTGCTGTGAGCACCAGGCCTGCCATGCTGAGCCCAGGGCCACAACCAGTGCTCACCCGGGCTGGGACATTGAGTCCCAACATGGGATCCCATGGGACAGGGCACGCTGGGATTCGCCCCTGCAGCTCCCCAGTGTGTCCAGAGAGACAGCAAGGAGACAGTGACCTCTGTCAGCGGGGCCCTCTGAGTGGGACAACCACTGCTTGGGTGGCTGTGCCAGCTCCCCCATGAACCTCCAGCCCTGGGAACCGGGAGCAAGTGGAAAACACAACTTGGCCAATACTGCCTGTGCCGGAAGCAAATGGAAAGAGAACTGGGGTGTGAAAACCCAAGGTTGTTTATTTACATAAGAACAGCAATGAAAACACAGAACACATTTACTTTTGTAAGGATATTTGTAATAACAACAATTTATAGAATGTATATACCTAAGAACATATCTAACGACAATATTTGAAATGTATTTACAGAAGACAAAACGAAGCCCTAAAACCTATATCTCAAAAACAAGAACTAATTCTTAACACTATGTACAACATGGTGCCATTTGAGTCCAGGATCTCCATCAGTCCGGGAAGAAAAGCAGGTGCCATGGTCACTCCAGTCAGGCACAGAGGGCTCTACCGTGTGTCCCCAGGCTGGCACAGCGGGACTCTGCTGCCAGAGCTGAGGCTGGCTGGGTCTGGGGGCTGGGCCCCAGGCACTGCCATGGGGCTTGTGTGGCCCAAAGCAAGAACAGGACAGGCTGGGCATGGCCAGCAGAACCCAAGGCACTGGGTACCACGTGCCTGAGCAGTGACCACCCAGCCCAATCCCGCCCCAGCTTGGCTGCAGGGAACCCACTGTGCCTGTGGGGACCACATGCCTGTCCTGCTGCTGGCATTGCTCTTCATCCCAGGACCATGGCCTCCTCTTCATCTTCCTCATCAATGTCCATCTCCTCGGTGTACTCTTCCATTTCCACGTCCATCTCCTCATCCTCATCAACCTCCATCTCTTCCTCTCCAGTCTGTTCTCCATCCACCTCCATCTCCTCCTCCGTATCCATTATTGTGTCCACCTCCATCTCTTCCTCTCCTCTCTTTTCTCCCTCCACTTCCATCTTCTCCTCTCTATCAGTCTGTCTGTCCACCTCCATCTTGTCTTCTCTACCTGCAACAGCCTGCACAGGTAGCAAAACCTCAGAGTGGGGTCCCTGTCCCACCCCATCCCCCCAGAACTCCAGCCCACACCCGGGCAACTGGGGGGATTCACCTTCATGGAATGGCACCGTACCTTCCTCAGGACAAATGTGAGCATCCTGCAGGGATGGATGACACAATCCAGGCCTTAGGCAGCTTTTGAGACTGATGAGATGATGTCTCAGGGGCAGGAACAAGAAGGGTGACAGGAGCAGCAGGAGCAGCGTGCAGCGTGTGCTGAGCCCAGGGCCAACGGTGTGTTGTGCTGCTTGCTGGCTGCTGGCAGTTCCAGATGGGACATGGATTGTGACATGACCACTGAGCTAGAGAGCCTTTGGTTCCATGCTTAGCAACGTTCCCCCAGACCATGGTGCTCAGAGCCCTGTTCCCAAGGATGGAGCATCCACAGCCTGGGCCAGTGCCTCAGCACCCTCAGTGGAAGAGAGCAGCTTCCTCAGATCCAACTTCAATCAGCCTCCTGCAGCTGAAAGCCGTCCCCCCTTGTCCTGTTGCCACAGGCCCTGTGGAACACCCTGTCCCAATCTTTCTTGTGGCACCCTTGCAGTCCTGCAGAGCTGCAGTGAGGCCTCCCCAGGGTCTCCTCTTTCCAGGCTGAGCATCCCCAGCCCCACGTGGAAAGCAGGCAGTGTGATCTGGGGGAGTCCAGGCTGGAGTCAAATGGCATCAGGAACTGAGAGACGGAAGCTTTAGGCCCAGGATTGCCTCTCAATGTACAAAATTAATAAGAGTGGAGGGCAAGATGGTGGGACACTGCTTCTGCTCTAATTGGTGAATATAGTCTCTGTTTTTTTTCTTTTTTTCTCTCATGCCGTTGCAGTTTTGGCTGTTTGAAAGGAAGCTTGGCACAATATCCATTGTCTTCTCCATTTGTGAATCACCGAGCAGAGTCTGGGCAAGCTGATGTTGCAGAGCAAATCCTGCAAATGTACTGGTCATCCTGAGCCTGGAGAATGCAGTTAAACCCAGCCAAAAGTAATTTCTGGAAAGTCAAGCCTGGTGTACATTCTCTTGACTTTGGCTATGCCAACTTCACCTGAGTCTTATGAAAAAGCAAACAAAAGACTCAAACCAAAACAGACAAAACCTAGAAACAAACAAACCCATGCAAACCAATCAAACAAAGAGACTAAAGAAACCTCAAAGAAAACCAAAGGGAATGAAGAGTTAGTATTAGTTTTGAGTTCATCACAGCAGGTAAATGGCTGCTTTCCACAGGATCACCATAAAAAGCCACAGATAACAGCTGCTCCAAGATACACACAACAGGAGAACCATCAAAGTGATACATAGCAACTCTGGGGGCAGCTCCCCATTAAGGTGAGGGATGAGCACACAGTGCTACAGCTCCAGCCTTCCCCACCCTGCAGGCTGCTCTTTGCTCCTGATGTAAGAGCCTTGCAGGACTGTGGCCCCTCTCGGTGCATTATAAATCATTCCCACAGCTCTCACTTGAGCCACTGGCATGTCCAGAGCGAGATCCAGGCACAATCCTACTGCCCGCTGAGCCTCTCTGGGAGATCCTGAGCATCTTCCTGCCCAGAGCCACAAAAGAGCTCAGGCTCTGCCTGAACTGGGTTTTCAGGGGAGGTTTCCATATCCCTGCGAGATGTGCTCATCCTTCATCAGGCTGTGCCCAGCCTGGATCAGGGCAGGTTGGATGCCACATGGGATCCATCCTTTGCCCTGCCATGTGATCCTCCATGCAGTGGGGATAAAAAGCCCAGCACTGGGGAACCCCAGGTGCTGCAGCAGTGATATTTTTGGGAGAAACACGGAGCTGTGCATGGCCAGCTTGAAGTCTGCACTGCTGTGAGCACCAGGCCCGCCATGCTGAGCCCAGGGCCACAACCAGTGCTCACCCGAGCTGGGACATTGAGTCCCAACATGGGATCCCATGGGACAGGGCACGCTGGGATTCGCCCCTGCAGCTCCCCAGTGTGTCCAGAGAGACAGCAAGAAGACAGTGACCTCTGTCAGCAGGACCCGCTGAGTGGGACAACCACTGCTGGGGTGGCTGTGCCAGCTCCCCCATGAACCTCCAGCCCTGGGAACCGGGAGCAAGTGGAAACCACAACTTGGCCAATACTGCCTGTGCCAGAAGCAAATGGAAAGAGAACTGGGGTGTGAAAACCCAAGGTTGTTTATTTACATAAGAACAGCAATGAAAACACAGAACACATTTAGTTTTGTAAGAATATTTGTAATAACAACAATTTATAGAATGTATATACCTAAGAACATATCTAACAACAGTATTTGAAATGTATTTACAGAAGACAAAACGAAGCCCTAAAACCTATATGCCAAAAACAAGAACAAACTCTAAAAACTATGTACAAAAGGGTGCCATTTCAGTCCAGGATCTCCATCAGTCCGGGAAGAAAAGCAGGTGCCATGGTCACTCCAGTCAGGCACAGAGGGCTCTTCCGTGTGTCCCCAGGCTGGCACACTGGGACTCTGCTGCCAGAGCTGAGGCTGGCTGGGTCTGGGGGCTGGGCCCCAGGCACTGCCATGGGGCTTGTGTGGCCCAAAGCAAGAACAGGACAGGCTGGGCATGGCCACCAGAACCCCAGAACTCCAGCCCACACCCGGGCAGCTGGGGGGATCCACCTCCATGGAATGGCACCGTACCTTCCTCAGGACAAATGTGAGCATCCTGCAGGGATGGATGACAGAATCCAGGCCTTAGGCAGCTTTTGAGACTGATGAGATGAGGTCTCGGGGGCAGGAACAAGAAGGCTGACAGGAGCAGCAGGAGCAGCGTGCAGCGTGTGCTGAGCGCAGGGCCAACGATTGTGTTGTGCTGCTTGCTGGCTGCTGGCAGTTCCAGATGGGACATGGATTGTGACATGACCACTGAGCTAGAGAGCCTTTGGTTCCATGCTTAGTAATGTTCCCCCAGACCATGGTGCTCAGAGCCCTGTTCCCAAGGATGGAGCATCCACAGCCTGGGCCAGTGCCTCAGCACCCTCAGTGGAAGAGAGCAGCTTCCTCAGATCCAACTTCAATCAGCCTCCTGCAGCTGAAAGCTGTCCCGCCTTGTCCTGTTGCCACAGGCCCTGTGGAACACCCTGTCCCAATCTTTCTTGTGGCACCCTTGCAGTCCTGCAGAGCTGCAGTGAGGCCTCCCCAGGGTCTCCTCTTTCCAGGCTGAGCATCCCCAGCCCCACGTGGAAAGCAGGCAGTGTGATCTGGGGGAGTCCAGGCTGGAGTCAAATGGCATCAGGAACTGAGAGACGGAAGCTTTAGGCCCAGGTTTACCTCTCAATGTACAAAATTAATAAGAGTGGAGGGCAAGATGGTGGGACGCAGCTTCTGCTCTAATTGGTGAATATAGTCTCTGTTTTTTTCTTTTTTTTCTCTCATGCCGTTGCAGTTTTGGCTGTTTGAAAGGAAGCTTGGCACAATATCCATTGTCTTCTCCATTTGTGAATCACCGAGCAGAGTCTGGGCAAGCTGATGTTGCAGAGCAAATCCTGCAAATGTACTGGTCATCCTGAGCCTGGAGAATGCAGTTAAACCCAGCCAAAAGTAATTTCTGGAAAGTCAAGCCTGGTGTACATTCTCTTGACTTTGGCTATGCCAACTTCACCTGAGTCTTATGAAAAAGCAAACAAAAGACTCAAACCAAAACAGACAAAACCTAGAAACAAACAAACCCATGCAAACCAATCAAACAAAGAGACTAAAAAAACCCCAAATAAAACCAAAGGGAATGAAGAGTTAGTATTAGTTTTGAGTTCATCACAGCAGGTAAATGGCTGCTTTCCACAGGATCACCATAAAAAGCCACAGATAACAGCTGCTCCAAAATACACCCAACAGGAGAACCATCAAAGTGATACATAGCAACTCTGGGGGCAGCTCCCCATTAAGGTGAGGGATGAGCACACAGTGCTACAGCTCCAGCCTTCCCCACCCTGCAGGCTGCTCTTTGCTCCTGATGTAAGAGCCTTGCAGGACTGTGGCCCCTCTCGGTGCATTATAAATCATTCCCACAGCTCTCACTTGAGCCACTGGCATGTCCAGAGCGAGATCCAGGCACAATCCTACTGCCCGCTGAGCCTCTCTGGGAGATCCTGAGCATCTTCCTGCCCAGAGCCACAAAAGAGCTCAGGCTCTGCCTGAACTGGGTTGTCAGGGGAGGTTTCCATATCCCTGCGAGATGTGCTCATCCTTCATCAGGCTGTGCCCAGCCTGGATCAGGGCAGGTTGGATGCCACATGGGATCCATCCTTTGCCCTGCCATGTGATCCTCCATGCAGTGGGGATAAAAAGCCCAGCACTGGGGAACCCCAGGTGCTGCAGCAGTGATATTTTTGGGAGAAACACGGAGCTGTGCATGGCCAGCTTGAAGTCTGCACTGCTGTGAGCACCAGGCCTGCCATGCTGAGCCCAGGGCCACAACCAGTGCTCACCCGGGCTGGGACATTGAGTCCCAACATGGGATCCCATGGGACAGGGCACGCTGGGATTCGCCCCTGCAGCTCCCCAGTGTGTCCAGAGAGACAGCAAGGAGACAGTGACCTCTGTCAGCGGGGCCCTCTGAGTGGGACAACCACTGCTTGGGTGGCTGTGCCAGCTCCCCCATGAACCTCCAGCCCTGGGAACCGGGAGCAAGTGGAAAACACAACTTGGCCAATACTGCCTGTGCCGGAAGCAAATGGAAAGAGAACTGGGGTGTGAAAACCCAAGGTTGTTTATTTACATAAGAACAGCAATGAAAACACAGAACACATTTACTTTTGTAAGGATATTTGTAATAACAACAATTTATAGAATGTATATACCTAAGAACATATCTAACGACAATATTTGAAATGTATTTACAGAAGACAAAACGAAGCCCTAAAACCTATATCTCAAAAACAAGAACTAATTCTTAACACTATGTACAACATGGTGCCATTTGAGTCCAGGATCTCCATCAGTCCGGGAAGAAAAGCAGGTGCCATGGTCACTCCAGTCAGGCACAGAGGGCTCTACCGTGTGTCCCCAGGCTGGCACACTGGGACTCTGCTGCCAGAGCTGAGGCTGGCTGGGTCTGGGGGCTGGGCCCCAGGCACTGCCATGGGGCTTGTGTGGCCCAAAGCAAGAACAGGACAGGCTGGGCATGGCCAGCAGAACCCAAGGCACTGGGTACCACGTGCCTGAGCAGTGACCACCCAGCCCAATCCCGCCCCAGCTTGGCTGCAGGGAACCCACTGTGCCTGTGGGGACCACATGCCTGTCCTGCTGCTGGCATTGCTCTTCATCCCAGGACCATGGCCTCCTCTTCATCTTCCTCATCAATGTCCATCTCCTCGGTGTACTCTTCCATTTCCACGCCCATCTCCTCATCCTCATCAACCTCCATCTCTTCCTCTCCAGTCTGTTCTCCATCCACCTCCATCTCCTCCTCCGTATCCATTATTGTGTCCACCTCCATCTCTTCCTCTCCTCTCTTTTCTCCCTCCACTTCCATCTTCTCCTCTCTATCAGTCTGTCTGTCCACCTCCATCTTGTCTTCTCTACCTGCAACAGCCTGCACAGGTAGCAAAACCTCAGAGTGGGGTCCCTGTCCCACCCCATCCCCCCAGAACTCCAGCCCACACCCGGGCAACTGGGGGGATTCACCTTCATGGAATGGCACCGTACCTTCCTCAGGACAAATGTGAGCATCCTGCAGGGATGGATGACACAATCCAGGCCTTAGGCAGCTTTTGAGACCGATGAGATGAGGTCTCGGGGGCAGGAAGAAGAAGGCTGACAGGAGCAGCAGGAGCAGCGTGCAGCGTGTGCTGAGCCCAGGGCCAACGGTGTGTTGTGCTGCTTGCTGGCTGCTGGCAGTTCCAGATGGGACATGGATTGTGACATGACCACTGAGCTAGAGAGCCTTTGGTTCCATGCTTAGCAACGTTCCCCCAGACCATGGTGCTCAGAGCCCTGTTCCCAAGGATGGAGCATCCACAGCCTGGGCCAGTGCCTCAGCACCCTCAGTGGAAGAGAGCAGCTTCCTCAGATCCAACTTCAATCAGCCTCCTGCAGCTGAAAGCCGTCCCCCCTTGTCCTGTTGCCACAGGCCCTGTGGAACACCCTGTCCCAATCTTTCTTGTGGCACCCTTGCAGTCCTGCAGAGCTGCAGTGAGGCCTCCCCAGGGTCTCCTCTTTCCAGGCTGAGCATCCCCAGCCCCACGTGGAAAGCAGGCAGTGTGATCTGGGGGAGTCCAGGCTGGAGTCAAATGGCATCAGGAACTGAGAGACGGAAGCTTTAGGCCCAGGATTGCCTCTCAATGTACAAAATTAATAAGAGTGGAGGGCAAGATGGTGGGACACTGCTTCTGCTCTAATTGGTGAATATAGTCTCTGTTTTTTTTCTTTTTTTCTCTCATGCCGTTGCAGTTTTGGCTGTTTGAAAGGAAGCTTGGCACAATATCCATTGTCTTCTCCATTTGTGAATCACCGAGCAGAGTCTGGGCAAGCTGATGTTGCAGAGCAAATCCTGCAAATGTACTGGTCATCCTGAGCCTGGAGAATGCAGTTAAACCCAGCCAAAAGTAATTTCTGGAAAGTCAAGCCTGGTGTACATTCTCTTGACTTTGGCTATGCCAACTTCACCTGAGTCTTATGAAAAAGCAAACAAAAGACTCAAACCAAAACAGACAAAACCTAGAAACAAACAAACCCATGCAAACCAATCAAACAAAGAGACTAAAAAAACCCCAAATAAAACCAAAGGGAATGAAGAGTTAGTATTAGTTTTGAGTTCATCACAGCAGGTAAATGGCTGCTTTCCACAGGATCACCATAAAAAGCCACAGATAACAGCTGCTCCAAAATACACCCAACAGGAGAACCATCAAAGTGATACAATGCAACTCTGGGGGCAGCTCCCCATTAAGGTGAGGGATGAGCACACAGTGCTACAGCTCCAGCCTTCCCCACCCTGCAGGCTGCTCTTTGCTCCTGATGTAAGAGCCTTGCAGGACTGTGGCCCCTCTCGGTGCATTATAAATCATTCCCACAGCTCTCACTTGAGCCACTGGCATGTCCAGAGCGAGATCCAGGCACAATCCTACTGCCCACTGAGCCTCTCTGGGAGATCCTGAGCATCTTCCTGCCCAGAGCCACAAAAGAGCTCAGGCTCTGCCTGAACTGGGTTGTCAGGGGAGGTTTCCATATCCCTGCGAGATGTGCTCATCCTTCATCAGGCTGTGCCCAGCCTGGATCAGGGCAGGTTGGATGCCACATGGGATCCATCCTTTGCCCTGCCATGTGATCCTCCATGCAGTGGGGATAAAAAGCCCAGCACTGGGGAACCCCAGGTGCTGCAGCAGTGATATTTTTGGGAGAAACACGGAGCTGTGCATGGCCAGCTTGAAGTCTGCACTGCTGTGAGCACCAGGCCTGCCATGCTGAGCCCAGGGCCACAACCAGTGCTCACCCGGGCTGGGACATTGAGTCCCAACATGGGATCCCATGGGACAGGGCACGCTGGGATTCGCCCCTGCAGCTCCCCAGTGTGTCCAGAGAGACAGCAAGGAGACAGTGACCTCTGTCAGCGGGGCCCTCTGAGTGGGACAACCACTGCTTGGGTGGCTGTGCCAGCTCCCCCATGAACCTCCAGCCCTGGGAACCGGGAGCAAGTGGAAAACACAACTTGGCCAATACTGCCTGTGCCGGAAGCAAATGGAAAGAGAACTGGGGTGTGAAAACCCAAGGTTGTTTATTTACATAAGAACAGCAATGAAAACACAGAACACATTTACTTTTGTAAGGATATTTGTAATAACAACAATTTATAGAATGTATATACCTAAGAACATATCTAACGACAATATTTGAAATGTATTTACAGAAGACAAAACGAAGCCCTAAAACCTATATCTCAAAAACAAGAACTAATTCTTAACACTATGTACAACATGGTGCCATTTGAGTCCAGGATCTCCATCAGTCCGGGAAGAAAAGCAGGTGCCATGGTCACTCCAGTCAGGCACAGAGGGCTCTACCGTGTGTCCCCAGGCTGGCACAGCGGGACTCTGCTGCCAGAGCTGAGGCTGGCTGGGTCTGGGGGCTGGGCCCCAGGCACTGCCATGGGGCTTGTGTGGCCCAAAGCAAGAACAGGACAGGCTGGGCATGGCCAGCAGAACCCAAGGCACTGGGTACCACGTGCCTGAGCAGTGACCACCCAGCCCAATCCCGCCCCAGCTTGGCTGCAGGGAACCCACTGTGCCTGTGGGGACCACATGCCTGTCCTGCTGCTGGCATTGCTCTTCATCCCAGGACCATGGCCTCCTCTTCATCTTCCTCATCAATGTCCATCTCCTCGGTGTACTCTTCCATTTCCACGTCCATCTCCTCATCCTCATCAACCTCCATCTCTTCCTCTCCAGTCTGTTCTCCATCCACCTCCATCTCCTCCTCCGTATCCATTATTGTGTCCACCTCCATCTCTTCCTCTCCTCTCTTTTCTCCCTCCACTTCCATCTTCTCCTCTCTATCAGTCTGTCTGTCCACCTCCATCTTGTCTTCTCTACCTGCAACAGCCTGCACAGGTAGCAAAACCTCAGAGTGGGGTCCCTGTCCCACCCCATCCCCCCAGAACTCCAGCCCACACCCGGGCAACTGGGGGGATTCACCTTCATGGAATGGCACCGTACCTTCCTCAGGACAAATGTGAGCATCCTGCAGGGATGGATGACACAATCCAGGCCTTAGGCAGCTTTTGAGACTGATGAGATGATGTCTCAGGGGCAGGAACAAGAAGGGTGACAGGAGCAGCAGGAGCAGCGTGCAGCGTGTGCTGAGCCCAGGGCCAACGGTGTGTTGTGCTGCTTGCTGGCTGCTGGCAGTTCCAGATGGGACATGGATTGTGACATGACCACTGAGCTAGAGAGCCTTTGGTTCCATGCTTAGCAACGTTCCCCCAGACCATGGTGCTCAGAGCCCTGTTCCCAAGGATGGAGCATCCACAGCCTGGGCCAGTGCCTCAGCACCCTCAGTGGAAGAGAGCAGCTTCCTCAGATCCAACTTCAATCAGCCTCCTGCAGCTGAAAGCCGTCCCCCCTTGTCCTGTTGCCACAGGCCCTGTGGAACACCCTGTCCCAATCTTTCTTGTGGCACCCTTGCAGTCCTGCAGAGCTGCAGTGAGGCCTCCCCAGGGTCTCCTCTTTCCAGGCTGAGCATCCCCAGCCCCACGTGGAAAGCAGGCAGTGTGATCTGGGGGAGTCCAGGCTGGAGTCAAATGGCATCAGGAACTGAGAGACGGAAGCTTTAGGCCCAGGATTGCCTCTCAATGTACAAAATTAATAAGAGTGGAGGGCAAGATGGTGGGACACTGCTTCTGCTCTAATTGGTGAATATAGTCTCTGTTTTTTTTCTTTTTTTCTCTCATGCCGTTGCAGTTTTGGCTGTTTGAAAGGAAGCTTGGCACAATATCCATTGTCTTCTCCATTTGTGAATCACCGAGCAGAGTCTGGGCAAGCTGATGTTGCAGAGCAAATCCTGCAAATGTACTGGTCATCCTGAGCCTGGAGAATGCAGTTAAACCCAGCCAAAAGTAATTTCTGGAAAGTCAAGCCTGGTGTACATTCTCTTGACTTTGGCTATGCCAACTTCACCTGAGTCTTATGAAAAAGCAAACAAAAGACTCAAACCAAAACAGACAAAACCTAGAAACAAACAAACCCATGCAAACCAATCAAACAAAGAGACTAAAGAAACCTCAAAGAAAACCAAAGGGAATGAAGAGTTAGTATTAGTTTTGAGTTCATCACAGCAGGTAAATGGCTGCTTTCCACAGGATCACCATAAAAAGCCACAGATAACAGCTGCTCCAAGATACACACAACAGGAGAACCATCAAAGTGATACATAGCAACTCTGGGGGCAGCTCCCCATTAAGGTGAGGGATGAGCACACAGTGCTACAGCTCCAGCCTTCCCCACCCTGCAGGCTGCTCTTTGCTCCTGATGTAAGAGCCTTGCAGGACTGTGGCCCCTCTCGGTGCATTATAAATCATTCCCACAGCTCTCACTTGAGCCACTGGCATGTCCAGAGCGAGATCCAGGCACAATCCTACTGCCCGCTGAGCCTCTCTGGGAGATCCTGAGCATCTTCCTGCCCAGAGCCACAAAAGAGCTCAGGCTCTGCCTGAACTGGGTTTTCAGGGGAGGTTTCCATATCCCTGCGAGATGTGCTCATCCTTCATCAGGCTGTGCCCAGCCTGGATCAGGGCAGGTTGGATGCCACATGGGATCCATCCTTTGCCCTGCCATGTGATCCTCCATGCAGTGGGGATAAAAAGCCCAGCACTGGGGAACCCCAGGTGCTGCAGCAGTGATATTTTTGGGAGAAACACGGAGCTGTGCATGGCCAGCTTGAAGTCTGCACTGCTGTGAGCACCAGGCCCGCCATGCTGAGCCCAGGGCCACAACCAGTGCTCACCCGAGCTGGGACATTGAGTCCCAACATGGGATCCCATGGGACAGGGCACGCTGGGATTCGCCCCTGCAGCTCCCCAGTGTGTCCAGAGAGACAGCAAGAAGACAGTGACCTCTGTCAGCAGGACCCGCTGAGTGGGACAACCACTGCTGGGGTGGCTGTGCCAGCTCCCCCATGAACCTCCAGCCCTGGGAACCGGGAGCAAGTGGAAACCACAACTTGGCCAATACTGCCTGTGCCAGAAGCAAATGGAAAGAGAACTGGGGTGTGAAAACCCAAGGTTGTTTATTTACATAAGAACAGCAATGAAAACACAGAACACATTTACTTTTGTAAGAATATTTGTAATAACAACAATTTATAGAATGTATATACCTAAGAACATATCTAACAACAGTATTTGAAATGTATTTACAGAAGACAAAACGAAGCCCTAAAACCTATATGCCAAAAACAAGAACAAAGTCTAAAACCTATGTACAAAAGGGTGTCATTTCAGTCCAGGATCTCCATCAGTCCGGGAAGAAAAGCAGGTGCCGTGGTCACTCCAGTCAGGCACAGAGGGCTCTTCCGTGTGTCCCCAGGCTGGCACAGTTGGACTCTGCTGCCAGATCTGAGGCTGGCTGGGTCTGGGGGCTGGGCCCCAGGCACTGCCATGGGGCTTGTGTGGCCCAAAGCAAGAACAGGACAGGCTGGGCATGGCCACCAGAACCCAAGGCACTGGGTACCACGTGCCTGAGCAGGGACCACCCAGCCCAATCCCGCCCCAGCCTGGCTGCAGGGAACCCACTGTGCCTGTGGGGACCACATGCCTGTCGTGCTGCTGGCATCGCTCTTCATCCCAGGACCATGGCCTCCTCTTCATCTTCCTCATCAATGTCCATCTCCTCGGTGTACTCTTCCATTTCCACGTCCATCTCCTCATCCTCATCAACCTCCATCTCTTCCTCTCCAGTCTGTTCTCCATCCACCTCCATCTCCTCCTCCGTATCCATTATTGTGTCCACCTCCATCTCTTCCTCTCCTCTCTTTTCTCCCTCCACTTCCATCTTCTCCTCTCTATCAGTCTGTCTGTCCATCTCCATCTTGTCTTCTCTACCTGCAACAGCCTGCACAGGTAGCAAAACCTCAGAGTGGGGTCCCTGTCCCACCCCATCCCCCCAGAACTCCAGCCCACACCCAAGCAGCTGGGGGGATCCGCCTCCATGGAATGGCACCGTACCTTCCTCAGGACAAATGTGAGCATCCTGCAGGGATGGATGACACAATCCAGGCCTTAGGCAGCTTTTGAGACTGATGAGATGAGGTCTCGGGGGCAGGAACAAGAAGGGTGACAGGAGCAGCAGGAGCAGCGTGCAGCGTGTGCTGAGCCCAGGGCCAACGGTCGTGTTGTGCTGCTTGCTGGCTGCTGGCAGTTCCAGATGGGACATGGATTGTGACATGACCACTGAGCTAGAGAGCCTTTGGTTCCATGCTTAGCAACGTTCCCCCAGACCATGGTGCTCAGAGCCCTGTTCCCAAGGATGGAGCATCCACAGCCTGGGCCAGTGCCTCAGCACCCTCAGTGGAAGAGAGCAGCTTCCTCAGATCCAACTTCAATCAGCCTCCTGCAGCTGAAAGCCGTCCCCCCTTGTCCTGTTGCCACAGGCCCTGTGGAACACCCTGTCCCAATCTTTCTTGTGGCACCCTTGCAGTCCTGCAGAGCTGCAGTGAGGCCTCCCCAGGGTCTCCTCTTTCCAGGCTGAGCATCCCCAGCCCCACGTGGAAAGCAGGCAGTGTGATCTGGGGGAGTCCAGGCTGGAGTCAAATGGCATCAGGAACTGAGAGACGGAAGCTTTAGGCCCAGGTTTGCCTCTCAATGTACAAAATTAATAAGAGTGGAGGGCAAGATGGTGGGACGCTGCTTCTGCTCTAATTGGTGAATATAGTCTCTGTTTTTTTCTTTTTTTCTCTCATGCCGTTGCAGTTTTGGCTGTTTGAAAGGAAGCTTGGCACAATATCCATTGTCTTCTCCATTTGTGAATCACCGAGCAGAGTCTGGGCAAGCTGATGTTGCAGAGCAAATCCTGCAAATGTACTGGTCATCCTGAGCCTGGAGAATGCAGTTAAACCCAGCCAAAAGTAATTTCTGGAAAGTCAAGCCTGGTGTACATTCTCTTGACTTTGGCTATGCCAACTTCACCTGAGTCTTATGAAAAAGCAAACAAAAGACTCAAACCAAAACAGACAAAACCTAGAAACAAACAAACCCATGCAAACCAATCAAACAAAGAGACTAAAAAAACCCCAAATAAAACCAAAGGGAATGAAGAGTTAGTATTAGTTTTGAGTTCATCATAGCAGGTAAATGGCTGCTTTCCACAGGATCACCATAAAAAGCCACAGATAACAGCTGCTCCAAAATACACCCAACAGGAGAACCATCAAAGTGATACATAGCAACTCTGGGGGCAGCTCCCCATTAAGGTGAGGGATGAGCACAGAGTGGTACAGCTCCAGCCTTCCCCACCCTGCAGGCTGCTCTTTGCTCCTGATGTAAGAGCCTTGCAGGACTGTGGCCCCTCTCGGTGCATTATAAATCATTCCCACAGCTCTCACTTGAGCCACTGGCATGTCCAGAGCGAGATCCAGGCACAATCCTACTGCCCACTGAGCCTCTCTGGGAGATCCTGAGCATCTTCCTGCCCAGAGCCACAAAAGAGCTCAGGCTCTGCCTGAACTGGGTTTTCAGGGGAGGTTTGCATATCACTGCGAGATGTGCTCATCCTTCATCAGGCTGTGCCCAGCCTGGATCAGGGCAGGTTGGATGCCACATGGGATCCATCCTTTGCCCTGCCATGTGATCCTCCATGCAGTGGGGATAAAAAGCCCAGCACTGGGGAACCCCAGGTGCTGCAGCAGTGATAGTTTTGGGAGAAACACGGAGCTGTGCATGGCCAGCTTGAAGTCTGCACTGCTGCGAGCACCAGGCCTGCCATGCTGAGCCCAGGGCCACAACCAGTGCTCACCCGGGCTGGGACATTGAGTCCCAACATGGGATCCCATGGGACAGGGCACGCTGGGATTCGCCCCTGCAGCTCCCCAGTGTGTCCAGAGAGACAGCAAGGAGACAGTGACCTCTGTCAGCGGGACCCTCTGAGTGGGACAACCACTGCTGGGGTGGCTGTGCCAGCTCCCCCATGAACCTCCAGCCCTGGGAACCGGGAGCAAGTGGAAAACACAACTTGGCCAATACTGCCTGTGCCGGAAGCAAATGGAAAGAGAACTGGGGTGTGAAAACCCAAGGTTGTTTATTTACATAAGAACAGCAATTAAAACACAGAACACATTTACTTTTGTAAGAATATTTGTAATAACAACAATTTATAGAATGTATAAACCTAAGAACATATCTAACAACAATATTTGAAATGTATTTACAGAAGACAAAACGAAGCCCTAAAACCTATATCTCAAAAATAAGAACTAATTCTTAACACTATGTACAAAAGGGTGCCATTTGAGTCCAGGATCTCCATCAGTCCGGGAAGAAAAGCAGGTGCCGTGGTCACTCCAGTCAGGCACAGAGGGCTCTTCCGTGTGTCCCCAGGCTGGCACAGCGGGACTCTGCTGCCAGAGCTGAAGCTGGCTGGGTCTGGGGCCTGGGCCCCAGGCACTGCCATGGGGCTTGTGTGGCCCAAAGCAAGAACAGGACAGGCTGGGCATGGCCACCAGAACCCAAGGCACTGGGTACCACGTGCCTGAGCAGGGACCACCCAGCCCAATCCCGCCCCAGCCTGGCTGCAGGGAACCCACTGTGCCTGTGGGGACCACATGCCTGTCCTGCTGCTGGCATTGCTCTTCATCCCAGGACCATGGCCTCCTCTTCATCTTCCTCATCAATGTCCATCTCCTCGGTGTACTCTTCCATTTCCACGCCCATCTCCTCATCCTCATCAACCTCCATCTCTTCCTCTCCAGTCTGTTCTCCATCCACCTCCATCTCCTCCTCCGTATCCATTATTGTGTCCACCTCCATCTCTTCCTCTCCTCTCTTTTCTCCCTCCACTTCCATCTTCTCCTCTCTATCAGTCTGTCTGTCCACCTCCATCTTGTCTTCTCTACCTGCAACAGCCTGCACAGGTAGCAAAACCTCAGAGTGGGGTCCCTGTCCTACCCCATCCCCCCAGAACTCCAGCCCACACCCGGGCAGCTGGGGTAGTCCACCTTCATGGAATGGCACCGTACCTTCCTCAGGACAAATGTGAGCATCCTGCAGGGATGGATGACACAATCCAGGCCTTAGGCAGCTTTTGAGACCGATGAGATGAGGTCTCGGGGACAGGAACAAGAAGGGTGACAGGAGCAGCAGGAGCAGCGTGCAGCGTGTGCTGAGCCCAGGGCCAACGGTCGTGTTGTGCTGCTTGCTGGCTGCTGGCAGTTCCAGATGGGACATGGATTGTGACATGACCACTGAGCTAGAGAGCCTTTGGTTCCATGCTTAGCAACGTTCCCCCAGACCATGGTGCTCAGAGCCCTGTTCCCAAGGATGGAGCATCCACAGCCTGGGCCAGTGCCTCAGCACCCTCAGTGGAAGAGAGCAGCTTCCTCAGATCCAACTTCAATCAGCCTCCTGCAGCTGAAAGCCGTCCCCCCTTGTCCTGTTGCCACAGGCCCTGTGGAACACCCTGTCCCAATCTTTCTTGTGGCACCCTTGCAGTCCTGCAGAGCTGCAGTGAGGCCTCCCCAGGGTCTCCTCTTTCCAGGCTGAGCATCCCCAGCCCCACGTGGAAAGCAGGCAGTGTGATCTGGGGGAGTCCAGGCTGGAGTCAAATGGCATCAGGAACTGAGAGACGGAAGCTTTAGGCCCAGGTTTACCACTCAATGTACAAAATTAATAAGAGTGGAGGGCAAGATGGTGGGACACTGCTTCTGCTCTAATTGGTGAATATAGTCTCTGTTTTTTTCTTTTTTTCTCTCATGCCCTTGCAGTTTTGGCTGTTTGAAAGGAAGCTTGGCACAATATCCATTGTCTTCTCCATTTGTGAATCACCGAGCAGAGTCTGGGCAAGCTGATGTTGCAGAGCAAATCCTGCAAATGTACTGGTCATCCTGAGCCTGGAGAATGCAGTTAAACCCAGCCAAAAGTAATTTCTGGAAAGTCAAGCCTGGTGTACATTCTCTTGACTTTGGCTATGCCAACTTCACCTGAGTCTTATGAAAAAGCAAACAAAAGACTCAAACCAAAACAGACAAAACCTAGAAACAAACAAACCCATGCAAACCAATCAAACAAAGAGACTAAAAAAACCCCAAATAAAACCAAGGGGAATGAAGAGTTAGTATTAGTTTTGAGTTCATCACAGCAGGTAAATGGCTGCTTTCCACAGGATCACCATAAAAAGCCACAGATAACAGCTGCTCCAAAATACACCCAACAGGAGAACCATCAAAGTGATACATAGCAACTCTGGGGGCAGCTCCCCATTAAGGTGAGGGATGAGCACAGAGTGGTACAGCTCCAGCCTTCCCCACCCTGCAGGCTGCTCTTTGCTCCTGATGTAAGAGCCTTTTAGGACTGTGGCCCCTCTCGGTGCATTATAAATCATTCCCACAGGTCTCACTTGAGCCACTGGCATGTCCAGAGCGAGATCCAGGCACAATCCTACTGCCCGCTGAGCCTCTCTGGGAGATCCTGAGCATCTTCCTGCCCAGAGCCACAAAAGAGCTCAGGCTCTGCCTGAACTGGGTTGTCAGGGGAGGTTTCCATATCCCTGCGAGATGTGCTCATCCTTCATCAGGCTGTGCCCAGCCTGGATCAGGGCAGGTTGGATGCCACATGGGATCCATCCTTTGCCCTGCCATGTGATCCTCCATGCAGTGGGGATAAAAAGCCCAGCACTGGGGAACCCCAGGTGCTGCAGCAGTGATATTTTTGGGAGAAACACGGAGCTGTGCATGGCCAGCTTGAAGTCTGCACTGCTGTGAGCACCAGGCCTGCCATGCTGAGCCCAGGGCCACAACCAGTGCTCACCCGGGCTGGGACATTGAGTCCCAACATGGGATCCCATGGGACAGGGCACGCTGGGATTCGCCCCTGCAGCTCCCCAGTGTGTCCAGAGAGACAGCAAGGAGACAGTGACCTCTGTCAGCGGGGCCCTCTGAGTGGGACAACCACTGCTTGGGTGGCTGTGCCAGCTCCCCCATGAACCTCCAGCCCTGGGAACCGGGAGCAAGTGGAAAACACAACTTGGCCAATACTGCCTGTGCCGGAAGCAAATGGAAAGAGAACTGGGGTGTGAAAACCCAAGGTTGTTTATTTACATAAGAACAGCAATGAAAACACAGAACACATTTACTTTTGTAAGGATATTTGTAATAACAACAATTTATAGAATGTATATACCTAAGAACATATCTAACGACAATATTTGAAATGTATTTACAGAAGACAAAACGAAGCCCTAAAACCTATATCTCAAAAATAAGAACTAATTCTTAACACTATGTACAAAAGGGTGCCATTTGAGTCCAGGATCTCCATCAGTCCGGGAAGAAAAGCAGGTGCCATGGTCACTCCAGTCAGGCACAGAGGGCTCTACCGTGTGTCCCCAGGCTGGCACACTGGGACTCTGCTGCCAGAGCTGAGGCTGGCTGGGTCTGGGGGCTGGGCCCCAGGCACTGCCATGGGGCTTGTGTGGCCCAAAGCAAGAACAGGACAGGCTGGGCATGGCCAGCAGAACCCAAGGCACTGGGTACCACGTGCCTGAGCAGTGACCACCCAGCCCAATCCCGCCCCAGCTTGGCTGCAGGGAACCCACTGTGCCTGTGGGGACCACATGCCTGTCCTGCTGCTGGCATTGCTCTTCATCCCAGGACCATGGCCTCCTCTTCATCTTCCTCATCAATGTCCATCTCCTCGGTGTACTCTTCCATTTCCACGCCCATCTCCTCATCCTCATCAACCTCCATCTCTTCCTCTCCAGTCTGTTCTCCATCCACCTCCATCTCCTCCTCCGTATCCATTATTGTGTCCACCTCCATCTCTTCCTCTCCTCTCTTTTCTCCCTCCACTTCCATCTTCTCCTCTCTATCAGTCTGTCTGTCCACCTCCATCTTGTCTTCTCTACCTGCAACAGCCTGCACAGGTAGCAAAACCTCAGAGTGGGGTCCCTGTCCCACCCCATCCCCCCAGAACTCCAGCCCACACCCGGGCAACTGGGGGGATTCACCTTCATGGAATGGCACCGTACCTTCCTCAGGACAAATGTGAGCATCCTGCAGGGATGGATGACACAATCCAGGCCTTAGGCAGCTTTTGAGACTGATGAGATGATGTCTCAGGGGCAGGAACAAGAAGGGTGACAGGAGCAGCAGGAGCAGCGTGCAGCGTGTGCTGAGCCCAGGGCCAACGGTGTGTTGTGCTGCTTGCTGGCTGCTGGCAGTTCCAGATGGGACATGGATTGTGACATGACCACTGAGCTAGAGAGCCTTTGGTTCCATGCTTAGCAACGTTCCCCCAGACCATGGTGCTCAGAGCCCTGTTCCCAAGGATGGAGCATCCACAGCCTGGGCCAGTGCCTCAGCACCCTCAGTGGAAGAGAGCAGCTTCCTCAGATCCAACTTCAATCAGCCTCCTGCAGCTGAAAGCCGTCCCCCCTTGTCCTGTTGCCACAGGCCCTGTGGAACACCCTGTCCCAATCTTTCTTGTGGCACCCTTGCAGTCCTGCAGAGCTGCAGTGAGGCCTCCCCAGGGTCTCCTCTTTCCAGGCTGAGCATCCCCAGCCCCACGTGGAAAGCAGGCAGTGTGATCTGGGGGAGTCCAGGCTGGAGTCAAATGGCATCAGGAACTGAGAGACGGAAGCTTTAGGCCCAGGTTTGCCTCTCAATGTACAAAATTAATAAGAGTGGAGGGCAAGATGGTGGGACGCTGCTTCTGCTCTAATTGGTGAATATAGTCTCTGTTTTTTTCTTTTTTTCTCTCATGCCGTTGCAGTTTTGGCTGTTTGAAAGGAAGCTTGGCACAATATCCATTGTCTTCTCCATTTGTGAATCACCGAGCAGAGTCTGGGCAAGCTGATGTTGCAGAGCAAATCCTGCAAATGTACTGGTCATCCTGAGCCTGGAGAATGCAGTTAAACCCAGCCAAAAGTAATTTCTGGAAAGTCAAGCCTGGTGTACATTCTCTTGACTTTGGCTATGCCAACTTCACCTGAGTCTTATGAAAAAGCAAACAAAAGACTCAAACCAAAACAGACAAAACCTAGAAACAAACAAACCCATGCAAACCAATCAAACAAAGAGACTAAAAAAACCCCAAATAAAACCAAAGGGAATGAAGAGTTAGTATTAGTTTTGAGTTCATCATAGCAGGTAAATGGCTGCTTTCCACAGGATCACCATAAAAAGCCACAGATAACAGCTGCTCCAAAATACACCCAACAGGAGAACCATCAAAGTGATACATAGCAACTCTGGGGGCAGCTCCCCATTAAGGTGAGGGATGAGCACAGAGTGGTACAGCTCCAGCCTTCCCCACCCTGCAGGCTGCTCTTTGCTCCTGATGTAAGAGCCTTGCAGGACTGTGGCCCCTCTCGGTGCATTATAAATCATTCCCACAGCTCTCACTTGAGCCACTGGCATGTCCAGAGCGAGATCCAGGCACAATCCTACTGCCCACTGAGCCTCTCTGGGAGATCCTGAGCATCTTCCTGCCCAGAGCCACAAAAGAGCTCAGGCTCTGCCTGAACTGGGTTTTCAGGGGAGGTTTGCATATCACTGCGAGATGTGCTCATCCTTCATCAGGCTGTGCCCAGCCTGGATCAGGGCAGGTTGGATGCCACATGGGATCCATCCTTTGCCCTGCCATGTGATCCTCCATGCAGTGGGGATAAAAAGCCCAGCACTGGGGAACCCCAGGTGCTGCAGCAGTGATAGTTTTGGGAGAAACACGGAGCTGTGCATGGCCAGCTTGAAGTCTGCACTGCTGCGAGCACCAGGCCTGCCATGCTGAGCCCAGGGCCACAACCAGTGCTCACCTGGGCTGGGACATTGAGTCCCAACATGGGATCCCATGGGACAGGGCACGCTGGGATTCGCCCCTGCAGCTCCCCAGTGTGTCCAGAGAGACAGCAAGGAGACAGTGACCTCTGTCAGCGGGACCCTCTGAGTGGGACAACCACTGCTGGGGTGGCTGTGCCAGCTCCCCCATGAACCTCCAGCCCTGGGAACCGGGAGCAAGTGGAAAACACAACTTGGCCAATACTGCCTGTGCCGGAAGCAAATGGAAAGAGAACTGGGGTGTGAAAACCCAAGGTTGTTTATTTACATAAGAACAGCAATTAAAACACAGAACACATTTACTTTTGTAAGAATATTTGTAATAACAACAATTTATAGAATGTATAAACCTAAGAACATATCTAACAACAATATTTGAAATGTATTTACAGAAGACAAAACGAAGCCCTAAAACCTATATCTCAAAAATAAGAACTAATTCTTAACACTATGTACAAAAGGGTGCCATTTGAGTCCAGGATCTCCATCAGTCCGGGAAGAAAAGCAGGTGCCGTGGTCACTCCAGTCAGGCACAGAGGGCTCTTCCGTGTGTCCCCAGGCTGGCACAGCGGGACTCTGCTGCCAGAGCTGAAGCTGGCTGGGTCTGGGGGCTGGGCCCCAGGCACTGCCATGGGGCTTGTGTGGCCCAAAGCAAGAACAGGACAGGCTGGGCATGGCCACCAGAACCCAAGGCACTGGGTACCACGTGCCTGAGCAGGGACCACCCAGCCCAATCCCGCCCCAGCCTGGCTGCAGGGAACCCACTGTGCCTGTGGGGACCACATGCCTGTCCTGCTGCTGGCATTGCTCTTCATCCCAGGACCATGGCCTCCTCTTCATCTTCCTCATCAATGTCCATCTCCTCGGTGTACTCTTCCATTTCCACGCCCATCTCCTCATCCTCATCAACCTCCATCTCTTCCTCTCCAGTCTGTTCTCCATCCACCTCCATCTCCTCCTCCGTATCCATTATTGTGTCCACCTCCATCTCTTCCTCTCCTCTCTTTTCTCCCTCCACTTCCATCTTCTCCTCTCTATCAGTCTGTCTGTCCACCTCCATCTTGTCTTCTCTACCTGCAACAGCCTGCACAGGTAGCAAAACCTCAGAGTGGGGTCCCTGTCCTACCCCATCCCCCCAGAACTCCAGCCCACACCCGGGCAGCTGGGGTAGTCCACCTTCATGGAATGGCACCGTACCTTCCTCAGGACAAATGTGAGCATCCTGCAGGGATGGATGACACAATCCAGGCCTTAGGCAGCTTTTGAGACCGATGAGATGAGGTCTCGGGGACAGGAACAAGAAGGGTGACAGGAGCAGCAGGAGCAGCGTGCAGCGTGTGCTGAGCCCAGGGCCAACGGTCGTGTTGTGCTGCTTGCTGGCTGCTGGCAGTTCCAGATGGGACATGGATTGTGACATGACCACTGAGCTAGAGAGCCTTTGGTTCCATGCTTAGCAACGTTCCCCCAGACCATGGTGCTCAGAGCCCTGTTCCCAAGGATGGAGCATCCACAGCCTGGGCCAGTGCCTCAGCACCCTCAGTGGAAGAGAGCAGCTTCCTCAGATCCAACTTCAATCAGCCTCCTGCAGCTGAAAGCCGTCCCCCCTTGTCCTGTTGCCACAGGCCCTGTGGAACACCCTGTCCCAATCTTTCTTGTGGCACCCTTGCAGTCCTGCAGAGCTGCAGTGAGGCCTCCCCAGGGTCTCCTCTTTCCAGGCTGAGCATCCCCAGCCCCACGTGGAAAGCAGGCAGTGTGATCTGGGGGAGTCCAGGCTGGAGTCAAATGGCATCAGGAACTGAGAGACGGAAGCTTTAGGCCCAGGTTTACCACTCAATGTACAAAATTAATAAGAGTGGAGGGCAAGATGGTGGGACACTGCTTCTGCTCTAATTGGTGAATATAGTCTCTGTTTTTTTCTTTTTTTCTCTCATGCCCTTGCAGTTTTGGCTGTTTGAAAGGAAGCTTGGCACAATATCCATTGTCTTCTCCATTTGTGAATCACCGAGCAGAGTCTGGGCAAGCTGATGTTGCAGAGCAAATCCTGCAAATGTACTGGTCATCCTGAGCCTGGAGAATGCAGTTAAACCCAGCCAAAAGTAATTTCTGGAAAGTCAAGTCTGGTGTACATTCTCTTGACTTTGGCTATGCCAACTTCACCTGAGTCTTATGAAAAAGCAAACAAAAGACTCAAACCAAAACAGACAAAACCTAGAAACAAACAAACCCATGCAAACCAATCAAACAAAGAGACTAAAAAAACCCCAAATAAAACCAAGGGGAATGAAGAGTTAGTATTAGTTTTGAGTTCATCACAGCAGGTAAATGGCTGCTTTCCACAGGATCACCATAAAAAGCCACAGATAACAGCTGCTCCAAAATACACCCAACAGGAGAACCATCAAAGTGATACATAGCAACTCTGGGGGCAGCTCCCCATTAAGGTGAGGGATGAGCACAGAGTGGTACAGCTCCAGCCTTCCCCACCCTGCAGGCTGCTCTTTGCTCCTGATGTAAGAGCCTTTTAGGACTGTGGCCCCTCTCGGTGCATTATAAATCATTCCCACAGGTCTCACTTGAGCCACTGGCATGTCCAGAGCGAGATCCAGGCACAATCCTACTGCCCGCTGAGCCTCTCTGGGAGATCCTGAGCATCTTCCTGCCCAGAGCCACAAAAGAGCTCAGGCTCTGCCTGAACTGGGTTGTCAGGGGAGGTTTCCATATCCCTGCGAGATGTGCTCATCCTTCATCAGGCTGTGCCCAGCCTGGATCAGGGCAGGTTGGATGCCACATGGGATCCATCCTTTGTCCTGCCATATGATCCTCCATGCAGTGGGGATAAAAAGCCCAGCACTGGGGAACCCCAGGTGCTGCAGCAGTGATAGTTTTGGAAGAAACACGGAGCTGTGCATGGCCAGCTTGAAGTCTGCACTGCTCTGAGCACCAGGCCTGCCATGCTGAGCCCAGGGCCACAACCAGTGCTCACCCGGGCTGGGACATTGAGTCCCAGCATGGGATCCCATGGGACAGGGCACGCTGGGATTCGCCCCTGCAGCTCCCCAGTGTGTCCAGAGAGACAGCAAGGAGACAGTGACCTCTGTCAGCGGGACCCTCTGAGTGGGACAACCACTGCTGGGGTGGCTGTGCCAGCTCCCCCATGAACGTCCAGCCCTGGGAACCGGGAGCAAGTGGAAAACACAACTTGGCCAATACTGCCTGTGCCGGAAGCAAATGGAAAGAGAACTGGGGTGTGAAAACCCAAGGTTGTTTATTTAAATAAGAACAGCAATTAAAACACAGAACACATTTACTTTTGTAAGAATATTTGTAATAACAACAATTTATAGAATGTATATACCTAAGAACATATCTAACAACAGTATTTGAAATGTATTTACAGAAGACAAAACGAAGCCCTAAAACCTATATGCCAAAAACAAGAACAAAGTCTAAAACCTATGTACAAAAGGGTGCCATTTGAGTCCAGGATCTCCATCAGTCCGGGAAGAAAAGCAGGTGCCATGGTCACTCCAGTCAGGCACAGAGGGCTCTACCGTGTGTCTCCAGGCTGTCACAGTTGGACTCTGCTGCCAGATCTGAGGCTGGCTGGGTCTGGGGGCTGGGCCCCAGGCACTGCCATGGGGCTTGTGTGGCCCAAAGCAAGCACAGGACAGGCTGGGCATGGCCACCAGAACCCAAGGCACTGGGTACCACGTGCCTGAGCAGGGACCACCCAGCCCAATCCAACCCCAGCCTGGCTGCAGGGAACCCACTGTGCCTGTGGGGACCACATGCCTGTCGTGCTGCTGGCATCGCTCTTCATCCCAGGACCATGGCCTCCTCCTCATCTTCCTCATCAATGTCCATCTCTTCGGTGTACTCTTCCATTTCCACGTCCATCTCCTCATCCTCATCAACCTCCATCTCTTCCTCTCCAGTCTGTTCTCCATCCACCTCCATCTCCTCCTCCGTATCCATTATTGTGTCCACCTCCATCTCTTCCTCTCCTCTCTTTTCTCCCTCCACTTCCATCTTCTCCTCTCTATCAGTCTGTCTGTCCACCTCCATCTTGTCTTCTCTACCTGCAACAGCCTGCACAGGTAGCAAAACCTCAGAGTGGGGTCCCTGTCCCACCCCATCCCCCCAGAACTCCAGCCCACACCCGGGCAACTGGGGGGATTCACCTTCATGGAATGGCACCGTACCTTCCTCAGGACAAATGTGAGCATCCTGCAGGGATGGATGACACAATCCAGGCCTTAGGCAGCTTTTGAGACTGATGAGATGATGTCTCAGGGGCAGGAACAAGAAGGGTGACAGGAGCAGCAGGAGCAGCGTGCAGCGTGTGCTGAGCCCAGGGCCAACGGTGTGTTGTGCTGCTTGCTGGCTGCTGGCAGTTCCAGATGGGACATGGATTGTGACATGACCACTGAGCTAGAGAGCCTTTGGTTCCATGCTTAGCAACGTTCCCCCAGACCATGGTGCTCAGAGCCCTGTTCCCAAGGATGGAGCATCCACAGCCTGGGCCAGTGCCTCAGCACCCTCAGTGGAAGAGAGCAGCTTCCTCAGATCCAACTTCAATCAGCCTCCTGCAGCTGAAAGCCGTCCCCCCTTGTCCTGTTGCCACAGGCCCTGTGGAACACCCTGTCCCAATCTTTCTTGTGGCACCCTTGCAGTCCTGCAGAGCTGCAGTGAGGCCTCCCCAGGGTCTCCTCTTTCCAGGCTGAGCATCCCCAGCCCCACGTGGAAAGCAGGCAGTGTGATCTGGGGGAGTCCAGGCTGGAGTCAAATGGCATCAGGAACTGAGAGACGGAAGCTTTAGGCCCAGGTTTGCCTCTCAATGTACAAAATTAATAAGAGTGGAGGGCAAGATGGTGGGACGCTGCTTCTGCTCTAATTGGTGAATATAGTCTCTGTTTTTTTCTTTTTTTCTCTCATGCCGTTGCAGTTTTGGCTGTTTGAAAGGAAGCTTGGCACAATATCCATTGTCTTCTCCATTTGTGAATCACCGAGCAGAGTCTGGGCAAGCTGATGTTGCAGAGCAAATCCTGCAAATGTACTGGTCATCCTGAGCCTGGAGAATGCAGTTAAACCCAGCCAAAAGTAATTTCTGGAAAGTCAAGCCTGGTGTACATTCTCTTGACTTTGGCTATGCCAACTTCACCTGAGTCTTATGAAAAAGCAAACAAAAGACTCAAACCAAAACAGACAAAACCTAGAAACAAACAAACCCATGCAAACCAATCAAACAAAGAGACTAAAAAAACCCCAAATAAAACCAAAGGGAATGAAGAGTTAGTATTAGTTTTGAGTTCATCATAGCAGGTAAATGGCTGCTTTCCACAGGATCACCATAAAAAGCCACAGATAACAGCTGCTCCAAAATACACCCAACAGGAGAACCATCAAAGTGATACATAGCAACTCTGGGGGCAGCTCCCCATTAAGGTGAGGGATGAGCACAGAGTGGTACAGCTCCAGCCTTCCCCACCCTGCAGGCTGCTCTTTGCTCCTGATGTAAGAGCCTTGCAGGACTGTGGCCCCTCTCGGTGCATTATAAATCATTCCCACAGCTCTCACTTGAGCCACTGGCATGTCCAGAGCGAGATCCAGGCACAATCCTACTGCCCACTGAGCCTCTCTGGGAGATCCTGAGCATCTTCCTGCCCAGAGCCACAAAAGAGCTCAGGCTCTGCCTGAACTGGGTTTTCAGGGGAGGTTTGCATATCACTGCGAGATGTGCTCATCCTTCATCAGGCTGTGCCCAGCCTGGATCAGGGCAGGTTGGATGCCACATGGGATCCATCCTTTGCCCTGCCATGTGATCCTCCATGCAGTGGGGATAAAAAGCCCAGCACTGGGGAACCCCAGGTGCTGCAGCAGTGATAGTTTTGGGAGAAACACGGAGCTGTGCATGGCCAGCTTGAAGTCTGCACTGCTGCGAGCACCAGGCCTGCCATGCTGAGCCCAGGGCCACAACCAGTGCTCACCCGGGCTGGGACATTGAGTCCCAACATGGGATCCCATGGGACAGGGCACGCTGGGATTCGCCCCTGCAGCTCCCCAGTGTGTCCAGAGAGACAGCAAGGAGACAGTGACCTCTGTCAGCGGGACCCTCTGAGTGGGACAACCACTGCTGGGGTGGCTGTGCCAGCTCCCCCATGAACCTCCAGCCCTGGGAACCGGGAGCAAGTGGAAAACACAACTTGGCCAATACTGCCTGTGCCGGAAGCAAATGGAAAGAGAACTGGGGTGTGAAAACCCAAGGTTGTTTATTTACATAAGAACAGCAATTAAAACACAGAACACATTTACTTTTGTAAGAATATTTGTAATAACAACAATTTATAGAATGTATAAACCTAAGAACATATCTAACAACAATATTTGAAATGTATTTACAGAAGACAAAACGAAGCCCTAAAACCTATATCTCAAAAATAAGAACTAATTCTTAACACTATGTACAAAAGGGTGCCATTTGAGTCCAGGATCTCCATCAGTCCGGGAAGAAAAGCAGGTGCCGTGGTCACTCCAGTCAGGCACAGAGGGCTCTTCCGTGTGTCCCCAGGCTGGCACAGCGGGACTCTGCTGCCAGAGCTGAAGCTGGCTGGGTCTGGGGGCTGGGCCCCAGGCACTGCCATGGGGCTTGTGTGGCCCAAAGCAAGAACAGGACAGGCTGGGCATGGCCAGCAGAACCCAAGGCACTGGGTACCACGTGCCTGAGCAGGGACCACCCAGCCCAATCCCGCCCCAGCCTGGCTGCAGGGAACCCACTGTGCCTGTGGGGACCACATGCCTGTCCTGCTGCTGGCATTGCTCTTCATCCCAGGACCATGGCCTCCTCTTCATCTTCCTCATCAATGTCCATCTCCTCGGTGTACTCTTCCATTTCCACGCCCATCTCCTCATCCTCATCAACCTCCATCTCTTCCTCTCCAGTCTGTTCTCCATCCACCTCCATCTCCTCCTCCGTATCCATTATTGTGTCCACCTCCATCTCTTCCTCTCCTCTCTTTTCTCCCTCCACTTCCATCTTCTCCTCTCTATCAGTCTGTCTGTCCACCTCCATCTTGTCTTCTCTACCTGCAACAGCCTGCACAGGTAGCAAAACCTCAGAGTGGGGTCCCTGTCCTACCCCATCCCCCCAGAACTCCAGCCCACACCCGGGCAGCTGGGGTAGTCCACCTTCATGGAATGGCACCGTACCTTCCTCAGGACAAATGTGAGCATCCTGCAGGGATGGATGACACAATCCAGGCCTTAGGCAGCTTTTGAGACCGATGAGATGAGGTCTCGGGGACAGGAACAAGAAGGGTGACAGGAGCAGCAGGAGCAGCGTGCAGCGTGTGCTGAGCCCAGGGCCAACGGTCGTGTTGTGCTGCTTGCTGGCTGCTGGCAGTTCCAGATGGGACATGGATTGTGACATGACCACTGAGCTAGAGAGCCTTTGGTTCCATGCTTAGCAACGTTCCCCCAGACCATGGTGCTCAGAGCCCTGTTCCCAAGGATGGAGCATCCACAGCCTGGGCCAGTGCCTCAGCACCCTCAGTGGAAGAGAGCAGCTTCCTCAGATCCAACTTCAATCAGCCTCCTGCAGCTGAAAGCCGTCCCCCCTTGTCCTGTTGCCACAGGCCCTGTGGAACACCCTGTCCCAATCTTTCTTGTGGCACCCTTGCAGTCCTGCAGAGCTGCAGTGAGGCCTCCCCAGGGTCTCCTCTTTCCAGGCTGAGCATCCCCAGCCCCACGTGGAAAGCAGGCAGTGTGATCTGGGGGAGTCCAGGCTGGAGTCAAATGGCATCAGGAACTGAGAGACGGAAGCTTTAGGCCCAGGTTTACCACTCAATGTACAAAATTAATAAGAGTGGAGGGCAAGATGGTGGGACACTGCTTCTGCTCTAATTGGTGAATATAGTCTCTGTTTTTTTCTTTTTTTCTCTCATGCCCTTGCAGTTTTGGCTGTTTGAAAGGAAGCTTGGCACAATATCCATTGTCTTCTCCATTTGTGAATCACCGAGCAGAGTCTGGGCAAGCTGATGTTGCAGAGCAAATCCTGCAAATGTACTGGTCATCCTGAGCCTGGAGAATGCAGTTAAACCCAGCCAAAAGTAATTTCTGGAAAGTCAAGTCTGGTGTACATTCTCTTGACTTTGGCTATGCCAACTTCACCTGAGTCTTATGAAAAAGCAAACAAAAGACTCAAACCAAAACAGACAAAACCTAGAAACAAACAAACCCATGCAAACCAATCAAACAAAGAGACTAAAAAAACCCCAAATAAAACCAAGGGGAATGAAGAGTTAGTATTAGTTTTGAGTTCATCACAGCAGGTAAATGGCTGCTTTCCACAGGATCACCATAAAAAGCCACAGATAACAGCTGCTCCAAAATACACCCAACAGGAGAACCATCAAAGTGATACATAGCAACTCTGGGGGCAGCTCCCCATTAAGGTGAGGGATGAGCACAGAGTGGTACAGCTCCAGCCTTCCCCACCCTGCAGGCTGCTCTTTGCTCCTGATGTAAGAGCCTTTTAGGACTGTGGCCCCTCTCGGTGCATTATAAATCATTCCCACAGGTCTCACTTGAGCCACTGGCATGTCCAGAGCGAGATCCAGGCACAATCCTACTGCCCGCTGAGCCTCTCTGGGAGATCCTGAGCATCTTCCTGCCCAGAGCCACAAAAGAGCTCAGGCTCTGCCTGAACTGGGTTGTCAGGGGAGGTTTCCATATCCCTGCGAGATGTGCTCATCCTTCATCAGGCTGTGCCCAGCCTGGATCAGGGCAGGTTGGATGCCACATGGGATCCATCCTTTGTCCTGCCATATGATCCTCCATGCAGTGGGGATAAAAAGCCCAGCACTGGGGAACCCCAGGTGCTGCAGCAGTGATAGTTTTGGAAGAAACACGGAGCTGTGCATGGCCAGCTTGAAGTCTGCACTGCTCTGAGCACCAGGCCTGCCATGCTGAGCCCAGGGCCACAACCAGTGCTCACCCGGGCTGGGACATTGAGTCCCAGCATGGGATCCCATGGGACAGGGCACGCTGGGATTCGCCCCTGCAGCTCCCCAGTGTGTCCAGAGAGACAGCAAGGAGACAGTGACCTCTGTCAGCGGGACCCTCTGAGTGGGACAACCACTGCTGGGGTGGCTGTGCCAGCTCCCCCATGAACGTCCAGCCCTGGGAACCGGGAGCAAGTGGAAAACACAACTTGGCCAATACTGCCTGTGCCGGAAGCAAATGGAAAGAGAACTGGGGTGTGAAAACCCAAGGTTGTTTATTTAAATAAGAACAGCAATTAAAACACAGAACACATTTACTTTTGTAAGAATATTTGTAATAACAACAATTTATAGAATGTATATACCTAAGAACATATCTAACAACAGTATTTGAAATGTATTTACAGAAGACAAAACGAAGCCCTAAAACCTATATGCCAAAAACAAGAACAAAGTCTAAAACCTATGTACAAAAGGGTGCCATTTGAGTCCAGGATCTCCATCAGTCCGGGAAGAAAAGCAGGTGCCATGGTCACTCCAGTCAGGCACAGAGGGCTCTACCGTGTGTCTCCAGGCTGTCACAGTTGGACTCTGCTGCCAGATCTGAGGCTGGCTGGGTCTGGGGGCTGGGCCCCAGGCACTGCCATGGGGCTTGTGTGGCCCAAAGCAAGCACAGGACAGGCTGGGCATGGCCACCAGAACCCAAGGCACTGGGTACCACGTGCCTGAGCAGGGACCACCCAGCCCAATCCAACCCCAGCCTGGCTGCAGGGAACCCACTGTGCCTGTGGGGACCACATGCCTGTCGTGCTGCTGGCATCGCTCTTCATCCCAGGACCATGGCCTCCTCCTCATCTTCCTCATCAATGTCCATCTCTTCGGTGTACTCTTCCATTTCCACGTCCATCTCCTCATCCTCATCAACCTCCATCTCTTCCTCTCCAGTCTGTTCTCCATCCACCTCCATCTCCTCCTCCGTATCCATTATTGTGTCCACCTCCATCTCTTCCTCTCCTCTCTTTTCTCCCTCCACTTCCATCTTCTCCTCTCTATCAGTCTGTCTGTCCACCTCCATCTTGTCTTCTCTACCTGCAACAGCCTGCACAGGTAGCAAAACCTCAGAGTGGGGTCCCTGTCCCACCCCATCCCCCCAGAACTCCAGCCCACACCCAAGCAGCTGGGGGGATCCACCTCCATGGAATGGCACCGTACCTTCCTCAGGACAAATGTGAGCATCCTGCAGGGATGGATGACACAATCCAGGCCTTAGGCAGCTTTTGAGACCGATGAGATGAGGTCTCGGGGACAGGAACAAGAAGGGTGACAGGAGCAGCAGGAGCAGCGTGCAGCGTGTGCTGAGCCCAGGGCCAACGGTTGTGTTGTGCTGCTTGCTGGCTGCTGGCAGTTCCAGATGGGACATGGATTGTGACATGACCACTGAGCTAGAGAGCCTTTGGTTCCATGCTTAGCAACGTTCCCCCAGACCATGGTGCTCAGAGCCCTGTTCCCAAGGATGGAGCATCCACAGCCTGGGCCAGTGCCTCAGCACCCTCAGTGGAAGAGAGCAGCTTCCTCAGATCCAACTTCAATCAGCCTCCTGCAGCTGAAAGCCGTCCCCCCTTGTCCTGTTG